>NC_069804.1:33054781-34304781 GCF_027406575.1 Nycticebus coucang | reverse complement strand
TCTGGTACCAAAACCCATATTTATTCTCCTGTGGGAAAGTGCAGCTTCAATCTGCCGTGTGTGTTCTGGGCATCTGATGATATGAATGATAATGTGTAGGATCACTAAGGAGTTAGAATAGTTGAGATTTCAAGATTCGATTTCTATAGATTTTGTTGCACCAAATATGCCACCTGTACATTTTTTTTTTTTTTTTGAGAGGATAGTTATTTAGGTGAATTTTCTTTGAGTTAACGCTAAGGTTATTAGAAAGGCCAAAAGGACAGATGAATGACCAGAATGCAGTACTCTTCCCTGATCACAGACACACAAAAAGCTATCACTGTGGAAAATATGGAAGCCCGGTAGGAGTCCTAAAACTACGTCCTGTGGGCCACATGAGGTGGTGTGATTGTATTTGTTTTTGTTTTGTTTTTTTTAACTTCAAAATAAGATAGGTGCAGTGTGCATAGGAATTGGTTCATAATTTTTTTTAAAACTATAGTCCGGCCCTCCAATGGTCTGAGGGACAGTGAACTAGCCCCCTGTTTAAAAAGTTTGAGGACCCCTGGTTAGAGCAAAGAAGAGATTCTTAGGGATACCCATGACTTCATGTTAAATGTTCTCATACACAAGGTTTTTAAATTTTAATGAAAGACAAATAAAAATGCTTCTTTTTTTTTTTATAAGACATGTAGTTTCTCTATTCAAAAGTGCGGTAGAATAGCAATGATAAAAAAAGGTTGTTGTGGGCGGCGCCTGTGGCTCAGTGAGTAGGGCGCCGGCCCCATATGCTGAGGGTGGCGGGTTCAAACCCAGCCCCGGCCAAACTGCAACAAAAAAATAGCCGGGTGCTGTGGCGGGCACCTGTAGTCCCAGCTACTCGGGAGGCTGAGGCAAGAGAATCGCTTCAGCCCAGGAGCTGGAGGTTGCTGTGAGCTGTGTGATGCCATGGCACTCTACCAAGGGCCATAAAGTGAGACTCTGTCTCTACAAAAAAAAAAAAAAAAAAAAGGTTGTTGTCAGAATTAAGGGTAAATATAAAGTATTTAAACATGATGTATAAGTGGTACTTAGAATCTAAGCCAATGTAAATAATTCAGTTATATTTTATTAACATAGATTAAGAATGTATTCGACTGTAATTTGAGGAAAAATATTTTAGCAGAATGAAAAGATTGTATACATATGGGGGCTCTAATTACTAAAATTAGGATAATTAAACTTAAGAGTTATTAATAAAATTTCAAATTTGTGGACCATTGCAGAAATGGAATCAGCTATTCTTAAATAACCTAGAACATATTTTGTAACTTCTGTAAGCCTCATTTTCCTTCCTTGAAAAATGGGAATCTGATGTATTTCATAGTATGTTTTTGAGGGATTAAATAGAGATTAAATAAGGTAATAATTACACATGAAATGTGAATAAGGGCTTCTTGTCTCTGGGTCATTTTTCATAATCCTGTACAGGTAAGAAAGGGTAAATAATTTGTGAAAGATCACACAGCTAAGCATGAAGCAGGACTCAAATGTGGACAATCTGATTCAAGAGTATGTACCTTTGACCGTTGTCTTGTACTTCTTGTCATGACTAATCAATAAATAGATTGAAAATGATTCAGTACATAACATATTTTTGAAAATTGTTATGAAGTTCTGCCTTTATATTCTTTCTTGGGATAAAATAATTTCAAAGCAGTAGAAAAAGGTAGATTTCCTTTACTCACTTGTCTCTATTTATATATAAAAAGAGAGGCCAATTTTACTTGATTTGTTCTTAGTGAATCAATTGTTCCCTTTTCAGAATTCACTCAAAGCATTTGTTCCAAATACTGCTGCATGTTAAATTCAATTCTTCTACTGTATTTTTTTTAACTTTAAAAGTCACAAAACATCTTCCATCTATAGAATTGATATGAAAGCTTCATAATTTCTTAGTAATTACTGTACAGTAATGTTTGTTAGATCTTGTGTTCTGAAATTTAATTAATGAAGATCTGGACTTCTATACTTATCTAAAAAGGGTGAGTGCTCTAATAACTTGCCTATCTGATCCGTTCCCACTTTGTTCTAGGTTTTTGAATTCTATGATTGCTCCGCTTGGATTACAACAGGTAAATCATATCTCTGACATTATATAGACTTAACTATTTTTTCCTGGATGTTTGATCTAATGCTTTTTTGTTCATTTTCTTGACTAACATATAACATTCTCTTCCTCTTGTCATGTTGCCATGGACTTCCCAACCACTTCGTGTGCTTTAAATTTCTCAGTGCCTATTTTTATGGTAGATTTATCCTATTCTGCTTTGAATTTATCTTAGATCATTTTTCTCTCATCCTTTTTGATGTCTTAAAAATGTTTGCTAATAAGAATTCTTTACCTCCTTCATGTTTACATGGATGGAGCTGGAACATATTCTTCTTAGTAAAGTATCTCAAGAATGGAAGAAAAAGTACCCAATGTACTCAGCCCTACTATGAAAGCCATAACCCAGTTACAACCTAAGAATAGGGGGAAGGGGGAAAGGGAGGGGAGGGAGGGGGGGTGGGTAGAGGGAAGGGGATTGGTGGGATTACACCAGCGGTGCATTTTACAAGGGTATATGTGAAACTTGGTAAACGGTCTGTGAAGCTAGTGAATGATGCCCCATGAATATATCAATGTACACAGCTATGATTCAATAAAAAAAAAGAAAAGCATAAGAAAATTGTTATGTCTAAACTAATCGCCTATTTTTTACACATTTGAGGAAATTGAAAATAAGTAGGAATAGGGAGTTGAGAGATCCTTACTGGAGTGCTGATAAGTTGGGGGAAAAAATTCTATTGACAGTAAAAATAATAGTTTATGGAATGCATTCTTATACATCTCTATCTGTACAGAAACATGAATAATTTGGTAGATTATAAAAAGTTAATTTTAGAGTAAATTACCTTCAGATTGTGTGTGAAGGCATAATTTATTTAATATTGTGTATTTGTTAAAAACAAATTCTGAGAACACTTATGTTGCTTTCTATAGATGTCTCTTATTTCCCTCTATGAAATCTTTCATAAATGTGCCCTTAGAAATTAACTCAGCATTTTGCATTGTTTTGGAATCCTTAAAATATATTCGAAGTATATGAAAATATAAAAATACATGAGTATACCTTATGTAAGAAAATAATACATAATGTATATTTCAGAGTTTATATTCATGAAACCATACCTGCCCATCTGTGATTTTCAGTATTTCAAATGTCCTCTCCTGGTCTTTATCGCTACATCTTTTTCTGGCATTTCAGTTTTTTTTTTTTTTATTAGCACACAGATTCCAAGATTTCTATTGCTGTTATGCTTCTGCCGTCCATTAGGTTTTGCTGTCTTTTTGAATCAGAATTAAGTTGAAAGTAAACAATTTCACTGTTAATTTCCTTACCTTCTGAGTTGGAATTTTAGCAAAATAGGGAGGACTTCACCAAATGCTCTCCTCTGAGCAGAATGAGGTTTCCGTTATATGTAAATAAATATTGAATTCCCACTTAAAGTTGTGCCTATTAAAATTTTCTTAAATGTGGAGTTTTGAAATCAATGCTGTGTGGAAATACAAAGTCAAGGCACATATCTGTGTCTTAGAATATGCTTTTTATTTATTTATCTTTAGTGGGCTTTATAATTTTACTAACATTTAAGAATTTAATTTTGTAAGTTTGATATTATTTTCCTTGGGACTGTCTATGCCTCTGCTGCTCCTACAGCCACTATCACTCTCATTTATAATAGTGAATCAATATTTACTTCCAACACAGACCAGTGGAAAAGAAAGGTATTTTTGGAGTTACCATATTAATCTACAACATACACCTCTTCATTTTCTTTGTATTCTTTATTATTTATGGATCAAATGATTTTTTATGACATTGTATGATTTTTTGAGACATGTCTTTTGGGATGGTAAAGTGGACATTCTTCTTTTATTTTATCTTCAAAAATACAGAGTTCTCAGAACTTGAGAAATAGTCTCAAAGTAAAATATTAATAACTAAAAGTAAATATGGTATTTAAAATCTACTTTTTAATATTATGAATGTTAGTCCACAAAAATGTCTACAAAATCATTTGCTATAATCTGATGTCTCAATCTCTTCCTTGTACTAGTGAAACTTTGATGAATATTTCCTGTCTACCTAAAGTTACATAGGTATAGTAATACAGTCTCTTAAAATATATGTGAGATCATAACTTATTTTCCTATGTTTTAAACTATTGGGAGATTGTTAAGAATTCATTTTACATATAAAATCAACAGGTTCAATACTACCACAAATTATTTTGGCATTATATTCTGTAATAGCTATACTTACACTATTCATATTACATTCATGTTTCAGCTGATATAGGGAACATTTATAACTTTCATCTAGACTTCTTACTATATTTGAAGATGTATATACATATATAAAAATACATTCAATGTCAGGCTTTGTTTATGTTAGTCACGTTGCTGTGCTGAAGAGAGATGATCCCATTATCATTGCTTAATCACCAGTTCTAGGATTTGAGAAAGATTTTGAAGTAATTATGCCACCTCCAAAATTTCAGGGAAAAGCTACAAATGTTAGGCTGATTACTGAGGCTAAAGCCAAGCTTTGTTAACATTTATGCTATTCATTCTGACCTAAGTTCAAATATTGTGAAGGTTTCAGAAAACATACTGAATTTATTTTCTATTTGTTCAGTTGAGATAGTTCCATTTATTCTTTTATATACAGTAGAACCTTCGTAGTTGACCACCTCCATACATTGAATACCTCCTTAGGTTGACCTGATTTTCATAGACCAGACATACACCCAATATACGTATCAGTCTGGTAGGCTTAGTTCCTTATGTTGGCCACCTCTGAATGTTTACCAGTTTGCTACAGTCCCTTAGATGGTCAACTTACAGAGATTCTATTTTATTGTGCTATGTGCTTCATCTATATATCAGGTAATTTATGGAGAGACTATGTTATTTTCCCAATTAACAAACTAAATCTCAAAAGTTTAGATAAATGGCCCAGGTTTTCACAGCTTAATCTGAATCCAGGTTTATCTAGCTGCATCATATTTTCTTTCCATCTATTTTATTTTCAATGACAAATATTACTGACTTTTGAAAAGTTTTGTTGTCTCTTAAGTGTTTCTAAATATTATTTCCTTTCAGTAGGTGGGTAGCTGGATGGGTAGATAGATGGATAGACAAATGGGCAGATGCCTTGTACACCAAGCTTTACAAACGATTTAGAGAGAGAGATTATCAACCCATTTTCTGGGAGGTCCCAAACCAACAAATAAAGTTTCTTAAGATGCCTCTTCCCACACTGAGACACAGTTTGTTTTAGTGACTTATGAGTAGTAACTCTGTGTGGTCTGAGCAGGGCCAGATAGAATACATATCCTTTCAGGATCTCTGTGCTTTAAACCTTGCAAGAAAGCCTACATGATTAGTATCTATCCTCTAGCACAACTGTGGCTCATAAATCTATAATTCGCAGTTTTATTTATAATCAGATGGACCTGGTGCATCCTCTTAAAAGGATTTTCTTACATGAGAAGTATCTAGCAGACTGTAAATAAGTACGATAAGTAAGGGAAAACCC
Source organism: Nycticebus coucang (assembly GCF_027406575.1). Classification (NCBI taxonomy): domain Eukaryota; kingdom Metazoa; phylum Chordata; class Mammalia; order Primates; family Lorisidae; genus Nycticebus; species Nycticebus coucang. The sequence goes on along the minus strand of NC_069804.1, from coordinate 34,299,172 downwards.
TGACTCAACTTATAGTAAATTCCATTAGGAGACCTTACGTGGAGGACTGGTCAAGGTCAAAACTGCTTCAAACCTTTCCTGGAAGGGAAGAATCTTCCCACAAACTCACTTCCCACTTCTCACTGGTGTTACTCACACCTACTTTTTTGTTTGATTGATTTATATTGCTTCTGTTAACACCTGGAATTCTTATAGAATTATACAATTAAGAATGCTTTTACATGTGTTACTTTAGTCTCTATAAGGCCATTTAGGAGTTAAAATGGAAGACTTCAAATCGAAGTCTTCAGAAACCAAATCCAGCATAGTGTTTTTTTTGTTTCTTTCTTTTTTTGTTGTGGTTGTTGAATTTCTTTGAATGAAAGTATACATTTGCGTTATATGCCTTTAATCCTATTACATCAGTGATAGCTTTATCACTTCATTTTCTTTGGAATAAAATTTGATGTTATGCATAGGAGTATGTAAAATAAATGAACATACATTTTATGTGAATATATAATTTTACATAATATTTACACGAATGTACAAGCCAAATACAAATATATTTGCCTGTCTACTTACATTATCCCTGAATTAGTTTTGGAATAATTTGAGGTAACATAAAACATACAACTGGTTCAAAGGGAAAATAAAGTCAGGGAAATGGGTAAATTTGAGAGTAAGTTCATCATAAGATTTAACATATGTCACAGCCCACCTCTACCATTGCTTGTTGGGGCCCAGGATTGGCCAGGTCTTGGGCCAGTTTAACTAGGTTCTGGATACAGACCACTAAGCTACCTTGCTCAGGAACAGTTTCTCTTAGGTGCCTGAGGGCTATATACTTCAGCAGGAGAGAGAGACTTAAGAGTAAAGCAGTCTTCGAATAGATAGATCTTAGTCTTTAGCAGAGCTCAGTAATCTTCAGCAGAGAGATGCCGTGCTGGTGTTCTGCAGGCAGGAGAGGAGACAGAGTCAGTAAGCGGGTCTGTGATGGAATGCGCATGCTCCTGACTGCCTTCTCCTCCAGCCTAATAGAAGGCTGATCTCGTGCCTCTCAACACCACAGGTGTAGAGACTGCAGATTCACCACTGCTCTCATCTCGCGAGCTCTCATGCTTGTTAGAGCTAAATCCCTCTCCATGCCCTTTTCACCGAGGTGTTCCATTATTGAGCTATACAGGTATTTCTTATAACTCTCACTCCTAGCCATAGGCTATATGGGCTGCTACAAACACAATATCTAGATGTGAGGTATATATTGAGCTTCCTAGCAGACAAATTAAAAAAAAATGTGTATATTCCAGAAATTTACAATATCCAAGAAATTTAAACAAATTTCTCATACAAGGCATAGCTTTGGTAGGTTCTGAGACTAAAGTGTACTGTGTATGGGTAATACCACTCAGCAACAGCCCTGTAGAAATATTTGTCGTATGTGGCATATGACTATTTCTGATCACGCAAGTTTATAATGAAATGCAGTGATGCCAATTTAGCAAGGAGCCAACATATTGTGTTTTAAGCATGCAACTCTCCTAATATCATTATCTAAAAAGTAAACTTGAAAATATTTAGAATAAAAATCCTTAAGATGTTTGTATCATATTCCTTGTAGAGGAAGAACTATTAATTGAGGCTGCTTTTGCACAGGTTCTGATTTCTACCAATGATGACCTGGCCTTTGTCAGTTGACAGGAACCAATATTTATAAATAAACCCTGAATTAGCAGAACATAAACTGATAGTAGAATTCTAGGACTATGATATAAACTCTGAGTCTACAAGGGAAACAATGAGATAGAGTACAGGTTCCCATAGGTAGTGCTCCTTCACAAGGGACCTTCAGTGCAAGGTCAAGTGCTAACCTGCCCTGCCTAGCTACCCACCTTCTGCTGAGGTTCACTTTCTAAGGTCAAAGAAGGTAGAAACAATCTAATCACATGTGTGCATGCACATGAGTGATTTTGTCTTACTAATTCCTGCCTCATCCTGCATATATTCAATCTGTATGAAGGGAAAAAAGGTTCATGGACTAATAACTTTAAGAAATAGCATGCTTATGAATATTAGAGTATTCAAGCCAACGTTTTGGGTTTTATTCTTTTATTTGCTAAATAGTCCTTGATACCATTGATTTGTTGTTATTGTCTTGGGCAGCGCCTGTGGCTCAGTCAGTAAGGCGCTGGCCCCATATACCGAGAGTAACGGGTTCAAACCCGGCCCCTGCCAAACTGCAACCAAAAATAGCCGGGCGTTGTGGCGGGCGCCTGTAGTCCTAGCTACTCAGGAGGCTGAGGCAAGAGAATCGCTTAAGCCCAGGAGTTAGAGGTTGCTGTGAGCTGGGTGAGGCCACAGCACTCTACCGAGGGCCATAAAGTGAGACTCTGTCTCTACAAAAAAAAAAAAAAAAAAAAGTATATTCTTGAAGCTTTAATGCATGTACTTTACTCAGATGCAGCTTGAGTTTTTAAGATAGAAATAATCTTTTAAAGATATATATATATATCATATCTAGTTCAGAAAAAGTAACGATCTGAATAGTTATTTTTTTTACTCTATCTTTATTAAAAGCCTCTAAAATCTTACTAAATTTGTGCTACATATGCTATTGTGGCACACTTTCAAATCATTTAGAATATGCTATGTGAATGCATGTTCTCAAACACTGTTGCATTCATGGCATTGTAATCTGATTTCAGATTATTTCTGGTGGTTACCATTTTAATGACATTTATATTGGTGTCCCTAAATATGAAAATTAGTACCTGGTTTATGTTTTAAAATTTGATTTTCTCAGTGTCATAAATCTTTGAGATTTATCGGAGCATCTGTGGGTTTATGTGACCCTAATCACTCATCTATTAGAGAATTATGCTCCTTTAGCTTTAAAATTCTTGTGAGAGGTTGGCAGTGAGTACTGAGACCTGAAGTGATTTGTTCAAGTTTACACAATCAGTTGTGGAATGAGGCCTCCCACTTTAGGTCTCTTGCTGTCTGTGCTAGTTGACCTGTCCTTTATACTGTGCAACCTTGCTAAGATTGCAGGTTTTGTATTGTTAGGTTAAAATTTATGGAATAAAATCTACATTTTGGTAACTCAGATGAGGTATCAACTTCACTTACATCTTATATGAAAGGTTTAATTTTCAGTTTTCATTTTATTCCTGAAGTTATGTAAACAGGAAAAAAAGCCCCAGAATTTGTGGTGAACAGTAGCCCCGTTTGAATAGCTTGGTAGGTTCTGCTTGCTTTACATTCTTTCCTTGGAAATGACAATAGTTATGTTCTACAACTTACCCTGACATAAATATTCCTCATTTGCAAAGGGAAGGAAATTCTTATAATGCTACCAGTTTCTTAATAAGAAAAGGTATTTATTGGGTGGAAATAAGCATTGAGACTGTATTATAGTGCCTGTTGATCATGTTTTGACTGAGTTTAAATCCTTTTTGTTTAGTTCAGTAATTTTTAATAGATTTTAAAAAGAAGGAAAAATAGAAGTTTGAAGAGTTATATTTTCTTTTTTCACTCTAAGTGAGGAAATACATAAATGAGTTCCTTATTGGTGGATTTTTTAAAAATGACAACCAAGTCATTTAGATATATAATATGTCAGGGTATGATTATTTTGGATATGTATAAACACACAAATTTATTGATTTAACCATGTGACCTTTTAAAGTACCTATTAACACATTAATATATTATACATTTATATATTACACATTAATAAAATACATATCCTTCATGGTAACTTTTAAACTGTGATTCATTAATAAATTAACTATAATTAACAAGATTTACTTCCTATCAATATAGAATCATTCTAAATATTTTTATGTATTACCTCATTAATGTTCTCGACAGTCTGTCTTTTTCTCAAAGAAACCGAGTCACAGAATGGTGATTGTCTTTCTTATACCATTTACAAATAGTGAACCAGAGCTTTTATGGTTCCCAGTGCATATCAAAGTTATGTTTATGCTATATTCTAGTCCACTAAGTGTGCAATAGTATTAGGTCTAAAAATGTGCATACCTCAATTAAAAATACTTTATTGCTAATAAATGTAATAACCATCCAAGCTTTCAGCAAATCATAATCTTTTTCTGGTAGATTGACTTGCCTTGGTATTGATGCCTGCTGATCAAGGTGGTGCTTATGAAGATCAGGGTGACCTTGGAAATTAAAAAAAAAATTAATGAAATTTTCAATAAAGAAAATTTAAATTTATCTTCATAAAATATTTCTCTGGAGTATGCAATGCTGTTTGATAGCATTTTACCCACAAAAGAACTTTATTGAAAACTGGAGTTAGTCCTTTCAACTCCTGCCACTGTTTCATCAACTGAGTGTATGTACTATTTTAAATTCTTTCTTTTTATTTCAGCGATGTTTATAGCCTTATCCTAAGGAGTACTTTCCATCTCAAGAAACCATTTTCTTTTCTCATCCACAAGAAGCCACTCCTCATCTATTCAAGTTTTATCATGAGAGTGCAGCAATTCAGCCCCATCGTCAGGCTTCACATCTCTTGATAATGCTACTCAATCTGCAGTATCAACCCCCTCAGTAATCCTTGAGATATAGGATCAACTTCTCTCAGATCTCTGTATTAATGTTGATGTGCTGATGTCCTCCCATGAATCACATATGTTCTTAATGGCATCTAGAATGATGAAATATTTTCAGAAGGTTTCCAATTTGTCCAGCATCTATCACAGAGATTACTATATCTATGGAAACTATAGCCTTATGGAATATATCTCTTGAATGATGAGCCTTGAAATTTGAAATTACTCCTTGAACCGTGGGCTGCAGAATGGATTTTATGTCAACAGGCATGAAAACAACATGAATCTACATATCCATCAGAGCTCCTGTCTGACCAGGGACATGGTCAAAGAGCAGTAATATCTTGAAAGGAATCCTTCTTTTTCTGAGCAGTAGTTCTTAATGGTCGGGTTTAAACATTCAATAAACCATGCTGTAAATAGATGTGCTGTCATATAAGCTTTGCTGTTCCACTTACGGAGCACAGGCAGGGTAGATATGGCAAAATTCCTAAGGGCTTAGGGATTTTCAGAATGGCAAATGAGCTTTACATTCAACTTAAAGTCACCAGCTACATTAGCCCCTACCAAGAGAGGCAGCCTGTCCTTTGACCTATGAAACCAGGCATTGCCTTCTCCTCTCTGGCTATGAAAGTCCTAGATGGCGTCTTCTTCCAATGGAAGGCTATTCATTGACACAGAAAATCTGTTGTTTAGCGTAGCCGCCTTCATCTATAACGCTAAGTAGGTCTGCTGGATAGCTTGCTGCAGCTTCTCCATCAGCACTTGCTGTTCTTTTGTTAGGGAGATGGCTTCTTTCCTTAAACCTTATGAACCAACTTCTGCTCACTTCAGACTTTTCTTTTGCAGCTTCCTCACTTCTCTCAGCCTTCATGTTATTTATTTATTTAATTTAATTTTTATTGTTGGGGATTCATTGAGGATACACAGAACTAGGTTACACTGATTACCTTTGTTAGATAAGGACCCTCTTATAATCGTGTCCTACCCCCAAAAGGTATATCACACCCCTTGACCTCCACCCCCACTTCCCTTTTTTACCCCTCCCCATCCCTCACCCACATCACAAGAATAGAGAAACAAGAAGCCTTCGTATAATTTAACAGAGGTAGGGCTTTACTCTGGATTAGGTTTTGGCTTAATGGAATGTTGTACCTGGTCTGATCTTCTGTCCAGACCACTAAAATTTTGTCAATCTCACCAATAAGGATGTTTTGCACTCTTATTATTTGTGTGTTCACTGGAGTACACTCTTCATTTCTTTGAAGAACTTTTCCTTTGCATTCACAATTTGGTTGTTTGGTGTAAGGGGACTAACTGTCTCAGTTTTCGACATAGACTAATCTTAATCATTTCTGGGTTTTGAGTGAAAGTGAGAGAGATGTGACTCTTTCTGTCGTTTAAACACATCGAGGCCATTGTAAAGTTATTATAGTTGGCCTGATTTCAATGTATCTGTGTCTCAGGGAATAGAGTGACTTGAGAAGAAGGAGCGAGACTAAGGAATGCCTAGTTGGCGGAACAGTCAGAACACACAAAATTGAACATTTTGTTTCACCATCTTAGATGGTTATGGTTTGCGGCACCTTCAATAAGAGTAACGTGAAATCTCATTGATCACAGATTACCAAAACTAATATGATAATAATGAAAAAGTTTTACATATTACTAGAATTACCAATATGTGACACAGGGACACAAAGTGAGTACATGCTGTTGGAAAAAGGCAATAACAGGCTTACTCGACAGAAGATTGCCACACATTCAGTTTGTAAAAAGCATAACATCTGCAACATGCAAAAAAGGGAAACAAAATAAGGTAGTCTGTATTAATATTATTTTTCTAATGTTAAATTATCAATTATATCTGGAAATGTAATTATTTTGACTTTTTCAGGCAATTTAGATCAATATTTTATTATTATAACCATAGCTCAGAATAAGTTCACATGTTGCACTATACATTTGCTATATGTATACTTTGATGAATACAACTTTTTCATGTGTGGAGCTTCCTGGTTCGCATAACTGAATTTTTAGTTTCAGGGGTAAAATAATATTGTTTTGGTTTAATTTTAATAACTTGCTGTAAAGACTCAGTTTTCAACATCCCTGTATATTTATTATATAATAATAGTAAAGGTATATATTGTAAAGGGAAATAATACATAATTTACTAATTTCAATTTTTAAGTAATTATTTAATGAGCAACCTGACAGTAAATTACATTATCTATACAGTTTTTTCTTTTCTTTTTTTGAGACAGAGTCTCACTATGTCACCCTCGGTAGAATGCCATGTTGTCACAGCTCACAGCAACCTCCAATTCCTGGGCTCAAGTGATTCTCCTGCCTCAGCCTCCCAAGTAGCTGGGACTACAGTGCACGCTACAATGCCTGGCTATTTTTTGGTTGCAGTTGTCATTGTTGTTTAGCAGGCCTGGGCGGGTTCAAACTCACCAGCCTCAGAGTATGTGGCCAGCGCCCTAACCACTGGGCTACATGGTGCCATGAGTCTGAGGCATTAAGATTACACTTGTCAAATATCAGCAAAATCGCAATCATCAAATGACTTAAGTATGACAGTAGTCTACCACTTTGTAAAAAGTCAAGAAGTTGGAAAAATTGAGCGAAGAGTAGAGAATCTATATATTGGTAATTAAATTTTCTCACTAATATAACAAAAACTGAAAATGATAGATGCATGTTGGCAGGGTTTCGGCCACCAGCTGCCTTGTAATGACGTTCCCAGCTGTGATAGTTGTAGGATTGAGTTTTAAGCTGTATCCTTCATTTTAGGTTGTTCATTTATTTATATAAAGGTAAATATTTTATCTACCTCCTTTTTGTTTTTTCCTTTTCGTGTATGGGCAATAAATTAGAGTGAATTTTAGGATTACTTCAGTTGGTAAAAATAAAGTCACCTTTTAATAAAATTTGAACGTATTCTAAATAGGTCTTAGATGGACAGGAAATACTTTATATAGTTAATTTTGAATTTGTTCCTTCCTGTTAAATTCTACTTGGCAGAGAAAGAGCAGAATTAGTCTACTATGGCTCAGAGAGCCAAAGTGGCTCTTGAGTCTGGTTACAGTTGGGGTGGATAATAGGAGAAATATGCAGCCAGGTTCCTAATATTCTCTTCTTATCCACACCAATGTAAAACATGGCCCAACAGAGGAGTGCACACAGGAAAATTTTCATTAAATAGTATCTGCTGGTGATAAGTGATACATGGGGACTGGTTGAGCTCAGGTTATGTCTCCAGAGGATTCCGTCTTGAGATATATTTTTAGACCTCTTCTATAAACTCACTAAAAAGGGTACAAGCTTAGGAAAAGCTTTAATCCTTATTGTTTTATGTAAAATATTAAACAAGGTATAGGTACAGAAGGAGAAATACTAGTGCACAGACGAAAACACAAAGATACATGATACCTTTTTAAAGACAACAAAGAGCATCTTGCACTAGACAAATTTATTTAGCAGACCAAATAAGGCTATAAAATGTTAAAAAATCCTTAAAAAGCTAAAAGAGAGTGACGAAGACTTAAAGTTGCGATACTTGAATAGCAATTTTTTTATATTTTCCTTTTTTTTATTAATATTAAATCATAGCTGTGTACATTAATGCGATCATGGGGCACCATACACTGGTTTTATAGACCATTTGACACATTTTCATCACACTGGTTAACATAGCCTTCCTGGCATTTTCTTAGTTATTGTATTAAGACATTTATTAAGTTTCACATGTACCCTTGTAAGATGCACTGCAGGTGTAATCCCACCAATAGCCATTTAATAGCAAAATAAGAATATATTAGGTGAGCTGAATACCCAAATGGGTATTTCTAGAGGACTAGTTAGCTAAATGGCCAGGTTAAGACATCTTTCTCCATACTTTCCTCAAAATAAGAAAACACAACTGCAATTACAAATGTATTTGAATTATACATTAGTGAAAGAAAGAAATCAAGGGGAGGAAATATTTGCAGAAATTTTGATGGAGAATTCTCCCACGTTACAACTTGATGTTGAAAGGGTTAATTAGATGCTAATTTGGAAAGAGAAGAACAACACATATATAAATACATAATTAAATTTATACGGAAAAAAATAGTGGTATGGGTCCTAATTAACAGCAGAAAAATAAAGATGGCAGAAATCTTTTAATATATGAGGAACATTTAAACATGCACAGTTGTTAAATTCTGCAATCATCTGTACATTTATTTAATAGGTTGTAAACAGGTTTCTATTAATAAGTTGTTTATTTTTTGTGAGGGTGGTTTCCAGGTAAAGGAAAATATAATTTTTAATTCTTTTGTCAAAGACAATGAATATATCTATACCTAACAATTTTGTCAATGTAAAATTTTATAAATATATTAAACTTACATAATTGTAAATCTTCTAATATATAGAACAAACGTAATTTTTAACACCCCTGAAAAAATAATAAATTTAACGTTTTGTGTTTACATACAAAAACAGGAACAACTTTAAGTGATCGATAGTTTTCTTTGACAAAATTTACTTTTTAACGACTAATATCTCCTTTCTGATATTTATAGCCCATATTTCTCTTCCTTCTGGGTTGACTAAGAACTCTAATAAACATAATAGGAGTTCTAGTCTTTTAGCCAGTCTTAAACACATCCCAAATTCCCTATTAAATATGGTATTCGTTGTAGGATTTCTTTGAATTTGGCAAAACATATTAATACACTTTTATGATGGAATATTAATGAAGGATGGTTTATTAAAAGAATTAAAATGATTTATATAAAATATTTAAAGAAAAGATAGTAAACATGAGGAAAATAAAGCAACTCCTAGAGATAATTCCTGTTAACATTTCGGTATACTTTATCCCAATCTTTTTTCTAGATACACAAATCAGTTTGTCTTACAAAAACAGATCATATAATAAATACATAACATATCTCCCTCCTACCTAACAGCATTTCTTGAATATTTTTTTCATTTCAAGAAATATATTTTGAAAAAAAATTTTTTTAATTTCAGATTAATATGAGGGTACAAATGATTAGGCTACATTGTTTGTGTTTGTTAGGTAAAGTTCATGATGTAGTTGAGCCCTCCACTGAGGGAGTATGCTGTGTATAGCCTTAAATGGTGCACATTAAGTTAGAGTTTACCAAACCCCTCTCCCTCCTCCGCAATTCCCTCTCTCTCCTTCTCTCTCCCACCAACTCGAATTGAGTTTTTTTCTCATGTGGCGGTGTAGTTGCTTATCTACTGGTTTCATATTAGTATTGTGCAAATCGGATACTAGTTTTTCTATTCTTATGATTCTTGCCAAGAAGAATGTTCTTCAGTTCTATCCTGGTTAATACAAAAGATGTAAAGTCTCCATCTTTTTGTGACTGAATAGTATTTCATGGTATACATATGCCTTAGTTTATTAATCCGTTCATGCATTGATGGGCACTTGGGTTGATTCCACATCTTGACAATTATGAATTGAGTAGCGATGAACATTCTAGTGCAAATATTCTCATGGTAAAATATACTTTTTTTTCTTCTGGGTAGATACCTAGTAATGGGATTGAAAGATCAAATGGAAGGTTTACTTTTAGCTCTTTGAGGATTCTCCATACTTCTTTTCATAGAGGCTGTATTAGTTTGCAAGAGTTTATCATAAGGAGCTTCCTCATGTTCTTTATTTCTATGAAGGTAACATTTTTATATTTTGTTTTTTGACATATTAATTTGCGTAATTTTTGTTTGTTTTTGTTTGAGACAGTCTCATTTTGTCACCCTCAGTAAAGTGCTATAGTGTCACAGCTCACAGCAAACTCAAGCCATTAGGCTCAAGTGATCCTCTTGCCTTAGCCTCCTGAGTAGCTGGGACTACAGGCACGCACCACAACGTCCAGCTATTTTTAGAGATGGGGTCTCGCTCTTGCTCAGGCTGGTTTCAAACTCCTGAGCTCAGGCAATCCACCCACCTCTGCCTCCCAGAATGCTAGGATTATGGGCATGAGCCACCGCGCCCGGATAGTTTTAAGCCACCCTGTGCTTTTTTACATTTATTTTATTAGTGTGATGGTGTATGCTATTGTTGAATTTGTCCCCCAAGTTCAAGTGTTAGAAACTTTATTGCCAATGTGGAGATTTTGGGAGATGGAGACCTTTAAGAGGTATTTAGATCATGAGGGCTCCTGTCCTTATAGATGGATTAATGTTATCACAGGAATGAGTTCATTATTATGGGGGTGGCTTCTTTATAAAAAAAAATGCCACCTTCATACCTACATGGTAGGGGAAACACTATGATTATGAAGGACGCGTTTTACTCCCCCCTACCCACGTTCTCTCTCTGTCCCTCTCCTCCAGCTTACCATCTTGGGATGAGGTAGCAAAAAGTCCTTAGAAGATACTGGTACCTTGATCTTGGAATTCACAGCCTCTTGAATTGTGATAAATAAATTTCTGTTCATTATAAATTTCTCAGTCTCAGGTACAGTGTTATAGCAGCACAAAACATACTAAGATAGCTTACATTAATAACATTTTTTATATTAAACTGGTTTTTCATTCCTTGTTAATCATGGCACATTTTAAATATATAATTGGATTTGTTTAGCTAAAATGTTTACTTTTGTATCTATTTTGATGAGTAAAATAGGCTTGCTATTTTCCTCCTGTCTCTCAGCCTTTTCTCTTGTAATCTCATGTATGGAATAAATAATTTTGTCTTTCTTTAAAAATTATGTAAATAATGAAATTTTCCTATCTTTTTATTTTTTGGATTTCAGATTATTATGGGCATACATACATTTTGGTTATATCACGAGAATGGAAAAACAGAAACCAACCACATGTACTCCATACCTCCCTTTTTTTAAAAAAATAGCAGTTTCATTCTTATCTAGTCCTTTTTGGGAGGATGGATTGTATAATGTGATTCTATTATAACAGTTTCCTAAAGCTAATTATATATTATTATAAAGTATATTTATCCTCTGCATATACATATTCTTCCAAAGCCTTTTAGTTTAGATATATGATTCTAATTATCCATGGTACTGTTCATGGTTGGTTTAGTGTATCCAGAAACAAGATTCCTGAAAATTTTCTCTTTATACAGTAGAACAACAGTTTTATGGAATAAATTATCTTTTTATAACCATAAGAGACAAATACCTGCATTTTGTAGATACTCTTTTTGTTAAAATTAATATCAATGTTTGTAATTAATTTATAGTTTTTTTATTTAAATTTTCCTAATTTTTATTTTCCCCATCATAACTTGCTAATTCTTAAAGACATATCCGGCTAGGCATGGTGGCTCATGCCTGTAATCCCAGGACTTTGAGAGGCTGAGGTGGGTGGATTGTTTTAGCTCATGAGTTTGAGGCCAGCCTGAACTAGAGTAAGACCCAGATCTCTAAAAAATAAAAATAAAAAAAATAGCAGGGTATTGTGGAGGGCGCCCATAGTCCCAGCTACTCGGGAGGCTGAGGCAAGAAAATTGCTTGAGCCCAAGAAAGTGAGACTCTGTCTGAAAAAATAAAAGACATCTCAGAAAATTTTATGCTATTCCTGGTTGTCAATAGTAACATGCAAAGGTCTGTAATGTATATTATAATGTATAATTAATTATACACATATCATCTTTTACCAGCTTATCAATATTATTTTGCTAAAATTATAGATTAGAATAAAAATTAAAAGTGAGATATGTAAATTGCTGATAATTGATTGAAAACTCTGAAATATTAAGAGTGTTTATAAGCAAGGAGACAGTTAAGTTAATCAGTTAGATGTAGGCATTCCACATTGTGTATCAAATCAGCACATTGTACCCCATAAATGCATTCATGTACACAGTTATGATTTAGTAAAGAATTTTTAAAAAGTATCTTGAGTAGTAGAAAATATAGCATTGTGAGCACAAAATCTGATTTATCACATTTATACTAATAGTTCCCTTGCTTGATTTGTAATTGAGTGCTACAGTTAGACCTAACATGTTAAGGGAACTTTCTTATAAGGATGCTTTAGTCCTGAGATTGAGACATCAGATTTCTAGCTGTAAATTTTGATACTATCATATTACTTTCTAACTCCTTACAAGATTCTTGTCTTTGGGAAGTGCCTGTGGTTCAATGGAGTAAGGTGCTGGCCCCATATGCCGGAGGTGGCGGGTTCAAACTCAGCCCTGGCCAAAAACTGCAAAAAAAAAAAAAAAAATCACGTCTTTAATTATTCCATCTCCTGGCTTTACTGGCAGAATAGTCTGTGATGGCTTGATATAATTTACTTCTTTTACACTCATTGCAGACAATGAAAAAAATCACTGGTCAAATTTACAAATAGTCTTTTTGTTGTTAAATAGATCTGTGTTTTCATAGTCTCTTCTTTTCCTTCTATACTATGGAGCCATATCTTTTAAAAAATATATGTCAAACTCAGACTGGTTAACACAAAACTGGAAATCCTTGCTCCCTATAAGAAAAGCAGCAGCCGCAGCAAACATGCAGGGACAGTTTCTTTTGGCTCTGCTTCTGTCCTCTTTGGCTCGGTCTGATCGTTTCCAGAAATAACAGTGTCTACTTACGGTTTCAGGATCTCAGCAGTACTCTTTATTGGTAAATTCTCAGATAAAGGCTCAACATATTACAATTGGCTTTGATTGTATCACATGATCATTCATGAATCAATAAGTCTTGCAGGAGGGGAGGTCTCTCCAACAGCTTTAAGTAATTTAGGTATATAACCTGGAAGTAGAGGTATGGGGCTAGATGACAACACCATCCAAAATCCTGTCCTGAGAGTACAAATTGTAATTTCCCAAAAGAAATCATGTAGGCTTTGCCAGGATTGAATGCATCCTGGGGGGCAAAGTTACCGTGTTCCCTTTGCAACTCTCCTTTAAAATTTTCTCTCTTTTTCTTAAGTTTTATTTTTTAAATGACATAATAATTGTACACATTTGTGGAGTACAGTGTGATGTAGTATTGAGTACATTGGATAATGGCTTTTCTATTCTTGTTTCAATACATGTGTGCATTTTAGAATGATAACATTAGATCATCACCTCCAATATTTATCAATTTGTTTATTGTGAGAACATTCACATTTTCTCCTCTATTTTGAAATATACAGTATTGTTAACTATATTCACCGTACTGCGCAACAGAACCCAAAATTGGTTCTTCCTACCTACCTGTAGTATTGTACCCATCCACTGATCCCTGGCCATCTTCTTTTCACCTCTCATCCTCAGCCTCTAGTAAGCACTATTCTACTCTTTACTTTGATGAGATCAGCTTTTTAAAATTCTGCAAATGGGACAGTCCTGTGGCTCAAAAGAGTAGGGCACCGGCCCCACTTACCAGAGGTGGTGGGTTCAAACCCAGCCCAGGCCAAAAACTGCAAAAAAATAAAATAAGATACAAAATAAAATAAAATTCTGCAAATGAATGATGCTATTCTATGTTTGTATTTTTGTGCCTGGCTTATCGTACTTAACAAAATGCCCTCCAGGTTATCCCAAAAGATAGGATTTCATTTCTTTAATATGGCTAATAGTATTTTATTTTGTATATATACCACATTTTGTACAACCATTCATCCATTAATGGGCACTTCGGTTGATTCTATAACTCAGCTACTATGAAAAGTGCTGCGATAAATATGAGAGTGCAGCTCTCTCTCCAATATACTCATTTTATTTCCTTTGGATAAATACCCAGTAGTAGAATTGCTGGATCATATGGTAGTTCTATTTTTATTTTTTTCCTGAGGAAACTATTGTTTTCCAAAATGGCTCTATTAATTTACATTCCCGCCAATGATATATAAAGGTTTGAATATATCCATACCCACAACACACAGTTTCTTTTGTCTTTTTGATAATATCCACATTGAAAGGTGATAAGTTGATATTTTATTGTGGTTTCAATTTGTGTATATGTACGTTTCTCTGATTAGTGATGTTAAGCATTTTTATATGCCTATTGGTCAGTTATCTGTCTTCTTGGTAGAAATGACTATTCAGGTCTTTTGTCTATATTTTACTCCAATTATTTAGGTTTTGATCATTGAGTTGGTTCATGTATTATGGATAAGACCACTTGTCAGAAGGATAGTAAAAAATATTTTTTACCATTCTGTATCTTGTCTTTTATTTTCTTTATTATGGAGAAGATTTCTAAGTTGATAAATTCCTATTTGTCATTATTTAATTTTGTTACTTGTGCTTTTGTGATTAAAAAAATCCTTGTCCACACCAATGTCATGAAGTGTTTTCCTCCACATTTTCTTTTAATAGTTTCACTTTTAGGTTTTATGTTTAAGTAATATTTTAATAATATTTAGTTGATTTTTGAATATGGTGAGAGATAGGGGTTTAGCTTAATTATTTTGCATGTGGATATCCAGTTTTCCCAGCACTATTTATTGAAGACACTGTCCTTTCCCCATTGGGTGTTCATGGCACTTCTTTTGAAAATAATATGGCTCTTTGTGGTTTTATTTCTGTGTTTTCTGTTCTGTTCCATTTGTCTCTGTGTTTATTTTTACACCAAATATCATACTTTTTTGGTTATCACAGCTTTGTAGTATATATATTTTTAAGTCAGATAGTATGATGTCTCTAGCTTTGCTTTTGTTCAAGATTTTTTTCTTTGGTTATTTGAATTCATTATTTTAAGATTATTATTTTTTTATTTTTTAATTTTTAAAAGTAAATTTATTTCAGGTTAATGTAAGGGTACAAATAGCCAGGTCAAAATATTTGATTTTGTTAGATAGAGTCCTTCTTGTGGTTACGTCCTGCACACACAAGGCGTACCAAACATCCCACCCCATACCCATTCAGTGAGAGCACCCCCACCCATCCCACTTCCTCAGTACACTTCCAACTTGAATTAAAATGAGTTTTTCGCCTATGTGGGCATACATCAGATAAAGTACTAGATTCATATTAGTACTGAGTACATTGGATAATTGCTTTTCTATTCTTGTGATACTTTATTAAGAAGAATGTGTTTTAATTCCATCCAGGATATTACAAAAAATGTGAAGTTACCATAGCTTTCATGGCTGAATAGTATTCCATGGTATGTATATGCCACAATTTGTTAATCCATTCCTGAGTTGATAGGTCTTTAGGTTGTTTCCGTGTCAGCGATTGTAAACTGAACTGTGATAAACAACGTAATGCAAGTGTCCTTTTTTCTTCTGGGTAGATGCCTAGTGGGATTGTGGGATCAAATCGGAGATGTAATTTGAAACTTTTGAGGATTCTCCATACTTCTTTCCAAAGAGGCTGTTTTAATTTGCAGTCTCACCAACAGTGTAAAAGTGCTCCAATCTCTCCACATCTGTGCCAGCATCTGCAGCTTTGGGACTTTGTGACATGGGCTAATCTTACTGGGGTTAGGTTATATCTCAGGGTGGTTTTGATTGCATTTCTCTGATGATTAGGGGCAAAGAGCATTTTTTCATATGTTTGTTAGCCATTCTGTGTCTTCCTTAGAAAAGTTTCTATTCATGTCTCTTGCTCAGTGATATATGGGGTTGTTAGCTCTTTTCTTGTTGATTAATTTGAGTTCACTTTATATCCTAATTATTGAGCCTTTGTCTGATTCGTAATATGAAAATATCTCTTCCTATTCTGAAGGTTGTCTATTTGCTCTGGTTGTTGTCTCCTTAGCTGTACAGAAGCTTTTCAGTTTAATTAAGTCCAAGTTTCTCGTTTGTTGTTGTTGTTATAATTGCCACAGAAGTCTTCATAACATCTTTCTCTTTTTTTTTTTTTTTTTTGTTTTGAGACAGAGTCTCACTATGTCGCCCTTGGTAGAGTGCCATGGCGTCACAGTTCACAGCAACCTCAAGCTCTTGGGCTTAAGCGATTCTCTTGCCTCAGCCTCTCAGGTAGCTGGGACTACTTAAATCTTTCCCCAGACTTATATCTTTATGTGTTTTTCCCACACTTTCTTCGAGAATTTTTTTTTTGTTTTTTTCATGCCTTAGATTTAAAACATTTATCCATCTTGAGTGTTTTTTTTTTTTTTTTTTTGCAGTTTTTGGCCGGGGCTGAGTTTGAACCCGCCACCTCCAGCATATGGGGCCGGCGCCCTACCCTTTTGAGCCACAGGTGCCACCCTTGAGTCAATTGTTGTGAGTGGTGAAAGGTGTGGGTATAGTTTCGGTCTTTTCCATGTGGATATCCAGTTCTCCCAGCACCATTTATTGAAAGGGATTCTTTCCCCCAATGTGTGCTCTTGTTTGGTTTATCAAAGATCAGGTGGCTGTAAAATGTTATTTCATCTCATGGTTTTCTATTCAGTTCCAAATATCTATGTCTCTATTTTCGTCCCATTACCATGATGTTTTGATCACTATGGACTTATAATAAAGCCTAAAGTGTGATAAGGTGATGTCCATGGCTTTGTTTTTATTACTAAGAATTGCCTTGGCTGTATGGGAGTTTTTCTGGTTCCATACAAAACAAAGAGTTATTTTTTTCCAAATCTTGAAAGTATGATGATGGTATTTTAATGGGGATTGCATTGAATCTATAGATTGCTTTGGGGAGAATAGACATTTTCACAATGTTGATTCTTCCCAGCCAGGAACATGGTATGTTCTTCCATTTGTTAACATCTTCTGCTATTTCTTTTCTTTGGGTTTCATAATTTTCTTTGTGGAGTTCCTTTGTCAAGTACATGCCTAGGTATTTCTTTTTTAAAAAATCTACTGTGAAGGGAATTATGTCACTGATTAGCTTCTCAATGTGGCTGTTATAGCCATATGCAAAGGTAACTGATTTTTGAACATTAATTTATATCCTGAGACATTACTGTATTTTTTGATCACTTCCAGAAGTCTTATGGTTGGGTCTTTGTGGTTCACTAAGTCTAAGGTCTTATTATCAGCAAAGAGTGAGAGTTTGATCTCCTCTGTCCTCATTTGGATGACCTTTATTTCCTTTTATTGCCTGATTTAATTGGCTAGAAGTTCCAGCACTATGTTGAATAATAGTATCAATAGAGGACATCCTTGTCTGGTTCCAGTTCTAGTGGCAAAGCTTTCAGTTTTACTCCATTCAGTATAATATTGGCTGTGGGTTTGTCAAAGATGGCTTCAATGAGTTTAAGAAATGTGACACCTGTGCCTAACACATGTTCTTGTTAGAAAAGGATGTTGAATTTTATAAAAAAAAAAAATTATATATTATGATCAAGTTAGTTTCATCCCAGGGATGCAAGACTGGTTTAATATATGCAAATCCCTAAATGTAAGTTACCATATCAACAGAAGCAAAAACAAAGACCATATGATCCTCTCAACATTTTCTTTTATTTCTGTGAATAACATTATTGCTATTTTGCTAGAGACTGCATTGAATCTGTTGATTGTTTGAGGTAGTGTAGCTACATAAATACTAAATTTAACAGTATTAATTTCCCAATACTTGAACACATTTGCATCCTCTTCCATTTCTTTATTTATTGTTTTATAGTTTTCACTGTAAAGATTTTTCACCTCCTTGGTTAATTTATACCTAGGCATTTTACTTTTTGTAGCTATTGAAAAAAGTTATTTAGTTTGATTTTTTTTTTTTTTACAGGTAGCTTGCTGTTAGTATACAGAAATGCTGCTAACCTTTTCTAATCCAATTTTTCTGCCATCTGCATGCTCCCCAGCTCTTACTTATTTGGGGTGAGAAAGAGGTTTATTTTGTGGTTTTAAAAGAGAAATACATAAATATGAACTCACCTGATTCTGATGATTTTATTATCTACCTTAGTTTACATAAAATAAGTAATGTGTTTTTGTTTATATTTTTTTTTGTGTGATACTTCATGAAGCAATCTCCAGGATGAAGTCCAGGTTTCCTCTTGCATGTCATACAGTAGAAAATGCTTTCTCTCCTTCCATCATTCTCATTTCTTCTGCTACAAACCATGCAATCTTTTTTAAAAATTTATTTGGGACAGAGTCTCATTATGTAACCCTTGGTAGATTGCTGTGGCATCACAGTTCACAGCAACCTCAAACTCTTGGGCTTAAGTGATTCTCTTGCCTCAGCCTCCCAAGTAGCTGGGACTACAGGTGCCTACCCCAACACTTGACTACATGCAATCCTTTCTTGATTTTTTTTTTCCATTTTGCATTATAAAGTGGATCTTCCTATTTAGCCTTTCCTCAATGTCAGAAGATAATGGTCTTTCCCTCTTTCTTGAATTTCTGTCCCTCACATTGCTCACAAGGTGAGTGGTGAGGTTTCTTCTGTAAGAAAGGTGTGTCTGTATTTTTTCTCCAGTGGAACAAGCATACAAATGAAACAACAAATGTGTCTGATGTCTTCCAACATAGGATTGGACTTTTGCATGTTGATTTTTGTAGTCTGTAATTTTATTGAATCCTTTTATTCTAATATTGTTTTGTGAAGTCTAGGATTTTATAGATATATGATTATGTGATCTACAAGGATGGGCAATTAGACTGTCTTCTTTCTAATATATATGCCTTTTGTTTATTGCTCTTGTTTGATTCTTCTGGCTAGGACTACTAGTACTATTTTGAGTAAAGTGGTGAAAGTGGGCATTTTTGTTTTGTTCATGATCTTAGAAGAAAAGCTTTTAAGTTTTCTCCATTAAGTATGATGTTAGCTGGCATTTGTCATATGTGGCCTTTATTGTGCTTAGGTACATTGCAACTATGCCCACTTTGTTAATAGTTTTTGTCATGAAGGAATGTTGAATTTTGTCAAATGCTTTTTCTGTGTCTATTGAAATGATCATATGGTTTTTGTCATTGATTCTTTAGATGTACTCTTTCATTTATTGATTTTCTTATGTTGAGTCATCCTTATATCTATCACTGGGTTGAAACCTACTTGATCATGGTGATCTTTTAAATGTGCTGTAGGAATATGATTTGCTAGTATTACATTGAGAATTTTTGCATCTATGTTCATCATGGATGTTGGCTGGTAGTTTTTGTTGTTGTTCTTTTTACCTGGTTTTGGTATCAAGGTGATACCTTGTATAATGGGTTTGGAAGACTTTCCTCCTTCATAATTTTTTGGAATAGTTTAAGAAGAATTGACATTAGTTATTAAATGTTTGGTAGAATTCATCAGTGGAGTTATCTGGTCCTAAGCTTTTCTTTGATCAGAGACTTTTTATTATGGCTTTGATTTGATTATTCATCACTGATCTGTTCAGATTTTCTGTTTCTCCATGATTCAGTTTAGGTACCTTTTATTTGTCCATGAATTTACCCATTTCTTCTAGATTTTTCAATTTTTAGCATATAACTGTACATAATTGTCTCTTACAGTATCAGTTGTAATGTCTCCTTATTTATCTCTGATTTTATTTGAATTTTATTTTTTTTAATATTTTTTTATTGTTGGGGATTCATCGAGGGTACAATAAGCCAGGTTACACTGATTGCATTTGTTAGGTAAAGTCCCTCTTGCAATCAACCAAATTTCTATTTTTACAGTTTCCTTTCTTTTTTGGCTGGGGCAGGGCTTAAACCAGCCACCTCTGGTATATGGGGCTGGCACCCTACTCCTTGAGCCACAGGCGCCGCCTGAAATTTCTATTTATTTATTTATTTATTTATTTTATTAGATCATAGCTGTGTACATTGATATAATCATGGGGCATCACTCACAAGCTTCAGAGACCATTTACCAAGTTTCACATATGCCCTTGTAAGATGCACTGCTGGTGTAATCCCACCAATCCCCTTCCCTCTAAACACCTTCCTCCTCCCTTCCCTCCCTCCACTCCCTTTCCCCCTTCCCCCTATTCTTAGGTTGTAACTGGGTTATAGCTTTCATGTGAAAACCCTAAATTAGTTTCATAGTAGGGCTGAGTACATTGGGTACTTTTTCTTCCATTCTTGAGATACTTTACTAAGGAGAATATGTTCCAGCTCCATCCATGTAAACATGAAAGAGGTAAAGTCTCCATCTTTCTTTAAGGCTGCATAATATTCCATGGTGTACATATACCACAATTTATTAATCCATTCGTGGATCGATGGGCACTTGGGCTTTTTCCATGACTTAGCTATTATGAATTGGGCTGCAATAAACATTCTTGTACAAATATCTTTGTTATAATGTGCTTTTTGGTCTTCTGGGTATATGCCCAGTAGAGGGATTACAGGATTGAATGGCAGATCTATTTCTAGATCTCTAAGTGTTCTCCATATCTCTTTCCAAAAGGAATGTATTAATTTGCATTCCCATCAGCAGTGTAGAAGTGTTCTCTTTTCTCCACATCCGCACCAACATCTCTGGTCTTGGGATTTTGTGATATAGGCTAGTCTCACTGGAGTTAGATGGTATCTCAAAGTAGTTTTGATTTGCATTTCTCTGATGATTAAAGATGATGAGCATTTTTTCATATGTCTGAAGGCCACGCGCCTGTCTTCTTCAGAGAAGTTTCTCTTCAAGTCCCTTGCCCAGCCTGCGATGTGATCACTTGTTCTTTTCTTGCTTATACGTTTGAGTTCTCTGTGGATTCTGGTTATTAAAACTTTGTCGGAGACATAACCTGCAAATATCTTCTCCCATTCTGAGGGCTGTCTGCTTGCTTTACTTACTGTGTTCTTGGCTGTGCAGAAGCTTTTTAGTTAATCAAGTCCCAGTAGTGTATTTTTGAAGCTGCTTCAATTGCCCGGGGGGTCCTCCTCATAAAATACTCACCCAGCCCGATTTCTTCAAGGGTTTTCCCTGCACTCTCCTCTAGTATTTTTATAGTTTCATGTCTTAAGTTTAAATCTTTGATCCAGTGAGAGTCTATCTTAGTTAATGGTGAAAGGTGTGGGGCCAGTTTCAGTCTTCTACAGGTTGCCAGCCAGTTCACCCAGCACCATTTGTTAAATAGGGAATCTTTTCCCCACTGAATGTTTTTAATTGGTTTGTCAAAGATTAAATAACGGTAAGTAGCTGGATTCATCTCTTGGTTCTCTATTCTGTTCCAGACATCTACTTCTCTGTTTTTGTGCCAATACCGTGCTGTTTTGATCACTATTGATTTGTAGTATAGTCTGAAGTCTGGTAGCGTAATTCCTCCTGCCTTGTTTTTATTTCTGAATAATGTCTTGGCTATTCGAGGTTTTTTCTGATTCCATATAAAATGAAGAATTGTTTTTCAAGATCTTTAAAGGATGACAGTGGAATTTTAATAGGGATTGCATTGAAATTATATATTGAAAACGGTCTGTGAAGCTAGTGAATGATGCCCCATGATCATATCAATGTACACAGCTATGATTTAATAAAAAAAATTTTAAAAAAGAAAGAAATTATATATTGCTTTGGGTAGTATGGACATTTTAACAATGTTGATTCTTCCCAGTCATGAGCATGGTATGTTTTTCCATTTGTTAATATTTTAAGCTATTTCTTTTCTTAGAGTTTCATAGTTCTCTTTATAGAGATCTTTCACGTCCTTTGTTAGATAAATTCCCAAATATTTCATCTTCTTTGGCACTATCGTGAATGGGATAGAGTCCTTAACTGTTTTTTCAACTTGACTATTGTTGGTATATATAAAGGCTACCGATTTATGAATGTGGATTTTGTAACCTGAGATGCTGCTGTATTCCTTGATCACTTCTAAGAGTTTTGTAGTAGAGTCCCTAGTGTTTTCCAGATATACTTTCATATCATCTGTGAAGAGCGAAAGTTTTTTCTTAATCTAGCTAGAATCTTGTAGATTTTTGTTTATCATTTAAAATAATCAATTATTTGTTTCAATGATCTTTTGCAGTTTTTAGTCTCTATAGTGTGTCTGTAAAGCTGTGGTACATAGGGAAAATGGGAAATATTAGCTAAGTGTATCGTTATTTACAAAATAATCATTATAAAAATTTACACTCCTTGTACTCCCACCAGCAGTGCAGAAGTGTTTCATTTTCTCCACATCCACACCAACATCTGTAGTTTTGTTTTTTTTTTAAAAAAACACTCAAGAATGGAAGAAAAATTATTCATTGTACTCAGTACTATTATGAAACTAATTTACAATCACACTTTCATATGAAGAATAGATAACAACCATTTGCCCAGGATGAGGGAGGGAGAAGGAGTGGATGGGAGGGGAGGGGGAAGGTCAGATCAAGGGAGGGTAAATGGTGGGATCACATCTATGGTGCATAATTCAAGGGTACATGTCAGATCTCTGACGTATAGAGTATAAATATTTTAACACAATAATTAAGTTAACGAGATGAGGTATATATTAACCAGTGTGATGTAAGCATTCCTAATTCTATATAAAATCAGCACATTGTACCCCATAAATGCATTAATGTATACATGATCTATGTGTTTATGATTTAATAAAAAAAGAGGAAAAAAATAAAAATTTACAAAGAGGTGATCAACAAATACAAAATATTTTGTAAGATTTTGTAATGAAGATATTGTAAATAAAGATATATTAGGTACAATTTTGTTTATGGATTCATAATATTTACATGTATTAATGGGGTACATGTAATATTTTTTAATGTCTTTATTCAATATTATGAAGAAAAAATTCCCAGTTTTCCTCCATTTTCTTGGTTATTCTCATTTATAATTTGACTATACATTATTTGACTTACTTTTAAATATTGGCATTTCTCCAGAATCTGTTCTACTCACCTTTATCCCTTTACTTAGTCTTCATTACACAACTTACATTTCAGTTTTCAATTCTATGTTGATGACCTTGAATTCTGTAAATCCATTCTGACTTACCACTTGCCTAATAAGTTTTAGAACTATAATGTCCCACCGAATATTTCAAATTCAGTGTTCTCAAGCATGACATTCCCTACAATTTATAAATAGTACTCCTCAACTTAGCCCCATTTGCAAACTTGTCTTTTCATATTTTGTGCACTCCATCAAACAATAACATTAGTCACCTAGATGTCCGTTCAACACACCAAGGAGTCATTTCTTAATGTCTTACTCGTTCATCTCCAAATCATTCACCAAGTACTTAGTCTTTTTTTCTCACCTTTTATATTGCCCACATCTATTACTTTATTTTAACCCTTGTTCTAAATCTTTATTGAGCACTCTTTTTCCATTCTCTCTCTTATGCTGTACATCCACTAGTTTTTATTTTTAATAAAATACATGTGTGGTTGTTTTTCTATTTAAAGTATCTTTTGTTTTGTTTTTTGAGCTCTCTATTGACATGTTGATAATGTCCAAATTCACTATCAGAGTATTTGATTTGGACTGGCCCCAGGCTTCTATTGCAGTCTTATATTTCAGCACTTTTCAACTTAAATCTCATGCTTGCTATACCATGATACTTGAAGTTCGTGGATTATGACCATATTATTTCAAGCTTTGCTGACTATCTGTGAACTTCTGTCTGCAGTTCTCTGGGTTTCTGGTCACCTGTTTTCTTTTACTCCTCAGATAATGCTTGCTTATCCTTCAAGACTCATTTCAATTTTCATATCTTGCATAAGCCCTCCCAAATACTTATTCTTTAAATTTTTGTTAAATATCACTTGTGTGGCTTCCATGGTATCCTGGGATAAGCTATGACAGTCTTCATTAGTCTTTTCTGTAATCATCTATATATTTGTTCCTCTCATTTATAGACTACATTTATTTGGAAGAAGGAGGACTAGCACCTAGCAAATTATCTCACTAAATATTAGTGAATTAAATCTTCAAGCAATTATATTTTCTAAGATATCACAACACAGAAAAATATTTCTTAGAAGTTTCCTCTTTGCTGGATTTTGGTAGCTCTGTGCTTTAAATCTTCATTCATCTTAACAGATATTCATAATATTGCTGATTATTCATCATTTGTTAATGTAGGCTGTTTTATATTTCTGAAGTTTGTTTTACCATACCAATTTGTATAGTATTTTGAGTATTGACTGCATCACAATGCAGCACTTTTTTTTTTTTTTATTGTTGGGGATTCATTGAGGGTTCAATAAGCCAGGTAACACTGATTGCAATTGTTAGGTAAACTCCCTCTTGCAATCATGTCTTGCCCCCATAAAGTGTGACACACACCAAGGCCCCACCCCCTCCCTCCTTCCCTCTTTCTGCTTCCCCCCCCATAACCATAATTGTCATTAATTGTCCTCATATCAAAATTGAGTACATAGGATACATGCTTCTCCATTCTTGTGATGCTTTACTAAGAATAATGTCTTCCACTTCTATCCAGGTGAATACAAAGGATGTAAAGTCTCCATTTTTTTTAATGGCTGAATAGTATTCCATGGTATACATATACCACAGCTTGTTAATCCATTCCTGGGTTGGTGGGCATTTAGGCTGTTTCCACATTTTGGCGATTGTAAATTGAGTTGCAATAAACAGTCTAGTACAAGTGTCCTTAAGATAAAAGGATTTTTTTCCTTCTGGGTAGATGCCCAGCAATGGGATTGCAGGATCAAATGGGAGGTCTAGCTTGAGTGCTTTGAGGTTTCTCCATACTTCCTTCTAGAGAGGTTGTACTAGTTTGCAGTCCCACCAGCAGTGTAAAAGTGTTCCCTTCTCTCCACATCCACGCCAGCATCTGTAGTTTTGAGATTTTGTGATGTGGGCCATTCTCACTGGGGTTAGATGATATCTCAGGGTTGTTTTGATTTGCATTTCTCTAATATATAGAGATGATGAACATCTTTTCATGTGTTTGTTAGCCATTCGTCTGTCGTCTTTAGAGAAAGTTCTATTCATGTCTCTTGCCCATTGATATATGGGATTGTTGGCTTTTTTCATGTGGATTAATTTGAGTTCTCTGTAGATCCTAGTTATCAAGCTTTTGTCTGATTCAAAATATGCAAATATCCTTTCCCATTGTGTAGGTTGTCTCTTTGCTTTGGTTATTGTCTCCTTAGCTGTACAGAAGCTTTTCAGTGTAATGAAGTCCCATTTGTTTATTTTTGTTGCAATTGCCATGGCAGTCTTCTTCATGAAGTCTTTCCCCAGGCCAATATCTTCCAGTGTTTTTCCTATGCTTTCTTGGAGGATTTTTATTGTTTCATGCCTTAAATTTAAGTCCTTTATCCATCTTGAATCAATTTTTGTGAGTGGGGAAAGGTGTGGGTCCAGTTTCAGTCTTTTACATGTAGACATCCAGTTCTCCCAACACCATTTATTGAATAGGGAGTCTTTCCCCCAATGTATGTTCTTGTTTGGTTTATCAAAGATTAGGTGGTTGTAAAATGTTAGTTTCATTTCTTGGTTTTCAATTCGATTCCAAGTGTCTATGTCTCTGTTTTTGTGCCAGTACCATGCTGTCTTGAGCACTATGGCTTTGTAGTACAGACTAAAATCTGGTATGCTGATGCCCCCAGCTTTATTTTTGTTACAGAGAACTGCCTTAGCTATACGGGTTTTTTTCTGGTTCCATACAAAACGCAGAATCATTTTTTCCAAATCTTGAAAGTACGATGTAGGTACTTTGATAGGAATGGCATTGAATAGGTAGATTGCTTTGGGAAGTATAGACATTTTAACAATATTGATTCTTCCCATCCATGAGCATGGTATGTTCTTCCATTTGTTAATATCCTCTGCTATTTACTTTCTGAGGAGTTCATAGTTTTCTTTATAGAGGTCCTTCACCTCCTTCGTTAGGTATATTCCTAGGTATTTCATTTTCTTTGAAACTATGGTGAAGGGAGTTGTGTCCTTAATTAGCTTCTCATCTTGACTGTTATTGGTGTACACAAAGGCTACTGACTTGTGGACATTGATTTTATATCCTGAAACATTACTGTATTTTTTGATGACTTCTAGGAGTCTTGTGGTTGAGTCTTTGGGATTCTCTAAGTATAAGATCATGTCGTCAGCAAAGAGGGAGAGTTTGACCTCCTCTGCTCCCATTTGGATTCCCTTTATTTCCTTGTTTTGCCTAATTGTATTGGCTAGAACTTCCAGCACTACGTTGAACAGTAAAGGTGACAGAGGACAACCTTGTCTGGTTCCAGTTCTAAGAGGAAAAGCTTTCAGTTTTACTTCATTCAGTAAAATATTGGCTGTGGGTTTGTCATAGATAGCTTCAATCAGTTTTAGAAATGTGCCACCTATGCCTATACTCTTCAGTGTTCTAATTAGAAAAGGATGCTGGATTTTATCAAATGCTTTTTCTGCATCTATTGAGAGGGTCATGTGATCTTTATTTTTTGCCTCTGTTAATATGGTGGATAACGTTTATAGACTTGCGTATGTTAAACCAGCCTTGCATCCCTGGGATGAAGCCTACTTGATCATGATGAATGACTTTTTTGATGATAAGCTGTAATCTATTGGCTAGGATTTTGTTGAGAATTTTTGCGTCTATATTCGTGAGTGAGATTGGTCTGAAATTCTCCTTTTTGTTTGGGTCTTTTCCTGGTTTTGGTATCAGGGTGATGTTTGCTTCATAGAATGTGTTGGGGAAGAGTCCTTCCTCAATTTTTTGGAATAATTTCTGCAGTACAGGAATAAGCTCTTCCTTGAAGGTTTGATAGAATTCTGGAGTGAAGCCATCTGGACCAGGGCATTTTTTGGTTGGAAGCTTTTTTATTGTTTCTTTGATCTCAGTGCTTGAAATTGGTCTGTTCAGGAGCTCTATTTCTTCCTGGCTGAGTCTAGGGAGAGGGTGTGATTCCAAATATTGATCCATTTCTTTCACATTGTCAAATTTCTGGGCATAGACTTTCTGGTAGTATTCAGAGATGATCTCTTGTATCTCTGTGGGATCAGTTATTTCCCCTTTATCATTTCTGATTGAGGTTACTAGAGGTTTTACTTTTCTATTCCTCGTTAGTCTGGCCAATGGTTTATCTATTTTATTTATTTTTTCAAAAAACCAACTCCTTGTTTCATTAATTTTCTGAATGATTCTTTTGTTTTCAATTTCATTGATCTCTGATTTGATTTTGGATATTTCTTTTCTTCTACTGAGTTTAGGCTTAGATTGTTCTTCTTTTTCCAATTCCATAAGATCTCTTGTGAGATTGTTGATGTGCTCTCTTTCTGTTTTTCGAATGTAGGCATCTAAAGCGATGAATTTTCCTCTCAAAACTGCTTTTGCAGTATCCCACAGGTTTTGGTAGCTTGTGTCTTCGTTGTTGTTATGCTCAAGGAAGTTAATGATTTCCTGTTTTATTTCTTCCTGCACTCATCTGTTATTCAACAGAAGATTGTTTAATTGCCATGCCTTTGGGTGGGGTGGAGCATTTTTGTCAGAGTTGAGTTCCACCTTTAGTGCCTTATGGTCTGAGAAGATACAAGGTAAAATTTCAATTCTTTTGATTCTGTTGATATTTGTTTTGTGTCCCAGGATATGATCAATTTTGGAGAATGTTCCATGGGGTGATGAGAAGAATGTATATTCTTTATCTTTGGGATGGAGTGTTCTATATGCGTCTATCAAGCACAGTTGTTCTAGGGTCTCATTTAAATCTCTTATATCCTTGTTTAATTTCTGTTTAGAGGATCTGTCCAGCTCTGTAAGAGGAGTGTTAAGGTCCCCTGTTATTATGGTATTATCAGATATCATATTGCTCAGACTGAGTAAGGTCTGTTTCAAGAATCTGGGAGAATTTAAATTGGGTGCATAGATATTTAGAATTGAAATGTCTTCCTGTTGTATTTTTCCCTTGACCAATATAAAGTGACCATCTTTGTCTTGTTTGACTTTAGTTGCTTTAAATCCACATGTATCTGAAAATAAGATTGCAACTCCTCTTTTCTTCTGAATTCCATTTGCCTGAAAAATTGTCTTCCAACCCTTGACTCGGAGCTTTAATTTGTCTTTTGAAGCCAGGTGTGTTTCTTGCAGACAGCAAATGGATGGCTTGTGTTTTTTAATCCAGTCAACCAATCTATGTCTCTTCAGTGGGGAATTCAAGCCATTAACATTTACTGAGATAATTGATAAGTGTGGTAGTATTCTATTCGTCTTATTTTGTGAGAGTCCATTGCTTAGTTTTATCTTTTGCATCAGTGTGGAGGTTTGGTTCTGTCCTTTGATTTCTGAGTTCTTACTTTGCTGCTGATCCATTGTGGTGGTCAGTGTGCAGAACAGGTTGAAGTATTTCCTGTAGAGCTGGTCTTGTTGTGGCGAATTTCCTCAATGTTTGTATATCCGTAAATGATTTGATTTCTCTGTCAATTTTGAAGCTTAGGTTAGCAGGGTACAGAGTTCTGGGCTGGAAATTGTTCTGTTTAAGTAGATTAAAGGTAGATGACCATTGTCTTCTTGCTTGGAAAGTTTCATTAGAGAAGTCTGCGGTCACTCTGATGGATTTGCCCCTGTAGGTCAACTGGCGCTTACTCCTGGCAGCTTGCAGAATCTTTTCTTTTGTCTTGACTTTGGACAGGTTCATCACAGTGTGTCTTGGAGAAGCTCGGTTAGAGTTGAGGCGACCTGGGGTCCGATAGCCCTCTGAAAGCAGTGTGTCAGAATCTTTGGTGAAATTTGGGAAATTTTCTTTTATAATATTCTCTAGTATGGTTTCCATTCCTCTGGGGCATTCTTCTTCCCCTTCTGGAATTCCTATAACTCGTATGTTGGAACGCTTCATAAAGTCCCATAATTCTGACAGTGAACGTTCTGCTTTCTCTCTCTTCTTTTCTGCCTCTTTTACTATCTGAGTTATCTCAAAAACTTTGTCTTCTACCTCTGAAATTCTTTCTTTTGCATGGTCTAACCTGTTGCTGATACTTTCCATTGCATCTTTAAGTTCCCTAATTGACTGTTTTAGTTCCTTCAGCTCTGCTATATCCTTTTTATATTCTTCATATCGTTCATCTCTTATTTGATTCTGTTTTTGAATTTCCTTTTGGTTATTTTCCACTTTATTAGCAGTTTCCTTCATTGTTTCCATCATTTCTTTCATTGTTTTCAACATGTGTATTCTAAATTCCCTTTCTGTCATTCCTAACATTTCTGTATAGGTGGAATCCTCTGCAGTAGCTACCTCATGGTCCCTTGGCGGGGTTGTTCTGGACTGGTTCTTCATGTTGCCTGGAGTTTTCTGCTGATTCGTCCTCATGAGTGATTTCTTTTATCTGTTTCCTTGCCCTAATTTTCCTTTCACTTCCTCTTGCTCTTTAAGTTCTCATGCCTGTGGAAGTTGTGGCGGGTTTAGACGGATTGAACACACGCAACCACTTGCCGGTTTTCCACTGTTTTAGTCCTCCTCTTGGGGTCCAGAAGTCTCTCGCTGACTCCCTGTATCCTCTCAGGGGTGATGATAGGCAGATCCCACCAGCCAGAGATGCCTGGAGTCCTATCTGTCCAGACTCACGGTGCCCAGATGCAAGGAAGCTGTTACTCGGCTGCCATCTTACTCTGCCTCCCCCGACAAACTTAAGTTTATAAAATTTTATCAGATGCCCAGGAAGGCAAATGGAAAGTACACAGGGAGGACAATGAACTGCGGCAAAGCCTTTGTCATATGATAGTGACCTCCCGGGCTTGAGGGCATGTGTGTGGCTCGCCCTCTGTGGCCAGTCAGGGTTTCTCTGTGGGAAAGCGGAGAGGAGCTCGCAGAGCCACTCTGCCTCCACTTCACTGTCGCAATGCAGCACTTTTGTTGTACAAGTTGCCATTGAAATTACATTAAATTTTGAGCAAAATACTTAGATATTATGCATATTAGGTATTCATATCTTAATATCATGAAAATTATTTTTAAATTTGTACATGGTACAACAAAACCCTAGAAATCATTTTTTAAATTGATTCATATATAATAGTTTTCCTATTTGTTACCTTTTTTGTTTGGCCAGGTCTGGGTTTGAACCTACCACCTCTGGCATATGGGATCAGCGCCCTACTCCTTGAGCCACAGGCGCTGCCCTGTTACCTTTTTAGTATAGTTATAAGTATAAATAAAATTGTTGAGCTTGAACAAAACTAAATCTTTGTCTTGAGTATGCCCCTGATTCTGTCTGTGTACTGATATATTTATGTCTCTGTCTCCACAAATGCTACATTTTGTTGACTGTATATTATATGCTTTTATAATGTTAAAATACTTTCATTATTCCAGGAACAATGGATACAGCACTAAATCAAAGAAAAAGTTTCTACTATCATGGGCTTACATTCTAATAGGAGCATATAATAAATTTATGCTATGTAAAAGGTGATGGAGCAGTTGCTTGATGTGTGCATCTACTATTGCGATAAAAGTATTTTTAGTCCAGAAACATATTTTTTAGGACTAAGTAAAATAATTTATTTTTAACTTTCTTAAGGCCTATAACTAATGCATAAAGCACAACTATCTCCATTCTGGTGACTGCTTGCATGAAAACACACATGACACTTTTAACTTGTTAAGTGTATAATCACCCTTTGGACCTCTGCATTCATAGCCACTGTATTTTAGTAAAATTTAAGAGCTTCTCTTACAAGTTCAGAAAATAATTCTCTACATCATTGTGGTCTCCTTGATGATGTAATTCTTAGGCATCATCTACTGAGTTTTTTTGATAGTTAACGAAGTGCAATAACATATTGTATATTTTGTGACAGTTGAGGCTTCTTAAAATTGAAATATCAACAAAACATTAAAACTTAACATTAAATTAATGCATGGGGTATGCTACCCGAGATGATTTACAGATTCAGTGCAATCCCCATTAAAGTACAACTGTCATTTTTCACAAATCTAGAAAAATAATTCTGCACTTCATAGCGAGCCAGAAAAGACCCCCAAAGCCAAAGTAACCTAACATAATAAGAAAATGGGAAGCATTACATTACTAGACTTCAAGCTATACTGCAAGCCTATAGTAACCAAACCAGCATGGTACTGGCACAAAAACAGAGACATAGACCTATGAATGAGAACAGAAAAACAGAGATGGAACCATCTTCATATTCCCATCCTATTTTTGACAAAGCAAATAAAAAGCATACACTGGGGAGCAGAATCTCTTTTCAATAAATAGTGCTGGGAAAACACATAAGAGATTGAAACACGATCTGCACCTCTCAGCACTCACAAAAATAAATTAATGATGTATAAAAGACTTAAACCTAAGTGAGGAAACTATATGAAATACAGTTCTGGAAAAAATATTGGAAAACTCTTATAGTTATTGGCCTAGGCAAAGAATTTGTGAAGAAGACCCCAAACACAATTACAGCAATAGCAAAAAATAAGTAAATGGGAACTGATCAAATTAAAAAATGAAAACTATGCACCTATGCATAGCCAAAGACACAATAAGAAGAGCAAATAGACAACCCATTAAAGGGGAGAAAATATTTGCATGCTATATGTCAAACAAAGGACTGATATTCAAAATCTACAAGGAACTCAAGCAAGTCAGCAACAAAGAATTAAACAATCCCGTTGAAATGTGGGTAAGAGACAGAAAAAGAAACCTTTCAAAGGAAGATAGTCTAATGTTCAACATCTATAATCATTAGGGAAATGGAAATCAAAAGCACAATGAGATATGACCTAACAAATAGTTTTAAAATAAGTGCTGGTGTAGATGCAAAGAGAAAGAAACACTTATACACTGTTGGTAGAACTGAAAAGTAGTACAACTTCTATGGAAAGTTGCAGAGTGATATCTCGAAGAACTTAAGGTAGATCTACCATCACACTGCTGGGTATTTACCCAGAGGATAAGAGGTCATTTTATCAAAAGGACACCTGCACTTGAAGGTTTATAACAGCACAGTTCACAATTGCAAAGACATGGTAACAACCCAAGTTCCCACCAATACGTGAGTGGACTAATAAAATGTGTACCACGGAGTACTAGTATGCCATAAAAAATTGGTGATCTAGTACCATTTTTGATAATCTGGAGGGAACTAGAAACCATTATTCTAAGTGAAGTATCACAAGAATGAAGAAAAACACTTGCAGTCAATACCAAGTTGGAACTAATTGATCAACAGTTAAGTGAACATATGGAAGTCAATATAAATGAAAATCAAGCTGGAGGAAGGGGAAAAGCATAGGAGGGGTAAATTCCCACTTATTTGGGTAGAGTGCACACTCTCTGGGTGAAGGGCACACTTACGTGTATACGTTTGACTCAATCTGTGTGTATAAAAACAAAGTATGTAAACAAAACACACATACCCCCTAATAATCTGAAATTAAAAATAAATACACTGTACTAAAACCTTTTAAAGAATATTTACCCTGGATTAAAAAAAATCAATCTCCTCTTTAGATTTAGGAAGAAAAAAGACTGAGAGGAAAATATGTAACAATGATTCTTTCCTTTTAAATAAAGAGCGTATAAGAGATAAGTAACAAATGTAGCAATATACATCTGCAGGTAGTTACTGGAGAAATATGAGGAATTCAA
Organism: Nycticebus coucang; assembly: GCF_027406575.1. Classification (NCBI taxonomy): domain Eukaryota; kingdom Metazoa; phylum Chordata; class Mammalia; order Primates; family Lorisidae; genus Nycticebus; species Nycticebus coucang. Next base: position 34,266,280 of record NC_069804.1, on the reverse strand, counting down.
GAAATCCAAGTGGCATAATCAATGCTCTTATTAATGTATAAAATACAGGAAGTGCATGTTACACAAATTACTTGAATTCCTTTGGTTATAGCATTCCCACAGTCTCACTAAAGCTTATTTGCCCATACTTGTCGAATGCCAGCTCTTTTTATAATAACCCTTACTGGGACAAATATTAGATATAAAATCTTCAGTATATACAGTAGAATCTTTACAAATGTTTTAACGTAAAAGTAAATGAATGTATCTCTTTGACATAAACATGCATAGTAGGGGATTTAAATATCATGAAAAAAGGAAGAAAACACAGATGACAAATAATCAGTTGTCTTGATATATTATTCTGTAATAGTGGTGCATAAAAATAACAAGCCCAGTGTTCACAACAAAAAGTTTTGTTTTCTTGTTCAGATTTTGTGTAGGCCATTTCTCAATTCAGTTTCATTAGTCTCAATTCCAGGCTGAGAACTGGTTCATCTGGGCACTACATGACTTTTTTTCCCTGAAAAAAAGGAGCTACCAAAGCAGTGCTACTACTGGGGAAGAGAAGAGAATTACAAGGTATATAACTAAAACATACACAACATTTAAACTTGAGGTTTATGTCCCACTGACCATAGCAAGTCACATGGCCAAGTCCAATACCAAAAGAACAAAAGAATATACTTTGCTTATATGAGGAGTGATTGTTACAGAAGTGAGTCAAGTCCTGAGAAAACACCACAGACAGCAATCTGTAACCTTACAGGAGAGAGGAACCTTTGTTCCTCGGGATATATCAGGGAAGACTTCCTAGAAGAGATGAGTCTTGAAGTATGAGTAGGGTGTTACAAGATAACAAGGGAAAGGAGGGTAGTGAGAAAACAGAATTGCCTATACAGAAAAGGCATGGAGGGAAAAAAAATGGAACCTACAAATATTTTTGTTTGGCTCTATTGTAAGCCATATGGAAAGAATTTTATTCTCCAGCTGAAGAGAATATTGAATAATTTCAGGATGAAATGGCCTTATTTGATTTTCAGTTACAGAAAATTTATTTCCATGGCAATGTGGCACACACTTTCCAAGTAGTTAGTTCTGAATATAATATAGGTATAAAATGTTTTAACAAGTTTCTTAGGAAATTCTACATAAAGTGAAGTTTGAAAATCAGCGAGCTGAATAGGAGGAAATGAAGTGAAAAAGTAGTGATATATGGGGTTCTAGAGTGAAAGTTTTGAGGTGGAAACGTTTTGGGTAATCAAAATGGGAGTTGAGATATAGTTGAAGTGAAGGAAACAGATGAGGATGGTCAGTAATTTCAATGGTACTTTATTGAATTTTTTTTATATTTGTGGACATTGAAATATATTGTGCCAGATTTTAAGAAGATGAGGCTTACTGCCATCAGGCACTAGTAACTTAGGAAAGTTGAAGAAGGGACTAGAATTGGTAAAGTAAAATGGCATGTTGACATACATGTCAGAGGATGAAAGAAACCCTTTATCATGTGTAGAATCTTAATGCAGTACAGAGTTCAATTCTCTCCCTGATGCATACTGAGGAGGTGCGCTTAGTAAATGGTTATAAGGAAAGAATTCTTTAGAAATAAGTAAGCATGTTTAAGTTAGGATGTTTGAAAGAGCATTGTGCTAAAGGTTGAACTTATAGGAGAAATAAAGGAGGATTAGAATAATTGTATGTCCAAGTAAATTGTTTAGAAGGGAGTTATGAGGAAAGAAACATAGACCACAGAAGGGTGAAGATAGGGAAAAAAATAAGCAACTTGTAGAGAATCACATTGCATGAAAAAGCAGCTAAGTAGGAAGTGGTATTAGTATTCTATTGCTAGATAAAAAATTACCACAAGCTTAAATACTTTAAATCACAGACACTTATTCTGTCATGGGTTTATGGGGCAAGAGTTCAGATGTGGCTCAAGTGAATTCTTTGCTGTTGGTTTTAGAAAGCTATACTCCAGGTGTCAATTTCCTGAGTTCTGATCCAGAACTCAGTATCATCTTCTAAACTCAACGTGATTGTCAGCAGCATTTCTTTTCTCCATGTGGTTGCTTGTGATTGTAGGACTTAGAGCCTTGCTTTCTTGTAGACTGTTGACTGAGTAGAGGTCACTCTTAGCTCTCAGAAGGCTTCACAGTTCCTTGCTAAATGACCTGCTCACAACATAGCAGATCACCTCTTCAAGGCCAGTAGGAGGTTCTCTCTTGTTCCGGTTTGCTAGAGGGAGTCTTGAATAGTGTGACATAATTAAGAGAATGACTATTTCATCATCTTTGCCACATTCAATTGACTAGAAAAGAAACAGGGTCTTAAGGGGTAGAGGTAAAATAAGGGTATGACTTATCAGAGTCACCTAGTTCATTTAAATTTCAAAATATTCTGAACGTACAAATGTTTTTGGTTACATGGATCAATTTTATAATGCTTGAGTCAAGGCTATAAGTGTGCACATCACTCAGGTAGTGTTTATTGTACCCATTAGGTAGGTTTTCACCTATCCCCTCCACCTTCCCCTGCTTGATTTCCACTAGGTTTACTTTCCTCTGTGCACATATGTGTTCATCAGCTAGTTCCAATTTAATAGCAAGTATGTGTGATGTTTCCTTTTACCATTCTTTAGATAATTGACTTAGGAAAATGGTCTCCAGTTGCATCCAAATTTTATAAAGGTATTAATTCATCCTTGTATATGGCTGAGTGGTGCTCCATGGTATAAATGCATCAAATTTTGTAATCCACTTATGAATTGATGGGCACATGGGTTGTAATTATGAATTATGCTGCAATAAACATTCCAGTACATGTGTCTATTTGATAAAATTACTTCTTTTCCTATGGGTAAACACCTAGTAGTGGAATTGCTAGATTGAATTGTAGGTCTGCTTTCAGTTATTTGAGGAATTTCCATACTGTTTTCCTTAAAGGTCATTCTAGTTTGTAGTCCCACAAACAGTGTATAAGCATTCCTTTCTCTCAGCATCTATACCAATATCTATCATTTTTGGACTTTTTAATAAAAGTCATTCTAACTGGAGTAAGTTGATGTCCATTGTGGTTTTAATTTAAATTTCCTTGATAATGCGTGGTATTGAGCATTTTTCATATGTTTATGGCCATTTGCCTATCTTCTTTTGAAAAGCTTCTATTCATGTCTTTAGCCCAATTTTTAATGGAGTTGTTAATTTTTATCTTCCTGCTTTGCTTGAATTCTTCGTAGATTCTGGTTATTAGCACTTTATCAGATGTATAACCTGTGCATATTTTCTCCCATTCTGTAGATTGTGTCTTTGCTCTGTTGATTAGTTCCTTATCTTAGCTTTTTAATTTGATGGTCCCATTCATTATTTATTTTTGTTGTTGCTATGATTGCTATTGGGGTGTTTTTCATACATTATTTGCCCAGGCTGATATCCAGAGAAGTTTTTCTTACATCATTTTTTAGAAATCTTTGGTTTCATGCCTTACTTTTGAGTCTTTTATCCACGCTTGAACTAATTTTAGAATTCTACATACCACAGTAATGACAATACTACATTGGTACAGGATTGGCAGTGTCAGAACTAGATGTCAGAAACACAGGGTGTTATTTTTGTCTGATTTCAGAGAGGTAGGGCAAACTTCAATGACAGTTGTTGAAGTGCAAAATGATTGTTTGCCAACCTAGGAAGATATCACCATGGTAAGGGTCTTCTAGTTTAGGCAAGACAACGATAAGCTTTTCTGAAGGACCTGAAATAGAGAAGGTAACAAAATTAGTATCATAAAAGGTCTTTCTCCAAGCAAAGGCTAGCTTATGGTATTGAGAGATTCAGACCCCTAGGGACTAAAGCAGCCCAAGACAATCCTCGTTCTGGGTGGAGCCTGTTTATTTTTTAAAGTGAGTAAATATGATATATATGGAGAGCGGGCTGTGAGGCGGCAGGGCCCCCACAGCCTGGGTAACATTTAGGGAATGAACCCCCAACTGTTGCTCCTCCATTCCCAAAACAACCATATTCCTTTCTTCATGCTCCCCCTGCCAGATATCACTCAGCTCTTTCTTTGATCTGCTTAAAGTTGCACAGATCCTTGTGATGTTTCCCTTTTCACTTCTTACCATATGTTAATGAAGTTGAGTAGAAACCATTAACAGGCTGATATATCTTTACTAAAGTCATTTACATTTTCCAGTCATACTGTAAGACCGAAGACATGTCTTTTGTCTATGCTACTTCCCCGTAGACAATCCTGTACAGATACTATAAAATAAAGCTGATTTTGTGCTTTGGTGCTGGCTGCAGCCATCTGCTCAATCAGACCTCCCGAACCCATCTTCAGTCTCTGTGTCTTCTCTTGTGCTATTCACTCCCCTTTCCTGTGCTGGTTCATGAAATACACACACACACACACACAGGAAAGGAACATGTTGAATAATGCTTAGGTAGTGGTGGTTTAGCAGAACTTTAACCCAAGTTACAGTATTTCAGGTTGTGTTCTCCATTGCTAAATCATAATGACCTCTGCTTATCCATGCTGCCCTTCAGAGACTTGCTCCAAATACTTACTGCACATCAGAGGACATGAAGTTCTGCTCTAAATTATGAACTACATACAATAAGAACTTGGGAGAATTCTTGACTAGAATTTAAGTAACTGGCCTTACATGCTTATATTCTTTAAAATTCCATATAGTTAAACCATATAAAATTGCTATTTTTGATCAAAAATCTAATACAATTTCATAAAATTCAAATTCAATGCATTTCCATGTGATTTATAGATTTTTGAATTGATGTTAAGTCTTTGTTTCTAAACACAAGCTGGAGCTCTGCTGAGTTTCCTTAGAGAGGCACAAGACTTGTTTTATTTCAGTCAGAATAATTTCCCCTACACTTAGTATATATAATAACAGTTGACTATGTTTTAATATTTTGTTTGTATAAATTTTATTTTAAGGAAAAATAACAAAGGAAATAATGAGTCTGTATGGTAGTATTTTTATATGTATACATGTAAGAAGATACATATGCCTTGATACAGATGTATGTGTATACATTTATCTATCAAAATATTGGTTTTGATGAAAAAGTTTATATTAGGTATTATAGTCATCTTCGGAACAAATTTGTGTTTAGAAAGAATGTATCAGAGAATATTTAGTAGTATCTTCTCCTTTAAAAAGAAACCTATAAGCATGATTGAAGAAAGTTTAGTACAATTATTTTATAACTAGTTTATAATTGATAAAAGATGTTTCCTTGAAGGATTATGGATTTGTTATCTCAGAAAGTTAAAAAATATAACAGTAGATAATTTTTAAATATCCAGGATAACCCTGAAACTTTAATATTTGCAGATTTAGGCCTATAGATAAATGTAAGGGTAATTAAACAAACTTGATGTGATCTATCATTGAACACTAGGTTCATTATAAAAAATTGTAGATGAACTGGTAAACCAGCATGAACCTTCAACTCTTCAAAGTGAGTCTACTGAAATAACTCAAGATCCTAGCTCAACATTATAGTATGATCATCTTTGGCTTTTAAGATTGAAAGCATTGTCTGTTAAATTGAGAAAAGACTGAAAACTTGGAGAAATATTTCTCAGTCTATGATTTCAGTTGTATATGTGTTTTGGCTTTCTTTTCCTTTCATGAATGCTGCTATATATTTATCTCCTTTTTTTTTCTAGTAAGTTCAAAAGATGTAGAAGGCAAGAAGACTTGGGGGTCTATGATAATAGTTTCTGTAGTTTTCAGTAGTTGAATGTATATATATGAATATATGAGGAGTATATGTACAATTTTTTGGCAAAATATTTAAGATACTATAAAATGGTGTGATAATTATTGTATAATCAAGTTCATTTTTATTTTTCCTTAGGTCTTTAACTGATTTCTTAATATAGTTATTAATATCTTCACTAATTTCATTTATATTTTAATTATGTTCTCAGCTATCTTAATGAGTAATTATTTTTATCCTTTGGATCACATATTATAAACTTTTAGCAAGTCATGTTTACATAAGGAATGAAGATAAAATACTTGGTATCTGCTACAGATTTCTTCCAGGACTTTCCACAGATACCAAAATCCATGGTTGCTCAACTGTATGATATAAGATGGCATAGTTTTTACAAATAACCTATGCACATTCTCCCATATACTTCGTTGAATTCATCTCTAGGTTATTTATAATACCTAATACAAGGTAAATGTTATGTAAATATTAGGTTATTGAGAAATTTCTGATTTACTTAAGTGCTAAGTTTGATAGTTAATGTCTCTTACATTTTACTTTGATACTTCTTGGGGTTTTTTATTGTGACGGTATATCCTCATTCTTTTTTTTTTTTAAGAAATGCCATTTTTATTTCACTTTTTGTTTCCAACAAAAATAAAATATCCTCATAATTAATCTATTTCTCCACTTCCTTGCTCAACTGCACACAAAACCAACCTCTAGGAATACTCTAGAGCGTATTCCACCGACCACCACCTTCAAACTTTTTTTTTATTAGTATTAGATCATAGCTGTGTACAGTAATGTGATCATGGGGCACCATACACTGGTTTTATAAACAGTTCGACACATTTTCATCACACTGGTTAACATAGCCTTCCTGTCATTTTCTTAGTTATTGTGTTAAGACAATCATATTCTGCATTCACTAAGTTTCACATGTACCCTTGTAAAATGCACCGCAGGTGTAATCCCATCAATCACCCTCCCTCTGCCCAACCTCCCCCCTCCCTACCCTCCCTTTCCCCCTTCCACATATTCTTAGGTTATAACTGGGTTATAGCTTTCCTATGAAAGCCATAAATTAGTTTCATAATAGGGCTGAGTACATTGGATACCTTTTCTTCCATTCTTGAGATACTTTACTAAGAAGAATAAGTTCCAGCTCCATCCATGTAAACATGAAAGAGGTAAAGTCTCCATCTTTCTTTAAAGCTGCATAATATTCCATGGTGTACATATACTACAATTTATTGATCCATTCGTGGATCGATGGACACTTGGGCTTTTTCCATGATTTAGAAATTGTGAATTGGGCTGCAATAACATTCTGGTTCAAATATCTTTGTTATAATGTGATTTTTGGTCTTCCGGGTATATACCTAGTAGAGGAATTATAGGATTGAATGGCAGATCTATTTTTAGATCTCTAAGTGTTCTCCAAACATCTTTCCAAAAAGAATGTATTAAGTGTTCCCTTTTCTCCACATCTACGCCAACATCTCTGATCTTGGGATTTTGTGATATGGGCTAATCTTACTGGAGTTAGATGGTATCTCAAGGTAGTTTTGATTTGCATTTCTCTGATGATTAAAGATGATGAGCATTTTTTCATATGTCTGTAGGCTGCGCGCCTGTCTTCTTCAGAGAAGTTTCTCTTCAAGTCCCTTGCCCAGCCTGCGATGGGATCACTTGTTCTTTTCTTGCTTATACGTTTGAGTTCTCTGTGGATTCTGGTTATTAAACCTTTGTCAGAGACATAACCTGCAAATATCTTCTCCCATTCTGAGGGGTGTCTGCTTGCTTTATTTACTGTGTTCTTGGCTGTGCAGAAGCTTTTTAGTTTGATCAGGTCCCAGTAGTGTATTTTTGAAGCTGCTTTAATTGCCCGGGAGGTCCTCCTCATAAAATACTTGCCCAGCCCGATTTCTTCAAGGGTTTTCCCTGCACGCTCTTCTAGTATTTTTATAGTTTCATGCCTTAAGTTTAAATCTTTAATCCAGTGAGAGTCTATCTTAGTTAATGGTGAAAGTTGTGGGTCCAGTTTCAGTCTTCTACAGGTTGCCAGCCAGTTCACCCAGCACCATTTGTTAAATAGGGAATCTTTTCCCCACTGAATGTTTTTAATTGGCTTGTCAAAGATCAAATAACGGTAAGTAGCTGGGTTCATCTCTTGGTTCTCTATTCTGTTTCAGACATCTACTTCTCTGTTTTTGTGCCAGTACCATGCTGTTTTGATCACTATTGATTTATAGTATAGTCTGAAGTCTGGTAGCGTGATTCCTCCTGCTTTGTTTTTATTTCTGAGTAATGTCTTGGCTATTTGAGGTTTTTTCTGATTCCATATAAAATGAAGTATTATTTTTTCAAGATCTTTAAAGGATGACAGTGGAGCTTTAATAGGGATTGCATTAAAATTGTATATTGCTTTGGGTAGTATGGACATTTTAACAGTGTTGATTCTTCCCGGCCATGAACATGGTATGTTTTTCCATTTGTTAACATTTTCTGCTATTTCATTTCTTAGAGTTTCATAGTTCTCTTTATAGAGATATTTCATGTCCTTTGTTAGATAAACTCCCAAATATTTCATCTTCTTTGGCACTACTGTGAACGGAATAGAGTCCTTAACTTTTTTTTCAGCTTGACTATTGTTGGTATATATAAAGGCTACCAATTTATGAGTGTTGATTTTGTAACCTGAGACACTGTTGTATTCCGTGATCACTTCTAAGAGTTTTTTAGTAGAATCCCTGGTGTTTTCCAGATATACAATCATATCATCTGGAATAGCAAAAGTTTGATCTCTTCTGACCCTATATGGATACCCCTAATTGCCTTTTGTTCCCTAATTGCAATAGCTAAAACTTCCATTACAATGTTAAAGAGCAGTGGAGACAATGGGCAGCCTTGTCTGTTTCCTGATCTGAGTGGAAATGGTTTCGCATCCTCATTCTTTCAAACATTTGTATTGTTGGTTTGTATTTGTCTTTGAACAAAATTTAGAGCAATTTTTTAAAACCGTGGATAAGTAAAAAATTCATGTTATTTTTGAACATCAGATGCATTGGGGAGCCAGTATAGTGCAGAAATCTCAAAATATAACATAGTGTTTGATAAAGATGTGAATAATTATGAGCTGAAAGCTGTAGTGGAAGTGAATCCATCTAAACCAGCAGTTCTTAACCTGTGGGTTGTGACCCATTTGGCGGTCGAATGAATCTTTCATAGGGGTCACCTAATATCAGATATTTACATTACAATTCATAACAGTAACAAAGATTACAGTTATGAAGTACAGCAATGAAAATAACTTTATGGTTGGGGGTCACCACAACATGAGGAACTGTATTAAAGGGCTGTGGCGTTAGGAAGGTTGAAAACCACTGATCTAAACCTGTGTGTGAATTAGTAGCATTGTTTGATATTACTATTCCGACAATATTGTACCATTTGAAACAAATCAGCAAGGTAATGAAGCTGGATAGATGAGTTCTGCATGAATTAAACAAGTGTCAAGAGAGAGATTGTCTTGAAATTTGCTTTTCTTTGCTGTCATGACATAAAGGCAAAACATTATTGTGTGTGATGGAAAATGGATTCTTTTTGACAATTGCAAGCATTTGGTGCAATGGTTGGTTAAAAATTAAGTCCTTAAACACAGTCCAAAACCGAATATTCCTCAAAACAAACTAATGGTGTCTGTTTGATGGTCCAGCACAGGTATTATTCACTACAGCTTCATGAAACCTTGGTCAATTGATTACAGCTGGTATATACTGCAACCAAATTGATGACATGATGAAGATGTTTGTGATTAAGATGTTAATATTGGTTGATAGATACAGGCCAATCCTCTTGCAAGATAATGCTGTCACAAAAACATGGTTGTCTAAACTACAGAAGCTGGACTTGGAAACTCTGTTAGCCACTGTATTTACCAGATCTTGCACCGACTACCACTTCTTCCAGGCTTTGGCCCACCTCCTGCAAGGAAAAACATTCAATTCTCAACAGTCTTTGGAAAATGCCTTTTGTGATTCCAGCACCACTCACTTGCTGGGCTTTTTCACTGCTGGCAAACACAAGCTACAGTTAAGTTGGCAAAACTGCATTGACAATTTAGGCGCATACTTTGATTACTTGTGCTATTTCTTGTTTGAGGTATAATAAAGTGAACTTTCGATTCAAGATCAGACATTTTATATTTAATGGCCTCAATAGTTATATTGTCTTGTTCAGGAAATGATAAGAAAAAAATCTGTACATGTTTGGTACAGATGGAATTTGATTTCTAAATATTTTTGATTCTCTGTTGAATCCAAAGATGCAGAATCCATGGATACAGAGAGCTGGCTGTATTGGATTTTTTTTTTTTTTAATTTTAATGTCGTATTTTACTAAATACTCTTTGTAAGATCATGTTTGTCATCTGTATTTTTCTCAGATATTTTTATAATTAAATCTCTAGTATGCATGCTTAGAAATTTTCTGAATATCTGTTACTTGATGAATTATGTAGCTCATCAGCTAACACCTTATTATTTACTAATCACATTCTTATCTAGTTGACTTATTTTCTATAAATCTCGTATCACAGTAGGATTGATTTTTACCACTTCAAGATAAGAAGCAAATCCTGTCTGTCTTTAAAATATTCTAACTGCACTGAATAGGCTCGGTGATGCTTATTTATAGATGGACAATGCCACTTAATTCTCATAATCATCATTTATTGATAACAAAAATTAGTGAGTGGAAGAGGCAATATTTTTTCATTGTTTGTGATTCACCGAGGGTACAAAGAATTAGGTTACACTGTCTTGTGATTGTGTCCTGCCCCCAAGAGGTGTGTCATACACCATAATCTCCCTTTCCCCTCCCTCCTCTACTCTTTCCAATCCTTAATTCCCCTACCCTACCACTTGTATTAGATCATCTACTGCTTTGATATTAGAATTGAGTACATTGGATTCTTGCTTCTCTATTTTTTGTGATGCTTTACTAAGAAAAATTTGTTCTACCTCCACCCAGGTTAATGTAAAAGATGTAAAGTCTCCATATTTTTAATGGCTGAATAGTATTCCATGGTATACATATACCATAGCTTGTTAATCCATTCCTGGGTTGGTGGGCACTTAGGTTGTTTCCACATATTGGCAATTATAAATTGAGCTGTGATAAACAGTCTAGTGCAAATGTCCTTATGATAAAAGGATTTTTGTTCTTCTGGGTAGATGACTAGTAATGGGATTGCAGGATCAAATCGGATATCTAATTTGAGTTCTTTGAGGATTTGCCATACTTCCTTCCAAAAGGTTGTTGTATTAGTTTGCAGTCCCACCAACACAGTTCCCTTCTCTCCACATCCACTCCAGCATCTGCAACGTTGAGACTTTGTAATGTGGGCTATTTTCACTGGGGTTAGATGATATCTCAGGGTAGTTTTGATTTGCATTTCTCTGATGATCAGGGATGATGAGCATTTTTTCAAGTGTTTGTTAGCTGTTTGTCTTCATCAGAGATGGTTCTGTTCATATCTCTTGCCCAGAGATAGATGGGATTGTTTACTCTATTTCTATAGTTATCAACAATTGTCAGATTGATACCCTGCACATTTTTCCCATTCTGAAGGCTGTATGATTTACTTGTTGTGTCTTTAGCTGTGCTGTTCAGCTGTGGAGTTTAATTAAATCCCATTTGCAATGGCCATTGAAGCCTTTGTCATGGAATCCTTCCCCAGTCCAACATCATCAAGAGTTTTCCCCACACTTTCTTCTAAGATTTTTATTGTTTCATGTCTTAGATGTAAGTCTCTTATCCATCTTCAGTAATTTTTGTAAGTGGTAAAATTGGTTCAGTTTCAATCTTTTACATGTGTTTATCCAGTTCTGCCAGCACCATTTGTTGAAAAGGGATTCTTTTCCCCACTGGATGCTTCTTTTGGTTTATCAAAGATCAGATGGTAAGTCGAGACTAGTTTCATCTCTTGGTTTTCTATTCTGTTCCATATGTCTATGTCTCTATTTTTGTGCCAATACCATGCTGTTTTGATTACTGTGGACTTGTAATATAGCCTGAAGTCTGGTAGTGTGATGATTTCTACTTTGTTTTTATTACTAAGAATAGCCTTAGCTATGTTTTTTTTTTTTTCTTTTTTCTGGTTCCATGGAAAACAAAGTACTATTTTTTCCAATTCTTCAAAGTATGATCTTATTTTAACAGGTAGAATCTGTAGATTGCTTTGAGTAGAATAGACATTTTGACAGTACTGATTCTTCCCAGTGAAGAACATGGTATGTTCTTCCATTGTTAGTGTCTTCTTAACTTAGGGTTTCATAATTCTCTTTGAAAAGATCTTTCACCGCTTTTGTTAGGTATATTCCTAAGTATTTCATTTTCGTTTAAGCTATTGTGAAGAGAATTATGTCCTTGATTTGCTTCTCAACCTGGCTGTTATTAGCACATACAGCATAACAATGATGAAGACAAAAGCTACGGAAACCTGTGGGACACTGCAAAATCTGTCCCAAAAGGGAAATTTATCACATTAGATGCCTACATCCAAAAAAACAGAAAGAGAGCACATCAAGAACTTAATGAATCATGTTAAAGAAATGGAAAAGGAAGCGCAATACAATCCCAAACGTAGTAGAAGAAAAGAAATAGCCAAAATTAAATCCGGAATTAATGAAATTTCTAAAATCAGAAAATGAATGAATAAAAAGTTGGTTGTTTGAAAAGATAAATAAAAGATAAACCATTGGCCAGATTAACCAGGAACAGAAAAAGTGAGACCTTTAATAACCTCAATCATAAATGAAAAGGGGGAAATAACAACTGATACCACTGAGATGCAAGAGATTATTTTTGACTGTTACCAAAAACTTTATGCCAGAAATTTGACAATGTGGTAGAAATGGACCAATACTTGGAATCACACCATCTTCCTAGACTTAACCAGGAAAAAATAGATCTCTTGAATAGAGAGAGATTATCAAGCACTCAGACTACAGAAACAATAAAAAAACTTCCAACAGAAAAAAAGAAAAAAAAAAAAAAAAAAAAGCCCAGAACTGGATGTCTTCACATCAGAATTCTATCACACCATCAAAGATGAGCTGGTACCTATACTGCAGAACCTATTGCAAAACATTGAGAAAGAAGGAACCTTCTTCAACATTCTATGAAGCAAATATCACCTTGATTCTACAACCAGGAAAGGACCTAACTGAAAAGGAGAACTACAGACCAATTTCACTAATGAATATTGATGCAAAAAATACTCCACAAAATTTCAGCCAATACGTTGCAGCTACTCATTAAAAACATTATACATTGCCTGTGGCTCAGTCGGTAGGGCGCTGGCCCCATATACGGAGGGTGGCGGATTCAAACCCGGCCCCGGCCGGACTGCAACCAAAAAATAGCCGGGTGTTGTGGTGGGCGCCTGTAGTCCCAGCTGCTTGGGAGGCTGAGGCAAGAGAATTGCTTAGGCCCAGGAGTTGGAGGTTGCTGTGAGCTGTGTGATGCCATGGCACTCTACCTAGGGCCATAGAGTGAAACTCTGTCTCTACAAAAAAAAAAAAAAAAAAAAAAAAAATTATACATCATGATCAAGTAGGCTTCATCCAAGGGAAGCAAGGTTGATTTAACATATGCAAATCCATAAATGTAATACATCATATCACTAGAAGCAAAAAGAAAGACCATATGATCCTTTCAATAGATGCAGAAAAAAATCATTTGACAAAATTTAGCATCCTTTACTAGCAAGAACACTTAAGAAAATAGGCATAGGCGGCACATTTATTAAGCTGGTTGAAGCCATCTATGACAAACCCACAGCTAACATCATACTGAATGGTGTAAAACTGAAAGCTTTTCTATTTAGAACTAGAACCAGACAAGGATGTCCACTGTTGCCACTATTATTCATCATATTTCTGGAAGTTCTAGCCAATGCAGTCAAGGAAGAGAAGGATATAAAGGGCATTCAAATGAGGGCATTCAAACTCTCCCTCTTACCTGATGATATGATCTTATACTTAGAAACCCCCAGAGACTTAACAATAAAACTCCTAGAAATCATCCAAGAAATGCAGTAATATCTCAGGGTTTAAAATCACTGTCCACAAAAGAAAGTATTGAAATAAAGTACTGCTAGGCGATCTTTCCTTATAGACTAAATGATCATCAAATTCATGGTTCTACTTACTTTCACCAGCTTTCCCAGGGCCTGAAGTATTTATGAATAGGCTAACAGATTACAGTGGAGTTTTGGAAGTAATACTAGGATAATTCTGTAACAACCTTTGAAGCTTTGTAACCCTAGATAATGTCATGGGTAAACAATCCTAATGTGTTCAACCCACGAGTAGTAGTTAGAAAACTCATTTTCTAAAATCATGGAATAGAAAAACTAGAATGAACCATAAAATCTTTGGATACACATGTACCTAGCCGTGGTTCTAAGAGTAGAACTTCTACTGGTTTTTGAGGTAAGAATGCTGAGGCACATCCTTCAATAAATAATTACTAGGGGCTGAGACAATAGAATACAGTTTCCAAAAAGGGTTATAATATATGATAGGAAGAGAATCCATTTGAATTATCTGAAAAGACTCTAAAGGTATCCCTCTTTCAGATAGACAAAACATTTCACAGGGATTTTAGGAATATACTAATGATAACTGATTTTAGGACCCCAAACTCGATGATATTTAAATCGCTGTTTTAGAAAAAGTTGCAAGGGAGGGCCATAGTATAAGCTGGGATATAAGGCAGATTTACAAAAATTCAGGAGGTGTAAACCAAATTCGCTATGAAACAAATTTAAATTACAAGTACAACATTTGAATTTCTATACCTCTGCTGCCCACCTACCCACTGTACGTTGGATGATCTGATTTTATAACAGAGAATATCTGTGACATGATTTTGGTATCTACTATGTTGTGATGAGACACATGTAACATACTATTCATTAGAGTTCTTCAAAATTTTATTTATTCATTTATTTTTTGAGACAGTCTCACTTTGTCGCCCTTGGTGGAGTGTTGTGACATCATAGTCACAGTGACTTGAAACTCCTGGGCTAAAGCAATTCTCTTGCCTCAGCCTTGTAAGTAGCTGGGACTACAGGCGTCTGCCACAATGCCTGGCTGTTTTTATAGATAAGGTCTCGACCCAGTGAGCTCAGGCAATCCACCCACCTCAGCCTCCCAGAGTACTAGGATTACAGGCATGAGCCATTGTGCCTGGCCTTATTTCCCTTTTTAGGTAAAGAAATGGGCACTCAGATATTAAATAATCCACTATCTCTAAGCTTGTCAATCTCAAAATAAGATTAAACATTTTATTTTTCCATTTCTCTAAAACTATAGCCATTTCTATTTTTGAAATGTTATTTTACACATGGCCTAATTTAAAATGAGGAGCTTTGTCACAACCCATTTATAAACAAATCTACATCACCTAGGCATGATGAATCTAGCACATTTTTTGTTGAGAAATCTTTAGTTTCAAGGAACATTTTGTGGCTTTATCTATTCTAGTGATGAATCTTGTGTGTGATCACAAGTCTCATGTTGTGTAAAACCCAATGGGCACACAAACTACTCTCTCCCAAGCTGTCATTCATATGCAGGTGAAACTTATGAATGCATGTTTTTCATTTATAATTTCCTATTCAGGATAGCGATAAGTGGCATTGAGTATAGGTGATTTATTCAATAACAAATTGTTTTGACTTTATAAAATTAAAATACATTGCTGTTTATCTGGAAACTAATGTTTGAAGGTATGTCAGTTTGCAGGCATCATCTTCTCCTAAATTTTAACTCTTAACAATTCAGTTTCTAGAGAATGAATTACTACAGAATTTATTTTAAGGACCTATGCTTGGAGGATATTGGTAAATGTGTGTCCTCTCATGGTTTAAATAGTTTTAAAAAATAATGCCTTATAATGACAAGAAATCTGTCTAAAATTATTATTTTCTTACAGAATGGATTATAATAACAAGTCAGAAAACACTTTTCAAGCTATGTGAACAGTAATTCAATATAATCTCCTATAATTCAGTTTGAAGTAATATATGTGGATAGTGATACATATTCATGTAGTAATACAATGAATTAGGGGATGGGAATTGTGCCAAATATCAAAAGCTGAAATGATTGGTAATCTAGTAATTTTCTGTGCACTATCACAGTGACTTTTAAGTAAAATGCATGGATCTGTGTGGTTTTTAATTAAAATTTTCTTTTCTACATTTTATAAGAGAATTCTGGCTGGCGAAATAATGTAAATTTTCATATAGGCATTTAGTAACATTAATAGGTAAGTTTTTTAAATAAGTGATTGGCAATATTCCCTCTACCTAAAAAGTAACCAGCAAAGTGTCCACTGGGCTCTATTTAAATAAGGTGATGTGGATTTTTCTACATTCCTTCTACATTCTATTCCTCATCACTTTTGCCTTGCTTTTAGCATGTTTCTGGAGAATAGAGGATTTTTTTTTTTCCAGAAAATTACACTTAATGGGAATAACTAGTAATACTCCCTAAGCATAATTTCATTGATAATGGTTATTCTTGGCCATTTAGCAGGGTAATCAAAAATTCTGTAATCCTGGAAAACATCACTGTTGAATCTCTCTAGGTAAAGAAGGCATCATTATACTAAAAATAATGCTTTTTCATTAAGAAATATATATGAGAAAACGAATAAGTTTTAATAGTTATCATAGTATAAGTTTTTGTAGTGGAGTACCATTTGTGTTTTTACCCTTTTAAGGACAAACCAATAGAAATAAATAGTTATAGGGCATGATACAAAGAAAAAAATAGAGATATGCTTTATATAGAACCATGACAAGAGTGTAGAATATTTCCTAAGATATTTGTTGTTAAAATCACTAAATACCTCTTGTCCACAACCATGAACTCTGGAGACTGCATTTGAAAAGCTATTTTGCAGAACTTCACAGGGATGCACTCACTTAGCTTAATAAATAACTGACATACCAGAATTTGTATACAAGTTATTTAGCAATTAATATTTAATAAGAAATTATAGAATTATAAAAAATGATATGCTTGTCAACTGGTTTAGTGTTTTAAAGCAAATTACTATAGAAGCTAATTAATAATTACTGTACCTTATTTTAAGCCTAAGAAAGTTCTTTATTTCCATTTATATAGTTAAAATTCAGTTTGAGCATGTTAAGGACTGATAATTAATTCATTCCATTTCTATGCAGTACCTTTTTAAGTACAGTGATTCTTCAGTATTTGTGACTTGTACATGTGCAGATTTAATGAATCACAAATTGAAAATATACAGAAAAAACAAAAAATAACACTACCATAATAAAAATGATACAAATAAAAAATAAAACAGTATAGCAACTATTCACTTATCATTTACATTGTGGTATGCATTGTAAGCAATCTACAGATGATTTAAAGCATAAAGGAGGATGTGTTTATATTATATGCCAACACTATACCATTATATATAAGAAACTTGCAGATTTTAGTATCCATAGGGGTTCTGAAATTAATCTCTCACAAATATCAAGGGACAACAGTATTGTAAAATCAGAAATACCATCATTAACTTCTGTATCATGATAATAGAATATCACAATTTATCTTATTACCAGAGGAATGCCCAAATATCATACGTGGACAATTTTCACCTCTCTGATAGAAACTTTTTCATGATCTAATAGCAAAGTGCTAGGTACTTAGTGTATCAAAATTAAATTTCATTCCAATTCAAGAAGGTGAAAGTATATGTAGTATATTTCTAAAGTTTGTGTCATTAGACCTCAATGTCTTGGCCATTTAGCCCTAAACATTTTGACCTCCTTGTAGTAATAGTGAAAGCAAAATTTTAATTATCCCTTAACCCAATGTTACATATATTTAGTACTGCATAAAGTATTGTACAAACATCTGACATATGAATTACCATTTTTATTTTAAAATATAATGCAGAATTACCTTTATTTACTATGGTTAAAATTTGCTACATTTGTAATTAGTATAGTTGTCCTAATTCATATGAATTTACTCAGATGATGAACAATTTTATGGCCCCTCACAGTATCCATGGATACAAGACTAATTAGGAATTCCACAATGAGTAACTAGAATTGAAAGTCCACACAACTTATTCAAGCCATCATCACTGAAGTATTTACAAAGCCATGATAATGTTAACTTAGCAGATTTAGCTTATAGTGGAAGCAATGATATTCAAAAGCTAATTTAAGTGAAAAAAAAAAAAAATGCTTTCCAAGAAGTTAATACTTTCTCACATCTGGAGAGGTAATTTCAAAAACCTAGAAGAAAGGAAATTAGATTTATGTCTCTACATAAATTTGATAAGATTGCATTGACAGCCATCCTTATAAAATGCAATCTTGAAATTAAAATTTTAAATAATTCAAAAAATTGCAAGAGAATATAAAGCACACTTCTACTTGAGAGAGAGATAATTAACACTTCCTAGAAAAGGTCCTACATACCTCATTGCTGAATATCACTACACCATTGATGTTCTCATTGAATCCTATGAAAACTTCTAGGCACATAAGTTAGAAAACCTAAAAAATAAATTGATATACAACTTCAAAAGCCTAAATTAAGGTGAAATACAAAAATCTTAACTGACCAAAAATGAACAGCAAGACTGAAGCAATAATAAACTGTCTCCTAACAAGTGAAAGCCCCCAACTAGAAGGATTAAAGCTGAATTCTGCCAGACTTAAAAAGAAGAGGTGTGGTACCTATCATACAGAACCTATTCTATGAAGTCAAGAAAGGAGGAATTTTCCCTAACACCTTCTATGAAGCCAGCATCACCTTGATACCAAAGCCAGGAAAGGACCCAACAAAAATCTACAGATGTAGATATCTGAATCAGGAAAGAGTAGGTTAAACTCTCTCTGATTGCTGAGGATATAATGTGGAAAACCCTGAAAACCACATTAATAGACTCCTAGAACTGATAAATTCAGCAAAGTTGTAGGTTACAGAATCAGGGTACACACATCAGTGTGGCATTTCTACATACTACCTTGTTTCCCTGAAAATAAGACAGTGTCTTATTTTAAGGTGTGCTCCCAAAGATGTGCTAGGTCTTATTTTCAGGGGACGTCTTATCTTTCCTGTAAGTAGGTCTTATTTTCGGAGGATGTCTTATTTTCGGGAAAACGGGGTAATAGCGTACAAGCTGAGAGTCAAATAAAGAGCTGAATACCGCAAACTACAAAGAAAAGAAAATATCTAGGAATATACTTAACCAAGAAGGTGAAAGATCTTTACAAGGAGAACTGCTACAAAACACTGATGAAAGAAATCATAGATGACACAAACACAAATAGAAAAACGTTTCATGCTTGTGAGTTGGTAGAGTCAACATCTTCAAAATACCCATACTCACCCCAGTTATTTATAGCTTGAATGTAATTCCTGTCTAAATACCTAGGTTCATATTCCACACATTTAGAAAAAATAATCCTGGAATACATATGGAACCAAAAGTGAGTACAAAGATCCATAGCATTAAGCAAAGAGAACAAATCAGGTGGTATCACATTCCTTGACTTCAAAGTATACTACAAGGCTATAATAACCATAGCAGCATGGTGCTGGAATAACAGTAGAGAAATAGACTTATGGAACAGAACAGAGAACCCCAAAATAAAGCCATGTAGTTACTAACAACTGATTTTTTGACAAGGCAGACAAGAACATATACTGAGGAGAGGATGCCCTATTCAATAAATATTGCTGAAAAAATTAGATTGCCATACGCAGAATAACGAAACAGGAACCCCTTCTCTTTCCATATTCAAAAAATAATTCAAGATGAATTAAAGTTCTAAATCTAAGGAGGAAAACCCTAAAAGGCTCTAAAAGAAAACAGAATTCTAGTCATCAGCCTAGGCAAAGAATTTATTAATAAGGCCCCAGAGGTAAATACAGCTACAACATAAATAAATAAATGGGACTTAATTAAATTAGAAAGCTTTTGCATAGCAAAATAAATAATTAATAGAAAATCTACAGGAGGGGAGAAAATATTTTCAAACTACTACATCCAACAAAGGAATGCTATCTGGAATCTGTAAATACCTGCCATGGAGATAATACGAGAACGTAACACATAGGAATGTTGACAGGATTAAATAAGTCAATGTATAGAAAACGTGTTGGATGCATAATACACTCTATATAATATCATAAAATATTGAAGCAGAATATTTTACAACCTGAAAATGTATTTACACTTTGAGAGAAAAGTATTATAAAATGGATAAACACATTTACTTTAAAAATAAAAGACAAATGTCTAAAAACCTATATAACACTGTGATTTAACAGAATGTATTTCTTCCATTCTGTATTCAACAATAGGGAAAATCCATTCTTAATAAATTATTCCTCAACACAGTTCTAATTTTACTAAATGAAATAGTAAAACAGATTTTGCCATCTAGGGTAGCTTATGTTCTAATATGCATAACAGTAAGCATCAGATTAAAATTAAGTAAAATTTATAAAATATCAATGTATATATGTTCTAGTATAAATTTTGTCTCGCATTAAAATAAAAATTTAAAGACACTGAGAGCAACCATTTTCTTTTTGGTGCAGTAAGGGTAATTTTTGCTGAGCCCACTAAAAACACAATACAAATTTAAAACAGAACAAATGAATTTAACGTAAAAGGAGGATTTATTGAAAAGATAGTTCCGGTCCAGGTACAGTGGCTCATGCCTTTAATCCTAGAACTCTAGGAGGCCGAGGCAGGAGGATCCCTTGAGCTCAGGAGCTTGAGACCAGCCTGAACAAGAGCGAGACCCATCTCTATTAAAAATAGAAAAATTAGCCGGGCATTTGATGGGCATCTGTAGTCCCAGCTACAGGGGAAGCTGAGGCTAGAGGATTGCTTGAGTGCTTGAGCTCAGGAGTTTGAGGTTGCTATGAGTTATGATGATGCCATGGCATTCTAGCCTAAATAAAAAAGGAAAATATAGTTTTGATAAGTTGATTTCTGAGAAATCAATACTAGAAATTATCACCTTTTAAAACCAGTGAGATCTCCAAGGGAATTTTTCTACGTACAAGCCATTATACATATTCACATACACACACACACACACACACACATTTTTTTTGAGACAGAGTCTCACTATGTTGCTCAGTAGAGTGCTTGGCATCACAGCTCACGGCAACCTCAAACTCTTGGACTTAAGCAATTCTCATTCCTCAGCCTCCCAAGTACCTGGGACTATAGGTGCCTGCCACAACACTCGGCTGTTGTTGTTGTAGTTGTCATTGTTGTTTAGAAGGCCTCGGCCAGGTTCAAACCCTCCAGCCCTGGTGTATGTGGCCAGTGCCCTAACCGCTGAGCTACGGGCACCGAGTCTGCTATGTGTTCTTAATATAAGAACTTTTTGGTTATGACTGGTGATACTTTATTTTTAAATAACTAGGAGAATAATCAAGTAAACACGAAAATACTCTATATGGTATTCCATAGAACACTAAAGCTACAAGATGTATAGGTTCTATGGTTAAATAATTATAGCAGTAGCATCCTACACTATGTTTCCCTGAGCTTAGTAGTTAGATTATCTTGTGGGAAAGGACCTGGATAGTAAGGCATTCAGCTTTTCAGGTCCTATGGTCTATGTGTCAACTATTCAGCTCTGTCATTGTAGCACGAAAGTAACCACAGATGCTGTGTAAATCAATGAACATAACTATGTTCCCATCTAATTTTGTTTACAAAAAACAGGTGGTAGGCTGGACTTGGTCCTTTCTGGTCATAGTTTCCCAACCCCTGAGACAGCCTATTATAGAAAATAAAAAATATACAGGAAGAATTGTTTTTAATTTTATTAAACATAATGATTCCAAACGTGTGTTTAGGTTTTCTCTGTACAAATTTATTGGCAAACTTGCTATTTTGTTACATATGTTGGGGTCAAGTCAGGGCATTTAAAGATATACATCGCCCAATTAATGTACCTTATATGCATTAAGTGATTTCTTATTATTCACACTTCTCCCTCCTCCTCACCACTTTGAGTCTTCATTGTCTAGCATTCAACTGTCTATGTCTATATGAAAACATTTGTACCTCACATTAAGGAATGAGAACACATGATACTTGACTTGCTGTGTCTGCCTTGTTTCACTTAAGGTAAGAAGAACAAATTCCATTCTGGTTGCTGCAAATCACAAAATTGCCTTCTGTTTCATGGCTGAAGAATATCTCATATGTTACACATTTTTCTTCATCCCTTTACGTATTGATAATTACCTAGGTTTATTCCCTACTGTTGATATTGAGAATAGTGCTGTGATAACTTTTTTGATATATCAATTGTGTTTCCTTTAGGCTGATACCCAGCAGTGGAATTTCTGGACCAAATAGTAGTTCTCTTTTTAGTTCTTCAAGAAATCTTCAAACTACTTTCCATAGAGGTTTTACTGACTTATGTTCTCACCAACTTTGTATAAGCATTCATTTTTCTCCACATCCTCACCAATGTGTTATTTTTTGTCTGTTTTTTTTTTAACTTTCAGATTAATATGAGGTTACAAATGATTAGGTTATATCATTTGCATTGTTAGGTAATGTCCTTGTTGTAGTTGTGCCCCCTTTTGGTGTGTGTTTTTAATAATAGCTATTATGACTGAAATAAGATATCACACTGTGATTTTAATTTACGTTTTTCTAATGATTAGCGATGTTGAGAATTTTTCACGTATTTGGTTATCTTTTGCAAAAATGTCCATGTCCTTTGTCCATTTTCTAATGAGATTATTTTTGTTGAGTTTTTTTAATTCCTTTTATTTTATTTATTTATTTATTTATTTATTTATTAAATCATAGCTGTGTACATTAGTATGATCATGGGGCACCATACACTTGGTTCATAGACCGTTTGACACATTTTTATCACACTAGTTAACATAGCTTTCGTGGCATTTTCTTAGTTATTTTGCTAAGACCTTTACATTCCACTTTTACTAGGATTCACATATTCCCTTGTAAAATGCACCGCAGGTGTAATCCCATTAATCCCCCTTCCTCCACCTCCCTCCCCCCTCCCTCCCCACCCTTTCCCCCTTCTCCCTATTCTTAGGTTGTAACTGGGTTATAGCTTTCATATGAAGGTCCTACATTAGTTTCATAATAAGGGTGAGTACACTGGGTACTTTTTCTTCTATTCTTGATACACTTTACTAAGAAGAATATTCCGGATATGAGTCCTCTGTCAGATAAATTGTTCATAAATATTTTTTTACCATTCTATAAATTTTTCACTCTGTTCATTATTTCCTTTGCTGTGCAGATGTTTGTTAGGTTACATCCTTGCCTATTTTTTTTTCTTTCCTGTACTTTTGAGGTCTTAAATTCTTTGCCTAGACCAAATTTCAGAAGAATTTTTTCAAGATTTTCTTCTAGGATTTTTGTAGTTTAAGATCTTTTGTTTATCTTTACTTCTTCTTGACTTGATTTTATACACAATGAGAAATGGGCTCCAGTTTCATTCTTCTGGATATTGCAATTCAATTTTCCTAGCACATTCTATTCCACCATGGATGTTCTTATCAGCTTTGTCAAAGATCAGTTGTCTCCAAATGTGTGGCTTTTTTATGTGTTGTCCTTTCTATTTCCTCAGTCTACATGCCTTTTTTTATAACAGCATCATGTTGTTGTGATTGATATCACCTTGTATTGTTATCTGGAGTCAGATAAGGCGATACTACCAGGTTTGTTCTTTGGGCTTAGAGTTTATTTGGCTATTTGAGTTTTTTTTTTTTTTTTAGTTTGATATGAATTTTAGGATTGTTTTTTTCTAATCTGTGAAAAATGATGTTGGTATTTTGATATGTATTACATTGAATTTGTAGATCAGTTTGGGCAGCATGGTCATTTTAACGATGTTAATTCTTCCTATCCAGGGAACATGCCATGTTTTTCTGTATGTATGTATAAATCTACAATTTCTTTCATAAGAGTTTTGAGATCTGCCACCTCCTTGGTTAAGATTATTTCTAGGTATTTTTGTAGTTATTGTAAATGTGATTTCCTTCTTGAATTCTGTTTTAGCTAGTTTGTCATCGGTGTATAAAAATGCTACTAATTTTGGTATATTGATTTAGTATTCTGGAACTTTACTGAACTAATTTATCACATCTAAGAGGTTATTGGTGGATTCTTTAGGTTTTTATAAATATAAGATCATATCATCAAAAACAGGGACAATTTGCCTTCATATTTGAATGTTTTTTTTTTTTTTTGTAGAGACAGAGTCTCGGTAGAGTGCCGTGGCGTCACACAGCTCACAGCAACCTCCAACTCCTGGGCTTGAGCGATTCTCTTGCCTCAGCCTCCCGAGTAGCTGGGACTACAAGTGCCCGCCACAACGCCCGGCTATTTTTTGGTTGCAGTTTGGCCGGGGCCGGGTTTGAACCCGTCACCCTCGGTATATGGGGCCGGCGCCTTACCGACTGAGCCATAGGTGCCGCCCTGAATGTTTTTTTTTTTTTTCTTTTTCTCACTTGATTATTGTCACTAAGACATCAAGTATAATATGTTGAATAGGAATGGTGAGAGTGGATATCCTTGTATTGTTTGAGTTATTAGAGAAATTGATTTCAACTTTTCCCCATTTGGTATGATTTTATCTGTGGGTTTTTCCATATACAAAATGCTTCTAGTGATCCGTCTTGAAAAACAAACACATTTGAACATAGATCCACTGCACTATGCCATGGGTAGGGACACACATTGGGAAAACTTGTGTACATTATTTAACAAGTATATTCTTGTTGGTGTGTAAGGTGGGGTAGATTATATTGATATTAAATAGAAAGGGTGAATCTTAAAATTAATTTTCTCTGACATTGCATTTGTTAAAAACGCTTTTTCTAGGAACATCATTTCTATTGCTAAAATAAGTAGTCTTTAATTTGCCTCAGATTTTACTCTAAAATTTGAATGTGCTTTTCTTTGACTCTGCATTTTTATTACCTCAGTATACATATTCGGCAGTTCATAAACATGACAACAAAAAAAATAATTTTTAAGTCTTATCTCTACATGAGCCACAGAAGACATCTGTTTCATTTATTTTCCTAGCAATAAAATCAAGGTTATATTAAGGAAAAGTGGTATGTAGGACAGGTTAGATGAGCATAGGTTTCCCACACTCCTATATCCCCAGACTTGCCTCAGGCTCACTTTCTCAGCATCAAACAGGTGAATTCTAGAAAATGACCCCCTCCTCATTTCAGGGCCTGTTTCACAATCTTCTCCCTCACTGAACCTTTTGTTTGTCATCTCTCCTGGGTCTTTGACCTAGTTCCATTCAGATAAAGTAAATGACCCTATAAGACCAGTGTTTAAAGTACTTTTCATATTCCTCCTCATTCTCAGTGAAATAATATAAACAAGAGTAAAAAGAATTTACAACATGCAGTTCTTCTGCCTTAACTGTATATACATTTTCGAATCACTGTTTATTGCAATTTCCTTGCAGTCCACACAAGTGTGGTGTAAGAGTAACTTCCCTTGGTCTGAGAGGAAACAGTTATCTGGATTATGGCTAACAAGTGAAGCATTTTATCCAGCTGCTACTCATTCAGACTAAAGCAAGGGGTCAAAATTCTAGTTCAGGGACTGGTATAATCCAAACATCTGAAACCACATTTCTAAATTCTTTAAGGTCTAACTTCATGTTGAAATTAATCTCCAGAATCATTATCCTCTTTCTACTTTCTATCCATTTACATAGATGCTGTGTACTATTTAGAAACTTTTGCTTCTCATCTGGATCTTCTTTATTCATATATAAAACAAAACACGTATGTTCATTTAATAGATGTAGAAAAAGCATTCAACAAACTCCAGCGCTGTTTCTTTTTCTTTTTTTTTCCCCTCATACTTAGTGATACATGTGCCCATGTACCTTCTCTTTAAAAAAAAAAAAAAAAAAATTGGGGTGGCACCTGTGGCTCAGTCGGTAAGGCGCCGGCCCCATATACCGAGTGTGACGGGTTCAAACCCAGCCCCTGCCAAACTGCAACCAAAAAATAGCTGGGTGTTGTGGCAGGCACCTGTAGTCCCAGCTGCTCGGGAGGCTGAGGCAAGAGAATCACTTAAGCCCAGGAGTTGGAGGTTGCTGTGAGCTGTGTGAGGCCACGGCACTCTACAGAGGGCCATAAAGTGAGACTCTGTCTCTACAAAAAAAAAAAAAAAAAAAAAAAAAATTTGAGACAGGTCTCATTATGTTGCCCTCCGTAGAATCATAGTTCACAGCAACCTCAAAATCCTGGGCTCAAGTGATTCTCCTGCCTCAGCCTCCCGAGTAGCAGAGACTACAGGGGCCTGCCACAACGCCTGGTTATTTTTTTGTTTGTTTTATCAGGCCCAGGATGGGTTCAAACCCCCCAACCCTGGTGCGTGTGGCCAGCGCCCTACCCGCTGAGCTACGGGCACTGCCTGTACCTTGTCATTTTAAGGAAAGTTTCAGAATATTAGGTGGTACACATTCTGTTTGTATACTTTATTTTTGTACAGATGTAGTCAATGTTCTAAGTGTGCCCTTCACCCAGATACTGTGCACTGTACCCAAAAGGTGTGAGTTTTCCCATCCCCTTTTTCCCTCTCTCCCAGCTTGATTTTCATTGAGATTGACTTCCATATGTGCACTTAAGCATTGGTTGATAGTTACAGTTTGGTATTGAGTACACGTATTTGTTTATCCAGCACTTTTTCATGATAAAAACCTTAAAGTAGGCATAAAAGGAACATATCTCAAAATTATAACAACCATGTATGATAAACTGAGAGTGTATCCAAATTGGGAGAGAAGAGATGAAACAGCATTTTTTTTTTTATCTTTGTTCTTTTTACTCATAATTGCTTTGGTTATTTGGGCCCTATTTTGGTTGCACACACATTTTAGGATATTTTTCTATCCCTATGGAAAAATGTCATTATTATTTTCATACAAATTACATTGAACATGTTAATTGCTTTAGGTAGCATGGTTATTTTAGCAGTATTCATCCAGTTTGTGAGTATGGGATATTTTTTCCCTTTGATTATGTTTTCTTTTCTTTCTTTCTTCAGTCTTTTGTAGTTTTCCTTACAGAGGTCTTTAACGTTCTTGGTTAAATTTATTCCTAGCGTGCGCTCTCTCTCTCTCTCTCTCTACACACACACACACACACACACACATATATATAATATTATATATTTATGTAGCTTTTGTAAATGCAATTTCCCTCTTGATTTCTGTTCAGCTAGTGTGTTGTCGGTGTATAAAAACACCACTGATTTTGTATGTTGGTTTTGTGTCCTGAGACTCCACTACATTATTTCTAAATCTAAGAATGTTTTAGTGGAATGTTTTCCTAGGTATGAAAATATGTTATCTGCAAAGAGGGATAATTTGACTTCCTTTTTCACAATTTGAATGTTGTTTCTTTTTTTCTCATGCCTTATTTCTCTGGCTATGACTTCAATGCTATGAAGTCATAGCCAGAATGCTATGCTAAATAACAGGGGAGAAATTGAGCATCCTAACCTTTTTCCAGTTTATCCCTAGATTCTCTATTCTATTCCATAGAGCTATATTTCTATTTTTGTGTCAGTACTATACTGTTTTGATCATCATAGACTTGTAGTGTAAGCTGAAGTCTGGTAACATGATGCCTCCAGATTTGCTTTTATTTCTAAAAGTAGAATTGCAAACTAACACCACATCTATGGAATGAAGAATGGGGAATTCTCAAATAACTAAAAATGGAACTTGAACTTGATCCTACAGTCCCATTACCAGGT
The DNA here is from genome assembly GCF_027406575.1 of Nycticebus coucang. Taxonomy (NCBI): domain Eukaryota; kingdom Metazoa; phylum Chordata; class Mammalia; order Primates; family Lorisidae; genus Nycticebus; species Nycticebus coucang. The sequence continues at coordinate 34,238,663 of NC_069804.1, read as the reverse complement.
ATCTACTCAAGAAAATCATTTTACCACAAGGACATTTGCACTAGAATGTTTATTGAAGCTCAATTCACAATTGCCAGGATATGGAAGCAACCCAAGTGCCCATCAACACATGAATTAATAAACTGTGGTGTACGTGTACTATGGAGTACTACTAAGCCATAAAAAGGATGGAGACTTTACATCTTTTGTATTTATCTGGATGGGGTTGAAACATATTCTTCCTTGTAAAGTATCACAAGAATGGGAAAGCAAGTATCCAATGTACTCAATGCTAATATGAAACAATTGTATAAACAACTACACACCCACATGAAAGAAAAACACAAGTATATTTTAGTGAGGGGGAGGAGGTAGGAGGGAAAAGGGAAAGAGGAGGAGGGAAGGTGATTGGCAAGTTCTCACCGAATGTGCACAATGTAAAAGTATATAGCACACCCTGGATGAAAGGCTCAACTAAAACTTGAACTTTACTTTAGAAACAAAAATATGTAACCCAAACATTTATATCCTCATATCAATCTGGAAAAAAAAAAATGTTCTGTAAAGGTTTGTTATGTCCTTTTAGGCTAAAGTGTGATTTAAATCTGATTTTGTTGTTGTTGTTGTTGTTGATTTTTCGGACTACATGATTTAGCTAATGCTAAGAGTGATGTGTTGAAGTCTTCCATTATAATTGTATTGTGGTCTATGTCTTCCTTTACATATTGTATATTTGCTTATATATATATGGTTGCTGCACTGTTTATGTACGCATAATTACAATTGTTATATTGTCTTGCTGAATTGATCCCCTCATCATTATATTATAATGATGTTATGTGTGTGTTTATTTTCACTATATTTGACTTAAAGTTTGTTTAATATAAGTATAGCTACACCTCATTTTCGTTACTGCTTTTGTGAAATGCTTTTTTTATGCCTTTATTTTTAGTCCATCCATGTTTTTACAGGCGTAGTGAGTTTCTTAAAAGCAGTTTATATTTGGGTCATCATTTTTTTAGCCACTTAACCAGTTTATATCTTTTAGGTAGGAAATACATTCCATTGACATTCAAGTTTACTATTAATGTGTAAGGACTTCTGTCATTGTGTTAATATTTCTATGATTGTTTAATATATTTTTTATACCTTTTTCTTATTGTTTGTCATTGTGACTGTTTTCTTTGGTGCTAATAGTTGAGTCTTTTCTCTTGCTCATGTGTGTTTTATATTTCCATGCGTTTTCCTTTTATAACTAGCATCTACAGAAAAATTAATTTAATTAATTTATTTTTTGAGACAAAGTCTGACTCTGTCACCCTGGATACAGTGCTGTGGGCTCATACTCACAGCAACCTTAAACTCTTGGGCTTGAGCAAACCTCTTGCTCAGCCTCCCAAGTAACTAGAACTACAGGCGTGTGCCACTACGCTGGCTAGTTTTTCTGTTGTTAGTAGAGATGGGGATCTTGCTCTTGCTCAGGCTTATTTCAAACTCCTGAGCTCAAGCAGTACCACCTGCCTGTACTTCCCATAGGGCTAAGATTATAGGCATGAGCCACCGTGTCTGGCCTCATGTGTCTTCTTTTCTTTCTAGGTTTAGAACTACCTTGAACATTTCTTTTTCTTTCTTTCTTTCTTTCTTTTTTTTTTTTTTTTTTTTTTTTTTTTTTGAGACAGAGTCTCACTATGTCACCCTCGGTAGAGTGCTGTGGTGTCACAGCTCACAGTAACCTCAAATTCTTGGGCTTAAGCAATTCTCTTGCCTCAGCCTCCCGAGTATCTGGGACTAGAGGTGCCTTCTGCAATGCCGGGCTATTCTTCTTTCTTTTTTTTTTGCAGTTGTCATTGTTGTTTAGCTGGCCTGGGCTGGGATCAAACCTGCCAGCCTTGGTGCATGTGGCAGGCACCGTAACCACTGTGCTACAGGTGCCAAGCCCCTTGAACATTTCTTTATAGCTGGTGCAATGTTATAAATTCTCTCCATTTTTGCTTCTCTGTAAGACACTTTATATTTTCTTCATTGATGAGTGGGAATTCTAAAAATATATAATACTTTTTCTAGCAGTTTCTTTTTCTTTCATCACTTTGAATATAACAGTCCATTTTCTCTTAGTCTATAGAGTATTACTGAGAAATTTGCTATTGGTCTAATAGAGGTTCCCTTATATTCGACTAGATTCTATTCCCTTGCTTTTAGAATTCTCTTTGTCTTTGATTTTTGACATTTTGACTATAATGGTCGTGGAGAAAAGACACGTTTGAATTTTGTCCACTTAGGGATGTCTGCTCTTTGTGTATCTAAATCTCTAATTCTAAATTTTAGAATGTTTATTTATTATTTCGTTAATTTATTGTCTATGCTATTGACGTCTTCATCTGCTGGAACTCCCAAAATTCAAATAATTGGTCACTTTATAGTGTTTTTACATCATGTAGTCTTTGTTCTTTAGTTTTCCCCCTTTTCTTTCTGTTTGATAGTGTTATTTCAAAAAACCTACCTTCAGGTTATAAAATACTTTCTTCTGCTTGATCTAGCCTACTTTTGAACCTCTGGATTGTATCTTTTATTTCATTCATTGAGCTTTTTTATTCCAGTATTTCCATTTGCTTCTCTTTGGTAAATTTCTCATTCATATCCTTAATTTTTTATGATTTTTTTCTGTTATAAATTTTTTTCTTTGTATCTCTCTGAGCTTCTTTAATATCACTATTTTTAACTCTTTTGCAGGCTTTCTCATTGAATCTTCTGTTATAAAATTATTGTATTTGTTTGGAGATGTCACATTTACTTCTTAATGTTTCTTATGTCTTTAAATATCTGTACATCTGATGTTATAGTTGTTTCTTCTAGTTTCTTTCTTTCTTTTTTTTTTTTTTTTTTTTTGAGAAAGAGTTTTACTATGTGGCCCTTGGTAGAGTACCATGGCATCACAGCTCACAGCAACCTTAAACTCTTGGGCTTAAGTGATTCTCTTGCCTTGGCCTCCCAAGTAGCTGGGACTACAGGTGCCCGCCACAATGCCCAGCTATTTTTGTTGTTGTTGTTGCAGTTGTCATTGTTGTTTAGCAGGCTCAGACTGGGCGTGAACCTGACAGCTTCAGTGTATGTGGCCGGCGCCCTACTCACTGAGCTACATGTGCCAAGCCTCTTCCAGTTTTTTTATTTGTTTGTTTTTTGAAATTTGTTTTCATGGGGGAAGATATTTTACTCAAGATATAATTATGCTGTTCAATGAATAGGGCACTTTGGTTTTGATTTTGGGTACATGCAGTAGTGTAATATCTGTATTATTTCTTTGGCTTTAAGCAGCATTAGTGGTGTCTGTGATTTCTGCAGTAGCTTAGGATATGCTTGTTAGTGGATGCTGTGGTGAGGCTTAATTAGGAATGAGGACATAAGGTGGGCCAGTGTTAGGCCTTCATCATGGCAGCAATGGGCTGATGATGGTGGTCCTTGGTTCCTCCAGCTGCATATTTATGGGCATGAATGTTATTTAGCCCAGGCATTTTGTTTTAGGACCTCCCGGCATCTTCCAGGGTTCCACTAGTGGCAGCATTGGACCAGGTGCTTATTTAAGTCCTTGAGCCCCTGAGCAGCATGTGTGGTGTGAGCAATTTCAGTCATAGTGGTAATGACAAGGCTTAGGCTTCTAGGTTACATGCATTCGTGTTTGTAGTGGCTGTGATGAGCTGTAAGAGGAAGTCCCAAAGTTCTTAGTTGTTGTTTGTGATTGCTGGACGTGGTTGTTATAGCAAGGTGGAAGGGCCTGTCCTTTGAACCCCGCAAGAAGTGAAGAGATGCCAGTGATGGAGGAATAGGCAGGGTAATCCCTTTCAGTAAGCATGTTTGGATCCCAGAAGCAAGTTTTCTGGGCCTTTTATTAGACCCCCCAGTAGTGTTCCTGTACACTTGGGGTTTATTGATGGGGCAAGTGATCCTCATGTTCCCAGCTCCTGTGATAAAGCTCTGAGTGGAACAGTGACAGGTAGGGATGCCTGTCTTTAGGTCTCCCTAATGATGTACAGGCATAGGCTGTGGTGGGTGGGAAGAAGTGCCAGGGTGGATGGGCCTGTTCTTAGGGTCCTCAGTAGTGTGTATGGGTGCAGGCTGTGGTAGGAAGGGCATGGAATCTGTGGTGGGAAGGTGAATCCTTTCTCTACACTGGAGAGCTTCTTGGTTGCCTCAGTTCCCTCTCCTTTCTTGCCTCAGATATTTCCTGACTCTGTTCTGTGGAATCCCACTGTTCTTTATTACATGTTCTATTTGAAGTTTCACTGTGTACTCACTATTTTGGTTCTTTTTCATGGAGGAGGTGAGTGTCTGGTGCTTTCAGTCAGCCATCTTCGAGCCCTCCTCCTAACACTTTGATAAATACCTCTTTTGCCAAGGGAAAGGTGCCTCAGCCCCATAAACTTTTAATCATTCAGTTAAATGAATGGGTAAAGAAGACATAAACGATGCCTCATCGTGGCATTTGGTCCCTTGTATTGGTTTGAGATCCTTTTTGAATGTCTTACAGGGCACCAAAGTTACAGAGAAGTAAAAGGAACTATGGAGCTGTAGCTTTTAAAGATTGCTGAATATTTCTAATAATACCCTTCACATGGCATGTGATTGATTTATAAATCATAAAGCTATGTATGGCAAAGTTGTGGGCAAAATATTGCTACCATTTAATGTTACTTTTCATAACTAAGAAAATGCTACAAAAGCTATGTTAACTAGTGTGATGAAAATGTGTCAAATGATCTATGAACCAAGTGTATGGTGCCCCATGATCATACTAATGTATACAGCTATGATTTAATAAAAATAAATAAATAAAAAAAATAAATAAAAATGACTGGAGCTTAATTGATTTGAAAAGAGAAGGAACAGAAGGTCAAATAATTAAATCATGAGTTCTAAAGGCTGTGTGTAAGACACTTTCTGCTGATGAAAGAAAACATTTGGCTGAGTTATTTTATAGTAGTCACTTCCCAGTAATTTTTCAGTAAATAGTTTGTACAAACTTTGCAAGTAATATTTAGAATTATGTACAAAGTTTATTGCCCTTTCTTCTTGCAGTAGTAGAAAATTATGAGAAGTATAGAATAGCTTGTACCTCCCCCATTCTAGGTTAGAATTCATTGGTATTAACTTGGGTAAATAAGTTTCTTGTTTATTTTATTGCTTACCATATATCCAAAAAGCACACGCTATTAGACATATTTTATGTAGTACTTGTGGAAACGCTATTAATCCATTTTCCAAATTACCTAGAAATCAAACATGTGAAGTCATTTTCCAGGATCATATAGCCAGAAGTATATAATTTATGTACTTTATATAAGTAGACCTATCTATTTTAAGGCAATTTTTTTTTTGGAGACAGAATCTCAGTGTCGCCCTCGGTAGAGTGCCGTGGCATCACAACTCACAGCAACCTTAAACTCTTGGGTTTAAGCGATTCTCTTGCCTCGGCCTCCCAAGTAGCTGAGACTACAAGTGCCTGCTACAATGTCCAGCTTTTTTTGTTGTTGTTGCAGTTGTCATTGTTGATTTTAGCTGGCCCGGGCTGGATTTGAACCCACTAACCTTGGTGTATGTGGCCAATGCCCCACCTACTGAGCTACAGGTGCTGCCACTATGTTAAGACAAATTTGATATTCTCAGCCATTCAATTTTACCGAATCTTTGAATTTTAATGTCTCTTTTTTTAACATTAAGAACATCTATTTATTCTAGAGATGCTTGTAGTCTTTAAAGCGTATCTTAAAAAAAGGGTAAGTGCTAAAAAATAACGAGCTAAACATTCATTTCAATAAGTTAGATACATTTAACACTCCCCCAGCCAAATAGAAGAAAGACAAGGTATTACTAGAAAAATTCATGAACTAGAAAGCATGCCTACAGTAGAAAGAATCGATGCCAAAAATTGGTTCTTTGAAAAAGGTAATAGAACTGATAAACCACTGATAAATGAGTAAAAGAGAAGACCCAATCCATATTAGAAATGACAAAAGGGATATCTTGGAGACATTAAAGAGATCCGAGAATATTATAACTGTTTATAATAATAAATAAAAATTTAGGACAAATGAACAAATTCCCAGAAGAATTTAACTGTGACTTAAGGAGAAAGAGGCAACATAGTTTCACAATGATGAAAGAAACTGAATCAAGGATGAAAAATCTTCCCACAGCTAAACTCCAGCAAAGTGGTTCCACTGGCTGGTTACTGAAACATAATTTATGCTTCTACTAAGAGGGGAGCATAACTTTTTTTTTATTAAATCGTGACTGTGTACATTGATGCATTAATGGGGTTCAGTGTACTGATTTGATGTACCATGTGAAATGCTTACATCGAACTGATTAACACATCCATCACCTCGCTTACTTATTTGTTATAGTAAGACAGTTATACTCTTTTTTAATAGTTTTGAAATATTTTTTGATTTTCATATTTTTAATTAAAGGATGAATTAGTATTAAGAAAAAAAGCAGAAGGTCAAAGACCAACTAAGATTGAGCATAATATTTTGCCATAGGAGAGCTAAAATGTTTGCTTTAAAAAATCAGACTTTGCTTCTGGGTAGATGCCCAGTAATGGGATTGCAGGATCGAATGGGAGGTCTAGGTTGAGTGCTTTGAGGTTTCTCCATACTTCCTTCCAGAAAGGTTGTACTAGTTTGCAGTCCCACCAGCAGTGTAAAAGTGTTCCCTTCTCTCCACATCCACGCCAGCATCTGCAGTTTTGAGATTTTGTGATGTGGGCCATTCTCACTGGGGTTAGATGATATCTGAGGGTTGTTTTGATTTGCATTTCTCTAATATATAGAGATGATGAACATTTTTTCATATGTTTGTTAGCCATTCGTCTGTCATCTTTAGAGAAAGTTCTATTCATGTCTCTTGCCCATTGATATAAGGGATTGTTGGCTTTTTTCATGTGGATTAATTTGAGTTCTCTATAGATCCTGGTTATCAAGCTTTTGTCTGATTGAAAATATGCAAATATCCTTTCCCATTGTGTAGGTTGTCTCTTTGCTTTGGTTATTGTGTCCTTAGCTGTACAGAAGCTTTTCAGTTTAATGAAGTCCCATTTGTTTATTTTTGATGTTGTTGCAATTGCCATGGCAGTCTTCTTCATGAAGTCTTCCCCCAGGCCAATATCTTCCAGTGTTTTTCCTATGCTTTCTATGGGGGGGGAGCAGAGAGAGGGATGGAGGGGGGGTGGGGCCTTGGTGTGTGTCACACTTTATGGGGGCAGGACATGATTGCAGGAGGGACTTTGCCTGACAATTGCAATCAGTGTAACCTGGCTTATTGTACCCTCAATGAATCCCCAACAATAAAAAATAAATAAATTTAAAAAAGAAAAAAAAAAAAAAAAAATCAGACTTTGTTAATTTCTAAGTTGTATGAAATTGCTATTTTAAAGTTGAAAGTCCTTGTATTTTTTTTTTTTTCTGTAAGTACTGATTACAGAAATATGGGATGCTTCACGAATGTGCGTGTCTTCCTTGCGCAGGGGCCATGCTAATCTTCTCTGTAATTGTTCCAATTTTAGTATATGTGCTGCTGAAGCAAGCACCCCTTGATATTTTTTCTTTAAGATTTTGATTAACTTTGAAAGTTACTTTTTTGTTTAAAAGTATTTAGACCATATGAGAGAAAATTTCAGGATTGCAATTTTTAATCTTCCTTTGTTTAAGAAAAATTTCAGATAATTAGATTAAAAATATACTTGTAAAACGAGAAGAACATTCTTAGAAAAATAACACATATCAGGCGGCGCCTGTGGCTCAAAGGAGTAGCGTGCTGACCCCATATACTGCAGGTGGGGGGTTCAAACCCAGCCCCAGCCAAAAACTGCAAAAAAGAAAAAAAAATAGAAAGAAAAATGACACATATCAAAAAGCAACTACCTTTAATTCTACCTAATGTGAAAAAATATCATAGAAATGATGAACAATGTATAATTTTACTTTCTAGTTCTTAAAAATATATATGCAAGCTGTATTAACATAATACCTTGTATTTCGTCTAATTATTTGAATTACAAAAAGTTTCCAGATTAGCTATTTTGTATAGCTATATAGATATATGTATTTTTATTACAGACATAAGTCATATAGATTTTTTTATATATATTTAGGAAAAATATTTTAAATTTCCACTCGCTAATAATTACTTATAAAATTTTACATTCTGAATATCCCTGAGTAATTATGGATTAATATCATAAGGTAACATCTTAATTCCTGTTTTTAATACATTTAAGTCTATTCTCTTTTTTACTTAATTTTTAGTAAATCGTAACTATATTTATTTATGGGGTGCAATGTGATGATTTGATATATAATGTGGAATGCTTAAATCAAACATCACCATTACCTCACTTATTTTTGTGGTACGACATTTAATATACTATTAGTTGTTTTGAGATGTACATTAGGTGAGATTCTGCCCAAAACCCTCCCTTCACTTGCCCTCCCTCCTCCACTCCCCTTTTTTTCCTCTCCTCTCTATCTTTCTGGACTATCTTTGCATTTTATCATTTGTATTAATGTGTAAGTAATTACATATTGGTTTCATAATAATGTCGAGTACATTGGATACTTTTTCCCCCATTCTTGAGATACTTTACTAAGAAGAATATGTTCCAGCTCCAAATGTAGCTTTCAATGTCCAGTGCATTTGAACAAAATCAAATGCAACTAAACCTCATAAAAAGGTTTCCTAGAGTAATAATCACATATCAATACATTATTTAAATAGCTTAATTGAAGGTATTTCATGTTTGGAAGATACTCTATTTGAATATGAATATATAACTATTTTATAAAGAGGGGGCATCAGATTTTTCAGGTAAAGAAATCAAAGAGCAAAAAGAGATTGGTCTGGGGTAATATTACCAGCTGTATGGAAAACAATGTATATCTCCCAGTGGTAAAAACATATTCACTAAATGAGAGCTTCTGAAATAGTTATCACAAATCTCAAATAGTTATTAGAATACAATACAGAAGAATTTCAAAAGCAACCTTGGGACAAAATGACTGTCTCTGTAGAAAGATAATTTTTATATCAAATAAGGATGTGTTAGCTCATAAGCTGATAGTGATGGGCCGAAAGATCTTTTCAAGCACAATGGTACTTACTAGTTTTTTTAAACAACTTTAATGAGGTATAATTTCCACATTCATATGCATAAGTTAATTCATTTTATGTACTCAACCCAATGATTTTTAGTACATTTCCCAAGTTGTGCAACTATTACCACAGTGAAGATTAGAATATATCAATCACCTTATTAAGATTTCTCATGCTTATTTACCCTATTTCCAGCTATAGCCCTAGGCAACCACTAATCTAATTTTTATCTCTGTATGTTTACCATTTTTAAACATGTCATATATATGTAGTCACAAAATATGTGGCTTTTTGCGGGTGGCTTCTGACATTTAGCATATTTCAAGTTAATTAATGTTGTCACAGGTATCATCATTTCATTATTTTAATTGCCAAATACTGTCATGGCATGGATATACCTCAATTTACTTATCCATTCACCAGTTGAAGTAAAGTATAAGTAAAGTATTACTATAAGTATAAGTATTACTATCAAGTAGTAATCTGTGGAAGACTGATGGTAAAATGCTGCAGGTATTAGTATTTAAACAGATTTGGTGACGGTGGTAACTATAGGTATTAACAGAATGTGAGAGCCATGATTAATGATGATACTGAATGTAAAAGAGGAGAAAGCACTTTGACAGGCATTAAGCAGTGAGGAAACTGAGAAAAGGTTAGTGTAAATAGAAGAAAAATTCATTTCGTTAATGGTAGTTAAGGTTTTCTTTCCTCTGGGAAAATTATAAATCAATATGCTATTCCAATAAATAAGTACCTACTTAAAGGATTATTTTGAAATACAGATAGGAAGAAATTATCAAACTTACAGAAAGATAATTTGAGTGAGCTATATGGGAACTATAAGAGACTTTTTAAAATGGAAACGTTGCTGGCAACTTAAAAAAATAAAAGGTAATGGAAACAAGTAATTCATGTCCTGCATGCAGAGTATAAGCTTCTAATAGTTCTTTTTACCCTTTTAGAAAATGAGTGCCATTTGGTATTTGAGTAAGTATCTACTTGAAATCCTCTAGGGACACACTTTTACAGTAATTGTTCATGTAGATCCGGTAACATGGTTGTCAATTCTGTTATTTACAATAGAGCACTCTAATGCTTATTTAATCAAGTTATCAGGCAGCTTGTGTTACCTTATAGGTTTTAAATATGACTTTTCATAATATGAAAAAAGCCAAATGACTTTCTCAATAATAGAATATGATCATGTACTTTATTGATAAGTTCATTTTCAGATGATTCATTAAGCTCTTCTGGTTACCTTGTATCTAAGCAACAGGTCTATAGAAGGACACCTGATTTAAGAGGGGGAGGGTATGAATGCTTGCTGTGACTTTATTATGTTCTGAAAATATATATTGAACTTTCTAGAATAGTCCCCCCCAAAATGTGTCCCATAGAATACTAGCTCCAATATATGCCCATTAAAATAGTAAAAAATCTTTGGTTAAGTAAGTTTAGAAAACATTGTGTATTATATCCTTGCTATTGAATATTTACAATGTGTTATGACAGGTTTTGGAAATATGATTGGAAGGAGGCATGTTAAACTGGTTATAATCCACTATTTTCCAAGGTTGTTCTACAACAGAACTCTTTACATATACCAAAAATATCACATGAAAGTAGTAATCTGTGGAAGACTGATGGTAAATTCTAATTTAGATAAAAAGGTATTAGATGAACTTAATATATCCTAAATGTTATTCCTATTTGTGTTACTAGCATTATGGATATGAAAGAAAGGTAAATGGGAAAAATCATATCCCTTCTCCCCATCCTTGAGCAAATAAGGCAGTAGGAATCCCAGGGCAATCTAGGTCTCCTATATAATCAACTGTGAGCTCACAAAGCATACCATTTTGGATATGCTTAATTTCCTATATTTATATTTATCTATTTAGGAAGAGATTCTTTATCCACCAGAATATTAACCCCAGTAGTGAAATTGTTCTTTTATTTTAAATCTTGACTTCCCAAGCTTCTAATTATGAGACTTTAAGCAATGTATTTGATCATCTAATGGTCTAATCCTTTATTAACTCATCTGTAACATAAATATATTGAGGTTGTACATCTCATAAGGCTTTTGTACAAGTCCACTGAGAAAATGATTCACTAAGAACAATGCCTGGAATGGCTATGTATCAGAATACAGAAGCCACATATGAAATCATCCTCATGTTCCCATCTGATTTTTGACAAAATAGATAAAAACATACATTGTATAAAAGAATACCTATTCAATAAATCATGCTGGGAAAATTGTTTAGCCACATGTAAAAGATTAAAAAATGATCCACACACTCATTTGCAAAAATTAACTCACAGTGATTAAAAGACTTAAACTATGGGACGGCGCCTGTGGCTCAGTGAGTAGGGCGCCGGCCCCATATGCCAAGGGTGGTGGGTTCAAACCCAGCCCCGGCCAAACTGCATCCAGAAAATAGCCGGGCATTGTGGTGGGCGCCTGTGGTCCCAGCTGCTTGGGAGGATGAGGCAAGAGAATCACGTAAGCCCAAGAGTTAGAGGTTGCTGTGAGCCGTGTGATGTCAGGGCACTCTACCCGAGGGCGGTAGAGTGAGACTCTGTCTCTACCAAAAAAAAAAAAAAAGACTTAAACTATAATGAAGATGACTATATATATAATTACATTATTATATTATAATAATATATTACATTATATTTTATATATATATTATAGTTGCAGGCAACTATAATGAAGAAAAAGTTGGAAAAACTCTTAATATTTGCCTAGGCAGAGAATTCATGAAGAAGACCCCAAAAGCAATCACAGCAATGACAAAAATAAATCAATAGGATCTGATTAAATTAAAAATCCTGTTCACAGCTAAGGACACAAAAGAGCAAATAGACAACACACAGAAAAGGAGAAAGTATTTGTATGCTATACATCTGATAAAGGACTGATAACCAGAATCTACAAGGAACACAAGCAAATCAGAAAGAAACAACCATGCAACCCCATTAAAAAATAGGCAAAAGACGTGAACAGAAACTCTTCAAATGAAGATTTACTAATGGCCAGCAAATTCATGAAAAATCCTCAGTGTCTCTGATTATTAGGAAAATGTAAATGTAAACCACAATGAGATATCACCTAACTCTAATGAGAATGTCTTGTATTAGAAAGTCCCCAAATATTATGAAAAAATGCTCATCATCTTTAATCATCAGAGAAATGCAAATCAAAACTACTTTGAGATATCATCTAACTCCAGTAAGATTAGACCATATCACAAAATCCCAAGACCAGAGATGTTGGCGTGGATGTGGAGAAAAGGGAACACTTCTACATTGCTGGTGGGAATGCAAATTAATACCTTCCTTTTGGAAAGATGTTTGGAGAACACTTAGAGATCTAAAAATAGATCTGCCATTCAATCCTGTAATTCCTCTACTAGGTATATACCCAGAAGACCAAAAAATCATATCATAACAAAAATATTTGTACCAGAATGTTTATTGCAACCAAATTCATAATTGCTAAATCATGGAAAAAGCCCAAGTGCCTATCAATCCATGAATGGATTAATAAATTGTGGTATATGTACACCATGGAATATTATGCAACCTTAAATGAAAGATGGAGACTTTACCTCTTTCATGTTTACATGGATGGAGCTGGAACATATTCTTCTTAGTAAAGTATCTCAAGAATGGAAGAAAAAGTATCCAATATACTCAGCCATACTATGAAACTAATTTATGGCTTTCACATGAAAGCTATAACCCAGTTATAACCCAAGAATAGGGGGAAGGGGGAGAGGGAGGCAGAGGCCTGAGGGTAAGTGGTGAGATTACACCTGCGGTGCATCTTACAAGGGTATATGTGAAACTTAGTAAATGTAGAATGTAAATGTCTTAACATGTTAACCAGTATGATGAAAATGTGTCCAGTGGTCTATAAAACCAGTGTATGGTGCCCCATGATCGCATTAATGTACACAACTATGATTTAATAATAATAATTTTAAAAAGTCCCCAAATAGAAGATGCTAGGATGGATGTGGCGAGAAAGGGACTCATATTATTGGTGGAACTGCAAAGTAGTGCAACCTCTATGGAGAATTGTATGGAAATACATCAAGGAACTTACAGTAGACCTACCATTTGATCTAGCAGTCACACTGTTGGGTGTGTATCCACAGGGAAAACGGTCATTTTATTAAAAAGATATCTGCATTTGAATGTTTACAGAAGCACAATTTACAATTGCAAAGAGATGGAAGCAATTCAAGTGCCCACCAATACATGAATGACCACTTTATGGGGGCAAGACATGACTGCAAGAAGGACTTTGCCTACCAATTGCAATCAGTGTAACCTGGCTTATTGTACCCTCAATAAAAATAAAAAAAAATGTGATATACGCATACTGTGGAGCATATATGCTTGCTACTTAGCCATAAAAATTTAGTGAGCTAGTATCTTTTTGGACAACCTGGAAGGACCTGGAAACCATTTTTCTAAGTGAAAGAGCACAAGAATGGAGAAACACATGCACTCAATATCATATCAAAATGAATCTATCAACACTTAAGTGAACACAGAAGTAAATCTCAATGAAAACCAAGCAGAGTGGAGGAGGGATGAGGAAGAAGGGGATGGGTAAATTCACATCTATTGGGCACAATACTCATTGGGTGAAGAACACACGTGTATAACTTTGATGCAATCTGTACAAAAACAAAGTTGTGTGGTTCCTAACATTCTGAAGTAAAAAAGACAAAAACCAAACAATGGTTGGCATGTGTTGGGCATTCAGGCAGCAATAACATAAAATATCATGCACTCTCCCAAAAATAGCCATTCATTCTATTTACAGTGAGAACCACTAATTTTCTCACTCGTCATAATCATTGAAGTCATGTGTGACCTGTCCTGCCTTTAAAATAAAGAAAACTAAAACAAAAATATTCCTCTAATACATTCAAATCATTAACAAGGCTAATAAACCTTTTCTTCTATATAAATCAAATTGATTGTTTTCTTTAATTCTTTTTGTTTCAGAATATATGGGGTTTCACACTTTTCGATTACATAGTTTGCTTTCATATATGTTAAATCGCTTTGTAAGCATGCCCTTCATCCAGAAAGTGTGTGATGTACCCGTTAGGTATGAATTTACCCATCCCTTCCTCCCCCCCATATGAATTCCATTGAGTTTTGCTTTGAGATGTGGTAAACTGATTTCAATTTACTATTGAATACATGGGGTATTTGCTTTTCCATTCTTGCCAGCACACAATTCTACCTCTTGTCACACTTGCTGTGTACTTTTTTATTTCTGTTTCTAGATGATATGCCTTTTCCATACTGGGAACATGTCTTGCATCTTTGAAATGATGAGTAGCATAATATATATTAAATGTGTATACCTTATAATTTTCATAAATCAAAGGAAAAATACTATGTTAATATGCTATTTTGCTTTAATTTTTCAATTGTATTGTCACTGAAACTTGCTGAAAAATAACATTTTCCCCACTTCTATAAGTCTTGGATGTTTTGGAAAAAACTTAGTACACATTCATCTGAAATGAGTATGTCTATTACTATAATGCACACAATGACAACTCTAAGCTGGCATCTCATCAGGGTAAGATACCATAGGGAGAGAATGTCAAAGTTCCTAGTGATACAAACTGGGAAACTAGTAAACCAAAGTGTCTATTTCTTGAAATATAAAATTAGAGCACATGTACTTGTGCTCTTAATATTCATGGTGGTTTTATTAGCTATAAACTGTGATTTTTCTTGCACTATATAATAATAGTGATAACAATTATGATTTATAATAGATAATCTTGAATACCTAACTGAATCCTTCATAACATTAATTCTGTGAAAGATATCAGTACATTAGATGTTTAAGTAGCAGTACCTTACTTTCAGAGCTAAGCAACTCTTTCTCAGCAAACCTGTTAATGTGCTTTCATAGAGGCTAAGATTTGTGATAAATGATTCATGTAAAAATGCTAGTGACTATATTATAAGGAATTCTTTCCATATACCAACAACTTGTTAAGTGCTTTATTTACAGAGGGTGCCGCCCCAAAAGTGTACACATTTTAAGAAAGGAAAAGAAATGTTTTAAAATTGTAATGCTCAAGTCACACTTGACTTTTGCAATTATGAGGGGGACTCAAATATGACTGTGTTCATATTCTGTTATTGGCATATACTGAGTATTATGAATATACTATACATTTTTTGGCACCCTCCGTATGGGGTCTAATAATTCAGTTTGTGAACACATCTTAGAAAAAGTGCTATATACCGGCGGTGCCTATGGCTCAAAGGAGTAGGGTGCCAGCTCCATATGCCAGATGTGCCGGGTTCAAACCCAGCCCCGGCCAGAAACTGCAAAAAAAAAAAAAAAAAAAAAAAAAAAAAGGTGCTACATACTGGAAAAAGTGCTCTTCAGTATATAGCACTTTTTCTAGGATGAGTTCACAAACTGAATTATTAGACCCCATATGGAAGGTGCCAAAAAATACATAGACATTCTAAGAAAGGAAAGGAAAATAGTGTATTAAAATCTGGGTTGGAGTAATATTTGTAATTAAGGGACCTTTACATAAGTCATCCATACAGGTTCTGCATTTCTTGATCTCCAGAAAAGACCAAACATTCTTAGTAAGGATAAAATTTTTTCTCTGCTATCATTTGGGAAACTATTTCCTGAATTTGTTAGTTAAAGGTATATATTTATTGAAAAAAAATGAATGTCATCTAATGTGAAGGGACACAAAAATGGGTGAAAAAATTAAAATGCATATGAAATAAGTTTTGTCACTATGATGCTGAGATTTTTTTCTCATCTTTTATTCTGTTCTTATTATTACAACCTCAGAGTATTATTTTTCTTTTTACTCTTAGGTTATAAGGATGTTCTTTACCTGGTAAACTGAGCTGGAGAGTTCAGAATCCTCTTCAGCTCACCCTTCTCTTCTCTCACTTTTGACAATGAATATTAATGTTATCAAAGGAATAACTCCCAAAGCTAGCCTATTGCTACTGTTGAAGTTAACATCCTCTGTATTTTTATTGTAAATTGACAAATTATAGTTGCATATGTTTATGGGGTTCAAATTGATGGTACAGTTCACAAATATAGTATGGAATAATTAAAACAGTATAAATAACATGTCCCTCACTTAAAACGCTTATCCATGAGACAGTAGAAATTTCTTTCTTTTTCTTTTTTTTTTGGCTGGGGCTGGGTTTGAACCTGCCACCTCTGGCATATGGGACTGGCGCCCTACTCCTTTGAACCACAGGTGCCACCCTAATAGAAATTTCTTAAATAGATTGTAGCCACCTGGCTATCCTCACACTCTATCCACCAGTGTCATTATTGCTATCCTTAAGGCCAAATACAGTCTCCAATTCTGCTTTAGTATGTTTATGGAGGCTGCTGTCTTGAAGATAAAATCCAGTCATTGCTGTTTGGCAGGCCCTGGGGTGGGTTCGAACCCTCCAGCTCCGGTGTATGTGGCTGGCACCCTAACCACTGTACTACGGGCGCTGAGCCAGGTCTTCTTTGTTTGAACACCTCCTATCTTCACCTGCCTTTACACATACAGTCTTGCTCTTTCTTCTGCCTATAATTCTCTTCATTCTCTAACAAGTTCTCATTCTTCTTTTCAAGCCAAACCCAAAGACTGCCACCTTTTGGGATTTTTTGGTCCCTCCCACTCCGGGGCAGATAGTCACACCTTATTCTGGGTTCTCTTGGTATTCTATTTTTAAATAATTTTATTTTAGAATAATTTTAAGTTTATAGAAAAGTTGTGAAGAATGGTACATAGAGTTCCCATATACCTCTCCACTTGGCCTCAATAACATCTTACATTATTAGTATGGTACGTTTGTCGCAAATAATAAGCCACTAGGTATACGTCAATTACCAACTAAAGTCCATACGTTATACAAGTTTTCCTGTTTTTATCTCTACTGAATTTTTTCCGTTCCAGGATCCCATTCAGGATACCATATTACATTTAGTTGTCACACATCTTTAGATTCCTCTTAGCTGTGACATTTTTAGATGTTATTTGTTTCGTATTATATTGACAGTTTTGAGAAGTAGAGGTTAGATATTTGGGGAATGTTCCTCAGTTGATATTCGTATGATGGTTTTCTCATGATTTTACTGATTTTATGAGGTTTTTTTGTGGAAGATATTACAGAGGTAAAGTGTCTTTCTCATCACCCATCAAGGAAAAATGCTATCAAACATGATTTATTGTTGATATTGACCTTGATCTCTTGGCTGAAGTAGAGCTTGTCAGGTTTTTTAACCATAAAGTTACTTTTTATATGCTTTCCACATTGTCTTTCTTGGAAGAAAGTTACAATGAACAGCCCACACTTAAGGAGTGAGGAATTATACTTCACCTCTTTGAAAATGAAGTCTCTGCATTAATTATTTGAAATTGTTCTGCATATTTGTCTACTCCCCCTTATTAATTCAGCAATGTATTTATATCATAGCACGTGGCTGTTTTATATTAGTGTATATAATCTAATACTTTTAAAATTTGTTTTGGCCCATATTTTTGAATATTTGTCCATTAGTTGGCTGTAGCTGGGTCTGTCTCTTTTTGTCAGGAACACATACTTGTGTGGATGGTGGGACACTTCTTTACTTTGTCTCTAGACTCATACATTTCTTGCTCCCGCCCTACCTACAATTAGCTATTTCTCCAAAAGCCCCTGGTTTCTTTAATTGGAGAATAGTATTTGGAATCAAGATCAGAGTACTAGGAACCAATATTATATTTCTATTATATGGCATAAATCAAGGTATATTTTATTTTTCTTTCTCATTAAACTAAGGGCCTACAACTGTTATTCTCTTGTACAGTGATAAAGGCTTTAAGATACTTTATTCCCTAGCATTCTGGGAGGCCGAAGCAGGCGGATTGCCTGAGCTCAGGAGTTTGAGACCAGCCTAATTAAGAGCGAGACCCCATCTCTAAAAAAAAAAAAAAATCCAGGCGTTGTGCTTGGAACCTACATTTATAGCTACAACGGAGGTTGAGATAAGAGAATCACTTGAGCCCAAGGGTTTGAGGTTGCTGTGAGCTATGATGCCAAGGTGTTCTGCCAGGGGTGATAAAAAATGTAACATTGTATTCTTTAGTTGTTTTATGGATTTAGAGTTTTTTCTGAATAGCCAGAGGGAAAAGACATTGTGTTGAATTATTTCTGCATGCCTTACTGGGCCCTAGATTAGTTTTTGTTTTATCATCCTGAGCCTTAACTGTGTGCTTTTTACCTTTCTCAACTTTTTTATAAATCAGTATTTATCTATTCCATATTTACCCATCTTATCACTGAAACTTTAGCTGGGGTGCAAGTACTTTGCAATATAGTCTGGCATGTAATACACTGTCAATTGGCCATGGTGTAAAGAACAGAGAATATGATCTAAGTAGATATCAGATGAAATGATGTTTGTTTTTTCCATTAATATTCATCACCAGCTAGCTCATTTAAAATGGAATGTATCAACTCTAAAATTTGAACAGGTTTTTCCTCTGTATTTCTTACCTCTACTCACACTGATTATCTTTGTACGCGTCTTTGCGCTTCTATCCATTGTGCCTTCTAACTCTGACACATCACATTCTCTTTTACCATAACCATATGAGTAATGCTATTATGCAATGACTAAATAGTTTTCCGGGGGCGTACTTTGTATCTAATTTATTGGTGCATCTCCCTTGAAGTGAGAAAAATTACTTAGACACTGTATTTTATTTTCCATTTTCTTGAAACTTTGAGACAGAAAGTAAATTTAAAAAATCAATTCTGTGTGTCCCTTTCTAGGTTCTACACCCCCACATAAATCAGCATATGTAAGGTGTCAGAGTACTCTGATCAGACTGGGTCACTTGGATACTCTTGTAGTTGAGTGTGTCTGAGCTGTTCTGTGTTATATGGTACTGACAAAAGAACAAAAGAAAACACAATTTAATGCAAAACTTTGATTGGGTCTGGTGGATTTGCTTTAGTTATAGCTTTCATGTTATCTTTTTTGATAAATTTTCAAAATATCTTTTATTCTACATTTTTTGTAGCACAGAATTTTTTGTAATATACTAGTGGAGATACTACAAACCAGAGGTATGTTACCTATGGTTTTGTAACGAATCAACTTAAACCTTGGTAGCTACAAGCAGATAGTCATTTCTCATTTGTCTGGAGGGTTCAGCTCTTCTAGGTAGGGATACACTGGGCATTCTCAAAGATCTGAAAGTCACCTGGATATCATTAGAAATAGGCTGGCCTCCATGATTTGGATAATACATCTCCATACCATAGGCCTTTTATCCTCCAGCAAGCAAGCCTGACCTTGTTTTTATGTTGATGGCTGAGATAGAAAGTCCCAGGTGCAGGGGCGGCGCCTGTGGCTCAGTGGGTAGAACGCTGGCCCCATATACCGATGGTGATGGGTTCAAACTGGCCCAGGTCAAACTGCAACAACAACAACAAAATAGCCAGGTGGTGTGGCAGGTGCTTGTAGTCCCAGCTACTCGGGAGGCTGAGGCAAGAGAATCGCCTAAGCCCAGGAGTTGGAGATTGCTATAAGGTGTGTGACACCATGGCACTCTACCAAGGGGGATAAAGTGAGACTCTGTCTCTACCAAAAAAAAAAAAAAGAAAAAAGAAAGGCCCAGGTGCAAATCCATTATAAGCCTCTGTTTACATCATGTCTGATGACACACTGTTGGTCAAAGCAAGCATCATAGTTGAGCCTAATATCAATTGGTAGACCGGGTTACCCTATCTAACTAAAATGAAACAAAAAGTTAAATACAAAGGGTATAGGTACAGTAAGGGATTAAGAATAGATAGAATCTACCACAACCAGCTGATTAAAAAATTGTGACAGAGAATTCAATCTATAACATGCCTTTAGGGAATTGATCATTTAGTAATAGAATAACATTAATAAAAAATGTAACTATTATAAGAAACCATATAATGTGTTACTACATTAATGAAGTAAAATGAAAGAGGCAAAAAAAATACCTAATTAGAAACTCAGAATGACTTCTGGACAATTTAGTATTTTAGTTTACAATATAATTTTACAATTTGAAGACATATAGAAGGTATAGAAATGTTTCATCTATTTTAAAAACAATCCTTGAAATTCAAAACCAAATTTTTTAGCTTGAGATATTTTGCTTACATAGGTTTTAATAAATTAAAATAACCTCATTAAACTACTGGTGGAACAGTCAGAGAAAAATAACCTTTAGATTTACCTGTTCAGAGTTTGCTTCTGTCTCTTGAGTAACTTCAATAAGAAATTGAGAGATTGGTTATAGTCAATCTCTTATACTGTAAGAATTTTGACTCATATTTCTTGTGGAAAGGGTATGTACATTTTAGATCTATATTTATTTGCATTTTGGTGACCAAGATGAATCTACATTACAGTATCATGGAACTATAAATCTTTTTCTGAACATATTGTGAGCCTCCACTTGGTACTCAGCATCCTAGTAGAAATCACAATAGTAGGAAGTGTGTTTTTATTCTGTTTTATTTGAAGAAGTTAAGAAAAAACACCCACTAAGGTGTCCACAAAACTAAGTGATAATGTACTTTGAGCTCTGTCTGTGTACATTTTATTTCTTTGGTTTTTCTATCTTATTTCTGGATATTCAAAGAATAAGACTTGACCTCAGTGGAGATAAATTCCTCATGTGTTTCCCCTAAATATAGTTTCTTAATTTGGGTGAGAATATTTCTGAACTGGGTCCTTTATCTTCAATATGAAGACAGAATTTCCTATGTGTCTTCTATAAAAATATATATATATATACTAAAATAGATCTTAAGAATTGTTTATGTAATACAGTCCATGAAGTACAGACTTTCCTTAAACGAGTCATGTAGAGATGGAATCCACAGAGGAGGTAGTGTTACCATATATTTCATATAATTCCATCATGGAATGATCAATTAAATATTGTTTATAAGGAGTGGTCAAATATCACAATAGGAAAAATGTACATATTTGTGAAGTTTATGAAACTTTGTATTTTGCATTTTCCTAATTTACCAGAAAGTGATAAGAGACTCATAGCATCATGGTATTGTGGGTTGTGCACTTCAGACGATATAGAAAATAATAGACGGTGGGAATTGAACCTTTTGCTCAGTTTTAAAATTCAGTTTAAAATTCTTTTTTGAGAAAAAGAATCAAAAAAGGTATGCATAAATGGTTAAATATTTTGCTGTCATTTACTTCTATGAGAAATCTCTTTCACATGTGTCATTTTTAGCAGATTTTTTGCTCTAAATAACATATTTCTTTTTTTTTTTTTTCTTTTAAGACAGAGTCTCACTTTATCACCCTTGATAGAGTGCTGTGCTGTCATAGCTTACAGCAACCTCCAACTCCTGGGCTTAGGCGATTCTCTTGCCTCAGCCTCCCAAGTAGCTGGGACTACAGGCACACACCAGAACACCCAGCTATTTTTTTTGTTGCAGTTTGGCCAGGGCCGAGTTCAAACCTGCTACCCTCAGTATATGGGGCTGGCGCCCTACCCACTGAGCCACAGGAACCGCCCTAAATAACATATTTCTTAGATGGTTTGATAAACCTTCTCCAAATCCCTGTACTTGTGCTAACTTATACTGCCTCTAAAAGGAAGATTAGAGGTGTCTTTATACTTTCTTTTCACCTTAATTTCTCACACGTGATTTAAGGAAAACAAGCTGGGATGATTTAAGGAAAACCCAGTATGAGTAAGGTATGAATATAAGTATGTTTTATCCTTTTTATTTTTTACATTTCATCAGATCATTGTCTGTTATTTTAGAAATATTTTCAGCATTATTTTCATTCGTATGATTTCTGGATAAATAAAATACAATTTCAAGAAAATCTGAAGATAGCAAAAACTTCCTGCATTATTTTGTATGAGGAGAAAACTCCATACCAACAATACAAGAAAGCTACGTTGAGGAAAAAATAGGGTTTTTATCAAGTTTTGCATGGACCTATGGTTGCTTACTTTTGAGAATAAAAAAATAAATGATTTATGATTTGGCCTGCTCAGTAAATTGCTATACTATGCATTTTGTATGTAACATAATCATGACTTTAGTTGTATTAGAAATCTTGCTACAGACAGTTGGAATCTGCTGATCTTCAAGAAATTTGCAGCATTTTATATTTTGCCCATCTGAGAAACAGACCAGAACATGAAGTGAGGAACCTGTCAATATTATTGTAAAGCAAAGGAGGTGATTATGTTTCCTGGACTTACTGCCCTTAACAATAGAGAATGTCCTTTTTCAGGAAAAGGCATTTATAAAGTGCTAGATAGACCAAACACATCTCATATGACCTTCTACATTGAAATAAACCTAATTATTTTCCCTTTCTTTCACCATAAGTGATTTTTTCTCCTTCTTATATATTTAAAATCATCTTTTACAGGCTTTTGACAACTAAGTATTGAGACAAACTTCTTCTATTCATAGTATCCTCCCTGACTCATGATATTAGCATGCCTGGTAAAGCAAAAATGTATTTTTTTCTGTCTTAGTAGATCATTACTGATTAATACAGCAAAATAATTTTTGTTTAAAAAGTTAAATATTTGGGGGAGAATTGTATTAGTCAGGATGTTTAATTGCCCATAACAGAAACTGTGGTAGCTAGTATTAATGGAAAAGGGACTAATTAAAAATACTAGGTGTTTCCTAGGTAATTCATGAGAGGAATTCATGAAAATGAGAGGAGCAGAGTAGAAAGTCAGGCTTGGAGGGTGTGCATTGTGGACCAATATCCAAATGATGGTTCTGTCTGTTTCACTGGAGAACTTTTTCCCACCAGAGTAAACCCCAGTTTTTTTGGTACTTGATAATGCACAGATGGTATTTCCTACTTGGGCATATATAATAATGCCAGGTCTGGTTCTGAGAGTAACATCCTCAGAGAGTGGCACTGGGTCTCCTCACTCTCTTAAGAATAGTCCTGCTGGGGGTCTGAGGTTGTCTAACACATTTCATCCATACTTTAACTTCAAAAAAGGATACAAAGTAATTTTCTTCCATTTTGGAGGGAAGGAATTCACCCGGGAAGTTCCCCAAACTTGGTCTAAGAGATGGACAGCTATAACTGTGACAAATCACCACAAAAAGACTTTGAAAAGCAACCCAATTACAGATACTAGTAAGAAACACCCTAGGATTATAAGAGCAGGACTTGTTACATACTGCATTCTAAAGGCAATACAGTTTCTCACAGAAAGCAGTGTTAACAGAAACACAAAGGTCTCTGGGAAGAGTGCCCTCTGGCATTTATAGTGTTTTTATTTTTGTCTATTTGCACTGTCATAGCAGAATACTTAAGACCGGGTAGTTTATAAGGAACAAATGTATTTCTTACAGTTCAGGAAGTTGGGAAGTCTAAGAACCATTGGAGCAAGGTTCTGTTGTCCAAAGATGGCTGCTCTCCGCTTCCTAGATAATGCCTTGTTGCTGCATTCTCCAGAAAAGAGAAAGACTTCTCCTTCACATGGAAGAAGCCAAAACATCCAAATACTGCTAAAAGCCTCATTTATTGGAGGCCTTTATCCTATTCAAGATGGCCTAATCCCTATTCCTATTTATCCTATTCCCTCATGGCCTAATCACCTTTTAAAGGCCACAACTCTGCACAGTATTTTATTGGCAATACCTGAATTTAAGAGGGAAACTTTTTCAAACCATAGCATATTTATATATAATAAGTGGTTAAGAAAAGAGCTCATATTACAGAATTATCTTAGACTACTTAGCTACTTAAAGTGTGGTCCTCACTTTTAAGAGCTATAGCGTCAGCATCAACCTGGAAGTTTGTTAGAACTGTAATATCTTTTCTCAGCCCAGATGAAAAACTACATTTTTTAAAAGCTTACCTACCAGGTGACTGATACAGATTTTGAGTAGCACTGTTCCGTGAGATAGTTTTGTTTATTTTAATAGCATAAACTTTATTAAATTAAATCCTACATTTAAGCCAAATACTTAAACTTATAAATTAGAACATAGTCAATGTGTAGTCCAGGTTCCCAGAACCACAGTAATTAAAGCTACTGTTTTATGGTTAGCCCTAAAGGACTTCTAAGAACTCCTAAAATCTGAAATGCAGTGCAAAAACCACCAATCCCAGTTTTATAAGGAACTGTCGGCATAAGACCACTCCAGGCTCACAAAGTCAGATGATAAGTCCCTAAAACTCCAAATTGGTCCAGAAGTTGTGTACATAAACCTTCATCCCAGCTTTTAATTTGAGATGGGGTATAGCAAAATCCTGTTGGATAGTAAGTGGCACCAAGGGCAGTCTAAAGATTAGAAGACAGTGTGTCCGAATATATTGTTCCACAGGAAAAATGAATAGAGGAGAGGAAGCAAGTCTGTTGGTGGAAAAGTCTCAAAGATTTAGAAAACTAATATGTCTTAAGTATGTATGGCAAAAATAAAACAGAAGAAAAAATATCTTATTCTCTCAAATGATATATAAAGCTAGCTTCTGTGAATAGATTTCAAAATGTCATTTAGATATCATAGATTTAAAATATAACCATGCAAAATATAAATAGAGAGTAAAAGAAACTTCAGTAAAATTGAATAAAGACTATAAGTAAGCTAACAGCGTAATAGTGGAGGTCAAAGCTTCATCAGGGATGCTTATAACAAAAAATCAGAAAAATTGAATCCATAGGTATGGAATTAAGAAATTAATCACTGTGAAATGCAGATAGCCTCCAGAATGGGAAAAAAATATTTTCATGCTACAAATATGACAAAAGGCTAAGAACTAGAATCTGCAGGGAAATCAAACTAATCAATAAGAAAAGAGCAAACAATCCCATTCATAAGTAGGCAAGGGACTTGAACAGAAACTTCTTAAAGAAGATAGATGAATGGCCAACAAACACATGAAAAAATGCTCATTGCTCCTAATCATCAGAGAAACATAAATCAAAACCATTCTGAGATATCACATAACTCCAGTGAGAATAACCCACATACAAAATCCCAAAGCTATAGATGCTGGTGTGGATGTGAAGACAGCGGAACAGTTTTACACCACTGGTGGGTTTGCAAACTTATACAGCCCCTAAGGAAAGGGGTATGGAGGATCATCAAAGAACTAAAAGTAAACCTTCCATTTGATCTTGCGATCCTATCACTAGGTATCTACCCGGAAGAAAAAAAAAATCATTTTACCACAAGGAAATTTGCACTAGAATGTTTGTTGCAGCTTAATTTACAATCAACAAGACTTAAATCAACCCATGAAGGGATTAATAAACTGTGGTATATGTATACCATGAAATGCTATTCAGCAATAAAAAGGAGACTTTGCATCTTTTGTATTTATCTCAATGGACTTGAAGCACATTCTTCTTAGTGAAGTATTACAAGAGTGGAAAAATAAATATCCAATGTACTCAATACTAATTTGAAACCAATAGATAAGCAATGACACGCTCACATGAGATAGAAATGCAATTAAATTCTAATGAGGGAGAGGAGAGGAGGGAAAAGGGAACAAAGAGGAGGGAGGGTGATTGGTAAGCTCTCACCTAATCTGCACAATGTAAGGATATCCAACACACTCCCCTGGGTGAAGGGCTCAACTACAACTTGAGCTTTACCTAACAAATGCAAACAATGTAACCTAATCATTTGTACCTTCATAGTAATATGAAATTTTAAATAAAAAGGAGTATAAACATGGAAGTAACATAGAGAAAGAAGAATGTTTTATTATATAGTCGTGCCTCCCAAAGACAAAGCCACAAACACATGAAGAGAAAAAAATTAGATTTAGCTGCAAAAAAGTGTTTCAAAGTTTTTTCGAAGAACTATCCTGATAGTTAAAAAATTGTAATTCCTATGAACATCAAAATATAAGAAACAAATTAATATGGCAACAAATTTGTGTACTTAAGGGCAAAAATCAAGTAGATCTTTGATGAACATGCTATCAAAACAGAAAACATTGAAGCAATGTCTGAGTTTTAATGGGAAAAATTCACAAAATTAATCAAATTGCTACTTGTTTGTAATGGCCTCACACCTTCATGGATATTCAATGTTTCAAGAAATCTAGAACCAATCAAGAAAAAGTCACAATGCATTGTAATAGATTAAAAAATAAGTCAGAAGGAAGATGTCCTTTCTTTGTGTTTTAAAGATAATGCAAATCATTTATAATATAAAAAGTTCTTCAATTGATCAAAAAGGAAAGTATTATTCAATAGTGAAACCCAGAAATTTATTAAGCTACTCAGTAAAATACTAAACCTATTCTATTAGACCTTTCCTTTACACCAAGAAATATTTCAGATGGATCGATAGAGAATTTTTACTATATAAAACTGGAAAAAATATATAATAAAAATTGAAACAAGTAAAATGTTTCAGATAAATGGTTTAAAAAGTAGTGACAAAATTTTGAGAAACCTGTTATTAAATGCACAAAGTACATTTTCTCTCTATATGAGTAATCAGTAAGAAAATTAATGGCAAATAAAGCAATCAGATACCAATTTTCCATTATAAAATAAAGAATATTAATAGGTATGACTTTTGTAGAAACAATTTGACAAGAAGGTGTCAAGAGCTCAGGAATTCAAATTACAATAACAAGAGTTAGACACCAAAGTATTCATCATTTTTTCATTAACACAAATGCAATTAAGAACAATTTAAATATCTAACAACAAGAATGTTTTAGTACCACGATTTTCAAAATTTCTCAATTTTTTAAGCTTTTTGTTGGGAAAAATAAGACTTAAAACAATAAAATTGTGTTTGGCATATTTTTTTCTGAATTCTAAGTAGGCATATTTTGACCCTGATATGTCACTTTAGCCTTAAATCTTCTCTGGAATCCAAACAAGTCAGGGAATTATTATTTCTACTATTGCTCAGATAATTGTATTGATTTTCCGTGCAAGATATTTTTCTCTTACACATCTAATTTTATATTCCACCTTTCTTCACCCTGCTTAATACCCAGAAGACTGATCCTTATGGACTCTGTCGATCAGCATCTCTTTGTTGTGGCTTCTAGTTGTGTTGACCTAGTAGAAATCACTGATAAGAGAGATGAGCATTTGATGAGAAAGAGATATGCATTTTTATTATCCTGGTCACTCTCTGCTGACCTCCAGGGTATTAGTGGCAGCAATTTCTAACTAAGACTACAACTGCTGTTGTATAGCCAAATAATTGTTTTGCTAAGGAAGAACAAATGTTTGGATAATTGGTGGAAGTGGCAATAGCAAAGTGAGAACAAGGGCAGAGAAAGAATAACTCAAATTATTTTGAGGTTCTGATAATCAAGTAGCAGCACTTAAGTGCTTTTGCCTATTCTTTGGCCAGTAACCGTCTTTCAGGGTTTTCAAGGCTGTTCCTGACAGTCAAATCATGTCCTGTACTTCATGGTTTTTAATTATAAACACTATTCCCTCTGGTACATAGCACATGTTCACTAAGTATATATATATATATATATATTTTTAAGTAAATAACACAAATCATCAAGCAAGTGAAAGGATAAAGAAAAAATATAATTCATACCTGCAAGTGTACTAAAGTTCATAATTGAGGTTTTTTTCTGTAGTTTGTGAAGAGCAGAGCAAAGGGATAAACATAACTCTGAATTATTGAAGAAAAAAGAATATTATAGTCCTAAAAACCACAAAAAATTTTCCTCTAAACCTTGTACACGAGATTTTAGGTAAAATGAATAATGTAGAAAAATAAGTCCTCAACAATATTCTTCTAAAAAATCCAATAGGATATTTCATTAGGATATAGCTTATATTAAACCCAGGAGGAGACATCACACCCAAATAACACAAATCCAACTTTGTAGAGGAATTTTTGATTTAAGACTATTTATAAATGAAGTCGTGGCTTAAAACTGCATATATAGAAAGAAGCATCCTCTGGAGAGTTCTTAGAGTCACTACTAAGGATAAAAGTACAACATAAAAGCAGGGCCAAATTCCCTGTTCCTAGCATGAAAATTTGATTTTTCAAATTTGCAAAAACTCACCGAGTTAGAAGCATGAAGGTACAACACTTCAAAAATTTAATTCTCATCAACTGGTCTAAGCATCCAGTTGATGAGAATTAAACAAGCATCTTGTTTCATTTGACAGTCCTTCAAGTGTAGGATACTGGTAATTATTCATCCAGATAGAGTTATGGGAAAGTTAACATTATTGTGTGAAAATTAAGAAGAGTACCCTAAGAATCTCTCCTGGATGAATGGACTTCTCACCTCTACATAGATTAGCTGTGGAAGTCCATAAATGCAAAGATAAGACTTTGTTTACAACATATCATGAAAGAAAACACTCGAGGGGATTTTCCTGGGCAAGAAAATATAGAAAGGTTATAATTAAGAACTGGTGAATAGAAATTATTGTTAAAAGAGATCTAGGCCAAGAATGCAAATAATTTTCATCTTCCTTGCTTGAAGGAATGTGGTATTGATTTGGCAGCAGGAAGTTGTGAAAAATATTGGATTTTCCTCCAATATTTTCAGAAAAAATATGTTGTGATTCACTAATGATGCAAGCTCTAGGCCTCCAGACATGAGTGCTAGCCATATATACCCGTTCTTCCTAAGCTGATCCCTTACCTTTCAAGTTTCAGCTTAAATGCTTTCCTTGTCCATTACAAACTTATTTCAATTGTACCTGCTCTCAGGTTTATTATTCACCCTCTTACTATGATTATTTTATTCTTAGCATTTACTAAATTCACTAAACTTAAAACTGTTTTTTGTCTGCCTCTGGCTTGCTTGCTAGGGGAGTTTATTGTTTTATTTTATCTTCATAAGGAAAGATCTACATTTGTCTTTTTTTTTTTTTTTTTTTTAGAGACAGAGTCTCACTGTACCGCCCTCGGGTAGAGTGCCGTGGCGTCACACGGCTCACAGCAACCTCTAACTCTTGGGCTTACGCGATTCTCTTGCCTCAGCCTCCCGAGCAGCTGGGACTACAGGCGCCCGCCACAACGCCCGGCTATTTTTTTTTTTGTTGCGGTTTGGCCGGGGCTGGGTTTGAACCCGCCACCCTCGGCATATGGGGCTGGCGCCCTACTCACTGAGGTTTTAAATCTCTAACACCAACTGCATGGCAGGCACATAACAATATTTTCTGAATGATAGAACAAACGGAAAAATAAATGAATTAATGAATTGTATGTTTATCAGCTGTGCTTCAGTTTTTACCGTGGTGACATTTATCATTTCGGCCAGTCCTATTTTCTCTCACAAGGGTTAAATGAAACCTCAGTAGATGTATTACAGTCTGCCAGAAGTCAAAATGAAGTAGTGACTCAAAATCAAAGGGGACTTTCTCTTTTTTGACCTCAAAAACCAATATATTAGCACATGACACTTAGACACGCTGAACAGAAGAAGAAAGTTCTTCCTGATTCTGCCTTCTACTTTCTGTCTCTCGATTCTTTGTATCTACCAAAGCACAAGATGAAATTGTTCTTCGAAGTTCTTCATTTGCCTAAGTTCCAGACCTAACAATGAAGATAACAATTTCCTCTGGTCCCTTCTCTGAGTTTTCATTAATGGAACTCTTATTACAGGAAGAAAGACCGCAGTCTGTCCACAAATCTAGATAGACTTTTTGTTACAAACCATTTTTTACTCTTCAGGCCCAACAAATTTTGTCCCAAGCCATTCTATGTTATTCAAGTCCAATAACTTTCCCTAAAAATTATTTACTATCCTCACTAAAAACATCAATACTTCCACGTGTCCCTTTTCACTAAGAAAAAGGGCATATAATTATCTGTACCTAATTGGGCTATTGGGTAATCATTCTGCTACAATTTCCCTGTGCTATAAATATTAAAAGACATTTGTATACATTTTCTTCTATCAATCTGCCTTTTGTGAGTTGATTTTTCACTGAAACGTCAGAGGGAAAACAGCAAGTTTGTCCTTAGCCCTTACTCCCCACCACCAAGTGGTTCTCTCACTTTTAGAAACCCTTCATTCTATTTAATGTTGCTCCTGATGGCTTTTTGTCTTCATGGCATGATTAAAAATATCATCTATAATTTCTGCATAATTAATACAACGTGCCCTTCCCCTATATTTTCTCCTTTATATTACTAGAATTAAATTTATTGGGTGGCTACCATGGCTCAGTGAGTAGGGCGCCAGCCCCAAATACCGGAGGTGGCAGGTTCAAACCCGAACCCAGCCAAAAACTGAACAAAAAAAAAAAAAAAAAATGCATCCTTGAAAACTAAAAGTTGAATCAGGAATAAAGCAAAAAAGAACAAATTAAAAAAATTAAATTTGTTTATGATTATTAAAGGATACCTCTTAACTTTGAAAGAATTTGTATTGGTATTCGGAGAAAAGATTACTTCACAAACTGGGAATTGCTGTTAAGTCATAGAACTGTGTCATTAATAAAGTCAAAATGCCTAATCTTATTTTTTATGCTATTTGTTTAGTTTTAAATAAAATTATATACTTAAGGTGTACAGCACTATATATGTGATTTGATATGCACATATATAGTGAAAAGATGAGTTAACCTATTTATCTCCTCACATAGTTATAATTTTTAAGTACTTTAAATTGTTTAAGACACTAAATAGCAACATGAGGGCATAAGAAAATATTAAACTTATAATAGATCAAAACTTATTATTCTTAAAGCTATCCTGTAGTCAATTTTTAATGAAATTCTAAATATTGAAATATGAATCTTTAAAATTTTAATGAGTTTGAAATCCCATAAGACATCTGTATGATCAGCTAAAGATGTCATTAATTTACCTTTAGTAGATATATGTAGTAAAAGTTGAGGGTAGAGATATGATTTAAAAAGCTAATTACAAAATACTAATGTTGATTAATTGGGATGGGCATTATAATATACTAGCAATATAACAGTAGCTTTACTGTTAATAAATCAGATGAAGATCTATAGTGGTTATATAAATGTATGGTAATACCAATATAGAACCATCTATAAAATAGAAATGTTAAGGCAATTACAAAATACAGAATAATAAACACTTGGGTAGCATTCCTATTACCGATGTTTCTTCTAAACGCTTGATAGATACTATACATATAATCTTTCTAATAGCTCCATGAGAATAATTTTCATATCTTAACAGAAAAGGAAAGTGAGGCACAGGGAAAATAGTCATGCCCAGAATCATAGCTATTAAATGGTAGATCTAGAATTTAAACCCAGGCATTCTGATAACAGTATGCATATTCTCCTATTCTGTAACCCTAAGATATTCATGTATTTGGTTCTTATTTGAATATTTTAGTGTTACTGATAGGATTTCCAGTCAGCAAATGTTTTATGTGACAAATGCAGAAGTTTTCAAAAACCTCTTGTAATTATTCATTCCTAGATTAATTAATTATTCAATTGCTAGAGCTGACAGTAGATAAATTCATTAAATTGAATCAGGGTTATCCTCAGCAGGTTGAGGGAATCAAGTGTGCCTATATATTCGGTTTTTGAAAATAAAACAAACTAAAACACTTTTATCACTACTTCCTTTTTGTATTGTTATAGCTGGCCTTCTTGAAATTGTGTATCTGGGGTGGTGCCTGTGGCTCAAAGGAGTAGGGCGTTGGTCCCATATGCTGGAGGTGGTGGGTTCAAACCCAGCCCTGGCCAAAAACTGCAAAAAAAATCAAACAAAAAAGAAAAAACAACAACAAAAAATAACTGTGTATCCAGTGTTTTTGACCCATGTATTTAAACACTTGGTAATTCAATATTAACAGATTGAACACACAAAACCATATGACTATTATATAAGATGAAGTAACTTTATAAATTTGTCATTAAATCAAGGTAAAACATTCTAGCAACCTAGGATGAGAAGGGAAATCTTTTAATCTTAACAATTATGAGAAAACTCAAAGCTTTCTTATTGCAATCCAGCTATGAGAAAACTCAAAGCTTTCTTATTGCAACTGAGAATAAAGGGATGATACCCATTTTCATTACCTCAATTGACTATGATACTGGATGTTCTGTTCATTGCAGAATGGAAAAAAAAATGGATAGGTATAGAATTTCAAAGAAAATAGCATAACTATATTTTTAGATTCTACATATTATTCCTATGAAAACAAAACAATCTTCATAAAAACAATTTAAGGAAGATAGGTAAAATACCTGCATTAAAAATATTAATATATCATCAACAACAAAGCCGGGGGTATCACTGTACTGGATTTTAGGCTGTATTACAAGGCCATAGTGGTCAAGACAGCATGGTACTGGCACAAAAATAGAGACATAGACATTTGGAATCAAACAGAAAACCAGGAAATGAAATCAACAACTTACAGCCACCTAATCTTCGATAAACCAAACAAGAACGTCCACTGGGGGAAAGATTCCCCATTCAATAAATGGTGCTGGGAGAATTGGATATTCACATGTAAAAGACTGAAACTGGACCCACACCTTTCTCCATTCACAAAAATTGATTCAAGATGGATAAAGGACTTAAATTTAAGGCATGAAACAATAAAAATCCTCAAAGAATAGGAAAAACGCTGGAAGATATCAACCTGGGGAAAGACTTTATGAGGAAGACTGCCATGGCAATAGCAACAACAACAATAATAAACAAATGGGATTGAACATCCCATTTGTTGAAGCTTTTCAACAAATTGAAAAGCTTCTGTACAGCCAAGGTGACAACAACCAAAGCAAATAGACAACCTACCTAATGGTAAAGGATACTTGCATATTTTAAATCAAACACTTAACCAGATCTATACAGAACTTCAATTAATTCACAAGAAAAAAAACCAACAATCCTATACATTAATGGGGAAGAGAGATGACTAGAACCTTCTCCAAAGATGACAGACGAATGGCCAGCAATCATATGAAAAAATACTCATCATCCCTAATTATTAGAGAAATGCAAATTAAAACCACCCTGAGGTATCACCTAACCCCAGCGAGAATGGCCTATATCACAAAATCTCAAAACTGCAGATGCTGGCGTGGTTGTGGAGAGAAAGGAACACTTTTACACTGCTGGTGGGACTGCAAACTAATACAAACTTTTTGGAAGGAAGTATAGAGAAACCTCAAAGAACTCAACCTAGACGTCCCGTTTGATCCTTCAATCCCATTACTGGGCGTCTATCCAGAAGGAATAAAAAAACCTTTTATTATAAAGACACCTGTACTAGGTTGTTTATCGCAGCCCAATTTACAATTGCCAAAATGTGGAAACAACCTAAATGTCCTTCAACCCAGCAATGGATCGGTAAGCTATGGTATATGTGTATGATGGAATATTATTCAGCCATAAAAATAGAGATTTTTAAGCATTTGTACTAACCTGGGTGGAGGTAGAACACATTATTCTTACTGAAGCATCACAGGAGTGGAGAAGTATGAATCCTATGTACTCAATTTTGATTTGAAGACAATGACAATAACATGGGAGGGCATGGGGGAAGGGGAGAGGGAGAGGAAAAGAAGAAAAAAAAGAACGAGAAAAGAAAAGAAGATAGTGACTAATTTTCACATAAATTGGTTTCAATTTTGACCAAAGTATATTACTTAAACATTAATTTTTAACTCAACATGTTGGTATATTGTTTAGGATATTGTATCCTCATTTGTAAGTACATATGTTTGTAATTTCTCCTTTATAATAATATATTTTCTCCAGCTTTAATATCAGGTGTACCCAGATCAAGTAGAATGATTTTGATGTATTTCTTCTTTTTCTATCGTCTATAAGATTTGGCATGATCTGTTTTTTGAAATTATTGTTTACTTTTGTTTATAAATATTAGTTGTCTATTTTTTGATACTTAGAAAAAAATAAGAAGTTAACTGATGACTCCATACTGAATCTCAGAGTCAAAGCATTCTATAATAGACATACTCTTATTTGACAATGTGATTGTTACTTTCTTTGCATTATTATTATTATCGCTTAATATTTCAATGTAGCAATTGTCTTATTCCTTTTCTGAATGTATTTATGTTCGTTCATTCTTTACAAGGTTTTTGTTTCTAATCCTTATCTTAAACATTGTTATTGTTATTAAATTTTAAGTCTTTTTAATTTTGTGAAGGCAAAAAGAATGGAAAACTAATTAACACATGTATATGTAAAAATAAAAATTAAAAAAAAAATCAGTATAGTATAAGTAAGTATTAATTTGAACAACAGTGGCAGAATAAAGCTACACACAGTGGTGCATGCTTGTAGTTCCAGTTACTATGGAGGCTGAGGTAGGAGGATCATTTGAGGCCAGGAGTTCAAGGTTGCAGCGAGCTATGGTCACACCACTGCTTTCATGTCCAGGCAACAAAGCAATACCTTATCTCAAAAATAAAATGGCATGTTAATAACCTATATAAATCATCGCCTCCATAAAACAATTAGAATATGAAAAAAAATTTGCAGAATACATTTTTTTCAAACTCTGGAAATTCAGGTAGTATTTATTCAACAACAGCTGAATTTTGGTAAGATCAGAAAATTTTGTGGTGTTTTTACTTGTCCTATTCCTGTCTCTAATTCCCAGTTTGAAGGTAGCTTTTAAAACATAGTCTTGGGTTATGATGAGTCCTGTTCCCAGAGAAGTGTCCCTATTTTTCCTGTATGGTGGTTGCATGGAAGACCCCACTCATAGACTATCTCTATTTGACCTGATACAAAGCTCATGCTGTAAAATCAGACTGTTCTAGGGGTGTTTCTCAATCACAACCAACATTGTAGTTGCCTTCAGTGGATACAAGAGATAATCTCCAATTACTACAAAAAAACTATGTGCCCAGAAACTTGCCAATGTGGAGGAAATTGACCAATACCTGGAATCAAACAACCTCCCTAGACTTAGCTAGTAAGAAGTAGATTTCTTGAACAGACCAATAGCAAGCACAAAACTTGAAGAAACAATAAAAAAGCTCCCTGTCTACCCCTGAGAAAGCCCAGGACCAATGGCTTCACACTAGAATTCTTTGATACAGTCAAAGAAGAGCTAGTACCTGTATTGCAGAAACCATTCTTAAACACTGAGAAGGAAGGAACCTTCCCCAGCACATTTTATGCATCAAACATAAACCTGATACCAAAACCAGGAAAGGATCTAACAAAAAGGAAACTACAGATCAATTTCACTAATTAATGGATAGTGATAAAAAAGCACTCAATAACATCCTAGGAAATAGAACACAGCTACATATTAAAAAATTATACATCATGATCAAGTAGAATTTATCCCAGGGATGCAAGGCTGGTTTAACATACACAAATCTATAAATGTAATTCACAACATAGAAGCAAAAATGAGGGTCATATGATTCTCTCAATAGATGCAGAAAAAGTATTCAATAAAATTCAGCATCGTTTCATGATGAGAATACTTAAGATATAATGCATAAATAGGACTTTTCTTAAATTGATAGAAGCCATCTATGACATGCCACAGCCAATATTATACTGAATGGAGTAAAACTGAAAGCGTTCCCACTTTGAACTGGAACCAGAATAGGTTGTCCACTATCTCCACTACTATTCAAAGTAGTGTTGAAAGTTCTAAGAGAAGGATGTTAAAGGAATTCAAAAGGAGGTAGAGGAGGTCAAAATCACTCTCTCTCTCATGATATGATCTTATGTATTTTAAATATTTATTCATTTTTATTGAGACAGAGTCTCACTTTGTCACTGTCAGTAGAGTGTCGTGGCATCATAGCTCATAGCAACTTCAAACTCTTGGGCTCAAGCAATCCACTTACCTCAGTCTCCTGAGTAGATGGGATTATAGGCACCCACCACAATTCCTGGCTATTTTTGTTTTAGCAGTCCCAGCCTGGGTTCAAACCCACCAGACATGGTGAATGTGGCTGGTGCCCTAACCCCTGAGCTACGAGTGCCCAACTAATCTTATAAAATCCCAGAAATTCAACCACAAGACTTCTGGAAGTGATCAAAAAATATAGTCATGTTGTGAGGTATAAAATCAATGTCTGCAAAGCAGTAGCCTTTGTATAATCCAATAACAGTGAAGTAGAGAAGCAATCGAGGATGCAATATCCGTCACAGTGCCATAAATAAAATAAAATACCTGAGAGTATCTCTTACAAAGATACTCTACAGGGCGGTGCCTGTGGCTCAGTGAGTAGGGTGCTGGCTCCATATACCAAGGGTGGTGGGTTCAAACCCGGCCCCGGCGAAACTACTACAGAAAATAGCTGGGCATTGTGGTGGGAGCCTGTTAGTCCTGGCTACTCAGGAGGCTGAGGCAAGAGAATCACCTAAGCCCAAGAGCTGGAGGTTGCTGTGAGCTGTGACGCCAGACCACCCTACAGAGAGTGACAAAGTAAGACTTTGTCTCTTAAAAAAAAAAAAAAAAACTCCACAGTGAAGGATCTCTACAGAGAGAATTATGAAACCCTGCACAGCTATGATTTAATAAAAAAAAAAAGAAACCCTGAGAAAAGAAATAGCAGAAGACATTAACAGCTGGAAGAACAGACTACAGTCTTGGCTGGGAAGAATTAAACATGTCTTTACTAACCACAGGATTGTACAGATTTAACACAATTCCCATTGAAATATGACATCATACTTTGAGGAACTTGAAAAAAAAAATAGTTCTTCATTTGTTTTGGAACCAGATAAAAACCCATATAGCTAAGACAATCCTTAGTAATAAAAACAAGTCCGGAGGCATCACACTACCAGACTTCAGGTTATACTACAAGTCCACACTGACCAAAACAGCATGATACTGGCACAAAAATGGACAAACTGATTTATGAAACAGAACTGAAAACCCAAAGATAAAACCAGCCTCTTAGCATTATCTGTTCTTTGATAAACAGAAGTGTCACTGGGGAAAATAATCCTTATTCAATAAGTGGTACTGGGAGAACTGGTTAATCACATGTAGAAGACTGAAACTGGACCCGAACCTCACACCACTTACAAGAATTGAGTCTCAATGGATAAAATATTTAAGACATGAGGTGATCAAATTTCTAGAGGAAAGCATGGGCAAGATTCTAGATGGTATTGGCCTGGGGAAATATTTTCTGTAGCAGACAGCATCAGCAATGGCATCATCAATAAAAATAAATAAACATGACTTAATCAAGTTTAAAATCTCTATAAAAACACAACAAAGTAAGCAGACAACCTTCAGAATGGGAAAAGATGTGTGTGTTACAAATCTGACAAGGCTTGATAACTAGAATCTACAGAGAACTCAATCAACAAAAAAGAATAAACAATCCCATCTATCATTGGGCAAAGGACATGAACAAAATCTTCTCTGAAGAAGATAAGTGAATGGCCAAAAAACACATGAGAAAATGCTCATTATCACTAATCAGCAGAGAAATTCAAAGTAAAATCACCCAGAGATCTTATTTAATCCTAGTGAGAAAAGCCCAGATCACAAAGTCCCAGAGTTGCAGATGTTGGTGTGGGTGTGAAGATGGATACTTTTACACTGTTGGTGGGACTGCAAACTACTACAGGCTTTTTGGAAAAAATGTATGGAGAATCCTCAAAGACCTAAAAGTAGATATTCCATTTGATCCCACAATTCCATTACTAGGAATCTACCCAGAAGAAAATAAATAATTTTATCACAAGGATATTTGAATAAGAATGTTTATTGCACTTCAATTCACAATGCCAAGACATGGAATCAACTTAAGTGCTTATAAACTGATGAATGGATTAATAAACTGTGGTATATGTGTTCCATGGAATACTATTCAGCTGTAAAAAAGACGGTGACTTTACAGCTTTATATTTACCTGGATGGAGCTGGAACACATTCTTCTTAGTAAGTTTTCACAAGAGTGGAAATGCAAATATCCAATGTACTCAATATGAATCTAATAGAAGAACAACTACATGCCCATACAAAAGAATAACACAAGTATATTACAGTGGGGGAGGGGAAGAAGGGAAAGGGAAAAGGAGAGGAGAGGGGGTAATTGGGAAACTCTCACCTGATGGACACATTGTAAGGGTGCATAGCACAGCCCCTGGATGAAGTGTTTAACTGCCTCAACTACAACTCAAACTTTACCTTAGAAGTGCAAACTAAGTAACCTAATCATTTATACCCTCATATTTATCTGAATTAAAAGAAGACATTCCTAAGTGAGTAAATACAAAGAGTTCTATACTAGTACCTCAGCTCTACAATAAATATCATAGAAAGATCTTCATGATGAAATAAATAGATTATAACCAATACCTTGAATCTGAATAAAGAAAGAGAACCAGCAAATATAAAAATATGGGTAAATATAAGGACAAAGGACATCATAAACTGTCAACATATAAAAATGGATTATGGACCACAGACATGTAGAATTTGCCCCAAGAGTGAGAACTTCATTTAACATTTGAGAACCAATTATGTAATATAATTTATTAATACAGAAAAGGATAAAAGAACAAGATCTATTTTTTTTGAGACATTCTCATTATGTTACCCTCAGTAGAGTGTTGTGGTTTCACAGCACACAGCAACCTCAAACATTTGGGCATAAGTGATTCTCTTGCCTCAGCCTTCCAAGTAGCTGGGACTACAGGCACTCTCCAAACACTCGGCTATTTCTGTTGTTGTGGCATTTGTCTTTTTTTTTTTTTTATTAAATCGTAGCTGTGTACGTTAATGCAATTATGGGGTACAATATGCTGGTTTATATACAATTTAAAATACTTTCATCAAACTGGTTAACATAGCCTTCACCTCATTTTCTTGGTTACTGTGTTCAAACATTTATATTCTACACTTAGTACATTTAACATGTACCCTTGTAAAATGTACCATAGGTTTGGTCCCACCAATTACCCTCCCTCTGTCTCCTCCCTCTAATCTTTCCCCTTCATCATGGGCTATAGTTGAGTTATAGCTTTCATATGGAAGTGTGGGTATTTATAAATTTGTTTCACATTAGGGCAGAGTAAATTGGATAGTTTTTCTTCCATTCTTGAGATACTTTGCTAAGAAGAATATGTTCCAGCTCCATCCATGTAAACATAAGAGAGGTAAAGTCTCCATCTTTTTTAAGGCTGCATAATATTCCATGTTGGACATATACCACAATTTATTAATCCATTCATGGGTCGATGGGCACTTAGGCTTCTTCCACAACTTACCAATTATGAATTGGGCTGTAATAAACATCGGTGCAAATATCTTTGTTATAAAGTGATTTTTGGTCATCTGGATATACACCTAGTAGAGGAATTGCAGGATCGAATGGCAGGTCTATTTTTAGATCCCTAAGTGTTCTCCAAACTTCTTTCCAAAAGGGAAGGTAGTAAGTAGTTTGCATTCCCACCAGCAGTGCAGAAGTGTTCCCTTTTCTCCACATCCATGCCAACATCTATGGTTATAGGATTTTGTGATGTTGGCTAATCTTACTGGAGTTAGATGATATCTCAAAGTGGTTTTGGTTTGTATTTATCTGATTATTAAGGATGATAAGAATTTTTCATGTGTCTGTAGGCCAAGTGCCTGTCTTCTTCAGAGAAGTTTCTATTCAAGTCCTTTGCCCACACTGAGATGGGATTACTTGTTATTTTCTTGCTAATATGTTTGAGTTCTCTGTGAATTCTGGTTATTAAACCTTTGTCAGAGAAATAACCTGCAAATATTTTCTCCTATTCTGAGGCCTGTCTGCTTGCTTTACGTACTGTGTTCTTGACTGTGCAGAGGTTTTACTTTGATCATATCCAGTAATTTATTTTTGCTGTTGCTTCAATTACCTGGGTGGGGGGGATGTCCTCCTCATAAAATATTCTCCCAGGTCCCCAAATCAGGAAAAGACCCAACAAGAAAAGAAAATTATAGACCAATATCTTTAATGAATATTGATGCACCGATTCCCCTCCCTCTACCCACCCCCCCCCTTTCCCACTTCCCCCTATTGTTAAGTTGTAGCTGGGTTATAGCTTTCATGTGAGAGTCCCAAATTAGTTTCATAGTAGGGCTGTGTACATTGGGTATTTTTTCTTCCATTCTTGGGATACTTTACTAAGAAGAATATGTTCCAGCTCCATCCATGTAAACATGAAAGTGGGTAGAGGGAGGGGAATCGGTGGGATCACACCTGTGGTGCATATTACAGGGGTATTTGCGAAACTTGGTAAATGTAGAATGTAAATGTTTTGGCACAGTAACTGAGATAACGCCAGAAAGGCTATGTTAACCACTGTGATAAAAATGTGTCAAATGGTTTATGAAGTGAGTGTATGATGCCCCATAATCATATCATTGTATACAGTTATGATTTAATAAAAAAATTTAAAAAAAAAAGAATATTGATGCAAAAATATTCAATAAAATCCTAGCAAACAGAATCCAGCAATACATCAAATTATACACCATGACCAAGTGGGTTTCATCCCAGGGTCTCAAGGCTGGTTCAATATACATAAATCCGTAAATATAATGCATCACATAAAATAAAAAAACAGGGGCCATATGATTCTTTCAATCGATGCAGAAAAACCTTTTGATAATATCCACCATCCTTTTATGATCAGAAACCTTAAGAAAATAGGTATAGAAGGGGCATTTCTTAAACTGATAAAGGCTACCTACAGCAAACCCACAGTCAATATTGTATTGAATAGAGTAAAATTGAAATCATTTCCACTCAGATCAGGAACCAGGCAAGATTGCCTATTGTCGCCACTGCTTTTTAAAATTGTAGTGAAGTCTTAGCCATCGCAATCAGGCAAGAAAAGGTGATCAAGGGGATCCATTAGGGTCAGAGGAGATCAAACTTTCCCTCTTCGCAGACGATATGATTATATATCTGGAAACCCCCAGGGACTCAACTACAAAACTCTTAGAAGTGATCAAGGAATACAGCAGCATCTCAGGTTACAAAATCAATATTCACAAATCTGTAGCCTTTATATATACCAACAATAGTCTAGCTGAAAAAACAGTCAAGGACTCTATTCCATTTACAGTAGTGCCAAAGAAGATGAAATATTTGGGAGTTTACCTAACAAAGGACGTGAAAGATCTCTATAAAGAATGAAAAAAGAAATAACTAAAGATGTCAACAAATGGAAAAACATACCATGCTCATGGCTGAGAAGAATCAACATTGTTAAAATGTCTATACTATCCAAAGGAATAATTTTAATGCAATCCCTATTGAATTACCACTGTCATACTTTAAAGACCTTGAAAAAATAATACTTCGTTTTATATGGAATCAGGAAAAACCTTGAATAGCCAAGACATTACTCAGAAATAAAAACAAATCAGGAGGAATCATGCTACCAGACCTCAGACTATGCTATAAATCAATAGTGATCAAAACAGCATGGTACTGTCACAACAATAGAGAGGTAGATGTATGGAATCGAATAGAGAACCAAGAGATGAACCCAGCTACTTACTGTAATTTGATCTTTGATAAGCCAATGAAAAACATTCAGTGGGGAAGAGACTCACTATTTAACAAATGGTGCTGGACGAACTGGCTGGCAACATGTAAAAGACTGAAACTGGACCCACACTTTTCACCATTAACAAAGATTGACTCTCACTGGAGAAAAGATTTAAACTTAAGTCATGAAACTATAAGAATACTGGAAGAACGTGCAGGGAAAACACTTGAAGAAATCAGCCTGGGATAAAATATATATGTATATGCACATACATATGTATACATACATATATATAACATATATACATACATATATGTATATATACATATATAACATATATATGCCCATATAACATATAACATATATGTTATATATATGTGTATATATACACACATATACATATATACGTTATATATACACATATACAAGGTCTATTAGAATTGAGTGAATATATTTTGCATATGAGAAGGACATGTTTATTTGATTTTTTTATTGGTCCATGCTACTTGTATATCTTTATAGGGTACATGTGATGATTTGATACAGACATACAGTATCAGTTAATCAAATAAGTGTAATTACATCATTCATCACATCAGACATTTATCACTTCTTTTAGGAACATTTCAATTTCACACTTTATTTTAAAGTATATCCTATGTACCCTTGTAAGATGCACCGTAGGTGTAATCTCACCAATCACCCTCCCTCTGCCCATCCTTGTAAATGTAGAATATAAATGTCTTAACACAATAACTAAGAAAATGCCAGGAAGGCTATGTTAACCAGTGTGATGAAAATATGTCAAATGGTCTATAAAACCAGTGTATGGTGCCCCATGATCACATTAATGTACACAGCTATGATTTAATAAAAAAAAAATTAAAGTATAATCTAATTTATTAATAGGTGGTAGTCACTTTCTTGTACTATCAGATATTTTTCATTCTACTTATATGTGACACAAAACTATATTTCTGTACTCATTAACAGTCCCACAGCATGAATTTTAGAAGCTGTACATCAAGTAATTATGGTTTGAATATATACCCCAAAGTTCATGTGTTTGACAATTAAATCTCCAGTCCAACAGTGATGAGACATAGGATCTTAAGGAAGTCATTATTTCATGAGGGATCTTCTCTCTTGAATGAATTAATGTCACTATTATGGGAATGAGTTTATTATAAAAGTGAGTTTGGCCCTGTCTTAGTTTCTTTCTTTCTTGAACACTTTTATTCTTCTGCCTTCTGCCATGGGATGACATAACAATAAGGTCCTCTTAAGATGCCAACTCCTTGAACTTAAGACTTGTCAGACTCCAAAACAATAAGAAAAATATCTCTGTTCTTTATAACTTACCCATTCCTATATATTCTGTTTTAGAAGTATAAAATACTATTAATAAGACACAATTCACAATAGAAAGGCCATTTACCCAATGGAGAAATTCTTGGAATATACATTTCTCTAAAGAAGTTATACAGATAGTAGTTACATGGAAAGATGCTCAACAACTTAAGTTCTGAGAGAATTGCAAATTTGTACTGAAATGAGATACCATTTCACACCCACTAGAATGACTAGAAAAAAAATGATGCACATTAACAAGCAGCATTAAAATTGGAACCTTCTATTGCTGTTGAAAATGTAAAATGATACACTGTAGATAACAGTTTGGTAACAATAAATAAATTTCAACATAGGGTTACCATATGACCCAGTAATTCCACTCAAGAGAACTGAAAACATATGTCTACATACACACATTATATGTGAACATTTATAGCAGAATTACTTATAATAGCCAAAAAGTAGAAATAATCCAGATGCTCATCAACTAATGAATGGAGAAAATGTGGTATATCTATAAAATTGAATACTATTCTGCCATAAAAAGTAAAGTATTGGTACATGATACTACATAAATTAAAATTTAAAATATTATGCTAAGTGAAAATATCAAGACACGAAAGAAAACATACTATGTAATTTGGTTCATAAAGGCTCCGAATAGACACCT
The DNA here is from genome assembly GCF_027406575.1 of Nycticebus coucang. NCBI lineage: Eukaryota > Metazoa > Chordata > Mammalia > Primates > Lorisidae > Nycticebus > Nycticebus coucang. The sequence continues at coordinate 34,195,000 of NC_069804.1, read as the reverse complement.
TTATAAAGACTGAAAATAGTTTAATGGCTTCCATAGGCTGTGGGTTGGTATGGGAAATGCATATCAGTGAACCAATAGTTTCTTTCTGGAGTGATGATAATATTCTGGGATTAACTAGTTGTGATTTTACAATTTTGTGAAAAAACACATCCTTTGATAACATTTATTCACTGTTGTTATAACATTGGTGAGAAAAACAAATCAATTCCTAGCCAGGACCACTGTCTTTATGAAGTTGGTTTCCCCCTACATTCCAAAGATTTGAATGTTAGATTAATAGGAGTATCTGAATTATACCAATACCTATGAATGCATGTGTGAATGTGCCCTGCAGTGGAATGATATCCTGTCCAGGTTTGGTTCCTGCCATGTGCTCTGAGCTGCTCTGAAAGGCGCTAGCCACTTAAACCCTGAACTGAAATAAATGGGTTTGAAAATGAATAAAAGAAAGAATATAAATTACTGCAAAAATGCTTAAAATAGATGATAATCATACAAATGCACAGTAATAAACAATGTGATACAAAAGCACTGTTATCCTACCATATTTGTGATTGCTTTTGAAGTGTATGGTAATGGGAAGTGCTACCATACAGTTATTGCAAACATTTATTCCTTGATTTAATCCACCACTGCCTTGATTTATCCTCTGGCCACTGTCACTTACTGATTTACCAAAATTTGATAAATATTCATCTTACTTGTCTTTATTAATCTTTCTTTATGCATGGCTCACATTTACTTTAGTGTTTAATACTGAAAGGGTTTGGGGTATTTAGAAGTTTGGTGATGTTTCTGTTACCAATAATGTGCTATAGGAATTTAAGTTTATGTCTATCAATTAACTAATAGTAAAATTTATTTCATTATATATCATTTGGCTTAAAATCACAAAAGTCTAAGAAAGTATCAGTGATGTTAAGTAAGGACTTATATGCCTCAAATTACTGAATTTTTATAAAATTAATTTTATAGTATATGAATTATATACAATTAAATTTTTATTGCAGAATATTAGAGGTACACAAGTTTTGTTTATATATGTTGTTTTTGTATAAGTTGAGTCAGAATTATAAGTGTACCCTTCACCCAGATAGTGTGCATTGTACTCAATAGGTGTGAATTTGTCATCCCCACTTCATACCTCCCCCATCATGATTTTCATTATGTGCACTTAAGTGTTAATCAATTTGTTCCAATTTAGTATCAGGGACAGGTGTTTGTTTCTCATTCCTTGTGATGTTTTATTTGGAAGAATGTTCTTCACTTCCTATCCAGGTTTTCACAAAAGATAATTCCTTTTTTGGGGGGGTATATACACAGTATTGGGATTACTGGATCAAATGGTAAGTCTACTTTAATTTCTTTGTTCTGTATCCCTACAACTTTCCATAGATGTTGTATTAGCTTTCAGTTCCATCAACAGTGTATAAGAGTTACTTTCTGTCTGTATCCATACCAGCATCTGTTATTTCAGGACTTTTTATATGATCCATTCTCATTGGAGTTAGATCATATCTGATTGTGTTTTTGATTTGCATTTCCCCAATAAGAAGTGGAACAAGACAATGGTGCACACTGTCTCAACTTCTACTCAACATACTAATGGATGTCATAGCCAGAGCAATCATATGAGAGAATATTAAGTGTATGCAAATTAGGAAATAGGAGCATAAACTATTGCTCAATGATACAGTATCTAGAAAATCCCAAAGAGTCCTGTAAGAGTCTCTAGGATTTGAGCAATAAATTCAGCAAAATCTCAGAATGTAAAATCAATGTACATAAATCAGTAGCATTTCTGTATACTAATAACAGTCAATCTGAGAGTCAAATTAAAGGCCCAATACCATTCATAACAGCTACAAAGAAAATAAAATACTTGTGAATATACTAAAGGAGGTGAGAGATCCTTAAAAGGCAAACACTGAGGGAAGAAATTATAGATGATACAAGCTAATGGGAAAACACATCATACTTCAAGGATAGGTAGGATCAAAATTGACAAAATATCCATAATACCGAAAGTGATTTACAGATTTAGTGCAATCCCCAGTAAAATACTAATGTCATATTTCACAGATCTAAAAAAATAATAATAATAAAAAAAAATTCTACTCTTTTTTTGGAACCAGAAAAAAAAGCCCAAATAGCCAAAGCAATCATAAGTGAAAGGAACAAATCTGGTGGCATCAAATTACCAGACTTAAGAGTATACTGAATGGCTATAATAACCAAAACAAACAACAGAGTGTTGGCATAAAAATAGAGACATAGACCAATAGAATAGAACCTACAACCAACTGATCTTTGACAAAGCAGACAACACCATATACTGGGGAAAATAAGACTTACTCACTGAAAAGTGCTGAGGAAATTGGATAGCCACATGTAGAAGAATGAAACAGGACCTTTACCTCTTACCAGTCACAAAATTTAAGATGGATAAAACATTTAGATATAAGTAATGAACCATAATAATTCTAGAAGAAGACATAGTAAAAATTCTTCTAGATCTCTTCCTGGACAAAGAATGTATGACTAATACCCTAATGGCAATCATGGAAACAACAAAAAATTAGTGAATGGGATTTGATTAACAAACTTCTGCACAGTTAAGGAAACAATCAACAGAGCAAGAAAATAGGCAACCTACAAAATGAGAGAAAACATTCACGACCTACATGTCTGATAAAGGGCTAATAACCAGAATCTACAAGGAACACAATAAATCAGGAAGAAAAAGGCAAATGACCCCCTAAAAAATGGGCAAAAGTGGTGAACAGAAGTTTCTCAAAGAGAAAGACAAATGACCAATTTACACGAAAAGTGTTTCATGTCACTAATCATTAGGGACATTTAAATTAGAACCACAATTATCACTTTACCCCAGTTATTAAAAAAATCTGAAAAAAAAATAGATACTGGTATGAATGCAGAGATAGTAAAGAATGCTTACACACTGTTGGTGGGACTGCAAATTAGTACAACCTCTATGTAAAACTGGCGTTTTTTCAAAGAAGTAAAAAAGGATGTACCATTCAATCTGGCCATCCCACTGTTGTGTATTTACAAAAAGAAAAAAAGACTTTTTATCAAAAAGATGACTCCACTCAAGTGTCTATTGCAGTATAATTCACAACTGCAAATATGTGGAATCAACCAAATTGCCTATCAGTTCATGAGTGGGTTAATAAAATGTGACATATGTGTATACACACATACACACACACACCATGGACTACTAAGCAATATAAAAGATGGATTAATATCTTTTGAAAGAATCTTGATGGAACTGGAGAGTATTCTCCTAAGTGAATTATCTATAGATAGGAAAATGAAACACTACACGGACAATTAACGAACTAATAAACGTGCAGAGAGAGAAGGAAAACTCAGTGCAATTTGAGTGGGGGAGGTGGGAAAAGTAGAGGGGAAAAAAATCAACCTAATGTGTACTTTGAACACAGTTCCATGAAAGGCATACCTGTAGCCAGGACACAAGCATTGTAAGAATATTTCTGGTAACCTAAATCATTTGTACCTCCTTAATATTTTGGAATAAAAACATAAAGTTAGGGCCTTTCTAAAGCATTAAACAAAAGTAAATGTTAATGAATAGATAAAAGAGAGCTATGGCAATAGAAATCAGCACTTTATAATTTGTATTTAACAATTTTAAATATTTTCTGAAAACGTCATAGTATTTTAAAAGGGAGAGTCTTAAGGCAGTGCCTGTGACTCAAAGGAGTAGGGCACCGGCCCCATATACTGGAGGTGGCGGGTTCAAACACAGCCCTGCTCAAAAACTGCAATAAATAAATAAATAAAAATAAATAAATGGGAGAGTCTTTCTTGTTATTTGGCTATTTTTTTTACATTGAGATGATTATTAATCTTTTTTCCTTAGTTCCCTTTAGATAGATATTACATGTTCCTCCTTAGTCTTTATAGGGTTTATATAAAAGATATGAATTAGAGTTATGTGCTACCATTTGTGGTATTTTCCATGTTTTTAACTGGGTCAGTATTTTATAAATTAATTGTATGGTTATATTTGGTATGTGTGATAATCTTCTAGGCTACTAAGACTATTTTCAAAACATCCAGATTAAGACCTAATTATGATTTTTGGTATATCTTATGCTATATTTATACTCAAAACATTCTTATCCTATGAACATTTATGAAATAGAGTTCATGGCTCAGAGCATACAGTTTTATTTCTACATTTTTTCCTTACGCCATAATTCCTAGCAGAGTGTTTAATAGTTCTTCAACAAATCAAGAGTGAGCTTTCTGTATTCGTATAAATGACAAAAGAATTGTTTCATCAGCTGGGCGTGGTGCCTCACGCCTGGAATCCTGGCCCTCTGGGAGGCTGAAGTGGGTGGATTGCCCTGAGCTCACAGGTTTGAGACCAGTGAGACCCTATCTCTAAAACAATAGCTGGGTATGGGCAGTGCCTGTGGCTCAAAGGAGTAGGGTGCCGACCCCATATGCTGGAAGTGGCGGGTTCAAACCCAGCCCCAGCCAAAAACTGCAAAAAAAAAAAAAAAAAAAAAAAAGCCAAGCATTGTGGCAGCTACCTGTAGTCCCAACTAGTTGGGAGGCTGAAGCAAGAGAATCACTTGTGCCCGAGAGTTGGAGGTTGCTGTAAGATATGATGACAAAGCAGTCTACTGAGGGTGACAAACTAAGACTCTGTCTCAAAAAAAAAAAAAGAACTGTTTCATATAAACTTTATTCAATTTTTAAATTATTTTTTGAGAAAGATGATTTTGTCTCTTTTCTTTTTTCATTCTTTTTGCCTTTTTTCCTTTTCTTCTCTTTCTTTTCTTCTTTCTTTGGTCTTGGTATGTTGCTCAAGCTTGACGTTTAAACTCATACTTTGGACCATATCACTAAGACATTTCAATTAACCAATACATTAAATGTTTCTAATTAGCATAATTTTAGTAGCATGAAGTAAAAAATTTAATTACATTGAATAGAATAAAATAAAATCATTCTCTCTTGATTATTCATTTTATACATATGCTTTCCTAAAACTCATTGCACCAATGGATTTGTATGCGTGAATTTATGCAAAATACATATAATAGATCATTAATAATCTTGTGAAACTATAATTGTCTTTATTAGATCAATATATGTCCTCAAGGTTCTTTATATACAGATTCATGATATACTCTTTTCTGTTATAACATGGCATATGTGTTCTTAAAAATCATTGAACTTTGGGGGGGCGAAGACAAGATGCTGACTGAAGCCAGCTTTCCACAGAGGCTCCTGTCCAGAAGGAGAGTTAAAGGATAGAAATTTAGCAAGTAACCTGGTGGATTAGAGCTGCACCAAGAGAGAAGGTTGAAGAACGCACATCAACCCCGCTGAGGCGAGCTGTGACCCCAAAGATACAAACAAAAGGTACAAAATCCATCACCAAGCCAACGGGAGTCCCCTCCCCCATGGACAATGGCTCAGAGTGCCCCACAAACAAACAAGCAGAGTTCAAAGGTCTTTCTCCCACTACACTCCACAGGAGAGACCCTCTAAAAACTGGACCTACCTCCTCTACTAGGGTGCCATGGCATTCTCCTGCCAGTCGTAAAACTGTATAAAACTGTATATATTCTCTACCTGCAACTTTGAGCTCCCAGCACTCCCCTCCACTCTCACTCTGAGGTCTGGAGGCCTGTCCCCAAGGAGTCCAGATTCTTGGGTGATTTCTCCAGGGGTGTGGACAGGGCCTAAACTTCACCTGGTCAGTGCTGACTCTGCAGCATGGAAGTGAGGAGTGGACAGTGGGCTGAGAGGGAACCACACTGGAGCTGCGGTGACCCGAGGTGCAGAGCAGCAGCCATCTTTTGGCAACAATAGGGTTCACTCCCAGATATACTGAAGCCACACCCCCTGTCTCCCTGGGAAACCAGAGGAGGCCAGGCATCTACTCAGGTGACAACCACCATGGAACAGATCTGGGACGGAAATGCAGGCCCCGTGAGTAAAGGGTTTGTCTGAGGCGGTACTGGCCTGGGTGGAGCGCGGGGACTAGAAACGCACGTGCAGAGCCGGGAAGTTCCCAGGGTGGGGCTGACCCAGAGGACTACTTTACTGAACCTAAGACGCACCAGTCCTCAGGGGATAGTCAGCCTATAGACAAAGGAAGACAGGTGGCTAGAACTGACAGCTAACCAAATACAAACCTGCAGGAGTAAAGACAGGGCCTGAGGCACAGGCTCTGGGAACTGAAAACAGCTTCTGTTCTGCAGGGGAATTTAGCAGGGACAGAAACAAATTCCCACAAAGTTGTTCTGTTCTGTTCTGTCAGTAACATCAATCAGGGGAAAAATCAAACAGTGTAAAACAATCATGGGGCAGAATCAGCAGAAAAACTCTGGTAACATGAATATCCAGAATAGATCAACCCCCACAAGTAAAGATATGGCAGATGTAACTGAAGATCACATTCATAAACACATGGCCGAGATGTCAGAAATTGAATTCAGAATTTGCATTGCAAAAAAGATTACTAGAATGGAGAAAAAATTGGAATTAGAAATCCAAGGAGCAATTCAAAAGTTGGAATTAGAAATTCAAGGAGAAATTCAAAAGTTGTCTCAAGAATTTAATGAATTTAAAGATAAAACCACCAAAGATTTTGACACACTGAAGCAAGAATTTGCAGCCCTCAAAGATCTGAAAAAATATAGTAGAATCCCTCAGTAGCAGAGTGGAGCAAGCAGAAGAAAGGATTTCTGACATTGAAGACAAAACCTTTGAACACTCCCAAACTCACAAAGAGGAAGAGAAATGGAGAGCAAAAATGGAGCATTCGCTCAGAGAGCTCTGGGATAATTCAAAGAAGGCTAATATCTGCTGCCTCGGAATCCCTGAAAGTGATGAAGTGGCCTCACAGGGCACAGAGGCCCTTCTCCATGAAATCATGAAAGAGAATTTTCCAGACATGCCAAGAGATTCTGAAATTCAGATAGCAGACAGTTTCAGAACCCCAGCACGACTCAATCCGAATAAGACATCCCCAAGGCATATCATAATTAACTTCACTAAAATTAATATGAAAGAGAAAATTCTGAAAGCAGCCAGACGTAAGAAATCCATTACCTACAAAGGGAAGAATATTCGAATGACTGCAGATTTCTCTGCTGAAACTTTTCTTTTTTTTTTTTTTTTTTTTTTTTTTTTAGAGACAGAGTCTCACTTTATGGCCCTCGGTAGAGTGCCGTGGCCTCACACAGCTCACAGCAACCTCCAACTCCTGGGCTTAAGCGATTCTCTTGCCTCAGCCTCCCGAGTAGCTGGGACTACAGGCGCCCGCCACAACGCCCGGCTATTTTTTGGTTGCAGTTTGGCCGGGGCCGGGTTTGAACCCGCCACCCTCGGTATATGGGGCCGGCGTCCTACCGACTGAGCCACAGGCGCCGCCCTCTGCTGAAACTTTTCAAGCCAGAAGAGGGTGGTCATCGACTTTTAATCTCCTAAAGCAAAATAACTTTCAACCCCAGATCCTGTATCCAGCTAAACTGAGTTTCATTTATGATGGAGAAATTAAATACTTTAATGACATTCATATGTTAAAGAAATTTGCCATAACCAAAACAGCTCTTCAGGATATTCTCAGACATACCCTCCATAATGACCAGCCCAATCCTCTACCCCCAAAGTAAAATCACTTAGAAACTTTTGATCAAACTCCAGCTTCCACAGTGGTGAAAAGATTAAAAATATCCACTAAACTTTTGAAAAACTCGATACCCAAAATTTTACCAGACTTATCAATATTCTCCATTAATGTGAATGGCTTAAACTGTCCTCTAAAGAGGCATAGGTTAGTTGACAGGATACAAAAACTCAGGCCAGATATTTGTTGCATACAAGAGTCACATCTTACCTTAAAAGATAAATATCGACTCAGGGTGAAAGGATGGTTGTCCATATTTCAGGCAAATGGTAATCAGAAAAAAGCAGGTGTTGCAATTCTATTTGCAGATCAATAGGCTTTAAACCAACAAAATTAAGGAAGGATAAGAAGGGTCACTTCATATTTGTTAAGGGTAATACTCAATATGATGAGATTTCAATTATTAATATTTATGCACCCAACCAGAATGAACCTCAATTTATAAGAGAAACGCTAACAGACATGAGCAACTTGATTTCCTCCAGCTCCATAATCGTTGGAGATTTCAACACTCCTTTGGCAGTGTCGGATCGATCCTCCAATAAGAAGCTGAGCAAAGAAATTTTAGATTTAAACCTAAGCATCCAACATTTGGATTTAGCAGACATCTACAGAACATTTCATCCCAACAAAACTGAATACACATACTTCTTATCAGCCCGCGGAACATACTCCGAAATGGATCATATCTTAGGTCACAAGTCTAAACTCAGAAAATTTAAAGGAATAGAAATTATTCCTTGCATCTTCTCAGACCACCATGGAATAAAAGTTGAACTCAGTAACAACAGGAACCTGCATACTCATACACATACAAAAACATGGAAGTTAAATAACCTTATGCTGAATGATAGCTGGGTCAGAGATGAGATTAAGTAGGAAATTCTCAAATTTTTGGAACAAAACAACAATGAAGACATGAATTATCAGAACCTCTGGATACCGCAAAGGCGGTCCTAAGAGGGAAATTTATAGCACTGTAAGCCTTCCTCAAGAGGAAGGAAAGAAAAGAAGTTAACAACTTAATGGGACATCTCAAGCAACTGGAAAATGATGAACATTCAAACCCCAAACCCAGTAGAAGAAAAGAAATAACCAAAATTAGAGCAGAATTAAATGAAATTGAAAACAAAAGAATTATACAACAGATCAATAAATCAAAAAGTTGGTTTTTTGAAAAGGTCAATAAAATAGATTAACCTTTGGCTAACCTAACCAGAAAAAAAAGTGTAAAATCTTTAATTTCATCAATCAGAAACGACAAAGATGAAATAACAGACTCCTTAAAAATTAAAAAAATCCTTAATGAATATTACAAGAAACTTTATTCTCAGAAATATGAAAATCTGAAGGAAATTGACCACTACTTGGAAGGATGTCAACTTCGAAGACTTAGCCAGAATCAAGTGGAAATGTTGAACAGGCCCATATCAAGTTCTGAAATAGCATGAACCATACAAAATCTCCCTAAAAAGAAAAGAAACCAGATGCTTTCATGTCAGAATTCTACCAAACCTTTAAAGAGGAATTAGTACTTATATTACTCAACATGTTCCAAAAGGTAGAAAAAGAAGGAAGACTACCCAACACGTTCTATGAAGCAAAGATCACACTGATCCCAAATCCAGGAAAAAACCTGGAAAAGACAAGAAAAACAAGAAAAGAAAATTATAGACCAATATCATTAATGAATATAGATGGAAAAATATTCAACAAGGTCCTAACAAATAGAATCTAGCAACACATCAAACAAATTATACATCATGACCAAGTCGGTTTTATCCCAGGGTCTCAAGGTTGGTTCAATATCCGTAAATCTATAAGTAAAATTCAGCACATAAACAAATTAAAACCAAAGATCATATGATTTTCTCACTTGATGCAGAAAAAGCTTTTGATAATATCCAGCATCCCTTCAGGATCAGAACACAAAAGAAAATTGGTATAGAAGGGATATTTCCTAAACTGATAGAGGCCATCTACACCAAACCCACAGCCAATATTGTATTGAATGGAGTTATATTGAAATCACTTCCACTCAGATCAGGAACCAGACAAGGCTGCCCATTGTCTCCACTGCTCTTTAACATTGTAATGGAAGTTTTAGCCACAGCAATTAGGGAAGAAAGGCAATTAAGGATATCCATATAGGGTTAGAAGAGACCAAACTTTCGCTTTTCGCCGATGATATGATTGTATATCTGGAAAACACCAGGGATTCTCCTACCAAACTCTTAGAAGTGATCAAGGAATACAGCAGTGTCTCAGGTTACAAAATCAACATTCATAAATTAGTAGCCTTTATATATATCAACAATGGTCACTCTGATAAAACTGTTAAGGATTCTATTCCATTCACAGTAGTGCCAAAGAAGATGAAATATTTGGAAGTTTATCTAACAAAGGACGTGAAAGATCTCTATAAAGAGAACTATGAAACTCTAAGAAAAGAAATAGCTGAAAATGTTAACAAATTGAAAAACATACCATGCTCATGGCTGGGAAGAATAAACATTGTTAAAATGTCCATACTACCCAAAGCAATATACAATTTTAATGCAATTCCTATTAAAGCTCCACTGTCATACTTTAAAGATCTTGAAAAAATAGTACTTAGTTTTATATGGAATCAGAAAAAGCCTCGAATAGCCAAGACATTACTCAGCAATAAAAACAAAGCAGGAGGAATGATGCTACCAGACCTCAGACTATACTATAAATCAATTGTGATCAAAACAGCATCTGGCACAAAAACAGAGATGTAGATGTCTGGAACAGAATAGAGAACCAAGAGATGAATCCAGCTACTTACCATTATTTGATCTTTGACAAGCCAATTAAAAACTGCTATGAAGCTAAATTATAGCTTTCACATGAAGGCTATAACCCAACTATAGCACAAGACTATGGGGAAAGGGCCAAGGAAGGGGAAGGGAGGCAGGAGGTTTTGGTGAAGGGAGGGTAATGGGTGGGGCCACATCTACGGTGCATTTCAGAATGGGTACAGGCAAAACTTACTAAATGCAGAATACAAATGCCTACATACATTAACTAAGAAAATGCCATGAAGGCTATGTCGAACATTTTGATGAGAATATTTCAGATTGTATATGAAACCCGCACATTGTACCCCTTGATTGCACTAATGTACACAGCTATGATTTAACAATAAAAAAAAACGTTCAGTGGGGGAAAAGATTCCCTACTTAACAAATGGTACTCGGTGAACTGGCTGGCAACCTGTAGAAGACTGAAACTGGACCCATACCTTTCACCATTAACTAAGATAGACTCTCACTGGATTAAAGATTTAAACTTAGGACATGAGACTGTAAAAATACTAGAAGAGAGTGCAGGGAAAACCCTTGAAAAAATAGGTATGGGTGAGTATTTTATGAGGAGGACCCTCCGGGCAATTGAAACAGCTTCAAAAATACACTACTGGGACCTGATCAAACTAAAAGTTTCTGCACAGCCAAGAACACAGTAAGTATAGCAAGTAAACAGCCATCAGAATGGGAGAAGATATTTGCAGGTTATGTCTCCGACAAAGGTTTAATAACCAGAATCCACAGAGAACTCAAACGTATAAGCAAGAAGAGAACAAGTGATCCCATCGCAGGCTGGGCAAGGTTATTAAAGAGAAACTTCTCTGAAGAAGACAGGCGCACGGCCTACAGACATGAAAAAATGCTCATCGTCTTTAATCATCAGAGAAATGCTAATCGAAACTACCCTGAAATACCATCTAACTCCAGTAAGATTAGCCCATATCACAAAATCCCAAGACCAGAGATGTTTGTGTGGATGCGGAGAAAAGGGAACACTTCTACACTGCTGGTGGGAATGCAAATTAATACATTCCTTTTGGAAAGATGTTTGGAGAACACTTAGAGATCTAAAAATAGATCTGCCATCCAATCCTATAATTCCTGTACTAGGTATATACCCAGAAGACCAAAAATCACATTATAACAAAGATATTTGTACCAGAATGTTTATTGCAGCCCAATTAATAATTGCTAAGTCATGGAAAAAGCCCAAGTGCCCATCTATCCACGAATGGATTAATAAATTGTGGTATATGTACACTATGGAATATTATGCTGCCTTAAAGAAAGATGGAGACTTTACCTCTTTCATGTTTACATGGATGGAGGTGGAACATATTCTTCTTAGTAAAGTATCTCAGGAATGGAAGAAAAAGTATTCAGTGTACTCAGCCCTAATATGAAACTAATTTATTGCTTTCACATGAAAGCTATAACCCAGTTACAACCTAAGAATAGGGGGAAGGGGGAAAGGGAGGGGAGGGAGGGGCAATGTGGGAGGGGAGCAAGGGGGAAGGTGTGATTACACCTGCGGTGGATCTTACAAGGGTATATGTGAAACAGTAAATGTACAATGTAAATGTCTTAACACAATAAGAAAATTTCAGGAAATCTATGTTAACCTATATGATGAAAATGTGTCAAACAGTCTATAAAAACAGTGTATGGTCCCCCATGATCGCATTAATGTACATAGCTATGATTTAATAATAGACATCATTGAACTTTGGAAAATGGTGGAATGAAAATTACAGGGCCTATGGAAAATGTTACTGAGGGAAAATCAGTTAAAATTGTTGTGTCAAATAAAAATATATAAGGACCTAACAAAAGTGGTATCACAGTTTGATTCATGTTAGATGGTTAGTGTGTGATGTGACATAGCTGAGATTTAGATGTATATATATAGACACACATATATAATTTGTATGTATACAGATAAACATACACACACAGTGAAGTCAGATAATTAAGTTTGTACACTCATCCTACAATAGCTACATGCCTCATTGCTGAATGTCACTACAGTCAACTTTGAAGTACTCCCCTTGGGAAGCTATGAACCGATGCCAGCACCTAGTCCACTTTTCAAAATGATCGTGGAACTTTTTTCTGGAACAGCCATCAGAGCCATCATCATAGGAGGTGTGACAAGTTCACAAACTTAGAAAAGTTCCACATATAGAAATGCTTCAAAGATGAGTATAGTCTCATCCAACAGTGAGATGTTATGTAGCACTTTTTCTAGGATAAGTTTGTGAATCGAATTGTCCAACGTCATGCATATATTTGTATATAACCAAATAAGGCCTTGGACCTTGAAAAAATACTGTGTGTATGTTGTGGAAGTGAATACAGGATTTGTATTTGTTATTATAAAGTGGTAGAAAGTGGGCTATCAGAAATAGTTTTAATTCCAAATGTAAATGGAGTTAAACTGAGTTAACTAGAACATATATATAAGGTGTAAACATGAAATTTTTGTGCTCTTGCATTCTTCCATTCAGTGAGATGAAGTTTTCTGAGTTCACCTCGCGGTTTTCATGAATGGAATTGCAGTAGTGCAGCAATTCTCAAAGTGTTTCCTAATATAGCAGAAGCTTTGGAACAAATTTGTGTTTTCAAAACAAGTAGTATAGCAGAACTTAGTAACTTTTTCCCCCCATTGTTGACAGATTCAAATGGAATTCACTGAGTGGGTATACTTTACTCATATTGGTATTTCCAATGGGTTCTTATATGTTAATTTGTATCAAATTCAAATAACTTCAAATTCAAAACTTATATGACATTAGACATGTTTGTACAGGATTCATATAGGCCAGTGTAGTTTATTTTGTTTGCAAATAACTTCATTGTTAACCAAATTTGACAACTTCCAAATGGAGTAGTAGAATTAAATGTATGCTTTGAATTATAAGTCCATTTGTTTTTTTGTAAGTGGTAAAGTTCTTACAGTGAAATATAGGTTATATATGCTATATCCCACAAAGATAATACAATATAAAATTCCTACAATGCATTTACAAGCAGTTATAGAGTCCATCTTTAGGGGTAATTTTTCACTTGCTGATACGAACACAGCTCTTAATGAAATCGAGTCACTGAGAATAGCATATGCATCTGAGAGCAGAATGTAGTCATAACGCTGGTAAGAGGTTTAATGTTCCTGGGATCAATAAGATAGCTAAGTGCATTCTTAAGATGCTGGTTGTGCAGCATTTATTGTTTTTGATTGATTACTAAAATACGAAATACTGCATTTCCATAAGCAGTTTTTTTTTCTTATACACATAGTACAGAAATCAAAGGGGAAAGTAGAGCTCTCAGAAAAGACTTGGGATTTTTCTTCCCTAGGAAATTCATACAAAATAAGTAAAACACAAAAACCAAGACTTCAGTGTAAAAACCATACATGGAAATGTTAAAAGCCCATATACGGTCAATGAGACAATTAATTCAACAATAATTATTACAAATATTTAGTATAGTGTGTTCTTTAATATGTCAAATCAAAAGAAAATGTATATAAGAATAATTGGCTTTTAAACTGGTTGTATTATGTTTTTTTTTATCTCATTTCAGTGTATAAGTACTACTCAATTCTATCATAATTTAAAAAATAGAGCCACTGAACAGATCGAGTCTCCTTCTGGCACATATTGAAAGTTTATTAATCTCAAATCAGAATTATAACAGTGTGCATTTCTATATAATATTTTATATTGAGGTATGTTTACAGTTATGTCATTTGAACCATCTAATAATCCTGGGAGCTTGGCAATTTTTAAAAGTAGAAATAATTTTAGAATTAAGCTCATCTTAATAAAAAGGAATCTGCATTCTATAAAGAGATATGAACTTCATAGTAGGGTTTAGAAATAATTCTATAATAATTTTTTTCTACACTGTTTCTTAATAATTTGCTATACTTTTTTGCATTTGATATAAATGGTGAACTAGTGGAATCAGAGAAATAAGTAATAAGGAGATATATTAGCTCAATAAGTTCTTTATAGAAGGTGATAGTTCAATACTTTTATTAAATACTTTCCATGTTCTTGGACTATCATTGAACTCTTCAGGTCTTTGATTAATCAAGAATCTAGTGATTGCTCTCATAAAACAAATTGAGAAAAACAAAATAAGTCTAAATGGAAAGCATGAGAAGGGAGTGGAGATACCACAGTATGTAAGTAAAGAGTATACTTTGAGGGTCAAAGAGTTCTTTGTTCATGTCACACCTCCTGTGTGCTTGTAATTTTTTTATCTTAAGTTAGTTAACTTCTGGACTTACGTTATGCTTGTAATATGAGAATTATCCTTTTATTTCACTGCATTAAGAATTGAATGTAAAAGTTTAGACTCATGTCTAACTGGGATATTGATTCTAAATAAAAGGAAAATATATTAATAGCTGCTATCCTATGGGCTAACAAAAGGGAAGTATTCTCGCACAATTAGAGGACATATGACTGACTTTGGTTTTAATAGAGTATATAAGCAGTATGTTGGAAATCATAAACACAAGACCACTCGGAATCAAGGAGATTGGATAAATACAGTGTGAAGATACAAGAAATAAAACATTTTGATGATGAATTAGAGAAACAGAATATGTATATATACATATACATATATAGTAATATATAACGTTGAGAGTAATTGGAGTCAGATTATGGAAGACAAAAGCCAGGAGATAATAGTTTAGATGTAAACCATAGGTAGTGACAGAAGTGAGTGGGGTAAAATGTATAGGGAATAAAGACTGGAAATAAATTGCCCTATAAATTTGGAGTATGTGTATTTTATAATTGTAACTAAGCAAAGTTTGTACTTTACAAAGTTAAATTTTAAAGTGTTGAAATCACAGATGTCAGATTAAACCTTAGAAAAGGATTTGTAAATTTATATAGTTTACCAGTTTAGGTTTAGGTCAGAGGATGCAACTGAACATAAATTCATTTCTGTGACTCTGGAGTTAGGCAAAACATGCATCTAATATATGAAGATTTTATTGTAGGACATCCCCAGAGATGGAATATAAATGTTATTTTGGGCCTTTTTTCCTCCTGTCATTTATGAACATATATACTGAAGGAAGCTTGAAGCAAGAAATGTGGATCCGCTGTTTCCTTAAATGACTCAGTTTCCAAGTACCTCTCAGATTAGGAGTAGTTAACTTTTCTAAGTATGTCATTCCTCCTGACCCCTATTGGGAGCAAACTAATTGACTAATTCTGTACCCCACCAAACAAACAGCTTTCTGCATCTATGCTAAAGGCAAAATTGTCTAAATGGAACTTAATGTGAGATGTTGGTCCCTAATATCATACTTTAATTGACCAATAGTAATTCCCCATAAGACACATTCCTACAAGAATTTGAATGGTAATTTTGCATGTGTGTATTTTTTTCTTTTGGTTAATTTCAGAACTTAACTCCAGTGTTAAGATTTGACCCCCCTTTCATAATGAAAATATCTCTAGCAGAGTAGTGCACGTATTTCCTCATAGAACTATCGAGTATAATGTAGGATTGTAGCTACGTAGTGGGTTTGATAATCAGCTTGGTTTCCTTTGACGCAATTACCTTGTACTTTCATTTCCAAATGGCATTAGACATCTTTTGAATTATATCAAGGATCATTTTTCTGTAGTTAGCATATTTTAACTGAAAAATAGCTAAGTGTTCAAGAGGGAAATATTAAAGCATTGAAGTCTGGAAGAACGGGAAAAAACAAATAATCTAACTTCTTTCTTCTTTACTCTACCTAATTCACAGCTACCTACCCAGAGAATTTTGGTGAGTTCCTTGGTTTTAGGAGATTGCCCTTTTAAAGGCTAGTGCCAATGTATGTAATAAAATAAATGGTTTCCATGTTGTTTCCCAAAACTCTCTATGCAACCTTTAAAAAAACTGTCTTTTCTTCTCTGATGTGATAATCCTATTCTGAATACCAAAACAACTCTAACACCTGATAAATTGCTGACAGGTATACATAGCTTGAGTGAATAGTTTAAGAGGATACATTCAAATAAATCACAACTATTTTATCCATGATTAACTTAATTATAATGGATCCAGGAACACAACTCCAGAGCACTGGGTTCTGTGTGATGAATTAAAGATAAACTGCTAAAGTTGTTCTTATCATAACACAAACTTTGGTTTAAGTCACTGAATTTTTATTCATATTTTATGGACATTAGCAGAGCTTTCTTTTGAATTAAAATACCAGAAGATATAAAACCATAATTCCCTTGAAGTATAATATCAAATTTTTCTTCAATGGTTAAATGTTTAAAAACATAAAACACTGGCAAGAGCCACTACTAATTTTAGTAACCCAAGCTTAATCTCTGTATCCAGTCGTGTAGAAAATAAGTTTCAGCTTATTACTTTCAAATCAGATTGAGCTAAGGAATATGCAAATATGCAGAAGTAACTATAATATTTTACCTTTATCAACCTGAAGACCTCTATGGGTCCTCTCTTAAGTAGTGGTAAAGTAATTTGAAAGGAGAAAACTTTCTGAAATGGTAGATTTTTCACATATTCCTGTATCACAATTTTTGAAATACTTCACTGTTGGCAAAGTGATTAAAGCAAAGTTAAATTTAACTTTTTCTTTTTTGTGGAGACCGTAACAGGCATTTCTTTTAGTGTTTGAAACTTTTAAAATAGATGCATTTTCATGGCTCTCATATTTTGGTAGGTATCTTGTCATATTCTGCCATAGAAATAACTTCATGATTCAACACTGAACATTTAAAAATATTTATTAAGGACTCACTAGAAGCAAAATGGTGAGGAAAAATACAGGTCACTACATGCACGAAATTAATGGTTTGTTAAGTATATTCTACTCCAGTGGACAGTAGTGTGTCTGGAGACATTTATGGTTGCCAGAACCTGGTTGTTGGGCAGGCAGGAGGGTACTGGAATCCATTGGATAGAAGCCAGAGAGTCTGCTAACCATCCTACGATGTACAGGATAGCTCCCATAATAAAGTGTCATCCAGCGTAAAATGCTAATGATGTCACAGTTGAGAAACTTAGCTCTTATGTGAAATGGGTATCAACTAAACTATTCCACTATGGAATACACTAATAACGTCTAAGATAAGAACTTCGAAAGAAAGGAGACATGGTTTTATTGGAGCCTATAACAAAAATTGTGATGTAATCTGGGTCAGCTTAGTCTTCTCTGAGGAAGTTAATGGAAGGATAAACTGTTTTGTGTGTATAACAGGAAGGAGGAAGGGTGTCATGGGAAGAGGGTTTTTAATGGGGGCTAACGGTTTGAGGAAATGAAGAAATAGGAACTAGTAGCAATATGACAGAAGCCCTAGAGGAATAGGCAAAACCCAATTTGCTCATGTGGATTCTTTGTGGGACACAAAGGCATTAAAATATTTTGTGCAAGGAGGGTCTTGAGTTGATTAGATCCTCACATTTTAAAATATCACTCTGGCTACAGTACAGAGGGAAATATATTAAAAGATGGCAGAGTTGTTAAAGGCAAACTAATAAATATTCTAACAAGTACTATAGCTATAAATTATACTCTGAATCAACAGTAAAAATAACCGTGACAGTATTCGTGTTTGTTTAGCTTGCAAATGACAAAAGAAGATCTTTTGAAATCATGACTCATTAAGATATTGGATTTGAAGTTTTTAATTCAAAGTATGGAGGGAGAACATGTATTTTGCCAAAAGGATGTATGAACAAAGACTTATGACTCTTTTTTAAAAAATTAAATGTTTGCAATTGTTAGGTAAAGTTTAAATTGTAGTTGAGCCCTTCACCCAGAAAGTGTGCTATATACCCTTATATCGTACCTATTAGGTGAGAGCACACCAACCCCCTTCCCACCTCACCCCTCGCACTATGCCTCTTCTTAAAATCTTTTGTTGCTCTCATCAAAATATTGAAATTTCAGGTACATTGAATTATCAAAATAAAATAAGGTAAATTACAAAAGCAAAATTACATGTTTAGTACAGATCACAGGGTGTACAGTCTCAAGAACTTGATCCAGAGTTAAATCCAGGGAAAGCCACTTGACGGTTAATGTTTTGGTAAAGTAAGTGATTGAGGGAGCCATTTGTACCTCAATGTGCAAGGAGGAGATTAGATATTTACACTTTGAAAATATTTTTTTTTCTGTTTCTTTTTTTTATTATTTTTATTGTTGGGGATTCATTGAGGGTACAATAAGCCAGGTTACACTGATTGCAATTGTTAGGTAAAGTCTCTCTTGCAATCATGTCTTGCCCCCATAAAGTGTGACACACACCAAGGCCCTGCCCCCCTCCCTCCTTCCCTCTCTCTGCTTTTCCTTCCCCCCCATAACCTTAATTGTCATTAATTGTCCTCATATCAAAATTGAGTACATAGGATTCATGCTTTTCCATTCTTATGATGCTTTACTAAGAATAATGTCTTCCACTTTCATCCAGGTTAATATAAAGGATGTAAAGTCTCCATTTTTTTTAATAGCTGAATAGTATTCCATGGTATACATATACCACAGCTTGTTAATCCATTCCTGGGTTGGTGGGCATTTAGGCTGTTTCCACATTTTGGCGATTGTAAATTGAGCTGCAATAAACAGTCTAGTACAAGTGTCCTTATGATAAGAGGATTTTTTTCCTTCTGGGTAGATGCCCGGTAGTAGGATTGCCGGATTAAATGGGAGGTCTAGCTTGAGTGCTTTGAGGGTTCTCCATACTTCCTTCCAGAAAGGTTGTACTAGTTTGCAGTCCCACCAGCAGTGTAAAAGTGTTCCCTTCTCTCCACATCCACGCCAGCATCTGAAGTTTTGAGATTTTTGTGATGTGGGCCTTTCTCACTGGGGTTAGATGGTATCTCAGGGTTGTTTTGATTTACATTTCTCTAATATATAGGGATGATGAACATTTTTTCATATGTTAGCCATTAGTCTGTCATGTTTAGAGAAGGTTCTGTTCATGTCTCTTGCCCATTGATATATGGGATTGTTGGCTTTTTTCATGTGGGTTAATTTGAGTTCTCTATAGATCCTAGTTATCAAGCTTTTGTCTGATTGAAAATATGCAAATATCCTTTCCCATTGTGTAGGTTGTCTCTTTGCTTTGGTTGTTGTCTCCTTAGCTGTACAGAAGCTTTTCAGTGTAATGAAGTCCCATTTGTTTATTTTTGTTATTGTTGCAATTGCCATGGCAGTCTTCTTCATGAAGTCTTTCCCCAGGCCAATGTCTTCCAGTGTTTTTCCTATGCTTTCTTTGAGGATTTTTGTTGTTTAATGCCTTAAATTTAAGTCCTTTATCCATCTTGAATCAATTTTTGTGAGTGGCGAAAGGTGTGGGTCCAGTTTCAGTCTTTTACATGTAGACATCCATTTATTTTTTCATGGGTTGAGTTGAGGCACTATATAATCTCTGTTTATGCCTGTATGTTAAAATCATGTTGGTAGTCTTCTATAGAAAAAGACACATTCATCCACAATGTGCTGCACAGATGCTGTCTGGCTTCTTTTGAAACAACTTCAGAGAAATAGAATTTGGGTCATTAGAAGGCAGACTACAGCATTGTGGAAGGCAATGCTCTCTGGAATAGAATTCTTTCTGATGTAAACTGTCATCCACTCCTGTCCTTACAGTTGTCCGAATAATCTCCTTTCAACGTTGAGGAGCTACATGTAACTATCCTTCCAGTGTTTGAGATTTATCTATCTATAAATACTCACCTCTTCTACTGCTCATAGGGTATTCTTAGCCTATTGATCATTCTATCCACATTTTAAAAATGACAACCAGCATAAAAGTAGAGGTAATTCTGTAGATAGCATTGAGAAGATGAGGCCTGAAAGACTTGTATTCATTTGTTATTTTTTGTAAAATAACATGGATGTGAAATGTGAAAATTTAGGATCTGTAGCAAACTCGATGAACTTGAATCTGTGCCCCCGTGTGTTATTTGCTAGAGACCTCACTATGTTGAGTATCCTTCTGCTTTGCTCAGAGTATTAAAGAGAACATTGGTGAAAAATTCTGACAAGGATGGAACGATAGAGTAACTAGCAGCAGAAAGACTATTATGATTAATTCAAAATAATATACTTTAAATAACCATCTCTGACTCATGGGCTCCTACGGCTTGTTTAGTAACTTTGAAATCAATCTTCCACCCACTACTTCCTTACCACATTGCTTCCTTTAAAATCCTAAATCTCTTCTAACTTCAGTGTTACTTCTGTGGGTTCTCAGAATCTTTGATTAATTTCATACAGGAAACTGTTGTATGACCCTTTTAGTATACGGCAGTCCTGCTGCTTTTGGCAGAAGTGCCTAAAACAAACCACTGAGTGGATGAAAAACTTAGAGTATTTTTTTTTTAATTTAATGTGTTGATAAGGGTAAGAGGAAAATAATTTGGATGGGTAGATGGAAATGCTTTTTTGTGTGCTTAAAGCATGTCTTTCATCACTGGAATCTACTTACTGTGATAGGCTAAGTGTAAGTAGCTCAGGAGCAAGTCCTTCCTCACATTGGCCTGATGTCACTACTGCAGACAAACTAATTTATTATTAATGACTTGTGGTGCTCTTTTATTTGTCTCTGTTTCAGCACTTCTGATATGTTGGGTAAGGCCTATTGATGCATCTAGGTTTTGCTTTTATGGTAATTTACTGAAAGGGAGCCCTGAAGAAAGCTTGCAGAAGAGAGGGACATTTTTCAGCTCTTACCCAACTGTAATAAGAGACATGTAAAAGGTCTTGTTTTCTCTAGTTAAATTAATGATACTGCTAGGGTTTAACTTGTACGTGGGTGAGGGTTGATGGATAAAGGGATATTGTTAGCTATGGAGTGTTATTTGTGATTATTTAGTTTTGAATATTAATGATGGATTATGGATTATTAAACAACATAGGGGTTCAACTTGAAAGGCATGATTCAATTTAGTTCAAGACCTGCAAAATTTCCTCTTTGAGAGGGTTCAGTGTGTTGCAGTAAGGGTCTGTTAAATGAGTTATACTTTGAAATACATTGTGACTAATATTCATTATCCCTGCGTCAGAAGCATCTGAAAAGCAAAAGTAAATATCCTGTTTTATCTACCACGTCTTTCATGTAAATGTGTAATTTGTCTTGATTGGATCTAAACTGTTGAGCAGAGAGAATGCATGCATCTACTTTCTATGGCCCTCATGGGATATCAAATTAAATTCTCCTATGTGTTGTTCTGGCTTGACTACATTTGCCTGTTTTTATCTTTGCTATGCAAAAAAATTATGGAGTTTTATCTTCCCGGTGGGAAACTGGAAAAAAAACAACACAACAGTATTCATCCCTTTATTGATATGATTCTTCCAGGAAATAAAGCAACTAAATAATTTAGTTTTAAACAACAAATAAGAGGATCCTGAACATTGAATAAAACTGACACGCAGTGAAGAGCATTTGAAATCTGGATAGACTACTGAGATGCGATAGATCAGGGAATAGAGAAAAAAATATTGTCATCTGACAAGAAACAATTGAACAAAGAGTGAGCACCATGCTTTCAATTTTATCAATTAGTCTATACAAGTTCCATAAATCTTATTACTTACAAAGCTAGCTTTTAGGTTCTCTTGTGAAAAAGAGGAAATCACTGGGGTTGGAAAGATGTTCTCCTTAACTAGTTTATTAAAACAAATTATAATATATTTTAGCCATCTCATTATTATATAGTCTTCAACTTTTAAAATTTGCCTTTGATTATACAAAGGTGAAAAGAATGGAAAAATAAGTAGAGGTAAAGAAAGAAGGAGATGAATAAAAATAATGTTATAATGTTAAAAGTAGGTAGTTACTATTTAGTAGATATTGAAGATAGTGAATAAAATATTTCACAAATGTGTATTCTTTTATTTGAAAATAATTTTTTTTTTTTGGCCGGGGCTGGGTTTGAACCTGCCACCTCTGGCATATGGGACCGGCGCCCTACTCTTTGAGCCACGTAATTTTAAACATTTATGACATCAATTCAGTTTTTCTTATGCATGGATATTTTTGTTTGCCATGACTTTATTTAATAATTTTCTTTTGTGTGTGTGTGTGGGGGGGGACTAGGTACAAGTTACTTTGTTATTAACAGGAGACACAAGAAAATATGAAAATATAATCCATGTTCTTACATTCTTTATATGTAATTGTTGAGAGACTTTTAAATTAAATTTTACTTATATTTTATGTACATAAGTATCAACATAGTGGTTAGTTAATGAAAAAAGTACAGTCAGTTTATTGCAGCTTGCATAGGAAGAAAATGGGCAGTTAGAGGCATTTGTTAGAAGTGAAGCCTTCCAGAAGACATGAAATTTGAGTTAGGCGTTGATCTTGTCAGAAATCTAGAAAGCAATGATTTGAAAATGGTGTGGTCAGAAACAGAGTATGGTGGATATCTGGGTATTATTATAGAAGAATATAGCAGTTAGGAAATAGCTGAAATTTAGAAATGTGAATGATTTTTAGATTGTTGAAATCTATACTTCTCAATCAGATAAATGTGGATATTATCTAATATTCCTTCTCTGATATAACAAAAATAATCATATACATTTACAACGGCAAAACCCACAATATTTTCCCACACAGCTATTTTAGCAGCAAGATAAAAACATGTGTAAGAATATATTAAATGTATTTTAGACTTGCTCTCTGATTGCTGGAGTTCTAACTAAAGGCAGTAAAGTGCTGGATATACATAAATAATTTAAAGAAAATTGAGGCTTAGAAAATAGAAGTGAAAGTTTTTATATGCTAATAAACTTGTCAAATGTGGGTAAAGAGAGAGCATACTGGATAAAATAATAATAGAAAATTATATTACTTGTTATAAAGAATAGGGAAGAAATGCAAGTTAATAAAGCAAGAGCCATTGTGTACATATGTTAGAAGCCATATAGGCATTAGTGGACACATAATAAAGTCAGATATCTATGATTATAACTAAATTGTGCCTGTTGGGAAACTTGTGTCCAAGTGCAAAATCAGAAGTATGAAGGAAGCATGCTAACCTCTTTTTTACCACTCCTTTGAGGTGAAAGAGCCCCACTAGGGAAAAATGCCACAGTAACATCCTCATAAAACCCACATTTGAGTTAGAGTATGATAATCACTTTTTCAGATATTGATATTCTGACCTTGACTGTGGAATAAATGTATCCACTTCTTTTTATGCTTTGAAAAAACTTAATTGTATAATGAATATTGCAAGTGATACATTGTAGAGAATCTTCCTCCTTTAAAGGGCACTGAGGTTTTTTTCAGGCACTTAGTTATATTATCGGTGGTTCCTTTGGATATATTAGATATAATTTTCTTCCTTATTAACTTGATGCTATTTTGTTCTTGAACTTTGTCCTAAGACCATGACCATAGGCATACTGCAAAAATGAGGCATCCCATGGGTTATCAGGAAGGTGTTCATACCAAGGGGTTTGGTGAGGTCTCTCCACTCCAGTTCTGCTGGACCTCCAGTGTCTCCTACAATTAAATGACCTTTCGTATCACTACTTGGCACTCAACAAAACAACAGATTCTTTTTATTAATACTGCTAGAGTTTTACAAATGTGGAATTCTATTATTAGCTATGGAGTAATTGTGATTTTCCACATATATTTCTGGGGCCCTCCCTGTCCAGAGAGCCCTCATCTATCTTATCCTGTTGCACAGGCGCCAGTGTCATCAGAGCCTGGAATTTGGGCCTACACCTCCTCTTCTCAGCGACACCCAGAAGTACTTGTGCATTATCATGCCTTATAGTAGATATGTGACTCCAGGCAAAAATGTAGGGAGATACATTTGTTTACTTTGCATTTCTCTTTTCTGAAGGATCACAGTCCTGTACTTGTTATCTTTTAGTTCCTAAATAAATTTCTTTATCTATTTTGACAAATTAAACTATGTATTCTTGTTTTTAGTGACAGGGTAAATCTGTTACCATTTCCCCCATGCTAAAATTCTATGTTCTCTTCTTTCGTTGTCAAACACACAAATGGGACCTTTCATGGGTTGTCCTTAAGTCAAATTAAATCATATTTAAGATGTTTTTCCTTTCTTCTATTTGTCCGGAAAGTTGATCAGAGAGGGAGTATATGTTTCTGAGTCCATTGTTCATTATTTCTGTAGTTTGTCTAGCTTTGAAAGCCAGCCCTGGAGATAGTGAGAAAAGAACTTCTGACTTTCCAGAATGGCTGGTAGACCAACTGCGCATGAATTACTGCTATTGTAACCTGACTCCCAGTTACAAATACTTATTGGAAAAGGCAAGCCATTTACCAGCAGTAACTCAAAACTCAACTCTAAACTCATGAAGTGATTTTAGAAAAGGACAATAGCTTTGCTATGGGTGCTAACACTATAAACTTCAATTTTTCTTATTCTACTTCATATTTGTTATGGATTTTTATACCCTTACTGTTCGATGTAAGATAATTGCCATATTGAAAATCTGGGAAAGATGGTGGAATAGGACTCTATAGAGATCATCTTCTTGTAGAAATATCAATTTAAATAACTATCCATGCATGAGAAAATCTTGACAAGGGTTCATGAAATCAGGGGAGAGTTTACAGCACAGTAAGTCCTTACTTAACATTGTTGATAAGATCTTAGAAATTGTGAATTTAAGCAAAACGACATATAATGAAACCATTTTTTCTCATTAACATTACAATGAAATGATGTTGAATGAAACAATATTATTCTGTGGCCTGCTTTATTTCATTTTGTTTAAAGTTTTTAAGTCACAGTTTTTAAGAACCTGTTAAAATTAAGTGAGAATTTACTGTTGCTGGGTTTAGAATAATAATAAAGAAGCATCATAGAAGTTGAGAAGGATATTTCCTCTATCACTCTTTCTCAATAGTAAGTGGCACATGTCAGAGGGAGACAAGGTCCACTTGAGGGAAGAAGAAGGGTATAAACATAGAACCTTGGCTTAGAACATAGTATTACACAATAGAATGCAACACTAGGAAGACTCCTTTTGCTCCTGACACCAAGTCAGTACCTACAGATGGATCGACTGGCACTAAACAGAAGCCCATGACCCAGGTGATTGGACTGTTCTGGCGTGTATCACTGGAAGTCAATTATAGTGACCTTGGGTAGGACCCAATGCTGTGCATGTCTACGTCAACAGGGACTTTAGGGGAAACCAGTACTGGGTCACCCTTGGCGGCCAAAGGATTCTTCTAACTGTGGTGGTTCTGGGATTAGAGTGGCCCCTGGAGCTGCCATACTTAAAGTGATAATGGGCTTAGGGTGCTCTCCAGTCAACCTGCCCTAAACCACTGGGCAAACTTATTGCTGTAGAAAGTTCCCAAACAAAGCAAGACTGAGAAGACAGAATTAAGTACCTATGTCAATGCACAGACATTGGTGCAAAACCACCATAATCAAGATAAGTTGGAGATTTGTGAGATCATTAAATGGAGAAAATAAGATGCCGTGTCTGACCTTAAAGAAATGGAAAAGAATTCAAAATATAGTAGATCTGTAAGTTAACCACCCAAGGCACTGTAAGAAACTGGACAACATACAGAGGTGGTCAAAGTAAGGAACTTGGCCTACTATGCTGCTATGTACATGTGGTGCATGTCCAGTCTATGAAAATTTGGTTAATTTAAGGAAGTAGTCAAGGTAGGGAGGTGGTCAACTATGGAGGTACTATTGTAGTTGTTATGGAAGTTTATCAAACTTAAAAAATGTTCAAAATGTATCAGAGCATATCTCATACAAAAACCTGTACTTGAATGTTCATAGGATTATTCACAGTAGCCAAAAAGTGAAAAAAAAAATTCAAATGTTCAATAACTGATAAATGGATAAATAGAACATAATATTCTACATACAAAGGCCATACATTCCACAAATGCAATATTTTTTTGGTAATAAAAGGAAACATCACCTCTACGTCAGTCTTAAGATGAAATAAAACAATGGTAACACAAAACAACACAAAGTAACACAAAACACATGAAAGTATATAATTCACAGTTAAAAGTAAGTATATAATCAAGTTTTGATTACTTTAATAATGTAATGGTAGTGTGAAAACCACTTACGTTTAGTATAAAAGATAAAACTATGAATAATCACAAAAATTTGTTTAGGAATATGCATATAAATATCAATTGTGATATTAAGAATCCAAAGTTGGGGGGGGGAGATAAAAAGAACGTTTTTTTTCAATTTTCTTCTCATTTTTGTAAATATATTCAAGTTATTGGTTTAAACTAACCTTTCTAATTATAAGATTACCTTTGTAAGCCTCATAGTAAACACAAAACAAAAATCTATGATATAAGGTCATACAATTAAGTTCAACAAACTCATCCTAGTAAAAGCACTACATACCTCATTGCTGAATATCACTATGGTCATCTTCAAGGTACTAACCTTGGGAAGTTCTGCACTAATACCAGTGCCTAGTTCACCCTTCAAAGCAATTTTGGAACTCTTTGTCAGGAATGGCTATCAGAGCTTTCGTCATATGGGAGGTCTTACAATCAAGTTCACAAACTCATCCTTGAAAAAGTGTAACATACCTCATTGCTGTATATCACTACAGTCACAAGATGGCCACAAAGAATACTTTGATACTCAGCAATGAGGTATGTAGCACCTTTTCTAGGAAGAGGTCATGAACTTAACTTGCCTGGCCTCATAGATACACTATAAAAAAGAACAAGTAATCAAAACATATTATTATAGAAAATCTCTTTACAAATAGGAAGAAAACAATCAGAGAGGAAAAAAGAGGAAAGACCTATGACCAAAGACCAAATAGAAAACAATTCACATGATGGAGGTAGTAAGTCCTTACTTGTCTAATATTCCTGTCAATATAAATGAATGAATTCAACATGTATCCTTGCATTATGCACCATAGGTGTGATCCCACCATTAATGAGATAAGGTGTATATTAACCAATGTGATGTAAGCGTTCTTAATTCTATATGAAATCAGCACATTGTACCCTATAAAGCATTAAGGTATACATGATCTATGTGTTTGTGATTTAATAAAAAAAAGAAAACTTCCTCTAATAATCTGCTAAAAAAAATACTGAATAATAAAAAAATAGATGAATGAATTATATACTTTTTTTTTTTTGAGACAGTGTATCACTTTGTTGCTCTCAGTAGAGTGCCATGATGTCATAGCTCACAGTGACCCGAAACTCTTGGGCTTAAGCTATTCTCTTTCCTCAGCCTCTTGAGTAGCTGGGACTACAGGTGCCTGCCACAAACCCGGTTAATTTTTAGAGATGAGGTCCATGAATTCTGTATTTAAAAGGTATAGACTGGCTAAATGGATAAGAAAACAAGACCCAAATGTAAGTTGCCTATGATTCATGTCAACTGTAAGGAAATACACAGATTCAAAGTGAAGGGATGGAAAAAGATATTCCATGCACATGTAAACCAAAAGAGAGCAGGAGGAGCTATATTTATACTATACTAAGTATACATTGTCACAAACCATACAAAAAGTCAAAGAAGGCCATTGTATAATGATAAAGAGTCAATTAAATAATAGAAAATAGTAATTATAAACACATGGACACCTAACATTGGAATACCTAAATATACAATACAAATAATAATGAATCTAGAAGAAAAGGTAGAATTCAATATAATAATAGTACAGTACTTTAGCATCCCACTTTTGGTAACTGATCCAGACAGAAAATCAACAAATAAATGTAAAATTTAAGGCTACATTCTAATCCAAATCCACATGGCAGTTATTTACAGAACATTCTATCTAAAAGCAACAGAATGCATAGTCTTCTAAATCACACATGGAACATTCTCCAGGACACAAGATCTGATAATTAAGTTCACAAACTCATACTAGAAAATGTGCCACACACCTCTTTGCTTTATAACACTATGGTTACTGTCAAAGTACTCCCCATGGGAAGTCACACCAACCTTCTTCACTCTTTAAAGCAATTTTAGGACTTGTTTTCTGGAATGGCTATCAGAGCTGTCATCGTACTATTCTTGATGTCAACAAAATGTCTTCATTTCAATATTTCCTTTATATTTGGTTTAAGAAAACAGCCACTGGGATCCAGAGAAGGTGAGTAGGGGGATATTTCAATATAGTTATTTGTTTACTGGCTGAGGGAGGGGGGTGGGGCCTTGGTGTGTGCCACACCTTCTGGGGGCAAGACATGATTGCAAGAGGGACTGTACCTAACAAATGCAATCAGTGTAACCTGGCTTATTGTACCCTCAATGAATCCCCAACAATAAAAAGAAAAAAAAACACCCTTCCAGACAGTGCCTTGTGAACTGATGCATTGTGGTGATACAAGAGCCATGAGTTGTTGGCAAGAAGTTCAGGTTGTTTTTATCTAACTTTTTAAAACAGTCTTTTCAGCACTTCCAAAGAGTAAGCTTGGTTAACTATCCATTTGGTACAAATTTATGATGAGCAATTCCTCTTATATCAAATAAGGTTAGCAACGTCATTTAGACTCTTGATTTGGACTGACAGAACTTTTTGGTCATGGAGAAGTGGCTGATTTGTGCAAATTGACGTCTTGTTTCAGGGTCATATTAGTATACCTGTATTTCAGCACCACTGAAACATGGCCAAAAACATTATTTTATCTCTCCAGATATCTTAGCAAAATTCACCTTTCCTTGTCTTTTGTTCATCATTGAGGTCTGTCAAAACCATTTTTGCACACACCTTTCTTATACCAAAATTTTCAGTTAAGATTTTTAAGCTGTCTGCCAGTGTTTACTTGATCTTCTGTGGTTCTCACAGTGAGGTGATAAATTTGATGCACAATTTGATTAATTTTTTACAATGTTTATGTCAGTTCTGCTTGTTATTAGCCATGCTGACCTCTCTTTATCAGTGACAGTTTTTCTCCCTGAAGAAAAACATTTAATCATTTGTGCACTTCCATTTTCTTCACAGTATTATCTCCATAAATTCGGACTAAAATGCCTCTAATTTCACTTCCACTCTTGCTAAGTTTAGAGATAAATTTGATGTTTTTTCATTGCTCCAATTCAAGCTCTGAAATTCTTGTGACAGCATAGAAAAACACTCAGCAACAGTAATGAATGCCACTCAGCAAGACTCCATAACATGTTGACACAAACATAGCTGTGAGACACTGATATACCAAGGTTATGAATCCTTACTGACTTGTTTGTACAGTGCTGCCAACATAAGCTCACAGTAGCAAGTTCTTGAACTTAATTGTCAGACCTCTTAGACCTATAGGATGATAGAATATAATGCATAGTCCAGAACTAAACCATAATATTTTTAATGAACTGACTTTCAACCAATGTTCCAAGACAATTCATTGGTGAAAAGAACAACCTTTTTATATATATATATATATATATATATATATATATATATTTTTTTTTTTTTTTTTTTTTAATAAGAGGAGAATTTACTACAAATGCCAGAAAGATAACGTCCATAGTGCATCTGGGCACATGCAACCTGGAATCCAGATGTGCTTTCTGGGACAACTCTGTGTGTGCACGGGTCCTTCAAAGACCCTACACCATGCCCACCAGCTCTGTCCCTGCTCCCACTTTCCCCAACCCCCTGACTTGGGCATTCAGACTACCCCAGCTCAGCACTGGAGGCCTCTCTAACCTGGATACCCAGCCAGGGTGAGGCTGTCTTATGTCATCTAAGCCCAGATCTATGAGTGGTCTGAGAGCCTGACAACACCTATCACTTGTGATTAAACAGCCCGCCGCTCAGACCTGATCATCTAACCCTTAGTTCTCCCACCTCAGAATAACCTTTATAAAATTCATGCTATGGGCGGTGCCTGTGGCTCAAGGAGTAGGGCGCCGGTCCCATATGCCGGAGGTGGCAGGTTCAAACCCAGCCCCGGCCAAAAGAAAAAAAAAAAATCATGCTATACAAACAGTATACCCACAAGAAAAGGAATGAAATTAGATCTCTACCTCATGCTTTATACAAAATTTAACTCAAAATATATAATAGACCTAAATGTAAGAGTTAAAACTCTACCACAATTAGACCGAAACATAAGCGTGAAGTTTGTATCGTTGGTTACACAAAGGTTCCTTAGTTACAACAATGAGAGTTTGAATGACAAAAGAAAAATTTAGTGATTTGGACTTCATCAGAATTTAAAAATTTTCTCCTGCAAATGATATCATTAAGGATGTGAAAGGAAACTATAGAATAGGGAAATATTTTCAAAATATATACTGGTAATGGGCTTCTAGGCATAATATAAAAAAAGTATGCATCAATAATGAAGCACAAGAATAACAAAAGTGAGTAAAGGATTTGAAGTGATATTTCTCCAAATTAATTTCCTACAATAAGTACATGAAAAGATGTTCCACATCATTTGTAAGAAAAAAATGCAAATCAAAACCTTAGTGGAATACCAATTCAAAGTCACTAGGATAGTTGTAATAAAACGAAGACAAAAACAATGGTTGGTAAGCATGTGGAAAAATGTGAACCCTTATTCATTACAAGCAAGTTGGTGCATTTTCTTTGAAAAACAATTTGGTAGTTTCTCGATTGTTAAACATAGTTACTGTCTTCCTACTAAGTATACATGCAAGAGAAATGAAAACACGTTTTTGCATAAAATATTTGTAGGAATATTCATGGAAGCATCGTTAATACTAACTAAACTGTGGAAACAACCCCATTATCCATTTGCTGACAAATAGATAAGCTAAATATGCCATATTCATACAATGGAATATGATTTGGCAATCAAGTAATGAAATATTAAGACATGATACTACATGATTGAACCTTGAAAACATTATGTTAAGTTAAAGGAGTTAGTCACAAAATACCACACATTCTGATTTCATATGAATGGTCCAGAATAGGCAAATGGAGAGAGACAATGCATTAGAGGCTGCCTAGTGCTGGAAATGGAAGGAGTAGTGGGGATTGAATTCTAATGTAGAGTTTCTTTTTAGGGTGATGAAATGTTTTAAAATTAGATTGCAGTAATGATGGCACAACTCTGCAAATAAACTAAAAACTACTGAATTATGCAATTTAAATGGATATATTTTATGGTATGCAAATTATATCTTAATAAACTATAAAAATGCACTCTGACACTTGAATTGTTTTCTTTTACCCCAAAACTAACTTTTATCATTTGAATCAGGGGTATTAAGTGTTAGGTTGAGTAAATATTTCTGGTCACATGTAGAAATTTAAGGTTAACCTAATTAAAATCATAAAACTAAAAATCTACCTCCTCAACAATACCAGTCACATTTCAGTTACTCACTTGCCCAAGTATCTAATGAACACTTAGTAGGGCAGGGAAGCTATGGAATATCTCCATCATCACAGGTTCTGTTAGATAGAGCTGCTTTGGATGATTTGCTTTGATTGGAGATAGAACTTTACTGTACTCTTTCTGCTATCCAATGGAGAATGCTGGAGCCAGTTACAGGAAGCTGCTAACACTTAATCTCTCACTTCACACATTAAAAGAGGCCTTTCCACTGTATTATTCTGGTTTTTATAGGTTGCTTTGGCTTTCTCTTCAAGTGTGAAAAAGCTCACTTGCTGGTCTGAGTGAAGACAATTTCCTAGCAAGAAATCTAAATGTGGGAAAATTGTCTATTATTTTGAGGGAGAGGAGTTAAGATGGACACGGAAGAAAAGACACTATGATAAATCAGCTCTGAGAAGAAGAAAAAAAATAAGTTTTTTTTTTTTTTTTTTTTTTTTCGAGACAGATCCTCAAGCTGTCACCCTGGGTAAAGTGTTTTGGCATCACAGCTCATAGCAACCTCCAGTTCCTGGGCTCGAGTGATTTTCCAGCCTCCGCCTCCCAAGTAGCTGGGACTACAGGCGCCTGTCACAATGCCCAGCTATTTTTTTTTTGTTTGTTTGTTTGCAGCTTTAGTTATTTGGCGGGCCTGGGCTGGATTTGAACCCGTCAGCTCAGGTATGTGTGGCTGGCACCTTAGCCACTTGAGCCACAGGCACCAAGCCAAGTATTTTTTTTTTTTTTTAACTTCTCATTTGTTTCAATAATTTTTTTTTTTTTTTCAGAATGCAGAGGCAATGAGGTAGTCTTTACCACAATAGAAAACACATCTAATAGCAGTTGTTCTCTCCTTCCCCTGATAATTTTGGTGGGTTTATTACTGGCTAGAGATACTCATTCAGGTTTATGCGTTCAGAGAGAGAGAATACAATATCACAGTACATGAAGGTTTTGCTTTTTTCTTGTTACCAAATTAATAAGAGCTTGCTGTAGAATATTTGTGAAATCCACATAAGTATGGGAAATAAAATAAACACCTAAAATTTCTCCACTATATGAAAATTTTATTGATACTGAAATGCTTTCTACTATATGATATGTATCTCTTTAGATATGTTTTCTTTTCTTTTTTTTTTGCAGTTTTTGACCAGGGCCAGGTTTGAACCTGCCACCTCCAGTATATGTGGCTGGCACCCTACTCCTTTGAGCCACATGTTTTTATAGATAATATATTTTGAATGTCGCTTTATAATATTTTTACTTTCCATATTATGATTTTAAGACTATTACATACTATTTTTTGTTAAACTTTCAAGAGTAAACACATTATTTTCTTTATAATTAAAATAAAACATCTAGAAAGAAATATGTGGCTGTGTTTATTAATTTTTATAGTTTTTACCTAAAAAATACAATTGTTTTTAAAAACTGATCTTTTGGAAATTTTTACCTATAGGATCTTCATAGTTTATAGTGTTAAATGACATCTTGCAACAAATTAACTCTTGTGAAGTGTTCTTTTAGTCTTGCCACAGAATTTGTTATTCACAGCTATTCTAACAAATGCTTTATTAAATGCATCAACTCTCAAAAGGCAAAAGGCATTCTAAATCTTTTCATTCCCTTCCTTTAAAAGGGCTGAAAGTACCTTTCAGATATCATTCTGGTTGACTTTTGACAGCTGTATCACGATCTGTACTCTAAAAGTTGTTGTATTTAATCTACTATCCAATGTTAACATGCCAAAAATTTAATTACATTTGACATTGCTAAAGGAAGCCACTCCATGGAGGGGCTGAAAGACTGAGTTATCATGTGCTTTGTCAGGAAAAATATGTATAAAATGTGTGTATGTGTAAAGATATGTACTCACATACATACATGTACATAGTTAATAGTAAAATTTCCTGAGCTGTTTTGTTTTATTGGGGATGTCATTCAGGGAAATCTAGGAATGTATATATACATAAGTTCGATACTTGAATCTTCCTTACAGTGAACTAAACATCAAACTAGTATACTTAGAGATAAAATGTGTACGTGGATTTTATGTATGGGTAGAGTTAATGCACATTTTGAAGCCAAATGATTTGTTAAAATAGCTAAGTCAAAATCAAATTAGGAATTAGAGTAATTATTATGTATGTTTAATGCATATATTTTACTTTTATATTAAGGTAAAGTATGTCTCAAGTATTGGTATGTATATTACTTGACGTAAAACAAAAGCTTATTTTCTCTTTTATCCAAAACGCTAACTTGGGTGGAAAAACATTTCTATTGCACTTGTGATTTCAGCCTCTTGCTATCATTAACTAGGAAAGAAGAGTGCTCAGAGGCTAAATATACTACAGACATTTTTTACTTTAAAACACTTCACACTTTTTATACTTTCCAATGTTTTAAAAATTATATGTTAGCTAAATACAGACAACAATTTGCACTATCGAGTCAGAACTAAATTAGATGAAAAGGTACATTTTACCCTTTTATGCTTTTATAATAAATAATCCTCTTTCAATTCTACAAGTTGCTTATAATTTTATTAATAATTGCTAATTTTGGATACAGATATCTGTAATACTGTCTTTCATAGTTTATTCCCATATTTTTATTTGTATTTATATACAATGTTTGTAAATATTTGTGGGGTTCATGTGCTATTTTGGCATAGGCAAAGAATGTGTAATGATCAAATTAGGGTATGTAGGTACTAACATCTGAGATGTTTATCATTTCAATGTGTTGGAAACATTTCAAATTTTCTGGCTATATTTCAATATAGAATACATTGTTGTAAACGATAGTCACCCTATTCTGCAATCAAATATTAGAACTTTTTTCTTCTATCTAGCTGTATATTAGAACCCATTAACGACCTCCCTTCATCCTGCTACCCCTGACACACACCCTCTCTAGCCTCTGGTACCTATCATTCTATTCTCTACCTCCATGAGATCAACTTTATTAACAACTACATATGAGTGAGAACATACGATATTTGTCTTTCTGTATCTGACTTATTTACTCAACATAATGACAGGGTTTCATTCATTTTTATGCCATAATTATATTCCACATATACCACATTTTCTTTATCTATTCCTCCATGGACGGACACATGAGTTGATTCCCTATCTTTGCTACTGTGAAAAGTGCTGTGAAAATGTCTGGGTTTAGATATACCTTTCATGTACTTAATTTTCCTCTTTGAGTAAATACTCAGTATTATGTATGGTAGTACTATTTTTAGTTTTTTGGGAAATAAACATACTATTTTGCATAGTGTCTATATTGATTTACTTTCCCACCTACAGAATACAGGCAGTTACCAGACTTATGAATGAGATAGGTTCTTTAGGTTTATTCTTAAGTTGAATTTGAATAGGCTTAAGTTGGAAGCCTATTACCTGTAATACCCTCCATTTGTAAGTGTGAGTCGTATTTCAGTTGGATATTTGTAACTTGGGGACATACTATAATACACTCCATTTGTAAGTGTGAGTTGTATCTAAGTCCGATGTTTGTAACTCGGGGGCTACTTGTATAAAAGTTTCCTTTTTACCACATTTCCAATTTTCTGTTTTTTTCATAATAGTAATTCTAAGTGGAGTAAGATGATACTTCATTTTGGATTTCATTTGTATTCCAACAATAATTGGTGATGTTGAGCACTTTTTATATACTTCTTGGCCACTTTAATGACTTCTTTTGAGAAATGTCTATTTATGTCTTTGTACATCTTTAATGGAATTATTTGTGGGGGGATTGTTGTTGTTTGTGTTCCTTGTATATTCCAGATAATAGTCCCTTACTGGATGAATATTTTGCAAGTATTTTCTTCCATTCAACAAGTTGCCTCTTTACTGTATTATTTCCTTTGCTGTACGGAAGCTTTTCAATTTAACATTTTTTCATTTGTCTATTTTTACTTTATTGCATCTTTTTGATATCCTAGCCTTAAAATCTTTGTCTCTAGACAACACCCTAAAGTGATTCTCCTGTGTTTTCTTCTAGTTGTTTTATAGTTTTTTTAATGCACCTTAAGTTCATTTTCATATGTATGAGAGGCAGGAGTCCAGTTTCATTCTTATGCATATGGGTATCCAATTTAACCAACACCATTTATTAAAGAGGTTGTTCTTAATGCTGCCTTTGTCTAAATTTAGCATGGATTTATTTCTGGGTTCTCTATTCTGACCCATTGGTCTAAGTGTCCATTTTTATAACAACATAATGCTGCTTTTTACTATAGCTTTGTAATATATATTGAACTCAAAATGGATGAGTCTTGCTTTTATTATTTTTGCTCAGGATTGCTCTGGCTATTCAGACTCTCTTTTTGCTTCGTAAAAAAATTTAATTTTTTTTCCTATTTCTGTAAAGAATGACATTGATATTTTGTTAGAGATTGCATTGAATCTGTTATCTTGCTTTTGGAAGTATAGTCATTTTAACAGAATTTTTCCAATCCATGAACATGGGTTGTCTTTTCGTTTGTTTGTATCTTCTTCAACTTCTTGAATCAGTGTTTTGTAGTTTTCCTTCAAAATTCTTTTACCTCCTTGGTTGAATTTATTTCTAAGTATTGTATTTTTGTAGCTATTGTAATTGAGATTGCCTTCTTGATTATTTTTTTGCAAGTTCATTATTGGTATGTAGGAATTCTATTGATATGTTATGATGTATTTTACAAATTTGCTGAATTTGTTGATTAGCTCTAAGAATATTTTTGTGGATTTCTTAGCTTTTTCTAGATATTAGACCATGTTATCAGCAAACAGAAAAAAATTGACTTCTTTTTTTTTTTCCAATTCGGATCCATTTTATTTCCTTTTCTTGCCTGATTGCACCAGCTAGGACTTTTATTACTGTGCAAAATAGGTGAAGTGAAAGTGATTTTCCTTGTTCTAATCCTTGGAAGAAAGGCTTTCAGCTTTTCATCATTCAGTATAAGTTTAGCTATGAGATGTCATATATGGCCTGTGTCATGTTGAGGTGCATTCTGTCTATGTTTAGTTCGTCAAAAGCTTATATCGTGAAGGGATTTTGAATTTTAGCAAATGCTTTTTTCCGTGCATATTTAGATGATTGTATTTCCCCCCTCATCATATTGATATGATGTATTGTATTTGCTGATTTACAATTACTGAAATATCCTATGCCTGGAATAAAACCCACCACTTGGTCATGGTGTATTATTTTTTGACGTGTGTTAAATTCAGTTTGTTAGTGTTTTGTTGAGAACTTTTGTGCCTGTGTTAATCAGGGATATTAGTATGTAGTATTCTTTGTTGTTTCCTTGTCTTATTTTGGTCTCAGGGTTATGCTGCTTCATATAAATGGGAAGAATTTCCTTATAGTACTTTATTGAGAATTCTTAGAAAGGGATCATTGTTAATTCTTTGTAAGTTTGGTAGAATTTGGCAGTGAAGCCATCTGTTTGTGATCTTTATTGGGAGACATTTTATTACTGATTAAATCTCATTACTCTTTCTTCATTTATTTATATTTTCTATTTATTTTTGATCAGATATTGATAGGTTTCATTTGTCACGATTTATCCACTTCTAAGTTTTTCAGTTTTGTGTGTATAGATATTCACTACAGTCTCCGGTGATCTTTTGTGTTTTTATGGAGCCAGTTGGAAATTGTCCTTTTTTATTTCTGATTTGGCTTATTTGAATCTTATATCTTTATTTTGCTTAGTCTAGAAAGCAATTTATTGATTTTTTTTATCTTTTCAAAAATGCAGCTTTTCACTTCATTGGTGCTTTGTATTTTTTTTAGGTCTCTATTTTGTTTAGTTATGTTCTGATCTCTATTCTTTCTTTCCTTATAATAATTTTGGGTTTGGTTTGTCCTTGCTTTTCTGTTTCCTTGAGGTACATTGTTAAATTGTTTATTTGAGTATTTTTTGCTTTTTTGATGTAGGTACTTAATGCTATAAACTTCCCTCTTAATACTGTTTTTGTTGTATCTTATGTTTTTGGTATATTGTGTGTCAATTTTCATTTGTTTCAAAAAATTTGGTTTTCTCCTTAATTTATTAATTGGCCCAATGGTCCTTCAAAAACTTGTTCTTTAACTTCCATGTATGTATAGAGCTCCTAATGTTCCTCTCACTATTTATTTCTTATTTTATTCCATCCTGGTCTGAGAAGATACTTTATATGATTGTGATTTTATTTTTTGTAATTTGCAGAGATTTGTTTTATGGCCTCACAGATGGTCTTTCCTAGAGAATTTACATGTGCTGATGAGAAGAATGTGTATAAAGTTACTGTTAGCAGGAATAAGATGAAATGTTTTATCTATTTGGTCTAAAGTGTAGTTTAAATCCAATGTTTCTTTATCAGTTTTCTATCT
Source organism: Nycticebus coucang (assembly GCF_027406575.1). Classification (NCBI taxonomy): domain Eukaryota; kingdom Metazoa; phylum Chordata; class Mammalia; order Primates; family Lorisidae; genus Nycticebus; species Nycticebus coucang. Next base: position 34,156,766 of record NC_069804.1, on the reverse strand, counting down.
GTCTACATGATGTGTTTAATGCTGAGAGTAGATGTTGAAGTCCCCAACTATATGATATTGGAGTCCATCTCTCCCTTTCCATTCAGTATTTGCTTTATGTCTCTAGGTGTTTTATTTGGTGCACAGATATTTAGAATTATTATATCCTTTTGTTGATTTGATCACTTTACCATTATATGATTATCTTATTTATCTCTTTGTGATTTAATGTCTGTTTTTTTTGATATAAGCACAATTTCTCATGTTTCTCCTGCTAATGTTTAGTTTTCATTAGCATAGAATATCTTTTTCCATCTCTTTGCATTCAATCAATGGGCCTTTACAGGTAAGTTTCTTGTAGGCCATAGTTGGGCCATTTCAAAATATATTCAGGGAGTCTATGCCCTGTAAGTGGAAATTTTAATCCACTGAAATTTTAATCCAAAATTTCCACTTACCTTCAAGATTATCATCATCATCATCATCATCATATGAGGGCTTGGTCCTTTCATTTTGTTAATTCTTTGCTGTTCATTTTGTACCTGCTGTGTTCCTTCCTTTTTCTCTTATTGTTTATCATTGTAATTTGGTGGTTTTCTATAGTAGTACGATGTGAGTCCTTTCTCTTATTTCATTTTTTTTAAATTTAAAAATAGTAAATTATAGATGGTTTTGATACATGCCTTGAATCTGGGCTATATGGGTACCCATCACCTGTAGTGTTCATTGTACCCATTTAGTGGGTTTTTGCCCTTCCCCTCCTTTACCATACTCCCCACTTTATTTCCAGCAAATTAATTTCCTTAAATTAATTTAAGTGCCCATTGGTTAATTTCAATTTGTTAATGAGTACATGTGGTATTTACTTTTCAATTCTTTAAATACTTAACATAGGATAATTGTTTCCAGTCCCTTCCAAAGTTTTATAAAAGGCATTAATGCATCCTTTTTTGTGGCTAAGTAGTAATTCATTGTAAACATATACCATATTTTGTTGATCTATTCATGAATTGATGGACACTTGGGTTGATTACACGTTTTGCAGTAGTGAACTGTATTTCAGTAAACACAGAGTGCAGGTGTCCTTTTGATAAAATGACTTTCCCCTCTTTTGGATCTCCATACTGTTTTCCATAGGGATTGTATTACTTTTCACTCCTACCAAAAGTATATAAATGTTCCTTTCCCTCTGCATCTGCATAAGCATCTATTATTTTTGGACAGTTTAACAAAAGCCATTCTAACAGGGATAAGGTGATATCTCAATATTTGTTTTAATTTTCATTTCCCTGATTATTAGTGATGATGAGCTATTTTTCATGTTTGTTAGTTATTTGTATTCATTAAAAACCTTTTGTTCATGTCTTTGGCCCACTTTTTAATGGGATTGTTAATTTTTTTCTTGCTGATTTTCTTGAGTCCTTTGTAGATTCTAGTTATTAGCAATTTTTTTTTTTTTTTTTTTTTTTTTTGTACAGACAGAGTCTCACTGTACCGTCCTCAGGTAGAGTGCTGTGGCGTCACACGGCTCACAGCAACCTCTAATTCTTGGGCTTACGTGATTCTCTTGCCTCAGCCTCCCGAGCAGCTGGGACTACAGGCGCCCGCCACAATGCCCTGCTATTTTTTTGTTGCAGTTTGGCCGGGGCTGGGTTTGAACCCGCCACCCTCGGCATATGGGGCCAGCGCCCTACTCACTGAGCCACAGGTGCCGCCCTAGTTATTAGCCTTTTATCAAAAGTGTAGATTGTGAATATTTTCTCTCATTCTGTAGGTTGTCTGTTTGCTCTGTTGATTATTTCCTTAGCTATGTGGAAACTTTTTAATTAATCAATTCCCATTTATTTTTATTGCTGCTGTAATTGCCATTCTAGTTTAAGTCATAAATTCTTTGCCTAGACCAATGTCCAGAGGACTTTTTTCCAACATTTTCTTTTTGAATTCTTATCATTCTATGCCTTACACTTAAGTCTTTGATACATCTTGAATTAATTTTGGTGAGTGGTGAGAGATAGGGGTCTTTAATTCTTCTGCACATGGTGACCCAATTTACTCAGCACCATTTATTTAATAAGGTTTCTTTTTCACAGTGTGCTTTGTTGTCTGTTTAGTCAAGATAAGTTGGGTTGTAGGTAGATAGTTTTTCATTTGGGTCATCCTATTCTATTCTGTTTTGTGCCAATACCATGTGCTTTTCGGTTATTATATTGCATTGCATTAATAGTACATATAGTATATAATATTAGCCTTGCATTAATAGTATAGTTTGAAGCCTGGTAATATAATGCCTCCATCTTTGTTCTTTTGATTAGGATTGTTTTTGTTACTCAGGTTGTTTTCTAGTTCCAAAAGGAGCATAAAATTATTTTTTTTCTAGATTTGTGAAATATGATAGTATTTTGTCGACGATTGCATTGAATCTATGAATCACTTTGGGTAGTGTGGATACTTTAACAATGTTGAATTCACTGATTCTTGAGCATGATATATTTTTCTATTTGCTTGTGTCACCCGCAATTTCTTTCCTCAGTGTTTTGTAGTTCTCCTTGTAGAGATCTTTCACTTGGTTGGATAAGTATATTTTTAGGTATTTTTTTTTTTTTTGTATGTGTGGTAATGTGAATAGTATTGAGTCTTTAATTTGACTCTCAGCTTGACTGTTACTGGTGAATAGGAATGCTCCTGATTTGTGTACAATGATTTTGTATCCTGAGACTTTGCTGAATATATTTATCAGTTCCAGGAGTCTCTTCATGGACACTTTGAAGTTATCTATATATACCATATTATTGTCAGCAAAGAGGAATAGGTTGACTTCCTCATTCCCAATTTGGATATCCTTTATTTTTTTCTCTTCCCTGATTGCTTTGGCTAGGAATTCCAGCACTATGTTGTATAAAAGTGGTGATGGACACCCTTGTATTGTTGTTAATAGGAATGCTATCAACTTTTCCACATTCAGTATGATGTTAGGTATGGGTTTGTAATGTGTGGCTTTTATAATTTTGAGATATGTTCCTTCTATATCTAGTTTGTGGAGGGGCTTTTATCATAAGTGGGTGCTGAATTTTGACAGACACCTTTTCTGTATCTTTTGAAATGATCACATGGTAGTTGTTTTTGCTTCTGCTTATGTGGTCGATCACATTTATTGATTTATTTGTATCATTTGCTTGATGTCCTCTTGGTCATGGTGGATTATATTTCTGATATGCTGTTGCATTCAGTCTACTAGTATTTTATTAAGAACTTTCGAATCTATATTCACAAGGATGTGGTCTGTAGTTTTCTTTCTTTCGTTCTTTTTTTTTTTTCTTTTTTGTGGTTTTTGGGTGGGGCTGGGTTCGAACTCACCACCTCTAGCATATGGGGCTGGTGCCCTACTCCTTTGAGCCACAGGTGCTGCCCTGTAGTTTTCTTTCTTTGTTGTATCCTTTCCTAGCTCTGGTATTAAGGTGATACTGGCTTCACAGGATAAGTTGGGGAGAATGAGTTTCCCTTCTTCTCAATGTTATGGAATAATTTCTGTAGTATGGGTACCAGCTCTTCTTTGCAGGTCTGATGAAATTTGGCTATGAATCTACCTTGTCTAGTGTGCTTTTTTTTTATTGGAAAAAATTTTTATTACTGCTTCAATCGCACAGCTTGTTATTGGTCTGTTCAGGTGCTCTATTTCTTATTGATTAAATATGGAGAGGTTTTCCACAAAGCAATGTGGACTTCAGCATAAGGTGATAACTTTGGGCACAGGAGCCTATCCTGAAGGTACATGTAATGTATTTTAGCCTTGCTACTGGGGTCAATAGTATTGCTACCAGTGATTTACACTTTGGCATCTGACAGTAACAGTCAGTGTTAGTGGTGGCTTCAGGTGAGGAACCCCTTTATTTAGGGTATGTGCAGCAACTCTGCTGATTGGGGTGGCAGGGTTACTGCCAATAGCTTATACTTCAGCACCCAGTGGCAGCTGCCAAGAAGACAGCTACTTCAAATGGGGGATACTATCTTCAGGGCACAGACAAGTGCTATGTGGCATGCTACTTAGGGGATGGTGAGGTTACTGACAGTGGGGTGTGTTTTGATGCTCAGTGGCAGTAGCCTTTAGCAGCAGTGACTGTAGCCAGTACAGTCTGTCCTTAGGGCATATGTAAATGCATAGAGACCCTGCTCATGGAGCACAGGGTCCCTGCCAGTGGCTTGCACTTCATCACCTAGGTGCAGCAGACAGTGTTGTTATTTGTAGGTGGGGGAAGACTTTCCTCTTAGAATGTGCAAATAAAAGGCACATCCTTTGCTAAGTCACTTCCAGTGGCTCACTTTTTAGCCCCAGGAACAGCACATAATAGCAGTAGCAGTTGTGGGTAAAGGATATCATTGGTGTTCCAGGTATGTGGAAATGCATGGGTTGTTGGGCCAAAGGTCAGGATGTAGGCTGTTGTGGGCTAGGCTCTCAAAATGGTACTGTATTATAGCTGCTTAGGTGTCAGTGGGTATGTGGAACCTAATCTAAACTCCTTGTGTGGAACAATGCCTTCATGCAGTCTCCAGGCAGCTCCCGATTTCTCAGGGCCTGCAAGGTTACAGAGGCTGTTCCATGGCAAGGATTGCAAAAATTCCAGTGGTAACGTGAACCACTTGCGATCTTTGTCTTATCTTTTCCCTGTACTTGGAAGTATCTTAGAACTTTGAGCCTATCCCAGGGGCAGCCTGCCTCACTTACCTCCCTTTCCTTGCCTTAGGTCTTTTCTGTCATTTCTGTGTTGAGTTCCAGTGTTCTCTCTTAGATGATCTATTCAAAGTGTCCTTGGATATTTTAGATAAAAGTGTGTGCTGAGATATTAGCATTTCATGTATTAAACTGTTTATTGTGGAATATTTTTGTAATCCAAAGCTTGCTTTTTAAAATACACTTTTGAAAAGAAGTGGTATATAAAATCATAATAATTTAAATAAAGTTAATTTATGATAATTGCCATATTTGCCTCTATCCTAGTACACTGAACTATTATCCATGATCACATTGAATATGGTTGTAATTTAAGAAAATATATAACTGGTATTTAAGTTAAGTATACACTTCGCTTGATATCCTAAAGCTGTTTGATATATAATTGTTCATATTTGTTTATTATCACATTATTATTTTGACATTGGAATTTACTTAGGCACAAAGGGATACATATTCCTATCTCCATTTTATAGTAATACTCTCTAAAGGCATTGTTTTAGAGAAGTATAATGTGTGATCATTTGTGTAATGATCTCAACAAATAAATCAAGGTGACTTGAAGAATCAGCTATGTTCCTAGAATCATTTGTATTAATGCTCCATCTGGAGGCTCATCACTGGTACTTATAATCTTGGAAAAAAATTCTGCTTGTATCTGCAAGTATTATGGATGTGATGAAAAAGTAGGTTGTCAGGCATTAAATTTGTATTTTTTCAAATCAATTCAGATTTTTTTTAAAAAATGAGTTATTGAATAAAATAGTATATAAATGAAAATTTCAGGAAAGCCATGATTAATAAAATTTAGTGCCTTATATTTGTAAATAATGTTTTGTAATCAGCTTTGCTTAAATCATTTTTTCTTAGTGAGAATTGTAATTCTCTAAGAGGTATCTAGGAAAATATTTGCTATTTAAGAGAACAGGGCAAGCTATGCTAGAACACTTGTAATGCACACCTCATTCCTGCATAGCAGACAGCTGTTAGTTCACTCTACACAACTTTACAATGCCTTGCAGCAATATAGGTATAGGTGAGCATATTGATATAGGTGAGATATTTGTTTTTATACATCTGAGCATAGATTCTATGTTTCATAAATCATCAAAAAGCACTTTTGCATTATTTAAATTTCTGAATTTTCTAGTAATTCAATGATGATATACATTACAGCCTGTATTTTGTTTCATTCAGAAGTTTGTTAATGTTTCCTCACAGGAGTTTTTCAGTTTCAAATCTCATATTGAAATCTTTAATTCTTTTGGGGTTAATTTGTCAATATGGTGTGAGATAAAGGTCTAATATCATTCTTTTTATGTGAATATGCAGTTTTCCCAACATTTTTTTTTGTTGTTGTTAAAGAGAGTATCCTCTCCCCATTGTGTATTGTTGGTGCTCTTTTCACAAATTCACTGACCATATATTCATGGATTTATTAATATTTCTGTGTTATTTTCTTTCAGTGGTCTATATCTCTCTTTTTATGGCCATATCATAGTGTTTTGATTACTATGGCTTTGTAATTTCATTTGAAATGAGCAAATATTATACATCCAGCTTTGTTCTTCTTGCTCAAGATGGCTATAGCTATTTGGGGTCTTTTGAAGTTCTATAAGAATTAAGAATTCAGTATTTTGAAACCGTTGTCACAAATAGTAAAAGCATACCTATTTGGCATCTAGTATAAATGGCTATTTTACTTTTCTATTTATATACATTCTCTTAATATTTTCTATACTAGAACAGTTGACACTTTCTGTAGTATTTTTTCAAATTTTATGTGGAGGTAGGTGTATTACATATAAATTTCATGATAATACCAAAAGGCATTTAATTTTTTTTTTAAATGAGAGGAGTGCTTTGCTCTTAGAAGATAAATATTGAACAATTTAGAAGTAAATTATCCTAATGTCTTAAATCTCAAATGATTCAGCAACATTAAGTGTGTAAGTACATGTGTGTGAATGTGTAAAATTTATTAAAAGGAGTTGAAGAGAATCTGGGAAAAGGTTAAAGTTTGATGAGCTTAGGTTGAAGGGATGAATGAGTTTATTTTGCTATTCTTACAAATTTAAATAAAATACTTACTACTCAATGTATTCTATTTAAGCTGCTAAATTCAAAAATCCTTTTCTGAAGATGTGCAAAATTTGGTAGACTCAGTGCATATTTTCATGATCTGTTTTGATGAAATAGACACTAGACCCTTGCTGGGGACTGTTCCCATTGGTGAATCTCTATTCTGGAAAATTTCTGTGTGGGACTTCAAGCCAGAACTGACAAGAAGGCACCACTTTGTCAGAAAAGAACATATGCCTACTTTCGAACTTATTTACAAGGTAATTATCATTTATGATCATGTTAATTTACCCAAATGTCAGATGTACTAGGAAGCCACACTGACATTGCCCTGGGGTTTATTTCTTAGTAATACTTCAGTAATAGAAGGGGAAATTCTCACTTAAAGCAGATTTGTACATATTAATATATGTGGTTGACATGAGTGTATAAGTTTATACAAATCAGTGTTTAGGAGTGTCATTCCCATGCAAATGAGAACAATTATGAAATCATGGAATGCCAGCAGTGGCAAAAGTATGTTGAACTATGACAGATTTTGTACAAACTTGAAAAAATAGTTCTTCATTTCATATTGAACCCCCCTAAAACCCAAATAGTTAATGAGATTCTAAGAAATAAAAACAAATCTGGAGGCATCACATTATAAGACTTCAGGTTATACTACACGTCTACAGTGATTAAAATAGCATGGTATTGGCACAACAATGGAGGTATAGATGTATAACCATAGAATATAGAATATAGAGATGAAATCAGCTGCACATCACCACCTAATCTTTGATAAACCAAACAAAAACATGTACTGGGGAAAAGAATCCCTATTTAATAAATGGTGCTAGGAGAACTGTTTAGCCACATGTAAAACACTGAAATTAGATCTACACCTCTCACCACATATGAAAATTGACTCATGCTAGATAAAAGATTAAAATCTATGACACAAAATGTTAAAAACTCTAGAATAGAGTGTGGAAAAAGTAGTTGATGATAGGGCAGGGCCTGTGGCTCAGGTAGTAGGGCACTGGCCCCATATACTGGAGGTGGTGGGTTCAAACCCGGCTCTGGCAAAAAACTGCAAAACAAACAAACAAAAATAGTTGATGATATCAGACTGGGAAAAGATTTTATGAAGAAGACCCCATTGGTAACTTCATCAACACCAAAAATAAATGAATGTGATATAATTAAGCTAAAAAGCTTCATCACAGCTGAGGCCACAACGACAAAAACAAACAAAGTTCTGAAGGGGAGAAGGTGTTGCATATCACAAATCTGACAAAGGCCTAATAACAAGTATCTACAGAGAGCTCAAACTAATAAGAAAAGAGCAAATAGCCTCGTTTATTACTGGGCAAAAGACATGAACAGAATCTTTTCTGAAGAAGATAGACAAATAGGGAAAAAACACATGAAAAAATGCACATCATCTCTATTATCAGAGAAAAACAAATCAAAACCACCTCAAGATACCAGCTAACCCCAGCAAGATTAGCTCATATCACAGATTCCCAGAGCTGCAGATACTGGCATGGGTGTGGAGAGAAGGGAACATTTATATGCTATTGGTGATATTGCAAACTAAGACAGCCTTTTGGGAAAAAAGTATGGAGAATCCTCAAAGAGATAAAATAGACCTTCTATTTGATCCCACAATCTCATTACTAGGTATGTACCCACAAGGAAAAAGATCATTTTACCATAAGGACGTTTGCACTCATATGTTTATAGAAACTCAATTCACAACCATAAAGATGTAGAAACAACCCAAGTGCCTATCAACTCATACATATACATCGTTGAATGTTCAAGACCACATAGAGGGCTCAGGTAAAACAGGACTTCTTTGCTGCAAAGCTGTCATTGTTCCAGAATCTTATAACTAATAATTCCTTTTTATAATTGAATGGAAAATGGTATCTGTATACCATGGAATACTATTCAGCTATAAAGAAAGATGAAGACTCTGTATCTTTTGTATTTACCTGGAAGGATTTAAAGAAAATCCCCCTAAGTAAAGTATCGGAAGGATTTAAAGAAAATCTCCCTAAATAAAGTATCGCAAGAATGGAAAAGCAAGCATCCAATGTACTTAACAACATTAATATGTAACTAGTACATGAACAGCTATACACCCATACAAGAGAAAAACATTTAAATGCAAGAAGGGGGAGTGTGCTAAGCTCTCACCTATTGGGTACAATGTATGTGTATTTGGCACACTGCCTAGGTAAAGGGCTAGACAGCAACTTACCTAACGTGCAAACAATGCAACCAAATTGTATATGACCTTATATTAATCTGAATTTATTAAAAATATGAAAATTATGGAAAAACAGTATGATAATATTCTATGATAAGATTGTGGTGCTTCCTAACGTTCAAAAACTAAAGACAATGTTTATTTGCTTTCTTTCATTTTAATTAGAATATTAAAATGCTAAATTTGTTTACATTTATAGATTATTATTTTTCTATTCCTAATCATAATCTCAGAATCACAATTTTACCTTACTTTCCTTTAAAACCTCAACATGTGCCAAGGACCATTGCAAGCCCTTATTATGAATTCTAGAATGTAGTTTTCATCATTGCCTTATGAGACAAAGATAATATTAAATTTACTTATTTTATGAATAGGTTCCTACAGAGGCAGATACTAAGATAAGGGTTTGAGTATGTGTGTTTTATTATTTGTGTATGTTTCTCTGTGTGTGTATGTGAGGTGATACTAGGAGGTAGCAATAACGGAGCTGAAGAAGCTAGGTTGGGAAGGAACACAAAATATTCTCACAAGCCCCCCCCCCGGGGATTCTGATACACTACATTTTAGGACCGTTAGTCTAAGTTACGTGCTCTATTCGTTACATTATACATACAGTGTTAACACTAGTGTGAGAATCTCATCGGGTATCATCTATTTCCATTTTTTAAACATCAAAGAAAAAAATGAATGGTAACCATGCTAGAGTTCATAATTGGGGCTTATAAAAGTCCCTGGCACATGTTGAGATGTTAAACAAAAGTAAGCTACAATTGTGATTATGATTATGAATAGAAAAATATTAATCTAGAAATGTAAACAAGTTTAGTATTTGAATATTCTAATTAAAATGAAAGGAAGAACAGTTGTTACTAGGGCAGGGAAGGGGATGGATTGAGGAGACATAGGTTATAAGGTAAAAACTTGCAGGCATATAAGATAACTTATATATTGGTAAAGCATTAAATGATTTTACTAAAACTACCATTTTCCATTCAGTTATGAAAAAGGAATTCTTAGTTATAAGATTCTGGAACAATGACAGCTTTGCAGCAAAGAAGCCCTGTTTTACCTGAACCCTCTATGTGGTCTTGGACATTCAACGATGTAGATAATGTGCAGTAACATCAACGTTGGCTAGGAGGAGGACCTGCAACTTCACAACTTTAAGTGACCTGTACTGTGCAATTGAAACATGATTAAAATACTTTACTATTTTGAAGTTATTGTATGGGAATATCTATCTTCTTCACAGAACTCAACCAAAGCAGCTCATTGTAATAAATTAGGTATAGAAGCAGAGAGGACAATCTAGATGTCTTCAGTTAAGTCAGATAATTAAGAAATTTGAAAATAAAATATGTAAAACCATTTCATTCTTGTTATTCTATTTTGTTTTGAAAAATATAGCTATTTTTCATACCTCTTTGCTTGACTTCTTTGTAGATTCTGCTTATTAGCCCTTGGTCAGATGTGTAGCATGCAAATATCTTCTCATCTCGTTGCTTTGTTGATTGTGTCCTTAGTTATACAGAAACTTTTACCTCGATACTATCCCATTTACTTATTTTTATCATTGCTGTGAGATATCTTTTTGAAGAAATTCCTTCCCTAGGCCAACATAATTATGAGTTTTCCCCACATTTACCTCTAGAATATTTATAGTTTTGTTGTCTTAGGTTTAAATCTTTTGTCCATCATGAGTTGATTTTTGTGAGTGGTGAGAGGTGCAGGTCCTGTTTCAGTCTTTTACATGTGGCTAATCACATTTTCATGGAACTATGCTATTTATTCTAACACGGAATGGGTTTATTGCTATTTCAGTGGATTTATACATAGATAATATTTCCTCATGTAAATGTAGCATACCACCTATGCAGCTTGTGTTTTGTGTCTGCAGCTTCTAGTGGTATATTAGACATTGTCAATCTTAGTCACTTTATGTGAAAGGCAACATGAAACGGACTTGACATTCATGCAGCTTGTGTCTTGTTTTGCTGTTCCACTAAGTATTCATTTTTCTTTTACACCCAGAAAATTTTATTTATTCTTCAAATTCTGCTGAAGTATCTTTATTTGGGGGACTTTTCTAAAATTCTAGAGTTTACCACCTTTCTTCTTTATTTCCTATAGAATTGTTTATTACTATATTATAATGCTTATTACATTCTCTTCCAATTACCTGGTTTTCTGTTCTTTCTAAACTATCCCAGGGGTCCTCAAACTACGGCCCACGGGCCACATGAGGTGATGTGATTTTATTTGTTCTCGTTTTGTTTTTTTTACTTCAAAATAAGATATGTGCAGTGTGCACAGGAATTTGTTCATAGTTTTTTTTTTTTTTTTTTTTAACTATAGTCTGGCCCTCCAATGGTCTGAGGGACAGTGAACTGGCCCCCTGTTTAAAAAGTTTGAGGACCCCTGCTAGAGACAGGAGACAATGTCTGAGGAAGCTAAGCCTGGTGTAATCCATCTGTAATCCTGGCACTCTGGAAGGCTGAGGCAGAAGGATCACATGAGCTCAGGAATTTGAGATCAGCCTGAGCAAAAACAGGACCACATCTCTAGTAGAAAAATTAGCCAGGCATTATGGCAGGTACCTGTAATCTGTAATCCTGGCACTCTTGGAGGTGGAGGCAGGAAGATTGCTTGAGCCCAGGAGTTTGAGGTTGCTGTGAGCTAGGCTGATACCATGGCACTCTAGCCTGGGCAATAGCATGAGGCTCTGTCTCAAAGATATAGAGAGAGTGTATGAAGTATGCCCTTATGTTTTAACCAATCAAGGTATAAAGTATGAATCTCTTGGAAGATCAAAGCCATTGAATCCAATTATTCTAGTTTATGTTAGAATTGAAACAACTCTTGTAAGATGCACTGCAGGTATAATCCCACCAATCCCCCTCCCTCTTACAAGGGTATATGTGAAACTTGGTAAATGTGGAATGTAAGTGTCTTGGCACAGTAACTGAGAGAACGCCAGGAAGGCTATGTTAACCAGTGTGATGAAAGTGTGTCAAACGGTCTGTGAAGCTAGTGTATGATGCCCCATAATCATATCAATGTACACAGCTATGATTTAATAAAAAAAAGAATTGAAACAACTCAACAAAGGAATTTATACATTTTCTTGAAGCTGTCTAGAAGTCATCATTTTAGTAAGCAATTCAGGAGTCTTATAACTGCCTCTCTCTATAATTCTTTCTAACATAAAATCATATAGCTGGTAAATGATGATATTTGTCCCCTTGGAAACTAAGAACCATCAACCCCAACTTTCTCAGTGCAGCTTGCTAAGCTTTAAATCAAACTGGAAAGTTTAGATCAATAGCTTCTAGTGGTATATTAGATACTGTCAGCCTTAGTCACTTTACGTGAAAGGCAACATGAAACAGACTTGACATTCTGAACAGTCAAGTTGAAATACAGCCTAATCTTTGTTTTGTCAATTTGGCTTGACATTTTAGGATTAGAAAGTATTTTTCAGGTAGAGATACTAATTCATGTTATTATCCTTAGGTTTCTTTCAAAGTGTGATGTTTAGATCATATTATATATTTTTTTTATTTTTTTAGTAACCTTTTTTTTATTAAATCATAGCTGTGTACATTGATACGATCATGGAGCATCATTCACTAGCTTCACAGACCGTTTGACACACTTTCATCACACTAGTTAACATAGCCTTCCTGGCATTCTCTCAGTTACTGTGCCAAGACACTTACATTCCACATTTACCAAGTTTCACATATACCCTTGTAAGATGCACCGCCGGTGTAATCCCACCAATCCTCTTCCCTCTACCCACCTCCCCCCTCCCTCCCCTCCATTTCCCCCTTCCCCCTATTCTTAGGTTGTAACTGGGTTATAGCTTTCATGTGAAAACCCTAAATTAGTTTCATAGTAGGGCTGAGTACATTGGGTACTTTTTCTTCCGTTCTTGAGATACTTTACTAAGAAGAATATGTTCCAGCTCCATCCATGTAAACATGAAAGAGGTAAAGTCTCCATCTTTCTTTAAGGCTGCATAATATTCCATGGTGTACATATACCATATGGAGAACACTTAGAGATCTAAAAATAGATCTTCCATTCAATCCTGTAATCTCTTTACTGGGCATATACCCAGAAGACCAAAAATCACATCATAACAAAGATATTTGTACCAGAATTTTTATTGCAGCCCAATTCATAATTGCTAAGTCATGGAAAAATCCCAGATGCCCATCAATCCACGAATGGATTAATATATCATATTATATTTTTCAGTACCTTACCACTCATTTATCAAGACATGCCGTTTGTATCTCCTTCTCTTGAGTTTGTCTTTTTTTTTTTTTTTTTTGAGACAGAGTCACACTTGATCATCCTGAGTAGAGTGTCCTGGTGTTATAGCTCTCAGCAGCCCCAGACTCTTAGGATTAAGTGATCCTCTTGCCTCAGCATCCCAAGTAACTGGCACTACAGGCTCCCTCACAACACCCAGCTACTTTTTCTTTTTTTAGTAGAGATGGGGTCTCACTCTTTTTCAGACCTGGGTCGAGCTCAAGCAATCTACCCATGTCAGTTTCCCAAAGTTCTAGGATTACAGGCATGAGCCACCACACCTGACTCTTCTCTTGAATTTGTATGGGCCTCTGTGACTATCTTACCTAAAGGATGATGGCACAAGTGACACTGATTTTCCAAACTAGGTCATAAAAAATAATACAGCCCAAGTAGCACTCTCTCAGTACCTTTGGCTTTTGAACGTAGCCTTCACAATGTGAGGATTCACACAGCATATGGAAAGGCCTACATGATAAACGAAAGACTCCATCCCTTGCTGTGTTATCTATCCCACAGCAAGCACAAACTTGTTAACCATGTGCGTAAGCCATCCTGAAGTGGTTTCTCCTCTTTCCAACTCCTCATTTAAACTTCATGAGCTATGAAAAAGAGCAGAGATCAGCCTTCTTCACTAAGTTCTGCTTAACTTGTAGAGTTCTTAGCTAATAAATGATTATTGTTTTAAGATACTAGGTTTTAAGGTTTTATAGATCAATAGATAACTGGAATAGTGTTTAAATATAGTACCACACTCAAAATAAGACTATCATTGGAGAGTTGATTTTGTTTGTTGGTATGAGAGAGAATATTATTCCACTGAATGTCTACTTGCCAAAGTCTATTTAGTTTTCAATGATCATGTTAAATATATTTTGCTTTCTAGAGCATGTTCTAAGCTCCCAGCTAGAGTTTATCATCATTATCTATGTTCTATGTTCATCTCTGTGTTTTAGTACTTTTCTTATAATTTCCTGGTTTTCAAACTCTTCCCAAACTTTATACCCGTAATACCCCATGGACATAGAAAATATGGCCTCAATTAGAGTTTATGTAGTGATTATTAGCCATCCTGGATTTGTTGTATTCTGTTACAGAGCTTACACCCTTCTGTCTCTTAATGCCACCTTCTTCATGTGGCATTAAGAGACAGAAGGGTGGTCTCTGGAGCTGCTGCTAAAGATTGTTAGGAAGATTTATCTCCCCTTTGCTCAGGAGTGATGCACATTACCTTATTAACATTTAGCAGGGCAAAATAAGGGTTATGGCCCCACCCAATCATAAGAGGGGTCTGAGTTCTAACTCCTCCTTTGTTAGTCTTCCCACACAAAACTTACCTTCTGAAAAAAAAGCATATTGGGTGGTGAGTTGTCACTTAGTTATCTCTGCTGGAAAAGTCAAAACCAGAAAGGCACAATAGAATAAAAATGAAACAATGCCACTATTTTGATACTTACTAGCTCCCAGATGGTGGACAAATCTTGACATTTATGAGGCTGTCTTTTCATCTATAAAGCAGCCACAGTAATTACATTTATTTCATGTTTATAGTGAGAATCAAAATAATCTACTTTGCAAAAGCAAAACATTGTTAGGCATTAGCTTATTATGACCCAGGACCTTTTGTGCTTTATATTATCCTTAGTATCTTGCACCTAGTAAGCGGTTGATAAATTTAGAGCAGATACATATTATTTTGGTTGTCCCTACAGAAAAATAAGCATGTTAAAAATGTATATATTTGGATTGTTTATATGATAAGGCTAAATATTTTTTAAAATATACCATTATCTTAATGATTTCTGACCATAAAACAAAAACCAGAGCAAAATTAAGTCTGAGAAAATATAAACACAAAAATAAATATTAATAACAAAATAGTCTCTGTCGATTGAGACTAACTAGATAATGAATACTTTACATGAATTACTTTTTTAATGTAAAAATTAATCCTGACATATATTATTATCTATATCATAGAGTTGAGACTTGTCAAGAAAATTTTTAAAATTTACCTGCTTTCATGTAGCCAATAAGAGAAAAAAGTTAGATTTGAACTTGTTTAACTCCAGGGCTTGATAATTTTAGAGGTGCAGTTCACCATATTTCTTATGCCTCTGAGGAACATATTGAAATAATGATATCTTTCTGCTCCTTTTAACTGATTTTTTGATAGAATTCAAAATCTTTGAAAAAGTTGTGAAGCATACTAGGGTGATGCTAAGAATCTTTGAAATTACTCTGAGTCTATGAATATCGATTTGGATTTGTTTTAATCAATTGTATTATCTGTTTCTAAATTTGTGCAGGTGATTGATAAAGATGTTTTTCAGAATGTGAATTTGAGCCATAGTCCCATTTCATTGAAGTCAGATACCCAGAAAAGAATATTTGGGACACCTTGGGGGCAGATGAGAGTTCAAATTTATCTGCATCATCCACTTGTAGGTAACTGCTATTCAACAGTATATATATGTAGCTATACAGCTATCTTCACAGCAGAGAGCAACCCTTTGAGAGGAATATATATGGAACGTGAACTCTCATAATCAGAGAGGGGTTTTGTTGCTGTGTTTAACTTCCCCTAGGACTACATGAGTATTCATTTGAAATCATAAATCTATATCATAAGCTTTTATGGTCTTCAGGAACTTTTTATTTTATCATTGAGTCATTCTTATAAATACTGGGGTTGTATAGAAGCCTTCTTTTTTCCTCTCTCAGTAAACAGCATGTTAAAGGCAAAGGACAGAAAGGAAGTTTAGTATTCCATAAGGTGTAGTGCATGGGCTAGCATTTGTATATGCAATATTGAGGAATCCATGGCAGGTTTCTGTATTGGGGAAGATCGAATTTTACGTAATAACAGAGCTCACAGTGTTCTGCAAACACATCACCTTTACAGCTCACGAATGGAATATTTTTTTTCTCCCACCCCCCCGCGAATGGAATATTTTAATCTCATAGTAATCTCTCTTTACTGCTTGGTGATGTTTCATGACTTTCAGAGAAGGTCATGGTGACTTGCTCTGAAACTGCACAACTATGTATTCAGAAGATGTGTATGTTCATATTGACGGTAAAAATGGCACCAGAAATGTACATCACATTCACGTGTAAAAAGAGATCTGTGTTTTTAAAAGTCAGTCTCATCTTTTGAAATCACTGGAAAACTTTATTGTTCTGGATGCTCATATCAACATCCTGAACTTTAATGATTTAAAAGTGCTTTTACTCAGAAGCAATGGTTTTTTAAAGAAATTAAAAGACTATAACCATTTATTTTTATTATTACTCTATAAAAGAAAGGACATTTGACAGCAAACGTGTAGGAAGGATGTAATCTTAGGATGAAGAACTTAATACACTGTTTCCTTCTTCCCTCAAGGATTAATAAACTCTGTCACTAACATCATCAGTGTTTTTTCCAGATATTCCCACATCATTGTTTGAGAAGCATTATTCTAGTGGATATTTGGCAGTGCCAGAAGATGTTTTTGGTAGTCATAACTGGGGAAGGTGCTACTGACATTTAGTGAGTAGAGGCCAAGGATGCTGCTAAACATCTGCAATGCATAGTTCCATCCTCAAGACAAAGAATTAAAGAAGTACCTAGTCTAAAGTATCAACAGTGACAAGATTGAGAAAGCCTTCTCTCAGGGGTCAATAGATATTCCTGTGTTAGCAAGACAGGGGCTCTGTAGAACTTCAGGGCAATTCTTTTAGAAGGAACATCACTATGGTGTTTCCTGTACTATGATTCCATTTAGGGACAGAAGCAAAAGCTTTTAATAGTCCTAAAGTTAAAAATTGAACATAGCTCATTTGACAGAAACATTAACTCTGGTAATTGAGTGGTTATTCCTTTGTCGTTGTCTTCATTGAAACAGAGAGGTCTAAATATATAGTCATATGAATTCCTAGGGAAATGTACTGCAATGGAGGGTTTATTAGCAGAATATGTGTGTGTGTGTGTTTGGAGGCCCGTGAGGTTTAGCTTGATGGGTGTGATAGGAATTGATGCTGGAAATGTAGCCAGTGGCCCAATGATAAATGGTGTATGCGGAGATTGGTTTTTATATTTAAATCTTCAGGAATTTGTGTTGTAGTAAAGGTTGTCACACATTATTTGAAATTTCTCTAATCCAGATGTGAGGTCTACCATTCCCTTGAAGGGAGGAAAGCATTGTCATGCTTTTAGCAATAGAATATGGTGACAATGATATTGTTCCAGTTTCTGGGCTCAGGCTTCAAGATCCTAGAAGTTTATAATTCCTGTCTTTTTTTTCTTTTTTTTAATAAACACAGCATGTTGCTATGTTTCCCAGGGTGGCCTCGAACTCCTGGGCTCAAGCGATCCACCCACCTTGGCTTTCCAAAATACTGAGATTACAGGTGTGAGCTATAGCACCTGGTCCTCCATTCACTTTTTTTTCTTTAATTAAATCATAGCCGTGTACATTAATGTGATCATGGGGCACCATGCACTGGTTTTATATACAATTTGAAATATTTTCATCAAAGTGGTTAACATAGCCTTCCTGGCATTTTCTTAGTTATTGTGTTAAGACATTTATATTCTACATTTAGTAAGTTTCACATGTACCCTTGTAAGATGCACCATAGGTGTGGTCCCACCAATTACCCTCCCTTCCCCATCCTCCCCTGTCCCCTCCCCTCCCCTCCATTGCCCCTTTCCTCCATTCACTTTTGACATTTACTTTCTTATTGAAGAGATACTGAATTGTACTTGTAAGCTCATCACTCTGCTAGGTTCTGAGATACAGTGAACAAGACGTGGCTCTGTCTTTTCACAAAACATATCACCATCTTTTATTTCTTTTTTTTCCTATTTTTTATTTTATTAAATCGTAGCTGTGTACATTGATATGCTCATAGGGCATCATACACTCGATTCATAGACCATTTGACACATTTTCATCACAATGGTTAACATAGCTTTCCTAGCATTATCTCAGTTACTGTGCCAAGACATTTACATTCTACATTTACCAAGTTTCACAAATACCCCTGTAAGATGCACCACAGGTATTTTTCCTAGGCTCACAATACCAGGGGGTGGCCCAGGACAATATTATTATGAATTAGAGGGAATAGAGAAAGGTTAAATTTCTTTTTTTCCAGACAGAGTCTTAGTTTGTCTCCCTCCGTAGAGTGCTGTAGCATCACAGCTCACAGCAACCTCAAACTGTTGGGCTCACGCCATTTTCTTGCCTCAGCCTCCTAAGTAGCTGGGACTACAGGCTCCTGCCACAACGCCCGGCTATTTTTAGAGACGGGGTCTCACTGTGGCTCAGGTTGGTCTAGAACCTCAGGCAATCCACTTGCCTCGGCCTCCCAGAGTGCTAGGATTAGGCATGAGCCACCGTGCCCAACCAAGGTTGAGTTTTTAAAAATTTTGGATTAATATGAGCGTACATACTTTAGGTTACATTGTTTGCATTTGTAAGGTAGAGTTCAAGTTGCAATTGAGACCTTCACCACTGCCATGAAAGAACTATGCCTACCATGAGACCACCATGTAAAAAGATAACAATATGTGGAGAGAACTGGAGGGTAATATGCCCAGAAGATAAAGAGACAGAGAAATAGGGAGAGAGACAGAGATGGTCAAGTAGAATAAGAAACACTGAATAGCTAAACATTAAAGAAGATATATTAAAAGTAGACTCCGTAGCATTAGCTGCCCAAGGTAATGCAACACATCAATGGATCAAAGATAAGTTGAGCCTTTGCTGCATTCTTTACCCACAAAACTGTGAACTAAAATGGCTTTAAGCTGACAAATATTATTGTTGGTATATTTTTATACAGCAATATATAACCAGAATAGGAACCATCAAAAATTTAGGGAATAAATTATACCATCATATTTCTTTCAGAAAACACTTGGTAGGAGGATCGATCTGGGTGGGATAAACCTAGAGACAAGGAATAGCTTCAAAGGCTATTTCAGTATCACTAGACAAGAAGTATTGAAAGGTGGAGCTGTGAAAGGGGAAATGATAGAAGCAGTGATAAAGGACTTGAGGGACAAGATTCGAAAAATATTTTAGAGACCAGATACATAGGTGACTGAGCGAATGTAGAAGTGAGGAAATTAGAGTCAAAGGATTAATTCAGAGTCATTTAGAACTAAACTCTAGTAATCATTTACACTGATGACCTCATTTTAAGATAAGCAAACAGAGATAAAATAAATGGAATTATAACTAAAAACCTGATTGCCTAGACTTCAAGTCCAAAGGGATGTTGCTTACTACCTGTTCTTCCCCTTATTCAAAATGGAGTTTGGTACAAATTTATGAATAGAATTATTTCTTTGGCATTCTAACTTATCCACATGGAAATTCTTCTGTCCCTAATTAGGGGTGATTTTCAAAAATGCCTCATCTGTATTGCCAAGTGTGTGACCAAGTTAATGTAATAACACATAACTTTAAGAGGTGAAAGTTGAGGTTTCTTGACACAATTAAGGGAAGCCTCAATTTATACTTGAATGAATAATCATCAATGTCTTATGAGTTTATAAGTTCAAAAGTATATTTTGTTTCTAAAATATTTTATATACTCTTATTTGACTATGCTATTGTAATACTTTAGTGATTATTTCCCTTGATGAGGTTTTATTTTACAGTAGTAAATTAGGTGAATCAAAAATATCCCTTTATGAAAATGTGTCAAAATGTTTATAAAACCAGTGTATGGTACCCCATGATTGCATTAATGTACACAGCTGTGGTTTAATATTAATAAAAAAAGAAAAAAAATCCCTTTCATTTTCATTTATATAAGAGCAAAAGTAGTGTTTAGAGTAATATATTTTTTTTCTTTTAAGACAGAGTCTATGTTGCCCTTGGTAGTGTGCCATGGCATTACAGCTCACAGTAACCTCCAACTCTTTTTTTTTTTTTTATTAAATCATAACTGTATACAATGATATGATTATGGGGCATCATACACTCACTTCATAAGCCATTTGACACATTTTTATCACAGTGGTTAACATAGCCTTTCCGGCGTTATCTCAGTTACTGTGCCAAAACATTTACATTCTACATTTACCAAGTGTCGCAAATACCCCTGTAATATGCACCACAGGTGTGATCCCTCCGATTCCCCTCCCTCTACCCACCCCCCCCTTTCCCACTTCCCCCTATTGTTAAGTTGTAGCTGGGTTATAGCTTTCATGTGAGAGTCCCAAATTAGTTTCATAGTAGGGCTGTGTACATTGGGTATTTTTTCTTCCATTCTTGGGATACTTTACTAAGAAGAATATGTTCCAGCTCCATCCATGTAAACATGAAAGAGGTAAAGTCTCCATCTTTCTTTAAGGCTGCATAGTATTCCATGGTATACATATACCACAATTTATTAATCCATTCGTGGATCGATGGGCACTTGGGCTTTTTCCATGACTTAGCTATTATGAATTGGGCTGCAATAAACATTCTGGTACAAATATCTTTGTTATGTTGTGATTTTTGGTCTTCTGGGTATATGCCCAGCAGAGGGATTACAGGATTGAATGGCAGATCTATTTTTAGATCTCTGAGTGTTCTCCATATATCTTTCCAAAAGGAATGTATTAATTTGCATTCCCACCAGCAGTACAGAAGTGTTCCCTTTTCTCCGCATCCACGCCAACATCTCTGGTCTTGAGATTTTGTGATATAGGCTAGTCTCATTGGAGTTAGATGATATCTCAAAGTAGTTTTGATTTGCATTTCTCTGATGATTAAAGATGATGAGCATTTTTTCATATGTCTGAAGGCCGTGCGCCTGTCTTCTTCAGAGAAGTTTCTCTTCAAATCCCTTGCCCAGCCTGCGATGGGATCCCTTGTTTTTTTCTTGCTGATGCGTTTGAGTTCTCTGTGGATTCTGGTTATTAAACCTTTGTCAGAGATATACCCTGCAAATATCTTCTCCCATTCTGAGGGCTGTCTGCTTACTCTGCTTACTGTGTTCTTAGCTGTGCAGAAGCTTTTTAGTTTGATCAAGTCCCAGTAGTGTATTTTTGAAGCTGCTTCAATTGCCCGGGGGGTTCTCCTCATGAAATACTCACCCAGACCAATTTCTTCAAGGGTTTTCCCTGCATTCTCCTCTAGTATTTTTATAGTTTCATGTCTTAAGTTTAAATCTTTAATCTAATGAGAGTCTATCTTAGTTAATGGTGAAAGGTGTGGGTCCAATTTCAGTCTTCTGCAGGTTGCCGGCCAGTTCACCCAGCACCATTTGTTAAATAGGGAATCTTTTCCCCACTGAATGTTTTTAATTGGCTTGTCAAAAATCAAATAGCGGTAAGCAGCTGGATTCATCTCTTGGTTCTCTATTCTGTTCCAGATATCTACTTCTCTGTTTTTGTGCCAATACCATGCTGTTTTGATCACTATCGATTTGTAGTAAAGTCTGAGGTCTGGTAGTGTGATTCCTCCTGTTTTGTTTTTATTTCTGAGTAATGTCTTGGCTATTCGAGGTTTTTTCTGATTCCATATAAAACGAAGTAATGTTTTTTCAAGATCTTTAAAATATGACAGTGGAGCTTTAATAGGGAGTGCGTTGAAATTATATATTGCTTTGGGTAGTATGGACATTTTGATAATGTTGATTCTTCCTAGCCATGAGCATGGTATGTTTTTCCATTTGTTAACATTTTCAGCTATTTCTTTTCTTAGAGTTTCATAGTTCTCTTTATAGAGATCTTTCACGTCTTTTGTTAGGTAAATTCCCAAATATTTCATCTTCTTTGGCACTACTGTGAATGGGATAGAGTCCTTAACTGCTTTTTCAATTTGACTGTTGTTGGTGTATATAAAGGCTACCGATTTATGAATGTTGATTTTGTAACCTGAGACGCTGCTGTATTCCTTGATCACTTCTAGGAGTTTTGTAGTAGAGTCCCTAGTGTTTTCCAGATACACAATCATATCATCTGCGAAGAGCGAGAGTTTGATCTCTTCTGACCCTATATGGATACCCTTGATCGCCTTTTCTTCCCTAATTGCAGTGGCTAAAACTTCCATTACAATGTTGAAAAGCAATGGAGACAATGGGCAGCCTTGTCTGGTTCCTGATCTGAGTGGAAATGATTCCAATTTAACTCCATTCAATATGATATTGGCTGTGGGTTTGCTGTAGATAGCCTCTATCAGTTTAAGAAAAGTCCCTTCTAGACCAATTTTCTTGAGTGTTCTGATCATGAAGGGATGCTGGATATTATCAAAAGCTTTTTCTGCATCGATTGAGAGAATCATATGGTGTTTGTTTTTTAATTTGTTTATGTGCTGAATTACATTTATAGATTTACGTATATTGAACCAGCCTTGACACCCTGGGATAAAACCAACTTGGTCATGATGTATAATTTGTTTGATGTGTTGCTGGATTCTGTTTGTTAGGATCTTATTGAATATTTTTGCATCTATATTCATTAGTGATATTGGTCTATAATTTTCTTTTCTTGTTGGGTCTTTTCCTGGTTTGGGGATCAGGGTGATGTTTGCTTCATAGAACGTGTTGGGTAGTCTTCCTTCTTTTTCTACATTTTGGAACAGGTTGAGTAATATAGGTACTAATTCCTCTTTAAAGGTTTGGTAGAATTCTGACGTGAAACCATCTGGTCCCGGGCTTTTCTTTTTAGGGAGGTTTTGTATAGTTGATGCTATTTCTGAACTTGATATGGGTCTGTTCAACATTTCCACTTGATTCTGGTTAAGTCTTGGAAGGTGGCGTGCTTCCAAGTATCGGTCTATTTCCTTCAGATTTTCATATTTCTGAGAATAAAGTTTCTTGTAATATTCATTAAGGATTTTTTGGATTTCTGATGAGTCTGTGGTTATTTCGTCTTTGTTGTTTCTGATTGATGATATTAGAGATTGTACTCTTTTTTTCCTGATTAGGTTGGCCAGAGGTTTATCTATTTTATTGACCTTTTCAAAAAACCAGCTTTTTGATTTATTGATCTGTTGTATTATTCTTTTGTTTTCAATTTCATTTAATTCTGCTCTAATTTTGGTTATTTCTTTTCTTCTACTGGGTTTGGGGTTGGAATGTTCTTCCTTTTCCAGTTGCTTGAGATGTCCCATTAAGTTGTTAACTTCCTCTCTTTCCGTTCTCTTGAGGAAGGCTTGCAGTGCTTTAAATTTCCCTCTTAGAACTGCCTTTGCAGTGTCCCATAGGTTCTGATAGTTTGTGTCTTCATTGTCATTTTGTTCCAAAAAATTGGTGATTTCTTTCTTAATCTCATCTCTGACCCAGCTATCATTCAGCATAAGGTTATTTAACTTCCATGTTTTTGTATGGGTATGCAGATTCCTGTTGTTACTCAATTCAAGTTTTATTTCATGATGGTCCGAGAAGATGCATGGAATAATTTCTATTCCTTTAAATTTACTGAGGTTAGACTTGTGACCTAAAATGTGATCAATTTTGGAGTAAGTTCCGTGGGCTGATGAGAAGTATGTGTATTCAGTTTTGTTGGGATGAAATGTTCTGTAGATGTCTGCTAAATCTAAATATTGGATGGTTAGTTTTAAATCTAAGGTTTCTTTGCTCAGCTTCTTTCTGGAGGATCGATCCAACACTGCCAAGGGAGTGTTGAAATCTCCAACGATTATGGAGCTGGAGGAAATCAAGTTACTCATGTCTGTTAGAGTTTCTCTTATAAATTGAGGTGCATTCTGGTTGGGTGCATAGATATTAATAATTGAGATCTCGTCATATTGAGTATTACCCTTAACAAATATGAAGTGACCATTCTTGTCCTTCCTTACTTTTGATGGTTTAAAGCCTACTGTATCTGCAAATAAAATTGCAACACCTGCTTTTTTCTGATTACCATTTGCCTGAAATATGGATGACCATCCTTTCACCCTGAGTCTGTATTTGTCTTTTAAGTTGAGATGTGACTCTTGTATGCAACAAATATCTGGCTGAGTTTTTGTATCCAGTCAGCTAACCTATGCCTCTTTAGAGGACAGTTTAAGCCATTCACATTGATGGAGAGTATTGATAAGTCTGGTGGAATTTTGGGTATCGAGTTTTTCAAAGGTCCAGTGGACATTTTTAATCCTTTCGCCAGTGTGGAAGTTGGAGTTTGATCCGAAGTTTCTGAGTGAGTTTACTTTTGTGGTATAGGATTGGGTTGGTCATTGTGGAGGATAGGTCTGAGAACATCCTGAAGAGCTGGTTTACTTATGGCAAATTTTTTCAACATATGAATGTCATTGAAGTATTTAATTTCTCCATCATAGATGAAACTCAGTTTAGCTGGATACAAGATCCTGGGTTGAAAGTTTTTTTGCTTTAGGAGATTAAAAGTTGATGACCAGCCTCTTCTTGCTTGAAAAGTTTCAGCAGAGAGATCTGCAGTTATTCTAATATTCTTACCTTTGTACGTTATAGTTTTCTTTCGCCGGGCTGCTTTGAGAATCTTCTCTTTCATGTTAACTTTAGTGAAGCTAATTATGATATGTCTGGGAGATGGCTTATTGGGGTTGAATCGTGCTGGGGTTCTGAAGCTGTCTGCTATCTGAATTTCAGATTCTCTAGGCATGTCTGGAAAATTTTCTTTCATAATTTCATGTAGAAGGGCCTCTGTGCCCTTGGCAGCCACTTCATCGTTCTCCGAAATTCCTATAACCCTTATGTTGTGTTTTTTCGAATTATCTGAGAGTTCTCTGAGTGAGTGATCCGTTTTTGCTCTCCATTTCTCTTCCTCTTTGAGAGATTGGGAGCGTTCGAAGACTTTATCTTCAATGTCAGAAATCCTTTCTTCTGCTTGCTCCATTCTGTTACTGAGGGATTCTACTGTATTTTTCATATCTTTGAGGGCTGTAAGTTCTTGTTTCAGTGTGTCTAAGTCTTTGGTGGTTTTGTCTTTAAATTCGTTAAATTCTTGAGACAATTTTTGAATTTCTCCTCGAATTCCTAATTCCATTTTATTAATCTTGTCTGCAAACCAAATTCTGAATTTGACTTCTGACATCTCAGCCAGTTGTTTATGAATGGGATCTTCAATCACATCTGCCGTATCTTTTCTTGGGGGGGTTGATCTATTCTGGTTATTCATGTTACCAGAGTTTTTCCGCTGATTCCGCCCCATGGTTTACTCCCTTTGGTTTTTCCCCTGGGGTTTTATCGAGGGCCCGTACAGTGTTGTGGCCTGAGAAACTGGGGCCCTGTCTGGTGTGGTGGAGCAAAGTGGTTCTGTCTTGTTTTCAGCTGGTTTCTGTTCGATCCTATTGCAACTTCTACTCTAACTTGAAGTCTCAGCTGTGTGGAAAAATCAGCAATTAAGTCACCCCGCCTGCCCACCTCTGGCCCCAGTTGGAAAAGGAGAATCAAACCTTCCTACAATCGCACACCCAGGGCACCACCTGAAAAGTCCTCAGTCTATTAGCCCAGTTCAAAAGGTCCGAATCAACTGTCTCAATCGGCACTTGTCTCGGGTGGAAGGGTTCAAGAGGTCTCTGGGAACTGGATCACAGGGGCTTGGTGACTCCTCTGACACAGCTCACCCCAGTGCAGCGTGGAGTCAGGAGGAGCCACCCAGCAAACAGAGCAGTCTGGGAAGGTTGACGTCTCCTTCCCCACTTTGCCCCTCCGTCGGACCCAGTCACTGGTATCTCTGCAGATGGCTAACCCAGTTGCCTGCAGTGAACAGACACTCCAGATGTTTGTACCTGTCTGAATCACAAGGAAGTCTGCCAGGCCCCTGCAGACTGCCGCTATCTAGCAGGAGGAGATGGGGCCTGACATCTTTGAGTGTTTGATGCAGGTGATGGGAAGGAGGTGTTCACTCAGGCTTAGCCCCGTCCCTGATGCACGCTGCTAACAGAACAGAACAGAACAGACAACTTTGCGGGGTTCTGTCTCTGTTCCTGTCGTCGCCTACAGGAGACGGGCTGTTTTTAGTTCAAACGTCTTTGCTGCTGGAGAATTGCGTCTGAACACCTCTCTGGGTCGGCCCCGCCCTGGAAGCTTCCCGGGTTTGTGAGCCAGGTCACCCGGTGGCCTCCTCTGGTTGCCCAGGGAGACAGGGGGTGTGGTCTCAGAATATCCAGAAGTGAGCGTTCTGCCGTTAAAGAAAAAACGGCTGTTGATCTACCTCCAGGGAACTGCTGCTCTGGTGTGGGCACTCAGGCGACCCTTTTCTCCTCTGTCCCGCGCCCCAGAGTCAGCACTGAGCGGCCGCAGTTTGTGCTGGGTCCACACCCCTTAAGAGATCCCCCAAGAATCAGAACTCTTGGGGGATGGGCCCCCAGACCCGGATTGGGAGTGGGGCGGGGGGAAGCTAGAGTTTCATTCAGTTTCACGCAATACTACGGTCCGGGGAGGGCTCCTGCACTGCACCGCAGGGAAGTGCCGCCAAGGCTTGATTTCCCCTCAGCAGAGTGCCCTCTCCTCGCTCACGTGTCCCAGAGTCAGCGCTGACCTGACGCAGCTCAGGCACTGTGCACTCCCCTCGAGAAATCACCCAAGGAGCCGAACTCCTGGGGGATAGGCCCTCAGACCCCGAGTGAGAGTAAGGGTTCTCAGCTCTCAGCGGGGAGGCCAGAGTCTGATTCAGTCTTGGGCCCCGTATGCCCGGGGAGGGTTGCTGCACTGCACCGCAGGGAAGTGCCGCCAAGGCTTGATTTCCCCTCTGCAGAGTGCCCTCTCCTCGCTCACGTGTCCCAGAGTCAGCGCTGACCTGACGCAGCTCAGGCACTGTGCACTCCCCTCGAGAAATCACCCAAGGAGTGGAACTCCTGGGGGATAGGCCCTCAGACCCCGAGTGAGAGTAGGGGTTCTCAGCTCTCAGCGGGGAGGCCAGAGTCTGATTCAGTCTTGTGCCCCATATGCCCGGGGAGGGTTGCTGCACTGCACCGCAGGGAAGTGCCGCGAGGCGTGACTCCCCCTCAGTCCGGTGCCCTCTCCTCACTCGGCGCGCCTCAGAGTCAATGCTGACCAGTCGCAACTCGGGGACTGTCCACTCCCCTTGAGAAATCACCCAAGGATCCGAAGTCCTGGGGGACAGGCCTCCAGACCTCAGTGGGCGGGAGGGGAGCGCCGGGGATTCAGGGTTGCCGGCAAAGGATTCCCAAAGTTTTATTCAGCCCTATGTCCAGCAGGAGAACGCCACGGCACCCCAGTAGGGGAGGTAGGTCCAGTTTTTAGAAGGTCTCTCCCGTGGAGTGTAGTGGGAGGGCCTTTAATTTCTGCCCGCTTGTTTAATTGTGGGGCTCTTGAGCCCGTCTCATGGGGGAGGGGGACTCCCGTCCGCTTGGTGGTGGATTTTGTACCTTTTGTTTGCGTCCTTGTGATCACAACTTGCCTCAGCGGTGTTGATGTGCGTTCTTCAGCCGTCTCTCTTGGTGGGGCTCAAGTCCACCAGGATACTTACTAAATTCCTGTCCCTTAACTCTCCTTCTGGATGGGAGCCTCTGTTGAAAGCTGGCTTCAGTCCGCCATCTTGTCTCTATCCCCAACTCTTGTGCTTAAGCAATTCCTCTGGCCTCAGCCTCCCAAGTAGCTGGGACTACAGAAACCTGCCACAACACCCAGATATTTTTTTAAATTAATTTATTATTTTTTAATTAAATCATAGCTGTGTACATTAATGTGATCATGGGGCACCATACACTGGTTTCATAGACCGTTTGACACATTTTCATCACACTGGTTAACATAGCCTTCCTGGCATTTTCTTTTGTTGCAGTTGTCTTTGTTGTTTAGTAGGCCTGGGCTAGGTTTGAACCCGCCTGCCTAGGTGTATGTGGCTGGCGCTCTAAAACACTGATCTATGGGCGTCAAGCCTAGAATAATATAATTTATTAATAAATGTCTAAAATATGCAATCGATGTAAATTTTTTCTCACTTTTATTTTATGCCAATTTTTGAAAATTAAGCATTTTTCTAAGTGAAATAGCTAAGCAATGTGTTATATGTTCTCCAACATATTCACAAGGGAAACCCTATTAAGTACATTGTTGCTACCCGCTGTATATTCATGGTTTGTTCTCCAACATATCACAGAGGAAACCATACTAAGTACATTTGTTTCTTTCCAGTGAGTATCGGAAATCATTATTGCAATCATAGCAAACTGAATTTATTGCCAACCTCTGATAAATCCATGTATGGACTTGAAAATAATTTCATAGTCTATATTGAGGATATGAGAGAGAAAGAGAGAGAGATGGCAATTCCAATAAAATATGATAAAAAAAGGTCAGTATCCTAGCATCTCTATCTGTACAGCACAGGAATACATTATCATTTAATCTATCAAGAGCTTTTCTCTAAATGACAAACAATTATTTAATGTTTTTGATAAGAACATGTTTTCCCTACATATTAGCATTTCAGTACAAGGAATTTTGTTTGAAAGCAAAAAAAGTTTGAGACCGGATAATATCAAACATTGTAGAGAGAAACATTTAAAATATGTTTTTAGTCTTAATTTTGAATGTTTTAAGCATACTGAAAGTAGACAAAATGATACAAATAAACCACATGTACTCACCAACCATTTTTCCAGCCTTATTAGAGTATAATTTTAGAAAACATATTTTAAGTATTTAAGGCATAGAACTTCATTATTTGATATACAATTTGCAATGATTACTACAACCAAATTAATTAACACATCTATCACCAGATTTAGTTAGTATATTGTGTGTGTGTCTGTGTGCACGCGCTTGTGTATATGAAATGAAGACACTTAAGATCTACTCTTTTAGCAAATTATGAGTGACAAATACAGTATT
The DNA here is from genome assembly GCF_027406575.1 of Nycticebus coucang. Lineage (NCBI taxonomy): Eukaryota > Metazoa > Chordata > Mammalia > Primates > Lorisidae > Nycticebus > Nycticebus coucang. Next base: position 34,127,619 of record NC_069804.1, on the reverse strand, counting down.
ATTAACTATAATTACCATTCTGTACTTCCGATTCTTATAACTTACTCATCTTGTAACTGAAAGTTTGTACTCTTTGGCCTACATCTCCTCATTGCCAAGCCGCTGGAAACCATTGTTCTATTCCATGCCTCTACTTGTATGTATTTGACTTATTTTAGATTCCACCCATAAATGTAAATAGACAGTATTGTCTTCTGTGTCTGACTTATTTCACTTAGCATAACATTGTCCAGATTCATCCATGCTGTTTCCATTTATATGAATAAATAATATTGTGGATGTGTGTGTATGTGTATGATTTTTTTTTTTTTTTTTGAGACAGAGCCTCAAGCTGTCACCCTGGGTAGAGTGCCGTGGCATCACGGTTCATAGCAACCTCCAACTCCTGGGCTCAAGCGATTCTCTTGCCTCATTCTCCCAAGTATAGCTGGGATTACAGGTGCCTACCACAATTCCCGGCTATTTTTTGGTTGTAGTTTTCATTGTTGTTTGGCAGGCCTGGGCTGGATTTGAACCCAGCAGCTCTGCTGTATGTGGCTGGTGCCTTAGCCACTTGAGTTACAGGCGCCAAGCCGTGTATCCACATTTTTAATTGAATTATCCATCAATGACACAAGAGAGATGTGGGTATATCTTAGGAATGAATGACTACAGAGGGGGCCAAGGAATAAATGGGTGGTTGTGACAGTTGTGCTGTCAACCAGATGATCAAAACACTGCAGAATTATGGCAATTAAAACACTATACTGTTCATACTATAATAAATTAATAGAATAGAATCAAAAATCTAGAAACAGGGAGAGATTGGTGAGAAGGAAGATTGTGTTATGTGATAAAGATGAAATAGTGTTAATGATGGGATATTCCATAAATGGTGTCAAGATAATGGCCTACATATCTGATCGTGTTCTATGTTTTGGATGATGGAGATGCCTTTTTCCTAATTAACATATTAATTAAGAATACAAAGCATTCTTTGAGTTTTCATTTTGTATTTATATGTGATTATGGAGTAACATCTCTACCATGCTGTTTCTTACACTAAGGAAACTTTGTAGTAATTTGCAACAATAACAAAAGTGTGTAAGTGTTCCTTTCTCTCTACAGCCCCACCTGCATCTGTTGTTTTGGACTTTTTAATAAAAGCCATTCTGATAGGCGTAAGGTGATATCTCCCTGTGGTTTTAATTTGCATTACTCTGAGGATTAGTGAGTGATGTTGAGCATATTTTCAAAGGTTGGCTATTTGTTTATTTTCTTTTGAAAAGCTTTTGTTCATGTCTTTTTCCTACTTTCAAAAATTTATTTTAAATTTAATAAAGTGACATCTTATGCATTTTTATTTTATTTTTATTGTTTAGGATTCATTGAGGGTATAAAGAATTAGTTTACACTGACTGCGATTGTTAGGTAAAGTACTTCTTGTAATTGTGTCTCACCCCCAGGAGGTGTGCCATACACCATGACCCCCAGTCACCTCCCTCCTCCAATCTCCCCATCCCTCATTCTCCTACCTCCCACCTTGTATTAGATCATCTACTGCCTTCATATTAGAACTGAGCACATTGTATTCTTTCTTCTCCATTCTTCTGATGCTTTATTTTTATTTCAAATTAATATGAGGTACACATTTTTGGGTTACACTGTTCTCACTTCCAAGGTAAAGTTGAAGTTGTAGAAAAGCCCTTCAACCAGGAGGCATGCTGAATACCCTCACATGGTGTTGATTAAGTGAGATCCTGCCATTGCTCTCCTTCCTCCAGCCAATCACCCACCCCCTTCACTCCTCCCTCTCCCCCTTGCTAGACTATATTTGCATTTTGTCATTAGTGTGGGTGTGTATTGGTTTCATATTAGTATTGAATACCTTGGACTTTTTTTTTTCCCCATTCTTGAGACATGTTACAACTCCATCCAGGTAAACATAAAAGATGTAAAGTCTCCATCTTTTCTTATGGCTGAATAGTACTCCATGTTATACATATACCACAGTTTGTTAATTCATTCCTGGGTTCATGGGCATTTGGAATGGTTCCATGACTTGGAAATTATGAATTGGGCTGCAGTAAACATTCTGGTGCAAATGTCTTTGTGGTCAAATTATTTTTGTTCTTCTTCCATACCTAGTAATGGAATTGTGGGATCAAATGGAAGGTTGACTTTTAGTTCTTTAAGAAGTCTCCATACATCTTTTCATAAAGGTTGTATTAGTTTACAATCCCACCAGCAGTGTAGAAGTGTTCCCTTCTCTCCACAACCATACTAGCATCCTCAGATTCAGGACTTTGTGATGTGGGCTTCTCTTACTAAATTTAGGTGACATCTCAGAGTGGTTCTGATTTGCATTTCTCTGATGATTGGAGACAATAAGCATTTTTCTTTCATGTGTTTCTTGGCCAGTCACCTGTCATCTTCAGAGAAGTTTCTCTTCAAGTCTCTTGCCCACTTATAAATGAGGTTGTTTGCTCTTTTCTGTGGTTTAATTTGAGTTCTTTATAGATTTTAGTTATCAGGCCTTTGTCAGATTTGTAGCATGCCAAAATCTTCTCTCATTCTGAAGGCTGTCTGTTTGTTTTGGTTGTGGTACTCTTCGTTGTGCAGAAGGCTTTTAGCTTGATCAAATCCCAGTTATTTATTTTTGGAGGTGATGCCATTGTCAAGTGGGTCTTCTTCAGAATATCTTTCCCGGACCAATATTTTTAAGAATTTTTCCCATATTCTCTTCTAGAATTTTTATTGTTTTATGTCTTAAGTTTAAATCTTGTATCTAGTGAGAGTCAAGTTTTGTCAATGGTGAGAGGTATGGGTCCAGTTTCAGTCTTCTAGATGTGGCTAACCATTTCTCTCAGCTCCATGTATTAAATAGGACTGATCTATTGGCTGGGTGGCTCCTCCTGACTCCACGCAGCACTGGAGCAAGCCATACCAGAGTAGTCACCAGACCCCTGTGATCCAGTTCCCAGAGACCTCTTAAAAATCTCCCACCCGAGACAGGTGCAGACTGAGACAATTGATTTGGACTTTTTGAACTGAACCAATTGCCTGAGGACAAATCAGGTGGTGCCCTGGGTGCATGGTGGTAGGAAGGTTTGATTTTTCTTTTCCAATTGTTTGCCGGTTAGGGGGGTGGGGTGACTTAATTGCTGATATTTCTCCACAGCTGAGACTTCAGTCCAGAGTATCTGTTTCACTAGGGTGGAACAGAAACCAGCTGAAAACAAGACAGAACCACTTAGCCCCACCACACCAGACAGGGCCCCAATTTCTCAGGCCACAACACTGTACGGGCCCTCGACAGAGCCCCAGGAGAAAAAAATCAAAGGGAGTAAAACAACCATGGGGCTGAATCAGCAGAAAAACTCTGGTAACATGAATAACCAGAATAGATCAACCCCCCCCCCAAGGAAAGATACAGCAGATGCAATTGAAGATCCCATTCATAAACAACTGGCTGAGATGTCAGGAATCGAATTCAGAATTTGGATTGCAGACAAGATTAACAAAGTGGAATTAGGAATTTGAGGAGAAATTCAAAAGTTGTCTCAAGAATTTAACGAATTTAAAGACAAAACCACCAAAGACTTAGACACACTGAAGCAAGAATTTGCAGCCCTCAAAGATATGAAAAATACGGTAGAATCCCTCAGCAACAGAATGGAGCAAGCAGAAGAAAGGATTTCTGACATTGAAGATAATGCCTTTGAATGCTCCCAAACTCTCAAAGAGGAAGAGAAATGGAGAGCAAAAATGGATCATTCTCTCCAAGAGCTCTGGGATAATTCGAAGAAGGCGAATATCTGAATCATTGGAGTTCCAGAAACAGATGAAATGGCCTCGCTGGGCACAGAGGCCCTTCTGCATGAAATTATGAAAGAGAATTTTCCAGACATGCCTAGAGATTCTGAAATTCAGATAGTGGAAAGCTTCAGAACCCCAGCACGTCTCAACCCCAGTAAGACATCCCCCAGGCATATCATAATTAACTTCACTAAAGTTAATGTGAAGGAGAAAATCCTCAAAGCTTCCAGGAGAAAGAAAACCATTACCTTCAAAGGGAAGAATATTAGAATGACTGCAGATCTCTCTGCTGAAACTTTTCAAGCCAGAAGAGGGTGGTCACTGACTTTTAATCTCCTAAAGCAAAATAACTTTCAACCCCGGATCTTGTATCCAGCTAAACTGAGTTTCATTTATGATGGAGAAATTCAATACTTTAATGACATTCATATGTTGAAGAAATTTGCCATAACCAAACCAGCTCTTCAGGATATTCTCAGACCTATCCTCCATAATGACCAACCCAATCCTATACCACAAAAGTAAACTCACTCAGAAACTTCAGATCAAACTCCAATTTCCACACTGGTGAAAGGATTAAAATGCCCACTGGACTTTTGAAAAACTCGATACCCAAAACTTCACCAGACTTATCAGTATTCTCCATCAATGTGAATGGCTTAAACTGTCCTCTAAAGAGGCATAGGTTAGCTGACTGGATACAAAAACTCAGGCCAGATATCTGTTGCATACAAGAGTCACATCTTAACTTAAAAGACAAATACAGACTCAGGGTGAAAGGATGGTCATCCATATTTCAGGCAAATGGTAATCAGAAAAAAGCAGGTGTTGCAATTTTATTTGCAGATACAATAGGCTTTAAACCAACAAAAGTAAGGAAGGACAAGAATGGTCACTTCATATTTGTTCAGGGTAATACTCACTATGATGAGATCTCAATTATTAATATCTATGCACCCAACCAGAATGCACCTCAATTTATAAGAGAAACTGTAACAGACATGAGCAACTTGATTTCCTCCAGCTCCATAACAGTCGGAGATTTCAACACTCCTTTGGCAGTGTTGGATCGATCCTCCAACAAGAAGCTGAGCAAAGAAATCTTAGATTTAAACCTAACCATCCAACATTTGGATTTAGCAGACATCTACAGAACATTTCATCCCAACAAAACTGAATGCACCTACTTCTCATCAGCCCGTGGAACTTACTCCAAAATTGATCACATCTTAGGTCACGAGTCTAACCTCAGTAAATTTAAAGGAATAGAAATTATTCCACGCATCTTCTCGGACCATCATGGAACAAAACTTGAGCTGAGTAACAACAGGTATCTGCATACTCATACAAAAACATGGAAGTTAAATAACCTTATGCTGAATGATAGCTGGGTCAGAGATGAGATGAGAAAGAAATCGCCAATTTTTTGGAACAGAACAACAATGAAGACATGAACTATCAGAACCTCTGGGACACCACAAAGGCAGTTCTAAGAGGGAAATTTATAGCACTGCAAGCCTTCCTCAAGAGAATGGAAAGACAGGAAGTTAACCACTTAATGGGACATCTCAAGCAACTGGAAAAGGAAGAACATTCCAACCCCAAACCCAGTAGAAGAAAAGAAATAACCAAAATTAGAGCAGAATTAAATGAAATTGAAAACAAAAGAATAATACAACAGATCAATAAATCAAAAAGCTGGTTTTTCAAAAAGGTCAATAAAATAGATAAACCTTTGGCCAACCTAATCAGGAAAAAAAGAGTAAAATCTCTAATCTCATCAATCATCAATCTCAGCAACAAAGACTAAATAACAACAGACTCCTCAGAAATCCAAAAAATCCTTAATGAATATTACAAGAAAATTTATTCTCAGAAATATGAAAATCCGAAGGAAATTGACCGATACTTGGAAGCACGTCACCTTCCAAGACTTAGCCAGAATCAAGTGGAAATGTTGAACAGGCCCATATCAAGTTCAGAAATAGCATCAACCATACAAAACCTCCCTAAAAAGAAAAGCCCGGGACCAGATGGTTTCACGTCAGAATTCTACCAAACTTTTAAAGAGGAATTAGTACCTATATTACTCAACCTGTTCCAAAAGGTAGAAAAAGAAGGAAGACTACCTAACACGTTCTATGAAGCAATCATCACCCTGATCCCCAAAGCAGGAAAAGACCCAGCAAGAAAAGAAAATTATAGACCGATATCACTAATGAATATAGATGCAAAAATATTCAACAAGATTCTAACAAACAGAACCCAGCAACACATCAAACAAATTATACATCATGACCAATTTGGTTTTATCCCAGGGTCTCAAGGCTGGTTCAGTATACATAAATGTATAAATGTAATCCAGCACATAAACAAATTAAAAAACAAAGACCATATGATTCAGTCGATGCAGAAAAAGCTTTTGATAATATCCAGCATCCTTCATGATCAGAACACTTTAAAAAATCGGTATAGAAGGGACATTTCTTAAATCGATAGAGACCATCTACAGCAAACCCACAGCCAATATCATATTGAATGGAGTTAAATTGGAATCATTTCCACTCAGATCAGAAACCAGACAAGGCTGCCCATTGTCTCCATTGCTTTTTAACATTGTAATGGAAGTTTCGGCCACCGCAATTAGGGAAGAAAAGGTGATCAAGGGTATCCATATAAGGTCAGAAGAGATTAAACTTTCGCTTTTCGCAGATGATATGATAGTGTATCTGGAAAACACTAGGGACTGTACTACAAAACTCTTAGAAGTGATCAAGGAATACAGCAGAGTCTCAGGTTACAAAATCAACATTCATAAATCAGTAGCCTTTATATATACCAACAATAGTCAAGTTGAAAAAGCAGTTAAGGACTCTATCCCATTCACAGTAGTGCCAAAGAAGATGAACTATTTGGGAATTTATCTAACAAAGGACTTGAAAGATCTCTATAAAGAGAACTATGAAACTCTAAGAAAAGAAATAGCTGAAAATATTAACAACTGGAAAAACATACCATGCTCATGGCTGGGAAGAATCAACATTGTTAAAATGTAGATACTACCCAAAGCAATAAATAATTTCAATGCAATCCTTATTAAAGCTCCACTGTCATACTTTAAAGATCTTGAAAAAACAATACTTCGTTTTATATGGAATCAGAAAAAACCTCAAATAGCCAAGACATTACTCAGAAATAAAAACAAAGCAGGAGGAATTATGCTACCAGACCTCAGACTATACTACAAATCGATAGTGATCAAAACAGCATGGTACTGGCACAAAAACAGAGAAGTAGATTTCTGAAACAGAATAGAGAACCAAGAGGTGAATCTAGCTAATTACCATTATATAATCTTTGACAAGCCAATTAAAAATATTCAGTGGGGAAAAGATTCCCTATTTAACAAATGGTGTTCAGTGAACTGGCTGGCAACCTGTAGAAAACTGAACTGGACCCACACGTTTCACCATTAACTAAGATAGACTCTCACTGGATCAAAGATTTAAACTTAAGACATGAAACTATAAAAATACTAGAGGAGAGTGCAGGGAAAACCCTTGAATAAATCGGTCTGGGCGAGTATTTTATGAGGAAGACCCCCCCAGGCAATTGAAGCAGCTTCAAAAATACACTACTGGGACTTGATCAAACTAAAAAGCTTCTGCACAGCCAAGAACACAGTAAGTAAAGCAAGCAAACAACCCTCAGAATGGGAGAAGATATTTGCAGGTTATGTCTCTGACAAAGGTTTAATAACCAGAATCCACAAAGAACTCAAACACATTAGCAAGAATAGAACAAGGGATCCCATCGCAGGCTGGGCAAGGGATTTGAAGAGAAACTTCTCTGAAGAAGACAGGCGCGCGGCCTTCAGACATATGAAAAAATGCTCATCATCTTTAATCATCAGAGAAATGCAAATCAAAACTTCTTTGAGACACCATCTAACTCCAGTGAGACTAGCCTATATCACAAAATCCCAAGACCAGAGATATTGGTGCGGATGTGGAGAAAGGGGAACACTTTTGCACTGGTGGTGGGAATGCAAATTAATACATTCCTTTTGGAAAGAGATATGGAGAACACTTAGAGATCTAAAAATAGATCTGCCATTCAATCCTGTAATCTCTCTACTGGGCATATACCCAGAAGACCAAAAAGCACATCATAACAAAGATATTGTACCAGAATGTTTATTGCAGCCCAATTCATAATTGCTAAGTCATGGAAGAAGCGCAAGTGCCCATTGATCCACGAATGGATTAATAAATTGTGGTATATGTACACCGTGGAATATTATGCAGCCTTAAAGAAAGATGGAGACTTTACCTCTTTCATGTTTACATGGATGGAGCTGGAACATATTCTTCTTAGTAAAGTATCTCAAGAATGGAAGAAAAAGTACCCAATGTACTCAGCCCTACTATGAAACTAATTTAGGGTTTTCACATGAAAGCTATAACCCAGTTACAACCTAAGAATAGGGGGAAGGGGGAAAGGGAGGGGAAGGAGGAGGGAGGTGGGTAGAGGGAAGGGGATGGGTGGGATTACACCAGCGGTGCATCTTACAAAGGTATATGTGATACTTGGTAAACGGTCTGTGAAGCTAGTGAATGATGCCCCATGATTATATCAATGTACACAGCTATGATTTAATAAAAAAATAAATAAAAAGGACATCTGTACTCAAATTTTTATTGCAACACAATTCCAATTGCAAAGATGTGCAGTCAATCTATCAATTCATGAGTGGATTAAGATAATATGTGTAGGGGTGCATAAACACACATCTCAAGAATGGAAAAGCAAATACAACATGTACTCTTTAATAATTGGGAGCTTATTGATGAGCACAAATGGGCAAAGAAAAGGAAAAATTACTAGACATCAAGAATGGAAGGAGGGCTGGGTGTGGTGGCTCACACCTATAATTGTAGTACTCTGAGATGCCAATGTGGGTGGATTTCCTGAGCTCGGATGTGAGACTAGCTTGAGTCATAGTGAGACCTCCATCTCTAAAATTAGCTGGACATTGTGGCAGGTGCCTATGGTCCCAGCTACTTGGAAGGCTGAGTTGAGAGAATTGCTTGAGCCCAAGAGTTTGAGGTTGCAGTGAGCTATGATGCCACAGCACTGTACTGAGGGTGACAAAGTGAGACTCTATTTTAAAAAAAAAAAAAAAAAAAAAAAAAAGAATAGGGAAGAGGGGAGGAGGTTAAGGACAAAAACCTACCTAATAAGTATAGTGAACACTATTTGAGTGATGGACACACTTATAACCCTGACTAAAACATTATAAAAGCTATCTATGTAGCAAAAACATTTGCACCTCCTTAATATAAAATTAATATAAAAATAATTAATTTCAAAATGAAAAGTTTGTAAAAAACATGATTGCTTTTAAATTTATTTTTTGTGAAACATATTTTAATTGCTATTATTGCTTTTTTGAGAGAGCATGTATCAGGTAAATTTGAGACATCATTGATCAAAGTTAGAGAACTGGTCTTTCTACTATATAGTTTCCTTGACAAAAAAGATAATTACAGTTTTATATTTTAAAACATTCAAGGAGGAAAATGGCATTTTGAGGAATATTTGCCTTTATAGATACTACCCTGTTTCCCCGAAAATAAGATAGTGTCTTATTTTAAAGTGTGCTCCCAAAGGTGCGCTAGGTCTTATTTTCAGGGGATGTCTTATCTTTCCTGTAAGTAGGTCTTATTTTCAGAGGATGTCTTATTTTCGGGGAAACAGTGTAGTAACTATACTCTTTGTAAGTATTTTTTAAATAGGTCACAATCTCTTTTATACTTGAGACATGTAAAAATGAAAATACATTTTAATTTTTTATACAGTATTTCACTTTTTATTTCCCTACTCAATTTTCAATAGTGTAAAGTAGCTTGTATTTTAAAAACAATCTCTACATATTAAAGTACCTTTTGGAGGATTAATAACTTATTTATTTTTAATTACATTGTGTTATATGTATTACATGAGTACAAATTTGTTGGCATAAAAACATAATTGGTTAAGACATCTTCAAAATACAGAAAATTATAGTATCAATTTCGAATTGCCTAATAAATTACATAGAACCGTATATTGCACACTCTCTTATTTTAAGAAAAATATCACCGTAGGGCAATAAGCAAAGTAATGATTCTGTTTGGTTTTCTTCTACCATTCTCCCCATACCCTTTCCCTATATACCAGAATCTGACACTTTTAACTATTTTAATTGTTTCTTATTTTAGTTCTTCTGATTAATAACTTCCTAATTATAAACACTATATTCTAACTAAATTGTTTTGTACTGTTAACTTAGACAATATCTATTGCCTCTGAGTCATAAGAATAAGGATATAATTCACACTATTTTCACTTCTCATTCAATTTCTGTTCGTTCCTCCTCACATGTTCTTTCTTTTTTTTTTTTTTTTTTTTTTACCTCCATGTCCTCCTTTTTCCTCCTCACTGCCTCCTTTGTTTCAAACAGAAGTCCTTGCTGTTCATGGCAGTATGTTACAATATGTTGCCAGGACACCAGGTGGCACTGTGGTTTTTTTAGGAGACGGAGAACACAGCCAGAAAGCCCCATGATCCTTTTTCTAAACTTTTCCCTCAGCCTGTCCCAAGAGTAGAGTTCTGATCCCTGCAGATGAAATTAAGACAGCCCTGCTTTAGGCCCCTGCTAAGACCTTCTAATGACCTTCCTACAATGGCAGCCCGTTGATTGCTGAAACCTTCTCAGTTTGGCTGCCTCACCAGTCACCAAACCTAGGGCAAATCCATGCCATCTGGAATTCAAAACTGGTTGCTGTGTACTATTCAAGTTTGCCCACTCTTCCTAAGTTTCCACTCAACTACTTTCAAGCAGATTCTCCCAACTACTGAGAACTTCATAAAGGCTTCCTCCCATCCCAGACCTCTGTGTGTGGGTGGGGGAGCAGTTGATCCCAGCCAGTCACAATCACTTGCCTAATTCATCAGATTTCCACCTCTCAGTATCATGCGCTGTATCCAGGTCACCACTTCCTCATTGTATTCTTTAAACTATGACTCTGGGTAAGGTCCCCATGCCAGATAATGCTGGGTTCTCTCTTTTTTTCCCAGTCATTCTAGGAGAGCTCAGATGAATGATCCCTCTGGTCCACCATCACTTAGCCCCACTATGAAAACAATTTATAGCTTTTATATGAAAGCTATAACCCAATTATAGCCCAAGAATATGGGAGAAGGAGAGAGGGAGGGGTGGGGAGGGGGAGGGTAATTGGTGGGACCACACCTACGGTGCATCTTACAAAGGTACATGTGAAATTTACTAAATGTAGGATATAAATGTCTTAACACAATAACTAAGAAAATGCCATGAAGGCTATGTTAACCAGTTTGATGAAAACATTTCAAATTGTGTATAAAACCAGCACATTGTACCCCATGATTGCATTAATGTGCACAGGTATGATTTAATAAAAATAAAAATTGAAAACAGGTAATTTATAAATGAATTTGACTGTAACTTCTGTTCACTATAAAACAAAGTAATATGCTAAGATTGAATACTATTATTTGAATAGATACAATCTCCTAATTATTGTTACTTCCTAGAAAGCACTCCTAAGATCCAGGCCAAATGGATTCTTTTGCAATTCATGATACCATTTTGGGTTGTTTCGCCTTTATACGATTATTTTCTTATTCATCATGCCAACCCCCATTCCTAAATATATGGATTTCTCTTTCCATCTTAAGATTAGGGAGGAAAGCATGTTTTGTAGCATCACTAATAACATCTTATTCACACTCTATTATTACTTCCGTTTGTCTTTTTAGATTGTATTCAGAGATATATGACTGTCTATTTCATATGCAGTGATTAGTTTCTAAGCCTTCTATAAAGATGTCACTTTGTAATATTTTACCATTTGACTCCTGAGTGAATTCTACCATTTAACGAATCTTTTGTTTTATTTGCTTCTTGGTTTTCATCTTCTAGTTTCTAAGGTTAGTAGACTTAGGGAACTTTGTCAAAAGGGGTGCATGAGACATCATTTCCTTAGTTTTTAATTTCTGAAAATGCCTAAATTTTGGCCTCACATTTGATAGGTAGATTAAATGTATATAAAATACTATTTTCAAAGCATTGACAGAAGAACTTTGAAGATAGCCATGTAATTATGCTAATTGGAAGTTTGATTGCAGACCAATTCTCATTCTTGATCAGCAATCTTTCTGTGTAGCTTTTACCTCTTTGAGAGATTCTGATAGCTTGCCTTTATCCTAGGCATTCTCAAAATTCAAGATGTCATGTTGCCCTGTAGGGCTTTGTATTCTCACTCGGCATAAGGGCAATGTCACAATTGGCCTCTAGGAACTCATGCTTCATTTCAGTTTTTGCAATACTTTCTCTTTTTTTCTTTTAAAACTTTTCTTTGCATTTATATTCTCTTTTCTGGGAATTCCTATTGCTTGATTATTTGAATATATCCTTTTTGTTGGCCCACGTTTTCTATATTTTTATATCTTTCAGTTCTAGTTTTAGTTGTGTCCTATTTGGGGGTCTTGAGTGGTTCTAGTTAACCACTTTCTCCAAGGGTAGCTCTTTCTTCCCATTTGTGTCAAAAATGAATCTTAGATGCTGTCTGATGCTCAAGCAGTTTATTCTGGCCGAACTCTTACAAGACAGCAAGAGCAGTCTGATGTCATGGGCCAGATATCACAACTGATTGGGAGGGCCTCCCTTTGGGGATGATTCTCAATGTTTTTGGAATCCTTCTCTTTTACCTGTATTCAATTTGGGTAAGTTACCAGGTATTTTCTTCATAAATTGATGTGCTCCCACCTAATGGGCACAATGCAAGGGTATATGGCATATATACCTGGGTGCAGGAAACAACTACAACAGGGACCTTACATACAAAAAGCAAATATTGTAACCTAATTGTTTGTACCTTCATATTATTCTGAAATAAAAATTAAATAAAAGGAATTTAAGCTATTCTTGTAAGGGCAAACTTTGTTTTGGGTTTATAAGAGTCGTGTCTATGCTGAGGTGGCATTGTCTTCTGGAAATTCCTGGGACAGGTTGCATCATACTGCTAAGTAACCCATAGTTTAGGCCCTTCAAGAAGTTCGAGTGGGTCTATTCTTCATTAATATTATAGTATATTATAATTTACCTTGTAATTCAATCTCATTTCTATCTTCTGGAAATTCATTGTGATCCCTCATCTGCTAGAAATCCTCTGTCACTCTCTTGCTTATAAAATGTTTATACCTTTTATCTATTTACTATAATTTTATTGGAGCCTTGAGGAGAAAGGAGCCCAAGCATATGAGCTCCACGCTGAATCTTGTTTACTTTTCTCTTATATTATATTATATATAAGAGAATATATATAATATAAATCTCTTGTTTTATATTATAAAATCTGTGGGGGTAGAGACTTCATTTAGTTCCATATTGTATCCACAACACCTAGAAGAATGTTGGCACAAAGTAGGTAGAGAACAAATATTTAACGAATAGGTGAGGAGATCTTGAATTTGGCAACAGTAAGTATCCCCATAGGAAACAGATGGTACGTTCGAACTAACTTAGTTCTACAAGGGTTTCTTTATAAAGGGCTAAAAATGGAAAGATAGAGCAGAAACCTAGAGCTAGGAATTGGGAAGCAACCACCCCTGCTTCCCCAAAGAGGCAGAAGAAAGACATATTTTTCACTATGCTAAGCAGATAGGGGTAGACAGAAAGCCTCTTTGAGAGACGTACAGTGACCCTCTCTGAAGAGAGACCCCTAACCTACTAGAACCTTGTAGGGAAGAAGTAGTGGAATTGTGGCTCACTTTCTTTTTTCCCTCTGGAGATACCCATTGATAAAATCTTACAAAGTGTCAGAAGTCACCTGAGCCCATTGATGTCACCCATATATGGCAGAATTCCCTGGAAGAGTATGAGGTGAAAAGGTGGGGAGAATGTGTCTGGGCTTCAAAGAGAAGTTTTATTTATTTATTTATTTATTTATTTATTTTTTACTTTGCAGTTTTTGGCCGGGGCTGGGTTTGAACTTGCCTCCTCCAGTATATGGGGCTGGCGCCCTACTCCTTTGAGCCACAGGCGCTGCCCCAAAGGAAAGTTCTCTCTCTAACAATGAGAACCATGTTATGTTCCTGATAGAAGAGTTAACTTTATCTCTGCTTTCTATTTATTCTTTTGAAGTAGAGTTGATCCTCGGTATTCATAGGAAATTTGGTCCATGGATACCGATATCTGAAGATGCTAAAGTCCCTTGTATATGAAATGACGTAATAGTTCCATGTTCTATGCATAATATCACATATATTATAAATCATCTCCAGATTACTTATTATGCCATATTATGCTGTGCAAATAGTTGTTATATTTTTAAATTTGTATTGTTTTAATGTTGTATTAATATCGTATTTCTTTTTTAATGTTTTAAATCGCTAATTGGGTAAATCTGCAGATGTGGAAGCCACAGACACGGAGGATGGGCTGTATCTTCATTTTTTAAAAAGAGATTTTTTTTTTTTTATTGTTGGGGATTCATTGACGGTACAATAAGCCAGTTACACTGATTGCAATTGTTAGGTAAAGTCCCTCTTGCAATCATGTCTTGCCCCCATAAAGTGTGACACACACTAAGGCCCCATCCCCCTCCCTCCATCCCTCTTTCTGCTTTGTATCTTCATTTTAATTATTATTCTCTGCAGCTGATAGCAACCATTTTTATACACAATGTTGAACCGATTTACCATTTTCCAATTGCATTAAATTAATTACCTCAAATATTGATTTCCCTCTCCCTAATTTGCATATACAGTTTGTAAATTCTGTGAAATGTACCTAATTACCTTTTTCTCTTTTATGAAATTACAGTTTTTCTGTCTTCCTCCTTTCTTTGTTTTTTTTTTTGTTTTTTTTTTTTTTTTGAGACAAGACTCTTACTCTGATGCCCTGATTAGAGTTCTTTGGTATCGTCATCTCTCATAGCAACCTCAAGTGATCCTTTTGCCTCAGCCTCTCTAGTAGCTGGAACTACAGGTGCCTACCACAATGCCCACCTAGTTTCTTTTTTTTTGTTGTTGTTGTTTGTTTGTTTGTTTTGTTTTTTTTTTCTTCAGTAGAGAATGGCTGGTCTGGCTGGTCTCGAACTACTGAGCTCAAGCAATCTATCTACCTCAGCATCCCAGAATGCTAGGATTACCAGGTGTGAGACACCACACCTGACAGAATTGCGGTTTTTCTAATCTTCAATTTTCTTTATCCTTCACATGATGCCTTCTGCTTCCAATCTTCTCTTTTGTATCAAGAGTAATCATGACATATAATATATTTAATATTTTGGTCACTGTTACAAATGTAGCCTCACTGAGCAAAATAAAGTCTGACTACAAACATTTCTGTTCTTTCACATGTTCCTTCCTCTGCCTAGACCACTTTCCCTATTTTATCCCTTCCCTGCCTAATTACCACTCTCATCATTCCAAACTTAGGTCAGATATCACCTCTTATGCAGACCCGCCCTAACTGACTTGGACAGAGTGGTTACCTTCTCATTTTTCTTAAGTTTTTTTTAAATTATTATTATTGTTTCAGGTTAATTGAGGGTACAATGAGTTAGGTTACATTGTTTGCATTTGTTAAGTTGTTAAAATAACCCCAAGATGTGTGCCATGCACCCTAATATTGTGCCCATTAAGTTGAAGCACACCCATCCCCCAACCTCCTCCCTTCTCCCTGATCCCATGTTCCCCCACCCCCCACCTTGAATTGATTTGAGTTTTTGTCTTATGTGGGCGTGTATTAGACCATCTACTGGCTTCATATTAGAATTGAGTACATTGGATTCTTGCTGCTCGATTCTTATGATACTTTACTAAGGAGAATGCATTCCAATTCTATCCAGGTTAAGGCAAAAGATGTAAAGTCTCCGTATTTTTCAATGGCTGAATAGTATTCCATGGTATACAGATACCACAGCCTGTTATTTCATAACTGTATAGGTGGGTGTGGTATTTAGGTTGTTTCCACATTTTGGTGATTGTAAAATGAGGTGCGATAAACAGTCTAGTGCAAATGTCCTTTTGATAAAGTGATTTTTTTTTCTTCTGGGTAGATGCCTAGTAGTGGGATTGCAGGGTCAAATGGGAGGTCTAATTTGAGTTTTTTGAGGATTCCACATACATCTTTCCAAAGAGGCTATATTAGTTTGCTCTCCCTCAGGCAATGTAAAAGTGCTCCCCTCTCTCCACATCCATGCCATCATCTGCAATTTGGGGATTTTAATCAACAAAAAAAAAGAGTTAACAATCCCATCTATCACTGGGCAAGAGACATGAACATAACCTTTTCTGAGGAAGACAGACAAATGACTAACAACCATATGAAAAGAAGCTCATCATTCCTAATCATCAGAGAAATGCAAATCAAAACCACTGTGAGATATCACCTAACCCCAGTAAGATTAGCACACATTACCTTTTCATTTTTGTACTGTATTTACATAGAGACTTTGCGACATTAAAATACTGTTTTCTAATTTGTTCCCCTCTTTTTCCCTAGCCTCTGAAAACCTCATAAGCCAAAGTACTGTATAGGCCAAAGTATTTACCACAAATACCCTTAGAACCTAACCCAGCACATGTCTACAATAAAGAATTAAGTTTCATTTTCTTATTATTATTAAATCATAGCTGTGTACATTAATGTGATCATGGGGCACCATACACTGGTTTTATAGACCGTTTGACACATTTTCATCACACTGGTTAACATAGCCTTCCTGGCATTTTCTTAGTTATTGTGTTAAGACATTTATATTCTACATTTACTAAGTTTCACAGGTACCCTTGTAAGATGCACCGCAGGTGTAATCCCACCAATCACCCTCCCTCTGCCCATCCTCCCCCCTCCCCTCACTCTCCCCCTTCTCCCTATTCTTAGGTTATAACTGGGTTATAGCTTTCATGTGAAAGCCATAAATTAGTTTCATAGTAGGGCTGAGTACATTGGATACTTTTTCTTCCCTTCTTGAGATACTTTACTAAGAAGAATATGTTCCAGCTCCATCCATGTAAAATGATGTAATGTAATGTACAGTTTTTTTTTTCAGAACAGCTTGAGCTTTATTGGCCATTCAGTGAACACTTCCTGTCTGAAGGTAGTTTTCCATCTTTCCTCCCTGTAGGGGTTCAAGCTGGTGACATTTGCCACACTACGGGGTCCAGGTGACAGGGGTAGACAGGGCAGGGGAGGGGCTGTATTGCTTTGACTGCAACCTCCTGTTCAGGAGTTATGCTGTTGCATGGTGACAGTGGCTGTTCATGCCTACACAGAGCAGGCAGCCCAGGGCCTAAAGCTACAGTACCATCTTCCACCACTTGAAGGCAAAGGGCACCCGGCGGATATTGGCACAGTCACACAAGTCTCCAATGTCGGTTAGGTACCAGTCAAAGTCATCAATGAAGGTGCAGTTGAAGCCCAGGGGCTCCAGCAAGTGGCGGACCTGTTCTTCCAGGCAGCAGGAACCCTTGATTTGGGGCCCAAAAGGCTTGGGGATCCCAAAGTTCTTGCCTAGCACGATCATCTGCAGCAGGTCAGGGAAGTATGGCTTCACAAAGGGCTTCTGGGTCTGCTGCTCAGGGGGTGGGTGGGGACGTTAGTCAGCTGCGCCAGGCAGAAAAGCTGGGGTATGTCGATGATGTCCTTTTCCACCAGGCCCAGCTGCATCTTTAGGATGTCACGGTTCAGTTTAATACACTTCTCCACGTATTCATTCTGCTTTCTCAAATTTTCATCAGCAAGAAATTGATCAATAGTCTTGAATTCTCTTCCGTTAGAATGGAGCTGATCCTCTCTGACCTAATTAAACAGCAGCGCATTGCCATAGCCTTGCCTCTGCTTCTCTTGGAAGAGTTTATAGCAGGCCCTGGGGCTGGCCAGAGGAAGCTGGAAGCCCTTTCTGCCTTCATTCTTGTCATCTGTGGGGATAAAGCACACGAACTCATCCATGTGGCTGCTCATTAGACAGTCTGAGTAGAGCTCCACTGGAGACTGCACCTGCTGGGCACAGAGGAAGTCTCGGAGGGTGTTACTCATGGCCCTGCCCTCCTTGCTGGGGTAAAAGCTGCCACTGATGAGGACCCTGCCTAGGGGGTATTCTTTCTCTTGGCCCTTGACAGGCAGGGACACTGTCAGGTTCCCAATGGAATCCACACTGGCCACTCTTTAAGGCCAGCATGGATTCTCTCAATTGATGCAGAAAAAGCTTTTGATAATATCCAGCATCCCTTCATGATCAGAACACTTAATAAAATTGGTATAGAAGGGACATTGCTTAAACCGATAGAGGCCATCTACAGCAAACCCACAGCCAATATTGTATTGAATGGAGATAAATTGAAATCATTTCCACTCAGATCAGGAACCAGACAAGGCTGCCCATTGTCTCCACTGCTCTTTAACATTGTAATGGAAGTTTTAGCCATGGCAATTAGGGAAGAAAAGGCAATGAAGGATATCCATATAGTGTCAGAAGAGATCAAACTTTTGCTCTTCACAGATGATATGATTGTATATCTGGAAAACACCAGGGATTCTACTACAAAACTCTTAGAAGTGATCAAGGAACACAGCAGCATCCCAGGTTACAAAATCAACATTCATAAATCGGTAGCCTTTATATATACCAACAGTAGTCAAGCTGAAAAAAACAGTTAAGGACTCTATTCACAATAGAAGAAGATGAAATATTTGGGAGTTTATCTAACAACGGATATGCAAGAACTCTATAAAGAGTACTATGAAACACTAAGAAATGAAATAGCTGAAAATATTAACAAATGGAAAAACATACCATGTTCATGGCTGGGAAAAATCAACACTGTTAAAATGTCCATACTACCCAAAGCAATGTACAATTTTAATACAATCCCTATTAAAGCTCCACTGTCATACTTTAAGATCTTGAAAAAATAATACTTCATTTTATATGGAATCAGAAAAAACCTCGAATATCCAAGGCATTACTCAGAAATAAAAACAAAGCAGGAGGAATCATGCTACCAGACCTCAGACTATACTATAAATCGATAGTGATCAAAACAGCATGGTACTGGCACAAAAACAGAGAAGTAGATGTCTGGAACAGAATAGAGAACCAAGAGATGAATCCAGCTACTTACTGTTATTTGACCTTTGACAAGCCAATTAAAAACATTCAGTGGGGGAAAAGATTCCCTATTTAACAAATGGTGCTGGGTGAACTGGCTGGCAAACTGTAGAAGACTGAAACTGGATCCACACCTTTCACCATTAACTAAGATGGACTCTCACTCGATCAAATATTTAAACTTAAGACATGAAACTATAAAAATACTGGAGGAGAGTGTAGGGAAAACCCTTGAAGAAATCAGGCTGGGCAAGTATTTTATGAGGAGGACCCCCTGGGCAATTGAAGCAGCTTCAAAAATACACTACTGGGATCTGATCAAACTAAAAAGCTTCTGCACAGCCAAGAACACAGTAAGTAAAGCAAGCAAATAGCCCTCAGAATGGGAGAAGATATTTGCAGGTAAATCCACAGAGAACTCAAACGTATAAGTAGGAAAAAAAAAAAAAGCAGGCTGTGCAAGGGACTTGAAGAGAAACTTCTCTGAAGAAGACAGGCGCACGGCCTACAAACATGAAAAAATGCTCATCATCTTTAATCATCAGAGAAACGCAAATCAAAACTACTTTGAGATATCATCTAACTTCAGTAAGATTAGCTCATATCACAAAATCCCAAGACCAGAGATATTGGCGTGGATGTGGAGAAAAGGGAACACTTCTACACTGCTGGTGGGAATACAAATTAATACATTCCTTTTGGAAAGATGTTCGGAGAACACTCAGAGATCTAAAAATAGATGTGCCATTGAAGCCTATAATTCTTCTACCAGGTATATACCCAGAAGAACAAAAATCACATTATAACAAAGATATTTGTACCAGAATGTTTATTGCAGCCCTATTCATAATTGCGAAGTCATGGAAAAAGCCCAAATGCCCATCCATCCACGAATGGATTAATAAATTGTGGCATATGTACACCATGGAATATTATGCGGACTTAAAGAAAGATGGAGACTTTACCTCTTTCATGTTTACGTGGATGGAGCTGGAACATATTCTTCTTAGTAAAGTGTCTCAAGAATGAAAGAAAAAGTATCCAGTGTACTCAGCCCTACTATGAAACTAATTTATGGCTTTCACATGAAAGCTATAACCCAGTTATAACCTAAGAATTGGGGGAAGAGGGTGAGAGAGGGGTGGGAGGTGGGACGATGGACGGAGGGAGGGTGATTGGTGGGATTACACCTGCGGTGCATCTTACAAGGGTACATGTGAAACTTAGTAAATGTAGAATATAAATGTCTTAAGACAATAACTAAGAAAATGCCAGGAAGGCTATGTTAACCAGTGTGATGAAAATGTGTCAAATGGTCTGTAAAACCAGTTTATGGTGCCCCATGATTGAATTAATGTACACAGCTATGATTTAATAATAAAAAAATGTAATGTAAACATGAAAAAATAAAGTTTCAGTGTCTGCATACTTGATTATAGTTATTAAATATTCAAGCTATCAAATTTGGTTGTGCTTTGATCTAATATTTTAATATCTAAAAACCAAAAATATGGCTCGGCGACTTTAGCTGAAGCAGCTAGGGCGCCAACCACATACGCTGGAGCTGGTGGGTTGGAATCCACCCTGGGCCTGCCAAACAACAATGAAAACTACAACCAAAAAATAGCCGGGCGTTGTGGCAGGTGCTTGTAGTCCCAGCTACTTGGGAGGCTGAGGCAAGAGACTTGCTTAAGCCCAAGAGTTTGAGGTTTCTGTGAGCTCTGATGCCACAGCATTCTAACGAGGGCGAAATAGTGAGACTCTGTCTCAAAAATAAAAAAGTAAATAAATGAATAAAAACAAAAAATATAAATTATTTATAAATATAAATATATTCTATGGAAAATTACATATTTCATACAATTTTAAAAGACTACTGTGTTTGGGTTTTGTGTGTCTCTCTATCCATAATGGAGAAAAAGTCTTTAGTATGTTATTTGATAGGTATAGATGTAAACGTCTGGGAAAAATAAACATTTCTACCTTCTATTGAAATAAATATTAATATTTTTAAAAATAGTAGACATTTTCTGTAAATGAGAAGTTATTAAATATTTTAGGCTTTTTAGGCCATATGGTCTCATTGCAACTACCCCAAAATACTTTTCTAGTATGAAAGCATCAACAAAATATACATACATCAATGAATGTGTATACTTGTGTGTTGTAATATTTTTTATTTTCAGAATTTGGAGGTAGATCATATTTGAACCACTGGTGGGAGTATTTCCAATGATTCATTTAAGATATAAATTTTAAAAATAAAATTCTTATATGAAAAAGAGCAAGAGAAAAATGGACTTTCAATTCTGGAACATCATATTACAAGGTTCAATTAAAAGATAGGATATAGCTTTTGATGTCCAATAGACAGCTCCAATCCGATGTGGTAAAACTTCCATACAAAAGGCAAAAATGGTTCAAGCAAATATGGTGTGTTCTGGGAAGCAAAGCTGCAAACTTTGACTATCATGTCTCATGGAAATAGTGAAGTAGGTACCTATTGTCTAATTATCACTTCAAGCTGGCATGTTTATAATGCCGCCTACAGCTTTTTGCATATGTTTTCTGCTATACTATGGGTAATTTGTTTTTCATAAAGTACTGCACGGCTCTCCAATGAGATTGCATATTTTTTACAGCATAGATCTTCTTTCTCTTAAACTTCAGTACCAATTACAGCACCAGATGCATAATTGCTCCTTTTATGTCCAGAACAAGGGACTGAGTTTATGAAGGTGGGTGGATTTTGCTGTGTTCTATTATAACAAAGTGACTTCTACACCCTGGCTAGCCTTAAAGTTGGAGCTGTTGTCTCAAGGTAGGTGTAGTGAAATAATATACACATATGAATACATTCATTCCTACTGTTGAAGACAAATATCTTAAAGTATTAACCTCTTGATGGCAATGAATGATGAAGCATAAAATGCAGGCTTGAGGAAACAATCATCAGGCAAGATTATTAAGCGTCACTGCTATTCAGAACTGCTCTGAACTATGGGGAATACGAAAGAAGTAGAAAACCCAGGCCTGAAATTCAAGAATTACAGTATGTTTTATAAAAAAGAGAGAAGTATATGTAAAAATTGTATGGCAATATATAACCATGATAGATTGTGTTGTAGAGAATAGTGAGCTGCAGTCATTCCTAAAAAGTCATCTTCAAATTGATAGAATACAGAAATTTCTTTGTGTAGATCTGTGATACTAGCATAATCAACATCTCTGTCTGGTAGGTAAATGATACTAAATTATTGTAAGTTGGAACAAATATTTTCAACTGATGGGTCACAACACAGAGAACCATAGATGGGTGATAAGTGGATGATTGTTATGATACTGTATGAGCATGCCCTCAGCACTCAAGACAAGTTGCTGGAGTCACCTGCGTTTGGCAATGAGCATTTCTTTGGTGCCTTACTGGGGCAAAGAAAATGCCTCAAGATCTCTTAGGTGTTAAACCTAAGATCTTGTCAAGGCATTAGATATTGAAAACAAAAAAAAAGAAACATAAACTTTCATTTTTTTTCTCTTGAGGAGGTGAGCATACCCAAGGATGTTTTGCACCACCTGAATGTTGTCCTATTCAGAAAGAGCCAAAGAGCATCCATCTACATATTGTTGACAATACACATTGCTTATAAGATGTTTGCTGCTAAATGCTCAAAGTCTCATAGATTCATGGCCTGTGGTTAAAATACCACTCTTCCACTAGTCCACTTATTGTCTAAAGTCAAATAAATTTCTGTCGTACACCACTTCTGCTTCTACAAAACAACAACTTAGGGTAGGTAATTGATAAAACCTAGGTATTTATTTCTCATAATTTCAGAGGTTGGGAAGTCCAAGCTCAAGGCAACTACAGATTTGATATCTGGTGAGTACCTAGTTTCTGCTTTCAACATGGCTCCTCTTCACGCATGCTCAGATAGGTGAAAAGCAGAAAGACAAGTCTATTACAGTGTTTTCACATAGTGGAAGAGATGGAAAGTCCAGGTAACTCTCTGAATTCTCTTTCTTAAGAACATTAATGCTGTTCACAGGGAATTGCCCTCCTGACTTAAATCACCTCCCAAAAGGCACATCACTTAATGCCGTCAACTTAGAGTTTAATTTCCAACATATGAATTTTGGAGGAGACATATAATCAAACCATAGCAATTTCCTTATCTGTTAAATTGAATTGATAAAATACCTTATAAGATTTTTATGATGATGGAGCAAGGGTATGTATACATGTTTGGCCCAGGACCTGACACAAAGAAGCCTCAATCCATGTTATCATTCCTATCATCACTGTCATTGTCCTCATTGTCATCATATTTGGCAATATTTATATTTTCTGATCTATGAGATTGAGTGTCAAATGTGATAATTTGTGAATACATGAGAAATCCTTATAAAGTCACAATACTTGTGTCTTAATTTCACCTTGACATCATATTGTCAAGGAAAAATAGGAAACTATTATTTAATTGTGGGAATTCATTAACAACAAAACAGAAAAAGATTTGACAAAAAAGTGGTAGTATAATCATGTGAATTAGGAGCTTTGTTCTTAGCATCTTCGTTGTGTATTTTTGTATAAAAAATTCTGCCTGGTAATAAAAGTGATCATTTTTCATAGTTAGGAATTTTGTGAATTGATAAACATGTAAAAGATATTACATCTTTATAAAATATTTATTGTTACCATCAAACAAACAAGAAGTACTTTATTTTCTGAAATTAAAAAAGAGTATTACCTAATTTAGATAGTGATAACTCCTATGCTCCCTTTTGGAAAATGAATTGAAAAATGTGTTCAAGAGAAAACTCATTTTGTCTTCTCATATTTCCATTTATCCTTTGTTAGTATAATTTATCCCCAAATGTTTTGATTAAAGATATGATTTAAATGTTATGCTATTAGATGAAAGGAAATCTGATTGCTTTTGGGGAAACAAGAGAATTGGTAACATTTACTATGAAAAATAATCTAGATTTTTCTTCAACAATGGCAATCAATATATAGAAAATGAGGATATTTGCATTTAAACATATATATCCTATCAGAAAATCAACTTTTAAAATGAATATTCTAATATTATGAAACCTGATAAAATCTACATGTTTGTACCAGTGAAAATGATTTTAAATCTGGCATTAAAAATCATTTTTCTAATTTATTGAGTAGAAGTTTTATGCATATAAGGTCACTATGCATTCTTAAAACAATTATTCTAAATATAGCTTCCATTTATGTGACATCCAACTTTTCACATGTGGTAAGAGTAATAACAATAAAGATAGTAGGAGGCCAGGTACGGTGGCTCATGCCTGTAATCCCAGCCCTCTGGGAGGTTTGGGCAGGTGGATTGCTTGAGCTCATTAGTTCGAGACCAGCCTGAGTCAGAGCAAGACCCCTTCTCTAAAAAACAGCCAGATGTTGTAGTGGGCACCTATAATCTCAGCTCCTTGCGAGGCTGAGGCAAGAAAATTACTTGAGCCCAAAAGTTTGAGGTTGCTGTGAGCTGTCATGCAACAGAATTCTACTGAGAGAGGCAAAGTGAGACTTTGCCTGAGAAAAAGAAAAAAAAAAAAGTAATTGGATAGAACATTTAAATTGCTATTGCACACACTAAATGCTTTATTTATTTATATTGACTTATTTGACCATGACATATACCTCAGGAGGAAAATGATGCTATTTCCCCCCTTGATAGATGAGAAAATTGAATGGCAGATGACTGAAGGCATTAATCAAGCTAACGCAAATAGCAAGTGTTAAGCATGGAGTATGAACTTAGTTCGTATGAATCGAAGTGTACGCTATTGATTTGCTGCCTCTAGATATTCCCACTTCCCGCCTCCACAAAAAAAAAAAAAAAAAATTAGCTTTGCAGAACCAGAGGGTACTGGAAAGGCTAGCTGAAGTAATAATGAAAGTACTTAAGTCCCCGAGTTACAAACATCTGACTGACATAAGACTTGCACTTACAAATGGGGGCTATTGTAGTTGACAGGTAAATGTACCTGTTCCAACCCGTGTACAAATTCAAGTTAAGAACAAACAGACAGCCAGGTGTTGTGGTGGGTGCCTATAGTCCCAGCTACTTGGGAGACTGAGAGTGGTAAATGAATAGAACAGAATGTATCTTGCTCATAAAGTGGGGGCTGCCTGTATAGGAGCTGTCAAGTGAAACTATAGATGTTTAATAAAGGGCCTGCTGTTCAGGAAGATAATGGCTGAAATCTAACATATGTTTGACTAGTCTAAAATTTAAAAAGTTTGGATTGGATCCCCCCAAAACCCTCCCTCCTCCCGATCTGCCCCCTCCCTTCCCCTCTCTTTCCTCTTCCCTTCTTTCTGGACTATAGTTATGTTTTGCCATTCCTATGAGTGTGTAGGTGGTTATATACTGATTTCATAGTAGTATTGAGTACATTGGATATTTTATTTTTCATTCTTGAGATACTTTTCTAAGAAGAATATGTTCCAGCTTCATCCACGTACACATAAAAGATGTGAAGTCTCCCTTCAATGACACGTTTATATACTATCAAGAATAGAGTATGAATGTTTTTGCCACAACAAATATGTAAGCAAGGAGACGGTTATGTTAATGAGTTAGATGTAAGCATTCCACATTGTATATCAAATCAGCACATTGTACCCCATAAATGCATTCATGTACACATTTATGATTTAATAAATAATTAAAAAATACAAGTGAAAAAGTAAGAATGAAGTGATCTGGTCAACCTGAAGTAAGATATGATTCTTTAACTTGTAAAAGTGATCATATAGTGCCTTAGCTAAATACATGATCTAAATATCAGTACTTGTTTATGAGGAAGATTAATGTAGAGACTGGATTTTTTCTTTATCGGAGATAGTTATAACTTTTTTATTCTTAGTGTTTTTTAATTCTTTTATTAAAAAGAAGCAAAACTAGTCTTGTCACTTAACAGTTCATACACAGAGGATAATGGTTTAGGTATTTTTTTGGTAATGCAGAATCTGAATATCAATTGATTCTTAAAAACATAACAGCATACAACTGCATTTCCGCTTCCCTTGGTAGCGCTTTCTTTTCATCCTTTGTTTCGTGTGTTTCTTTACATAGACATATTTAAAGCATTTGGGATTCATTCATAGTCGATGTACATGTGTAACATTGCTATTAATGGCATTCAAGACAAGAAGATTCCCTCTTGTCAGATCCTCAGAGAAAAGCCAAATCTCTCTCACAGCATAAGAGAGGCCAGCTGTAAATTTTATATTTGCCTAAATGGTAACAGAAAAGCAAATAAAAGGAGAAAGACCCAGTTTCTATTCCCTTGAAACAAATCTACTGAATTTTTAGTATTTATGATGAAACTTAGAGATTGATTTTTCTCTATTTCCAGGCTACTGTTTTCCTTTTTCTAACAGAAAAATATATTTTTTAATAAAAGTTTTGTTTTCTGTAAAACTCATCCTGCACTTAACCAGATTTCTTCACAGGTAGTTATTATCCAAGGAGTAACGATAAATCTCTGCTCTTCTTTTTTAGAATTGACATCTAATCCCTACCTTCATAAATCTTCCAACCTGTTAGAAAAGACAATATTTATAGACAAACAGTTGCCACATGGGGAAGCATATGGAAAGTACCAGCAGCATGATACAAACATATCACCAAAACTGCTAGAAGGAGACCACATTTCAGTAGCAAGAACGAAGAGGATGCTAATTTTCTTAATTTCAGAATGTACTCCTGTTGGAAACGGCAGCAGATGCCAGACCCAACACTTGATTTCTAAAATCCTTGGCTTCACTGTTCTTTCATGCTGCTTATATCCCTAGGCTGAGGGAGAAGTATCTGCTGGCAGCAAATTTCAGCATCTCCTGTCAACATGGATTTCTATAAATGTCAAACACTGGTAAGAAGGAATGGACAGTGATGCAGACATCTTTCTATCTCCATTCTCACACTTCCTAAGCTTATTCTTCTTTTTATTTTCGATATGGAACACAGAGATTTGACATCATTTGCAGAACATTTTTCTTAGAAAATGTGGTGATAAAAAATATCTCGTCTAACCTCTTAAGCAATTCTCCTTGCCCACTGTGCTCTGGCACCCAAGATTGCCACAGTTTTAAATGGCAACTCCTAGAAGAATCCCCTTTCAGTGAACACATAATCGCCATTATCCAAATAATACTTATTATTTATTGTAAAATTGCATATTTCTTGTAACACATATCACTTATTATTGCTGTATATTATATCCATCATTAACCCACATGTTCTACAAAAGAACATTAGGCTTATATTTCCTCATTCCACACCAGTATCTAGCATAATGTTTAGAACGTCAGGTTTATTAGTAAACATTTGTTAAACGAGTAAATATTCTCAGGACTTTATAATTGAGGTCTATTATTTATTAAGGATATATATGTTTCATTCTTATAAGTGGTCTGTGTAGTATGTTAGGAGCAGAGAGAAATCAGATAATGAGTAGAGATCATATCCATAAGAAACTTAGACTCATATTTTACTTAAATCACTGTAGAAAGTGATACCATATTGCTATAGGCATATGGAAATGCCTGTTTTAATTTTTCTGGTGAAATTAGGTAGTAGTCATTTCCTTCAACAATAATTTTCTCCACAATTTAAAACTAATTGGCCTATAGCCGGCAATTTGTTCATCAGCCAAACCTTTCTCATTTTCTTTGTCCTTCTTCAAACAAAATGTGAATTTATATTCTTATTCATCCCAGAGTTTTTATATTCCTAATAATATCGAACGCTTTCTCACAACATGTGGCTTGGTACCTAATTGGTACATAATAAATAGTCAAATGTCTCCCACAACTGACAGATGCTGCCAACAAAATGTTGGCAAGTTCAGAATTCTGTCCGTTTATAGTTGAAACTCCTGAAAGAAGCCCGAAGCGCTGATTAACTATGTTGTTAACTAAAAAATGAGCAATGGACTTTAGGTCGTAGGCATGCAAGCATGTGGCAGAATTGGCATTCTGCTTGAAAAGGTGTCTGACACAGATTCTTGTTCCGATGCAGAGCTGTGACGAGCCTTTCCTTTGCAGGTGGATTGCAGGGGATCTTAGGGGAAAGTAATTAGTTGATTGATGGATAACCAGACAGGGGCGGTTATGCTCTAGGCACTGTTGAATACGGTCCAGTTCCTTTCAGACCTAGGCACTCTGAAGGGGTAAAATACGTTTCCTGTTATTCTGAGGTTTTATTTGGAGATGTGACTTTAAAAACAGTATTACCTTTTGCTCAGCATCAGTAGTTTTCATATCACATAGAAGGTTTTCTTCATCTGATACTTACATAAGGTCTTGTACCATTCTTATACCTCTTTCTCAATTCTCTCCTCTCATTAAGCTATGAAAAATCCTGAGGATATTTACGTAATGCTCGTCACCTGCCTATAATGTTTGTATACTAAAGTCTATTTATCTTCCCACCATCTAACTTGTAGTTAAAACTTGCTAAACAGCATCTGGTCTAAAGCCAAATCCTGCTAGTTTTAACTTCCTTGTTGCAGGATACCTACTAGGCTATGATTTTTTTAAGCGATTTAGACCAGTGTTTAATTACTTTTAATCCGTTCAAATTCAAGTTTAAATTTGATAACACTGATAATATTAAAATAAACATTGTAGTTAAGTTCCCTACATTTAGTAGTCTAGACAAGCTATACTATAGCTTTCTACCAGTTTTTTGAGAAAATCAACAAATATAGAACTTTTATTCTAATCTCTTTTGATACTATTAATTTATTTGTCTGAAAATAGGGCCTAACAAACATTTACTTACGTTGATTCCATAGTTCCTTTTACAAATTATGTGAATTCTTATAAAAGTTCTTAAACAATAGCAAATTCTTTTTTTTTTTAAATTTTTATTAAACCATAGCTGTGTACATTAGTATGATCGTGGGGCGCCATACGCTTGGTTCATAGATCGTTTGACACATTTTCATCACATTAGTTAACATAGCTTTTGTAGCATTTTCTTAGTTATTTTGCTAAGACCTTTACATTCCACATTTACTAGGATTCACATAGACCCTTGTAAGATGCACCGCAGGTGTAATCCCATTAATCCCCCTCCCTCCACCTACCTCCCCCCTACCTCCCCTCCCTTTCCCCTTTCTCCCTATTCTTAGGTTATAACTGGGATATAGCTTTCATGTGAAGGTCCTACATTACAATAGCAAATTCTAAAACTCTTACCACCTTAAGTGAGGTCCCACCAAATATCCTCCCTCCTCCTGCTCTCCCCCCAGGTGCATAATACAATGATACATTTCAAAACTATTAAGAATAGAGTACAAATGTCTTACCACAACAAATAAGCAAGTGAGCTGATAGTTACGTTAATCAGTTGATGTAAGCATCCATACTGTTTATCAATTCAGCACGTTGTACCCCATAAATGCATTAATGTACACAGCCATGATTTAATAAAGAAAAAATAATTAAAGCTCTTGCCAGTGTTCATCCTTGGGATTTATTATAAGAAATAGGGAAAGCAAGAGAGAATAGGAAAATAGAAGAATTTTAATTTATAAAATCTATACTTTACAACTTTTTATATTTTTAGAAATTTTAGACTGAGCCTATATAACTTTCTAAAATTAAAAATAATCACAGGGGGCGGCGCCTGTGGCTCAAGGAGTAGGGTGCTGGTCCCATATGCTGGAGGTGGCGGGTTCAAACCTAGCCCTGGCCAAAAAAAAAAATAATAATAAAAAAATAATCACAGGAACAGTATTGAAAATTTTGTATACCTCCTCCATTCATTCATACATTTATGTATTCATTCATTCAACCTATATTTCTTAGATGCTTAATAAGCTCTAGTTCTGATGAATTAAAAGAAAAATAAAACATAATCCTTGTTGTTACGTATTTAACAGTTCAAACTAAGCTTATACACACCAATGATTATAGTATTGTGCCATAAAATCTGAGATTCATTACAATATGGTGAACAGTAATGTGGGTGCTCTTGTTATATTGTTTGGATTTGGATCCTGACTTCATAATTTACTAGCTATTTATTTTAGGAATGTTATTAAAACTTTATGTCCCCCATTTGCACCACCAGTGGGAATAATTAAAGCACCTCATTAGTATGTTAAAGAGATTAAATGAGTAAAATAGTATAACTCTGGCAAAGTAAACCGTAAGTATTAACTATCCTAGAAGCATAAAAAAAGACAACTAAATCACATTATTTTGTTAAAGAAGAAATTAGAGAAGACTTCCTTAGTAGTGATGATAACTAAATTAAATGTTAAGGAATATACATTGGAACTTTCCAGATGAATAAAGACTGAGAGTTTTGCTGAGTTTATGAATTAGAAATCAGACTGATGGAAAGTTTCATTTGGTTTACTCAGTGTTGAATATTTTTAAATATTATTCTCAAATATTTAGCTATAGTATTTCACATGGAAGGCTGTGAAAAGTCAGAACTATTAAAACCAGGGCCCAGATGACGGCAGGTAGACAGAGTTGTAGTACACCTTCCTCCACTCATCAGATGATGCCTTCACTTTCCATTTCAACTGCATATCTTATACTCTGAAATTATGAAACCCTGATGAAAATAAAGGAGATACAAATAAATAGAAACCAATCTCATGTACATGTGTTGGAAGAATTAATATTGATAAAATGTCTGTGCTTCCTGACGTAACCTACAGATTCAGTGCAATTCCTCTAAATATCCTAATGACATTTTTTTTTCCACAGAAATAGAAGAAACCATCCTAAAATTCATAGGAAACCACAAAGGACCCTGAATGTTCAAAATGATCTTGTTTAAAGAGTAAAGTTGGATGCATAATGCTTCAATATTTCAAATTATATCACAAAGTTATAGTAGTTGAGACAGAGGGTACTGTCATAAAGACAGTTGTGTACACCAGATGTAATAGAGTAGACATCCACAAATAAACTCATTTGTACATGGTCAAGTCATCTTTGACAAGAGTGTCAAGAGCAAAAGCAAATGAAAAAAGAATAATCTCCTCAACAAATTGTACTGGAAAAGCTAGACATTCATATGCAAATAAAGAAATTGGAATTTTATCCTACAGTATACACAAACATAAGCTTAAAATGTATTAAAGACATAAGTGTAAGACCTGAAATATTAAAAACTCCTCAAATAAAACATAAAAATCTCGAGGTTTATCTTGACAGTGATTTTTCTTAGATGTAATATGAAAACATAGGCAACAAAACCAAAAATAGACAAGTAGGATTATATCAAACTAAAAAATTTCTGCACAATGGGAGGTCTAAATTGAGTTCTTTGAGGATTCTTCATACTTCCTTCCAAAAAGGCTGTATTAGTTTGCAGTCCCACCAGCAGTGTAAAGTGTTCCGTTCTCTCCACATCCACGCCATTTGATCCTGCAATCCCATTACTAGGCATCTACCCTGACGAAAAAAATTCTTTTATCATAAGGACATTTGCACTAGACTGTTTATCACAGTTCAATTTACAATTGCCAAAATGTGGAAACAGCCTAAATGCCCACCAATCCCAGGAATGGATTAACAAGCTGTGATATATGTATACTGTGGAATACTATTCAGCCACAAAAAGCCACTTTATATCTTTTGTATCAATCTGGATGGAGGTGGAACACATTATTCTTAGTAAATCATCACAAGAATGGAAAAGCAAGCATCCTATTGTACTCAATTCTAATATGAGGACAATTAATGACAAGTACACGGTGTGGGGAAGAAGAGAGGGGGCGTGGGGTTCATGGTGTGCAACATACCTTTTCAGGGCAGGACACAATAATAAAAGGGAATTTTTACCTAACAAATGCAATCAATGTAACCTGGTTCAAAAAAACTAAAAAATAAATAAATAAAAAATAATAACGGTTACCCTATAAAATACTATATCATAGGACCGCTCTCATTTAAAAAAATGTATCAGGGAGAAACAAAACTTACTAACCAACTAATGTCACTGGGAAAAATAACGAAAAAAAGATTTCAGAATGGTTGAATGGTAGATATCCTGTTAGAGTTCGAGGTTATCGTGAGCTATGACACCATGGCAGTCTACCAAGGGCAACAAAGTGAGACTCTGTCTCAAAAAAAAAAAAAAAAAAAGGACATTTGCACTAGACTGTTTATTTTATTCACAGCTGAATTCACAATCACCAAAATATGGAAATGGCCTAAATGCTCTCCAACCCAGGAATGGATTAACAAGCTGTGATATATGTTTGCTGTGGAATACTATTCAGCCACTAAAAAGATGGAGACTTTATATCTTTTGTATTAATCTGGATGGAGGTGTAACACATTCTTCTTAGTAAAAAGCATCACAAGAATAGAGAAGAAAGAATCCAATGTACTCGATTCTAATATGAAGACAGTAGATTATCTAATACAAGTGGGGGGTAAGGGGATGAAGGATTAGAGAGAGTGGAGGAGGGAGGGGGAAGGGCAATTATGTTGTATGTCACACCTCTTGGGGTTGGGATATAATTATAAGAGGGACTTTATTTAACAAATGCAATCAGTGTAACCTAATTCTTTGTACCCTCAATGAATCCCAAACAATATTTATTTTTTTTTTTTTGCACAGAAAGCAATCAAGAGAGTGAAAAAACAATCTACAGACTGAATGAAAATATTAGTAAACCATGTATGTTAGGGTATTAATATCCAAAATATATACAATACTCCTACCAATTAGATAAGTAATTAAAACGATAAATGATTTGAATAGACATTTCCTCAAAGAAGACATAGAAATGACCACCAAGTATATGAAAAGGTGCTCAACATCACTAGTTTTCAGGGAAATGCAGATCAAAAAGCACAATGAGATAGGACCTTTTAAGATGGCCATTATCTAACCATGAAAATATAAAGTGTTGGTAAATAAGTGAAGAAATTGAAATTCTTATACACTGTTGGCAAAAGTATAAAAGAGTGTAGTCATTATGAAAAATAATATGAACATTTCCCCAGAGTTACAAATGGAACTATCGTATGATCTTGAAATCTCATTTTTGGATATGGTATATCCAAAAAATTGACATTAGGATCTTGAAGAATATCTGCAAACCCATTTTTGTTGCAGCATTATCACAATAGCCAAGCTATGGAAAACCCCAAATGTTCATCATACAAATTGATAAAGAAAATATGATATATATATACACACACACACACACACACACACACAATGGATATGATTAAGCTTTAAGGAAGGAAATCCTACCATTTGTGGCAACATGGAGAAACTTAGGCTAAGTGAAGAAAGAGTGTCACAGAAGAATAAATACTGTATGATTGCACTTAGATGAGATACCTAAAATATTTGAACTCGTAGAAGCAGATAGTAAAATGAAAGTCATCAGGGGCTAGGGGAGGGGTAATGGTATAGTGCTGCTCAGTGGGTATAAAGTTTCAGTTTTGCAAAATGAATTAGTTCTAGAGATCCATTTTACAACACATTGTAACTATTAGGTAATATGTATTATGTACTCCAAAACATGTTAAGATGACAGACCTCAGGTGATGTATTCTTAACACATATATACCTACAAACACACCCATAAATACACCAACAAAAGCACATCGGAATTTTTTTTAAGTTATGAATATATTTAGAACCTAGATTGTGGTGATGGTATCACAGGCATGCACATGTATACACAAACACACACACATATATATAACGTGTTTGTATGTTTCAGTAGGAGGGCTATATAGGAAGTATTCAGCAATGTAATATAAAAATAGAGACATATATGTCTGGATACTTTCCGGACAGTCCATGTGTATGTATACTCATCAAAATACATGCATTAAATCAGTGAATTTTTAATTTATTTATTATACCTCTATATAGTTTATAAAACAGAGCAAAATATGGCCAGTAGCATCAATAAGTTATGCTTGTTATCTTAGGCGTACACCAACATTACGTTACTTGGATAAACTACATTTGGCTTGCTATGTTATTTTTTACGTATTGTTAGATTCACCTTTTCAAAGATATTTTTAATCTGTGTTCCTTAGGGCTATGTCAATATTCAATATAAGAATCATTGAGTTTCTACTCATTATTTCATAATTTTGGTCCATTTCTTCTAGGTTGTCAAATTTATGGGCTTAATGTTATTCATTATGTTCTCTTAGTATCTATTTAATTTCAGTGTTATTCCAATTTTAATTCCTAAAAGTGACACTTTCCATTTCATCTATTTTAATTTGTTCTTTATAAGTAGAAGCTTATACACTCTAGTTACCTTTTCAAAGAACCAGGTTTTGGTTTTATTTATTTTCTCTCACTTTTGTTCAATTGTATTGATTTCCACTCTTGGCTTTAAGAACTTCCATGTGCTTATTTTGGGTTTAATTTGCTATCAATGTTCTTTTCTGATTTTTAAAGTGACAACTCTAATAATTGCATTTAAACTTTCTTCTTTTCGAACACGAATATTTAAAGGTATATATTTACCTCTAATTGCTGTTTAAGAGACATGTTCCAAATTTTGTTATTTTTATCATTCAGTTCAACATGCTTTCTTATTTCCTTTTTGATTTTTTTCTCTGATGCATCTATTCTTGAGAAACATGTTTTAAAATTTCCATTTTGGTGTTTTCTACTTATGTATCTTGATTTAATTATGCCATGCTCAGAAAACATGCTCTGTTTAATTTCATTTTTTTAGCATCATTGGACCTTGCTTTATAGATCAGCATGTTTGTCTACAATATAACATACTGTATGTGCATGAAAAAATACGTAATGTGATTTTGTGGTTGAGTTCTATAAATACTAATTAAGTCAACTGGTATATATATATTTTAATATTTTTATCTGCTGCATTTTTGCATAATCATATCAGCTATTGAGCGAGAGCTATTAAAATCTTCAATTCTTATTTTAGAATTATTAATTATGTACATTTTTGCTTCGTACATTTTTGAAACTTTGTTATTAGATATATACAAATTTATGATTATGTTCTATAGAATTGCTACCTTTATCCCTATTGATTTCTCATTATCTTTGGTGATATTTCATGTCTTGATATTTATTTTATCTGTTATTGATATAGCTATTTCAGCCTTTTTATACTGTTTTTATGCTATAAAATATATATAATTTGCCATCCATATGCTTTCTACCTATTTGTGACACTATATATAAAGTGCATACCTGTAGACAGCTAGGTTTCTTGTTTAAATTCTTTCTTAAAATCTGTATCTTTTGACTAAAGTCTATTAATATTAAATTTAATATTTATGTGATTTTTGTTTTTATCTACCATTTTGTTTCCTATTTGAGAATTGTTATACTGGCCGTTTTAAAATCCTTATTTGTTAATTCCTAAAATGCATATTAACTCAGAGTTGGTCTTTGTTTAATTTGATCTCTTTGCGTCATTTCCCTAGTTCCCTACTTCTTTCTGAATACTTTTGTATCATATCTTGGACATAAGAAAATTGTGTTTTGGGGATTTTTATTTCTGTTAGTTTTTTCTCAAATGAGTGCTATTTCTTATGTAATTGTTTTATCTTGGCTGGAGTTTAATTGTAAACTCTGCTTTTTGACAATTCTGTCCACAGTTTATATTTATTATTTTTAGATGAGCTGTTTTGCATCTTGTCTGTGCATGCATATGTCAGGGATCAGGGACATACGTGGGAAGAGAGAGTTAGATGTTATCGTCTCTGGAACTTTCCCTTTCCAAATTCCCTCATGCTATTCTTTAGTTGTAGTCTTCTCAGCTTTCATTTTCTGACTCTTCAGACCAGAAATACTACAGTTTTTGCAAGGTACCCTGCCATGTCATACATATGACTTCAGGGCAAATTTATGAAAATAGACTTGCACTTCATTTACCCATGGCCTCCTTTGAGCATATACTCATCAGTAGATTCTGAAAGTTTTTCTTCACTCTCTATTTCCTTCTGTGTCTACTTTGGGTATAATGTCCAATATTTTTATTTGTTTTCTGCAGAGGAGCCATCCTGATAAAATATTATTTAGTCATTACTAAAACAAGATCCTCAAATTTTAATAAATTGTTTGTTAAAATAATAGCTCTCTCAAAGATGGTGTTTATGCAGTATTTTTATGATGTTTTTTACTCTCTTTATAATCTCAATTGATTTAACATGTAGGAGTAAAAATCAGTCATACTAATTAGATAAATTACACTGATAAATTATCACTGATAAATTACAAGAATGTGTTTTGTATTTTTCCCTCTCTTTTAATAATTCTTTTTGCAATTTATGGTAAAATACTTATTATTTGTATAAAACTTGATATCATGATGAATGTGTTTCACAATGATCAGTTATGCAGATATTAATGAGACTTATTAATTTAAATTGCATCAAGACTTAATTAAGGATTATAATAAGAAAATTGAGAGAATAGAATTTATCACTAGACATCGTCACATATTTTTCTGTATATTATCAATTGGAAATTATGTTTGCTTGTTGGTAAATATTTGAAATAAATATTTGAGCCTTATAAATTATGTATGTCTTATGGATTACAAAACATATTTTACCAAGGTGATATATACATGTATGTGCGTGTGTGTCATGCGCACACATGTATATATTCTCTCAGTAGTAAACACTATCCTAAGTAATAGAGACCACATGGAGTATGGAGTATCTGTGTAGGGATGGTCAACATCGTTTAAACACACATATATTTTTCCTTGAAATATGTTAGGAACTGATAAACACTTCCCTCCACAAACATCTCTTTTCCTTCTTTCCAGTACTTATAAAAAGCTAGTGGATCCTTACAGTAATCTCCTGAGTGAGCTTAAAGTTATTTCAGAAACAGAGAAAAGAAACATCAGTGCAACAGAGATTTATTTTTAACACTCTGACTTCAAGGTCAGAATCAATTTTTCTTTTGTACATAATGGTGATAGGAAAGGTGAAGGCTAGGAATCAAAATCTATAATCTTTTATCTTGTTATAGTTTATGAAATATGAGTGTGAGAGGAAAGTACTATGTAATATTTTGATTTATTCGACCTAGAGGAAATATGAGTGGTTTGTACAGTAACATATAGGTACTATAACTTAACCAATATTCTTTCAGTTTCATCATCTGCCCAGTTAATTTATTAAATAATTCCCACCCCCATAGTCTTGTGCAGTTATTAACATCTTAAAATGTTGTAATTATCGATTCATCTAATTTTAAATTAATAGACTTTGATCATGAGATGCTCAGATGGCCAAACTTCAGAGTAACAATTAGTGACTTACTCTGTGAGCCCTGCTAAAATGTTGAACTTGAAAACTAATATCATAATAGCTAACATTTAAAATGGGAAGTATGTTGGGAAATACAAAGAAGCAAATATCTATATACGTGTATAGACAAAATGAATTGAGGAAAGAGAGTGAAATGGGAAGATTATCCGAAAGAGAGCTGCTTTACTGGAGGTAGACCATTGTTTTAAATCTTGATTATTTTATTAATCTCACATTCTGAATATTTTGAAGGCCTTGAAAAATATAGCACTTCAGAAAGAATATCATTGTTTCTAATTTGTGGACAGTTGTTGACATGGTCATACATCAGCTGAAGCCTAGGGACTCCACCAGAATTGCTGTTTCTTGCCTAGATTTAGATGTGGAACTAGAGAGTTGGGAAGTGCCTTAAAGTTACTTGCAGGAAAGCCCTACATTTTCTAAATGACTTCAGAGGCTAAATAAACTGCCCAAATTTACCTAGGTATATTCTGGTGTTTTCAATTCTATGGTATTGCGTATTCAATTATATGACAATTTCAAAACAATTTTCTTTCTGATACCACAGCCTACATCCCATCTTGCACCACTCCATTACAATTTGTGACATTTATAGATTTATACATATAAAGATTATACTGTGTGATGGAGTCTTTTTAAATTTTAACTGCTTTATTGAGGTATAATTGGCATGTGGTGAACTGTACACATTTGAAATGTACATGTTCTTGTAAAATGTACCATCACGTGTGCTGTGTGTACTCACTTGCATGTGAAAGAAACTATGGCTATGTAAGAAACCACAAAGTGGTATGATGGACATTGGAGACTCAAAAGGGGGGAAGGTAGGAGGAGATTAGGGATGAGAAATTACCTATGAATTATAATGTACACTATTCTGGTGATGGGTACACCAAAAGCCCAGACTTCACCACTATATATACATACACCAGACTTCAAATTGCTCCCCATAATTCTATGATGAGAATAAAATAAATCTTTCCTTCTAATGCTTGTTAAGTGATTGCCAACTATACTTACTCTGCGACTCCAACCTCAGGCAGCCACTTATCTGCTTTTTGTCACTGTATGTTTGTATTTTCTACAATTTTATATAAACATAATCATAATATATTGACATATGAAATCTGTCAATTAAGTTCATGAACTTGCAACCATGCACTTACATGGGCAGCCCTGTAAAGACAATTCAGTAATGTTTCATAACCTTAGTATATCAGGGTCTCACACAGCTTCGTTTGTGTTTTTGTTGATGTGTGACTGTGTTCATTAACATTGTTTGTTTTTATGTGCTGTACAACAACAGCTGTAATGATTGTTCCAGAAAAAGAATTCCAAAATTGCTTTTAAGGGTGAACTAGCCTCTGATTTCAGTGCATAGCTTCCCAAAGGGAGTACATCAAAAATGACCATAGTGATATTCAGCAATGAACCATGTAGCACTTTCTTTAGAAGTAGTACAAGAGCTTAATTGTAGACCTCATATGTTTCCAAAGACAAAATTTTCTATTTTGTATGTTTTCTCTACTGCTTTTCTACTATATATTTCATCAGTTGTCATTTTTAAATCATATTTTGTCCTCTGTGTATTTTAGATTAATTTGCTCTTCTTTGGATTGCTGCTTGAGGTCAAAACTGAGGTAGTTGCTTGGCATCTTGCTTCATTTCTAATATAGCCATCTTATGCTAAAAATTCTCCTCTACACATATTTTAGACACATCCACATATCTTGATGTGTTTTGTTTTGACTTTCATACAGTTCAAAAATTTTAATTATCTTATTTGTTTCATAGGTTATGTAAAAGTGTAATATTTGTGGATTTTCAAGCTTTCTTTCTGTAATTACTTCTAATTGAACTACTTTTTGTCAAAGTATGTATTTGGCATGATTTTCATTCTTTTACATTTAATCCTTCAATGTTATAGCCCAGAGTAGGTTCAACTTTGGTGCATATTCTTTGTCCACTTAAAATGAACATGTATTTTTCTGTCTTGGTTATTGCACACTATAAGACTTTTTATATCATTTCTGATTTCTTATCTACTTGTTCTGTGAAATATAGGGACATGTTGTAATTTATGTCTGTAATTGGGGTTTTTATATTTCTCCTTGAAATTCAGACACATTTCATGGCACTTATTTTGAAGATCTGTTATAAAGTACATAAAAGTTTATGATTATTATGTCTTCTTGATGAATTGGCAAGTACATATTTAAGAAATGACCCTTTTGGTACCTTGTAATCTCCTTTGCTATGAAATTATGTTTTGTTTGCTATTAATATAGCCTAACTTTATTATGATTGGTGTAAGCGGTTATGTCTTTGTTTTACTTTTAATATACTTGTATCTTTAAAATGGATTTCTTCTGTAGAATATAGTTAGGTCTGTCTATTTTATCAAGATCTATATGCTTTTTTATTGATTCATTTAGACCCTTTATATACAGAGGGCGTCAAAAATATAAACATCTGAAGAAAGAAACTATATTAAAAATGTAACATTCAATATGTACAATAACAAAAGATGAATTCAAGTCACATTTGACTTCTGCAATTATATGAGATGCCCAAAGTATACACATGATGAAAAGTGTAAATTATGGCACCCAGAGGTGAAAACTCAAAGGAGATGTTCAGGCCAGGTTTACTGAAAGGGGAGGGTGACTGGCAGTGGAAAGATGACATCTCCACAGAGTGAGGTTGGGGACTTGTTTTTATACTGGGTGTAGGTGGAGAGAGATTCCACAGGTTGCTAGAAGGCTTTGGCAGGCTAGGGTCTATAAAGCAGAACTCTTGGAGTAAAACCAGGTAGGCCTTTTGTTCTGGGAGGGGAGGTGGGTCAATGGTTTAGGTACCTAACATTCTTAACTCTTAAAAGAGGTTATGGGGTTCAAGGTCAATCTTCTGGAGCTGCTTCTCCCTGGATAGGGCCATAGTTGTCCTCACTAGGATGAGTTGGGTATTAGCAGAGCTTTACAGGTTTGGGATATATTGGGAGAGCATTCAGAGAGTAATAGGAATTGGCTTAGAATGGCAGATGACATCTTTATCCTGTGTTGGATAAAAGAAAACAGGAATTGGATGACACAAGAGGCAATGGTTAATAACAGAACTGCAGTAAAGGGTCCCAAGAGGGATATAATCCAGCATCCCAATGGGCTGTCAAACCAGGATTTCTCATTTTGAGGGCATAGATGGGTGGCTTGTTCCTGGAGTTGGGTGATGCCCTCTTGGACCAGGTCAGACTTGTTGGTGTAGAACAGCATGCTTCCTGTAAAAAAGGAAAAAAGCTCCCTTCTCCCTCCATGAGCTAATCCAAACCCTTGGGATTTGGTTCTTTGAATGCTGAGGGAATCTTGGGATGGAAGAGACATTACCTTGCCTATGGACCTTTTAATAGCCTTTTGAGAGGAGGTTAGGGGTTTTAAGGCTTGGGTATATGCTTTAGAAGATTATTAGCATATCTTTGATATTTGCTGGGGAATGAATTATATTGGATAATTGAGACGAGAAAGTTCTCCCTTTATACACAATGTAGTTTAAGGAGGTAAATATAGAAGTCCAAATTCGAGGTGAGACAGGTATAGCTGAATAAGAGTTGGGGGAAATGAGTAAATATATAAAACAAGTAGATGCTAAGGTGGGTTAAGACTTTTTGAGCATGGATTGAGTTAGAGTAAAGGAAGGGTTTACATAAACAGGTAAAGAAGGGTTTGTTAAAACTGCGCAGAATAGGAGGGAAGAGAACAGGGAGAGGGAACAGGAGGTGTCCAGATAAAAAAAGGCTTATGATGTTTTCCCATGGGTGACTGGGGAAGGATCCTTGGAGCAATTTGTCAAAGAGGAATCCCAGGACTACCCTTTGGAGGGGCTCTAGCAGGAAACAGAAGAAAGAGAAAATGTGGCTAGGACAGGGGCTCTGGAGGAGGGTGAAGAAGGTATGTCATTGTGGTTAATGGTTCATTAGGAATTATCTGGAGTTTGAGGGAGGTTGGGCCTGTGAAGGTGGAGCAGTGCCTCGCTATTGGGGTGTGGTAGGGTTTTGAGATGTGGAACCAGGTTTGGGAGAACTCAGTTTAACTGCCGTAAGGGTGGTAAGAAGAACAGTGTATGGGACTTTCCATGATGGAGAGAACCCCCTTGAGTTATCTGGATGAGCTTTTGAAAGAACCTTGCCTCCAATTTTAAGTGAGGATATTGTTTTCTCTGATCAGGTTGAGACAGGTGACGTCAGCGTGCTTCTGGAGAAGATGTTGTAAAGTGTTAAGAGTTGAGAGATAGTCCCCAAGCTGTGAGGAAGGTGGTGGCAGATTTCCTAACAGAAAAGGGCAGCTATACATCGGTTCAAAAGGACTTAAAAGGGAAGGTTTTCTGAGTAGAAAGTGGGTTAGAGCAGGCCCATGTCTGACACCCTAATTATTCCATGCTTAAGCAGGGAATAATTTCTGTCAGTAAAATCTAGACTGCCTTGGAATTTTTCTAAAGTGAGAGGGAAGGCTTTGATCCATCCTCATCCATCCAAGAGAAAAAAGGATCTTTGTATTTTTTACAGGAGGCATGTGGATGTAATCTATTTGCCAGTCTTGGCTTGGGAGGTGTCCTCCCTCTAGCCTGATGTAGTTGGGAGAGGGAAGAGGTGAGACCTCCCCTTGGGGAGGTTGCAGCATAGATGGTACAGGAGGAGGAGATTAGTTTTAGAAAAGAATGGAGACTAGGGCATGGAATTAGAGGTTATAAAGAGGTTTTGAAGAGTCTTGGTCCTCCACAAAATAGATTGCAGATGGTGGAGTTGTGTAAGGATTTGTGTGGTCTGGGCTGTGGGGAGGAGAAGTCATTTCTCTTTAGGAATCATCCTTGTTGTGTAGAGAGCGTATGTGGTTATTTCTTCTGAAGAGTACTGGGGTATCATTGATGGAAAACGAGGGGAGAAGAGATAAGGGGGAGCCTGGGTGAGGGCATCTTGATGTGCTATGGAGTCAGCATGACTGTTGCCCTGAGTGGTAGGATCTGGATGGAGATAGGTAGCCTCTACAGTGAATGACCACAATGCAGGTGGGCTGTAGGGCTGTCTGGAGGAGTTGGTATATTTGAGGACCATTTGTTATAGGGGAGCCCTGTGTAGTGATAAAGCCTTTCTCAGCCCAGATAGCAGCATGGTGGTGTAAGATGTGATTGGTGTATTTCAAATAGGTTTATATATTGTTCCCCCATCCCGGTGATTTGTAAAGCTCAAGTGAGGTCAGCCAGTTCTTCCTTTTGAGAAATCCCTAGGAGGAGAGTTTTGGCCTCAATGATAGTAGAGGGAGGAAGATGATGGCATAAGCTGCCCATATCTGACTTTGATGTAGGAGTGAACTGCCATCGATAAATAAGGTGTGCTGTGGCTCTAGAAGGTGGTATCTGATATGTTAGGAAAAAGTTTTGGACATGTAGTATGGCTTCCTGACATGAATACATGGGTTCTGAATGTGGCAAAAGTTGCAGAGAGGCTGGGTTTAGGTGAGTAGGGGATCCTAATGAAAAGAAGGGATTGGCAATGAAGATTAAGTGAAATTCTTGTATTTTTGAATGATAGAGGAATAGTAGAACACAGGTAGCAATGAGATCTTGGAAATTATGGGAAGAGTGAACAGTGATGGGCTGACCTAGAGTTAATTTTTATTTTTTTGAAATAGAGTCTCACTTTGTCACCCTTGGTACAGTGCCATGGCATCACAGCTCATAGCAACCTCATACTCTTGGGCTCAAGTGATTCTCTTGCCTCAGCCTCCCGAGTAGCAGAGATTACAGGTGCTCACCACAATGCCTGGCTGGTTTTTTGAGATGAGGTCTCACTCTTGCTTGGGCTGGTCTCCAATTCCTGAGCTCAAACAATCCGCCCACCTCAGCCTCCCAGAGTGCTAAAATGATAGGCATGCGCCACAGTGCCCAGCTGACCTACAGTTAATTTTAATCTTTTCTTTGTTAGGATGGCAGCAGCTGCTAGGGCACAGAAACAGGCAGCCTAGCCTTTGAGGGTAGTATCTAGCTGTTTAGAGAGGTAAGCCACTGGTTGGAAGGATGGGCCTTGGTATTGTTTTAGGACTCCTAGAGGTGAGTTTTGTTTTTCTGTGGTATAGAGGGTGAAGGGATGAGTTGGATTAGGTAGAGTGAGAGCCAGAGC
This sequence comes from Nycticebus coucang, assembly GCF_027406575.1. Lineage (NCBI taxonomy): Eukaryota > Metazoa > Chordata > Mammalia > Primates > Lorisidae > Nycticebus > Nycticebus coucang. Next base: position 34,084,124 of record NC_069804.1, on the reverse strand, counting down.
TGAAAGAACAACTTCTTTACGTTTATGGAAAGGAATGTTACGGGTTGTGAAGGGTTTAAGGGTTCTTATAGATCTTTTCAGCTTAGTAAAGGGGCTGAACTAGGAGAGAAAAATTAGGGACCCAGATATGAGGCAACCTGTCAAACCTAAATGGAGAGGACTTCTTTTTCAGTGGTGGAAACAGATATGTTTTCATGAGAGTTTTGCAAGAAGTAGTAATAGGGGGTGTGTGTTGCGGTTTAGCTTTATGCCTAAGTATGTGACCTGGGTGGTCACTAATTGAGCTTTTGACTTGGAGACCCGGGAGCCCTTGGAGGCCAAGAAGTTGAGAAGATAAATTGTGCCTTGGGTGCAAGAAGGAAAGGATGGGGCACAAATAAGTAGGTTATCAACATATTGGAGGACAGTAACGTGTGGGTGAGAAAAATATAAAAGATCTAAAGCAAGAGCCTGGCCTAAGAGGTTAGGAGAGTCTTGAAATTCCTGAGGCAATACTGTCCAGGTTAATTGAGCTGAGTGATAGGTATCTGGGTCAGTCCAGGTAAAGGCAAAGAGGTCTTGGGAATTAGGGTGGAGAGATATAGTGAAGAAAGCATTTTTTAGATCTAAAACTGAAAAGGATGATATGGTAGAAGAAATGGTAGACAAGAGGGTGTAGGGGTTGGGAACAACAGAATGGATAGATACTACAGCAGCATTAATGACTCTGAGGTCCTGAACTATGTAGTAGGTGACATTAGGTTTCTTACCTGGAAGGATGGGGGTGTTGAATAAAGAATGAGTTATATTAAGGATGTCTTTATTAAGAAATTTTGAAATTGTAGGCTTTAAGCCTTGTAAATGGTGTAAGGAGATAGGGTTCTTTTAAACGGATTTGGATAGAGATGTGATAGACAGCTACTGAGGGCTTTTCAACGTTCCAGACAAGGGGATTAGCTAAATTGAAAAGGAGTGGAGTGGAATTTTCTGGAGGAGGAAGAGATTGGGGGTCGTGGAGGGTGAGGAGAAGGGCAGTGGCAGGCATCCATAAAATTTGGGTAGATTGCAAGGTGACAGCAACGTGAAAAGTAGTTAGTATGTCCATTCCAAGTAGAGGGACATGGCAGTGAGGGGGTATGAGGAAAGAACGGGAGAAAATGTAATTTTCAAATTGGCATTGGAAGGGAGGGGTCTGTTGGGGAGAAGATGAAGTTCCCTCAATTCCCATGACTAGGCGTTGGGAGGTGCATATTTGTCCAGAATACTCACTTAGAGTCGAAAACGTGGCCCCCATATCCAGAAGAAAGGACACAGACTTACCTGCAATGTTGAGTATTACCTGGGGCTCTTGCAGTGCTATGACAAGGGAAGCTTGGGGCCTCGGGCTTGGGCCTCCTCAGTCTTCCACTGTCAACCCTGAAAGGTTAGCAACTTGGGTCGCTTGGATGGATGCAGGCCACCTGCAAGCCTTGAAAGGCTTGGGGGCAGTCCATCTTCCAGTATCATTGGGGCATGGTTTATGTGGAGGATGAGGGTTGGGTCATTGCTTGGCCCAATGTCCTTTGTTCCCACACCTAAGATGGGCTAGGAGGCTCCTTGAGGGCAGGTTTAGTCTGTTTCTGAGGGGCTTTGGTAGTTACCACAATGGCTGATTTCAGCATTTGACATTTAGCAGTTTGGGGCTTGCTTATCTACAAGAGCATGTTCCTCCCGACCTTTAAAGACTTTAAAGGCCATTGTTATAAGGTACTGTTTGGGAGTCTGGGGGCCTTCATTGATTTTTTTTTTTTTTAAGTTTAGCTCTGATATCTGGAGCCAATTGGGAGATAAAATATGAATTCAGGAAAAGACGTCTTTCGGGAGTAATAGTCTAGGCTGGTGTGTGCACAGAGGGCTTCAGTAAGGCAAGCCATGAAGTGTGCAGGATTTTCTTGAGGCTCCTGATAAATTTCCCTGAGTTTGTGGTAATTAAATGCTTTGAAAGAAGCCTTGTCTAGGCCCGCTGGAGGCAGATAATCATATGATTTATGATTTAGTTTATCCCAGTCAGGGTGGGAGTGTTGGTTTGCCAATTAGGATCAGTTAAAGGGATAGCTGTGGCTCCTGGAGTGCAGGTATTATCTGTGAAATGGATGTCATCTGCTTGCTGTCAGGCCACCTGCCAAACCTACTCCAGCTCCTCTGGGAGAAGGGTAGAGTTAGTTAGTACATGAAGTTAATTAATTAGTTAGTTAGTACATGCCAAGTGAGGTTACAAGATTGGACCAGGTTATCGGAATTCCTTTATATATTTGGCGGGATCTTTGGAGAAAGGACCTAATCTTTTCTAGATTAGTGAAAGATTGTCTAAAGAAAAAGGGACATGAACTCTGAACTCGGACTATTCCTTGCAGTTGAACTTACTCACAAAGGTAAGTGAGGTTCTGCTGGGAGAAGAAGCTGGCGTTAGTGGAGGCATGAAGAGATTGGTGGTGTGGGGGAGGGAGGAGGTCCTTCAGGCTCTGGGGATGGGTTAAGAGGTGGGGGAGCACTACCTCTACCTAGAATTGCCACCTACTGATTCCAATTAATGTCCACAGAACTGACCAAAAGGCTCTAAGAAGTCTCTAATCAGCTACAACTCATACAAGATCAGGTGGGATCCCTTGCATGGGAAGTTCTCCAAAGCCATAGAGATTTGGCTTTGTTCATGGCAGGTGAAGGGGGCCTTTGCACTTTCTTACAGGAAAAATACTGTTTCTACACCAACAAGTCTGTTCTTGTGCAAGAGGGCATCACTCGGCTCCAGGAACAAGCCACCCATCTATGCCATCAAAATGAGAGATCCTGTTTTGACAGCCCATGGAGATGCTGAATTATACCCCCTCTTAGACTCCTTTACTGCAATTCTGTTACTAACCATTGCTCCTTGTGTCATCAAATTCCTATCTTTTTTTATTCAAGACAGAATAAAAAAGGTATCAGCTGCAGTTGCAACCTTATTCCTATTACTCCCCAAACCCTCTCCCAGTGTACCCCAAACCCATAGGGCCCTACTAACACCTGAATCATCCCACTGAGGGCAACTATGGCCCTAGCCAGTGAGAAGCAGCTTTGGAAGACATTACCTCTTTTAACAAGAATTGATCCCATTACCTCTTTTAACAAGAATTGGGAATGTTAGGTACTTAAACCAATCCCCTACTTTCCTTCTCAGAACAAAAGGCTTACCCAGCCTTACCCCAAGTATTCTGCCAGAAAGACCCTAGCCCATCACAGCCTTCCAGCAATCTCTCCCTATATCCAGTTTAGAAACAAGCTCCCAAACATTCTCAGTGCAGATGACATCTTTGCCCAGATGAGTCTCAGTCCCCTTTCATTAAACTTGGCCTGAACCTCTTCTGGCCTCATCTTTGGGTATATACCCTTTCACATAACATAATATATAATACATAGATAATATCGCTTATGATGTGTATACATTTTTGACACCCTCAGTGTTATATTATTATTGAAAAGATTGGGTTTAAATGACCATATTACTTTTATTTTATTTTATTTTGCAGTTTTTGGCCGGGGCTGGGTTTGAACCTGCCACCTCTGGCACATGGGGCTGACGTCCTACTCCTTTGAGCCACAGGCGCCACCCAGACCATATTACTTTTTGTATTCTATTTGCTTCAAATACTATTTTTTCTCAATTCCCACTTTTTCTTCCTTATTTTTGACTGAGAATTCTTGTGATTTGATTTTATCGCCTTTGTTTTTAGAATATAATTCTTTCTTGTATTATTTTGGTAGTTGCTTTATTATTGACAGTATACCTTTTAAAATTGTAACAGTTATAAGCAAGTAATATTATATAACTTCATATATAGCATGAGAAATCTACAGCATCATCCTTCCACTTCTCTCATAGTTGTGCAGGTATCAAGTTTCTGTGCAATCATTGTCACATGTTTACAGATTTATTAATAATAAAGCCTCATAACACATTACTTTTTATTTAAAGAGTCAATTACCTTTTAAGGACAAGTTAAATAAGAAACACTTCTTGTATATTTACCAAAGTTTTTGACCAATCCCAGGGTTCTTCGTTATTTTGAATATACTAAGATTTCCACCTGGTAATATTTTACTTTTGCCTGAAGAACTTTCTTTTAGATTTCTTGTAGAAAAGTTCTGATTCTCAGTTTTTGAAGCTTTGAAGCTTTTGTATGTTACAAATGCCTTTATTTCATCTTCATTTTTGAAAAATATTTCACAGAAGACAAAATTACAGAGTGACAGCTATTTTTACTTCACTGTTTTAAATATGCTCTACTGCCTACTTGTTAGTATGGTTTTTAACAAGAAAAGATCTGCTATTATATTTATCTTACTTCCTTTCCTTGTAATCTTAGTTCCTGTGCTTGTAATATGTCTCTTATTATCTTGATTCTTTCATTTTTTTCTCTTAATCACTGTCTAAAGTCTGATTAACATGTTCCTACTTTAGTTGTTTCTAAGTTTCTTGTACCAGGAATTGTGGAAATGGCTTTATAATAATCAATTTTTAAAAAATGTTTTTGCCTATTGTTTTTCATTTTTTTCTCTTTTGCACCTTCTTTGTTTTGGAAACTCTGAATATATTTTTATTCATTTGTTTTATGGTGTTCCAAATCTTTCCTTTCCATACTTTTCCATTGTTTCCTGTTTTTCATTTTATATCCTTTGTCTTAACAGGTTTTCAAGTTACTCTTTTATTCTTATTGGCTAGTGTGCCTCTATGAAGGTATATTTTTCATATTAGTCATTTAAGTTTTCAACAATAAAAGTATCTTTAGGGCATATTTCATATTTTCATACTTCTACTTACCATTATCTATGATTACTCTAGCTTCTAGAAACATATTGGCTACGAATTTAATCACCTGTGTCATTTCTGGTTCAGGATTTTTTATTGGTACATACTACTTGCACATATTTTGGAGTAGATGTAATATTTTCCTACCTGTACATAGCCTGTGTAACTATCAAGTCAGGGCATTTCCATTTACATGTGTTGAAAACATTTTAGGTCCTCAATTCTACCTATTTTGAAATGTATAGTACTTTGTTGTTGACTATAGTCAGTTTACTTTCAAATATTAGAATTTATTCTATCTTACTGTTTGTACACATTAATGAATTTTTCTTTACTGCCCCTACTCACGTACTCAAATTCTTACCAATCTCAAGTAACTATGATTCTATATTCTATCTTCATAATATCAACCTTTTTAGCTCCCACATAAGTGAGAACATGTGATATTGCTTTTTCTGTGTTTGGTTTATTTCACTTCATATAATGACCTCTATATCCAATTATGTTAATGCAGATGGCAGGATTTCCTTCCTTTTTATGGTCAAATAGTATTCCATTATATATTATATACCAGATTCTTTTTTTTTTTTTTTTTAGCCATTCGTGATGGACACGTAGGTTGATTCCACATCTTTGCTATTGTGGATAGTGCTTCAATTGACATAGTTGTGCAGATATCACTTTGGTATACCAAATTCTTATCCTTCGAGTAAATATCCAGTAGTGATATTTGTAGCTTATATGGTAACACTACTTTTAGATATTTGAGAAATATCCATAGTATTTTCATAATGTCTACAAATAATTTACATGTACACCAACAGCATATGAGAGTTCCATTTTCTCTGCATACTCATAAGCATCTATTATTTTTTGCCTTTTTAGTAATAGCCATTGTAACTGGTGTAATATGTCATTTTAGTTTTGATTTGAATTTCCCTGAGGATTGATGATGTTTAGCTTTTTTCCTATACCTTCTTCATGGCCATTTGTATTTCTTCTTTTGAGAAATGCCTATACATGTCCTTTGCCAAATTTTAATGAGCTCATTTATTGTTGTGTTGTACAAGTTCATTACATAGTCTGTATTAGTTCCTTTTCCGATGGATATTCTGCAAATACTTTTTTGCCACTCAATAAGTTGTCTCTTCACTGTGTTGACTATATCCTTTGCTACATAGAACATTTTTATTTTACTATATTTCCAATTGTCTAATTTTTTGTTTGTTTGTTTTCTGTGCTGTTTGGATTTTTAATAACATTATTGTTGCCTAGACCAATGTCCTGAAGTATTTTACCTATATTTTCTTCTATTAGTTTTCTAGTTTCAGGTCTTATATTTAAGTGTTTAACCCATTTTGAATAGTTTTTTATATGGTGAGAGGGAACTAGTTTTATTTTTGCACACAGTTATCCAGTTTTCCCAGCACCATTTACTGAAGATGGTATCAAATGCATGTTCTTGGCATCTTTGTTAAAAAGCAGATGGCTAGGCCTGGAACAGTGGCTCATGCTTGTAATCTTAGTACTCTTGGAGGCCAAGTGGGAGGTGTGTTGCGTAGGGTCAGGAGTTTGAGACCAGCCTGAGCAAGAGCAAGACGCTATCTCTACTAAAAATAGAAAAAAAATGGCCAGGCGTAGGGGTGGTGCCTATAGTCTCAGCTAATAGAAGGGGTGCTGAGGCAGAAATATCCACTGAGCCCAGGAGTCTGAGATGGTAGTAAGCTATGATGATACCAAGTACACTCTACCCAGGGAAATAGAGAGAGACTTTGTTTCAACAACAACAGCAAAAAGGAGATGGCAGTGAGCTATGATGATACCAAGTACACTCTACCTAGGGAAATAGAGAGAGACTTTGTTTCAACAACAACAGCAAAAAGGAGATGGCTATAAATATGTGGGTGTATTTCTGGGTATCTATTCTGTTCTATTTGTCAATGTGTCTGTTTTCACACCAAAGCTATGCTATTTTGATTACTATAGGTTTTTGGAATATCCTGAAGTCAGGTAGTGTGATGTCTCCGTTCTTGATTTTTCTCAGTATTAACTTGGCTGTACAGGCTCTTTTTTACAATCTTACAAATTGTATGATTAGTTTTTTATTATTTCTATGAAAAATAGGGATACTTTTAAACATATAGATTGGGGGGGCAGTATGATCATTTTAATAATATTCTTCAATCCATGGTCATGGAAAGTTGTTTTACTTATGTCCTCTTCAGTTTTTTTCTCCTTTATTTTTTTTGTTGGCAGTTTTATTTTAGAGATCTCTCAACTTCTTCTTTAAATTTATTCCTGTTTTTTTTTTTGTGTGTGTGTGTGTGTTGTTGTTGTTGCTGTTGTAAATGGGATTGCTTTCTTGATTTCATTTCCAGCTAGTTCTATAGTCCATAGAAATAATATTAATTTTTGCAAGTTGATTTGGTATCCTATAACTTTAATGAATTTATATATCAGATCTAAGAATATTTTGTTGAAGTCTAGGTTTTTCTAAATATAAGATTTTTTTTTTATTCGCAAAGAAGAACAATTTGACTTCTCCATTTCTGAGTTGTTTTTCCTTTTTGTTTTTAATTTTTTTTCTCTTTAGTGATTTCTCTGGTTGGGACTTCCAGTACTTTGTTGAATAGGAGTGGTAGAAGTGAGCATCCTTGTCTAGTTACAGATCTCAGAGGAAAGGCTTTCAACTTTTCCTCATTAAGTATCATGTTAACTGTGGGTTCATTGTATACAGCCTTTATTACGTTTAGGTACGTTCCTTCTCTGCCTGGATTTTCATCATGAAGGGATATTGAATTTTGTCAAATGCTATTTTTGGATCTGTTGAGATGATTATATGGCTTTTGTTTTTCATTTGTTGCTAAGATGTATCAATGTAATTATTATGGATTTACATATGCTGAAACATCCTTTTATCTCTGAGATAAATCCCAGATTGTGGTATCTGTTTTATATGCTGTTGGATTTTTGTTTCCTAGTGTGTTGTTAAGCAAATTGCATCCATGTTGATCAGGGGTATTCATTTGTAGTTTCCTCTTTTTATTGTGTCCTTGATTGGTTGTGGTATTAAGGTAATTCTGGCTTCATAAAATGAGGTAGGGAAAAATCCCTCCTCTTATTTTTCTGGAATAGCTTGAAGAGAATCAGTGTTAGTTCTTATTTAAATGTTTGGAAGAATTTAGCAGTGAAGCTATCTGCTCCCGGACTTGTTTTGAGGGGAGACAAAATTGTTTCTAGTCCCTTCTCTTTACTGTGTTTAGATTTTCCTGTTTCTTCTTCATTTATTATCAGTATGTTGTATACGTCTAGATATTTATCCATTTCCTTTGATTTTCCATTTTGTTAGCATGCAATTGTTCATAGTAGTCCCTGATGAACTTTTGTATGTCAGTAGTATCAGTTATAATGTCTCCTCTTAGTTTTCTGACTTTGAGTTTCACCTTTTTTCTTGGTGAGTCTAGTTAGTGGTTTATTAGTTATCTTTTTAAGAAACAATTTTTCATTGATAATTTATATTGGATTTGTAGTCTGTATTTAGTTCTGATCAAATCTTTATTATTCTTTTGTACTAATGTTAGGTTTGCTTTATTTTTGCTTTTCTGGTTCCTTGGTGTGCATCATTAGATTGTTCATTTGAAATCTTTTAACTATTTTGGTGTAGGTATGTATTGCTATAAACTTGTCTTTTAGCACTGCTTTGTCCATTGCCAATAGCTTAATGTATATTTTGCCTCCATTTGCATTTGTTTCAAAACTTTTTTTTATTCCTTTTATAATTTCTTCATTGACACACTGGACATTCGGGAGCATGTGTTTAATTTCCATGTATTTGTACACCTTCCAGAGTTCCTCTTGTTGTTGATTTCTATTTTTATTTAATTGTAGTCTCAAAGATAGTTGATTTGATTTCGGTTTCTTAAATATTTGTTGATACCTGTTTTATGACCTAAAGTAAGGGCTATTTTGAAGAATATCTCGGTCAGAAGAGAACATATATATTCTACCCAAATGGATGAAATGTTTTGTAAATGATGTTAGGTCTAGTTGAGCTAAGATATACATTAAATCCAAGGTTTCTTTGTTAATTTAGTGTCTTGATGAACTATCTATTGCTGATAATGTAATATTAAAGTCTCCAACTATTGTTTTTATTGGAATCTATCACTTTTGTTAGATCTAATACTTGCTTTATATATCTGGATGTTTTGTTATTGGATGAATTATATTTAGAATCATTATATCCTCTTACTGAAATTATTCCTTTATCATTACAGAATAACTTTCATAACTTTTTATTGGTTTGACTTAAAGGCTGTTTTATCTAATAGAAATGTAGGTACTACTGATTGCTTTTGGGTTCCTTTAGGTGGAATATTTTTTCCATAACTTTACTTTTAGTAAATACGTGTCATTATAGGTAAGGTAGAGATTTTTGTAGGCAGCATAAATTTGGGTCATGTGTTTATATTGATTCAGCCAGCACAAATCCCTTCAGGGGAAAATTTAATCCATTTGCATTCAAGGTTACAAATCTGTGAGGACTTATCCTATCATCTTACTATTTTTTTGTATGTTGTTTTGTATATTCTTTGCTCATCTCTTTATTCCTGATCATTTAACATTGATATTTGGTGGCTGGGCCCGGTGGCTCACGCCTTTAATCCTAGCACTCTGGGAGGCTGAGACGGGTGGATTGCTTGAGCTCAGGAGTTTGAGACCAGCCTGAGCAAAAAATGAGACCCTATCTCCACTAAAAATAGAAAAACTAAGGCAAGAGGATCACTTGAACCCAAGAGTCGGAGGTTTCTATGAGCTGTCGTGCCATTGCAGTCTACCCAGGGTGACAGCTTGAGACTCTGTCTCAAAAAAAAAAAAAAAGAACAAGGGGGATGGTGCTATAGCTCAATGGAGTAGGGCGCAGGCCCCATATGCCAGAGGTGGCAGGTTCAAACCCAGCCCTGGCCAAAAACTGCAAAAAAAAAGAAAAAAAGAAAAACTTGAGATTTTGGTGGTTTTCCATAGAGATATCATTTGAGTCTTTTATCATCTTCATATTTGTGTTTTACCTGTCAGATCGTTTTATACTCTCATGTATTTTTTTTTTTTTTAGTAGAGACAGAGTCTCACTTTATGGCCCTCGGTAGAGTGCCATGGCCTCACACAGCTCACAGCAACCTCCAACTCCCGGGCCTAAGCGATTCTCTTGCCTCAGCCTCCCGAGTAGCTGGTACTACAGGCACCCACCACAACGCCCGGCTATTTTTTGGTTGCAGTTTGGCCGGGGCCGGGTTTGAACCCGCCACCCTCGGTATATGGGGCCGGCGCCCTACTCACTGAGCCACAGGCGCTGCCCTACTCTCATGTATTTTAGTGATAGTATATATTGTCATTTTACTTACAGGTTTAAGATTCCCTTGAGTAATTTTTTGTCACTAGTGTTAATAAAGTATTTTATTGTTTATTTGTCTAGAATGTCTTTATTTCTCCTTTATTCATGATGAGTAACCTTTCTGGGTAAAGTATTCTTTTTTCTTTCCTTTTTTTTTTTTTTTGAGTCAGAGCCTCAAAATGTCACCCTGGGTAGAGTGCTGTGGCATCACAGCTCACAGAAACCTTCAACTCCTGGGCTCAAGTGATTCTCCTGCCTTCGCTTCCCAAATAGCTGGGACTATAGGCTCCCGCCACAACACCTGGCTATTTTTTGGTTGCAGTCATCACTGTTGTTTGGCGGGCCCGGGCTGGATTCGAACCCGCCAGCTCAGGTGTATGTGGCTGGTGCTTTAGCTGCTTGAGCCACAGGCACTGAGCCAAGGGTAAAGTATTCTTACACTACAGTTTTATTTTTTAACACATTGAACATATAATCACATTGTCTCCTGGCCTGTAAGATTTGTTCTGAAAAAATCTATTGGTTATTTTTACTTTTTGGGACACTCAAAATTCAGGTGTTTTGTCACTTTATAGTTTCACATACATTACGCATTTTTTAAATTCTTTTTTTCTTTGAGTCTAACTGGGTTACTTAGAAACATCTATCTTCAAGTTTTGAAATTATTTCTTCTCCATTATATAATCTAAATTTAAAGCTCTGGATTTATGTTGTATTCACTAAAGTCTTCAGTCCCAGGATTTTTGTTAGGTTCCTTTTTTTTTTTTTTTTTTTAATAAAACCTCTCTTTTTGGTGAATTTCTCATGTTTACCCTGAATTGTTTTTCTCTGATTTCTTTGTATTTGTATCTGTGTTATCTTGTATTTTACTGAGCTGCTTTAATAGCATTATTTTGGATTCTTTTTCATGCATTTAATAATATACATTTACCATTTGTGGAACTTTTTGAAAAATTATTATTTCTTTAGATGTATCATATTCCCTTCTTTTTTCACGTTTCTCATGTCCTTTCATTGTTATATTCACATCAGTTTTAACGGTCACCTCTCCTTATTTTTTTGCATTTACTATTGCAGGAAAAAACGTTTTCCTGTAAATGTATCTATCATGTTATTTGTGTGGATTATTTTAATTTTGATTCTACATGTCTGTAGTATTATATTCTTCATATAATATCTTCAGCATCATTAGTAATTTTTGTGATTTCCTTAGTAGCTTAGGTTGCAACTATTAGTAGGGGCTGTTGTTTGATTTTTCTGGGGATAGATTGCCAAGTACACCACTCTTCAGGACCTAGTGACAGCAGTAGTATACTGAGCATGCCTGTTCCTGGTCCCTCATGTGACATATGTGAGCACCAGTGTGATCACTCGATTTTATTTTTAACCAGTAGTAGCAGTAGTTGACTGAGTAGGTAGGTAAGTCCTTGCGACCCTTAGCAGCATGTGTAGAATAGATGATGGTAGTAGTGGTGGCATGAACATGGTCATGCTTCCAGGTGATACTCAGTGATGGCTGTGATGGGCTTAACAAGACAATTCCCAGGACCCCAGGTAGCAGGTACAAGTGGGTATCAACAATGTTTGTGGTGGCAGTTTATCAGGCCCATCCTTTGGTAGCTAGAAAAAATTTGCAGATGCCAATGGTGATGGACAGGTCTAAGTGATCACTGGATTTCAACACAGCATGCTTAGGCACCAGTGGCAGGTTTTCTGGGCCTGGTTTAGGTTTTTAGCTGGGGCACATACTTAGGGTGATCAATTGAACAAGGAAATCTCTAGGTTCGCAGGTGGTATGCTTGAGTACTGGGGATATGAAGCCTCTTGGGGCAAGCCTTTTTCTTGGTCCCCCAATATATGCATACACTTAGGCTGTTTTGGATGCCATGAGCAAGGAATGTTAGGACACAGCCTCTGACAAGAATTCTGAGGCTGTTAATGTATTCGACACTCGTAGGGTATGTGTACTCATGGGTACAATTGATAGGGTGAGACAATCCCTGGGCCTCTGGGAGGTGTGCTCAGGCACTGGAGTGGTGGTAATGGGTTGGGTAGCCATGGCCTTAGGCTTCCAGGTAGTGCCTATGGGCACAGACTGTTGTGAGCAGGACAGGGAAATCCGTAAGCCTCAGGCAGTGTGTTTAGGTGGCAACTACAACAAAAGCAGTAGGTAGAGATAGCCTGTCCTCAGAGTGTGTGCAAGCATGCGGTGACCCTGCAGCTGGGGAGACAGACTTGTTACTCTCAGCAACCTCCTCAGACAGGGTTCTGGCTCTGGGGAGCACGTGCTTTGGCCCTGAGTAGCAGCAGTGGCAGTGGTCAGTTCATGTGCACATGCTCAGAAGTCCAGCTGCTTTGGGGAGTGATTGCCGTTGGTGACAATAGCTCCAGTCAGATGGAGTTCATGGGTGTATATGCCTTGGTTCTCTTTCTCCCTGGTGTGCTTTGCCACTTTTTCCCCAGTGTGCAGGCCACTCTGTGAGCTACATTGCCAGAGACACTGTTTTTCCACTGGGTCCAACTGTCATCTCACTGCTGCAGCTTTCTAAGTGGACATAGGAGGATGTCTGTGGGGTTTCATGGATGTGGAGGGGCAGGGGGTCTTGTCTCAGGGCAGGATTCAGTCTGCTAGGAGTTTGACTTTCAAAAAGGTGTTATTCTGCAATTTCCTGAAACTTGGGGGGGAGGGGGGGGCGTGTGTGCGCATGGTTACCTAGTCTGAGCTCCCTGTCTAGAACAGTGCCATTGTACAGACTCCAGGGGGCGCTCTTTGCCAGTCTCAGAGACCATGGGGGTCAAGTGACTCTCTCGTAGGTAAGATTACAACGGTCCTTGATGATGGCGTTGATCATTGCGAATCTCTCACTGATCTTTGTTCCTTGCTTAGAAGTCTCTTTAGGCTTCCAGCTGATCACAGCTTACTATACACCTCATAGATGCCTCAGATGTTTCCTATCATTTCTCTGCTGAATTCTTTGTTCTCTCTTAGATGTTCTATTTAAAATGTATTATATACTCACTTATTTATTTATTCTTATTTATTTATTTATTTTTTGCAACAGAGTCTCACTATGTCTCCCTTGGTAGAGTGCTGTGATATCACAGCTCACAGTAACCTCCAACTCTTGGCCTTAAGCAATTCCTCTTGCCTCAGCCTCCCAAGTAGGTGGGACTATAAGCACCGTACCATGATGCCCAGTTATTTTTTGTTGCAGTTGTCATTGTTGTGAGGATGGAGACCTCATGATGGGAATAGTGCCCTTTTAAGAAATTACACAGAAAAGCTTGCTTCCTTTCTTTTTCCACTAAGTGAGGAAACCATTAAGAGGGCCCTCATCAGAACCTGGCACTCTGACCTCAGACTTTACAGGCTTTAGAACTATAAGTAATCGTTGTTTGATTTGAGTTACAGTCTCATGGAAACTCTTTTGTAATTCAGGATATATGGGTTCTGTATGTATGTACCTTATCTAATTATTATTGCATTTAGGTTGAAATAAGGATTAAAAATTGCATTAAAATAGATCCCTGAATGTTACTCTTTGTGAAACTGAACTTTTTGTGTGCCACTTAAAAATGTTACCTATAAATCAGTATTTGGGAAAGCTTTTCATTCTCAACCTGTTAAGATTAAGGAATAAAGTATGAAATATTAAACAAAAAATAAGGTACTTAGCCTATGGTATATTTGCTATAGCAGCTCAAACTGACAAAGACACCTACAAACATTTTTCAACTTTGTTCCAGATGCAGTTGTTACATCTAAAAGACTTATTCTTTTTGAAAGTAATTTTAATCTTCGTTTTGTAAAACTAGAGCTACCTTCTATCAATAGCTAATTTTGCCTCACTGCTGATACAAAATCCTACTGAATAATCTATTTGTTTCCCTCTGATTTATAAGGTTTTCTACTTTCCCTGGCAGGAACATGAACTATTTCTAGCCCTATGTAAGTTTTAGTTATTTTCTTGAATCATTTTGAGTTGTTCTTTTTTACACCTTCATTAATTTTCTTAATTGGATATAGATTAGTAAGGGGGTGAATGTTTAAGAAAGACTCTGCTGACTTTCAGAGCTCTGCCTCTGTGAAGATTATCTTTTTTGTCCAGTATTCTCCCTTGCCAGTATTAGTCATATAAGTCTTTTCAGAATCACATCTCCATTTCCTTATGTTGGCAAGGCTGCCAGACTCCTCTTGTAGTCTCTAATCTCCTACCACAGTCTGGAAACTCTCCAGGAACTAAGGTGGGGACGATCATAAGTCTGAAGTTGTTAATTTCCTCATTGTCTAAGATCACTAGTCTTTGTTTCTTGATGTTCAGAGCTTTACAAATTGCCATTGCATATATTTTATCTATTTACATTTGTTTCATTTGTTTATGTTGCTCCACCTTGATAAAAAATAGAAGTCTTTGATTTTTAAAGATTGATATTCTCTGTTCTAGAGTAGGATCCACACTTTATACCTCTGTAATAGCACTCATCAAATTATATTATTAGACATGTTTTATTACAAGTTATTTCTACCTTGGACAACAATGTGTGAGGTAAAAGTAAGAGATCAGGTTTCATGTATTGCCAGCATCTATCACATTGTTTGAATCAGGGAGGGCAAGGTGAATAAATGAATTTATTAATTAATTCATATATTTGTAACAAAAGGAATGAACAAAAGTATTCCAACTTAATAATTTTGGAGGTATATGATAGGGTACAATAAATTTAAGGGGTGATGTTCTCTTGCTGGAGGTGATAACTTGTTGAGCTATAATGAGCTTTTCCATTGAGAAAGGTTTCCTCAGCATCCACATACATCCTTGTGATAGAGCTTACATTTGTGAAAGAGAAATAGTGAGTTTATCCACAGTAAGCAAAGCAAAAGAGGTAAAACAAATAAAAATTGGAAACATAAAGGAGGTAGGGATAAGGGCAGTATCCTTAAGAATCTCATATCATTTATAAACTCACCTGGAGACATGAACGATGTGGAATTATTTGGGTAGGAATAATTGATAGCATTCTAGGGTCTGATTTTTATTTGTTTTCTGTGAAAATTGCACTAGTTTACATCAAAATGAACATAAAATTGTGCAATATGCATGGAACATTTGTTAGCATATTGAAAAAAGAATTGTCATGCAGTTGACATTGCATAATGAAGTATAATGTCCTGGCAAGATTAATGGCCCCTTTAGCAGTTAGGGGTGTCCTTTAGAAACAGATGGGAATATAGAAATTGGATCAATTGGACTGACATAAGTGAAACATACACCACAAAACCTCTATATTGCAGAGACTCTTACAGAGTACATACATATGTACTGCATATTCAATAATAATGACTATAACAACAATTATTGTAATTTTCATTATCATAATATAGATTAAATGAAAATAATCAGTGATCATTTGCTAAACCAATCCAGCTTATGCATTTGAATCATTTATCTTCAAAATATTTTCCTTAGAATATCATGCATGTCTTTCAATAATGTGAAAATTATTCAATATTTCTGGAATTCCTTTACTGAAACTATTTTTAGAATTGTTTTTGAAGAAAACTATGCATTTTAATATAAATTACATAGACTGTATATTTCCTGACTCAATCGTCCATGTTGTTCCATAATCTTCAATTCATTTTTGTCTTTACCAGTTCAAATCTACCCTTAATTGGTAACTGTTTGGTACCTTTAGTATTCACAAAATAAATATTCTTTTAAAAAATGTTTTAAAGCAAAAGAGTTTAAATCTACATAGGCTCTACTTACTTTTTTTCCCCCGTCCAGATCTCTGTCATGGAATTTAGGAGTGAGTATCTATTGTCTTTAGTACTTCAAAGTCCGATCACAAAGTAAACACAAAACAAGAATAAAAACTTCAAGTTGTAGGACTTGCCTTTAAAATTAAAAAAAAAAAATCTATTTTTAAGCAATCTGATGCATATTTTGAAATTTATAACAGTGATTTAAATTGCTCTTATTGTAAATTGTATACTAGTTTTTTTAATGTTGAGTAACTCAGTCTCTAGGCTAGCAATAGAGTATGTTTTCCTATTTTCTATGAATAGCCACTAAGCAAGAAGATATAATTAAATTTTAAATATCAAATTTATAATTCCTCAAATATAAAATAAAATTATCAAATGATCAGATATCTTTTGAAAACTCCTCACTTTGAAGATTTCTGATATGGGAGGAATAAACACAGCTATCTTATGAATTTATATACTTATTTTCAGATTGATATGCATGCCTTGTTGGGCATAATTGAGATTATAGGATATAGGCATCAAAGGTGACACATTTTAAAGATAGAGGAGAGTATGTGTGTTCTGTTAAGATTTTATTTTTAGTTATGAGGATTTTTTCTTACGATTTTTAGAAAATATCACATAATTTTATACTTGAACATTGTGGTCTTTAAAAATATATTTTAATTAAAAATAAGTGTTTTCTTTAAAGTTGATATCTGTTTTTTAAGGAATGCATGATACTTAAGAATTATGAGACTAGTAAACAAATTTACTACACATCAAATAAACTCAAGAAAATATTCAAAACAACCTGTCTCATTTCAGGGGGTTTATCGGAGAGTTTGGTCAATAGGCCTAGATGACAGATTTAGTGGTATTCTGAGGGGGTTTATGCCTGAAATGTAAGTTTGAAAAACTACAACCAGATAGAGATTCTACAAAAACAATTTAGGATTCTTACCAAACCCTATAATACTTATCCTCTAACCATCATGGATTTAAAAAATTATTGATTAAAAAAAGTCAAATTTCTCTTCAGAGGGAGCTCATACCATGGTCCTTTTAAATATTTTTATTATATAATATGCTACCTTTTAATAAGGTTAACACATTTTAATGTATGCAGTTATTAGTATGGTAATGGAAACTAACTTTGAAAAGGTGCAAAATGTGAAAATAAGGATAATATAGGCTGCTGTTAGACAACCAGGGATATTATTTCTATAATATCATCTCTCCTGGCTCAGTATTTATAATGTGGACAACCATTGAATCATGCTTTTCTTTTGTCAGTTTAAATAGGTCCTTCATAATAGTATTGAAAAAGAATTTTGAAAATTGTTATATTCTTAGGAAATTCATAATTATTATGGTTTAGCATCACTTGAATCACATAACTTGCTTATATTTTATCCACATTTTATTTTATTTTATTTTATTTTTTATTGTTAAATCATAGCTGCGTACATTAGTGCAATCGCCTGTACCCATTCTAAGATGCACCATAGATGTTTATCCACATTTTAAAGTAAATGTTAATAATTCATACTATTTACCCCTTCACAGTTATAATTAATTTGGCATTAAATCCTACAGCATATATATTTTTTCAATAATAAAGTTTTATAGTCAAAGAAGCAAAATATTTTAAACTGGAAACTATACTCCAAACAATGATCTACACTCTAAAAAAATAGAATCTTGCACCCAGACTTGCTAGCAAAAGGCATTAACAGCTCAAGAGCCAGATTCTGATTTACTTCAAAGGAGAAATGTAAGGTCAGAAAAAAAAATGCATCCTAAAAATCAGAAATTTCCCCAAATAAAATATATGCATGGAATTTTAAATAATTTCAAAAAGTGTTTTGAGTTTTAGGATTACTGAGGAGTATTTTGATAGTATACTAACTTAAATTATTATTTGCAGGGATTTGAAAGTTTTAGTAAAGGATGTTATGCAAGCTGGATGCATTAGTTGTTTTTTTCCAAGTTGGAGTTCATTCACATTTAGTGGGAAGTTAAAATCTATGTGCAGTCAATTAAAGTGGTGGGAAGTTACACATCAGAAATTATGCTGGCAACCCTTGAAATCAATAGAATACAATAAGGAGGAAAAAAAATAAATGAAACCCATGACAAAAAAGACTGCCCAGAAGGAGTTCCTTGTTTTTGTTTTTTGTTTTGTTTTGTTTTGTTTTTTGCTTTTCCTTTTTTTTCTTTTTAATTCTTCTTTATTGTTTTTGAAAGACAGAAGGACTGTCACTCTGCTCTTTGTTGTAAGAGATGATATGAGATGCATAGAGAATAAAGAATGATACCTATACTGAAGAGTACTGGTACTTGACATGATTGATCCCCAAATCAACCCAGAGTGTGTGGTTTAAAACAAGATTATACATATCTTTTGTCTTAACTTTATTCTAGAAAAGACATTTAAAGAAATCTAGTAGAATATCTCGTGCCATTTCCAAAAAATGTGAACATAACTAATTTTATGAATATATTTATATCTGCAAAACAACTGTGATCTTGCCTTTCCCTTTCTTGGTAAAGACTTACAACACTGACTTATATAATGCCAACAATGGGTAATAGGAAAATAGGGAAATAGATCCAGGAAAGTATGTTGGTAATCTCTTATTATGTAAGATACCACCCCAAAATTAGCTGTTTAAAATAATATATATATTATTGTGTAGGGGCAAAACTGTAAGAGATGTTAAATATATATAATATATAAATATGCATTTAGTATATATTTAATATATATTTATAAATGTAAATATTTATGTATTTACATTTTTAAATATATATTTAATATTTATTTAACATTTCTTACAGTTTTACCCCTAACAATAATATCTATTATATATATATACACACACACAAATATATATATTTAACATCTCTGACAGTTTTGTGAATCAACTAGGATTAGCTGGGTGATGCTGCCTAGAGTAACTTAGAAGTTGTATTTAGTAGTGGTTAAATGAAACTTCTTGTAGATTGGTGGGAAGAGGAGTTTATGGAAAACTCTACCTTGGAAAGATATCTCCTTAGAGATTTGTCAAAGGCCAACAACAACTTGAGAAAAAAAATCCATATAAACTGGATAAGAAATATGGGAAGCCCTGGCATTTGAGCTAATGACTATAATTCTAACCCCTTGGTTCTGCCACACTGAAAATCCCTAGTCATGTATGCAACAGGTAGGTCTATGCCTCCATAGACCCAAGCTCCATGTGATGGTCCAACCCCCTGGTCTTGTGTGCTGCCTGTCAGGCCATGCTCCCCATTCTGCATGCTTCCCAGCAGGTGATGCCCTTACAGACCCCCATACCATGCAGCAGGCCTTCCTTCTTGGTTTTGTGCAATGGCTGGTAGGCCATGCCCTAGCAGCATTGCATGATGTCATACTAGTGGAACAACTATACTTCATGAACCCACTAGCTACAGGCTGACCTCTGACATGTACCATCCTTACACGTAGACTTGGATGGAACAAATGCCTGCTGCCCATACACCTATAGGCACCACCTCACCAAAAAGCCACTGCCAGTACTGTGGAAAGAACCAGGCAGAGCAATTTCCTACAATGCCTGCATCAGTGGAGAGTGACTCACCTAGTTCCATGCAAGAGTTTCCAACAGTTGCCTAGGAACCAACTCACCACTACTTATGAAGATCTTTCAGCACAAGCCCAGATCCCATGACCAACCCAGGCACAGGCCAAGGTCCTGTGATGTGTCCAAACACCCACCAAGGTCCCATGACCTCCTTAATGCTGGCCAAGTTTATTCCAACTCTGTTTTTGGAGCAGGATTTACATAGCTCCCTGAGTCCAATACACCAATCAGAATGAATATCCATCAGCATCAGTTAAGACTACGACAACCACGAAGGATCAAGGTGATCCAGGAGAACAGCTATATTATAGGTTCTCAGTGCATCTGCCACTCTCTCACCAAGTCAGTCCTTCTGAATGGGCAGAGAGGTATTATTTAGGGACCTTTCCTCCTTCTCACAGATTGAGTTCCCGGCAAAGGAGAAAGGGTGCATCACAGATCTATCAGCCCTGAGCTGAGAGAAAAGTTTTCAGATCACAAGAAACTAGCAAAAAAATTCTGCCATCAGGAAAAATCAAGGTAATTTAACACCCCAAAAGAATCATAACAGATGCACAGAAAAGAACCTCAAGCAAAAGAAATTTCTCAAATGTCAGAAATAGAATTTTAGAATATGGATGGCAAACAAAATGATTGGAATTAAAAGGAAAATTGAAAACACACAAAACTAACAAAATGTTTCAAGACATGAGAGAAAAAAATAAAAATCTCTCTAAAGATATATACAACAGAAGAAATCATAGAACTTGAAGGAATTAAAGATTCATTTAGGGAATTGCAAAATATAGCAGAAAATTTAATAGCTAGACCTAGCAAAAGAAAGAATTTCAAAGCTTGAAGATAAGGTTTTCAAGCTATTTCAGTCAGTTAGTCAGAGATGCAAAACAAACAAACAAAAAAAGAATAAAGAGGAATGAGCAATCACTCATAGATACCCGAGACTCAGTGAAATAAATCAATATACAAAGTATAGGTGTCCAGAAGAAGAAAAAAAGAAAAGGGAGAAGAAGAAAAGCAAAAACCAGAGAATACCTGTTGGAGGTAATTATCAAGGAGAACTTCCTCATAATCATCAAAGATTCCAATATCCAAATACAAGATGGTCATTGAATACTAAGCAGACTTATAGCAAATAGAACATAGTCATTAACATGGGCAATGCCAAAATGAGGAAGAGAATTGCAAACTACAAGATGTAACCAACAACTAACCTACAAAGGAAAACTCATTGGGCTTCCAGCAGATTTCCTGGTGGAGACTTTAAAAGCCAGAAGAAAATGGACCCCATTTTTAATATATATAAACAGAACAACAGTCAGCCAAGAATATTGTAAAAGTAAGTTTTATAAATGATAGAGAAATAATTTCCTATAAAAGCAAACACTAAGGGAATTTGTCACTAGATCTGACCTATAAGAAACGCTCAAAAGTGCATTATGCATACAGCAACTACTGACACTGACTAGCGCAAAACCATTAAAAAGTTATAGGTCAGAGTTCTTATAAAACAGTAGCACAAGAGGGAAAACAAAACAATGAGGTTTCATCCAACATGGTGAACAAAACATCATCCCACATAATCAATACTAACACTCAAAATAAATGGTCTGAATGCCCCACTTAAAATGCATATACTGGCTGAAGGGATGAAAAAACTCGACCCAAATATTTGCTGTCTCCATGAAACACATAGAAACCCCAAGTACTCACACGGACTCAGGCTAAGCAATGGAAAAATTATATACCACACAAATATAAACTAAAAGCAAGAAGATGTAGCCATTCTCATGTCAGATAAAATAGACTTTAAATCAAGAATGGTAGGCTGGGCGCTGCGGCTCACACCTGTAATCCCAGAACTTTGGAGGCTGAGGCGGGTGGATTGCCTGAGCTCACAAGTTCGAGACCAGCCTGAGCCAGAGTGAGACCTCATCTCTAAAAATAGCCAGGCATTGTGGCAGGTGCCTGTAGTCCCAGCTACTTGGGAGGCTGAGGCAAGATAATGGCTTAAACCCAGGAGTTTGAAGTTCCTGTAAACTGTAATGCCACAGCACTTTACTAAGGATGATAAACTGGGACTCTGTCTCAAAAAAATAAAAAAATAAAAAAATAAAAGATAAAGTTGTACATTATATAATGAAAAAGGAAGCAATTTACCAATAAGACATAAAAACCCTAAAATACATGCATCTAACATAGGAGCTCCTAGTTGTTTTACAGCAAATTCTTCTAGAGCTAAGCAGAGAAAGAAGAAGTATCATCGTAATTGCCAGGGATGTCAACACTCCACTGACAGAAGTGAACAGATCATCACAGCAGAAAATGAATAAATAAAACTCAAGACTTAAACCAGACTCTGGAACAAGTGGACTTAGAAGACATGTACAGAACATTTTATACAAAAAACTACTTAATGCAGGTAGTTCCTGAGTCACAAACATCCAACTTATGTATAACTCATATTTACAAATGGAGGCTCCTACAGAAAGTCTCTGAGTTACAAACATTCAACTGATTTACGAATTGCACTTACAATTGGAGGCTATGGGTAAGAGGTAATTTTACCTGTTCACAGTTTGTATACAAATTCAACTTAAGAACAAACCTGTAGAACCTATCTCATTCCTAACCTGCAGACTATATATATATAATTTTCTCATCAGCATGTGGGATATTTTCCAAGATTGATTATATCTTAGGCCACAAAATAAATCTCAGCAAATGCATAACATATGAAAATCATATATCATCTCATATCACAGTGGAATAAAACTAGAAATTAATTCCAAGAGAAATAAATCTACACAAAGTCATAGAAATTAAACAACTTGCTACTGAATTTTGTCAATGACAAAATTAAGATGGAAGTCAAAAGATTCCTCAAACCGAATGAAATCTTAAAATTTAATAATGTATGGGATACAGAAACCAACCCTAAAGAGAAAGTTTATAACTTTAAATGCCTACATAAAAAGACCACAAATTAACAACTTAATGTTACATCTCAAGGAACTAAAGAAAGAACAAACTCAACCCAAAGCCAGTTGAAGAAGGACAACAGTGACCAGAACGTAACTAAACACAAAGTAATCAAAACTACAATGTTAATATAAAGGATCAAAAAAACAAAAAGTTGGTTCTTTGAAAAGATAAGCAAAATTAATTCTCTGCTAACTAGATTAACAAGAAATAGAAAATATTCAAATAACGTTAATACAGAGATCACTACAAAAGTTTTGAGACAGTGTTATTATCATTATATGTCACTTCCAAGAAATAGAGTCAACAGCAGCATCCTTTCTGATTCACCCCTGCAACTTTTAATTTGCTTGGCTTGTTGGTGTTGCTGGGAGAGCATCATTCATTTCCATCCACATGGCACTCAAGTTGATGTTAGCTATGGAGCTTGGAAGAGAGCACTTTTGCACAATGATTTTCAGTGATTTCAAAAGTGAGTTAAGCGTGTCTCAAATCCTTAAGCATTTGCAACAGTCTTTGGAAAACCTTATTCCTTCCCACATTACAATATTTTGGTGTTTGCAAGAATTTAGAAGAGTCTGAACTTCATTGAAAGATAAGGAGAGGAGTGGGCATCTGGTGACCACAGTGAGTGAGGAAAACGTTACTACTGTGGGAAAAAAAATGGTTCATGAGAACAATCAAGTGGCATTTAAGATACTGAAGTGGCACTACCGATTGGATTACCATCAGTGTCCAAAATCCTGCATGATTATCTCTGCATCAGTCAAGTTTCATTCCAATAAATGCTTCACACCTTGACAGATGCAAAAGCACATTCGTGCTAAATGGTGTGAAGAAATGCTGGTTAGAGGCAAGTCTAGATGTGTTTCTGACATTATGACTGGTGATGAAACCTGGACTTACCATCTGCAAAAGAGCTATCATCCAAAATTTATAAAGAACTGAAACAAATCAGCAGAAAATAAAAACAACCTACCCCATCAAAAAGTGGGAAAAGATCACATACAGAAGGTTTTCAAAAGAAGATAGGCAAATGGCCAAAAAGATACTGAAAAGATGCTCAATATCTCTCATCAGGAAATGCAAATTAAAATTATAGAAAAATACCCTTATTCTTATAATAATGGCCTATATTAAAATGTCAAAAAGCAATAGATTAGTGATTCTCAATCTTCCTGCGATGTATTTTCATTGTTACAAAGGGGTTGAGACCCACCGGTTGATTCTGCTGCAATAGATGCTGATGAGGATGCAAAAAGTAAAGAACATTTGTATACTTTTGGTGGGACTGAAATAATACAACCCCTATGGAAAACTGTATGGAGATTATGCAAATAAATAAATGTGGTCCTATTATTTGATACAGTGATCCCACTACTGGGTATCTACCCAAAGGAAATGAAGTAATTTCATTGAAAGGATATTTGAAAAGGTGTGGATTCCCCCTGAGTGCCCATCAGTTCACAAGTAGATAAAAAAAATACGGTATATGTATCCCATGGAGTACTACTCATCCACAAAAAGCATTGAAATAATGTCATTTGCAGCGACTTGGATGAAACTGGAGACCATTATCCTAAGTGCAGAATCTCAGGAATGGAGAAACAAACAAATTATATTTTCACTAGTAAGTGGGAGTTAAATAGTAGTAGGTACAAACAGGCACAAAGGGATATTAAAGATTTTAGAAACCAGAAAGGGGGGAGGATGTGGGATAAAAACTTTCTTATTGTGTACAACGAACATGATTCTGATGACTAGAACATCAAAATTCCTGACTTGAGCATTATTCAAAGTTTCTGTGTAACAAAAACACTTATACCCCCAATTAATTGTTTTACATATAAAAAATAGAAACAGAAAACAGGTATGTAAACCAAATTTTATGCACCAATGTTCATGGGAGCATATTCACAAGAGCCAAAAATTGTAAACTACCCAAATGCTAAACAACTGATTAATGGATAAACAAAATCTAGCCTATGCATATAATTTAATAAAATATGATTCAGTTATATGAATATTTTATACCTTTTATATGTAATTTTCACAATAGGTGTATGTATACAGACAGAAAGTACATTAGTGGTTTCCTAATGTTTAGAGTGGAGTGAAGAATGGGTAATACTCACTAATAAGGATGAGTTTTCTTTGGGGGGTGATGGATATTTTCTGAAAGTATATTGTTTTGATTGGCTATTCTAAACAATGAATTATATACTTTGAATAAGTGTTTTATGGTTTATGAATTTTATTTTATTTTTAATGTGATAACAGAAGAGGAAATACCATATAAGATAATGTACCTGAGTCTTTGTCTCTAATATTGGATTCAGCGTGATTCTCATTGCCTGGCTTCTGGTGCCTGAGCTGTGCCTCTGTTCCCTCTGGCTGCTGACTGCTTTTGGCCCAACTGCTTTCCTTAGCTGACTCAGTGGTTCTTGACAATTGGCTCAGCATATCTGTTTTTAAACCCAAGAAGGTAATGAAATTCCTGTGCTGCTTCCAGGAAAGACCTGGGCTTCTGAGTGCCAAAAAAGAGGTAGATGAGGATCATATTATAAGTGAATTGTAAAACTGTATTAGACTCTCAAAAAAAAAAAAAAAAACTGTATTAGACTCTGGAACTTGATGCGTTTCTTTTTTCATCAAGCTGTTTTTCCTCCTCCCATTTCTAATCCATGTCTAAACCTAAAGGGAGCTGGATGGTTGAAAAATCCATTTATCAGTTTGAAACTAATGAAAGAAGAAAAGGGAAAGAAAAGTATTTGTGGACTGGAGACATATGAAGCTACACAAAGCTAGTTTTCCTTGTTGTTTCACCTGCATGGCTGGCGCTAGCAAATGCATTCTGTTAGCCGAAAACTCAGCCGTGGTGTTAAAATTTAACTTCATGAAGTAGCAAGGAAAATAATTTTATGGTTGGGAGTCGCTACAACATGAGGAACTATATTAAAGGGTCACAGCATTAGAAAGGTTGAGAACCACTGTGTTAAATGGAAGACCTATACCCAGCCTCTATATTTAGTTTGAGCTTCTCACAACATAAAGACATACCTACAAATCTATTTACATGTTTATCTTCTCTCAGTGATGTATACTTGTGGTATTATTATTATTGATATTATTTGGTATTTTTATTTATTATTATTTCTCATCATTCCTATCACCATATAAGCAAACTCTGGATCAAAAAAAAAAAAGCCAACATTTTAAAAGTTCCCCTGTGGCTGTTGTCTCATCAATCTTCTGATCTTGACTTTTCTTCAATATATATCTTATAAATTAGTATCATGTTTTGATCTAAGAATAACGTAATTTTTAGTAACATCTCTGAAGTCTGACCACTTGCGACTTCACCACTAAGCAACATTGTGTTCCTTTTGGCAAGTAGCAACTTCTAATTTTCTCATCTATAAATGTAAATAACAAATAGTATTTAATTCATTGCTTCTCTGTGAGTATTAATTATTTAATACATGTATTTCCTGAAACGTCATAAGTATACAATTAATTATACTAGTTTTTATTTAGTTTATAATGTTAATTAATGCTGAAAAGAATTTTTTATTATTGTAACAAATTCTTAACCTGTTCTTCTTCTCCTTTCTCCTGAATTTTACTTCCCAGAGCAATCATTTATATTTTCATTAAATGTCTCTTCAAGTAGTTATCTCTCTATTGTTAAAAGGAAAAAGTATACTACATTTGATTCATTATTGTGCACATTCTTGGCTTCTTATTTCCTATAATTGTAAATGAAAAATTCAACTGTTTTTACCCATTATCCTCTTTTTCTCTATCACCTCCGTTTAATTATGTGGCCTTCAAAGTTCATGTCTGATAGATTCATTATTTTTATTGTGTAATTATTTTTTCTGTTGAGCCAAGTTGTTTGCTATAAGTTTATTTCCTTCTACTAAAAGTTTAGTTTCTATTTAAGTTAATATTAGCTTTATTTTAAAAATGTTTTTGATTTTCTTGAAATCTCTGGATAAATCTTATACCACCAGCCAAAATCTTAGAATGTCATAAATATGTAAATAGTTTTTTAATAGGATTTTTCATTGAATTTAGCCTGCCAAATAACTTGTCAATTCCATTCTTTTCCTAGTATATACTTCTTAAGGCTTAGTTTTTTTAATTTTGATTTTGTGGTGTTATATAGCATTGTCTTTGATAGTTTTTCTCTTTATCCTATTTGGTATCTACATTTACATGTGTTTAATAAATGTTTTCTGTAATTTAATGGTTATCTTTTTTCTTTTTGGCCTGGGCTAGGTTTGAACCCTCTACCTCCATTATACGGGCCCGGCACCCTACTCCTTTGAGTCACAGGTGCCACCCATTTAATAGTTATCTTGATGACTGCTGACATGTAAGGCTATTTTGTAGTATTTAGAAACAGCAGACTCATGAAGATTCTCCCAAATCGTGTTTACTCTTCAACAAGAATAATCTGTATGAAATTACTGTCAAGACAGGAAGATTGCATTTATACTTCCATTGTTTTCAGGATTGCTGGTAACCTGCCCATATTTCCTTCAACCTTAACCCCTTATGTTATAACTCTTAACTCATGCACATTGACCTTAATGACAGTACCTCAGAAGTAACACCCAAAGTGGTCTACAATGGGGATGACAAGCAAAAAGTGCTTTCAGTGCAAGATGTGTTACATGGCCCTTCTTGAAATGTAAGGGCCATTGAGCTAAAGAATCTTTCATGTTGGGCTGCGCCTGTTGGCTCAAAGGAGTAGGGCGCCGCACTGGCCCCATATACCAGAGGTGGTGGGTTCGAACCCAGCCCCGGCCAAAAAAAAAAAAAAAAAAAAGAATCTTTCGTGTTTAGGTGGTTTGCGCCTACAGCCATGTCCAACAAAGGCAGATTTAGTAACCATCCTCTTCTATGCCACCTTCTTTCTCTTTCTTGTTCAAATAACATTTAATACTTCTATTTTTCTCTCAGCTCAAACTTTGGGAAGAGGAAGTTTATTCACATTTTCCCACATTGTCTTTTTATTTTTGTTTAATCTTGTCAGAAAGTACATTAGCTCTAGACTATCCTAGTCTGTTCAGCAGATAGGCAGGTACTGTTCCCTGGTGAGTCTTTTCACACTTTTTTCCTTGGTGTTTATCTTTTCACCCATCTTGATTTTATTTTTCATTTGTATTTTCTCAGCATGGGACTATTTATGGTAGAGCTTAGCATTCAGACCGATCATCTTTGCCTTCTTTGACCATCCATGAGCCTTTCAACTTTCCATCATTCTCTTTTTTCTCATGGTACTCCAACAAGATCCACAGTCTTTATGGCATAGTTCAATATATTCATTTTGGGTATGGTGATGGCTGGAGAGATGCCACATGCAGCCTACAGGGTATAAAGAAACTCTCAGTTTGTCAGTCTCAGAAACCCTTAAGCCAACTCCATGTATAGGCTGACAAGAAAGCTACATATGCTTTTACATTAGAAATTATTATTATCTTTGGTCAATTAGTGATCTGTTTTCCCAATAATTTCTGTTAACCAGTCCATTTCTTTGCCAATTTATTTGAAGCATCACTTTTGTGATAAATCAACTCACCTGAACTGTATGGGTCTTTTTTTTTTTAAGATTTCTTTTTAAATTTTATATTTTAAATACTTATATATTCATAGGATATTGTAAAATAATATGTAGTCCTTTTAATCAATTGCTTACATTGCCCATGAACTTACTTGCTATATTAGCCTTTTACCTGTCTCTAAACCTATATCATAATCTATATTATTTAAGTTAAATAATGGAGTCTTCATAGATTCTGTTGCTTTTGTAAATGGTACCATATTTGTTCTTAGATTTTGTTTTACTAGCATAAAGAGTTGTTAATTTTTTGAACTGATTAAATATTTAGTAAAAAGCTTCACTGAGCTCTCTTATTAGATCTAATTCTTTGTGCCTTCCAATTTTTTTGCAGTTTTTGACTGGGGCCAGGTTTGAACCCACCACCTCTGGCATATGAGGCCTGCGCCCTACTCCTTTGAGCCACAGTTTGTTTTTTTTTTATATAGATTATCATAGCATGTACAAAAGTCACAGATTCTCACAGTTTGATCTTTAGGCTTCTCTCTCTCCCATTTTTTTATCTTATAGCAAAAATTAGGAATGCAATTACTGTATTGCATTCACAAAATAAATTGTTTTGCCTTGTTCCTGATTTAAAAATAAATACACCTGAAGTTTGTGCATTAAGCATGATGATCACGCTAAATTTTTGGTACATAACTACTTAAAAATGCAGCACATTCTCATTGATTCATATTGCAGTAAGAATTTAGTAAGACGGTTATATTTCTCCTTTAACATGCGATATGCTGAATTTCATTTATAGAGTTCCTGATGTTGAAATTATATAGATATTCCTGATAAAAGCAGAAAATTATACTTTAAAATGTGTATCCTAAATGTTATTGAATATATGACTTTTATATTTATGGACAAAGTAAGCCTATAATTTTATTTTACTATCCTTCAAGTACTTTGGAACCAAGGTTGTATAGTAGCCATATAAAATAAATTATCAGATTTCCTTTGTCAAATTATAACTTACTTCTTCCCCTTATTTATTTGTTTATATGCTGTATTTCTGCTTTCATTTTTGTTCATATTCTGCCTTCATTTTACAGATAAAATATCTTATGCTGGTGAAGGTGTAAATAACCTATTTTTATTGTTCAAATATTTATAACTAAAATATAAAGAAGCTATCCACACACATATTTACGTTTTCCTAAGAATTTTACTGTACCATATTTGTCCCCAAGTAAAACAAAAATTTTATCACACTCACAAATATTTATGGTCTCTACCTGCACCCATTAATGTACTCCATTAATTGAGCCGCATGTAAGGACCCAAACATAAAAATTTTAGAGTATAGATTTTTTTCAACTTACACATAACTGTACATATTTACGGGGTACATAATGTTTGGATATGTATCTCAGTTATCTCAAATATTTATGATTTCTTTGTGGTAGGAACATTTACTATCCTCTCTTTTAGCTATTTCAAAATGTATGTCAGGAGTTCTATAAAATACTAAAACTTGTTTCTCTTAACTATATGTAATTTTATTTCTTTCAACAAATCTCTTTCCTTGTACTCCTCTCAGCCTCATTAGCCTCTTTTCTGCTTTTTATATCTATGAGATCAATATATTTTTAGTTTATTCATATGAGTGAGAACAAACTTTCTGTTATTCTATTTAACTTTCTGTTCCTGACTTATTTCACTTAACAATACTCACCAGTTCCATCCATGTTGCTGTAAGTGGCAGGATTTTTCTTTTTTATGGCTTAGTAGTATTCCATTGAGTTTACATACCACATTCTCTTTATCCATTCATCTGCTGTTGGACTTACACGTTAATTTCATATCTTCACTATTGTGAATAGTGCTGTAATAAACATGGGGGTGCATATGTCTCTTCAAAATATTGATTTCCTTTCTTTTGGGTAAATGCCCAATAGTGGGATTGCTGAATTATATAATAGTTCTATTTGTAGTTTTTTTTGAGGAGCATTCATACTGTTCTCCATAGCAATTGCACATATTAACATCACCAACAACAGTGTATAAATATTCCCCTTTCTTCATATCCCCACCAGCATTTTTTATAATAACCTTCCTAACTAAATCAGATGATCTTTCATTGTGGTTTTGATTTGCATTTTCCTCATGATTAGTAATGTTGAACATTTTTCTATATGGCCATTTGTATTATGCTTTTTGAGGTAATGTTAATTTTTGAGTTTCATTTTTAAGGTAGTAGTGATAGAGTGAATCATTTTAAAAGGGGAGTATTATAAAAACATTTCTGTTTTTGAAAGTTCAAGCTTATATGAATGAATGTTATAGATTTATACAGGTTATAAAAACAAAACAAGGATATTTGGTATTTGATTTTTCTAACACTCAGGGCAATATAATGATGGACGCCTCAATTAAGGCAGTAGCATATGGTGAAGGGAAAAAAGAAAGAGGATTGTTGAGAAACAGAGATGGAAGGGTTGGAGATGGTCACAGTGTTGAATTACATGGTCATAATAGAAGGCCAGCTTGAAATCATTTCTCTCTCTTTCATTAGTATTACCTCTACTTCTTTATCTCTCAATCTCACTCTCCCACTTCTTTTTTTTATACCATTCCCACTTCCCATTGTACAAACATACATATGCAAACACACAGAAGTAAAATCCACATAGTTTTGACGTTTTTCATCCTGAATCTCCAACATAGCAAATCCATCTTGTCCTTAGCTTTACTAAGTATGACTAAGAAATAGCTTTTGTTCTCAACATGAGAGGGATTCAGAAGTTATTTTAAAATATTAAAATACAAGAATTTATTATTTTGGGGGAGGTATATTCCTGAACAAGGCCTTATAACCCTATACTTTGTTGTGTTAAATATTAAAGTAGCTACATGTTCAACTAATCAAAACTTTCCTTGTTACCTAAACTCCAGTCAGTAGTCTTAGATTGGTTATTAAGGATGGCTACTTTCTCCTGTGAGCTCCCATCCCAAAATGTTTGATAGCTAGTAAGACACTGGGTAAATAAATAGTCAAGCTAGAGATTTCACATCTTTGTGCTATCAATAGACTTCTTACCTCTGATTCATTTCCTGGTTCCTCTTAGAGGCTTTATGCAAGACCTATGATGATTATAGCCATGATAGACCAGGTGAATTTGGAGGAGGCCTGTAACTGGCAGCTCAGAGCTGTAAGCAACTAACAGGAAACAATAAGGAGGAAAGGGGGCTGGTCACGGTGGCTCACTATCACTCTGAGTGGCTAAAGTGAGTGGATCACCTGAGCTTAGAAGTTCAAGACCAACCTGAGTAAAGCAAGACCTCATCTCTACTAAAAATAGAAAAACTAGCTGGATGTTGTGGCGGGCACCTGTAGTCTTAGCTACTCAAGAGGCTCAGACAAGAGGATCACATGATCCCAAGAGTTTGAGGATGCTGTGAGGCATGACACCACAGTACTCAACCCCACGGCAACTGAGTGAGACTCCATATCAAAAAACAAAAAGTAAGAAATTGGTCCCCATATAAATTCTCAAACATATTCCTTTTGAAGCTGATTAGGAGAGAAGGATCTTTATGCTTTTGAAAAGAGACGTCTGTATGCCTCCTCCAATAAAGATGACTGAAAGAAAGGACAAGACAGAAAAGTTTCCATATTGAAACACATTTTTCAATGAACACCTAGATGACCATCAACCAATGAATGGATGAAGAAAATGTGGTACAGATACACAAATGGACTATTACTCAGCCATAAAAATGATATCCTGTCATTTGCAAATACAGGAATGGAACTAAAGAACATTGTGTTAAGGAAAATCTGCCACAAAAAGACAAATAGTACATGTTCTCATGCATATGTGGTAGTTGAAAAAAATTGATCTCAAATAAATAGAAAGTAGAACGATGGTTACCAAATAGAAAGTAGAACGATAGTAGTACAGAAGAGGAAATTAAAAGACGTTGGTTAATGGGTACAAATATAGTTCTAGAAAGAAGAAATAAAAGGTAGTTTTTAGGAGCACAATAGGGTAACTATAGTTAATAATGTATTATATATTTGAAAATAACTAAAAGAATGGAATTAGAATGTAACGCAGTGGTTCTCAACCTTCCTAATGCCATGGCCCTTAAATACAGTTCCTGTGGGTTGTGACTCACAGGTTGAGAACCACTGATAAAACAAAGAAACAATAGTGCTTAAGGTAATGAATATCCCAATTACCCTGATCTTGCATACTTTTTTCAAAATATCATGTTTATACTATAAAATGTACAACTATTATGAATGGATAAATATTAAAAATCTAAAAATGCTCATCATCCCTAATCATCAGAGAAATGAAAATCAAAATTACCCTGAGCTATCACCTAACCCCAGTGAGAAAATCCCACATCACAAAGTCTCAAAGCTGCAGATGCTGGCATGGACGTGGAGGGAAGGAAACACTTGTACACTGCTGGTGGGACTGCAAACTAATACAACCTTTTTGGATGGAAGTATGGAGAAACCTCACAGAACTCAAATTAGATCTCCCATTTGATCCTGCAATCCCATTACTGGGCATCTATCCAGAAGGAAAAAAATCCTTTTATTATAAGGACATTTGCACTAGACTGTTTATTGCAGCTTGATTTACAATTACCAAAATGTGGAAACAACCTAAGTGCCCACCAACCCAGGCATGGATTCACAAACTGTGGTATATGTATACCATGGAATACTATACAGCCACTAAAAAGATGGAAACTTTACATATTGTGTATTAACTTGGGTGGAGGTGGAACATATTCTTCTTAGTAAAGCATCACAAGAATGGAGAAGCAAGAATCCAGTGTGCTCTCATACAAAAGCAGTAGATGAACTAATACAAGAGGGGCGTAGGGGAATGAACAAATGAGGAGGGGTGAAGCGAGGGGAATGGAGGTCATGGTGTATGGAACACCTCTTGGGGGCAGGACACAATTATAAGAGGGACTTTACCTAACAAACTCAATCAGTATAACCTAATCTTTGTACCCTCAATGAATCCCAAATAATAAAAAAATAAAAAGTGAAACAAAATGATTATATAGTTCTCCAGGATACAAAATACACAACAAATAGGCCATTAAGCCTAATTCATTCTTGTATAATCTGCATTTGGGCCTGAAGGGAAATGAGATGGTGCTGATAGTTTGGATTAGAAGTGTAATTCCAGGATTTATATATTAAAAAATCAGTGGTACTTAAAACAATTAATGTGGATTAAAGATACTGGGATGAGATCTTTGAGGAAAGGAAAAAATAAAGGAAAAAAAGACTTGAGATATACTGATTTTTAAGAAAAGTAGAAAAAGAAAAGTTAATGAAGGGAACAAAGAGCAGTGACCAAAGGGGTAATAAGTTAGGCAATAGAGAAATAAAAGCAGCAAAAAGAAGACAGAATTTTAAAAGAATAACTAACTACTGTCTTTGTTCTGGTATAACAAATTACTACAGACTTTGTGCCTTAAGTGGCAAAAATTTACTTCTTACTGGAAGTCCATTAAAGTGCAAAAAGTCCAAGATCAGGATGCCGGCAATGTCAGATTTGTGTGAGGGCACTTGTCCAGATGGCAGACTCCCAACTTTATATTCTATCTTCACATGGCAAAAAGAGGAAAGGAAGCTCTCTGGGGTCTCTTTTATAAAGTCACTAATCTCATTCATGTGAGTTTTACCCTAATGACCTAATTACCTCCCACATGCCCAACCACCTAGTGCCATTACATTAAGGGTTATGATTTCCTTTTCCATTTTAGATTAATATGAGGGTATATACAATTAGGTTAAATATTTTGCTTCTGTAGACTTAAAGTCCAAGTTCTACGGGAGATCTTCATTTGGGAAGTGTGCACTAGTCCCATGCAATGTACAGGGTAGGTAGGGATGTACTCATTTCCTTTTCCCCTCCCCCCATTAGAGTTTCTTTGAGTTTTTTTCTGTCATGTGAGCATGTACATAACCTACTAGCTTCAATTAGTACTGAGTACATGTGGTATTTGTTTTTTCTTTCTTGTGATACTTAGGAGAATGAACTCCAATTCCATCTAGGTCATTACAAAAGATACAAAATCTCTATCATTTTATGGCTGAATAATTCATGGTATGCAAATTCCACAATTTTTTAAACTATTCGTGTATTGAAGGTCACTTGTGTTGTTTCCACATATTTACATTGTGAATTGTAGTGCTTATAGACATTTGAGGTCAAGTGTCTTTATGATAAAATGTCTTGTTTTCCTTTGGGGTCAATACCTAGTGGTAGGGCTGCAAAATCAAATGGTAAGTCTACTTTTAGTTCTTTAGGGAATCTCCATACTACTTTTCTTTCTTTTTTTTTTTTGTTGTTCTTTCTTTCTTTATTTATTTATTTTATTAAATCATAGCTGTGTACATTGATATGATCATGGGGCATCATTCACTAGCTTCACAGACCGTTTACCAAGTTTCACACATACCCTTGTAAGATGCACCGCTGGTGTAATCCCACCCATCCCCTTCCCTCTACCCACCTCCCCCCTCCCTCCCCTCCCTTTCCTCCTTCCCCCTATTCTTAGGTTGTAACTGGGTTATAGCTTTCATGTGAAAACCCTAAATTAGTTTCATAGTAAGGCTGAGTACATTGGGTGCTTTTTTCTTCCATACTACTTTTCATAGAAGCTGTACTAGTTTGCAGTGGCACTAACAGTGTATAAGTGTTCTTTTTCCTCCACATCCACGCCAGCATCTATTGCTTTAAGACCTTATGATGTAGGCCATTCTCACTGGGTTAAGTGATCTTAATGTAGTTGTGATTTACATTTCTCTGAAGATTAGGGATGATGAATATTTTTTTAATGTGTTTTTGAGCCATTAGTCTATCATCATAAGAAAACTTTCTGTTCATGTCTCTTACCCAGTTTTTAATGGGGTTGTTTGACCATGTCTAGTTGATTTCCGTGAGTTCTTTGTTGATTGTGGCTATTAGCCCTTTGTCAGATTTGTAGGATACAAATATTTTCCCCTATTCTAAATGTAGTCTCTTTGCCTTGTTGATTATGTCCTTAGCTTTGCAGAAACTTTAACTTGAAAAAAAGTCCCATTTATTTATTTTTGTTGTTGCTATGATTTCCTGTGTGGTCTTCTTCATAAATTCTTTCCCTAGGAAAATATCATTAAAAGTTTTTGTAGCTTAATGTCTTATTTTTAAATCTTTTATGCATCATGAGTTGATTTTTGTGACTGATGAGAGGTGTGGGTCCATTTCAGTCTTTTGCATGTGGCTATTCAGTTCTTCTAGCACAATTTATTAAATAGGGATTCTTTTCTCCAGTTTGGTTTCCTTTGTCAAAGATCAGATGACAATATGAGGCTGGTTTCATCTTTGTTTTTTTTTTATTTATTTTTATTAAACCATAGCTGTGTACATTAGTATGATTGTGGGGCACCATATACTTGGTTCATAGATCGTTTGACACATTTTCATCACATTAGTTAACATAGCTTTTGTAGCATTTTCTTAGTTATTTTGCCAAGACCTCTACATTCCACATTTACTAGGATTCACACATACCCTTGTAAGATGCACCGCAGGTGTAATCCCATTAATCCCCCTCCTTCCCCCTCCCTCTCCCCTTTCTCCCTAGTCTTAGGTTATAACTGGGATACAGCTTTCATGTGAAGGTCCTACATTAGTTTCATAATAAGGGTGAGTACATTGGGTACTTTTTCTTCCATTCTTGAGACACTTTACTAAGAAGAATATGTTCCAGCTCCTTCCATGTAAACATGAAAGAGGTAAAGTCTCCAGGTTTCATCTTTGGATTCTTTGTTATGTTTCATAGGTCTATGTCTCTATTTTTATATCAATACCATTTTGTTTTTATCACTATGAACTTGTAGTTTGGCTTGAAGTCTGGTAAAGAAACTCTCCATATCCGTTCATATTTTGTACAATTGCATTGGCTATTTGGGGCTTTTTCTGATTCCATATAAAGCATAGAACTATTTTTTCAAGATCTGAAAAATGTAATGTTGATAATTTAATGGGTATTGCATTGAATCTGTACATCACTTTAAGGAGGGTATACATTTTAACAATGTTGATTTTCCTGGGCCATGACCATGGTGTGTTCTTCCATCCGTTAATTTCTTTTTTTTTTTTGTTTGTTTTTTTGTAGAGACAGAGTCTCACTGTACCTCCCTCTGGTAGAGTGCCGTGGCATCAACCTCTAACTCTTGGGCTTACGCGATTCTCTTGCCTCAGCCTCCCGAGCAGCTGGGACTACAGGCGCGCGCCACAACGCCCGGCTATTTTTCTGTTGCAGTTTGGCCTGGGCTGAGTCCGAACCCGCCACCCTCGCATATGGGGCCGGCGCCCTACTCACTGAGCCACAGGCACTGCCCCCATCTGTTAATTACTTCTATCTGCAATTTCTTTTCTCAGTGTTTCATGGTTCTCTGTGTAGAGATCCTTCAATTCCAGGAGTCTCTTGGTTGATTCCTTGGAGTTTTCTAGGTATAAGATCCTATCATCAGCAAAAATAAGTAGATTGACCTCCTCTCTCCCCATTTGGATACCCCTGATGTCCTCCTTCTGTCTGATTGCTTTGGCTAGGACTTCCAGCACTCTGTTGAATAGACATCCTTGTGTGCTTCTGGGTCTAAGTTGGAATGGTTTCATTTTTTCTCCATTCAAAATGATGTTAGCTGTGGCTTTGTTACAGATGGTTTCTATAAATTTAAGAACTTTCCCACCTACGCCAATTTTCTTAAGTTTTATTATCAAAAACAAAAAACAGGTGTTGAATTTTGACAAATGCTTTGTTTTCCTGCATCTATGGAGAAGATCATATTGTCTTTATTTTTACTTTTGTTTATATCATAAATTTTGTTTATAGATTTGAATTCATTGATCCAGCCTTACATTTCTGGGACACAGCCTACCGGGTTATAATAAACAATTATTTTTGATGTGCAGCTAGATTCTATTTAAGATTTTATTATTTTTACGTATATGCATATTACTTGAAGGTATTGGTCTTTAATTTACTTTTTTGTTGAGTCCGTTCCTGGATTTGGTATCAGAGTGATATTTGCTTCGTGGAAGGAGTTGGGGAGTGTTCCTTCTCAATGTTTAGGATCAGATTTTTCAATATAGGTACAAACTATACTTTGAAGATTTGACATAATTTTGGTGTGAAACCATCTGAGCCAGCACTTTTTTTTTTAGATAGGAGATTGATTGATTGATTGATTGATTGATTGATTTTGAGACAGAGTCTCAAGCTGTTACCCTGGGTAGAGTGCCATGTCATCACAGCTCACAGCAACCTCCAACTCCTGGGCTTAAGCAATTATCTTGCCTCAGCCTCCCAAACAGCTAGGACTACAGGTGCCCACCACAGTGCCCGGTTATTTTTGGTTGTAGTTGTTATTGTTTGGCAGGCTGGGGCCGGATTCGAACCCACCAGCTCTGGTGTATATGGCTAGTGCCTTAGTCACTTGAACTATAGGTGCGGAGCCAGGAGATTATTTTATTGTTGTTTCATTTATTGTTGCTTGATGTTGACCTGTTCAAGTAGATTTCTTTTTCTTTTGTTTGTTTGTTTGTTTTAGAGACAGAGTCTCACTTTGTCACCCTCAGTAGAGTGCTGTGGCATCACAGCTCACAGCAACCTCCAGCTCTTGGGCTTAGGCAATTCTCTTGCCTCAGTCTCCCGAGTAGCTGGGACTACAGGTGCCTCCCACAACACCCTGCTATTTTTTTGTTGAAGTTTGGCTGGGGCCGGGTTTGAACCCGCCACCCTCAGTATATGGGGCTGGCACCCTACTCACTGAGCCACAGGCATCACCTGTTCAATTATATTTCTTACTGGTTAGGTGTAGGGAAAAAATGTGATTCCAAGAATTTATCCATTTCCTCCATGTTTTAAAAGTTCTGGGTATAGAAATTTTTGTAGTATTTAGGGATGGTATTTTTGTATTTCCATGGTACCACTTATTATTTCTATTTTCCATTTTTGATTGAGCTTACTAGAGATTTTACTTTTTATGTTTTTGGTTAATCTGGCCAAAGCCTATCAGTTTTGTTTCTCTTTTCAACAAACCAACTTTTTGTTTTGCTAATCTTAATGGTCTTTTGTTTCCTAATTCATTTAGTTCTGATCTTATTTTGGTTATTTCTTTTCTTTTGCTGCATTTGAGATTAGGTTACTCTTCATTTTCCAGTCCTTTGAGATGATTCATTTATATTGTTGATTTGTGTTCTTTCCGATTTCTCAATGTGAGTGTTTAAGGCAATGAATTTCCCTTGCAGGACTGCTTTTTCAGTATCCCATTGGTTTTGATTGCTTGTGGCCTCATTATTATTGTTCAAGTAATCTAATGATTTATGTGTTTATCTCCTCCTTGGCCCAGTTATCACTCAGCAATAAGTTGTTTAGTTTCTATCATTGTGTGTGTTGAGTGTTTCTGATTGAATTGATTGCTACTTTGATTCCATTGTGGTCTGTAAAAATACATGATAAGTTATACTTTTAAAATTTGTTGAGGCTTGTTTTGTGACCTAGAATATGACCAATCTTGAAAAATGACCCATTTGTGGATGAGAAGAGCATATATTCAGTGGTATTGGGATGAAATGTTCTGTAGATGTCTGTTAAGCCCATTTGTTATAGGATTGTGTATAAATCCAAAGTTTCTTTGTTTAATTTCTGCTTGGAGGATTTGCCCAGTTCTGTCAGTATGGTGTTGAAGTCCCTAAAAATGATGGTGGTGTTGTTTATTTTTAAATATCTCCTAGAATTTGCTTTCTAAACCTGGGAATGCCTAAGTTGGATGCCTAAATGTTTAGGATTGATATGTCTTCTTAATGAATTGTTTCCTAGACCAGTATATATTGACCATACTTATCTTTGTTTTGTTGCTTTAAACTTCATGGTATCTGCAATGAGGATTGCAGCTGCTGCTTTATTTTGGTTTCCATTTTCATGAAATATTGTTCTATCCTTTATACTGAGTCTTGGTGTGTACTTGGGGGTTAGATGTGCTTCCTGAAGAGAACCTGTATTTGGCTTGTATTTTTTTATTCAGTCAGTCTATATCCCTTCAAAAGGGAGTTCAGGCCATTCACATTTATTGAGAGAATTGATAAGTTAGAAGAATTTTTGTTTGTCCTGTGGTGTAGGGTTTTATTGCTTTCATTTGTTTGTTATTTTTAGGTTTAATTTTTATTTTCATTATAATTTATTTTTTAAATTTCAGTTTAATGTGAGGTGAACAACCAAATCATAATATTTGAATTTGTGAGTTAGAGTCCCTCTTGTAGTTGTGTCTCACAACCAAAATGTGTGCCATACATTCCTACATTGTGCCCATTCAGTGGAAGTACACCAAGCCCCCCACCTCCCTCCTTTGTTCTCCCTCCTCCCAACTTGAATTGAAATGAGTTTTTCTCCTATGTGGGTGTTAAATGGATCATCCACTGGCTTAATATTAGTATTGAGTACACTGAATAATTGCTTTTCCATTCTTGTGATACTTTACTGTGAAGAATGTGTTTCAACTCCATCCAGGTTAATACAAAAGGTGTGAAGTTGCCATCTATTTTTATGGCTAAATAGTATTCCATGGTATGCATATACCACAGTTTGTTAATTCATTTCTGAGCTGATGGGCATTTAGGTTGTTTTGATGTCTTGGCAATTGTGAATTGAGCTGTGATAAATAATCTGGTGCATATGTCTTTATAATAAAATGAGTTTTTAATGGGTAGATGTTTAATAGAGTAGTGGGATTGCAGGGTCAAATGGGAGATCTAATTTAGGTTCTTTGAGGATTCTCCATACTTCATTACAAAGAGGTTGTATTAGTTTGCAGCCCACCAACAGTGTAAAAGTGTTCCTATTTCTCTGCATCCATATCAGCATCTACAACTTTGGGATTTTATGATGTGGGCTAATCTTACTGGGGTTAGGTGATATATCAGTGGTTTTGATTTTCATTTCTCTGATTATTAGGGATAATGAGCATTTCTTCATGTTTGTTAGCCATTCATCTGTCAAGAAGATTCTGTTCATGACTCTTGCCAAGTGCTAAATGGGATTGTTAGCAATTTTTTTGTTGAATAATTTGAGACCTCTATAGAACCTAGTTATCAAGCCTTTGTCAGATTTGTAATATGAAAATATTTTTCTCATTCTGAAGGTTGTCTATTTGCTTTGATTGTCGTGTCCTTAGCTGTGCAAAAGCTTTTCAGTTAATTAAGTCCATTTGTTAATTTTTGTTGTTGTTTCAATTGCCACAGAAGTCTTCTTTATAAAATCTTTCCCCAGGCTGACATCTTCAAGAGATTTTACAACACTTTCCTCTAGGATTTTAATTGTTTCCTGCCTTAGATTTAAATATTTTTATCTGACTTGAATGAATTTTTGTATGTAGTGAAAGGTGCAGGTCAAGTTTCAGTCTTTTACTGGATAACAACATGTAAAAGTCTATTGCTTTGTTTTATCTCTTGGGCCATTGAAATTGCTAGGTCTTATCCTTTAGTTTCTAGGTAGTATTTCTTTTGGCGGGGGCTGGGAGTCCACTATGTTGGTCTGTGAATAATATAGGTATGAAAAATTCCTTGAGGGCAGGTCTGGTAGGACAAATTTCTTCAAAGTTTACTTGTCAGTAAAAGGTTTGATTTGTCCATTGAATATCAAACTTAGTTTTACAGTATAAAATGTCCTGAGCTTCTAGTTGTTCTATTTGAGAAGATTGAGGATAGGCTCCAACTGCCTTCTGGCTTATAAGTTTTCTGCTGAGAAATCAGCTGTTAACCTCATGGGTTTACTACCTTCGTAGGTCAGATGCTGCTTATGCCTGGTTACTTGGAGAATTTTCTCTTTCATTTTGACTTTTGTCAGGTTAATTACAATGTGTCTAAGAGATGCTCAATTTGAATTGAGTCATCCTGGAGTTTAATGTCCATCTACTAATTGTATGTCTGGGTATCTTGTGATGCTTGGGAAGTTTTCAATTATAAAATCTTCAGCTATAACCTCCATGCTCTTGGACTCTATTGTTCTCCTTTGTGAATATCTATTATTCTATGTTTGTATGCTTTGTTTGGTCCCATATCTCTCTAAGAGATTGCTCTTCTTTTGCTCTCTTCAGCCTCTTTAAATGATGCAGTTAGCTTGAGAGCCTTGGTTAGCTCAAGATCGTTGTCTTTAAGCCTTAACTTTCTTTCTTCTCCATGGTTTAATCTCTTGATTGCAGGATGCTCAGAAAAGAAACATGTCGGTTGAGGTGTGCAGTGGTCTCAACAATTGTTATGAAACATTGCAAGCTACTGGATGTTCTTTGGTTTCTTACTAATCAAAATAATTCACCTAAGTTGGTTTCAGTTTCCATATTTTTTATTATTAAATCATAGCTGTGTACATTAATGCAATCATGGGGCACCATACACTGGTTTTATATTCCATTTGACATATTCTCATCATACTGGTTAACATAGCCTTCCTGGCATTTTCTTACTGTGTTAAGACATTTATATTCTACATTTAGTAAGCTTCACATGTACCCTTGTAAGATGCACCATAGGTGTGATCCCACCAATCTTCAATGTTTTATATTTATATTTACAAAAAAGTAATATGCAAGCAAAAAAACTAATATGAAATGATAAAGCTTTGCCATATAAATAAAAATGGAATAGTCCTTTTGTGTTTGATACAACTTAAAACCCAATTCAATGCATAATATAACATTACATTGTCTGCACTAATACTGTGTTTTGCTTCACTTTTTATGTTTTGTGCAAACAGCTCATTTCTGGTGGGCATTTTGCTCCTGTTGGATTCATATACTTTGATGGAAACTGTTTTTTCATGAGATGGAGTGGATTGTTATCAGAAAGAGTTCTTCTTCCAGAGATTTACAATATGTTTAACCAAATGTTCTGAGAAGAACATCTGGAAAATTTCTAAAAATTCATGATTTTTTTAAATTTATTTTTATTACACCATAGCTGTGTACATTAGTATGATCGTGGGGCACCATACACTTGGTTCATAGATCGTTTGACACATTTTCATCACATTAGTTAACATAGCTTTTGTAGCATTTTCTTAGTTATTTTGCTAAGACCTTTACATTCCACATTTACTAGGATTCACATATACCCTTGTAAGATGCACTGCAGGTGTAATCCCATTAATCCCCCTCCTTCTCCCTCTCTCTCTCCTCCCTCCTCCCTTTCCCCTTTCTCCCTATTCTTAGGTCGTAACTGGGTTATAGCTTTCATTGTGAATATTGGCTTTTATTCTTGATATATTGGCATTAAAATAATATATTTTGGGATTCAAATTGTCTTCTCTCCATTGACATTGCCACAGATTGAATACTTTAAATTTGAAATCACTTCCACACTTTGGTTTTCCAAATCAGATTGTGAGGTACTTGACAGTTTATGTTTTTTCTGAGAAGTATTTTTAGTGCTACCTCTGTATCCAATTCTACAACAATGATCAAGTCTTCCGAACTTGACAACTCTTCGAATTTATCATACACCATATTTATATACACTCCCAGAAAAATCCACTATTTATACAAATTATTTCAGGCAAAACCATGAAAAATATTGAGAATGAAGTGTATGATGCTTACAGACTCAAGTCAGGTAACATAACTAGAACATGTGTCGTCAAGTATTTGTAAAATGAGCAGTGCCTACAGGCATCATCCGTACCAAATGAATATCTTATATTGAATGCCTAAAGGTGTTGTTCATACCAAACATCTTATTTTGACACCTATAGGCATTTTTCACAGTCTAAAGGTTAATCTGTTGGTGAAACTCTCTATTGCAGTTTATAACTCCCTGAATGCCTCTTTTAATTGATTTTTTTTTTAAAAATAGAGTATTAGAGGGTCAATGTATTTTGTTTACAGACTTTGGTGTGAATTTACCCACCCCTTCTCCCTGTTCTCCTGGCTTAATTTTCATTGAAATTAACTTCCGTATGTGCACATAAATATTGATCAATGAGATTAAACCTGATATGGAGTACATATGTATAGTTCTCATTTTTTGTGATGTTTCACTTAGAAGAATGGTCTTCAGATCCATCCAGATTGTCACAAAAGACTCTAGATCACTATTTCCCTTTATGGTTGAGTAGTACTCCATAGTATGCATATACCACGTTTTATTAATTCATTCCTTTATTGGTGGGCACTTGAGTTGTTTCCAAGTCTTTGAGATTATGAATTGTGCTGCTATAAACATTAGTGTATAGGGGTCTTTCTTAAAAAAAAAAAAAAATCTTTTATCCTTTGGAGGTATACCCAGCAATGGGATTGCCAGATCAAATGATAGGTCTACTTTAAGTTCATTGAGTTATCTCCATAAGATTTTCCATAGAGGTTTTACTATTTCACAATAACACTAATGGTGTATAAGAGTTCCTTTCTCACCACATCCACTCCAGCATCTGTTGTTTTGGTACTTATTAACATGAGCCATGCTTGTTGCAGTTAGGTGATATTTTATTGTGGTTTTGATTGGCATTTTTCTAATGATTAAGAACTCTGAATGTTTTTTGATGAATTTGTTGGCTATTAGTATATTTTCCTTGAAAATTTTCTGTTCGTGTCTTTCCCCCCACTTTTTAATATGGTGTTTGGTTATTTATTACTGATTGCTTGAGTTCTTTGTAGATATTTCCTATCAGTATTTTTTTCCCAATCTGTAGGTTGTCTATTTGTGTTCTTGGCTGTGCAAATGCTTTTTTAATGTGATCAGGTACAATTTATTCATTTTTGTTATTACCATGATTGCTTTGGGGGTCTTCTTTATGAATTCTTTGCCTAGGCTGATATCAATAAAAATGTTCCCGACATTTTCTTCTAGTATTCTTACATGTTCCTACCTTAACTCTACTATCCATCATGAGTTAATTTTTTGTTAGTGGTCAGAGGGAGGGTGTCCTGTTTCAGGCTTGAGGCCACCCAGTTTTCCTGACACCATTTAATGAACAAGGATTATTTTCCCCAGTATATGTTTTTATCTGTTTTGTCAAAAATAAGATGAGAGAATGAGGATGATTTTATCTCTAGGTTCTCTATTTTGATAGGTCTATGTTGCTGTTTTTGTGTCAGTACCATGATGTTTTTGTTTACTATATCTATGTAGTATAGCTTGAAGTCTGGTAAGGTGGTACCTCCTGCTTTGGTCTTATTATGTAAGGTTTCATTGGCTATTTCAGATTTTTTCTGATTCCATATGAAGCATTGGACTATTTTTTTTCTAGGTCTACACAAAAATGACATTGGTATTTTAATGGGAATTACATTGAATCTGTAAATCTCTTTGGATGGTGTGGACATTTTAATGCAGATTCTGCTGATCTGTGACCACAGTGTATTTCTCCATCTGTTTACATCCTCTGCTATTTCTTTTCTCAGTGTTTCATGATTTTTTCTTTTCTTTTTTTTTCAGAGACAGAGACTCACTTTATCACACTTGGTAGAGTGCAATGACATCACAGCTCACAGCAACCTCCAACTCTTGGGTTTAGGTGATTCTCCTGCCTCAGCCTCCCCAGTAACTGGGACTACAGGCACCTGCCACAACACCCGGCTATTTTTTTTTTGTTGCAGTTTAGCCGGGGCTGGGTTTGAACCCACCACCATCGGTATATGAG
Source organism: Nycticebus coucang (assembly GCF_027406575.1). Classification (NCBI taxonomy): domain Eukaryota; kingdom Metazoa; phylum Chordata; class Mammalia; order Primates; family Lorisidae; genus Nycticebus; species Nycticebus coucang. The sequence continues at coordinate 34,039,286 of NC_069804.1, read as the reverse complement.
GCCGGCGCCCTGCTCACTGAGCCACAGGCGCCGCCCTCATGATTCTTTCTATAGAGGTCTTCCACCTCCTTTATTAAGTAAATTTCTATGTATTTTATTTTCTATGTTGCTGCTGCAAAAGGTATTCCATCTATTATTTGATTCTAAGCTTGACTGTTATTGGTGTATATGAAAGCAACTGATTTATGTAGATTGATTTTGCAACTTGAGAATTTGCTGAATTTATAAATTACAGGGTTATCTTAGTTGAATCTTTGGGATTTTCTAGATATAAGATTATACTGTCAGAAAAGAGTGATAATTTGCTCTTGACTTTCCCCATTTGGACCCTCTGGATTTCCTTCTCTTGCCTGATAATTCCAGTGAGAACTTCCAGGACTTTGTTTCATAGAAGTGGTGAAAGTTGGCAACCTTTGTCTGTTTCCAGTTCTGAGCATGAAAGCTTTCAATTTTTGTCCTCATTCAGTATGATGCTAGCTTTAGGTTTGCTGTATATTGCCTTTGTCATTTTGGTGAATGTCCCATCTATACCAATTTTTTTGAGCATTTGTATCATAAAGCAGCAACAAAAAAAGTCTTCCAAGTAAAAACTTACAAAGAAGAACTCGTACCTGTAAATTATTCTATAATATTGAGAAGGAAGGAATCCTTCACAATATATTCTGTGAAGCCAACATTACCTTGAACCAACGCAAGGAAAGGATACAACTAAAAAAGAAAACTATAGACCAATATCCCTTATGAATATAGATGCAAAGATTTTCAATAAGATTTTAGCAAACCAAATTCAGCAGCACATCAAAAAAGTAATTTACAGCAATCAAATGGGCTTCATCCCTGAGATATAAGGCTGGTTCAGTATGCAAATTTATAAATACAATTCACTACATAAATAGATGCAAAAAAAGAAAGACCATATGACCTTTCAGTCAATGCAGAAAAACCATTCGGCGAAGTTCTTTCAATTCTTTGACCTCCTAATTTTGTTCAGCTCCTTGGTGACTTTGTCTTTCATTTGGTTAATTTCTTGAGACCATTTTTTGGACTTCTTTTTGACAGTTTTCATTTTTCCAGAGTTACTGCTGGTGGGACTGCAAACTAGTACAACCTTTCTGGAAGGAAGTATGGAGAAACCTCAAAGCACTCAAGCTAGACCTCCCATTTGATCCTGCAATCCCATTACTGGGCATCTACCCAGAAGGAAAAAAAACCTTTTATCATAAGGACACTTGTACTAGACTGTTTATTGCAGCTCAATTTGCAATTGCCAAAATGTGGAAACAGCCTAAATGCCCACCAACCCAGGAATGGATTAACCAGCTGTGGTATATGTATACCATGGAATACTATTCAGCCATTAAAAAAAATGGAGACTTTACATCCTTCGTATTAACCTGGATGGAAGTGGAAGACATTATTCTTAGTAAAGCATCACAAGAATGGAGAAGCATGAATCCTATGTACTCAATTTTCATATGAGGACAATTAATGACAATTAAGGTTATGGAGGGGGGAGGAAAAGTGGAAAGAGGGACGGAGGGAGGGGGGTGGGGCCTTGGTGTGTGTCACACTTTATGGGGGCAAGACATGATTGCAAGAGGGACTTTGCCTAACAATTGCAATCAGTGTAACCTGGCTTATTGTACCCTCAATGAATCCCCAACAATAAAAAAATAAATAAAACAAAGCTCTACAGTATAGGGTAAATTGACCCCAAGATACACATATACCAAGGGTGGCGGGTTCAAACCCAGTCCCGGCTGAACTGCAACCAAAAAATAGCCGGACGTTGTGGTGGGCGCCTGTAATCCCAGCTGCTTGGGAGGCTGAGGCAGGAGAATCGCGGAAGCCCAAGAGCTAGAGGTTGCTGTGAGTCCTGTGTACATCATGGCACTCTACTGAAGGCGGTAAGGTGAGACTCTGTCTCTACAAAAAAAATAAAATAAAATAAAAAAAAAGAAGAGAGAATAAAGAAATACATACATACATATATACACAGGTATGTATATATGGGTATATATGTATATAAAGTTTGTCCATGGAGTTTGTGTGCAATTTTATTCCACATTATACCTATTAAAGTCCTCTTTGATGTTCTTGAAAAAGAAAAAAAGGAAAAGAAATAAATTTTAACTGTACTTAATAAAATCATCTTTGATGCCCAGAAGAAAGAAAGGAAAAATATTAAAAATTCAGCTGAAGCTACTAAAGTCATAAAAAGAACAAAAGGAAAGAGAAAGAGAAAAAAATAAAATTAGAGCTATACCCAGTAAAGTCTTCTTTGGTGTCCTGGAAATAGAAGGAAAAAAATAAAAGAAAAAATATTAGAATTATTGCTGTACCTACTAAGGTCCTCTTTGATGCCCTGGATAAGGGAAAAAGAAAAAAAATTACCTGTATTAAATAGAAAGCTCTTTGATGCCATGGCAAAAATGGGAAAAAATAAAAAAGAGGAAGAAGTAAATATGATCCAAAAATTGTAAGTGGAATTGCTTTTTTTTTTTTTTTTTTTTTTGGTTAGGTTGGAATAGGGAGAAGACACTGGGTAGCTTTCTGTTATCAGTGATTATAACAATTGCTACATGGGATCTGTTCTCTTTGTTAAGTCTGACTGTATTTAATGACCACAAAAACTGTCAATTGGGATTTTTTTTTTTGGAGGGGAGGAATATTTCCAGCTCTGCTATGGAGCTTTGGGAGCTAAAGTTCTAGGGTATCACTCAATACATGTGGCTAGTGTTACAGGCTTGGGGGGACTCTGCATTCGCTTAGGTGGTGACCTATGCTCTGGAGACCGGGCCCAGGACCTGGGCTGGGGCAGAGATGACATCTAATGATCTAAACTGGGCCCACAGTCTGGAGGTAAGTTCGTGTGAGGTGGGGCCAGTCCAATATATCTGTCCCCTGGGGACTAGCTGCCACATGGCAGCCCAAGCTCAGAGGACAGAACCCGAGCCAGCCACATGGTAGGCCAACCCATTGTTCCTGGTATGCTCTGGGAAGCCAAACCTTGCTGGGCTAACACATGTATCCACTGTCCCAGGATTATGATTCCCTTGCTCCTCCTGTGTCTAGCTGAAGTGAGGTAGTAGGAAGCAACTTTACTGGTGCCAGGCTGCCTGCTGGATGCCCCCTCACTAACTCCCTTGTCCTAATCCTCCTGGGCTCCAGGAAACACTTGGCTCTGGGTCACTGGCCCTGGTTCAGAGAACCAAAAGTCAGTCTTCTCCTCAGCTAATCTCAACCTGCTGTATGAGGTGCTCCTGGATAGTTAGGATGGCCCCAGCTGCTATAGATTTCCCTCTGGGCCTTCTGATCGCTGGGTGAACATAGTTCAGGCCAGTCTCTCAACCAACCCAAAAGGGAGATGGCAGTAATAACCTGGCAACTCAGATCATATAGTGATCTCCAAGTGCAGACCCTGCTTCCACACTAATCTCCCCTTAACCTGTTTCCTCAGACATCCTCTTTTCTTTCTCTTCTTTTCAGCTGGTGGTAATATGCACTGTTCCTTTGTGCCTCCACAGCATTGTCTCTGGGGGGAGTGATTCCAATGGCCGCAACTGTCTGTGCTTCTCCCATCTAGAACTAAGAGAAGATACAGGGAAACTTCCTTTAGGCCTAGAAAGGATGCAGAGAAGCTTCCTTTAGACCATCATCTTTTTTTGTATCTTTTTTATGAAGAGAAATTCTGGAGAATTTTTTCAGAAACTGAGAGGCAAAAGTGAATGAAGACTGAAAGACCCTTTTCCTGTAATCACTGACCTGGTATGGGGGTGGGGGGAGTTAGGAATTCAATATACTGAATTGTTGGAGATTCAAATATTCAGTCCATAAAAATCAACTATAGAGAAAATGACAAAGTGTTGCTATGTAATATGAGAAGAAAAAGAGTATATTGTATTTTCTAAATAGATCTTTGTTAAATGTAGGATATTTAGTTTAATATATAACATCAGAATCAGAAGTGTAATAGGTTGGCAGGACATTGTTTAGGACTTAGTTTAGCTGTGAATGAAAGGATTTTTAAAAAGGTTTAGAAGATTTCAAATATAGAAAAACTATCTTATCTTGGATATGAGATATATGCACCTCTCTAAAGTTTTATTTCAATAGAGGAAAATTGACTATGAGGCTAATAAAACTTAAATATTAAAAACTAGATAAGGGACCTAGAAATATACTCCTGTATTCATATGTTTTTATAAAAGATGCAAAAGTAATAAATTATGACACATTATTGAGCTAACTATCTCTTTGCATTATGAACACTCTTGAACACTTGCATACTTCTTTTTTTTTTTTTTTTTTTTTTTTAGAGACAGAGTCTCATTTTATGGCCCTGGGTAGAGTGCCGTGGCCTCACACAGCTCACAGCAACCTCCAACTCCTGAGCTCAAGCGATTCTCTTGCCTCAGCCTCCCGAGCAGCTGGGACTACAGGCACCCGCCACAACACCCCGCTATTTTTTGGTTGCAGTTTGGCCAGGGCCGGGCTTGAACCCACCACCCTCCGTGTATGGGGCCGGCGCCCTACCGACTGAGCCACAGGCGCCACCCTACACTTTCCTACTTCTAATCATGTTGGAAAATTATGCACATTTGGAGGATGTGGCTACAGAAGAGTAGAGCTGAGAATGTATTATTTTACTTGCAAGTTGAAAAATTTTTATTCTGAGAAAACAAGGATAAAGAATAGGTTCTAGATTTGAAATACATGATCCATATTACATTTTTTATCATATTAAATTTTTTCATATGAAATTTATTTTGTCATATTAAATTTTTATTAAAAGAATGGGAGAAAAAATGAAAAATCAAATGAAAGATGAAACAAAAATAATATAAATCTATAAACTCAGAAATAATTATGATACCAAGGAATATAAAAACAATATAAAAAAGTAAAAAAAATTCAGATCATTAATCAAAATAGTAATTAACAGGAAGAGATAAATCCCTATTAGAACTAATGAACAAGCTCTTTTATTTGTCTCATTAGCCAGTTAATGAAGGAGAGTGAGTTGGTATGAATTCTATTGAAATATAATTAACTTTCTTACTGGTTTAATTGAAAATGTTGACATCAACAAAGATAACAGCACATACACCACCACTGTGAGTTATTGACAACAGATTGCTTAATTAGCATTATTAATTGAAAAAATATTTAGGATCACTATCACTTGTGTAATAAGAAAAAATTAAAATATATAGAATTCTTGTAGTTCATAAAAAACAGGTTTGCCAAGTTTTATGGAAATCCTAAAAATTTAAGTAGCATTATGAATTGTAAAGCTGAAAAAAAATGCATTTACACTGGTCATTGTGAGAAAAAAGTCTTAATATGCTAAAGAAAGAATGGATCCCCATGTTGTTATACCTGGAAAGAGGTACCAAATCGTTGTAATTTGAAAACAGGATAAAAATATGTAGCCAAAATTGTAGGAATACTTTTTCAAGCAGTTAATTGATAAAAATGTGTTTCTGAACTATTTTCTGGAGATACATGTCAACTTTTAAAATTTTTTAGTGATTTCATTTCACATTATATATATGTATATATATATAATTTATTTTATATTTGGTATTTTGTATCCCTTTTTAAAAACAGTAATAACAAAACTCCAAATCTCATATATTTATTTTTTAAAAAAATTATTATTGTTTTGGTTTAATTTAATTTGAGGGTATGAAGAATTGGGCTACAATGTTTGAATCTGTTAGGCAGATTCTCCTTAAATATAATCTCCCTAGTTATATTTATTACTAAGTATTTTGTTGTTTCAGATATTATTGTAAAAGGGACCATTTTAAAATTTTATTTTCAGATTGTTCATTGTTAGCATATAGAAACAACTGATTTTTGCATGTTGATCTTATATCCCACAACTTTGGTGAATTTGTTTATTGCTTTTAGTCTTTTGTAGGGGGGACCTTTAGCATTTTCTCTATATACTGTCATACTATGTGGGAGCAGACACAATTTCACACATTCTTTTCTGATTTTAATGTCTTTTATATCTTCATTTTGTTTAATTTCTCTGGCTAGGATTTCCTGTCCTGTGTTGAATAGAAGTAAGAATGGGGAAATTTGTCTTATTCCTGAACTCAGAGGAAAAGCTGCTGGTTTTTCACCATTGTATATGATGTTTATTGTGGGCTTTTCATATATGGCTTATATTGTGTTGACGCAATTTTCTTCTATTCTGTCTTTGTTCAGAGCATTTTATTATGAAATGTTGACTTTTGTACTTTTCCCACATCTATTCTGATAATCATGTGATTTTTATCCTTCATACTATTAATGTGGTGTGTCATATTTAGAGATTTTCATGTGTTGAATCATACTTGCATCTCAGGTTAAATCCCATGTGGTCATGGTGTGTAGTCATTTCAGTGTGCTGTTGAATACAGTTTGCTAGTATTTTATAGAGATTCTTGGTTCTATATCCATTAGGTTAGGGTCATTGGCCTATAGTTTTATTTACTTGTAGTGTTTTCAACTGGCTTTGATGTTAGAGTAATTCTAGACTCAAGGAAGAGTTTGAAGTGTTTAATCTTAGGCAGTTTTTTGGAAGAATTTGAGAAGTTTTGGTGTTAATTCTTAAGTATTTAATAGAATTTAGTGGTAAAGCTATGTTGTGCCTGGGCTTTATTTTGTTGGGAGATTTTTGATTTCTGATTCAATCTCCCTACTAACATAAATCTGTTAATATATTCTGTTCCATCATGAGTCAGTCTTGAAAGGTAATATGTTTCTATGAATTTATCCATTTCTTGTAGGTTATCTAATTTGTTGGCATATAATTGCTCATAGTAGTCTCCTATAACCAACACTTTTTTTTTATTTCTGTGACAAGTGTAATATCTCCTTTCTCATTTCAAATTTTGCTACTTTTTCATTTTCCTTAGTATAGAGAAAGGTTAATTTTGTTTATCTTTTACAAAAACAATTACGAGGTTTTTTATATTGGCTGTCATTTTCCATTCTCTATTATGTTTATTTCTGTTCTGATCTTAAATATTTTATTTCGTATGGTAATTTGGGGCTTAAGTTGTTTCTTTGTATAATTCTTTGAGGTATAGAGTTAGGTTGATTATTTCAGACCTTTATTTTTCAGTACTGTCATTTGTTGCTAACTTTACTCTTAGTACTACTTTTTTGGCATCTCATAAGCTTTGGAACGTTTGGTTTTTATTTTAACATAGCTCAAGATATTTTCTAATTTCCCTTTGGTTTCTCCTTTGACACACTGAATGTTCAAAACTGAGTTGTTTAATTCTCATGTATGTGTGAATATTCCAGTTTTTTTTTTTTTTTTGCTATTGATTTTTAATTTTGTTCAAAAAATTCTTGGCTGCATAATATTCCGTGGTGTACATATACCACAATTTATTAATCCATTTGTGGATCGATGGGCATTTGGGCTTTTTCCATGACTTAGCAATTATGAATTGGGCTGCAATAAACATTCCGGTACAAATATCTTTCTTATAATGTGATTTTTGGTCTTCTGGATATATACCTAGTAGAGGAATTGTAGGATCGAATGGCAAGTCTATGTTTAGATCCTTAAGTGTTCTCCAAACATCTTTTTTATTTATTTATTTATTTAGTTTTATTAAATCATAGCTGTGTACATTAGTATGATCATGGGGCACCATACACTTGGTTCATAGACCGTTTGACACATTTTCATCACAACGTATTAGTTTGCATTCCCACCAGCAGTGTGCAGAAGTGTTCCCTTTTCTCCACATCTACACCAACATCTATGGTTATAGGATTTTGTGATGTGAGCTAATCCTACCGGAGTTAGATGAAAAATCTCAAAGTGGTTTTGATTTGCATTTCTCTGATGGTTAAGGATGATGAGCACTTTTTTCATGTGTCTGTAGGCCGTGTGCCTGTCTTCTTCATAGAAGTTTCTCTTCAAGTCCCTTGTTAACCAGTTTGATGAAAATATTTCACATTGTATATAAAACCAGCACATTGTACCCCATGATTGCATTAATGTACACAGCTATGATTTAATAAAAAATAAAAAGAAGAAAAAGAAATGCTTGGTATGATTTCAGTCTTCTTAAATTTATTAAGTCTTTTTTTGTAGCCTAGCCTATGATCTATCCTAGAAAGTGTTCCATGGACTGGACTCTTGAGAATAATGTATTTTGCTGCTGTTTAATTCAATGTTATATACATATCTCCAGGTCCAGTCTGTCTATAATGTTAAATCCTTTGTTTTATTTTTTTGAAATGAAACAAAATGTTTTATTTTGTTATGCATGTTGAAGCAGCATGGTTGTTTTATACATTATCAACTGTGGAATATTGAAATGTCCTATGGTTGGGGCAGCACCTGTGGCTCAGTGAGTAGGGCACCGGCCCCATATACCGAGGGTGGTGGATTCAAACCCAGCCCTGGCCAAACTGCAACAAAAAAATAGCTGGATATTGTGGCGGGCGCCTGTAGTCCCAGCTACTCTGGAGGCTGAGGCAAGAGAATCGCCTAAACCCAGGAGTTGGAGGTTGCTGTGAGCTATGATGTCACAGCACTCTACTGAGGGTGATAAAGTGAGACTCTGTCTCTAAAAAAAATAAATTAAATATATAACAAGAAATGTCCTATGATTATTGTGTTGCTAGCTATTCTTCAGTTCTGTCAGTATTTGATTCATACATTTAGGTGATCTGATATTGGATTTATATACAATTATTATTTCTTCTGGGAATATTGACACTGTTATCATTACATAATGTCCTTCTTTTTTCTTGTAACCATTTTCAAATTTAAAGTCTGTTTTGTCTAATATATGTATGCCCACTCTGGCTCTCTTTTATTTGCCATTTGCATCTTTTCTCATCCCTTCACTTTTAGCCTTTGTGTGTCCTTAAATCTAAAATAAGACTTTTTGTAGGCAGTATTTGGCTTTTGTTTAATCAGTTCAACTGCTCTATCTTTTTATTGATTTTATTTCTTTTACATTTAAAATAATTATAGACAGGGAAGGACTTACCATTGTCATTTAGTGGTTTTCTGTCTTGTGCTGCTTTTATTCCTCTTTTCCTTTCTTGCTGTCTTCCTTTGTATTTTATATATATATCTTCTTTTGTTTTTTCATAACAGGTCTTGATTCCCTTCTCATTTTATTTTGTATATATTCCATAGGTATTTTCTTCATGTTTAACATGAAACTAACATATAATATCTTTTTTTTCTTTTTTTTTTATTGTTGGGGATTCATTGAGGGTACAATAAGCCAGATTACACTGATTGCAATTGTTAGGCAAAGTCCCTCTTGCAATCATGTCTTGCCCCCATAAAGTGTGACACACACCAAGGCCCCACCCCGCTCCCTCCGTCCCTCTTTCTGCTTTTCCTCCCCCCACCCATAACCTTAATTGTCATTAATTGTCCTCCTATCAAAATTGAGTACATAGGATTCATGCTTCTCCATTCTTGTGATGCTTTACTAAGAATAATGTCTTCCACGTCCATCCAGGTTAATACGAAGGATGTAAAGTCTCCATTTTTTTTAATGGCTGAATAGTATTCCATGGTATACATATACCACACCTTGTTAATCCATTCCTGGGTTGGTGGGCATTTAGGCTGTTTCCACATTTTGTAAATTGAGCTGTAAATTGAGCTGCAATAAACAGTCTAGTACAAGTGTCCTTATGATAAAAGGCTTTTTTTCCTTCTGGGTAGATGCCCAGTAATGGGATTGCAGGATCAAATGGGAGGTCTAGCTTGAGTGCTTTGAGGTTTCTCCATGCTTCCTTCCAGAAAGGTTGTACTAGTTTGCTGTCCCACCAGCAGTGTAGAAGTGTTCCCTTCTCTCCACATCCACGCCAGCATCTGCAGTTTTAAGATTTTGTGATGTGGGCCATTCTCGCTGGGGTTAGATGATATCTCAGGGTCGTTTTGATTTGCATTTCTCTAATATATAGAGATGATGAACATTTTTTCATGTGTTTGTTAGCCATTAGTCTGTCATCTTTAGAGAAGGTTCTATTCATGTCTCTTGCCCATTGATATATGGGATTGTTGGCTTTTTTCATGTGGATTAATTTGAGTTCTCTATAGATCCTAGTTATCAAGCTTTTGTCTGATTCAAAATATGCAAATATCCTTTCCCATTGTGTAGGTTGTCTCTTTGCTTTGGTTATTGTCTCCTTAGCTGTACAGAAGCTTTTCAGTTTAATGAAGTCCCATTTTTTTATTTTTGTTGTTGTTGCAATTGCCATGGCAGTCTTCTTCTTGAAGTCTTTCCCCAGGCCAATATCTTCCAGTGTTTTTCCTATGCTTTCTTTGAGGATTTTTATTGTTTCATGCCTTCAATTTAAGTCCTTTATTCATTTTGAATCAATTTTTGTGAGTGGGGAAAGGTGTGGGTCCAGTTTCAGTCTTTTACATGTAGACATCCAGTTCTCCCAACACCATTTATTGAATAGGGAGTCTTTCCCCCAAGGTAGCCTTTGTATACACCAATAACAGTCAAGATGAGAAGCTAATTAAGGACACAACTCCCTTCACCATAGTTTCAAAGAAAATGAAATACCTAGGAATATACCTAACAAAGGAGGTGAAGGACAAGGAAATAGCAGAGGATATTAACAAATGGAAGAACATACCATGCTCATTGATGGGAAGAATCAACATTGTTAAAATGTCTATACTTCCCAAAGCAATCTACCTATTCAATGCCATTCCTATCAAAATACCAACATCGTAGTTTCAAGATTTGGAGAAAATGATTCTGCGTTTTGTATGGAACCGGAAAAAACCCCATATAGCTAAGGCAATTCTTAGTAATAAAAATTAAGCTGGGGGCATCAGCATACCGGATTTTTTTTTTTTTATTGTTGGGGATTCATTGAGGGTACAATAAGCCAGGTTACACTGATTGCAATTGTTAGGTAAAGTCCCTCTTGCAATCATGTCTTGCCCCCATAACCAGATTTTAGTCTGTACTACAAAGCCATAGTGATCAAGACAGCATGGTACTGGCACAAAAACAGAGACATAGACACTTGGAATTGAATTGAAAACCAAGAAATGAAACTAACATCTTACAACCACCTAATCTTCGATAAACATATAATATCTTATAAATATATTTTTTAAGTTGATAACTTCGGCTGCATAAAAACTTAACTCTTTTATATACTCCACCCAATTTATATTATTGATTTCACAAGTTGTATTTTTATTGTGTGTTAACATGTTTTATAGTTATTGATATTTTTATGCTTTTGCCTTGGAACTTATAAACCTGAAGTAAAAGTGATTTATTCCCTAATTTCATAATATTAGAGTACTCTGTACCTGTATGCATATTTACCTTTACTAGAGAGCTTTATACTTTCATATGGTTTCATTTTTCTTTGTAGTGTCTTTTCTTTTCAGTTAGATGATTTCAGTTTTAGCTTTAAGTCAGGTCTAGTGGTAATGAACTTGTTCATCTTGTTTTTATCAGTCAAGTCTTCCTTTCTTCTTTATTCATGAGCAGCAGTTTTGTTAGATACCTTTCCACTAGTTGGTGTTTTTTTGTTAGTTTTAGCACCTTGAATGTAACATCTTACTCCTTTTTGTCTTGCAAGGTTTCTGTTGAGAAATCCACTGAGTGACTTATGGGATTGCCTTGTACATAATGATTGCTTCTCTCATGATGCATTAAAAAATATCTCTGTCTTTATAGTTGACAGTTGTATTATAATGGGTCTTGTAGTTGTCTTTGGTGTTCATTCTATATAAAATTAATTTGCCTTACTGAATCTAATACCTATTTCCTTCCCTAGAGTTGGAAGCTATTAACCGTATTTTCTTTCTATAAACATTTTTAACTTTCTTTATTCTCTTTCTAAGACTTCCATAATTCATATATTGATCCATTTAATGGTGTCCTATAAGTTCTTTAGGCTTTCTTAAATTTTTTTTCTTCTATTTCTTTTTTCAGATGACTCCTCTGAGTTCTGACTGAATCATTTCAAATTACCTTTTACAAGTTTACTAACTTTTTCTTCTGCTAAATAAAGTCTGCTGTTTAACTCTTCTAGTTTTTTGTTAGCTCAGTTGTATTTTTCACCTTGAAAATTGCTATTTGAATTTTTTTTCTATGTATTGGAATTTTCATTTTATTACTGCATCGTTATAGAAAGTATTTTGAAAAAAAGTATTTTGAATTATTTTTCAGATAATATTATACTTCTGTATCTTTAGGATAGTTTCCTGGAGATTTATTTTATTTCTTAATTGAGCCAATATTTCTTGATTCCTTATGACTTTGTGTTGATATTTTTGCATTTGAAAAAACAACCACCTCTACCATTCTTTTTTTTTTTTTTTTTGTCGCCCTGGGTAAAGGACCATGGAGTCAAAGCTCACAGCAACCTCAAACTCTTGGGCTCAAGTGACTCTCTTCCCTCAGCCTCCCAAGTAGGTGGGACTACAGGTGCCCACCACAACACCCGGCTATTTTTTGGTTGCAGTTGTCATTGTAGTTTTAGCTGGCCCAGCCCGGGCTTGAACCCTCTAGCTTCAGTGTATGTGGCTGGTGCCCTACTCACTGAGCTACAGGTGCCAAGCCAACCTCTAACATTCTTTAGGGCCTATCTTTGTATAGGGAAACCTTCACCAGTCAGATCAATTGTAGATTCTGGGGGCCTTTCTCACTTTATGTGTATTTATCTTCTCTATATGTGTGTATTCCTAATTAGAACAATTTACTGATTTCTTTTTCTTTTTTTTTTTTTTTTTTTTTTTTCAGGAGCTTGTAATCCTTTGCCCTATCTGGTGTCTATTTGCGGTACTGAAAGTCCACTGGAACAGCAGCATAGCACCCAACTTTTTTCTGATCACAGTAGCCCTTAAGCATCTAGAATATGCTGTGTTTCTGCCTGCTTTCCAAGACAGTAGACAACCTAGTCTTTCAGGTATCTCCTAAAAGACTAGAATATTGGACACATGGTCCACTCTTTCTTTTCTTCCTAAGAGAAAAAAAATGCTAAGCTGTTTCACTCTCTGCTGTACCATGGCAGACGAACCTTGGTACAGAAAAGAGTGAAACACCTTAGTATTGTTTTTTTGGTTCTCAGCCTCCCTTAAACATCTAGAATATTCTAGGTCTCATTAATGCTCTAAGGTAAAATAGATATCATTCCCTTGGTAATGACCTTCCCTAAAATGTCAGAAAAAGGAAATGCAGGGTTAAGTTTTTTCTTTCCTTCCCCAAGAAGAATTTGGGAGTTGGAGTTTCTTCCTGATTACATGCCATTATAAGTAGGGGAGGGAATATGATGAGAGGATGCCATATATTTTCCCACCAGCTGTATGTGCCTGATTTTATGCTTTCCTGAGATACAGAAGTCTCTTAACTTCTTTCTGCATTTTTTACAAAAGGAAGTGGTTCCATGTATTGTTGACTCTTTATCTCAGAACAATGAGCATCTGAGCTTTCCTATTCTATCTTCTTAGTTAGATCACTGTATTTCTTATCAACTTTTCACCTGTACAATATAAATAAGTCCTGCTTTTTTCTATTTATTTGATTTTCCTGGAGATAGGGACCAGTATGTAATGTCACTAATTTATATGAAAAAATTGAAAGTATAATAAGTAAAATAGGAAAAATGATATAAAGTGATATAAAAAGAAAGATGTACAGAAGAGTTCTCTTGACAAACCTATCCTGAATTAACTATTGACTCTGTCTTTGGTTAGCAAAATAGGACCTTTACAAAATTATTCTGAAAAGAAGTTTATATTGGAGATAGACATGATTAAAGAATTTGCCAGGAAATCTTCCATTCCTTATAATCTGTACCCTCCCATGCTGAATCTGGACTTGACCATTGAATTAATAAATTCAGCCTACATTTTGTGAAGTTGAGTTTGTTCTTTGTTGTAATATTTTGCTTCAGTTTATTTATATTGGTTTCGGCATCAAGGGATAAATTAAATATTGAGTCTTAGAAATACTGAGGCCATATTAATTCTTTAACTAATTTAGTTAGAAAAGATAATTAACTTTGACAGCAACAACTTGTTTTACATTGGTGTCCACCAGCCCTCCCCACTCCATACAAGAAAACAAATAGTAATTTTAAAGGTAAAGCAGGTGGTCGTTCAAGGCTGGAGGAAAATGTATTTTAAACTTGGTTGGCCCTAAGCTTTGAAGTTTCTTTGATAATGCTTAGTCATAGTATTTATTAAATAATACTTTTAGTGCTTAATTAGCAAAGTTTTTCTGAATAGAAAACAGAAGAACTCTTTGTTCCAGTGAATTGATGTGTGTGTGTTTGTGTGTGTATGTAAATAGCATGTTGAAAGTAAGCTTTTTCTTTCAAATAGAGGAAATGTTATTTTCAAATTATTATTATTTTTTTATTATTGGTTAGATTGGTTAGATAGGTCTTGGACACTATACGAGATTCCAACACAGTAGAAGTCTCGATTATCTTGAATGCCTCATTACTCCTTCCACAGAAATTCTTCTCTACAGCAAGTTGAAGAAATATATAAAATAGGATAATTTTAAATGCATAAAATAATAAACATAATATTTCATAAGAGAGTAATTATTTGAAATATTATGAACCTCAATTTGGGGAGCTGCTACTTCTAATGTAGTCTGTGTAATCACACAAATATACATATATATGTATATGGTGTATGTTGCAATAGTTAATTATACATGATTAGTTTATGTAACAGAGAGAGGGTACCAAAACACATATATACATTTTAAAGGAAAAACCTGTATTGAAATTGTAATATTCAACATACACCAATGACAAAAGATGAATATAAGTCACGTTTGAGTACCTCTTGCAATTCCAGAAGTCAAACATGACTTGAAAAGTATAATTTTAATACAGCTTTTTATTTTTAAAATGTGCATATATTGTTTATATACAACTTCTGTATATAGATAGATGATCTCAATTTAAACATCATATTACAGAAGTTCATAATGATGTTTTGAGTAGATTTTTTTTTTTACTTTGGTGTGAATCCAAAGAATTATATTGACCTAGTAATACTTATTATTGATTTTTTTTTTTTTAATTTGTAGCTTTTGGCCAAGCTGGATTTGAACCTGCCACCTCCAGTACATGGGGCTGGCAGCCTACTCTTTTGAGCCCCAGGCGCCGCCCAATATTGAGTCTTAGTATTCAACTAAAGTACTAGTTCTCAAACTGTAATCACTGGAAGGGCTTGTTAAAACACAGATTTCTGGGTACTACTCCTAGAGTTTCTGATCAGCAGGATAGGGGTAGAACCTGAGAATTTCTTGATACACAGTGCCTGTATTTTAAGAAATTTCTTTATTGACCTTTGCAACTTAACACGTTTAAATGGAGAAAGATGACATAAGGTATAATAATGTTGCCTTATTGTAGGATGTTTCCACATCAAAGTTGTATATTTTCCAGGCAAACAGATAATAGAACACCACATGTATAATTTTAAAAACTTTTTGGGTTATCTAAAGAAAAAGTTATATTAGTTAGTTACATAGATAATTAAAATTTCAGAAATTATTCTTGGGCATTGCTGATTATTTATATAATAAATGTGATAGTGAAAACCAAGCATTTGACATACACGAGTAAACAACTACAAAAAATCAGTTTAAATGGATACAATTTTACTTCTAAATCCTGAAAATAATACTGCATGCTAAAACTTTAACATAGAGTGAAAATGCTTAAAGGAAAAATGGACAATTTGTACTTTCATGTATTTACTCTCATTTCCACCCACTTAGAAAATCATTTGTCTTTTAAAACACACAAAGGTTATCTTTCTCATGCATTTAAAGCAGTATCTTAAGAATATCATTTATTTTTATGGCTTTATTTTTTTGTTGCATATTGCATGAGTAATTAGCTTACTCTCCAATAAAAATAGTCAATATTATGATTGATGTAATATTTGGTGTATTTTATCTTTAGCATTTGGAATATGGTCTTCATTCCATGGTGTAAAGTTTTGATTTTATTTAATATTAGAAAAGTTATAAATGGGATTATATCATTTTTTGATTTTTTATTTTTTAATCTTTTACTTACCTAAAATGACCATGTCATTTAAAATTAAAAGTTTTGAATGGGTGATATGGTACCTTCCATTCTTACCAACCAATAATTTACTTCCCCCCCACTAGAGGTTACCAGTGTTTTCTTTATCCATTTAGAAATATAGAAATATGCTATGACTATAATCAAGTTTAAATTAACATTTTTTTCTAATTTTACATGAAAGCTAAACTGTTTTATATACACTGCACTGTACATTTTTTGGTAAAGATATATACTGCTCATCATTATATATTAGTGTATAAGGAATTATTTCAATCTTTTTTACTTGTAAATAGTATTTTATTTTCTGATATTTCTTTCTATTCATTCTTTCTACAAAGGAATATTTGAGGCTGGGTAGCTTATGAAGAAAAGAGATTTGGTTGGCTAATGGATCTGTAGGCTGTATAAGAAGTAAGGTGTCAGCATCTGCTCTGCTTCTGGTGAGGGCTTCAGGCTGCTTCTACTCATGGAAAAAGGGAAAGTTGAGCCAGCATGCACAGAGACCATGTACTGAGAGAGAGGAAGCAAGAGAAAGAACGAGGGGGATATCTAGATATCAAAGAGTCTGAGAAATATAGTCTTCAGGTTGGCAGACTTGTGCATAGTGAAACTAATATTAAAGAATAAGGATGTGAGGGGAGGAGAGAAGAGGATGGGTGTGCCTTCACCTAACAGGCACAGTGAAGGGTATATGGTGCACCTCCTGGGTGAGGGGCACAACTACAACTTGGACGTTACCTAACACATGTAAACAATGTAACCTAATTGTCTATACACTCATATAAATCTAAAATGTTTAAAAAAAAAGGATATAATGGCTTTGGGGTCAAGCTATCAATTTTCCACAAGTGAATTAAAAATATTTTTCCAGTTGATTATTTCCCTTTGCTTATTGTGAATTTGATAGATTATTTATATATATGAATATACTAATTTTTTACTTATGGATTCTAGATTAGGTGCCACCCTTATAAATATATTTATAATTCTGTGATTATTATATTTTAAATCTCCTATTATTTCTTCTAGTAAATCTTACAGGACTGTTTATCAGTTGTCCCTTCCGCTCCCACCTCTTCCTTGTCTTCTTCATCTTTTGACACTTGAGGGTTACAATTTTAAAGGGAACACTTCTACACTGCTGGTGGGAATGCAAACTAATACGTTCCTTTTGGAAAGATGTTTGGAGAACACTTAGGGACCTAAAAAGAGACCTGCCATTCCATCCTATAATACCTCTACTAGGTATATGTCCGGAAGACCAAAAATCACATCATAACAAAGGTATTTATACCAGAATGTTTATTGCAGCCCAATTCATAATTGCTAAGTCATGGAAGAAGCCCAAGTGCCCATCAACCCATGAGTGGATTAATAAATTGTGGTATATGTACATCATGGAATATTATGCAGCCTTAAAAAAGATGGAGACTTTACCTCTTTCATGTTTACATGGATGGAGCTGGAACATATTCTTCTTAGCAAAGTATCTCAAGAATGGAAGAAAAAGTATCCAATGAAACCAAGCTATAGCTTTTATATGAAAGCTACAACCCAGTTATAGCCCAAGAATATGGGATAGGGATGGGAGGGGCAGGGGGAGGATGGGTGGAGGGAAAGTGATTGGTGGGACCACACCTATGGTGCGTCTTACAAGGGTATATGTGAAATTTACTAAATGTAGAATACAAATCTCTTAACACAGTAACTAAGAAAATGCTATGAAGGCTATGTTAACCTGTTTGATGAAAATATTTCAAATTGTATATAAAACCAGCACATTGTACCCCATGATTGCATTATTATACACAGCTATGATTTAATAAAAAAGAGGAAAAAAAGAATTACAGATTTAAAAAATAAATAAATAATTAGTTTCATAGTCAGACGAAGTGTATGACACCAGAGGTAACATTTATGTTCTTTGTCTTTGGTATTATATATCCATACACATTCTAGTCTCAAATATTTTCAAAGATCTGTTCTACTTGAATGATTGTACTTTCATGGACAGGTTTCAAGAAATATTGAACTTATTTTTTACTTGAATCTATTGCTCTTTGGGAATTAAAGAGAACTTGTGGAGTGTAAGGAGGCACATATTATAGCTTAGGGAAAGATATAAGAAAGAGAGCTTGAAATATTCATAAAATTGAATTAGGAACTGACATAAACATAATATACTCTGTAAAATATGATTTAATGACTTGGAAAATTTAATTACAGTGTGATCTGATTAAATTAAAGTGTCACAAAACATTGATATCATCAGAACTAATTTGTGAGCACCATTGTGTTGTTAGCCTGATGAAGCTGCAAGAGGAGATGACATAATTTTGCCTTCCAGTAAAGAGTCAAAGAACGGAAGTTACAATGCAAAAATGTATATGGAAATAACTTGACATTGTGACTTTCTTCTCTTTCTCTTTTCTCCTCTCTCTCTCTACCTCTTCCTCTCTCACTTGCTTTTTCATACATATGCCCATCTTTTGCCTGGTCTTACATGATTTTTTCTTTTTTTTCTGATTTTTCTTATTCTGGGAATGAACTTGTTTGAATTTTCATGTGTGTATCTGAGCAGGAAAGTGAGAGTAGCCCCCATCACAAACTTGATTACCACTGAAAGGAACACTTGTGACTCATTCCTGAAAGATTATAATTTTATAATAATAGTTAATTGAGAAATGCTGTTATATACTATGCTTTATAAATGGCATTTTTTTTTCAATTAATATATCAGAAATAGTTTTGGACATTTGCAATAATTTGCAATAAATTGCAAAAATCTCAGATGGACCATGTAGCCTAGAAATATAAAAAAAATTAAAAACCTTATGTATGTCATCATTGCATAAAATACATGTAGATGGTAGTTCATTTTATAATTTACTACCATAAAATATATACAAATCTATTATAAAAAGTTACAATTTATCAAAACCTTTGCCCTTATTCACAGGCTGTGCATAATGTCATATGTGGTCAAGAAAAACATAAACAAACATAATGATGCCATATTAAACCATAACTACATAAAAATAACTATAGCGCATACTGTACTAGTATAATAATTTTGTACTCACCTCCTGTTGCTACAGTGGTGAGCTTAAATGTTTGTTGCAAGTATCTCCTTAAAATGCTGTCTGATGGTATCTTATCCACATGAGTAGTTCATCTGTTCAGTAAGTTGCCCATCACAGTAAAAATTCATCTCTTACGGCACGCGTGTATTTTTTTATGTTTAATGGAATATCATAAACCTTGAATAACACCATAGGACTCATACAAAGTGCCACTAGTGATGCTGAAAGTACTCCCAAGAAGCAAAGTCATGACACTACAAGGAAAAGCTGAATTGCTTGATATGCACCAAAGATTGAAGTCTGCAGCTGTGATTACTTGCCATTTCAGACAGACAATTCATCTTGTAAACAGATGGAATACACTTACAGTACTGATAAACATAGTACTATAAATGTGATTCTTTTTTTGTGATTTTCTTAATAGCATGTTCTTTTTCTAGCTTACTTTATTATAATCAGTATATAATACATGTAACATACAAAATATGTGTTAACTGTGTTATCAGTAAAGCTTCTGATAAACAAATTATTACTCACTACAGTTACTAGAGAGTTAAAAGTAATACACTCAAATACAAATTGGACTTTCTCTGAAAAATCCAAACTATGTAACCTTATTATATGTAGCCTTATATTAATCCAAGAATAATTTTATACATTGATTTTTGACTGTGCAGAGTTGGCGCCCATAACTATCACTTTATTCAAGGGTCAGCTAACATACCCATTCACACACACACGTACTGTATTCTGTTTATCCATTCATCCATTGATGAACACTTAGATTGCTTCCACATGTTGTATATAGTGTTTCTGTAAACATGGTCATACAAATATCTATTTTTTGAGTTTCTACTTTTAATTCCTTTGGGTATATACCCAGAGGTGAAATTTCTGGATCATATGGTAATTCTATAATTAGCTATTTATGGGACTGCCATCCTGTTTTCTATAGAGGCTATAGAACATTTCACATTCTTTCAGAAGTGTGCAAGAGTTCTAATTTCTTGACATTGTTGAAACTTATTATTTTGGGGTTTTGGTTTTTATATAAGCCATTCTAATCTGTTTGAAGTGGTATCTTGCTTTGGTTTTTATTTGCATTTTACTAATGAACAGTGAGAATGACCGTAATTGCTGGTTGATTGTTGACTACTTATATATTTTTGGATAAAAATATCTGTTCGAATATCTTTCACTTTTTTTCTTCTCTTTTCTATATGTTGGAATATTACCAGGGTATACATTTGTTAACATAAATTGCTTTTGTACATTTTTTTGTTCTCATTTTCACATTTTTTAATTGATTTGTTATTTGCATTTTTTGTTGAGTTATAATTCTTTTATATTCTGCATTTAACCATTTCTCAGATATTGTATATTATTTTAAAATACTTCTCCCATCACTGTGTTTTTGGTTCATATCCAAGAAACCATTGTCAAATCCAATGTCATAGGCTTTCTCACTATATTTTCTACTGAGAGTTTTGGAGACTTAGATTTTATGTTTAGATACTTGATCCATTTTTAGTTAATTTTTATAGATAGTATATAGCAAGAGTCCAAATTTGTTATATTACATATGGATATCCAGTTTTCCCAACACTATTTATAGAAAAAATACATAATTGTCTTCAAGTATGTTTCCAAGTTCTATTTTTAAAGCACGTTAAGATGAACAAAATGTATCCCCTTAAGCAAGTTATTTTTTATTTTTTTTTAATTTATTTTTTTTAGTGACTTAACAGTATTTTATTTTTCAATTTTTTATTGTTTAAGATTAATTGAGGGTACAAGAATTAGGTTACACTCATTGTGGTTGTTAGGTAAAGTCCCTCTTGTAATTGAGTCCTGCCCCCAAGAGGTATGCCACACAATATGACCCCCCATCCTCCTCCCTCACCCCTCTCCCAAATACCTCATTCTCCTACCCCATCCCTTGTATTAGATCATCTACTGCCTTCATATAAGAATGAGTACATTGGATTCTTGCTTGTCCATTCTTTTTTTTTTAATTTTTTTTTTATTAAATCATAGCTGTGTACATTAGTATGATCATGGGGCACCATACACTTGGTTCATAGACCGTTTGACACATTTTCATCACACTAGTTAACATAGCTTTCCTGGCATTTTCTTAGTTATTTTGCTAAGACCTTTACATTCCACATTTACTAAGATTCGCATATACCCTTGTAAGATACACCGCATGTGTAATCCCATTAATCCCCCTCCCTCCACCTGCCTCCCCTCCCTCTCTCTTCCCTTTCCCCCTTCTCCCTATTCTTAGGTTGTAACTGGGTATAGCTTTCATGTGAAGGTCCTACATTACTTTCATAATAAGGGTGAGTACATTGGGCACTTTTTCTTCCATTCTTGAGACACTTTACTAAGAAGAATATGTTCCAGCTCCATCCATGTAAACATGAAAGAGGTAAAGTCTCCATCTTTTTTTAAGGCTGCATACTATAACATGGTGTACATACACCACAATTTATTAATCCATTCGTGGATCGATGGGAACTTGCGCTTTTTCCATGACTTAGCAATTATGAGTAGGGCTGCAATAAATATTCTGATACAAATATCTTTGTTATGATGTAATTTTTGGTCTTCTGGGTATATGCCCAGTAGAGGGATTACAGGATTGAATGGCAGATCTATTTTTAGATCTCTAAGTGTTCTCCATATATCTTTCCAAAAGGATTTAATTTGCATTCCCACCAGCAGTGCAGAAGTGTTCCCTTTTCTCCACATCCACGCCAACATCTCTGGTCTTGGGATTTTGTGATGTAGGCTAGTCTCACTGGAGTTAGATGATATCTCAAAGTAGTTTTGATTTGCATTTCTCTGATGATTAAAGATGATGAGCATTTTTTCATATGTCTGAAGGCTGTGTGCCTGTCTTCTTCAGAGAAGTTTCTCTTCAAGTCCCTTGCCCAGCCTGCGATGGGATCCCTTGTTCTTTTCTTGCTAATGCGTTTGAGTTCTCTGTGGATTCTGGTTATTAAACCTTTGTTGGAGACATAACCTGCAAATATCTTCTCCCATTCTGAGGGCTGTTTGCTTGCTTTACTTACTGTGTTCTTGGCTGTGCAGAAGCTTTTTAGTTTGATCAAGTCCCAGTAGTGTATTTTTGAAGCAGCTTCAATTGCCCGGGGAGTCCTTCTCATAAAAAAACTCACCCAACCCAATTTCTTCAAGGGTTTTCCCTGCACTCTCTTCTAGTATTTTTATAGTTTCATGTCTTAGGTTTAAATCCTTAATCCAGTGAGAGTCTATCTTGGGGTGTGGGTCCAGTTTCAGTCTTCTACAGGTTGCCAGCCAGTTCACCCAGCACCATTTGTTAAATAGGGAATCTTTTCCCCATTGAATGTTTTTAATTGGCTTGTCAAAGATTAAATAACAGTAGTTAGCTGGATTCATCTCTTGGTTCTCTATTCTGTTCTAGACATCTACTTCTCTGTTTTTGTGCCAGTACCATGCTGTTTTGATCACTGTCGATTTGTAGTATAGTCTGAGGTCTGGTAGTGTGATTCCTCACATTTTCATCACACTAGTTAACATAGCTTTCCATTCTTGTGATGCTTTACTAGGAAGAATGTGTTCCACCTCTATCCAAGTTAATGCAAAAGATGTAAAGTCTCCATCTTTTTTAATGGCTGAATAGTATTCCATAGTACACATATACCAGAGCTTGTTAATCCATTCCTGGGTTGGTGGGCACTTAGGTTGTTTCCACATTTTGGCGATTATAAATTGAGCTGCAATAAACAGTCTAGTGCAAATGTCCTTATGATGATTTTTTTTTCTTTCTGGGTAGCTGAATAGTAATGGGATTGCAAGATCAAATGGGATGTCTAATTTGAGTTCTTTGAGGATTCTGTATACTTCCTCCCAAAAAGGTTGCATTAGTTTGCAATCCCTCCACCAATGTAAAAGTGTTCCCTTCTCTCCACATCCACGCCAGCATCTGCAGCTTTGAGACTTTGTGAGGTGGGATATTTTCACTAGGATTATGTGATATCTCAGGATAGTTTTGATTAGCATTTCTCTGATGATCAGGGATGATGAGCATTTTTTTGTGTTTGTTAAACACTCATTTGTCTTCATCAGGGAAGGTTCTGCTCATATCTCTTGCCCAGAGGTATTTGGTATTGTTTATTTCTACTGATCAATTTGAGTTCTCTATAGATTATAGTCATCAACCCTTTGTCAGATTAATACCCTGAAAATATCTTTTCCCATTCTGAAGGTTCTCTTTTTGCTTTACTTGGTTATGTTATTAGCTGCACAGAAGCTTTTCAGCTTAATTAAGTCCCATTTGTTGATTTGCCATTGGCCACTGAAGTCTTTGTCATGAAATTTTTCCCCAATGCAATATCATCAAGAGTTTCCCTCACACTTTCTTGTATGATTTTTATCATTTTGTGTCTTAGATGTAAGTCTCATCCATCTTGAGTCAATTTTTGTAAGGGGTGAAATATGTGTGTCGAGTTTCAGTCTTTTACATCCAGTTCTGCCAGCACCATTTGTTGAATAGGGATTCTTTTCCCCACTGATGCTTTTGTTTGATTTATCAAAGTTCAGATGGCAAGTAGAGACTAGTTTCATCTCTTGGTTTTCTATTTTGTTACATATATCTGTGTCTCCATTTTTGTGCCAATACCATGCTGTTTTGATTACTGTGGACTTGTAATATAACCTGAAGTCTTGTAGGGTGATGCCTCTGACTTTGTTTTTATTACTAAGAATAGCCTTGGTTGTATGGTGTTTTTTTTTTCTTTTTTCTTTTTTTCTGGTTTGATGCAAAACAACGTACTATTTTTTTCCTGTTTTTCAAAACATGATGTTATTTTAATGGGGGTTGCTATGACTTTATATAAACAGTTTTATACTTTGTGTATATACTGTGTATATAAAGTCATACACTTTGGGGAAAATAAACATTTTGACAATGTTGATTCTTCACAGCCAAGAGCAAGGTATATTCTTCCATTTGTTAGTGTCTTTGGCAATTTCCTTTCTTAGGCTTTCATAATTCTCTTTGAAAAGATATTTTACCTCTTTTCTTAGGTATATTCCTAGTATTTCATTTTTTTCGAAGCTGCTATGAAGGGAATTATGTCCCTGATTTGCTTCTCAACTTGGCTGTTATTGGCTACTGATTTGTTGACATTGATTTTATACCCTGAGACATGATTACATTTCCTGCTGACTTCCAGAAGTTTTATAGTTGAGTCTCTGGGATTTTCTAAGTATAAGAGCATATCAACAGCAAAAAGGGAAAGGGAGAGTTTCACCTTCCCTCCCCCAATTTGGATGCCCTTTAAATCTTTCTCTTGCCTGATTGTATTGGCTAGAACTTGAATAATAATGGCAATAGTGCACATCCTTGTCTGGTTCCAATTCTAAGTGGAAAAGCTGCCAGTTTTACACCAATCAATATGATGTTAGTAGTGGATTTGTCATAGAATGCTTCAGTAAGCTTAAGAAATGTGCCCCATGCCTATTTTCTTAAGTTTTCTTGTTATAAAAGGATGCCGAATTTTGTTAAATGTTTTTTTCTGCATTTAATGAAAGGATCATATGATCTTTGACTTTGCTTCTATTGATATGGTGTGTTACATTTATGGATTTGCATATATTAATCCAACCTTGCCTCCCTTGGATGAAGCCTACTTGATCATGTTGTATAATTTTTTTAAGAGTAGCTTTAATCTCTTAGCTAAGATTTTGTTGAGTATTTTTTCATTGACATTCATTAGTAAAATTTTTCTGCAGTTCCCCTTTTTAGTTGGGTCCTTTCCAGTTTTGGAATCAAGATGATGTTTGATGTGTTTGTAGATTGTGCGTCGGTCTTCTTTAGAGAAGTTTCTCTTCAAGTCCCTTGCCCACCCTGAGATGGGGTCACGTGTTCTTTTCTTGTTAATACTCTGAGATATCACCTAACCCCAGTAAGAGTAGCCCACATAACAAAATCCCCAAACCAGAAATGTTGGCGTGGATGTGGAGGAAAGGGCACACTTCTACACTGCTGGTGGGAATGCACACTAATACGTTCCTTCTGGAAGGATGTTTGGAGAATACTTAGACACCTAAAAATAGACCTGCCATTTGATCCTATAATTCCTTTACTAGGTTTATACCCAGAAGACCAAAAGTCACAATATAACAAAGACATCTGTACCAGATGTTTATTGCAGCCCAATTCATAATTGCTAAGTCATGGAAGAAGCCCAAGTGCCCATCGACCCACGAATGGACTAGCAAATTGTGGTACATGTATACCATGGAATATTATGCAGCCTTAAAGAAAGATGGAGACTACCTCTTTCATGTTTACATGGATGGAGCTGGAACATATTCTTCTTAGCAAAGTATCTCGGGAATGGAAGAAAAACTATCCAATGTACTCAGCCCTACTATGAAGCTAAATTATAGCTTTCACATGAAGACTATAACCCAACTATAGCACAAGACTATGGGGAAAGGGCCAAGGAAGGGGAAGGGAGGGGGGAGGTTTTGGTGGAGGGAGGGTAATGGGTGGGGCCACATCTATGGTGCATCTTAGAATGGGTACAGGCGATTGCACTAATGTACACAGCTATGATTTAACAAGAAAAAAAAGAAAAAAGAAAGAAAATTGTTATTCCCCCCCCCAAATAAAAAAAAGATGATGTTTGCTTCATAGAACATGTTGCGGAATGTTCCTTCCTTAATGTTTTGGAATAGGTTCTGCAGTATATGTGCAAGCTCATCTATGAAAGTGTGATAGAATTCTCATGTGAAGCCATCTGTTCATAGTCTTTTCTATGTTTTTATTGTTTCTGCAATCTCAGTGCTTGATATTGGTCTATTCGAGAGATCTATTTATCCCTAGTTAAGTCTAGGAAGATGGTGTGATTCCAGGTATCAGTTTATTTATTCCACATTGTCAAATTTCTGAGCACAAGTTTTTCGTAGTAGTCAGCAATAATCTCATATCTCTGTGGTATCAGTTATTATTTCCCCCTTTTTGCTTCTGATTGAGGTTATGAAAGACTTTACATTTCTATTTCTTGTTAATATGGCCAATGGTTTATCAATTTTATTCATCTTTTCAAAGTATCAACTTCTTGTTTCATTCATTTTCTGAATGATTCTTTTATTTTCAGTTTAATTAATTTCTTATTAGCTTATTGATGTTTTCTCTTTCTGTTTTTCATATGTAGACATCTAATGTGATAAATTTTCCTTTTAGGACTGCTTTTGCAGTGTCCCACAGATTTTGTCAGCTTGTGTCTTCATTGTTGTTATGTTCATGGAAGTTAATGATTTCCTTTTTTATCTCTTTCTTGACCCAACTGTCATTCAGCATAAGATTATTTAATTTCCATGCCTTTGTGTGGCAGTGAAAATTTTTGTTACAGTTGAATTCTACCTTTATTGCCTGTGGTCTCAGAAGAGACAAGATATAATTTCGATTCTTTTGATTTTGTTGAGGTTTGATTTATATCCAAGGATATGATCTATTCTGGAGAAGGTTACATGGGTTGGTGAGAAAAACATATTCTTTAGCTTTGGGATGGAGTGTTCTATATATCTATCAAGCACAGTCATTCTAGGGTCACATGTAAGTCCCTTTTATCTTTGTTTAGTTTCTGTTCAGAGGATCTGCTCTGGTCTGTAAGAGGAATGTTGAAGTCTCCTGTGATTATCATGTTATGGGATATCATAAAGCTCAGGCTAATTAAAGTCTGTTTCAAGAATCTGGGGGCGTTTAAGCTGAGTGCATAAATATTTAGAATTGAAATGTCGTCTTGTTGTATTGTTCTCTTGACCAATATGAAGTGTCCATCTTTGTGTTTTTTGAATTTAGTTGTTTTAAATCCACTTGTATCTGAAAATAAGATTGTAAGCCCTCTTATCTTTTGATTTTCTTTTGTCTGAAAGATTGTCTTCCATCCCTTAACCCTGAGTTTTAATTTGTCCTATGAGGCTAGGTTTGTTTCCCACAGGCAGCAAATGGATGGCTTGTGTTTTTTATCCAATCAGCCAGTCTCTTCAGTGGGAAATTCAAGCCATTAACATTTATTGAGATAATTGATAAGTGTGGTAGAGTTCTATTCCTCTTATTTTGTGAAAGTCCATTGATTAGTTTTATCTTTTGTATCATTGTGGAAGCTGGGTTTTGCCCATTCATTTCTGAGTATTTACTTTGCTGTTGGTCCATTGTGATGGTCAACGTGTAGAATAGATGTAAGTATTTCCTATGGAGCTGGTCTTGTTGTTGCAAATGTCCTCAGTGTTTTCATATCAATAAATGATTTGATTTCTTTGTCAATTATAAAGCTTAGCTTAGCTAGATATAGAATTCTGGACAAAAATTAATTTTGTTTTTTTTTTAGTAGATTAAAGGTAGATGACCATTCTCTTCTGGCTTGAAATGTTTCATTTGAGAAGTGTGCAGTCACCCTGATGGATTCGCACCTGTAGGTCAATTGACAGTTCTCTAAGTTTGCAGGATCTTTTTTTTTTTTTTTTTGTCTTGACTTTGGACAGTTTCATGACAATGTGTCTTGAAGAAGCTCTATTTGAGTTGAGACCATGTGGCATCCGATATCCCTCTGAAATGAGTGTGTCAGAATCTTTGGAGATATTTGAGAATTTTTATTTATGATATCCTCTAGTAGGGCTTCCATTACTCTGAGGTGTTCTTCTTCCCCTTCTGGGATACCTATAACTCATATGTTTGAACACTTCGTGAAGTCCCATACTTCTGTCAGTGATCATTCTGCTTTCTCTCTTTTTTCTGCTCTTTAACTATCTGAGTTATCTCAAGAGTTATCTCATGGTCTAACCTGTTCTTAATACTTTCTACTTCATCTTTAAGTTCCTTATTTGACTGCTTCAATTCCTTCAGCTCTGCTATATCCTTTCTATATTCTTCATAATGTTCTTCTCTTATCTGATTCTGTTTTTGGATTTCCTTTTGTTTATTTTCCACTTTATCAGCAATTTCCTTCATTGTTTTTACCATCCATATTTTTAAATGGCCCTTCTGTCCTTGCTAACATTTCTTTATAGGTTGAATGCTCTGCAGTATCTACCTTATGATCCTTTGGGGAGTGGGGTTTGCTCTGTTCTGGTTTTCAATGTTGCCAGGATTTTTCTGCTGTTTCTTCCTCAGGAGTGTTTTCTTTTTGTCTGTTTCCTTGCCCTACTTTTTCCTTTCACTTTCTCTTACTCCTTAAGTTGCCACACCTCTGACCTAAGGTGCTGAAGTGTCCTTTTGGTAAAGCATTAAAAGGACATGAAGAGTGTAGAGCAAAAAGGGATAAAAGGATTATAAAAGAGAAAGTAAAGGGGGTGTGTAAAAGGGAAGATTGGTAAAGATAAAAGAGGAACAGAAAGAGAGAGGCAGGAGTAATAGTGGTATATAGTAGAGTACTTTGACCCATATCCATAGATTTCTAACCTCTGGGGGGCTAGATTGGATGAGTCCTTTGATGTCTGCAGTTCTTTGCCAGCCTGAGTAGACACAGAACCTCACCTCCACCAAACAGAGAAGAAAAAAAATACTATTAATCAAACCAAAACAAACAGAAACCCTTAAGGGATAAAATTGTGGGAAAAAACAAATAATAGTAACAGCAAAGCTAGCAAAAATGAAGACCTTATTGTTAAAGAAGGCACCAATGAATAATTATATTTACATGAGAAAAATGAAGAAAAAAGGAAAAAAAATCCAGGGGGAAAAACTTGAAAAAAGTGTTTTTAGAAATATATATATAAAATTTAGAAAACATTTAGAAAATATATATATTTATAGCCTTTGCAAAAGATGGCGACTGGAAGTCTCTGCTGACTTCTTTGCCCTCAAACCCTGCAGAGTTGGGAGCCTGAATCTCTCTGCAGCCTGCTTAACAGACATGCCTTAAGTTTTCCAAACCATGTCCCTTGGCTAAGCATTGGCTTTCCCAGGAAAGTATGTGTTGCTCTGATCTCTTCAGAATTGACTACCTGCTTATCAGGCACACCAGAAACGGCCTTGCTCTAGGACCCTGAGAGCCTAGCCTGCAAAGAAACTCTCTCACAATGCCTGCACTGAACAATGAAAGCTCTCTTCTGCCCCAATGGCTCAGTCCTGGCTTCTGGGTTCTATTCAAAGTCACTTGCTCACCTGTCCAAGGCCTCCCAAGGTAATTCAAGCAAATGTCCAAGTCTAAAAGAGAGAGAGAGAGAAATAAAAGAGAAAGGAAAAAAAAAAAAACATTGGGGAAGGCCTTCCCTGTGTGCAAACTCTTACAACTGCCGTAGCTATTGCCACTGCAGCCGGCTCGGCCAGCTGGCCTCTGACTGATGGCAAACACTTGCCACTTCTGCACGGCTTTTGTCCTCCTCTTGGGGTTCTGAAGTCTCCTGCTGCCTCCCTGTGCCATGGAAGGGATATTTCTGGGTACAGCCCCTAGGCCAGAGGTGCCTGAAGTCTTCTCTCCCCAATCTTACCATGCCCAGTTGCAAAACAGCTGTCTCCAGTCTGCCATCTTGCTCCACCTGCCGAATTAGTTTTAAGATACTTTTAATTAACTTTAAATAACTTAATTGTGTAGTGGTAAATTTTTGTACTTAGAGCTTGACATCCTTAATTGGGACAATTCATTTTGCCACAAATTTTTTTCTGGTCTCATCACTCCGTTTCCACTGTTACCCCTTCACTAAACTGTTAACAGAAGTAATTAGAGAAATAGACAATAAATGGATTGATGGGTAGGCAGGCAAGCAGACTGACGATAGGTATCTGCATTATTGATTAGTGTTGCCTTCACAGTATATTGGCATATAATCCTAAACCTTATGGTTTTTTTTTTTAATTTAAATAATATTTTTTTTTTATTTTCACATATACATGTGTTCATTAGGCTTCCGCTTTTTGCCTTCACAAAATTAAAAAGCCTTAAAATTTAACAGCAATAACAATGTTTAAGATAGTGACCGAGAAACAAAAACCTCGCAAAGAACAAAGACAAATACATTCAGAAAAGAAATCAGACGATTACTGCAACAAAGTATTAAGCAATAATAATAATAATAATAATAGTAATGCAAAGAAAGTAACATTCACATTGTCAAATAAGTGTATGTCTATTATAGAATGCTTTGACTCTGAGGTTCAGTATGGAGTCACTAATTAACTACTTATTATTTTTTCCCCAAAGTGTCAAAGAATAGACAACTAATATTTATAAGTAAAGATAAAAGATAATTTCAAAAAATAGATCATGCCAAATCTTATAGACAATAGAAAAAGAAGAAATACTTCAAAATCTTAATCTGGATACACCTGATATTAAAATTAGAAAAATATATATTATTATAAAGGCGAAATTACAAACATAATTCATTTATAAATGGGGATGCAGTATCCTGTATCCTAAACAACATATTAACAAGTTGAAGTAAAAATTAATGTTTAAGTAATGTACTTTAGTCAAAATCGAATCCAATTTATGTGAGAATTAGTCTCTATTTTCTTTCTTCTTTTTTGTTCTTTTCCTTACCCTCACCCCTCCCTCTTTCTCTGCCTGCGGGCCCCTTCCCCCGTGCCCCACCATGTCATTAATTGTCCTCATAATCAAAGTTGAACACATAGGATGTATATTTCTCCATTCTGGTGATGCTTCACTAAGTATAATGTGTTCCACCTCCATCCACATTAGTACAAATACTGCAAAATCTCCATTTTTTTTCATAGCTGAATAATATTCCATGGTATACATATAC
The DNA here is from genome assembly GCF_027406575.1 of Nycticebus coucang. NCBI lineage: Eukaryota > Metazoa > Chordata > Mammalia > Primates > Lorisidae > Nycticebus > Nycticebus coucang. The sequence goes on along the minus strand of NC_069804.1, from coordinate 34,008,342 downwards.
CACAGCTTGCCAATCCATTCCTGGGTTGAAGGGCATTTAGGCTGTTTCCACATTTTAGCAATTGTAAATTGGGCTGCAATAAACAGCCTAGTGTAAGTATCTTTATAATAAAAGTTTTTTTTTTTTTTTCCTTCTGGATAGATGCCCAGTAAACGGGAGGTCTAGGTTAAGTTCTTTAAGATTTCTCCATACTTCCTTCCAAAAAGGTTGTATTAGTTTGCAGTCCCACCAGTACTGTAAAAGTGTTCCTTTCTCTCTACATCCGCACAAGCATCTGCAGTTTTGAGATTTTGTGATATAGGCCATTCTCGCTGGGGTTAGATGATACCTCAGGGTGGTTTAATTTGCATTTCTCTAATAATTAGGGATCATGAGCATTTTTTCATGTGTTTGCTGGCCATTTGTCTGTCTTCTTTAGAGAAGATCTATTCATCTCTCTTCCCCATTGATGTATAGGATTGTTTTTTTTTTTTTCTTGTGGATTAATTGAAGTTCTGTATAGATTCTAGTTACTAAGCTTTTGTCTGATTCAAAATATGCAAATATCCTTTCCCATTGAGTAGGTTGTCTGTTTGCTTTCTTGTTGTCTCCTTGGGTGTACAGAAGCTTTTCAATTTAATTAAATCTCATTTGTTTATTGTTGCTGTTGTTGCTATTGTCATGGCAGTCTTCTTCATAAAGTCTTTCCCAAGGCCAATATCTTCCAGTGTTTTTCCTATTCTTTCTTTGAGGATCTTTATTGTTTCATGCCTTAAATTTAAGTCCTTTACCCATCTTGAATCAACTTTTGTGAGTGGAGAAAGGTGTGGGTCCAGTTTCAGTCATACATGTGGATATCCAGTTCTTCCAGCACCATTTATTGAATAGGGAGTCTTTCCCCCAGTGGACGCTCTTGTTAGGTTTATCACAGATTAGGTGGCTGTAAGTTGCTGATTTTATTTCCTGGTTTCTATTCAATTCCAAATGTCTATGTCTGTATTTTTGTGCAAGTACCACTATGCAAGTACCACTTGACCACTATGGCCTTGTAGTACAGCCTAAAATCTGGTATGGTGATACCTGCAGCTTTGTTTTTATTACTAAGAACTGCCTTAGCTATATGGATTTTTTTTCTGGTTCCATACAAAACACAGAATCATTTTTTCCAAATCTTGAAAATAGGATGTTGGTATTTTAATAGGGATGGAGTTGAATTAGTAAATTGCTCTGAGAAGTATAGACATTTTAACAATGTTGATTCTTCCCAACCATGAGCATGGTATATTCTTCCATTTGTTAAAGTCCTCTGCTATTTCCTTTCTTAAGGTTTCATAATTTTCTTTATAGATGTCCTTCACCTCTTTTGTTAGGTATATTCCTAAGTATTTCATTTTCTTTGGTGCTATGGTGAAGGGAGATGTGTCTTTAATTAACCTCTCATCTTGGCTGTTGTTGACATATACAAAAGCAACTGACTTGTGGACATTGATTTTAAATCCTGAAATATTACTGTATTTTTTAATGACTTCCAAGAGTCTTGTGGTTGAGTCTTTAGGGTTCTCTAAGTATAAGATCATATCATCAGCAAAGAGGGAGAGTTTGATCTCCTCTGCTCTGATTTGGATGGCCTTTCTTTTCTTTTTTCTTTCTTTTTTTTTTTTTTTTTTTTTTTTTTTTTTGCCATTTCCTTGTTAGGCATGTTCTTTTATTTTTTGGCATTTTTTTTTGTTAAATCATAGCTGTGTAAATTAATGCGATCTTGGGGCACCATACACTGGTTTTATAGACCGTTTGACACATTTTCATCACACTGGTTAACATGGCCTTCCTGGCATTTTCTTAGTTATTGTGTTAAGATATTTACATTCTTCTTGTCTTGTCTAATTGTATTGGCTAGAACTTCCAGCACTATGTTGAATAGTAATGGTAACAGAGGACAACTTTGTCTGGTTCCAGTTCTAAACTTTATGGTTTTTAAGCCTACACTGTCTGAAGAATGGACTAGGGAGAGTAAAATTTAAAATTTAAAAAAAAGGTAAAATTGAAATTATTTTAAAACCCCTTTTTATTAGCAAAAAGAGGCATCATTTTGCATCACTTGCAGATTTTCACATGTAAAATATTGTAGCCCTTTGGAATACATGATGTAGGAGACTCTGCTTTCATACCTCCTGTGATTTCACTAGAAACAAAATATTTTGGATAATGTAGGTAGTGAAATAGGCAGTGAGCCATAACGGTAGAACATAAGAAGCCAAAAATGCCAGGGAAAGTTCTACTGAAATGGAGCTCAATCAATCTTGGACCTGAGAATTAAGATGGAGAGGAAAAATTGTATAGGTAAGTAGAAACAGTCCGGGGGGTAATGAAGGAGTACTAGGTGTCTATCATGGACTTCTTCTTAGTGGTGACTTAATATACCCTGACAAAAAAGTCTACTGCAAGCTTTATTTTATTTCTAAGAATTCCTTGGCTATACAAGATTTTTTTTTCCTGCTTATATACAAAACAAGGAACAGTATTCTCCATTTCTTCAAAGTATGATGTTGGTATTTTAGTGGGAATTACATTGAATCTATAAATTTCTTTGGGAAGTATAGACATTTTAACAATGTTAATGCTTCCTGGCCAAAACCATGATATGTTCTTCCATTTGTTAATGTTTTCTCCTATTTCTTTTCTTAGTGTTTCATAATTCTCTTTGTAGATATCTTTCACCTTTTTGGTTAGGTATGTTCCAAAGTATTTCAATTTCTTTGAAGCTACTGTAAAAGGAATTGTGTCCTTGCTTTGCTTCTCAACTTGACAGTGATGTATACAAAGGCTACTGATTTGGGTGGTGCCTGTGTTTCAAAGGAGTAGGGCACTGGCCCCATACACTGGAGGTGGTGGGTTCAAACCCACCCCTAGCCAAAAACTGCAAAAAAAAAGAAAGAAAGCTACTCATTTGTGGACATTGGTTTTATACCCTGAGACATTACTGTATTTTTTGATCACTTAGAGGAGTTTTATGGTTGAGTCTCTGGGCTTTCTTAAGAGCATATCATCAGCAAAAAGGGAGAGATTTTTAATTTGTTTATGTGCTGAATTATATTTATAGATTTATGTATATTGAACCAGCCTTGAGACCCTGGGATAAAACTGACTTGGTCATGATGTATAATTTGTTTGATGTGTTGCTGGATTCTGTTAGTTAGGATCTTGTTGAATATTTTTGCATCTATATTTATTAGTGATATTGGTCTATAATTTTCTTTTCTTGTTAGGTCTTTTCCTGGTTTGGGGAACAGGGTGATGTTTGCTTCATAGAACGTGTTTCATAGTATTCCTTCTTTTTGTATACTTTGGAACAGGTTGAGTAATATAGGTACTAATTCCTCTTTAAAGGTTTGGTAGAATACTGACGTGAAGCCATCTGGTCCCGGGCTTTCCTTTTTACGGAGATTTTGTATGGTTGATGCTGTTTCAGAACTTGTTATAGGCCTGTTCAACATTTCCACTTTATTCTGACTAAGTCTTGGAAGGTGATGTGCTTCCAAGCATCGGTCAATTTCCTTCAGATTTTCATATTTCTGAGAATAAAGTTTCTTGTAATATTCATTAAGGATTTTTTGAATTTCTGAGGAGTCTGTTGTTATTTCGTCTTTATTGTTTCTGATTGATGAGATTAGATATTTTACTCTTTTTTTCCTGGTTAGGTTAGCCAAAGGTTTATCTATTTTATTGACCTTTTCAAAAACCAATTTTTTGATTTATTGATCTGTTGTATAATTCTTTTGTTTTCAGTTTCATTTAATTCTGCTCTAATTTTGGTTATTTCTTTTCTTCTACTGGGTTTTGGGTTGGAATGTTCTTCCTTTTCAGGTTGCTTGAGATGTCCCATTAAGTTGTTAACTTCCTCTCTTTCCATTCTCTTGAGGAAGGCTTGCAGTGCTATAAATTTCCCTCTTAGGACTACCTTTGTGGTATCCCAGAGGTTCTGATAATTCGTGTCTCCATTGTCGTTTTGTTCCAAAAGTTTACCAGTTTCCTTCTCAATCTCATCTATAACACAGCTATCATTCAGCTTAAGGTTATTTAACTTCCATGTTTTTGTATGAGTCTGCAGATTCCTGTTGTTACTGAGTTCAACTTTTATTCCAGGGTGGTCTGAGAAGATGCAAGGAATAATTTCTATTCCTTTAAATTTACTGAGGTTAGACTTGTGACCTAAGATGTGATCAATTTTGAAGTATGTTCTGTGGCCTGATGAGAAGTAAGCGTATTCAGTTTTGTTGGGATGAAATGTTCTGTAGATGTCTGTTAAATCCAAATGTTGGATGGGTAGGTTTAAATCTAAAATTTCTTTGCTCAGCTTCTTATTGAAGGACCCATCCAACACTGACAAAGGAGTGTTAAAATCTCTATTGTGGAGCTGGAGGAAATCAAGTTGCTCATGTCTGTTAGAGTTTCTCTTATAAATTTGAGTTGCATTCTGGTTGGGTGCCTAGATATTAATAATTGAAATCTCATCATATTGAGTATTACCCGTAACAAATATGAAGTGACCATTTTTATCCTTCCTTACTTTTGTTGATTTAAAGCCTATTGTATCTGCAAATAGAATTGCAACACCTGCTTTTTTCTGATTTCCTTTGTCTGAAATATGGATGACCATCCTTTCACCCTGAGTCTATATTTATCTTTTAAGGTAAGATATGATTATTGTACACAGCAAATATCTGGCCTGACTTTTTGTATCCAGTCAGCCAACCTGTGCCTCTTTAGAGGACAGTTTAAACCATTCACCTATGATTCTCACAATTGATGCAGGAAAAGCTTTTGATAATATACAGCATCCCTTCATGATCAGAACAATTAAGAAAATTGGTATAGAAGGGACATTTCTTAAACTGGTAGAGACCATCTACAGCAATCCCACAGCCAATATTGTATTGAATTGAGCTAAATTGAAATCATTTCCACTTAGATCAGGAACCAGCCAAGTTTGCCCATTGTCTCCACTGCTCTTTAACATTGTAATGGAAGTTTTAGCCATCACAATTAGGGAAGAAAAGATGATCAAGGGTATCCATATAAGGTCAGAAGAGATCAAACTTCTGGTCTTCGCAGATGATATGATTGTATATCTGGAAACACCAGGAATTCTGCTACAAAACTCTTAGAAGTGATCAAGAAATACAGCAGCATCTCAGGATACAAAATTAACATTCATAAATCAGTAGCCTTTATATATACCAACAATAGTCAAGCTGAAAAAAAACTGTTAAGGACTATATTCCATTCACAGTAGTGCCAAAGAAGATGAAATATTTGTGAGTGTATCTAACAAAGGACATGAAAGATCTCTATAAAGAGAACTATGAAACTCTAAGAAAAGGCATAGCTGAAAATGTTAACAACCGGAAAAACATACCATGCTCATGGCTGGGAAGAATCAACATTGTTAAAATGTCCATACTACCCAAAGCAATATACAATTTTAATGCAATCCCTGTTAAAGCTCAACTGTCATACTTTAAAGATCTTGAAAAAATAATACTTTGTTTTATGTGGAATCAGAAAAAACCTTGAATAGCCAACATATTATTCATAAATAAAAACAGAGCAGGAGGAATCACGCTACCAGACCTCAGACTATACTACAAATCGATAGTGATCAAAACAGCATGGTACTGGCACAAAAACAGAGAGGTAAATGTCTGGAACAGAATAGAGAACCAAGAGATGAACCCAGCTACTTACCGTTATTTGATCTTTGACAAGCCAATTAAAAACATTCAGTGGGGAAAAGATTCCCTATTTAACAAATGGTGCTGGGTGAACTGGCTGGCAACCTGTAGAAGACTGAAACTGGACCCACACCTTTCACCATTAATTTGGATAGACTCTCACTGGATTAAAGATTTAAACTTAAGACATAAAACTATAAAAATACTAGCAGAAAGTGCAGGGAAAACTCTTGAAGGAATCGGCCTGGGTGAATATTTTATTAGGAGGACCCCCGGGCATCAGAAATACACTACTGGGACCTGATCAAACCTAAAAGTTTCTGCACAGCCAAGAACACAGTAAGTAAAGCAAGCAGGCAGCCCTCAGAATGGGAGAAGATATTTGCAGGTTATGTCTCTGACAAAGGTTTAATAACCAGAATCCACAGAGAACTCAAATGTATCAGGAAGAAAAGAACAAGCGATCCCATCTCAGGCTGGGCAAGGAACTTGAAGAGAAACTTCTCTGAAGAAGACAGGTGCATGGCCTACAGACATATGGGAAAATGCTCATCATCCTTAATCATCAGAGAAATGCAAATCAAAATTACTTTGAGATATCATCTAACTCCAGTAAGATTAGCTCATATCACAAAATCCCAATACCAGAGATGTTGGCATGGATGTGGAGAAAAGGGAACACTTCTACACTGCTGGTGGGGATAGAAATTATTACATCCTTTTGGAAAGATGTTTGGAAAACAGAGATCTAAAAATAGACCTGCCATTCAATCCTATAATTCCTCTACTAGGTACATACACAGAAGACCAAAAAGTCACATTATAACAAAGATATTTGTACCAGAATGTTTATTACAGCCCAATTTATGAAAAAGCCCAAGTGCCCATTGATCCACAAATGGATTAATAAATTGTGGTATATGTACACCATGGGATATTTTATGCACATTTAAAAGACGATGGAAACTTTACCTCTTTCATGTTTACATGGATGGAGCTGGAACCTATTCTTCTTAGTAAAGCATCTCAAGAATGGAAGAAAAAGTATCCAATGTACTCAGCCCTACTTTGAAACTAATTCATGGCTTTCATATGAAAGCTATAACCCAGTTATAACCTACGAATATGGGGAAGGGGTGGGGGAGGGGAGGAGAGAAAGGAGGATGGGTGGAGGGAGGGTGATTGGTGGGATTACACCTATGGTGCATCTTACAAGGGTACATGTGAACCTTACTAAATGTAGAATATAAATGTCTTAACACAATAACTATAAAATGCCAGGGAGGCTGTGTTAACCGGTGTGATGAAAATATGTCAAATGGTATATAAAACGAGTTTATGGTGCCCCATTATTGAATTAATGTACACAGCTATGATTAATAATACAAATAAATAAATAAATAAATAAAAAGGAAAGTTTGACCTCTTGTGCCCCCATTTAGATGCTCTTTATATCCTTCTCTTACCTGATTATATTGGCTAGAACTTCCAGAACTATGTTGAATAGTAGTTATGATAGAGGGCACCCTTGCTGGTTTCCAGTCCTTAGGTGGAAAAGCTTTCCTTTTTATTCCCTTCAGTATGATATTAGCTGTGAGTTTGTCATAGATGGCTTCAATTGGCTGAAGTAATATGTGCCACCTGTGCCTATTTGCTTAAGTGTACTTGTTAGAAAAGGATACTGAATTTTATCAAATTCTTTTTCTGCATCTATTGGCAGGATCGTATGGTCTTTGTTTTTGCTTTTATTGATGTGGTGAATTACACTTATGGATTTGCATCTGTTAAACCAACCTTCCATCCTTGGATGAAGCTTACTTGGTTATGGTGTATAGTTGTTTTCTTTTTGCTGTGTGGCTATAGTCTATTAGCCAAGATTTAATTGAGTATTTTTGTGTTGATATTCATTAGTGAAGTTTGTCTGTGTTTCTCCTTGTAAGTGGTTTTGGTATCAGGGGGATGTTTGTTACATAGAACATGTTGGAGAGGGTTCCTTCCTTCTCACTGTTTTTGAATATGTTCTTCAGTATGAGTACAAGCTTGTCTTTGAAGGTTTGATAGAATTCTGATGCAAAGCCATCTGGTCTACGAATTTTTTTGTGGTGGTTGGAAGCTTTTTTATTGTTTCTTTGATCTTAGTGATTGGTAGTGGTCTTTTTGAGAGATCTATTTCTTCCTGGTTAAGTGTAGGGAGATGGTGCGATTCCAGATATTGGTCCATTTCTTTTCCTTCACATTGTCAAATTTCTGGGCATAGAGTTTTTGGTAGTATTCAGAAATAATTGCTTCAGTATCTGTTGTAAGTTGTCATTTCCCTCCTTTTGCTTCTGATTGAGGTTATGAAAGATTTTACTTTTCTGTTTCTAGTTAATCTGGCCAGTGGTTTATTAATTTTATTTATCTTTTTGAAGAACCAGCTTTTTCACTGATTTTCTGAATGATTCTTTTATATTCAATTTCATTAATTTATGATTTAGTTTTTGTTATTTTCTTCTGCTGTGTTTGGGATTGGATTGCTCTTTCTTTTCCATTTCTTTAAGATTTTATTTTTTTATTTTTAATTTTTTTTTTTACACAGTCTCACTTTGTTGCCCTGGGTAGAGTGCCATGGTGTCACAGCTCATAGTAACCTCAAATTCTTGGGTTTAAGCAATTCTCTTGCTTCAGTCTCCCATGTTGCCGGAGACTACAGGTGCCCACCACAATGCTAGCCTTTTTAGAGATGAGGTCTCACTATGGCTCTGGCTGTTCTGTAACTTGTGAGCTCAGGTAGTCCACCCGCCTTAGCCTCCCATATTGCTTAGGATTACAGGTGTGAGCCACTATGTGCAGCCAATTTGTTAGGTTTTTCATATGCTCTCCTTCTGTTTTTCTGATGTAGGCATTAAATGTGATGTATTTCCCTCTTAGGACTGCTGTTGCAGTTTCCCACAGGTTTTGTTATCTTCATTGTTGTTATGTTTGAGAAATTGAACAATTTATTTCTTTATCACTTCCTTGAGCCAACCATCATTCAGCATTAGGCTGTTTAATTTCCATTCCTTTGTGTGGGGATGACAATTTTTGTTGGAGTTGAGTTCCACCTTTATTTCCTCGTGGTCTGAGAAGATAGATACAAGGTGTAATTTCAGTTCTTTTGATGTTTTATTTGTATACTAGGATATGATCTGTTTTGGAGAATGTTCCATGTTTTGATGAGAATAATATATATTTCTTGGCTTTGGGATGATGTGTTCTGTATATGTCTATTAACCATATTTATTTTGGGTCATGTTTAAGTCCATTATATCTTTGTTTAGTTTCTGTAAAAGGGTTGGTCTAGCTCTGTAAGAGGGGTGTTAAAGTACTCTGCTATCATGGTGTTATAGGATATCATATTGCATAGACCAATTAAGGTTTGTTTCATAAGTATGAGAGCATTTATGTTGCACACATAAATTCTTAGAATTTAAATGTTTCTTGTTATATTTTTCCATTGACCAGTACAAGGTGACCATCTTTGTCTTTCTTTACTCTGTTTTAAATCCACTTCTATCTGAATGTAAGTTTATGTGCCCTACTTTCTTCTTATTTCCATTTTCCTGAAATATTGCTTTCTAACCCTGCACACTGAATCTTTTATTATCTTTCCAGGCTATGTGTATTTCCTGGAGACAGTATATGGATGGCTTGTGCTTTTTTTGTCCAATTAGCAAGCCTGTGCCATTTCAGTGTGGAATTCAAGCCATTCACATTTATTGAGAGAATTAATGAATGTGGGGGAATTCTGTTCATCTTATTTTTTAAAGTCTATTGTTTGTTTTTATCCTTTGTGTCATTGTGAAAGCTAGATTTTATCCTGTATTTTCTGGATGTTTAGTTTGCTAGTGGTCCCTTGTGATGGTCAATGTGGTGAATAGCTTCAAGTATTTCCTACAAAGCTGGTTTTGTTTTAGAAAATTACCTCAATGTTTGTATATCAGTAAAATATTTGTTTTCTTTATCAATTTAAAGCTTGGCTCAGTAGGATATAGAATTCTGGGCTGAAAATAATTTTTTTTAAGATGATTAAAGGTAGATGACTATTTTCTTCTACCTTGAAAAATTTCAACTGAGAAGTCTGCTATCATCCTCATGTGTCTGCCCTTGTAGGTAAATTGGCACTTACTCCTGGCTGCTTGCACGATTTTCTCTTTGGACAGATTCTTCATGTCTTGGAGATGCCATGTTTGAGGTGGGATGATCTGAAATTCAATATCGCTCTGAAAGATCGGGACTGGAAGCCATTGTCTAGTTGCTGAGATGACCCAGTTCCATCTTTCTGATTTATTTTCCCTCAATCCCACAGGGTTGGGAGCCTGAAGCTCTAGCCTGGACTAGCTCTAGTCTAGTTTCTCTAGACTACCTAAGAGACATTCCTTGACCTTTCCAATCAGTTCCCCTTGGCCACAAAGTGGCTTTCCCAGAAAAGTGGGTTTTGCTCAAGTCTCCCCAAAGGTGACTGCTCAGCTCCAGAGGCATGCCAGAAACAGCCTGGCACTAGGACCCTGAGGGTTGTTCCTTTCAAGCCGCTCTTCCACAGTTCCAGCCCCTGCCAGCAGCTGAATGGCAAGAGCTGTCTGCCCAGTGGATGCTGTTCTGGCCACTGGGTGCTATTTGAGATTACTTACTTGCCAAGGCTCTTCCAAGGTAGCTCTGGCAGGTACACAGGTCCAGAAAAACTGCTTCTGGATTGTCCTTCTCTGTCTGAAGCCCACTGCTGAACCTTCTGGCCTCTACCAGGCACATAAGCACTTGCATTCTGTGCTGGTTCTCCACTGCTCCTGATGTCTTTCTTGGCTCCTGGATTCTCTTGCTCTCTCCTTGTTCCCCAGAAGTGATGGATCAGGGAAAGTTACCCAACTAGAGGTGGTTGGAATCCTTTGTTCCCAGTCTCACCACCATTGGCTATAAAGGAGATGTTTCTACATCTACATCTTGTTTTGCCTCACATGCCAACATTTAAGTGGGAAAATATAAACATAGGAGTTTGGGTAATTAAATTCATAAACTCATACTAAAAGTGTTAAATACCTCAATGATGAGTATTACTGTGGTTACCATTGAAGTACTCCCCTTGGGAAGCCATGCACTGATGCCAGATTTCAAAGTACATTCTTTTAGAATAAATTCACAAACTTAATTGTCATACCTCATACAACTACAGCTCTGAGGTCCATTCTACAAAAATAGTGCCAAAATTTCTTTGAAGAGTTCTCTATGATTTCCATGAACTTCCATACAACCCATATTCAAAAGTCTTCTTCTATCCTTTTCATTTAGGTTGGTAGCCATTGGTAAGGAGTTACTGTTTTCTTTAGGGGGTGATCTTTCACTTTGATTTTTCATATTTTTGTAGTTTTTCACTGGTTTCTTCTCATCTGATCTCTCAATCAACTTGAGAGATCAGGTCTCTGAGACCCTACAGATTCAACTCAGCTCTCAGAAATGGTAGGTGGAAGTTGTACATTGGGTAATTAAGAGGGATAGCCACACTCTCTTTACTTTAGTTGTGAAACACTTTGGTGGGCTATATCATTGTTCTTTCTGTCTTTGGTTGATATTTGTGTAAGAGTGAGCCCTCTATTGGTGTGTGTGTGTGTGTGTGTGTGTGTCCATGGTAAATTCTGGTCACCCAGTTGGAGTACTTTAGTGCTCTAATTTTAGGCAGGACCTTGTCATTCCCAGGAAGTTTCTTGATCTCCATCTCTAGTAAAATTGGGGGGTGGGTTAGGCAGTTGCTGGCTAAGGACGCATGGAGATGAAAGGCCTTACATAGCTTCATGGGATTCACATGGTCCTTTTCTAGGCTCTTGGGGGATCCATGTGTAGGAGGGTGTAGACATCCGAAAATCATAATGCCCCAAACACAACCAGGCTTATCAAGTCTCTCAACTCAATTAATGTGAATGGTTTAAATTGTCCTCTAAAGAGGCACAGACTGGCTGACTGGATACATAAAGTCAGAGTTATTTACAGGGGAGAGGGCTAAATGCTTCTGTGCTAAGGCACTGGGCTGAGTATTTTTCTGTCCATATCCAGTAGAAAGCTTTTCTGAGGGAAAATGTAGGACCTTATACAAGGAGTACTTATTCCTTGTATCACAACACACACTGGTGAAGGCAGAGTCAGAGCTAGCCAGGCAGGAGGCAAATGGTGCTGAAAACACCAGTCCCACAAACGTTAGTTCAGATGGGACACTGTTTTCTGTTGCAGCCCAGAGAATATACCCAACTCAATGCCTGCTGAAACTGCCTCTTAGGGCTTCACAGGGAAGACCTAGTGGTCCCAGTCAGGTTTCCTAAGCCAGGACTAGGGTGGGTTAGAGGCCAGACCTTCAGGTGGTGATCCTAAACCCGAAGCAGTGTTCATATGGTGGGCTGAAGTAACCTAGAGGGCAAAGTCAGAGCCAGCCAGGTATGAGGCAGATGCAGCTACAAGCACCAAGCCAGCAAAGGTCAGTTCAGATGGCCCAAAATTTTCTCCTATAGCCAATGGGGCACACCCCACTCAAAGCCTGCTGATGTTACCTCTCAGGGCTTCAGAGAGTGGGACTCATGGTACCCGACCTGACTTCTTCTGAGCTAGACTTAGGGTGAAGCCAAGGACCAGATCTCCTAAAAGAGCCCCTAAGCCCAAGACAGGTGGGCTGAGCTGAACATGAGGACAGAGGATGAGGTCAGAGGCAGCCGAGGCAAGAGGGGTGTAAGCACTAGCCTCCAGACCCACCAGTGTCAGTTCAAATGAGAAGCTGTTTCCTCCTGTGGTCAGAAGAGGGACACTGCCACATCACAGCCTGCTGAAGTTGCTACTCAGGGCCACACAAGGCAGGCCTGATATGGTGGAGGGATAAAGGCCAGTCTCTGTTCACCACTCCTGTGCCCTGTCTGTTCCATAGGCAGTCGTTCCTACCAGATGCTGGTAGGCGAGAAGCTGGCCTCTCCATTGTATGCTTTCCCAGTGATAACTATGGAGGAGGGGTAGTTTCCCTTCACTGCTCTGCATATGTGCACATGTGAGTGCAGAGGGAAGTGGGACTCAGCAAGGATCTCTTTCTGATGCCTCATGGCACTCTGCCATGGAGTCAGACCTCCTGTGTTCCACTGCTCATGAAGAGTCCTCAGGTGGAGGAAGGGGATCCCTTTTATCCTTTTTGGCTCTAGGTTTCTTCAAATTTGGTCCACTTCACTACTGTCCTCTCCTCTCTTTCTTCCTTTTTCTCATCTTTGTCCTCACAGCTCTTCTTGGTGGGGTTGTCAGACACCTCTGTTGCCTCTCCCTACAATCTTACTGCAAACTGCAATTGCTCCTAGGTCACATCAGTCAAATAATACCTATGTCCAGCTAGGACAGTCCAAAGAGAGCTGCTTCTAGTCAGACGTCTTGCCCGTTCCTTGTATTTCAAATTTTATATTTGTAATATCTTTGTCATGCATTTTTCTTTCATCTATTATTTTGGATCACTTAAACATGACAATTATCTAACCTTTATCAGTTATAAATATTAGGGCCTAAGATTTTCCCCTTGTATACTTTAAATCTAATAAAAAAAATGAAGAAGCCAAATACCAGAATCTCAAAAAGTTAAGGAGAAGTTAGTGCCAATTTAGAAAAGTACTCTTATTATTACCTTGGAGTTCTACTTTGGTAAATATTAATATTTAATCAGTTTGCAAAACTAACACCACTATTTCAATAATTACTCCTTTGTAAGATGAACTTCACATTTTATAAAACAGACTTTTAAAAAATGTTTTCAGGGAAGTATGCCTCCATTTCAATATCAATTTAAGCTCAGGGATAATTAATATAGACCTCTTGCAATGATGATAATATATAGCGATGGAGACTAATTTAGTAATTTAGAATGCTAAAGTGTCTGATGCCATGCATGACTTCTGACCCTGCAAATGAGACAAGAAACTAAGACAATGAGGGCAATTCCTGAAGAGAGTTACCTATGGCAGCAGAACTCTACATATTTGCATGTGTTTGACATTGTTACACAGATCCAAACTTGCCACCTTCAAACTTGAAAACCCTGACCATCAAAACTTTAAATATGTTGACTGATAAGGTATTTGTGACTTACATAACTTTTCCTTTGGCAATAAACTTATGAGAATTTCAGTGGTGGTTTGAAAGACTCTCAATGAGTCATTGGCAGCTTTACAAATGAGATTTCTGGTGTCATACAGATTCACATTGAACTGGAGTTCTTGTAGGAAAAAAGGATAGGATCTGAATCTGCATTCATGCCACAACTGAAAACAAGAAGAATGGTATTTTAACAGCAGACTTCCAGTGTCAATGTGTGAAAATTATAGCTCAGTGGTTTTATTTTGTTTTACTCTTGTCACAGTCATCTTACAGCTTTTCCCCTAGATGATGACTAGTTGTCACATATTCTACAAGCAGAGTGTTTCCATTTGTGCCTATTATATTGTACTTATAGACACATGGACTTCCTATCCCTGAAGAAGATGGGGGTATTGTTGGGAAAGTTTCTTCTAGTATTCATAATGTTTCTTTTTTGCTGAACTTATTAGAATGTTATTTCTGGATGGATACTTAGTTAAGTTTAATAGTTACATTATTCATGTATACCTGGTTTCCTGTGACACATATGTATCTTTCATTTATGTTGGTCTTGATCTCTGGTATGAATTAAACAGCTCTGATTTCTTTTGAGCTTACATTGTGCAAAATAGTTGTGTCTGACAAGTTATAAACAAAACAGTTGGGCACCAGAAAGTGTTGCCTTTTTAATTAATTTAAGGGCCAGTGTATATGCTCTTACAAATACAATCATTAGATTAGTGTCAGAAGCATTTTCTTTACCACAACAGCTGCTATTCCCTATCTCTGCACTAGATGTCGGGTATTTTTAGTGATTGATTGACTGAAGGAGACAGATTCTCCCTCTGTTGCCCCAGTGAGAGTGCAGTGACATGAGTGTGGTTTACTGCAACCTCTGACTTCTGAGATCAGATGATGATCGTGCATTAGCCTCCAAGTACTACAGGTATGCACCACCACACTGGCTAATTCTTTCTATTTTTAGTGGAGACGGGTTTTGCTTATGCTTGTCTCCAATTCCCGAGTTAAGTGATCTTCCTGTCTTGGGCTCCAAGAGTTCTAGAATTACAGATTAAATTCACATTTTTATCATCACTTTTAGTGTCATACTTGTCAATAAGGCAGCTTTAGTAGGCATGCATAATGCAGTAAGTTCAGTAGTTATTGTTTACACAAATGCTGAAGATATGTGCCAAGCAAGAGTCCTTTCAGTATCAGCAGGAGCAGCAGGAGCTTCCAAACACCACTTTCAGCGGCCAGTAGTATAACAGACCCCTTAGGAGGCTCAATAAGGTAGATGTCATGTGGTTGGAAATCTACCCCTCCACTGTCCACTGAAATTTCTGATACATCTGTCAACATTTAGAAAGCAAGAAGTAGCCTGGGGTTAAGAGCAAGGAAGGAATCATCCCAGCAAAATCAAAAAGCACAATGTTGCTCTGACTCCTGTAGCCTCTGTGCTCCTAGGTCAAGGTGGAGATCATTGTGATATAGTTTCGCCTGTCCACCATCTCATGCGCCTTCTGTGGTGGTTTGTTTGTTTTTAGAGACAGGATTATGTGCTTTCACCATCCTGGAGTGTGGTGGTACAACCATAGTCTATTGTAGCCATGATCTCTCGTGTTCAAGTGCCCTCTCATCTCAACCTCCCTAGTATGTGCGTGCTATCACCCCAGCTGATTTTAAAAATGTTGTAGCTATGGAGTCTCAGTATGTTACCTAGACTGGTCTTGAGCTTCTGGCCTCAAGTGATTCTCCTCCCCTGTAGTCTCTACCTCCCAATGTGCTCTGATTATAGGCATGAGCCCACCACACCCTGCCTATTATCATTTTTAATCTTTCAAACTCAGTTAAGTCTTTTACTCCAGTATGTCTGAATGAATAAGGTTTTCCTGTATGGCTATACTTAACAATTTGGCAATGCCAGGTACTAAAGTGCAAAATACTCTGTTTTGTTTTTTTGAAAATAGTCTTTGGAAGTAATGGGGTTATTCCTGTACCTGCCTTATCATACTTCTCTTAATTCACTCAGGTATTTCAGAAGCTAACTCTAAGATGAGTTTTAGTTTGCAGGATTTATTAAGGGATAACCTATTGATCAAACCCTGTGTAAGGTATGAAGCAGGAGAAGGCCAGTTGTTCGGGATATTGGGTATTGGCCATTACCACAAGA
Source organism: Nycticebus coucang (assembly GCF_027406575.1). Lineage (NCBI taxonomy): Eukaryota > Metazoa > Chordata > Mammalia > Primates > Lorisidae > Nycticebus > Nycticebus coucang. Next base: position 33,992,361 of record NC_069804.1, on the reverse strand, counting down.
ATCTCTGGAGAGCCAGGATCAGCCTAAACTGGGCTTAAATGGCCAGAATATTACACTTATGCCTTCATCAGTCATTAGATACTGGCTGACCCAGGAGAGGGTATCACTTTAAACAATTTGTCTATCTACAGTAAAGGGATTCCCTGAAGTGGATAACAGGTAAAAGCTAGAGCAAAAGATCCTTTCTTGAAATCTTGGTGGTTTATTGTATTCATCACACGAATAATACTCAGAAAATTTGAGACATCATAATACAGTTTAATGACTGGAAAGAGCTTTGGTTTGTTTCTTTTCAAAAATATTTTATAACCTATTATCTTTTGATTTTGCAATTAAAAAATACAATTCTCTTTAGGTTAGAAGTAGCACTATGTTTTATTATAAATAGTGATTTATTTTAATATTTCATTGATTTAGTGATATAAGCAAATATTGATGCCTATAATCTATCCCCATGTGCCCTTCATGGGTCAAGGGCATATAACCTCATTCTTTTTATTTATAAAGAGCTAAAAATAATAGCAAACAAAATATCAAGGCTCATATTCACATATAATTAATGTTCAGTTGAATACTTGATATTGCTACTCTGAAATTATATCCTGCATTTGTGTGGCTTTTGGAATATATTTTTGAATATACTATGTATATTTTCCTTTCTTAAGTATGACTACCTCAAAATTGCTTTATATTCATTTGATGGTTATTAGCAAATGCTAGACAAAACTAGGTGCTCTATAGACCTATTCATATAAAGCTTGTTGCCGTGGTGACTACGTGATTTTCATTTAGAAAATAGACCAACTTTTTTTAGGGGGAAGGGTAGCAGCCTAAGGATTCTTCAGCCATATTAGGAGCCCATTTGCTGTAAGAGAAAAGGGGACAAATAGGAAAATAAGTATCTAATTCTATCAAAATTTTTAGTGCTGTTCCTGAATTAAGTTATTAAAAAATCAACTATGTAATAAAAATGAGCTTGTCTTAAGGATTCATAATAATTTACAATATATGTGCCCTATATGCTCTCATCTATTTGCCAAATAAACTATACATAAAATGGAATTAATATAATAATTAACATGACAACTGAGCACAAATTATTATTCTTTGCCACCAAATACAAACATCTACCAAGTATTATTTGACGTTAAAGTTTTGGTAAACTCTCTCAGTTTTATTCAGTGGGATTTCTAGTAAAGAGATTGTATTTATTCTTATTTAACTTAAATTTCTAAACTAGCAGAAAGTTATTTCACTAACCAAATGTTTCATGCTAAAAAAGTATTGTTACACATAAAATGAGATGCTTTTAATTTGTAATGCAGTCATGAAGGATTTTTGAAGGCTGAAATAATTATTTTATTGAAATTATTTCAAGCAGTGAAATCAATTGTGTGGCAATAAATGGATTGTTTCCTTATGTATACATAATAGGACCACCATAATGCACTTAATTCTTATGAGATGGCAGTTGAAGCAAGACAGTGATTTCTTTCTGTAAAAAATGACTTTTTTTTAGGATGTATAAGAAGAGGCCATGACATTATTAGTTAAGAAAAATAATCACAAGGAATCTATTAGAGGGCTACCTAGCAGGTACTACTTTCCTTCATCATGAATATTTTTCTTTCCTTTCCTTATGTGGATGAGGTGGAATATGAAACTATTTGTAATGTGACTTTTTAGCCAAAATATTTTTCAAAGGACTTCAACATATTGATAAGTGATAAAAACCAAAGTATCAGTAAGTCATTTGCTACTATGTAGTGACTTTGAAGTATTTAAGGTTGTGATTATTCAGAATTCAAAAATCACTTTGCTTTATTTATTTTACTGTAGTCTATTTTGATTTACTTTTTGTGAGTTAAGGTGATAGGGTTTATTGGACATAGTGAGTTATTAATAATTTATCTTGTCCAAATATTTGTTGTCTGTTAATGTTAATTTTCACTGTAATATAATTGTTAACAAAAAAATCTTACAATCAGTATGTTTTTCTTTGTTAAATAGTTTACATATATGTATATATAATTTACACATATACAGGGTGTCCACAAAGATCATATGCAATTTTCTGTGTTAAACTATTTTAAATTACACATGAACTTTATATCCATCCTGTATGTAATATAAAAACATATATAAACTTTACATATATAATAGAATACTATCTCCTTTGATTTTAAATCTTTATAGCATATTTTAGAAAATCTGTGGCAGCAAATTTATGATCAAGAAAAAATAATTTACTAAATACTTTATGTGGGAGGAAATTACAAAAAAAAAACATGCTTAATACGGTTAGAAAATTACTAGATATAATATCTAAGATACTTCTAATATTTTGACCTTAATATAGAATGTGACTTGTGAAACAACTGTAATCAGTGGATATCTATATGAGAAATATGATTATACATACCACTTTTTGTCATTGGTAAACATTTTATTGAAAGTTTTTACTTCCAACATAATAGAGCATTACATTTTTCAGTTTTGATGTTGTTATGTCAAATGTACCAGTTAGATATATACAAATTTTAAACAAACAGAAATTTTAGTGTCTCAAAAAACATTTCCTTTTCCTCTCTCACACTCTCTTTAACAATCCTGGGCACTTTTCCTTCATATGAAGGCTCAGGAATGCTCCACAGAATTGATATATACTTCCATGAAGGCTATGTCAGAGGAAGGGCAAGATCAAGAATTATGTATGTGAATTCTACTTGATTTAATTGGTTTATAAATTCTACTTGATTTAATTGGTTAAAGAAAATCATTTAATCTCAACTAACTTGAAACAAGTTAGGAGTTTGTATTTGCTGAAACTCTGGAAGGAGGAAAAGTAGAAATAATGATAAAATAACTAGTGCTGTCCACATTGACTATCATTAGTTTCAAAGGCATACCTAGTTTACAGTAACCTCCAGGAAAAGGAAAATTTACTTTTAAAATGATGTGTATTTTCAATGAAAGTATAACATTCGTAGTAATTTCATTGGCTATATTTGACTAGTTTTTACTAACCAAACTAATTTTGGTGAAAAATGTAGAAAAAAATGCCCATAGCTTTTTTCAAGTGTATGTGAGAATCATTTTCAGAGTTTTTTATTATATGGTTAACCCTATTGCTCTCCATGGGAAGACATATATTAAATTAAAAATGGGTCATTCTGGGACTTACAAATGTGAGATCCATGTTTCAACTCAGTGTATTAAAAGGTACTTACTTTTAATACAAATAATAATATGGATCATAGGTATCAGGAAGCACTGATGCCAACCCAAATATCATTCAATATCACTATATGCTCTATTGTACACTTAGTCAAACATAGTGAGCTAGCTGTAAATAAAGTACTGGTTCTCACTCAGACATACCTCAGATTCTGCTTAATAGTTCTGACCTTAGACATGTTACTGAAGCCCTCTGCATCTCAAAAACTGCATCAATGAAATAGTAATAATGATGTTTTTTTTGAGCGGGGAGATGGTAGACTAGAAACATCACCCTACTAGCCACTTATGGCAAGGCAAGAGAAAGAAAACTCCAGCCATCTCTGGCTTGGGGAACCTACCTAAAGACATAGCTCCAGGGGCATAAACCTATTCTCCACACTGACCATCACAAGGGACCAGCAGCAAAATAAATGCCCAGAAACTAAAGGAAAATACCTAGCTGCCACAATGATACAGAGGATTAAACTAAGAAATGGTCCTTCACAAAATAAGATGAATAGAATTCCATCACACTTACCAATTCTCTCAATAAATGTTAATGGCTTAAATTCCTCACTGAAGAGGCACAGGCTGGCTGATTAGATAAGCAGAATACATCCATACATCCATATGTTGTCTCCAGAAAACACATCTAACCCCCTTGAAGGACAAATCAAGACTCAGGGTAATGGGATAGAAAATAATATTTCAGGCAAATGGAAATTAGAAGAAAGGAGAAGTCACAATCTTATTTTCAGATACAAGTGGGTTTAAAGCAACTAAAATTAGGAAAGACAAAGATCGTTACTTCATACTAGTCAAGGAAACAATATAAAAAGAGGACATTTCAATTTTAAATATTTATATACCCAATTTAAATGGTACCAGATTTATGAAACAAACCTTAATTGGTCTATGCAATTGATATCCCATAACACAATAATAGCTAGGGACTTTAAGATCCCTCTTATCTGTCTAGAGCTGGAAAGATCCTCTAAACAGAAACTAAACAAAGATATAAGGTACTAAAATGTTTACCTTAGAACAAATATGTTTAACAGACATATACAGAATACACCATGCCAAAGCTAAGGAATATACCTTCTTCTCATCAACTTATGGAACATTCTCCAAAATATATCATATCCTAGGATACAAATCAAACCTAAATAAAATCTAAAGAATTGAAATTATACCTTATATTGATCTTCTCAGGCCACAAAGCAATAAAGGTGGAACTCAACTTCAGCAAAAATTTTCATTGCCACACAAAGGCATGGAAATTAAATAACCTTATGCTGAATGACAGTTGGGTCAAGGAAGACATAAAAAAGAAATCATTAACTTCCTTGAGCACAACAACAATGAAGAAACAAACAAAAACCTATGGGACACAACAAAAGTAGTCCTAAGAGGGAAATTTATCACATTAGATGCTTACATCCAAAAAAATAGAAAGTTAGCACATCAACAACAAAATGAAGCATCTCAAGGTTTTGGTAAAGGAGGAAAAACTAATCCCAAACCTAGCAGAAGAAAAGAAATAACCAAAATTAAATCAGAAATCAATGAATTTGAAAACAAAAGAATAATTGAGAAAATTAATGAGACAAAAAGTTGGTTCTTTGAAAAATAAATAAAATTGATAAAACTTTGGCCAGATTAACTAGAAAAAGAAAAGTAAAATCTCCAATAATCTCAATGTTTAAAAATATACAGTAAAATCTCTAATAACTCTAATAATGCATAAAAATGTCTTTTTTAATACAAAAACCTGGAAAGGAATCAAATACAACTGATCTACTATAGATAAATTTCATTAATGAATATCAGTACAAAAATACTCAGTTAAATCTTGGCTAATGGACTGTAACTATACTTAAAAAAAAAATTATACACCACGACTAAGTAGACTTCATACCAGGGATGCTTGATGTTGGGTTAACATATGCAAATCCATAAATATAATTCACCACATTAATAAAAGCAAAAACAAAGACCATATGACTCTGTCAATAGATACAGAAAAATAATTTGATACAATTCAGCATTCTTTTCTAACAAGTAAACTTAAGAAAATAGGAATAAGTAGCACATTTCTTAAACTGATGGAAGCCATCTATGACAAACCTGTAGCTAATATCATATTGAATGGCATAAAACTGAAGGCTTTTCCACTTAGAACTGGAATCTGACAAGTATATCCTCTATCACCACTATTATTCAACATAGTTTTGGAAGTTCTAGCCAATGCAATCAGGCAAGAGGATATAAAAGACATTCAAATGGGGATAGAGAAAGTTTAACTCTTGATCTTGCTGATGATATGATCTTATACTTAAAAAATACCAGAGACTCAACCACAAAACTCCTATAAGTGATCATGAAATACAGTAATGTCTTACGGTATAAAATGAATGTCCAAAAATCTGTAGACTTTATATATGCCCTTAATAGCCAAGTTGAAAAATTAATCAAGGACATAATTTCCTTCACGGTAGCTTCAAAGAAAATGAAATGCTTATGAATATACCTAACAGAAGAAGTGAAGGAACTCTACAAAGAGAATTATGAAACACTAAGAAAAGGAATAGCAGAAGGCTCTAACAAATGGAAGAGCATACCATGCTCCTGGCTGGGAAGAATCAACATTGTCAAAAGTCCTCACAAAGCAGTATTTTCTATACTTCACAAAGCCATCTGCAGATTCAATGTAATCTCCATTGAAATACCAATATCATACTTTGAAGAACAGGAATATATTTTTCTTCATTTTCTATGGAACCAGAAAACACTGTATGTAGCCAAGGCAATTCTTAGTAATAGAAACAAAGCTGGGGACATCATCATACCCGACCTTAGGATATGCTACAAATCCACAGTTATCTAAAGAGCATAGTATTATCACAAAAGTAGAGACCCAAACATTTGGAACTGTATAGGAAACCAAGAGATGAAGCCAGTCTCTAGTTGCCATCTGATCTTTGATAAATCAAACAAATGCACTCACTGGGGAAAAGAATTCCCATTCCATAAATTGTGCTTAACAACTGAATAACCACATGTAAAAGACTGAAAGTGGACCCATACCTTTTCACTGCTTACAAAAATTGACTCGAGATAGATAAAAAATTTAAATCTAAGACAAGAAATGATAAAAATCATAGAAGAAAGTGTGTGAGAAACACTTAATGATGTCAGCCTGGAAAATGATTTTATGAAGAAGACTCCATAGCAAATGAAACTGAAACAACAACAAAAATAAACAAATAGGTCTTAATTAAACTAAAAAGCTTCTGCACAGCTAAAGACACAATAAAAAAGCAAATAGACAACCTTCAAAATGGGAAGAGATATTTGCATGTTACAAATCTAACAGGTTTGATAACTAGGATCAATAGAGAATACAAATTAATCAACCAAAAAATAGAAAACAATCCCATCTATCACTGGGCAAGAGACATGAGAAGAACCTTCTCTGAATATGACAAACAAATGGCTAACAAACATATGTAAAAATTCTGTCATCCCTTTTCGTCAGAGAAATACAAATTAAAATCACCCTGAGATACCACCTAATCCCAGTAATATTAGCCCACATCACAGAGTCCCAAAGTTGCAGATACTGGTGCAAATGTGAGAGAGTGGAATACTTTTATGCAAATTAATACAGCCTCTTTGGAAAGAAGTATGGAGAATCCTCAGGTAACTCAAGTTAGATCTCCCGTTTAACCCTCACTACTGGCATCTGCTAACAGAAGAAAAAATCCTTTTATGATAAAGAAAAATTTGCACTAGATTGTTTATGGCAGCTCAGTTTACATTCACCAAGATGTAGAAGCAACCTAAATGCCCCATCATCTCAGGAATGGATTAACTGTGGTATGTATATACCATGGAATTCTATTCAGGCATTAAAAAGATGGAGACTTTATATCTTTAATATTAACCTGGATGGAGTTGAAACACATTCATCTAAGTAAAGTGTCACAAGAATGGAAAAGCAAAGTACTCGATACTGATATGAGGCCTGTAGATGATCTAATTTATGTCCCCATAGCAGAAAAATTCAATTCCATGCAAGTTGAGAGGAAGGGGAAGGAGGGAGTGGTGAAAGGAGGGAGTTTGGGTGCTCCCACTTAATGGGTACAATGTAGGGGTGTATGATACACCTTTGGTTGTGGGACACAACTACAAGAGGGACTCTACCTAACATATTGTGACCTGGTTGTTTATACCCTCACATTAACCTGAAATTTAAAAAATGATGTATTCCCATGATTATTTTGAATATTAAACTTAATTAAACATAAATTAATTTCTTCATAATTATAGAGGTTAAAACATAATAGACCTTCAATAAATATGAATTATGACAACTGATAATATATTATGGGAAACAATATTTTGATTTCTATAAAATTCACAGAGAACTCAAATGTATAAGCAAGAAAAGAACAAGTGATCCCATTGCAGGCTGGGCAAGGGACTTGAAGAGAAACTTCTCTGAAGAAGACAGGCACACGGCCTAAAACATATGAAAAAATGCTCATCATCTTTAATCATCAGAGAAATGCAAATAAAAACTACTTTGAGTTATCATATAACTCCAGTAAGATTAGCCCATATCACAAAATCCCAAGACCAGAGATGTTGGCATGGATGTGGAGAAAAGGGAACACTTCTACACTGCTGGAGGGAATGCAAATTAATACATTCCTTTTCAAAAGATGTTTGGAGAACACTTAGAGATCTAAAAATGGATCTGCCATTCAATCCTATAATTCCTCTACTAGGCACATACCCAGAAGACCAAAAATCACATCATAACAAAGATATTTGTACCACAATGTTTATTGCAGCCCAATTCATAATTGCTAAGTCATTGAAAAAGCCCAAGTGCCCATTGATCCATGAATGGATTAATAAATTGTGGTATATGTACACCATGGAATATTATGCAGTCTTGAAAAAAGATGGAGACTTTATCTCTTTCATGTTTACGTGGATGGAGCTGGAACATATTCTTCTTGGTAAAGTATCTCAAGAATAGAAGAAAAAGTATCCAATTTACTCAGCCCTACTATGAAACTAATTTATGGCTTTCACATGAAAACTATAACCCAGTTATAACCTAAGAATAGGGGGAAGGGGGAGAGGGAAGGAAGGGAGAAGGAAGGAAGGGAGAGGGGAGGTGGGTGGAGGTAGGGTGATTAGTGGGATTACACCTGCGGTGCATCTTGCAAGGGTATATGTGAAACTTAGTAAATGTAGAATGTAAATGTCTTAACACAATAACTAAGAAAATGCCAGGAAGGCTATGTTAACCAGTGTGATGAAAATGTGTCAAACGGTCTATAAAACCAGTGTATGGCGCCCCATGATCGCATTAATGTACACAGCTATGATTTAATAAAAAAAATTGTTAGAAAATGAACTTTAAAGATACAGCCTGCTTTGGTAATTCTTTTATATTAGGAAAACTTTCTATAATTATGTAAAAATTTAGTTGTGTTCTTTAAAACCTGCAGACAGTAATATTAGCCCCAAATTGTTATTTTCCTGTAATGAGCCAGGCACTGCACCCGGGCCTTAACATATGTTGTCTTATCCCATTCTCAGAAAAATAACTTAAGCTGGTTTCATCTGATTTACAAATTAGGAAACTGAAATACTGAACTCTAGTACCAGTAGATAATGAAATCATACCCATCTTTTTCATCACCAAAATGCTTAGTTATGTTATTTAAGATTAGAAAGTACAACTGGAGTCAGATCTCATGTGGGGATTAGATCGTAAAGTCAGACAGTAGTATGGAAAACCAATAAAGCCACATTTTCTCTTGAAAATTCTTAAGCTACCCTAAATGATAGTCTACAGTGATAGATGCACACTAGGTGAGAGATTGCTGAGAGGCCAAAATCCGTCAAGAAACTTTAGATTTCTTCTTCAGGTTCTTTTAGGGAAATAAAAGTACATAGTGGAATGGTGAGTGTGATTAACTACGTTATGTGAGTTGTTTTCTCTTTTCGTTTTTGCTCTCTCCATTTCACTCTCTCTTAGTCTATCCATATCCTTTACATGACTTAAATAAGATATGTTGTAACTAGACAATGTGCTAACAATGGAGCAAAAATAAATTACCATAGACTATATAAAATCTTCTGTGTGCTATTTTGAACCGTATGCATTTCAAACTGAGCCTAGCTCCATAGCAAGTCATTCAGAATAGCAGAATAAACCATTGTTACCATATTTTGTCTACCACAAAAAGTGATGGATCTTGCTGTTTCCTCTTCTCATTCCTGCGCTTCTCCCAACACTAATATTTTGTATAATTCATTACTGTGATTATTTTAGTGAATAGAAACCTATGAGAATTGCTAAAACTGAAGTGAGTCTGCCAAGTGTACAAGAAATAGATGGGAGATAAAATTGGGGTGAACACTGCCAAGTTGACAGAAAGGAAAATGCATTTAGAAGAGATATGTTTAAATTTTAATAATCATGCTCTAAGCGAAAGTAGAAAAGCTTGTAAGCATCCTCGGCGCGTACGATACAGAAGAATAAAATTGCCAACGAAAAGAGGGTGTAAAGGGGCCCGACAAGATGTCATTTGTAATTCCTTTAATCCAGAAACTAACTTTATGTGCTTTATTTTGAAAGGCACACAAAAATGCATAAGTATTTGCCTAAGTATGCTTTCCATCTCTCTTCCTCACCTTTATTTTTCCAAAGAGGACTAAAGTGTATTTGTGAATGTTGAAATTTGGACTTTGGGGTTTTAGCATTTATGACAAGAGAGGGAATAACGTGTGATCCAGGAACCATGCACGGCAATTCCTTCATAGAAAATCTAGGACACATAAATGCTTTAGGCTGGCTCAGTGCTTCATTTCTGGTGTTACATGGCCTTTGAAAATACTTGGCAGGTAAAAAACAACAACAACAACAACAACAACAAAAAAAAACTAAAGCAACTGTCATTGTAGAAATCAGTCAAATGAAGTTTTTTGGTTTTCCATTTTCCACTTCTTTGTAGTAAATACAAAGTAATAGTAAAGAGACTATTTAGGAAAATATATTACATGGAATTCTAAAATTAAAAGAATAGTAAAATCTCTTTATGACCTTTACAGTGGGTAACAGTGAGGTCTTAAAAACATTACTAGAAGATGTTATTACAATAAGTAATAATACTTAACATATATAGATCTCTGAACCCTTTCTTACCTAAATTTATTTGTGGTCATTTTACAGAAGTAGGGAATCTGTAGCCTTTAGGCCACATGGGGTCGTTAACTGTGACATTTTGACTGAATCCAAATTTTACAGAACAAATCCTTCACTTAAGGACTTATGAGGCCATATGTGGGCTTAAGACTGTGGGTTCCTCACCCCTGGAATATATCCTTCTCTCTATCCAAATATCTTTACTGAAAGTACACCAAAGAATTTTTTTCATGGCATATATTTTCTAAGAAATATTTTATTAATTTTCATAAATCAACAGAAAAACATAAATGTAGAAGTAAAACAGAAATAAAAACAAAATGCATACATAAAATAGAAAATATACAATGTGGAATGATTTCCAACTGATTGATTAATTAATATTTCATGTGCATTAAATCGCTGGAATACTTTGCAAACACAAAATGTTTTTATAAGTTTTAAATTTTATGTTGGCTTTGGAGAGGTTATAAAGTGACTCCATTTATATATGTATATAATCTAAAATTACTTACGGACTACCCCTTATCAGCTATCTGTACCAAGTAAGATATATGATCAGTTATTGTATTTAAAACTCTTGGCAGAAGCTGTGATATTTGGGATCATTTTAGTTCTTAATAAAAATTTTAGAAACTCAATGACTTCTGGACCAATAAGAAATTAAGGAGATAAGAGACGACCTTTTTTAAATCTACAAATAATACCTATAGACCACATAATCATGTATACTAATATGATTTTCATCATTAGATCATACCCAGAATTTTTGAAAAGGCTAAAAACTACTATATCTGAGGAATCACCATAATTCCTATAATCATACACATCAAAACTCAAGTGAGTTAACATATTCACCTTTGCATATTCACAAAGCCTAAAGAAATGCCAAGAATAGTTCTTTTTTTCTTTTTTTTTTAAGTTTTTGGCCGGGGTTGGGTTTGAACCTGCCACCTCCGGCATATGGGGCTGGTGCCCTACTCCTTTGAGCCACAGGCGCCGCCCATGTCTACATCATTTTTTAGAAATAAGTATGAAATCTGATTTAATATAAAGAATATTTAGTGAAAAGCATATTATATGCAATCAGAATAGCAATAAACAAAAAACCCTCATCACCTGATTGCCACTTCCTTGAAAAAATTAAATTTAAATATGCAAACAAAGTAGTCTGAATATAGAAGATAAACTGCACTATTATTTCATAATGACTGCTTATCATATTCTGAGTTTAATATTTTATTAAACATAATGGAAATAAGTTGATCTGATACTTCATGACTTTTCTTTCTTAATGTGCAATGACACATTTTTTATTTATTCCTATTATTTGGTATCCCCACGTAATTCATCTGTGGCTAAGTGAAAGTGACTGCATCAAATTGTTATCTCCTGGAATAAAACTGTAAATAACAAAGTGAAAAACATGGCATTGTACACAATAAAATATGTGACTCGTAAATGTTTGCTTTATTTTTATTCTCTGTAGAATGTTCTCCCCTCAATTATGTAAAATATATAAAAAGTCAAAATTAAAATATATTTCTATATCTGTACAGTTGTTTTCTCTTCAAGTAAATTTAGAGAGTTTATTTCTATTCTGAACTGTTCAGAGCATCTTAAAGCACCACACTACTTAATAATTTTATTTACTTGACTGGCATTTTCACCAGTAATGTGAACTAAATTTTTGTTCAAATATATTATTGATATTACAGTTTAGTCTAGGGGAAACTTTCTAGGTAGAAAAATATTGTCAGGAAGGACTTTGAGAGAAAAAAAAAATGAGTTTGAGGTGTCATTCCAGATAATGTTGAATTACTTTTATTTTCGTTTTAGGTTGAGTCACCCTTCAAGAAAAATCTTTTGATAGTCAGTGACATCTGTTAGAAGAGTGGCAAAATGCTTCTTGCATTTGATATACAAAATGAACAGAGATAACTCTAGAGTATCTAAGTTGCTCTCAGAACGGTGGCTGTCACAATATCTACTTTTTCTCTACCTTTGTTGCTTGTCACCTCAATACCAATCTGAGAAAAGCAGATGTTTATTTATCATACATTTACATTTCTTTGTCCTCCCATAGCATTGGGAGTTGAAACCCCAGATGTATTCGATGAAACCTACAAAAACAATAGCACTTCTTTGTCTCGTATATTTGTATACTTTTAATACATAAGCACACATACATGTATATGTAGATACACAGAAATATAAACATATGTGTATAAAATATCGGTGTGTGTTTATGCATGTGTTTGTCTTGGTAAATTGCAGTGGAAATGTTATAAATAAAAAGTGGTGAATGTTACTTACTGGAAAAACTTATCACAGTATTCTTGCATAGCTCAGGATAGTAATGGATGTTACTAATGATCAATAAGATTAAGTGCCAAAATAGACAAAGGCTCAAAACACAGTAACCTACTATATCAAGTTTCTTTTTTTTTTTTTATTAAACCATAGCTGTGTACATTAGTATGATCGTGGGGCACCATACACTTGGTTCATAGATCGTTTGACACATTTTCATCACATTAGTTAACATAGCTTTTGTAGCATTTTCTTAGTTATTTTGCTAAGACCTTTACATTCCACATTTACTAGGATTCACATATACCCTTGTAAGATGCACCGCAGGTGTAATCCCATTAATCCCCCTCCTTCCCCCTCCCTCCCCTCCCTTTTCCCTTTCTCCCTATTCTCAGGTTATAACTATCAAGTTTCATTTGTCTTCTTTTCGTTTGGGTGGCTCTTCTCCCTCTCCTGGTTATACTCAGTTCCCAAATTGTCACAGGAAAATATGAGTGAAAGAAATCCACATGGATTTCTTAATAGTATAGGCCTGGAAATTGCAAGTATCACAATCACACAATCCCTGGGACAAAACTACTCACATGACCCGAACATCACTACAGGGAAGGCTGTTGAATGTTAAGGAGGGACATGGGATATTTCATCACATCCATAGTCGCTTCTAGAAAAGGCTTTATGAAGAAGGTATTTGCACCAAAATTAAAATAAATTTTTAGCTATATTTAAGGGTGAAAGCATTCAAAGAAAGAATATATAGGGTCTTTAGGATCAATCATCAACATTATATGTTTCATTGAAATTTTTCACAAGAGTAAAACTCGTAATGATTTCAAATTCAGACATTGTGTGCCTCATCATAGAGACAGATATACTTGGTTCTAAAATGTGTCCTATTAAAATTTTATAGGTGACATTTATATTTCCTAGCATAAAAAAATAATATAGCAGGGCAGCAGAATAATGTAGAGAAAAATGATTAAATCTATTTAAAACATCATTTTAAACTGCCACACATTTCTTGTAGTAGTCACTTTCAAAGTGACTATAAAGAATTTTTTCCTATGCAAAAGAAAGTAAAATATAGTCTATTGGTAGCATAATTTTTTTAACAAGTGCATTACTGACACCCCTAAGTAGTCAGTTCAATGTTGAGTCAACTTGTCATCTAGGTGTAATTAGATGGGATTTTTCTCAGAATTTATGATTTAATTTACTAGTCAATTTTTGTAGACTTTGTAAATAAAAATACCACTTCTATTATAGTAGAGAATAATTAAAAACAAGTCATATTTGATTTATTTTGCTGTTATTTTTTAATCAGTGCTTTAACTAGAGAAGAACCTAAATTAGATTATAACAGTAGAAAGAACAGTGGAATATTTTCTCCTATCTCCTATTTCTCCCCTCCCCCATCCCTAGAGCTAGGAGATATTAGAGGATGTTTAGATAACCATTGATTGAATGACCTTGCCATTCTGCAGAATGTCAAAATAGAAGCCCCAGTGGTACTGAGAACGGAAGGAGACAATGATTTTTGAGCACCACTCTCCTCTTCCTAACAAAGTGAGTGCTGAGGTGAAAAAAAAGTGATGTGTGATAAACTCTAGGGTTTAATGTACAGTTTTCAATTTAATTCATCAAATACTGGTATCTACTCTGTAGAAAAAAACAGTGGCAAAGGTTTTAAGAATATAGTCATTGGGAGTTTATTCTGCTTTAGGAAAACTTACATTTACTATAAAAATGGCAAAAATATAAGGAATTATGAGGAGAAAAGTTTCCTACATAGAAAGAGTACACATAAATGACAGAGAAGAGAAATAGGAAAAATGGCAAATTATCTTTAATAATGATTAGAATATTGATGGGAAAAATGTATGGAGACAGAAATATAGAGAACTGTTCAATATGGGGAAAAAGAAACTTCCAGTGTCTTTCCTTTATTTACAAAATGAAGACTTTATGGCCTCATTCAAAATGCCTTATTTTGTATCGACCATCTCTTTAACCTTCTCTCTGAACTTAGGTACCACCATAAACAAGTCAGCCTACACATTAGACTTCTGCTTTCTTACCAACACAATCTGTATTTTTCTATACTTGCTATTCTCTCTGCTTTCAACAATGACCTCGAGAAATCAGGATAGGGAAGAGGAAGCAACCAAGCCAGGGTAAAATTTTAGGTACAGTCTCAGATTCAGTCTTATGCCATGAGGAGCAAAGGAGTGCAGTTTATACTTGAGAATTTGTCTTTTGTTGAAGTCAAGGAACTGGACTTTCTTTCTCCTATTATCATTCATTCAGTGACTAGAGGCCTCTAGGAAGTGAGAGATGTAAAACTCTCAGTCCCTTCTTGATCTCCCCCTTTAGTGCCCATTCTTCAGAATGTCCCAGCAGTGACTCTTTAGCAGTAACGTGTAGAAACAGGTGCGTGGAGGCACAGAACTGTCAAAGGGCCATCTAAATGGGGATGATCAGTTTCTCATACCTGTCTGACCTGTCCTTTGAGTCGGAATCAATTTCAATCTTCCTTTCTGTTCCTTTAATGTAGTAATTATACTTCTTTTTGCATTAACATGTGCTGCTCTATATTATTATTTGCCTAGTATATGTACTGTGTAAAATACTAAATTCCCTCAGCAGTTGATTTTATCTACAGTTAAATTACAATAAATATTGGGTTTATATTATATGCTCAGTGGATAGATAGACCAAAAATCAATACAGTGGCTGCTGCTTTTGAGACTTTATACTAATACTCTGTTTCCAGTAAATTGGATAAGCAATGTGGAAAAGAGAAAGAATCCATGGGCTTCTTCCTCAGACCCAAGATTAAATCTCGATCTGCTACTTCTAGTTGGATGACCATGGACAAGTAAACTAGTGACATATTGTCAAGTGCCTTGTCTGGATATAAATTTCTTCATTTCTGAAATAAATATTTTTAAACAGTGTTTTTATAATACCATCTTCATGTAATTTATAGCAACTTTTCAGTTGAACATGTTTTCCTCCCTTTAAATTCTTTTAGATATTATGTATAAGGCTTTGTATAAAATATATTTATAATGCAAATTCTTAATTGCATGAGAAACATGAGTTGAGAAACAGAGAAAAGGAGGAGCTCTGAGTATGTTCAGTGAATGGTGATTGGAGCTTGAGTAGAGTATAAGGGATAAATATCAATGTGAATACATCCCAATATATAACCTTTTGAGATAAAATGTATATTCCATGTAAAATTCCATAATGCCCTTTATATGTAATTTGATAGGTTATAGGGATTTTCTAAGATCTTTCAGAAAAGCAATCCAAAATCATGGAAAGCTATGAGAACATGGAAGTTCAGCTTGAGTGTATGGAAGACATGAAGGTAGTGGACCATTTGGATCCTAGAGTCTCTTCACTTTGTTTTCTGCTGGAATATAGTGTACATACCACGAGTCAGTGCACAGTTTGATGGTCACTTACTATTAGCCGTAGGCAAGGTGTTCACAATATCTGGTTCCAGCTTCCTCCTTTCTACTCTGGGTGTCCCAGTATGTTGAAAATGTGTATTGAAACTATATTTGAAAACTGATAATATAGGAGACTTGTAATAAATATCTCAGTAAGGGAATGGGATTATCTATAGTAGCCATGAAAGGCAGTAACAGATAAGGAATACCAGAAACAAAGATAACCTGCAGAATTATATATCAATTTTGTTTTGTATGCCTTTTAGTTCTTTCTTGGGAAAATTGTATGTCTGAATAGAAATGTGTATGCCATCAAGTCTATTTCCCTGTTTCAAATACATTATAAATATACATTTTCATAGTGTTCAAGAGAGTCCATCCTGCCCTCTGAACACTGTCTTCTGGCAGGTAGTTCTAATTAATATTAGCTTTTCTGTTTCTGCGAGTTGCTTGTCCTATGAAGTCGCTGATCTCCCTAGTGTAAAGATAGCAGAGTGCACAGCAATATTTTAAGTCAATTTCCTGTTTATCAAAGTTTTAATTGATACCCAATACGTTGAACTCAGCATATACTATGTCTATATACATGTGTGTTTTAACATAAGTTTTATTGCATTAAGATTAGTCATTTTTCTGTTTCTTTGAATTTTGGCTTCCAGCATAGGGAATCTATGAAACATATTATTATGTATTTTAAATGTAATGATGTGGGCCATGAAATCAAAGAGACTTTCCCCAATGGATTTATTTTTGGTAGTTAGCTGTCTAGAATTTTCATGTTTTTTAAGTCTCTGTTGTGGCCAATTATGCTTGCAGCCCAAAACAGTAACTCAAAATATTCAGGTTTTTACTCCTCAATTTTACATTATAGACTGTGGCACCCATTTAATATATACAACTCATGTTGATTGGGGGTTTTCAGTTTCTGTTAATATCGATGCCTATCACTGGTGAAAGAAGTGTCTTTAAAAAATTCATGCTTGGGTTTCCTGAAAATCTGCAAAGTAATGGTTTATTATTGATAATGAGATCATTAAATTCAACTGTATATTTTTGCATGCAAGAGTGCTGGCAAATTAAAACTTGTACTAAATAGCATGATGCCCTATTATGACTTCGTCAGGTTGAATTTAGTATAAGAAATTCAATCTTTAGGTACAGAGGCAATGTGCAGTTGAGTTACACAACCCGTATTTGAATTTATTCCTGTTTCACATTGCTCAGGATATTCTTACTGAATAAACAATTCTCTGATTTCTTAAGTAGATACTGCTCACAGTACACACACATGCACACACAAATGGATACACACACACACACACACACATACACATTCATGCTCATTTAATTAGTGACGTGTTGAAATGATTCAGGACCCACGAGGACTAGGGGAGCCTTTACTTCTAAGGCAGTAGTTCTCAAACTTTTGCAAGCATTGGAATCACTGGCAGAGCTTGTTAACACACAAGAGTGCTGGGTCCCTCACTTAGTCTCTGATTCAGTTGGTGGGGTAGGGCCTGAAAATCTGTTTTCAAATGATGTTCACACTGTGCTGATCTAGGGACTACTTTCTGAGAGCCATTCGTCAAAGACATTTTTTTTTTCTTTTAAAGATGAGATATCTTACTCATTGTCTCACCCTAGTCCAATCCTCCATCAGTCTCATTTGGCCAATGACAGTAGCATTCTAACTTGTTTTACTACTTGTCAATTTTACCCCCCCCCCCCGAACCCATCACCCTGTAGGCCACACAGCATCCAGAGGGATTCTTGTAAAACATACATCAGATTTGTCTGTCTCAAAACTCTAATTCTTGGGTGGTGCCTGTGGTTCAGAGCAGTAGGGCACCGGCCCCATATGCTGGAGGTGGAGGGTTCAAACCCAGTCCTGGTCAAAAACTGCAAATAAAAAAAATACCTCTAATTCTTAAACCTGGCCTATAAGATTTACTTTATGTGCCTCCCCATTCTATCTCATGTCCCACTGTTTTCTCTCTGACACTCTCTCCTCCAGGTTCACTAGCTTAGTTGATTTTTTTCTTGACCAACTGTGCCAAGCATGTTCCTAAGTCAGGGCTTTTGCACTCAATTTTTTCTTTGGGTTGGATGGTATCTCCTTTCCCCCCATATACATTTATAAGTTTTCTATTCTCATTTACCTTACTCCCCATAAAGACTTTCCCTGACCATCCTACTTAACATGTCATTTATTATTTAGTCCTTCTATTTTATTTTTTTTAATAGTGGAATTTAGTCTTACTAAGTTTTAATGCTCTTTTTAAATTTAGAATATTACAAGGACACAATTTTTTGTGGTTACATGGATTGCTTTTGTATTGCTTGAGTCAAAGTTAGCCCTTATATTTTGTTTGCAATATGACTTCTCACGCCAAATACAAACTTCTTGAGAATGTGAAATTTGTTTTGTTCACTGCTATCGCCCTAGTGCTAAACAGTCTCTGATATTTAACATTTATTTAATAAATATGCATTGAATGAATAAATGAATGGATGGAGAAATGTCCTTTTCACTTCTCTTTCTTATAATTCTGACAACTAATATTTGTGTTTTCAAGTTGCTTTATTTCTCTTCATACCAGGTCCTTCTGTATTTCTCTTTGCTTACACAGAGGTCATCTCTGTAAGTGACCCCATATGCACGTCACCTCCAACCCAGGTCCTTTACTATTAAATTTTAGTTGTTTTGCAAAAAAAAATCTAGATGTTTAGATCTAGACTTTTTTATTATTTTAATATTTAATATTAAATTATAGCTGCTTTGCAAAAGAATCTAGAATGTTTAGATCTTTGGCTTTAATTTCAGGACCCCTGACCTTAAATTATTTAGACTAATCTCATTTTTGACTTGTATACTTACAGTAGTACTCCAAGCTGATTTCCTATTCATTAGACTATCAGCTGGGAATGACTGACACAGATAGAACATTAATCACCAGACTGTGGTTTGTTCTTCTTGTGTGAGAAAAACTAAATTCTTGAGCATGAAAGATGCCTACAAATGTACCCTGTAACTACTCAGTTAGGGTACGGCCTCTTTTGAATAATTTCCTTTTGATCACTGCTGGTATCAAGGACTGTTATCCAAATAGCCAGACAATATTATGGCATGTCCATCAAAAGATATTTTAAATTCTGTGTTACCATCAAATTCCATAAGGAAAAAGCAGACACATTTGATAAAAACAATTATAGATTCAAGGTTAAAAAAATTCTGTTTCCAAGAGATTGTACTCTATTTTCTTAAGCAAAGGTTCTGACCCCTGAATTGGACTTTCATTTCTCTCCATTCTTAAATGGTGATTTAATATACTTGTCTCGATAAATTAATTTACTTCTCTGACTTTGGAATCTCTCATAGCTCCAGCGTTATAGTTTCTAGTGGCTATTGTCCCTAAAATGTCCAATTAGTTCATCAAACTCTAGCCCAAACTGAATTAAATAAGTATCATCTGTTGCTAAACTAAGCTCATATTCATGACCCTCTTTCTGATAAAGACTCAATTACACCTTCACTCATAAATAAAGATGGTGTGAGAGAGATAGAGAGAAGACATAGTGTACTATTTAAGAGTCATTGAAGAATAATTGAGCAGTATATATAATTTATGACATAATGGTTATATATTTATTTACTCTAAAATCATCACATTCAAGCACATTTTGTAAAGATCAAAAAGAAAAACTATGAACATTTTGCCATAAGTCACCTGATGATGGTAATTCAGTTAAACAATTTGTGTTTGACACCTTTTATTCACATTGATGTGTGTGTCCTATTACCTGGAAGACAAATGTCTCTTAATCATAGTTCTAAACATTTTTGGTTGTTACTTTTTTGAGACCATTGTAACTACCGTATCATATCAATATGTCTTTCAGTTTTTCATTTTTTGTTCCCTGGTAATTTCTCAGGATCTATGTTTCTCTGATGATCTGGAAAGCTGTTGTGGGGAGTGGAAGGAGATGAGGTGTATATATTTCATTCCTCTTTTTTTTCTCACAAGGGCCTCATCCAGTTTATAATTCTTGGAGATATATAACAAAATTAACCACTGTAGTTGTCAAAAGAAGTAATTCTTAGTGCACAATGATGTGTTAAGACCAGAGATGATGGCCCATGGGCTCCTTATTATCCAAATCCCTTTGTACCTCTACTTTTAGCTTCCATTTCAATTGCCAAAGTCCATTGAGTTTGCCATAATGTTGCCCTGTATTTTCTCTTACTATTACCAATGCCATCAACCTCTATTATATTCTCAAAATGTTTCAAAGCCTCTCACTTTACCACATAGACAATTTTCAGTACAATATCTTATACCTGTTAATTATATTCCCTGGAACTAAATCAGTCTTTTCCAAAAGCAGGTCTAACAATATCAACCTTCTTCTCTGCAACCATCACCTACCTGAAACTGTTTACAGTTTTAAAGTAAAATTTTCTTGCTTTGGTACTTAGTGCCTTGACATTAAACTGAGCTGCTATCTTTATGCCTCTGGACTCTCAAATACTTTTTCCCTCTTTTATTTGAAATGAATTATGCCCACCCCTCTCCAGTGCACTATAGGTTAATATTGTATTATTTATGCATGCATTTGTGCCCCTTCCTTAGAGTAGATTATTATTATCAAAGTTTTTAAAATTATCCCTTATTCAAGACCCTGTTAAATGAAACATTTTATAGGAAATCTATCTTCATCTCACATACCCAGCCACATGTGGTGGTGTTCTTTTTCTTTCCTTTGAATCCCCATGATGCTTTGAGGTTCTACATTAGCAATTACCTTTTATCTTGTGTATATTATATAGGTTGGGGTATATATATATATATATATATATATATATATAATCATTTCTACCTTTTTTATCCCACTTTAAAACCTATGTCCCTAAATAACTGTGGTAATGTCTTTTTGACCTTGATGTTTTGAATGATGTTATTTAAGCTTTGGAATTGAGTTTGGCTTTAGACAAGGTTAGGGAAAATTACAACTTGTTGAGCATAGACTAGATTTATCTAAATGATATCCTACTGTAATGTTTTAATGTTGGATATAGGGTATCCTGAACTTTTCAATTGTAAAAATAATGAAAAGTCCTAAACACTTTCTGCCACAATGATGTGCATATACAGCCATGTAGTAATGTATTCCCTGGACATACTGTTCTTGTTCATTTAAGCCAGATAATTTGGTACTATGATCCTAGTGTCCAATTTGGAATATTGGATTAGCACAAACTGACTGAAGTGCTAACTATTCAAAATCAGAATAATGCAGAACAGATGGAAGGGCCAAAAGCCTGGAGCATGTAGCACCTGTGAATTATATCCAGATCAGCCACCTATCAGAGTCTGGGCTCTATTCAAAGCATTGACTTGGATCATTTTCCAATTGTAAATTTTTCATCCAAAAAAACTGATTTGGCATCGCTTTTTCCAGGGTTTTCCCAGGACAAAATTCATAGGGTACCCTACATTAGAACTATAGCTCACTATAGCCCAGTGGACATATATAATTCTATATATGGTGAGAGAAACTTCTAAATTCAGAATTCTAAAGCATTTGTTTGTAAATTTGGGGTTATAATAAAATATTACGTATTTCTCTGAGACAGCATAACTATTATCATTGGCTCCAAATGCAAGATGCTTTGGACAAAATACATCTTCAGATCTGTAATAAATGATCCAAATATGGAAGCTAAAATGTGAGTTTACCTCTATGAATCCTTATGTTTGAGCATATTTATTTTTGATTGATTTAATAGTGGTAGCAAAAGATCTCTGTTGTACCTACCATATGCCATTATTATGCATGGTATTCATGTTTGAGTACTTGCCAAAAGATCGATGCTTAAATTAATTTCATGGCATTTATCTATGCTATTACATGACTTTTTGATGATGCTATATATATTTGTGTCATCATTTCAGTGCACATGACTCTATAACATAGGGAAGATAGGACTTGTAGGCCCTCATTTCTTTTTTCTGTTGTTTCTCATTATCCTACTCCCTAAATTTTGTATGCTTACAATTGAAGGAAAGTAGTACAGTTATGGAGACACTCTGGATGCAACGTGTGCCACTTCATTCATTGTTGAGGCCAATTTGGCTGACGTGGAAGAACTTAGAGTTGTGTTTCCCTTCTCACATCTCCAGGAGGGATTCTTTCTTATGCCAGCATGTGTGCAGCTTCCAACTGTGAGTCATGTAAGTTCCCGGGTCATCTCACCAAAGGCAGTGTAGCCACAATGTAGTTGATCTCTAGTGCAGATGATAATAATTGGTGTCTGCTTCCCAGGTGTATCTGGGTAGTGGTGGTACTAGGGTTGGAAAACACAATGGGAAAATACTTCAGAAATTATTCAGATATTTTGGGAATATGCCCTGAAAATCATCCTCTTTTACTTCCTCTGATTTGCGTATCTTTTTATCATGTTCTGAGTGTGAATACATGTATCTGTCATGTCCCTTAGCTGATTTATTTTTGAAGGTATGATATAGCAGAATGCTTTCTACTACGCTAGAAAAGGTAGAGCTTAATTTTAGTTGTTGAGATGATCTGTTTATGATGTCTTTGGGACCACTGAAGACAATAATTAACATAACTTGGCTGTTTCTCTTTTTTCTACTTTTTTTTATGATTTCCCTCTTCCAGTCAGCTAATTGTTAGACAACCACTGTGGTGGGCAAGTAGACCTGATTTAAATAAATTTAGGGAGTATGGCACTGTTTCTTCTGGAGAAAAATAAAGACCCACCAATACATATGTTGCCCTACTTGAATCAAGTACTATATAGGGTTAATATATTACAACTTTATGAAATGTAAATTATTGCATAGTTTTCTTGAAGAAGTAAGGTTTCTAAATATCGAGTTTAGGAAAGTATTATTATTATTTTAATAGTCTTAGGGAAAAAGATGTGTCAAGACATTTTTATGAGTTGTTAAATCTTGATTTGGGATAGGACTCATTTTTATGAATTTTAGAGAATTAAATAAAATGATTACTTTGTTGCTCTGACAAATGGATAAATGAGCACAGAAAGAATGTATTAGGGGATAACCACCAATGTTATTTGCTTATTTAAACACTACATATGTTTAAGAATTAACATAGTGAAACTCAACTTTGATTAGGCTGTTCTTTAAAATAATGGGAAATTTAATTTATGAATAGTTCATGATGTACTATATCAAGTTACTAACTAGATTCTCAGCATCTAGGTCTCTCTTTTACTGACCACGCTATTTTAGTTCCCAAACATGTGAGAGAGATGGTAGTCTAAATTGGAAAATCAGGCCATTCTATGAACAAGAGACAAATCATATCATAGACTTCTTGCATAATACTGACTTTGGTGGTTAGAATGGTATTCCCATATGTTAATTTAAGACACTTGGAAATTTTTATTTATTTAAGTATATATCCAAAGGTGCAAATCAAATTTAAATATAGCAGTAATTGTCAGTTGAATGCTATCAGATGCACATACCCACAGACCTACCAATGGTTAAGTCATATGCCCTCGTCTGACTTGGCAATCCATCTAAAAGGTAGAACCTCTGGTGCTGTGGGTTCCCTACATCCTCAGCTGTCTGTGACAGCTGTTACCTCTGTGTGACTTTTGGCAGCTGCCTCCGGCAGAGCACAGAGAATAGTTCCAATGTGAAAGTCATCCCTGATTTTATGTGGGAGCTAATTTTAAAAGTATATGTGCACTTTAGGAATTTTTTAATTACATAAACTTGGAATTTTGTGTTTATTATAATTAGTATATGATTTTACCTTCATATCTGATACAGAGTGGCCATAATAACACATCTCCTTTTTTCCAGTCTTCCCACAGATTTATCTCATGATAGCTATGAAAAACAGGCACAGCGTTCCTAAGTATAACACACGTTTCTCACAAATGGCAAATTTCATTTACATGGTAAGGCGTGGAAACTTGCCTTAAAATTGTTATGTGTAGATGGGTGTCATCTGCATGCACATCTCTTATATTTATAATAAAAGCCTATTAGGATGAAAGATATCAAAGTCCCTAGTCTGGAAATGAAGGCAACTGAAGGGGTTGGGGGGTCACCA
Organism: Nycticebus coucang; assembly: GCF_027406575.1. Classification (NCBI taxonomy): domain Eukaryota; kingdom Metazoa; phylum Chordata; class Mammalia; order Primates; family Lorisidae; genus Nycticebus; species Nycticebus coucang. Next base: position 33,968,019 of record NC_069804.1, on the reverse strand, counting down.
ATGAGGGGTTCTTGGTGTGAGGAATGAAGAGGCTTGATGCAAAGTCTGTGTCAACTGAGGAACTCTGAGCGGAGCCCTCCCAAGTTAACCTTGGGTCCATATTTGTTATCACAAAGCAGGAAAAATGTAGTTAAAAGTTACTTATCAGATATCAACATTAAAAAAGGGAGAATATGGAAGGTGTCAGACAGAATGTCTCCAATTTGTTTTGCAGAATCTCAGACCTTAAGCAAGTCCTCTCTGCCTCTAGTGTCGAGAGACCTTTGGAATCTAGAGATTCTTTACCATAAATATTAAGGTTGGTATTACCATATCTCACATATTACATTCTTCCTTGGAGGCCAGTTTTCTGATCTCCTGCATGCACACAACTCACAGGCCGTTGTCATGATTCTCCAGGTCTCTCAAGCAGGAAGCGAGTCTTATGCTAAAGATCAGGGCTCAGTTTCCCCTACAAGCAACAACAGGAAGTGGCCAAATATTTAAGGACATGGCACATGATTAGAAAGCTTTCTTCCAGGTTTTTTTTTTTTTTTTGTCCATTGTTCATTCATTTGTCCATTGGTGTCACGAAGATTTATTGAGTCTTATGTGCCAAACACCAAGCAAATGTTAGTTAATATACTTTTTCAACGTATTTATAGGAAAAAATGATCATTGATTCTATGCCTGATACTAAGTTGAAGGTTTTATTTATTTTCAAAATAATCATATTAAGTATTATTGTTCCCATTATACACTTAAGGAAATTGACAACCAGAATGGAAAAATAACTTACCAAGAGGACATTGCTACAGATGCTAAGAGCTAGAATTTTTACTTCCACATTCATGACTTTTCCATGATTCTACATTATTTGTGAGGTTTAAAGTTTTTGCAACATCTGAGATTGGGAGACAAGATGAAGGAGATGATGGGGGAGCAACTCATGAATGCAGAGTTACATTTCTTCTTGACATATCTTCACTTTTACAGTTTTAACAATAACTATTCCATCCAACCATTGCCTGGCTGTGTTCTATTCCAATTTTGGAATGAAATACTAAAGTGACAGCCCATCACCACCCACCACCCTCAGAACTTTGGATCTGGGATGTGCAGAAAGGAGCTGGGTTAATTCCAAAATGCTTCAAGAAGCAAAGCACGGACTGGTCTCTAACCTGTTATAAGTCAAGTACTATAACAGTGTTGTATTTTTCTGTGAGAGAAAACTCAATGTAAGAGCACACTTTGGAATCTAAAAATTTCCTTAGCTATTTTTTTCTTATTTTTCTTCAGATCTTCTAAATATACTTGATGTTTTTCTTATTTGCTCATTTTGGATATATCTTATCAATCACAGTAGTTTACATTATCAGAATTACAGATATCATGACCACAGCTAATTTATCACAATGCATTAAGGCTGCACAGCCCTAAATTCATGTGTTTAGTACTGTACATGTCTAAAGTATATTTGACATCTCTGAGTATAAAAGAAACACTTGCATGGGAAGAGACCCAATGCTTTTGAGCAGATTTTTCTCACATTATCTCATTTCATTTTCAAAAAGATATCTATTTAAGGCAAGTATTATTATTATTTTTTACGGATAAAAATACATCTCAGATATTCATATATTCAAATCACCCATCTGTACATAGGGAATTATTTTAAGTAGCTGTATTTTTTAATCTAGGAGAATAGCCACGTATGTGACGTGTTTCAGTAACATTATACATACTATATGTCAAGTATGCATGGTCATAAATTAAATTCACTAAGCAATAATTCTTTGGTGTAAGGTATGGTATGAGATGAGGGCTGTTTGCAAAGCTGAAGAGACCACGATTCTGCTTTTACACCTTTCTAGTGTAAGTGTTGGCTTGACAAATGAGAGAGACTATAAATCATAGTATTTGTTGCATATATTATTTCCATTTGAACACCCAATATATACACATAAATAGACCCATTGCTCTTAAATCTGCCATTCTCTTTAACTTTTACTTCAGATTCAGCACTGTCATAAATCAGTGGTGAACCATGCTCCTCCATTATTACATCTACTTCACAGTGAAGGCTCTTGAGCAGGGGTTATGGGGGATTTAATAGGGTCAAGCAGGAACTGAGAGAATTTTTGTAAAGAAGCATAGCTCAGGCAATTGTAAAGCAAGGGGAACACTAAAACAACTGTTGTGTATCTTCAAGTCTCTATATGTATATAGCAAAATTTGCTAAAGTGATAAAATCGGTTATGCTAAAGTGTAAATTTCTATAACATAACAAGCTCTAGTTCAAGCTCTCATCCAACTTCACGGAAAAAAATTTGTCTAGTCACTTCTATGTGAATTATGGTTATACATTTTTGTTTGTTTTGTTGGCTCTTTTCTCCCCCTCTCAAGTCTTTGAAGTATGAACCAGTCGTTTGGGAAATTTTTTCTTCCTTTCTCCTGGGGGTTGACCATAGGTTATGGAGGGGGATTTGTAGTAAGAGATATGGGGAATTGTGGTGACCTTACCATAATGTCATCTTGGTGGTGGTGCAATATATCTGACCCTATATTAAGCATATCTGCACCTCTCTTAGGTGGCACAAAAAATTTAGAGATGCTCTTTGTGGCCATAGATGTTCTTTGTTCTTTTTGTTTTCCAATTAATAAGATGGTGCATACAATTAGGACACAATGCTTTCTTTTTCCCTGCCTCTGGCATTTTTTAAAATATCAAATTATAGTTTTCATGTGAGAGTCCCAAATTAGTTTCATAGTAGGGCTGTGTACATTGGATATTTTTTCTTCCATTCTTGGGATACTTTACTAAGAAGAATATGTTCCAGCTCCATCCATGTAAACATGAAAGAGGTAAAGTCTCCATCTTTCTTTAAGGCTGCATAGTATTCCATGGTATACATATACCACAATTTATTAATCCATTCGTGGATCGATGGGCACTTCGGCTTTTTCCATGACTTAGCAATTATGAATTGGGCTGCAATAAACATTCTGGTACAAATATCTTTGTTATGTTGTGATTTTTGGTCTTCTGGGTATATGCCCAGCAGAGGAATTACAGGATTGAATGGCAGATCTATTTTTAGATCTCTGAGTGTTCTCCATATATCCCTCCAAAAGGAATGTATTAATTTGCATTCCCACCAGCAGTGCAGAAGTGTTCCCTTTTCTCCGCATCCACGCCAACATCTCTGGTCTTGAGATTTTGTGATATAGGCTAGTCTCATTGGAGTTAGATGATATCTCAAAGTAGTTTTGATTTGCATTTCTCTGATGATTAAAGATGATGAGCATTTTTTCATATGTCTGAAGGCCGTGCGCCTGTCTTCTTCAGAGAAGTTTCTCTTCAAATCCCTTGCCCAGCCTGCGATGGTAAATGTAGAATATAAATGTTTTGGCACAGTAACTGAGATAACGCCGGAAAGGCTATGTTAACCACTGGGATAAAAATGTGTCAAATGGTTTATGAAGTGAGTGTATGATGCCCCATAATCATATCATTGTATACACTTATGATTTAATAAAAAAATTAAAAAAAAAAAAAAATAAATAAATATAAAAAAAAAATAAAATAAAATAAAATATCAAATTAATATGAGCGCATAAATTTTTAGATTACATTGTTCTCACTTCCAAGGTAAAGTTCCAGTTGTAAAAGCACCCCTCATTCGGGGACGCATCATTGCTTTTTGTGAAAGGCGAAGTCTAAGTTGTAGCTATGTCTCTCGGACAGGAAGTGTGCCGGGTACTTGCCCATTGCTCCTGCTGGGAAGGAACCAGTCAGCTTCCTCCTCTCCCCTGTGTTCCAGTCATTGAATTCAGTTGAGTTTTGCTCTCATGTGAACACACTGTTGTAACTACAAGTTTCAAAATATCATCGACTACATGTGATGCCTGTCTTTCCATTCTTGTGATACTTTACTTAGAAGAGTGTCCTCCAAGTCCATCTAAGTTGCAACAAAAGATACAAAATCTCCATCTTTTGTGGCTGAATAGTATTCCATTGTATACATATACTGTAGTTTATTAATCTATTTATGGATTGAAGGTCACTTGGGTTGTTTCCACATCTTTGCGATATAAATCAGGCTGCTTTAACATTCAGGTGCGTATGTGCTTAGGTACAATGACTTTTTAAAAAAATTTTCTCTTTTTTTTTTTTTGTAGAGACAGAGTCTCACTGTACCGCCCTCGGGTAGAGTGCCGTGGCGTCACACGGCTCACAGCAACCTCTAACTCTTGTGCTTACGCGATTCTCTTGCCTCAGCCTCCAGACCAGCTGGGACTACAGGCGCCCGCCACAACGCCCCGCTATTTTTTCGTTGCAGTTTGGCCGGGGCTGGGTTTGAACCCGCCACCCTCGGCGTATGGGGCCGGCGCCCTACTCACTGAGCCAGGGAGGCTGAGGCAAGGGAATCACTTAAGCCCAGGAGTTGGAGGTTGCTGTGAGCTGTGTGAGGCCACAGCACTCTACCGAGGGCCATAAAGTGAGACTCTGTCTCTGCAAAAAAAAAAAAAAAAAAAATTTTTTTCTCTATACATATACATGTGTTTATTTGGTTTCCACTTTTTGCCTTCACGAAATTAAAAAGGCTTAAAATTTAATAACAACAATGTTTAAGACAAGGACTAGAAACAAAACCTCGTAAAGAATGAACGAAGATGAGTACATTCAGAAAAGAAATCAGACGATTACAGCAATGAAATATTGAGCAATAATAATAATATAATAATAATGCAAAAAAGTAACATTCATATTGTCACATAAGCGTATGTCTATTATAGAATGCTTTGACTCTGAGTCAGTATGGAGTCATCAGTTAACTTCTTTTTTCTTTTTTTCAAAGTCTCAAAAAATAGACAACTAATATTTATAAATAAAAAATAGAAGATAATTTCAAAAAGCAGATCATGCCAAATGTTATAAACAATATAAAAAGAAGAAATACTTCAAATTCATTCTACTTTATCTGGATACACCTGATATTAAAATTGGAAAAAATATATTATTATAAAGGGAAATTACAAACATATTTCATTTATAAATGAGGATGCAATATCCTAAGCAACATATTAACAAGTTGAATTAAAAATTAATGTTCAAGTGATGTACTATGGTCAAAATTTAATCCAATTTATGTGAGAAGTAGTCACTATTTTCTTTTCTTGTCTTTTTTTTCTTCTTTTCTCTTCCGTCACCCCCTCCCTCCTTCTCTATCTGCTCTCCCCTTCGCCATGCTTCATTGTGTCATAAATTGTCATTGTCCTCAGATCAAAGTTGAATACATAGGATTCATGCTTCTCCACTCCTGTGATGCTTCACTAAGAATAATGTGTTCCACCTCCATCCAGGTTAGTACAAATGCTGCAAAATCTCCATTTTTTAAATGGCTGAATAGTATTCCATGGTATACATATACCATAGCTTGCCAATCCATTCCTGGGTTGAGGGACATTTAGGCTGTTTCCACATTTTAGCGACTGTAAATTGAGTTGCGATAAACAGACTAGTACAAGTGGCTTTATAATAAAAGTTTGTTTTTTGTTTTTTTTTTTTTCTTCTAGATAGATGCCCAGTAATGGGACTGCAGGATCAAATGAGAGGTCCAGCTTGAGTTCTTTGAGGTTTTTTCATATGTCCTTCCAAAAAGGTTGTATTAGTTTGTAGTCCCACCAGCAGTGTAAAAGTGTTCCTTTCTCTCCACCTCCACGCAGCATCTGCAGTTTTAAGATTTTGTGATATGGGCCATTGAATTTCTCTAATAATTAGGAATGATGAGCATTTTTCATATGTTTGTTAGCCATTCATCTATCTTCTTTAGAGAAGGTTCTGTTCATCTATCTTCCCCATTCCAAAATTGAGGAGGAAGGAATTTTCACCAACACGTTCTATGAAGCAAACATCACCCTGATACCAAAACCAGGAAAAGACTCAACTAAAAAGGAGAACTTTAGACCAATGTTACTAATGAATGTAGATGCAAAAATTCTCAACAAAATCCTAGCCAATAGATTACAGCTTATCATCAAAACAGTCATACATCATGATCAAGTAAGGTTTCATCCCAGGGATGCAAGGCTGGTTTAATATACATAAATCCATAAACATTATTCACCATATCAACAGAAGCAAAAACAAAGCCCATATGATCCTCTCAATACATGCAGAAAAAGCATTTGATAAAATCCAGCATACTTTTCTAATTAGAACACTGAAAACTTTAGGCATAGGTGGTACATTTCTTAAATTGATTGAAGCTATCTATGATACACCCACAGCTAATATTTTACTGAATGGAGTAAAACTGAAAGCTTTTCCACTTAGAACTGGAACCAGACAAGGTTGTCCTCTATCGCCATTACTATTCAACATAGTGCTGGAAGTTCTAGCCAATACAATTAGACAAGACAAGAAAATAAAGGGCATATAAATGGGAGTAGAGGAGGTCAAACTCTCCCTCTTTGCTGATAATATGATCTTAGAGAATCCTTCAATCACAAGACTCTTGGAAGTCATCAAAAAATACAGTAATGTCTCAGGATATAAAATCAATGTCCACAAGTCAGTTGCCTTTGTATATGCCAACCACAGCCAAGATGAGAAGCTAATTAAGGACACAACTCGCTTCACCATAGCCCCAAAGAAAATGAAATACTTAGGAATATACCTAACAAAAGAGGTGAAGGACCTCTATAATGAAAATTATGAAACCCTAAGAAAGGAAATAGCAGAGGACTTTAACAAATAAAAGAACATACCATGCTCATGGCTGGGAAGAATCAACATTGTTAAAATGTCTATACTTCCCAGAGCAATTTATAGATTCACGACCATCCCTATTAAAATACCAACATCCTATTTTCAAGACTTGGAAAAAATGATTCTGCATTTTGTATGGAACCAGGAAAAAAAAGACGTATATTGATGGCAGTTCTTAGTAATAAAAACAAAGCTGGAAGTATCACCATACCAGATTTTAGTCTGTACTACAAGGCCATAGTGGTCAAGACAGTATGGTACTGGCACAAAAATAAAGACATGGACATGTGAAATTGAATAGAAAACCAAGAAATGAAACAAACAACTTAAAACCACCTAATCTTCGATAAACCAAACAAGAATGTCCATTAGGGGAAAGACTCCCTATTCAATAAATGGTGCTGGGAGAACTGGATATCCACATGTAAAAGACTGAAACTGGACCCACACCTTTCTCCACTCACAAAAATTGATTAAAGATGGATAAAGGACTTAAATTTAAGGCATGAAATGATAAAAATCCTCAGAGAAAGAATAGGAAAAACACTGGACAATATTGGCCTGGGGAAAGACTATGAAGAAGACTGCCATCTCAATAGCAACAGCAATAATAAACAAATGGGTTTTAATTAAATTGAAAAGCTTCTGTACAGCCAAGGAGACAACAACCAAAGCAAATATACAACCTACCCCATGGGAAATTATATTTGAATATTTTGAATCAGATAAAAGATTAATAACTAGGATCCATACAGAACTTAAATTAATCCAAAAGAAAATCCTCTTGACTTTCTTAGAGAAGCTAAAGGTCTACTTGTTTATAGAACTTGCCAAGTCACTATTTTTCTGATCTCTTCTTTTTGTCCTTTATGATCTACTAACTCCAACCAAATTTTTCCCTGGTCAAAAACATGTTGCATTCGTTGGAAAAAATGTCTTTAATGAGTTTTAACAATATGTTTTAATATGTATAAATATCATAATTGTATAAATATATACTCTTAAAAGATAAAAATCATTGAATTATTAAAGCACCACATATTCTTTTTTTTATTAGTTCATAACTGTGTACATTACCACATTCATAGGGTACAATGTGCTGACTCTATATACAGTCTAGAATGTTCACATCAAACTGGTCAACACTATTCTTTTAAATCTTGAATGGAGTATAATATGCTTGTAGAATGTTTATATCTTGTGGTAGTTTTGATCTGCCATGCTAGATTTCTGCATCAATTTGAATGGATATAAAATTGTCCTATGTGATCATTTGAGGTATGATTAGATTTGAGGAACCATCAGTATTTTGTTTTTTTTTTTTTTTTTTGAGACTGAATCTCTTTATGTCGCCCTCAGTAGAGAGCTGTGGCGTCACAGCTCAAGGCAACCTCAAACTCTTGGGCTTAAGCAATTCTCTTGCCTCAGCCTCCCAAGTAGGTGGGACTACAGGTGCCTGCCACACACCTGGCTATTTTTTTGTTGCAGTTGTCATTGTTGTTTAGCTGGCCCTGGCCGGGTTCGAACCTGCCAGCCTCGGTGTATATGGCTGGCGCTGAAACCACTGTGCTACAGGCGCCGAACCAGTATATTGTTTCTTTCGTGTATAATTCAAAATGTGTTTGCTTAAAAATCTTCAGTTCATTTCAGCAATGTTGATAGTCATGTAGATAACATATAAAAATAAACTTAGATCTGTACAGTTGTTATCATCGTGTGCATACATACTTGATTATGTAACCAGGTGAGGGTCAGGAACCATATAAGGTTAAAAAATCATGAAATTGTAAAACATAGTCAAAAGACAGACCAATCATTCATATTCTAAAAACCTGAGAAAAACAATTTCCCTTGGCATTAGGAGAAAATATTAGTAAAAGTGATGGAAGAGCAGTAGCAACTGAAAAAGTAGAGTGAAAGGAAGAGATATTTATGATATTTATATGTAAATGGACCATGAATTAGGCATGTTTATGTGATTCTAATGTGTATATATGTGAGCTTTTGTGTGAATGTGTGGTATGTTTTATTTTGTCAAATTTCAGAGAAGCAATGGTTTGAATAATACAAGAAGATAGTAGTTCTGATTTTTAGAATTATTTCTGTCTTCTAGACTAGGAGAATAAGTTGATATACACTATTAGATATCATAGAAAAATTTATTTTATTACAAGCTGTACTAGTCAAGGTTCTTGAAAGACATAACCATGAAAGTGTATGTATTTAGGATCGGCCCCTGTAGCATAGTGGTTACATTGCCAGCCACATACACCAAGGCTGGAGGGTTCAAACCCAGGCCAGGCCAGGCCAGCTAAGCAACAATGACAACTGCAACAGAAAAATGGCCAGGAGTTATGGTGGGCACCTGTAGTCTCAGATACTTGAAAGGCTAAGGTAAGAGAATTGCTTAAGCCCAAGAGTTTGAGGTTGCTGTGAACTGTGACGTCATAGTACTCTACAGAGGATGACATAGTGAGACTGTCTCAAAAAAAAAAAAAATGCATGTATGTATTCAGAGATGGATGAATGGATAGATAGATGAGAGATTTATTAGGGAAATTTCCTCTCAGATCTATAGAGTCTGAGAAGTCCTATGACAGGCTGTCTATAAGCTAGAGGGAAGGGAAGCTGGTAGTGTGGCTCAATCTACATCTAAAAGCTTCAGAACCAGGGAGGCCAACTTTCGATCGAAGGCCAAAGGCTTAAGACTTAAGACCCCATTGGAAGCTGTTGTGGTGTGAGTCCTACAGTCCAAAGGCCAAAGAACATGAAATTATGATGTCCAAGGACCGGAGAGGAAGGGTACCCTGGCACTAGGAGAGGAAGAGAAGAAATTTGCTTTTCCTTTGCCTTTTTGTTTCATTTGTGCCCCCAGCCACTATCTTGTGCCTGCCCACATTGAGGATAGATCTCAGTCCCCCAATTGACACGCCAACCCCCAAAGGCACACCAAGAAATAATGCATTACCAATTCTCTAGGTATGCCTTAAATCAGTCAAGTTGATACCTAAAATTAAAAACAATATTCTCATGAAATTCCTGCAAACTAATTATATTCTTTCAAAATAAAAGTGGAGATTATTTATTGAACTATATTACTTTATTGTTACTATTTTTACAAATACTTACGTTGATTGGGGAAAGGTCATTTTTAAAGTGATCAGTACAGACTGATTTCAATTTTATAACAAAACAATAAAAGATAAATCAATACCATGGTGATTAAAATAAATCTGTATTTGAACATACATGGAGAACTTTTCAAGGATACTGACCAGGTCGTATGTATCTCAATGTCCTCTGAAGGCAAGCTGTGTCTAGCCCTTGAAAGTGTCTAAGGTATTTGAATTCTAAGAGAGTAGGCTGAAAGATATGTTCCTGGATTCCTTGGCATTATGTAAATATCTAGAGAGGTTGGCTGTCACAGATTGAACTTGGACCTCCAGCTTCTCATCTCCTAGGTGCTTGAGAAAAGAAGGAGGTTTAGAAGGCACTTGTACGCATTAAATTTACCAAGCTAAAAATTCTGTTATTTTTAGTCAAGTGTGGCTTTAAATTAAAATAAATTTAGGAAATTATAACTGAATCTTTCTGAAAAGGTTTCATTTCGATTTTTGAAATTATTCACTTTATGTATCTAATCTATAGACCATTTATCTATCTATAGCTTTGAGGGTTAGCATAGACATCTTTTACTAGATAGCTGAATATCTTCTCATTCACAGACAAGGATACAGAATTCTTCTCTAGGAGTATAACCATGAACCGTTGACAATGGCTATTATTCCCTGGAAGACATAGTGAAAAAATTTCTGCCAAGTACCAACACTAAAATATATATTTATCTCTTTTCTATGTCATTTTCCAAGGTAAATTGTATATATACTTAGTGAATAAAGGCAAGTAATTTCTTAGTTAGAAAATAAACATTTAGCAAATCTAATCTATATATTTTTTCAAGAAAAGTTGCTAGAAACTTAACCTGTTTATGTCTATAAACTGAATTCTTGCTAGGTACCGTGACCACACATTGCTTTGCTAAAACAGTCAATGCCTTGCTGCCGTTAAATGAGCAAATATCTTTACCTTCGATCCTTTTATTATGGAGATAAGTAAATTTGGATCCTGATGTTGCCAGCAGTTGGAATTTTATTGGCCTCTTTTTTTTCCCTTATAAGTCATGTATCATATTCTACAATATGTCCATTGTTAATTTTTATATATCTTCTAGTAAAACTGATACTCTAGGAAGATGGGCAATATTCTCTATCCTATGATTTTAAGTTCTCCCTGGTATACCATAAATAAAGCTTGCATATTGAAGTCTATAGTCATTATTAGCCTGGTATTTACACCATTAAAGATACTTTCCTATTTACTTTTTTAATTTAATTTTAGCCTGAGAGCTGCATAATTATTTATAGAACCCCAAGCATACATTTTTTTGCTTATTTTGCTGCTTCTCTCTTAACTCTTTTGATATGTTTATCAGGCAAATTTAATATTCATTCTTGTACATAGTAAAATGATTGGTTCCTTGCAAAGTTCTTTTATATGTGTTTCCTAATATCCTTCATTTTATCCAGTGATGTTTTGATAAGTTCTATGTCATCATAGCTTCTACGAGTCTCCTCTCATAATACCCATAATGTTTTTATTTAATGTGTATTGGCATGTCTATATTCCATAGGCTATAAGCTCCAAAACTTTGAAACTGGTTTTCTACTACTAAACCCATAGTACCTATGGTAGTTCTTGCTGCATAAGAAATAAGAGATCACTATAAATAGATGCACAAAAGATGAATAAATCAATACAACAACTTTTAAAGTGAATGTGTACTATATGATAAACATAAGCAATCTGAGCTTAGAGACCATATTTAATCCATGGTAATATGCTTACAAGAGCTGGCCTAAGCTCCTATTTGTCTGATGTATTCCAAAATATCTTGCTGTATCTTTCACATTTTTCTTAACCAACATTTCCGCACACATAAAAGAAAACAAAAAAACACATTTAAACCTTTGGATGATAAAATCATATTCAGCGAGAATAAAAGGCAGTTGCTACAAAAGATAGTTGAGGTTAACAGTATCATAGTGCAACCTCTGAGTGTTACCTCTTTTGACTATATCTTATTTAGCCCTGAACTTGTCTACCTTTGTCCTGACAATTCTTTAAAATATTTCTGGCATCTCTTCCTCAAAGTTAAATTAAATTGTTTTTGTGATCTTAAAACCAATGGCTTTGACATTTGTATGTATTTTTAGAGTAAAATTTTTCTTTATTTTTAGTGAGCATGATACTTGCTCAAAATTCATTAATATTTTTTCCTTAAGACTAAGAAATAAAATGGTAAATTTATACAACTACTTTGTGGGGCCTTGGCAAGGATCAAATAATTTTGGAGGGGCTAATTTATTACCTTCTAATTAGGAGTAAAGGAAAAAATAACGCTTAGGAAACTGAGAGCGTAAAAAGAAAGTAATCTTTAAGGTCCATGTAAACACTACCATGATTCCCTGCCCAAACCACAGCACATAAATGACAGATACCAATGTTATTTCAGCCCTGAGCATCCTGTAGGCAGGGTCTGCCAGAGATATTGATATAAGCTAAATTAATTTGATCACATTATTTTCATGATATTCTCATCTAGCTGCAAATTATTTTCCACTCATATTCTATCTCTGGTGTACCCTAAAGGACATACTGTGCTCTTTTGGACCCTGATTTGTTTCTGATTTTAAAGAGTCATTAAAAAATAGGAAACAACTTTATGCATTCTAAATCATCATTAAAAGTTACAGGTTGAACAAACTACAAAATAACTCTGCTAAATCCAGATCAGTCTTTAATTGAAAGGAGAGAACTCCTTGAAGTGGATATTGTATTCTCCTGAAAAAAACTGGATTTAATAGACATATGCATAGTTCACTTTAAACCTCTAATTAGTGCAAAAGATTTTTTTTTTTGGTATTTTAATGAATGTATCAGTCTCCCTTGTATATATCTATGACATGGTGATAAATAGTCATGTTAATGATATTGATTCTCTTCAGAATCCTCTGATGGCTATTTTGTTACTTAAGGAAGTGTATTCTTTCCAAAAATATTTACAAAATGCCATAGGTCGATCCTTGTTATAAGTCATGACCTTATAATGCAAGATAGAAAGTGGTAATATAGGCCAGGAGCAGTGGCTCATGCCTGTAATCCTAGCTTTCTGGGAGGCAGAGGAGGGTGTATTGCCTGAGCTCATGAGTTCGAGACCAGCCTGAGCAAGAGCGAGATCCCATCTCTAAAAAATAACTGGGCATTTTGGTGGGCACCTGTAGTCCCTGCTACTTGGGAGGCTGAGGCAAGAGAACCCCTTAAACCCAAGAGTTTGAGGTTACTGTGAGTTGTGATGCCACAGCACTCTACCAAGGCCAAAAAAGTGAAACTCTATCTCAAAAAAAAAAAAAATAGTAACGTGATTAGATTTTTGGAATAATAATATCTTCTATTTGGGGAGGTTTTCTGGGATATGGGGATGTACAATGATTATGTCTTGTATGTTCTATTTATTAATTAAAATTGAAAAATGAGTAAAAGGATCATTTTCTCAGGTAGCTACTGAGATTCCCACAACATTGTATCTCTTAACCACACTAAATGTAAAAATTCCCCATCCATCTGTACTTATGGAGAAGAATAAGACATAGTGTATCCACTAGTGAAAATTGACATTGAGAGTTTCGTATGTGCGAAGTACTTAGTCAAATGATTACATACGTCTTCTGTTTCAGCTTTCATTTTAACACTCTGAGGTCTATATTATTCTCCCTTCTCTTTTACAGATTAAAAATAGAAACCAGAACATTCGTAAGGAGATTAGAGTTAGTGTATCCATAGTATCATAGAAAATAAACGGCACACTCAAAACAGGACAACCTGAGTAAAATTTATTTACACAGGCACTTTCTGAAAAGATATGCAGTGAAGCCGTGTGGAAACCTGGACCCAGTGGTCCAAGGGATTATGGCCTTCAAATGCTCTCAAAGGGTAAAACTGAAGTGCCGTTTAGAGTCTATCTCGGCACTGTCACTAACTCTTTTCTGTTATGAGCTTTTTTTTCTATAGACCTTAGTTTTCTATCCATAAGTAGAGAGTATTGAAAGAGATGATCTCAAAAACCAGTCCCTTTTTTCCCTAGTGTCCTCTAATTCTATCTTTTATAGCGGAATCATCTAAGATTGTGGACCCTCAGTTTTTATAACATCCTGCGGATTTATGGCATAGACAAAGGGAACTGTTACTTTGACCAAATGAATCTTTATCCATCTAAGAGCAGCTGAACTAGGCAGTAGTCATAGGGCTGTCCCTGTGCCTAAGTCTTTGCAGAAATACAACGAGAAATGTTCATTTTGCGATTTCTACCACAGAAAATCATTGAAATTGAGTATCTAGACTCTGACTTGTAAAATGGAAAACAAATCTCCGATCTGTCACATACATCACAGTTATGAAAAACAAATTGGCTGCTTCATAGAAGCAACACTATTACTTTTTGATAGGGAATAATCTCTACAATATCACATTGGCAAGAAATCTTATGAATTCAGCATATTTAGAAAGAAAAATGCAAGGTGATTCTGAGAATTAGCTTTGATTTTAACTAAAGAAGATAGTTCATTCAAACTTTTTCTTTTTAAAAACACATTAAAATTTATTTAATATTTAGTAATGTATACAAAAGATGAGAGTCTGAAACTTATCACCACCCCCATATCAACATAACACATTTTATTTTTTTTTTGTTTCAATAGATTTAGGGGGTGCGAATGTGGTTTTGTTGCATAGATGTAAGTGGGAGCTAAGCTCTGCGTGTGCGTGGTAGTATAGAGTAGAATGATAGATATGAAAAACTTTTTTCATACCTTTTGCTTTAGGTTAGCTACTCTATCTTAGCTTATTCTCTAAAATGTGTTATCTTTGTGATTATGTAAAGACAAAAAAAGGGGGTCAGAATCCATTGTTCATGAAGAGAAATTTATTATAACTAATTGTGAGATGATTTTTTACATTTCAGAAACCATATAGAGGTTATCATTTTGGACATTTGGAACAAAATGCAAATATTATTGCACTAACTTGTTTCCCTGTGATTTTTTTTTTTTTTTTGCTTTTTTTGTTTTCATGAATCATTAGCACGTTAGCCCTAAGGAAGCAGGAAAAAAGAAACAGGCTCTAAAAAGTAAATTGTCTGCAGGTAAATGATCCAGTGCACAATTTATAAACCCCGATACGATAAACTAATGGCTGTGGGTTGCAAAATAAAAAAGATTTTGGATATCTGGTAATTTCATTTAGTGCCCAAAACAGAAATAGTAGACTTGAGTTACTACAACCTGCTGAAAATATGCAGAAAGAGGAATTTCCTCTCAGTCAAAATTACATACTGTGTTTATAATGACTGTAATTTTTATCAGGGATTTGAAGACAAGGGCAATTTTTGTCATATATAAATTATATATATTAACTGAAAAGAAAGGTAGCTGTTAGGTGTACAGTGCTCCTGGCTAGTGGTAAATTTGCACCTTTCTGAAGGATATTATTATTTCTTTGACCTAAATAAATTGCCATTCTTATCACAAAAGAGCTCTATTATTCTAAAGTCTTAAAGAAAGAATTGAAAATTCTCTTCTATCAAAACGTATAAATGTCTTTTAAAGTAAACACTCTGAACATCTTTAAAATATTGGAAGATTAGGAAAAAGTCATTGTTTTCTTCTATTATATAATATTTATAATTCCCACCTACTGTTTGTTCCAAGATGACATTTAAATGTGCATGTTTAACTTAACAATTATAAAAGTATTTACTGTAAGCCTAGAACAAATTAGTACATTAATTTTTGTGTATCATGGAAAAACTGATGGTTAGTACATTTTTAGTTAAATATTTGCAAAGTATATATGCCTTTGATATGGCATTTAAATTCAGATATAGAGAATGAGCCAATACTTGAGACATGAGGTAATTGTATATTTATCAGGAAATGTTGGATGACTTCTTAAGAGATTTTAGTCTTAAAAAGATTGTTAGTCAAAATGAATTAATTTTGTAGGTAAAGCAGCCAAAATTGTTGGCAGAATTAATAATATATACATTGTGTGATTGCTGAGGTACTTCAAAGACCTTTTCGTAGTAAATGCCTTGCCTATAATAAGATTACTATTGTTTCTTTAGAATTTGAATTTCTAATGCTAAACTAATTTAATTTTTTCTAAAGAAGAGTTTTTACTTCATCTCCAATGCCTACAAATATATTGCCAGATGTTATCTGACACTGATGTTATCTGTTGCTCAAGAATCTCCCCTAATTAGTGGATATAATTGCCTACATTAATGTGTTGAAGTGTACAGATATCAGAATTAAGTGAAATTATAATGTCAGCTAAGTTTGGAGTTAAAGAATGTAACAATTTACAGCCTAGAATTATCAGGAAAGACCAATCAACACTGGACTGATTTTAGGACCTAAAAAGATTGATGCCAGTCTGAAGGTGCTTACTGGTAAGGCCAGAAAAGGGAAAACCTATATTATGGCCTCTGAAAAAAGAAATAAGCAAAAGACATGGTGAATACATAAAAGATTTTTGCCTCTGGCACCCTGAAACTTCATCTTTTTCAGAATAGAAGTTCATAATACTCTGACCATATAAAATGAAAACGATGTTATATTTTGTGCTCTTGTCTAATATGGTAGGTAGGTTATGTTATGGAAAATGGAAAAGCTCAATTTCTCATAAGAAACTGAAATCCATTCATGTGATGGGGAGTGTTGGAAACCCAGGTGTAAGGGAATATAGTTTTTTTTTTTTATTTTTCTTTTTCAATTAGAAAAAAATGTATATAAATAAAGAGTGACAGTGATAGAGAAAAAATTAACTCCACATACAATTTTCAAAAAATCAGAAGCAATCATCTAGTTTAGTAATATATGACAATGTTCCACACAAACTTAAAGTAATGGTTATTTTATAAATTTTAATACTTATGATAATTAAAGAAAGGCAATTAAACAAATTTGCTCATAGGAATGAAGGAGACTGACAAAGTAAGCAGGTGAGAAAATGACATCTGTCGGGCGCACCTGTGGCTCAGTTGGCAGGGTGCTGGCCCCATATACCGAGGGTGGTGGCTTTGAACCCAGCCCCAGCCAAATTGCAACCAAAAAAAAATAAAGAAAAAAAAATAATGTCTGTGTAAAAGGAATGGAAAATTAGAAACTAAGATCCAGGGGCTCTTGTTTTGTCACTTTTATTCATTGTGGTATTTAGACCTAGTATTTTGTGTCTAAAATGCATCTTGGTACTCAAAGGAATATATATTTTCTTTGTTTCATTGATGTGAAAAGAATTTTACAAAATTATAATGGGAAGCAACTTTGAGCTGTATCAAATAACATTCTAATGTAAAGAGTACTTTTATAGTACTATTAAAGATAGGATATGCAGGTAGATGGTAAGTATTTCCAATTGTATATGAAACCAGCACATTGTACCCCGTAAATGCATTATTGTACACAGCTATGACTGAATAAATAAAAAAAGTATACTCATGTAAAGTTTGCTTTTTTTTTTTATTAAATCATAGCTGTGTACATTAATTCAATCATGGGGCACCATACACTAGTTTTACAGAACATTTGACACGTTTTCATCCCACTGCTTAACATAGCCTTCCTGGCATTTTCTTAGTTATTGTGTTAAGACATTTATATTCTACATTTACTAAGTTTCACATGTACCCTTGTAAGATGCACCACAGGTGTAATCCCACCATCACAGTCCCTCTGCCCATCCTCCTGCCTCCCTCCCTTCCCTCTCCCCCTTCCCCTTATTCTTGGGTTATAACTGGGTTATAGTTTTCATGTGAAAGCCATAAATTAGTTTCATAGTAGGGCTGAGTACACTGGATACTTTTTCTTCCATTCTTGAGACACTTTACTAAGAAGAATAAGTTCCAGCTCCATCCATATAAACATGAAAGAGGTAAAGTCTCCATCTTTCTTTAAGGCTGCATAATATTCCATGGTGTACATATACCACAATTTATAAATGCATTCGTGGATCGATGGGCACTTGGGCTTTTTCAATGACTTAGCAATTATGAATTGGGCTACAATAAACATTGTGGTACAAATATCTTTGTTATGATGTGATTCTTGGTCTTCTGGGTATATGCCTAGTAGAGGAATTACAGGATTGAATGGCAGATCTATTTTTAGATCTCTAAGTGTTCTCCAAACATCTCTCCAAAAGGAATGTATTAATTTGCATTCCCACCAGCATTGTAGAAGTGTTCCCTTTTCTCCACATCCGCGCCAACATCTCTGGTCTTGGGATTTTGTGATATGGGCTAATCTTACTGGAGTTAGATGGTATCTCAAGGTAGTTTTGATTTGCATTTCTCTGATGATTAAGGACGTTGAGCAATTTTTCATATGTCTGTAGGTCGTGCACCTGTCTTCTTCAGAGAAGTTTCTCTTCAAGTCCCTGGCACAGCCTGCCATGGGGTCACTTCTTCTTTTCTTGCTGATACGTTTGAGTTCTCTGTGGATTCTGGTTATTAAACCTTTGTCGGAGACATAACGTGCAAATACCTTCTCCCATTCTGAGGGCTGTCTGCTTGCTTTACTTACTGTGTTCTTGGCAGTGCAAAAGCTTTTTAGTTTGATCAGGTCCCAGTAGAGTATTTTTGAAGCTGCTTCAATTGCCCTGGGGGTCCTCCTCATAAAATACTCGCCCAGACCAATTTCTTCAAGGGTTTTCCGTGCACTCTCCTCTAGTATTTTTATAGTTTCATGTCTTAAGTTTAAATCTTTAATCCAGTGAGAGTGTATCTTAGCTAATGGTGAAAGGTGTGGGTCCACTTTCAGTCTTCTACAGGTTGCCAGCCAGTTCACCCAGCACCATTTGTTAAATAGGGAATCTTTTCCCCACTGAATGTTTTTGATTGGCTTGTCAAAGATCAAATAATGGTAAGTAGCTGGATTCATCTCTTGGTTCTCTATTCTGTTCCAGACATCTACTTCTCTGTTTTTGTGCCAGTACCATGCTGTTTTGATCACTATCGATTTATAGTATAGTCTGAGGTCTGGTAGCATGATTCCTCCTGCTTTGTTTTTATTTCTGAGTAATGTCTTGGCTATTCGAGGTTTTTTTCTGATTCCATATACAATGAGGTGTTATTTTTTCAAGATCTTTAAAGTATGACAGTGGAGCTTTAATAGGGATTGCATTAAAATTGTAAATTGCTTTGGGTAGTATGGACATTTTAACAATGTTGATTCTTCTCAGCCATGAGCATGGTATGTTTTTCCATTTGTTAACATTTTCAGCTATTTCTTTTCTTAGAGTTTCATAGTTCTCTTTATAGAGATCTTTCAAGTCCTTTGTTAGATACACTCACAAATACTTCATCTTCTTTGGCAGCACTGTGAATGGAATAGAGTCCTTAACTGTTTTTTTTTTTTTTCAGCTGGACTATTGTTGGTATATATAAAGGCTACCGATTTATGAATGTTGATTTTGTAACCTGAGATGCTGCTGTATTCCTTGATCACTTCTAAGAGTTTTCAGGTAGAATCCCTGGTGTTTTCCAGATATACAATCATATGATCTGCAAGGAGCAAAAGTTTGATCTCTTCTGACCCTGTATGGATACCCTTGATCACCTTTTCTTCCCTTATTGCAATGGCTAAAACTTCCATTACAATGTTAAAGAGTAATGGAGACAATGGGCAGCCTTGTCTAGTTCCTGATCTGAGTGGAATTTAACTCCATTCAGTACGATATTGGCTGTGGGTTTGCTGTAGATGGCCTCTATCAGTTTAAGAAATGTCCCTTCTATACTAATTTTCTTAAGTGTTCTGATCATGAAGGGATGCTGGATATTATCAAAAGTTTTTCTGCATCAATTGAGAGAATCATATGGTCTTTATTTTTTTTAATTTGTTTATGTGCTGAATTATACTTATAGATTTACATATATTGAATCAGCCTGGAGACCCTGGGATAAAACCAACTTGGTCTTGATGTATAATTTGTTTGATGTGTGGCTGGATTCTGTTAGTTAGAATCTTGTTGAATATTTTTGCATCTATGTTTATTAGTGATATTGTTCTATAATTTTCTTTTCTTGTTGGGTCTTTTCCTGGTTTGGGGATCATAGTGATGTTTGCTTCATAGAACGTGATGGGTAGTCTTCCTTCTTCTATATTTTGGAACAGGTTGAGTAATATAGGTACTAGTTCCTCTTTAAAGGTTTGGTAGAATTCTGACGTGAAGCCATCTGGTCCCAGGCTTTTCTTTTTAGGGAGATTTCATATGGTTGATGCTATTTCAGAACTTGATATTGGCCTATTCGACATTTCCCCTTGATTCTGGCTAAGTCTTGGAAGGTGACATGCTTCCAAGTATTGGTCAATTTCCTTGAGATTTTCATATTTCTGAAAATAAATTTTCTTGTAATATTCATTAAGGATTTTTTGAATTTCTGAGGAGTCTGTTGTAATTTTGTCTTTGTTGTTTCTGATTGATGAAATTAGAGATTTTCCTCTTTTTTTTCTGGTTAGGTTAGCCAAAGGTTTATCTATTTCATTTACCTTTTCTAAACACCAAATTTTTGATTATTGATCTGTTGTATAATTCTTTTTTTTCAATTTCATTTAATTGTGCTCTAAATTTGGTTATTTCTTTTCATCTACTCGGTTTTGGGTTGAAATGTTCTTCCTTTTCCAGTTGCTTGAGATGTTCCATTAAGTTGTTAACTTCCTCTCTTTCCGTTCTCTTAAGGAAGGCTTGCAGTGCTACAAATTTCCCTCTTAGGACTTTGTGGTATCCCAGAGGTTCTGATAATTCATGTCTTCATTGTTGTTTTGGTCCAAAAATTTGGCAATTTTTTTCTTAATTTTCTTTTATCTTTCAGCATAAGTTTATTTAACTTCCATGTGTTTGTATGAGTATGCAGATTCCTATTGTTATTGAGTTCAACTTTTATTCCGTGGTGGTCTGAGAAAATGCAAGGAATAATTTCTATTCCTTTAAATTTACTGAGGTTAGACTTGTGTCCTAAGACGTGATCGATTTTGGAGTTTGTTCCATGGGCTGATGAGAAGTATGTGTATTCAGTTTTTTGGGGATGAAATGTTCTGTAGATGTCTATTAAATCCAAATGTTGGATGGTTAGGTTTAAATCTAAAATTTCTTTGCTCAGCTTCTTCTTGGAGGATCTATCTAACACTGCCAAAGGAGTTTTTTTTTTTTTTTTTTTTTTTTTTATTGTTGGGGATTCATTGAGGGTACAATAAACCAGGTTACACTGATTGCAATTGTTAGGTAAAGTCCCTCTTGCAATCATGAAGGAGTTTTGAAATCTCAGAAAATTATGGAGCTGGAACAAATCAAGTTGCTAATGTCTGTTAGAGTTTCTCTTATAAATTGAGGCACATTCTTGTTGGGTGGATAAATATTAATAATTGAAATCTCATCATATTGAGTATTACCCTTAACAAATATGAAGTGACCATTCTTATCCTTTCTTCCTTTTGTTGGTTTAAAGCCTATTGTGTCTGAAAATAGAATTGTAACACCTGCTTATTTCTGATTACCATTTGCCTGAAATATAGATGACCATCTTTTCACCCTAAGTCTATATTTATCTTTTAATGCAAGATGTGATTCTTGTGTGCAGCAAATATCTGGCCTGAGTTTTTGTATCCAGTCAGCCAACCTGTGCCTCCTTAGAGGACAGTTTAAGCTATTCACATTAATGGAGAATATTGATAAGTCTGGTAAAATTTTGGGTATTGAGTTTTTCGAAAGTCAAAGGTGGACATTTTTAATCATTTTGCGATTGTGGAAGTTGGAGTTTGATCAAAAGTTTCTGAGTGAGTTTACTTTTTTTGTAGAGGATTGGGCTGCTCATTATGGAGGATAGGTCTGAGAATGTCCTGAAGAGCTGGTTTGGTTATGGCAAATTTCTTCAACATATGAATGTCATTAAAGTATTTAATTTCTCCATCATAAGTGAAACTCAGTTTAGCTGGATACAGGATCTGGGGTTGAAAGTTATTTTGTTTTAGGAGATTAAAAGTCGATGACCACCCTCTTCTTGCTTGAAAATTTTCAGCAGAGAGATCTGCCATCATTCTAATATTCTTCCCTTTGTAGGAAATGGATTTCTTATGTCTAGCTGCTTTCAGAATTTTCTCCTTCATCTTAACGTTAGTTAAGTTAATTATGATATGCCTGGGGGATGTCTTATTCGGGTTGAGTCGTGCTGGGGTTCTGAAACTGTTTGCTATCTGAATGTCAGAATCTCTTGGCATGTCTGGGAAATTCTCTTTCATAATTTCATGGTGAAGGGCCTCTGTGCCTAGTGAATCCACTTCATCACTTTCAGGGATTCCCCTGAGGTGGATATTAGCCTTATTCAAATTATCCCAGAGCTCTCTGAGAGATTGATCCATTTTTGGTCTCCATTTCTCTTCCTCTTTGAGAGTTTTGAAGGGTTCAAAAGCTTTGTCTTCAGTGTCAGAAATCCTTTCTTCTGCTTGCTGCACTCTGTTACTGATGGATTCTACTGTATTTTTCAGATCTTTGAGGGCTGCAAATTCTTGCTTCTGTGTGTCACAATCTTTGATGGTTTTGTCTTTAAATTCATTAAATTCTTGAGACAAATTTTGAATTTCTCCTCAAATTTCTAATTTCGACTTTTGAATTACTCCTCAAATTTCTAATTCCAAATTTTCCTCCATTCTATTAATCTTTTTTGCAATGCAAATTCTGAGTTCGATTTCTGACATCTTGGCCAGCTGTTTATGGATGGGATCTTCAGTTACATCTGCCATATCTTTCCTTGGTTGGTTGATCTATTTTGGTTATTCATGTTACCAGAGCTTTTATGCTGATTCCGCCCCATGATTATTTTACACCATTTGACTTTTCCCCTAGAGCTTTGTTGAGGACCTGTGCAGTGCTATGGACTGAGAAACTGGGGACCTGTTTGGTGTGGTGGGGCTAAGTCGTTCTGTCTTGTTTTCAGCTGGTCTCTGTTTGACCCTAGTGAAACAGTTACTCTGGATTGAAGTTTCAGCTGTGGAGATATACCAGCAATTAAGTCACCCTGGCTCCCCACGGTTAACAATTGGAAAAGGAAAATCAAACCTTCCTACAACCACACACCCAGGGCACCACTTGGATAGTCCTCGGGCAACTGGCTCAGTTCAAAAGGTCCAAATCATTTGTCTCAGTCAGCACCTGTCTCAGGTGGGAGATTTTAAAAGGTCTCTGGCAACTAGATCGCAGGGTCTGCTGACAACTCAAATATGACTTGATCCGGTGCTCCGTGATGTCAAGAAGATCCACCCAGCAAATAGATTAGTCTGGGAAGGTTGATGCCTCCTTCTTCACCTTGCACCTCTGTCACACCCAGTCACTGATAACCCTGCAGGGCTGTGACCCAGTTGCCTACAATGAGCGGATATTCCAGGGGTTTTCCCCTGCCTGAATCACAAGGAAATCTATGTCTGCCCAGTCAGGCCACTGCTCTCTGCCTCTATCTAGCTGGGGGAGGTGAGGCCTGACAACCTCGGGCACTTGATGGAGGCTGGGTGGTGTTCACTCAGTTCCAGCCCCACCCCTGATTCATGTTACTGGCAGAACAGAACAGAACAACTTTGCAGGAATTGTTTTTCTGTCCCTGCTAAATTCCCCTGCAGAAGAGAAGCTGTTTGTGTTTGAAACACAGTTACCTGTCAGATCCAGCCTCTTCCTGCCCTCCTTTGTTTAAGCTGACGGTCCCCTGGGGGCCAGGTGCATCTTAGGCTCAGTAAAGCGGTCTTCTGGGTCAGCCCCGCCCTGGGAATCTCCAGGCTCTGCACATGCATTTTCTGGTTCCCACGCTCCACCCAGGATGGTACCACCTCAGGCAAACCCTTTACTCACAGGGCCTGCGTTTCAGTCCCAGATCTGTTCTGCGGTGGTTGCCACCTGCGAAGATGCCCGGACTCCTCTGATTGCCCAGAGAGACAGGGGGTGTGGCTTCGGAATATCCATGGTGAGCCCTATTGTTACCAAAAATGACTGTTGCTCTGCACCTCAGGGAATTGCCACTCCGGCATTGTTCCCTCTTAGCCAACCGTCCTCTCCTCACTCCTGTGCTGCAGAATCAGCACTGACCAGCTGCAGTCCAGGCCCTGTCCACATCCCTCAAGAAATCACCCAAGAATTTGGACTCCTGGGGGACAGGCCTCCAGACCTCAGAGTGAGAGTGGAAGGGAGTGCTGGGTGCTCAGAATTGCAGGTAGAGAATATATACAGTTTTATACAGTTTTATGCCTGGCAGGAGAACACCATGGCACACTAGTAGGGGAGGTAGGTCCAGTTTTTAGAGGGTCTCTCTCGTGGAGTATAATGGAAGGACCTTTGAGCTCTGTTCATGTGTTTTTGGGGCACTCCAAGCCATTCTCATGGGGAAAGAGACTCCCGTCCACTTGGTGATGGATTTTATACCCTTTGTTTGTATCCTTGGGGTTTCAGCTTGCCTCAGTGTGTTCTTCAACCTTCTCTCTTGGTGTAGCTCTAATCCACCTGATTACTTGCTAAATTTCTGTCCTTTAACTTTCCTTCTGGATGGGAGCCTCTGTGGAAAGCTGGCTTCAGTCAGCCATCTTGTCTCCACCCCCCTAAAGTTTGCTTTAAAGTGAAGACAGAATCCTTGTGATTTGTTATGTGATGTTAATCAAGTGTTTTTTTTTTTTTTTACTTTATTTTGGCTATAGTGTAATATTATAAATGACAAATTTTGTTTTTTGCTTCAGACAAGTTATCTAAGTGTCATGGTATAAGTATTCAACAGATACCTGTGTGATTAATTCATAAATAACAATTTTTACAGAGGAATTGAAGAATGGTTATTCTGGTACTTAATTTGGACAAATCAAGAAGAAAATATTCAAAAGAAAAATAAGGACTTTCATTGAAACAGTGATTAAGGAAAATAAAAGAACTTCAGTCTATACAACTAATACTGATTTAGTACCAGATATGAGGGAGACAATTACAAATAGAACACAAACCATGAGCATTGAAGCAGAAAATGTTGTGGACTGTGTTGCCATGATAAAGAAAAAAATTTCTTAAGGAATTAAGAGGACAAGAAAATATTCTCAGCTGAAGGAAAACTAAGAGAATTTGCTGTTAGCAAACCTAATCTTAAAGAATGACTGAAGTAGCAAATAAAACACTTTATATAATGGTAAAATTATTAGTCACCAAGAAGATATAGCAGTGCGAAATATGCATGCACCAAACAACCAAGCTGCAAAATATGTCAGTCAAAAACTGGCTAAACTGGAAAGAGTAGTATACACATTCACAATTTGAGCTGGAGAATTCAATATCCTTTTTTAACAACTGATAAAAGATATAGACAGAAAATAATTAAGGATGTAGAAAAACTTAATATCATAATAAACAATATCTATTTGATATATTACACTCAACAATTGTAGAATTCATGATCTTTTTTTAAATGCCCATAAAACATAGATTATGATAAACTCTCCTGGTCCATAAACTGAACCTCAAGATTTTATTTTTTAAACAAAATGACATACAATGTGTTCAATGTGTTTTCTGACAAGAATAGTTTCAAACTAGATATAAATATCAGAAAGATAACAGGAAAATATGCAACCACTTTGATACTAACAGGAGACTTCTAAAAAATCTGGTCAATAAAAAAGCCTCAAGATAAATAAAAATTACAATATTAAATTATAAATTTTATAGGACACAGTTAAATCTTTGATGAAGTGAAAAATTATGGCATTATATGCATACATTAGAAAAGAGAAAAAGTCTCAAATCAAAATCTTAATTCCCACACCAAAAAACTAGAAAAAGCATAGCAACATGAACCCAAAGCAAAGAGAAATAAATATAAAAAATAAAATCAGAAAATAATAAATGGGAAAATTAATTTAAAATGATTCAAAGGTCTATCAATAAAATAGAAAAACTTCTAAGACTAGTTAAGAGGAAAAAACTGCAAATTACCATTATCAGATCCTGAAACATTGATAGAATGATAAGGGAATGCTGCAAAAATCTCTACACACTTAAATTTCAACAATGTAGGTGAAATATATTGACTCCTAAGACACTCTTAACAAATAAGAATAAAATAAGAGGAATCACTATATCTGATTTGAAGACATTATATTATAGCATTAAACAAGATCGGGTGGTACTTGAGGATGGATAGAATGTATTAAATAAAATGATCCATATAACTATAGTCAACTTATTTTTGAAAAAAATGTGAAAGCAGTAAAATGAAATATGGATAGTTTTTTAAACAAAACGTGTAAAACAGTTAGATATCTATAGTCCCAGAATGGAGGAGAACTTCTATACCATACACATTATGAAACCACATATGTGAAAAACTCTATAACTCAAATATATAAATGACTCTCAAAAGTTAACAAGTAAAACAAGTTATCTAAAAATGGGCAAAATAGGTGAGAAGGCATTTCATAAAAAAAGTATATGGATGGTGAGTGAGCACACGAAAAGATGTTAAACATAACTAACAGGGAAACACATATTAAGACCTCAACAAGATATCACAGAACATGTATTAGAAGAGCTAAATAAAATTAAGGACAAAAGAATAATGCCAAATCCTACCATAGGATTCAGAGTAAGCATATCTCTTGTTCATTTCTCATGGGAATGTAAAATTGTACAGCCATTTAAAAATATTTTTGGCAGGTTCTTTAAAAATTAAATATACAAATACCATATGACCCAGCAATTCTGCTCTTGAGTATTTATCTAGAGAAATTAAATGTGTGTCCACATAATAAATCTTTACATGATTGTCTATAGTATATTTTTTTTAATAGTCAAAGACTAGGAATAACCACAGTGAATTAATTTTTGTGCGTGGTGAGAGATAGAAGTAAGTTTCATTCTTCTACATGTGGCTATCCAGTTTTCCTAGCACCATTTATTGAATAGTTTCTTTTCTGCAGTGTGCATTTTTGTTTGCTTTTTAAAGTATCACTTGGCTTTAGGTAATTAGTTTTATACCTGGGTTCTCTATTCTGCTCCATTGGTCCGGGTCTCGATTTTTGTGCCAGTACCATGTTGTGGGTTACCGTAGACATGTAGTATAGTTTAAAGTCTAGCAATGTGATGACACCAGATTTCTTCCATTTGCTTAAGATAGATTCAGCTGTTTGGGCTCTTTTCTGGTTCAAATGAAATATAGAATTATTTTTCTAGATCTATGAAATATGACCTTGCTATTTTGTTTGGGATTGCATTAAAACTATAAACCACTTTGGGTTATATAGATATTTTAATAATGTTGAATCTACAAATCCATGAGTATATGTTTTTCCATTTTTTTGTGTCCTCTGAAATTTTTTCCTCAATGTTTTAGTAGAGATCTTTCACTTCCTTAATTAAGTATATCCCTAGATATTTTATTTTCTTCATAACCATTGTGAATGATATTGTCATTGATTTGACTTCTACTTTGACTGTTGTTGGTATATAGAAATGCTACTTATTTGTGTACATTGATTTTAAAACTTGAGACTTTGCTGAATTTCTTTATCAATTCCAGGAGTCTCTTCATGGAATATTGACATTTTTTCTATATACAAAATCATATCTTCAGTGAAAACCAATAGTTTGACTTTCTCTTTCCTGATTTGGATACCCTTCATTTCTTCCTTTTGTTTGATTACTCTGGATTGGAATTCTAGTACTATGTTTGAATATAAGTGATGATCGTGGGCATCCTTGTCTTTTTGCAGAACTCTTGGGAAAAGCTTTCAACTTTCCCCCCTTCAGTATGTTTGTTGGCTGCTGGTTTGTCATATATGGTTTTATAATTTTGAGATATGTTCCTTCTATGGCTAATTTCTTAAGAGTTCTGTTTTTATCATGAAAAAGTGCTGGATTTTTTCAAATGCTTTTTTTTTTTGCATCTTTTAAGATAATCATATGGTCTTTGTTTTTGCTTTTGTTTATGTGATGAATCATATTTATTGATTAATATATGTTGAATTATCCTTGAACTATCACATGTACCCTTGTAAGATGCACTGTAGGTATAATCCCACCCATTCATTCCTGAGATGAATTCCACTTGATGGTGATTTTCTTTCTGATTCAGTTTGCTAGTATTTTATTGAGGATTTTTACATTTATATTCATAAGGGATATTGGTCTGCAGTTTTCATTTTATGTTCTGTCCTTTCCTGGCTTTAGTATCAGAGTGATACTGTCTTCATAGAATGTCTCCAAGAGCATTCTGTCCTTCTCAATGTTATGGAATAATTTCACTACTATGGGTACCAGCTCTTCTTTGTAGGTCTGGCAGAATTTGGCTGTGAATCCACCTGACCCAGGGCTTTTTGTTGTTCAAAAATTTTTCATTGCTGTTTCAATCTCATTGCTCATTATTGATCTGTAGACAACTTGTTGTTCTTTCTGGCTGAGTCTTGAGAGGTTGTATATTTCCAATAATTTGTCCATTTCCTGTATATTTTCTACTTTATACGTGTAGAGATTTTTATAGTCTTCATGAGTGATGTTTTGTACTTTGCGGGTATTAATTTTATTTTTTTATTTATTTTTATTTTTTTTCCTTTTACCGTTTTCCTCTTTAATGACTCCACTATTTTGTGTTAAAATATACATAACACAAAATTTAACATTTTACCCATTTCAAGTGTACATTTTATTTTTTTATTTTTATTTATTTATTTATTTTTATTAAATCATAGCTGTGTACATTAGTATGATCATGGGGCACCATACACTTGGTTCATAGATGATTTGACACATTTTTATCACATGAAAGCTATAACCCGGGTATTAATTTTAATGTCCCCTTTTTCATTTCTGATTGAAATTATTTGGGTCATTTCTCTTCAATTCCTGGTTAATTAAGCCAAGAGCTCCATTGAGTTTCCCTTTCAAAAGAAATATTTTTTTTCTTTTGTATTTGTTTTGTTTTCCAATTTATTAAATTCTTCTTTCATCTTTGTTATTTGTTTTCCTCTGCTGGTTTTGAAGTTGCTTTGCTCCTCCTTTTCTAGTTCCTTGACATGTGATATTAGGCTGTTGATTTGTGACATTTATGTTTTTTGATGTGTGCATTTCAGGTTATAAATTTTCCCCTTTGGAATAATTTTCCTGAATGCTATATATTTTGGTAGATTATGTCCCCTTTGATGTTCAGTTCAAAGGGTCTTTTAATTTTCATCTTAATTTCATCATTGAACCAGTAATCATTCAGTAGCAGGTTGTTTAACTTCTGTGACTTTGTATAGATATGAGTGTTTCTTTTATCATTGATTTCTAGTTTTATTCTTATGGTCTGATAAGATAAACAGTATGATTTCAAATTTTTTTTTTCATTTTTTAAGACATGTTTTGTGGCCTAAGATATGATCACTACTGGGTAATGTCCTAGGGACTGGTGGGAAGAATATAAACAGGGTACCAGAAACATATACACATTTCAAGAGATGTTATCTATGTATTAATTTTCAAAGTTCAATTGAAGGTACTGTTGTTGTTGGTTAAGTATACCTACACATGATACATACACCCATTTTACCCGAAATTCATAAATTATTGGGAAGGATCAATTTTAATTAAAACAAGATCTCTTAAAATTTGTATACCCTGGAGCGGGGCAGAATTATAAAAGGGACTTTACCTAAAAAAAATACAATCCTTGTAACCTGGTTCTTTGTACCCTCAACGAATCCCCAACAATAAAAAGCCACAAATTGTATACCCTTTTATGGCACCCTTGGTATAGTCAGTATTTGAAGGGTAGAATGTAATGTAAATGTCCGTATTTTTTTTTTGTAAATGTCCATATGTTAATTCAACATAGATGAAAGACTTAAATGTAAGCCATGAATACATAAGAATTCTTGTATAAAGTGGGAAACACTCTTCTAGATATCAGCTTAGGCAAAGGATTTATGACTAATACCCCAGTAGCACTTACAGCAGCAAGAAGAATAAATAAATGGATTTGATTAAAAAGCTTCTGCATAGCCAAGGAAATAATCCACAGAGCAAATAAACAACCTACAGAATGGGAGAGGATATTCATGAATTACACATCCAGTAAAGGACTAATATCTAGATTCTACAAAGAATTAAAACAAATCAGCAAGAAAACACCACCACCATTAAACAGTGGGGGGAAAAACATGAACAGAAGCTTTTCAGAAGAAGATTGACAAATGGTGAACACTTTTTCTAGGATAAGTTTGTGAACTTCATTGTCAGACCTCATATAATGATAGCTCTGATGGCCATTCCAGAAAGTTTCAAAATTGCTTTAAAGGGTGGACTAAGTGCTAACCTTGGTGCATAGCTTCCCAAGAGGAGTACTGCGAAGGTGACCGTAGTGATAATTCAGCAATGAGGTTATGTAGCACTTTTTCTAGGATGAGTTCACAACCCTTATTATCCAACCTCATGCAACTGTTGGTTTGGAAACAACACTGTATTTAAAAGTTATTGTTAGGGGAAGCTGTTTAACAGGCACATGAAATCTCTCTGAATTATCTTTGTGACTTCTTGTGAATTTATGCTTATTTCAATGATAATGGTATATATTATTTTATATGCTGCTGAATTGTGTTTGTAACATTTCGTTCAGCATGTTTGCATATATATTCTTGAAGTGTATTGTTCTCTAATTTTCTTTTTTCTCTTTCTTTTCTTTATTTATCCCTTCCTTTATTTTCTCTTCCCTTCCTTTCTCTAGTTTGGGAGGTGAAAATAATATTGGGCTAATAAAATGAGTTGGGAAATACTCCCTTCTTTTCTGTTTTCATGAAGAGAGCGTGTAAAAATTGTGTTCATATGAAAGCTATAGCCCAATTATAACCTAAGAATATGGGGAAAGGAGAAAGGGAGGGGAGGGGGGAGGATGGGCCAAGGGAGGGTAATTGGTGGGAACACACCTATGGTACATCTTACAAGGGTACATGTGAAACTTACTAAATGTAGAATATAAATATCTTAACACAATAACTAAGAAAATGCCAGGAAGGCTATGTTAACCAATGTGATGAAAATATGTCAAATGGTATATAAAACCAGTGTATGGTGCCCCATGATTGCATTAATGTGCACAGCTATGATTTAATAATAAATAAATTTTAAAAAATAATTTAAAAAATTGGTATAATTCTCCAATGAGACCATCTGGGCCTAGAGATTAATTATTCTGCTGCTTTTAAATTATACATTCAATTTCTTTAATATCCAGGAGACTATACATGTCGTCTCTTTCATCTTGATTGAGTTTTGGCAGCTTTTGGTTTTCAAGGAATAGCTCCATTTATTTTATGCTGTGGAATTTATGTGTGTAACTTTGCTCATGTCATTCTCTTATTATCCTTTTAAAGGCTTTAAAACCTGTAGTGATATCTCTTGTTTCCTTCCTATTTTTGATGATTTGAATCTTCTCTTTTTTCCAAATCTTTATCACTATTTCTAGAGGTTTATAAATTGTATTGAATTTTTTCGAAGAACTATATTTTTGTTACAGTTATTTTTCTCTGTGGTTTTTGGGTTTTCACTATTATTTATTTCAGCCTTTGTATTTATCGCTTTATTCCTGTTTCTTGGTTTGGGTTTATTTTGCTCTCCTGTTGCTAGCTTCTTTATAGCACTGAATATAAAAGGGAGTCCAAGGGAGTCTTCTGATGGAATTCTTTTGTATGTATCCACTGTGGTGGAGTATTCACACAAAATACATTTGTGATAAAATTTCCTTGAACAAAATACACACACACATGCACAAATGACTGCATGTGAAACTGGAGAAATCAGAATAAGATTCTTTCATGTTTTTGATTTTGTTCTATAGCTGTGCAAGAAGAAGCAGTGTGAAAATATATAAGAACTTTTTGAGTTGTTTTTTACAAGTGTATGTGGCTCTATAATAATGCAAAATAAAAGGGTTTTAAAAAATGAAGGTGAAATAAAGAGGGTGTCAGTTTTCTAAAAGCTGAGATAATTTTTTTTATTGTTGAGGATTCATTGAGGAAGTAAAATGTGAGATATAAAAAAATAAAAAAATAAAAGCTGAGATAATTTATCTCTGTAGTTCTATACCAATGTAAGTTCTAAAGGACTTTGGCTTTCTACAGGGTGAAAGAAAACGATTCTAGATGGAAAACAGACATGCAAGAATAAATAAACTTCTCCAAAAAAGAGTTAAAATATGGGTAGATTTTTTTTAAAAAAAAAAACCAACTGATTATTTATAGCAATTATACTAGCATCCCATATAGGATATCTACATTATTTAGAAGTAAAACAATTGACAATAGAGAATAGAAATAAAAGAAAAATAGGACAAACAAAAAATAATAAGATGGTAGATTACATATTAAACACTTTGGTTAAAAATTGTCATACGTCATACTGAACAAAACAGAGCCCTATGTTTAGAAGAAAACCACATTATTTATAAAGACACAGACAGGTTTCTCCAAGTATGCAAACCCTAACCAAAGAAATATTGATGTGGCTATATTGATATTAAACAAGGAAGGCTTTCAGGCAAGAAATAGTATGAGGTAAACAGCATTTTATAATGATAAAAATGAGCTAATTCAACATGAATATATAGAAAAATAAATCTGGATGAGCCTAATAATGTACCTTTAAAATGAGCGAAATTAACAAGTAAATGAAAACCTGGCAAATCGACAATCATATTGGGTATCTTAATGTGTGTCTTTAGTAACTGATACAACATGCATATAAAGAGGCTGAAGTGCAGTAACTCCAAGGGGAGTGGAAGAAAGAATATGTAGGGGGAAGTAATGGAATAACTTGGGTAAAAAAAAAAAAAATTACCTTTGACTTTCTCTATCAAATAATCAGGGTTCTTAGACATTATGCTGCTTAAAATTTTGAAAATTATCTAGAATGTTAAATATATTTAATATGACAAGTTTTGTATATTTTTAGTAAAAAGTAAAATAAAACAACAATCCTGACGGCAACACCCACCCCCCTGCTATTTCCCTATATCATTCTACTCTTTGACCTATTTTAACTTGACTTCTATCTTCACCACTCCCCTGAAATTGCTCGTATTCAGCTCACTGTATCCTTTATATTCTTCATGTACTTCTCTTTAGTTATAGACTCAGTATATTTTCCAAACATATTTGATTCAGTTGACTATTTCCTCTATTTTTAAACTCCCTATGCCTTTAACTTATCTAATGTTACATTTTAAATGTTTTCTTGCTCTATGGACATTCCTTCTCAGTATCCTGGTAGTCTCATTCTTTTCCATCCAACCATTAATTGTTGGAGTTCCTCAGGGTGCCATCTTAGCTTCTTGTCACCCCTCATGGCTTACTCTGTCTTTATTTTGCTCAGATGTAGGGCTTAATGTAGCCTCAAATGTTGTCACATCTCAAATCTTTGTCTTTTGAAATACAGGCACTAATATTTGTGTTATCCTGTGAGTCTTTGAGTGTCTTCCAAGAATCTCAAATGCAAAAGAAATAAAATTGAAGACATCATCTTCTTTCTAACCTGGCTTTTCCAGAAAATCTGCCACCATTCACTTAATTACTCAGATTGAAATTATGGGAATAAATGTCTAATATTTCATATCCCTGAACCTTCCTCAATTTTCAATCAATTGCTACGTTTAATCTCTTAATAAATTATCCCTTGTATATGTCACCCAATGATCAATCACCTAATAAGATCTCCCTTTTAAATATCTCTGGAATCTAACCACTACTTTCTACCCTTATTTGCCAGAAATCTGGTCAAATGGCATTGCTCACTATACTGTCCTTATGACAGCTTGCAAGAACCTGAGTGGGAGTATCCCCCATACTTACTTTTTTCCCTTTTCTCCTATACTGCCCCTTGTGCCCCTTTACTTTACCCCAATTACACTGACTGGGATTATTTTTATTCAAACATTCTAAGCTTATTACCACTTGGGACATTTTCATTAGCTGTCCTTTCCTACCAAGGACATTCTTCCAGAGATATCACAAGGCTCACTCCTTTCATCCTAGTCTCTACTCAAATGGCACCAACCCTGAAAGTACTTTCTGTACTTCTCTTTTTTCAGTAACACTAACCTGGCCTTGAATTTTTCCCATTTCTTTGCCTGACTTTACTTTTCTTTATAGTATTTATATCACCACCTGGTGTCTAATTATTAACTGGTTGATCAAACGATTTTCTCTCTCAGTAGACTACAAACTCCATGATAGGAGTTCCATTTTATGCCTATATACCTACTATATCCCTGACATACAAATAAAAATTTGGCACAGAGGAGATATTTGTTAAAAGAATAAATGGGAAAACCAATTAATATCTAGTATTACTATGGTATTTCTAGATTTTTTTTCCCTCAAAACACATGGGAATACATGGATCCTTGGAAATACCAAAAGTTGTTGTTTAAAAATAATTTTTAAGAGTATACTATTTGGCTCAGCACCTTTAGCTCAATGGTTAGGATGCTGGCCACATACACCGAGGAAGGCAGGTTCAAACCAGGCCAGGATCTGCTAAACAACAATGATAACTGCAATAAAAAAAAATAGCCAGGCATTGTGGCAGGTGTCCATAGTCCCAGCTACTTGGGAGGCTGAGGTAATAGATTTGCTTAAGCCCAAGAGTGAGTTAGAGGTGGCTATGAGCTATGATGCCAAAGCACTCTACAGAGGGCGATACAATGAGACTCTGTCTCAAAAAAAAAAAAAAAAAAAAGTACACTTTTCTAGGCCAGACGCGAAGGCTCACGCCTATAATCCTAGCACTCTGGGAGGTGGAAGTGGATAGATTGCCTGAACTCACAGGTTCGAGAGCAGCCTGAGCCAGAGCAAGACCTTGTCTCTAAAAATAGCTGGGCATTGTGACAGGCACCTGTGCTTCCAGCTACTTGGGAGGCTGAGGCAAGAGAATTGCTTGAGCCCAAGAGTTTGAGGTTGCTGTGAGCTATGACACCATGACACTCTACCAAGGGTAACAAAAAAAAAAAAAAGAGTATTATTTTCTAGAAAATTATCTGGACAGGGCCTAATATGCCACATTTATTTGGTGTATGCTTGCAAGAATGCAATTTTACTACCCTTGCTCTAACAAGGGAATAATAACTAATTTATGATACTGTGAATTGTCTACCCATTAATTCATTCAAATTCATTCAAACATTTTATTAAGTATCTGTTTTATGCTATATATTTTTTCAGTTTTGGGAATATCACTGCCCTCTTAGAGTTTATAGTTTTATGGAAAAGATAGATATTAGACAAATAAGAGTTTGATAAGAACTAGAGGCATCAATACATCATTTTCAGAAGTATGTGATTATGTGACCAAATTTAACATAGAAAATTCTTGTTAAATATAAAACTAAATGATAAGTGGCAATTTCATGGGTGAGGTAAAAAATGCAAAATCATTCAAAGACTAAACTACCTCCTACAAGATTGAAGCACAATGAATGATGGGAAGAGTGAAGCATGCTAAGCAAGATGAGGGTTTCAAAATAAGGTATCAATTTTGTGGTGCTTTCTTTGTCAGCCATGGCAAACATCTTGGAGTTTGTCATAAGTACATTAGAATGTCACTGAAAGGTATTAAGTAAATACGTTACAGGATTAAGTAAGAATGGTAAAACCACTCCAAAAAACAGTTCAGCAATTCCTTAATAAGTTAAACATATACATAATTTTAGAGTCATGGTTTATACTCTGAAGGAAACTAAAGTGTATATCCATAGAGATTTATCCAAGAGAAAAGAAAGCATATGGCCAACCAAAAAGCTTGTATGTGAATACTCATAGCAGCTATATTTCCAATACCCAAGCGGAAAATAATCCACATGTTTATCATTTTCTACTATATATCTACATAATAGAATATTACTTTGCCATGAAAATAACTGAACTGTTGATACATATATGACTGAATTTCAAAAGAATTATTCTTTTTTTTTATTGTTGAGTATTCATTGAGGGTACAATAAGCCAGGTTACACTGATTGCAATTGTTAGGTAAAGTCCCTCTTGCAATCATGTCTTGCCCCCATAAAGTGTGACACACACCAAGGACCCACCCCCCTCCCTATGTCCCTCTTTCTGCTTTTCCTCCCCCCAACCACAACCTTAATTGTCATTAATTGTCCTCATATCAAAATTGAGTACATAGGATTCATGCGTCTCCATTCTTGTGATGCTTTACTAAGAATAATGTCTTCCACTTCCATCCAGGTTAATACGAAGGATGTAAAGTCTCCATTTTTTTTAATAGCTGAATAGTATTCCATGGTATACATATACCACAGCTTGTTCATCCATTCCTGGGTTGGTGGGCATTTAGGCTGTTTCCACATTTTGGCGATTGTAAATTGGGCTGCAATAAACAGTCTAGTACAAGTGTCCTTATGATAAAAGGATTTTTTTCCTTCTGGGTAGATGCCCAGTAATGGGATTGCAGGATCAAATGGGAGTGCTAGCTTGAGTGCTTTGAGGTTTCTCCATACTTCCTTCCAGAAAGGTTGTACTAGTTTGCAGTCCCACCAGCAGTGTAAAAGTGTTCCCTTCTCTCCACATCCACGCCAGCATCTGCAGTTTTGAGATTTTGTGATGTGGGCCATTCTGAAAGAGACTACCCAGAAATGGTATATACTGTCCTAATAAAGTTAAAAATATAAAAATTATACCAAGTGTCTTTTCTGACCACAATGTAATGAAACTTAAATATCAGTAATATCAAGAAAATGTAAATATTGACTAATACGTGGAAACTAAATAGCATACTTTTGAACAACCATTGGGTTCAAGAGCAAATTAAAAAATATCTTAAAATAAACAAAAATGAAAACAGAACATACCAGAACTTATGGGATGCAGGAAAATCAATTCTAAGAGAGATATTTATAGATAGAAACATCTATAGTAAAAGAGAAGAAATATCAGAAGAACAATCTAACTGTACATCTGAAGAATTAGAAAAACAAAACCTAAGCCCAAAGTTAAAAGAAGGAGAGAAATAAGGATCAGAGTAGAAATAAATCAAGTAGAGATGAAAAGTAAAAAAAAAAAAAAAATTGAAAGTTGTTTTTGAAGATATTAATAACAGCAAAACCTTAGCTATACTAATTAAGGAAAAAAGAAGACTAAAATAACTATAAACAAACAAAAAAGAGACATAACAGCCAATGCTTCAGAAATAAAATGGATAGTAAGGGACTATTGTGAACAACTATATGCCAAAAACATAGATAACCTAGAAATAGATCAATTCCTAGAAATACACAACTTACCAACACTCAATCAATAAGAAATAGAAAGCCTGAACGGGCCATTAGCAAAGAGATTGAAACAGTCATCTCTGCAAAGAAAAATTCAGGACCAGATAGCTTCATGGATATATTAATATTCAAAAAGGAATTAATATCAATATTGCTTAAACTCTTCAAAAAATTCAAAGAAGAAACACTTTCAAACTCGTTTTTTCCTATTTTCTTTTTTTTACTTTTTAATGATTATTGGTGTATAATTGTGTATCTTTGTAAGTTACCAGTCATGTTTCGAGATGGGCATACAAGGTGAATTAATCGAATCAGGACATTAGGGTGTCCATCGCCTGAGGTATTTATTATTTTTGTGTGTGTTTTAGAAACATTCTAGTTGCACTCTTTTAGTTATTTTGAAGTATACCCTAACTTATTGTTGACTATAGCCACTTTGTTGTGCCATCAAATATTGTTCATTCTATCTCACTATGTAACTATATTTTTGCATTCATTCACTAACTACTGTTCACTGTGCCTCCAGTTTCACTTCCTAGCCTCCAGTAATGATCATTACACTGTGTCCATGAGATGTATTGTTTTTAATATTTACCTCTTCGTACGAGTGAGAACATGCAAGATTTGTCTTTTTGTGCTTGATTATTAACATAATTGTCTCCAGTTCCATCTACATTTTTGCAAATGGTAGGATTTCATCCTTTTTGTGGCTACATAATATTTTATTGTGTTTACCTACATTTTTTTGTACACTCATCCAGTGATGGACACTTAGAATGATTCCAAATCTGTGCTATTGTAAATAGTGTTGCAATAAACATGGGAGTGCAGATCTCTTTTTTATATACTGGTTTTCCTTCATTTGGATACATACTCAGTAGTGGGATTGCTATTCATAAGGTAGTTCCCTTTTCAGTTTTTTAACAAACCTCCATACTGTTCTCCATAGTGATTATACTAAGTTACATTCCCACCAATAGTGTACAAGCCTACCCCTTTCTCCTCATCCTCTCCAGCATGCATTATTGCCTATCTTTTTGATAAAAAGCCATTTTAACTGGGGTGAGATGATACCACATTGCAGTTTTGATTGGTATTTCTCTGATGAGTAATGTTGTTGAGTATTTTTTCATATACCTGTTGGCCATTTGTATGTCTTATTTTGAGAGGTATCTATTCTGATCCTTCTACCATTTTTAAACAGATTATTTGACTTTTCCCTATTGAGTTGTTGGAGCTTCTTGTATATTCTAGTTATTAGCCCTTGTCACATGGATAGTTTGCACATATTTTCTCCCGTTGCAGGAGTTGTCTTTTTCCCTTTGGGACTGTTCCATTTGTTGTGAAGAAGCTTTTTAGCTTCATGTAATGTCATTTGTCCAATTTTGTTTTGGATGCCTGTGCTTTGTGCTTATTATTCAAGAAGTCTTTGTTCAGACCAATTTGCTAAAGCATTTCTCCGCCATTTTCTTTTAGCAGTTTTATATTTTTAGGTCCTCAATTTAAGTCTTTTTTTTTCCTGCAAAAGATTATTTATTTTTTCTTTCCTTTTCTATTTTCCTGAACTCTCTTATAGTATTTTTATAATTTCATGTCTTAAATTTAAATCTTCTATATAGCAAGAATCAATTTTTATTAGTGGTGAAAGGTGTGGGTCCAGTTGCAGTCTTCTACAGGTGGCTAACCAATTCTCCCAACACCCTTTGTTAAATAGGGATTCTTTTCACCAGTGCATGTTTTTGTTAGCTTACCAAAGATCAATGATATATGGCTGGGTTCATCTCTACATTCTCTACTCTGTTTCAAAAATCTACATCTCTATTTTTGTGCCAGTACCATGCTGCTTTGATCACCATAGATTTGTAATATAACCTGAAGTCTGATAAGGTGATGCCTCCAGATTTGTTTTTATTTCTAAGAATTCTATTGGCATATTTGTTTTTTTCTGATTACCTATAAAAATGAAGCACTATTTTTTCAAGTCCTTTAAAGTATGAGATTGGGCTTTGATGGGGATTGCATTAAATCTGTAGATTGCTTTGGGTAGTATGGACATGTTGGCAATGTTGATTCTTCCCACCCACAAGCATGGTATGTTCTTTCATTTGTTAACATCTTCTGCTATTTCTTTTATCAGGGTTTCATAGTTCTCTTTATAAAGATTTTTCACATCCTTTGCTAGATATGTTCCCAGGTATTTCATCTCCTTTGGCACTACTATAAAAGGAATAGAGTCTTTGATTATATTCTTAGCTTGACTCTTGTTGGAATATATAAAGGCTACTTATTTGTAGGTATTTATTTTGTATCCTGAGACACTACTATATTCCTTGATCACTTCTAAGAGCTTTTTAGTTGAGTCCCTGGCATTTTCCAGGTATAATATCATATTATTCACAAAGAGCGAGAGTTTGACCTCTTCTATTCCCATCTGAACACCCTTGATCTGCTTCTCTTGCCTGATTCCAATGGCTATAACTTCCAGTACTACGTTGAATAGCAGTGGTGACAAACTCTTAAATCCACTTTGATCTAACTTTTGTATCTGATGAGAGGTAAGGGTCTAGTTTCATTCTTCATATGCAGAAGAACGAAACATTAAATTAAGAGACCATCTCAGCAAGATTAAATTAAAAGACTGTCCTTTCCCTACTTTACATCTTGGCTATTTTGTCAAAGATAAGTTCACTATATATTTATGGATTTATTTCTTGATTCTTTGTTCTGTTATGTGGGTCTAGGTGGCTTTTTCTATGCCATTGCCATGCTGTTTTGGATACTACAGCTCTGTAATATAATTTGAAGTCACGTAATGTGGTTCTTTCAGATTTGTTCTTTTTATTTTTTTACTAATTGAAAAGTAAATTTATTTCAGGTTAATGTAAAGGTACAAACAATCAGGTCAAAATATTTGATTTTGTTATGTAGAATCCCTCTTGTGGTTATGTCCCACACGCAAAAGATGTGTCCAACAGCTCCGTGCCCATTCAGTGAAAACACTCCAACCCCTTCCCCTCTTGTTCAGTGCCCCTCCCC
Source organism: Nycticebus coucang (assembly GCF_027406575.1). Classification (NCBI taxonomy): domain Eukaryota; kingdom Metazoa; phylum Chordata; class Mammalia; order Primates; family Lorisidae; genus Nycticebus; species Nycticebus coucang. The sequence goes on along the minus strand of NC_069804.1, from coordinate 33,927,793 downwards.
CCAACTTGAATTGCAATGAGTGAAATTAGTTTTTCTTCTATGTGGGCATGCATTAGATCATCTACTGGCTTCATATCACTGTTGAGTACATTAGATAATTGTTTTTCTATTCTTGTGATACTTTACAAAGAAGAATTCATTTCAACTCTATCCAGGATGTTGCCAAAGATGTGAAGTCATCATTATTTTTATGGCTGAATAGTATTTCATGGTATGCATATACCACAATTTGTTAATTCATTCCCGAGTTCATGGGCATTTAGGTAGATTCCATATCTTGCCAATTATGAATTGAGCTGCCATAAACAATCTAGTGCAAATGTCCTTATGATAAAATGATTTTTTTTTCTTTTGGATAGATGCCTAGTAGTGAGATTGAGGAGTCAAATGGGAGATCTTATTTGAGTTCTTTAAGGATTCTCTATACTTCTTTCCAAAAAGGCTATACTAGTTTACAATCCCACTAACAGTCTAAAGGTGTTCCTCTCTCTCCACATGTGTGCCAGAATCTGCAGCTTTGGGACTTTGTGATGTGGTATAATCTTACTGGGTTTAGGTGATATCTCAGAGAGGTTTTGATTTGCATTTTTCTGATGCTTAGGGATGTTCTTTTTGCTCAGTATGGCTTTGACTATTCTGAGTCTTTTGTGGTTCCATGTACATTTTGGGATTATAATATTTTATTTCTGTGAAGAATGTCACTGGTATTTTCAGGGAATTGCATTTAGTCTGTAGATTGCTTTAGGTAGTATGGACATTTTAATAGTATTGATTTTTCCAATCCATAAACATTGAATGTCTTTCCATTGTGTATGTGTGTGTACTCTTTTATTTCATTCATCAATGTGTTATTATTTTCATCATAGAAGTCTTTCATTTCCTTGGTTCTATTTATTCCTGGGTATTTTTTTTTATTTGTAGTTACTATAATGGAATTATTTGAAGATTGCTTAGTATTGGCAAATAGAAATGCTAGTGGTTTTAGTTTTTTTGAATCCTGTGACTTTATTGAATTTGTTCATCAGTTCTAATAGTCTTTTTGTCTAGTCTTTAGGTTTCTCTAGATAGAATATCATATCATCTACAAAGATGGATTATTTGCCTTTTTGCTTTCCAGTTTAGATGCCCTTTCTTTCTCTTGTCTGATTGCTCTAAGTAGAACTTCAGTACTATGCTAAATTTACAGTGGTAAAAGTGGACTTCCTTGTGTTCTTCCAGATCTTAGAGAAAAGGCTTTCATTTTTTCCCCATTCAGTATGACACTTGATTGGATGAATTAATATTGTCATATATGGCTTTTATCACTTTCAGGTAACTTCCTTCTATACCTAGTTTTTATAGATTTTTTTTATCATGAAGGTATGTTGCATTTTATTGAATGATTTTTCAGTATCAGTTGAGATGATCACATTTTTGTCCTTTATTCTGTTGATATGATGTATCATATTGGTTGATTTGCATATGTTCAACTGTACTCGTATTTGTGGGATAAATCCCACTTAATTATGTTGAATTATGTTTTTAATGTGTTATTAAATTTTGTTTGCTAGCATTTTGTTTAGGACTTTTGCATCATGTTTATCAGTTATTGGCCTATATTTTTCTTTTTTTGTTTTATTCTCATCTAGTATTGGTGACAGAATGATACAAAACTCATAGAATGAGACAAACACATTTTTTGAGGCCAGAAACATCCTGATATGAAATCCAAAGATACTGCAAAAAAAAAAAAAAAAAAAGTATACTACACGCCAGTATCTCTGGTGTGTGTTGATCCAGAAATCCTCAGTAAAATATTAGTAAAATGAATTCAACAGCACATCCAAATGAGAGTATACACTATGGCCAGTTGGGGTTTATCTTTGGTATCTAATGTTAGTCTAGAATACATGACTCAATCAATGTGATATGCCACATTAACAGAAGGGAAGAAAAAACATGACCATTTCAAGAAACGGAGAAAAGAAAAAACTCTTAACAACCATGGTATAGAAAATAACGACCTCAACATAACAAAGAGCATTTATGGAAAGCCCACAGCTCCCATCATAATTAGTGGAGGGAAACTGAAGACATTCTTCTAAAATATTGTACAAAGCAAAAATGCACACACTCAACATTATTATTTGACTAAGCACTAAGCATCCTAGTAAGAAAATGAAAGAAAAGACATTAAAATTGGAAGGAGGAAGTAACATTATCTCTGTTTACAAATGACTATGTAGAAAGTCCAAAAGAGTCCATTAAAAATTGTAAGTATAAAGGAATTCAGTAAAGTTGCAAAATACAAAATCAGCATACAAAATCATTAGCATTTCTTTATAACAGCAGTGAACTATCAGAAAAGGACATTAATACAATGCTCAGATTTAGCATTTTCATTGATACATAACATTTTCACATATTCATGGGGTATAGTTTTTCATACACTCATACAATAAGTAAAAGTCAAATCAGAGTAATTGGGATATCCATCACCTCGAATATTTATCATTTTCTTATGTTAGGACCATTCGAAATTTTCTTATCTATCTATTTTGAAATATACTACACATTCTTTTTAACTGTAGTCATCCTATTGTTCTATCAAACACTAGAAATTATTCCTTCTAACTGTATTTTTGTACACATTAACCAACCTTTCTTCCTCCTCCTCTCCCACCTACCATTTGTAGCTTCTGGTAAACATGATTCTACTCACTATTTCCATGAGGTAAATTATTTAGCTCCTATATTTGAGCTATAATATGTAATATTTGTCTTTCTATACCTGACTTATTTCAGTTCACATAATAGACTCCAATTTCATCCGTGTTGTGCAAATGGCATGATTTTATTATTTTATATAGCTAAATATTCCTTTGTGTATATATACTATGTTTTCTTTATCCATGCATTCATTGATAGACACTTAGAAAATAATCCCATTAAAATAACATCAAAAATAATAAAATACTTAGGAATAAATTTATCCAAAAGGGTGAAATAACTGTACCATTAAAAGTAGAACACATTAATTAAAGAAATTAAATAAGGTGCAAATAAATGGAAGAATATTCTGTGTTCATGGATTGGATGAATTAATATTGTTAAGGTGTTCATACTACTCATAGTGATCTACAGATTCAACATATGTCCTTTCAAAATACCAATGGAATTTTTCACAGACATAGAAAAAATTCTGAAATTCATACGAAACCACAAAAGAACTTGGCATCACTAAAGTAATTTTGAGAAAAAGAGAGCAAAGTTGGAGACACCACACTTGCTGGTTTCAAATTATTTGATACATCTTTAGTAATCAAAACAACATGGCACTATCATAAAAGTATACATATAGTGCAAAGCAACAGAATAGAAGTCCCAGGAATCAACCCATGCATATATGGTCACCTAATTTTTGAAAAAGACACCAGGAATACACAGTGAGGAAAGGAATTCTCTTCAATAAATGGTATTCAAAACCTGGACATCCATATGCAAAAGAATAATATTGGATATGTATCTTACATTGTACACAAAATTCAATTAAAAATGGATTAAAGACTTAACTGTAAGACCTGAAACTGTAAAACTCTTAGATGGAAGCATAAGAAAAAAATCTTTTTAACATTGGTCTTGACAGTGATATATTAGATAGGACGCCAAAGCACTGGTAACAAAAGCAAAATTAAACAAGTAGGACTATAGCAAATTAAAAGTTTCTACACAGGAAAGGAAATAATTAACAGTGTAAGGAGACAACTGTGGGATGGAGCAAAATGTTATCAAACCATATATCTGATATGGGAATAATATCCAAAATATATAATGAACTCATAGAACTCAAGGGAAAAAAAAGCAAAGCAAAAGAAATCCAAATAATTTGATTAAGAAATAGACAAAGCTTCTGAATAGATATTTTTCTAAAGAAGACATACACATAGCCAACAGGTATATGTAAAGGTCTTCAACAGCACTAATCATCAGGGGAATGCAAATCAAAATCCTAATGAGATATCACCTCATCCCTGTTAGAATGGCAATTAATCAAAAGACAGCAAGAGCTACTGAGAACGTGAAGAAAAGGGAACCCTTATACACTGTTGATAGGAATGTAATTTGCCATTGCAAAAAGCAGTATAGAAGTTCCTCAAAAATTATAAATAAACTCAATGATAAATTATAACTACAGCTATCATAAGATCCATTGCCTTTGCACATATACCCCAAATGGGGTGCAAAGGCAATGAAATCAGTGTCTTGATATCTGGACTCTCATGTTCCCTGCAGCATTATTCACAATAGTTAAGGCATAAAAGTGAACCAACTAATTGCAGACTGGCAGATGATTAATGAAGATATTGTTATGTATAATATATGTAATCTTAAATGTAATATCATAAAATAAATATAATACTATGCTATTCAGCCTTAGAAAAGAAATAAATCCTACCATTTGTAACAGTGTTGATGAACGTGGAAAACATTATATTAAGTAAAATAAGCCAGACACAAGAAGAAAAATACTACATGATCTCACTTGGATGTAGAATCTGAAAAAGTACAATTCACTGAAGTAGAGAGTAGATTCGTGGATACTGGGGACAGGGAGAGAGGGAGAATGCAGAGATATTGGTCAAAGGGTACAAAGTTTAAATATGTAGGCTGAATAAGTTCTAGATCTGATGTGTAGCATGGGGACTATATAGTTAATAATATTGTATTGTAGCTTAAATTTTGCTAAGAGAGGCTGGGCGCAAGGGCTCACACCTATAATCCTAGCACCCTGGGAGGCCAGGGCAGGTGAATTGCTTAAGTTCAGGAGTTTGAGACCAGCCTGAACAAAAGCAAGACCCCCTCTTTAAAAATAGCCGAGCCTTGTGGTGGGTGTCTGTAGTCCCACCTACTCAGGAGGCTGAGGCAGAAGGATCATTTTAGCTCAGGAGTTTGAGGTCGTTGCAAGTTATGACACCACAACACATTCCCCAGAATGACAGAGACTCTGTCTCAAAAATAAATAAATAAATAAATAAATAAACTTAAAAATGAAGTTTGCTAAGGGAGTAGATCTGAAGTGTTCTCACCAAACACAAAAAAGCAGTGACCCAGTGAGGGGATGGATATATTAATTAGATTGGCTATAGTAATCATTTGAATATATGCACATCAAAATATCATGTCTGGTTTATGCAATTTCTGCAGAAATTAAAAAGTGAGGTCAGGCTTATGGATAGGTGAAAAAGAATATGGAATATCTCTGAAACAAGAAGGGGCTCAGCGTTTTAAAGTAACAAAAAGAAATTCATTGTGCCTGAAGCAGAGTGAAGGGAAGGAAACAAGAGTTGAAGTGGGAAAAGTCAAGGGTAGAAGGAAATGCCATTTGCAATCTCTAAGAGAGGCTAACCTCAGACGTTTTCGGTTTTGTTTTTGGGGTAAAACAATAGTAATTGACAAACCAGTATATTCAGAATTGCTATGTAAAATGATGTGTATACTAATTTGAAAAACTTTGGCAGGTTCAAATGGGCTGAATTCATGTTTCTGGTTTATTTGCAGGATTTATAATTTAATCTTAATAAACTGTAAGTTACTAATTTGGTGTGTGTCCTGATAAGAATTATTTGAGTTTGTTACATAAAAATTAAAATGGAGATGGAATAGCTAAAATGTTTGTGTGCACAGACACGCCCATAGGAAAACAATAATTTATAGTGATATTGGCATCTATTACATGTGCTAAATAAGTTTTTCCTTATGGTTTCATAATGCAGCTTCTATACGAGCTCCCTGTCTACGTTTTGTTGTGGTGGGGGAAACATCTCCTACTAAAGTGAATATCTAATAGATGACTGAGAGGAAACATAAGATCTTATCAATTCCTCCTTTTATTAGAGTATTTTTGTCTTGAAAACACTTAAACTTTCTTATTGAATAACTCCAAACCGTAGGTATGTGTGCCTCATAAAAGCCATACTTGTAAGTTTTAGATAACATTACACTGTTTTACTTGATGTTGATTATAGTTCATTTTAACAAATACTGATTCATGCATAGTATTTAAAAAATACAAAATTCATTGTCCTGAAAGGGCACTTATTTACTTGGTAAACAAGTTCTGTAAGAGGGTCAGCTAATTTAATTTCTTACTCTGTGAAGAAAGTACTGTTCTCAAGTCAAAATATCGAAGTACAGAGGCTACCCTGGGGGGAAACACACAGAGTAGCAGACGTTAAATATCTCTAGTGTGCAAAATAAATTATAGTTTCTTTAAAAAGCCTCTTATTGGAAAATTTGCTTTAGGATCACGGGCTGCAAATTCCATTTGAGAAAGTGAAAGCTGTTGTTTTATAATAAAGCAGCGACGTGGAGCTAAACATGTAATATCCTTATTTCAAAAGTATGACCAGAAGAGAGTTTTTACCTTTAAAGGTCTGTGAAGATAAGTAAAAATCAGCTAAAATTTCAGTGAGAATAATATGATGTGTGGCAAAAAACTCTACTCTTGATATAGTTAGGAAAATAACCTAATTCCAAAGGCTTTGCATCTGTACCGAGGAGGGAGCGGATACTGAAAGAGATTTGCAGATCCGCTGCTTTTTAGGCAGGAAGAATGCTCCGTGAAATGCAGAACGCTGCTCTGGCTCATGTGTCTGCTCTGAGGTGTAGGTTTTGTTCGACTGACGTATCAGATAGTCAGAGTGGTTACCACACCGACGTTGTAGCAGCTGCATAATAAATGACTGAGAGAATCATGTTAGGCATGCCCACCTAACCTAACTTGAATCATGCGAAAGGGGAGCTGTTGGAATTCAAATAGACTTTCTGGTTCCCAGCAGTCGGCAGTAATAGAATGCTTTCAGGAAGATGACAGAATCAGGAGAAAGATGCTGTTTTGCACTATCTTGATTTGTTACAGCAGCCAACTTATTGGCATGATGGAGTGACAGGAAAAAACTGCTGGCATGGAAGGTAGGATTATTAAAGCTATTACATCATTATGAATACAATTAGAAGCTGACCATGACAAAGCATATGTTTGAACAAGCAGCTGTTGGTAGCTGGGGTTTGTTGCCGAGCACTTCAAACTCTGCAAACAGTGTTGCTTTGACAGAACGGATTTTAAAATTACCTTGTGCTGCGTTAGATTTTTTGGTGGGGTGTGCTTGCCTCCAACCTCAGGGAAACACTTCTGGGATAGAAATCAGTGTTAGAAGATTTTAGAATAAAGTATTTTTCAAGAGTCTATGTTTCTCCAGGTAGTGGATGACAGGCAGAAAGAAATTCTATGGGGAAATCTACCCCAGCTCAGTTACATGCAATTTAGTTGCAAGGACTGATTGATATATTGGCATATTCAGATACTGAGAGAAATGAGAATGTATAGAATGTTTGGATAGGTTGAAAATTGTTGTACTTGGTTTCTATTTTATAAAGAGTTTGGCTGTCAGTCATTTCTCCTCCTCAATTTCTAGCTTTTGACATTTATTCAGTCATTCTGCATTATATGAAGAAAATATATCAATATCTCCTGCAGGGTTTTTCAACAACTCTAGCATCTGTTTCAGCTATTGAACTGTATTCACGTTTTGCCAAGTTGATGTCGACCCAGCTGGTCTATCATTTCTCGCTTGATTACTGCTCTTAATTTCTCTGTATCAGCTTGTTTCAGATAGGGTTTTGAAAGCTGCTAATGAAAAATGACAGAAAATGATAAATTATTAAAAATTTGAGCGTTTATTATTTCTAGTGTATCTGAGAACCTTAATGAGTTTTGTCTTAAAGTCTTGCTTGCCTGCGTACAATTTTTAGAGCCTCTTTTCTGTTTTGCAATATTTCTTTCCCCTACAATCAGTAGATTCTATTTATAAGTACTTTTAAACAAATGGAATATGAGCATGGAATGTAATTGACTCCAAAAATAAAGTTTTTAGGGAAAGGGGAACAATTTATGCTTTTTGTAGAAACTATGCACCGTGTCTGTATCCTATCTTCTTATGCTGTCATGAGGATTTGCCAGTGAGTGTAAATTGGAGGAAACAGAGAAATAATTTTAATCACCACTAGGGTAACAAGAAAATAAAACAAATTTAGTAAGTGATTGTTTAAAACAGATGTCAAATAATACAGAAATAGATTTTCCTGAGTAAGGAAAGCTTGATTGTTAACTGTATATATAATACAGAACCTTTCAGCTCTCTACCCCTTCTCCCTAATGGCCTAGGCAGCTAAATCATCCAAGTTAATGGACTGTCGAATATGAACATCTAATATGACCTTTCCTTGTACACAGTGCTGCTCGTATGTGCTGTGCCTTTTCTGTAGTAATTTGAATACCCCAGTCAGTCTGGTTAAGGAACACTTCTGGCTGTTATGTAACTTTTTCCCATGTTTTTCAATTACGTATTCCTCTTAGAAAGAGTGAGTTAAGACAACATGTATTAAATATCAGTGAATCAATTAGAACCTGGTGGTTTGATTATAATACTTGGATGTTACCAAAATAATTGCTGACAATATTTTGAAAAATTGTCAAGGCTTTGGATGAGTACTTTTTAACCTTGAAGCCTACAGGACTGTGTTTGCCTGTATCATTCATAATTCATACATACAGCGAGAATGAAAATAGTTTTCTAGAGGTGTAATTTTAGCCAAAAAATATTTTAAATATTGTAGTTCAGGAATTCTTATTATTTCTCTTGAATAGCTATAAAGCACTATATATGCTTTTGTGTAGTCTGTTACAATACTTGGTTAATCTTTGAAAAGACTGACAGAGAATTTTTCATCCAAATGATACAGAGTTCTTTTCTCGTGTGATTGACAAAAATCTGCTGCGCGTATACTATTGCTTCAAATACAGTCCTCTTTTCCAGTTCTGTTTTTCAACTTTTCATAAACATTTTAAGTGACAATTGGAGTCGGGAAAAAACTCTTTTACGTTGCATTTTTAGTAGGACTCTGCTTCTGTGAATTGTCTCCTGTGAGAAAAATGTTAGCTTCCTGCTAGCCTCACAACTCCTGTTACCATAGTTACTTTGAAAAGAAGGCTTTTCTTTCAATGGAGATAGTGTGATTTAAATGAACCACTGGACTGCCCAAAGCATGGGTTTTTGTTTGTTAGTTTGTGGCTTAGGTTTCCTTCTTCTGTGACTAGGAGTGCTGTTGGATTTCACTGATGAATGGAGAGGACAGACACTAGGTGGCAGTAGTTGTTGATTATTAATGAAATCTTAGAGGCTTTGGGCTGCACACCTGAAGAGCAGGCGTCCCCTTATTGATAAATGCATTGCAAGAGTTGAAAATGCTTCCTTATCCTTCTGTCTGTGGACCACGAACACCACGCAAAGGGATGAGACCACATGCAGTCTTTACAGCCCAGTTGCTTAATGCTGTCTTTTCTGAAGTGATTTGAGGGGAAAAAAAAAAAAAAAGAAAAGATGGAGAAAAATGTATTAAAAATAGAGTGTGTGGAAGAGGTGGAACAAAATGAAATAGACCGTAAACAACGTTAGTGTATTTTAAATTCTAGAAGTGGTTATTTTTATAAATGTCTACAGGTTTTTCACCAATTCTCTATAAACTTAGATTGTTTTCTCCTAAGGCATTTACACTCTAAAAAGAACTATCTGTTTTAGCTAAAAAAAAAAGATCTGATTAGGCATCACAATATTTTAGGTCAAAATTGTCCCCGAATTCTCTTTTAGTGATAAAACTGTCAAGTGAAATTTCTCACGTGTGATGGAGTGGCTGCCTTTCAGGTGTGTTGCTTTTCATCTAGAAAGACAAACAGGGTAAAACACTGTCAGTTAAGAAACATGCTTTGAAACGTTTTTTTCTGAGAAGTTTGCTCCATCCTGTTATGCTCCCAATCTCATGTCATCAATCTTTGAAAACTGAAAAAGCAAATAACAAAACCACTTAAGCATGCACATACACCTTCAAATACACACCCCCTTGGGGGGGGGGATGTTCAAAACTGTTTAAAAAGAAAGAGCAAAAACAATGTTTAATTGGTCCTCAAGTTAATAAACTAAAGTGAAAAATAGGAATGAAAATCCATAATTAGGGTTTGGAGAGTAAGTGGCCACTTATAAGCATGGAAATAGTTTTCCCAGGGAAAAAAGGAAGTTATCTTTTTCCTCACTGTGAATAACTGAGAATTTCTGAGAAAGAAGGGGTGGTTTAGAAAGTGTAGAAAGGTGGTATATGCTATGATCCTTCATTGTTCTTTGAAAAATTGTGATATGCTCTATACTAATAGATCCAACATGCACCCTTGCATTATGCACCATAGGTGTGATCCCACATGTTGGATCTATTAGTATAGAGTATAAATGTCTTAACACAATAATTAAGTAAATGAGATGAGGTATATATTAACCAGTGTGACATAAGTGTTCCTGATTCTATATGAAATCAGCACATTGTACCCCATAAATGCATTAATGTATACATGATCTATGTGTTTATAATTTAATAAAAAAGAATAATAAATAAAGATTTAAAGAAAGAAAGATTGCAATATGGCTAGTTATCTTGATTATAGCATAGACTTCGATGGAGATTTTTATGAGGCCCATATGGTCAATATGGAGAAATGTTTGCTGTTTGATTAGAGTATAATAGATGAATCATCTTGCTAAATTACCCTGCCTTTTGTGTATTGATTGATAAATCATTTTCAACTATCAAGAGGGTCTCTAACAAGACTATTTATTGTATAGTTCTATAAAACTGAATCCATCTGACATGAACTTAAATCTCCCATAATGTGCCTTCTGATTCTGTCCTTGGCCCTGCTTGTCCTGTAAAGCATTAATACTCAAAATCTCAAGAAAGATCTAAATAGCCTCGTTAGCTGAAAAAGAGAAAAAGTATACTGAATTATTAGGGTACCAAAGTATTATGTCCACCTAAAAACTGTTGTGAAACCAAAATAATAAATTTTAATAGGAATAAGTATAATATTCTGAACTGTGGTTCAAAAAAAATCAATGTGATGAGTACAGGATGTGAGAGAGTTAAAGATGATAACAATTTATTGAATAAGATATAATGATTCTGTTGGCAATAATCTCTTCATCATGCATAGTCTCAATGTGGCATCAAAAGACAATGAAACACACTGACATTTCGTACATGTATCCTAAATAATAAGACATAAAAATAGAACAAATTTCAGAGTTATGTGTATACACAGACACACAAACATATATAAAATATATATTAGATTTATTTGTACCTCACTAGTAGCAGAGAGAAAATATTCTCCCAGTTAATGATGTAAGCAGAGAATTAACTACTTTATGAGATGCTGTACTCCTTGTCCTGAAGCGTTCAGGGCTGAGAGTGGGGTTGTTACACTAAAGGGAAAATAAAGGAGATGGATTTCAGAAACAGGATTTGAGATAATTTTAAATGCTAAGAATCTGTGAGTCTAATGAATCTAATGATTTCATTTAAAAAAAAAAGTCCCCTTTTAGATATTTTTTTGAGTGTTTCTAGTACTTCACTAAACCATCTAGGCCAAGAGTTAGTACATTTTGGTACACATGTCACAGCTATTTCGTTTTGCCTAGTCAGCAAAAAGTTTTTTTTTTACATTTCTAAATTGTTTTTAAGGGAACAATATCTGTGACACTTGAAAATTATATGACATTCCAATTTGTCTATGAGGTTTTATGGGAAGATAGACACATCCATGTATTTACATATCATTCATGGCTGCTATTGTGTTCAAGCAGCAGTTAAGTGGTTGGACAGAGACCATATGGGCCACAGGATGAAATATTTACTATCTGGCCCTGGTAGTGAAAGTTTGCCGACCTCATCTCTAGACCATAGGGAAGCTTTGTTTTTTGCCCATTAGCTCACGTATCTAACACAAATGAGGTCAGGATTAAATATCAGTTGAATATTATAAATAGAAATTGGGACCACCCATAATATTTAAATACTGGAGACTTTGAATAGTGGTTTAAATATATTGACTGCCAGTTAAAGTTGGATCCCCTTTGGTTTCTAATGTATTGGAAGAGTTTACTTGCTGAGGAATGTTTATTTAATGTTGCTGTAAGAAAATTTGAAGGTTCTGCACACACTGGCTTAAGTATAATATCTGATTGGCCTGAGATCATTGATCTTGCTGAACTTACCTGTTTGCTAAGATTCAATTATGTTGATTGTTGCTGTTCAGTTAGTGTGTGATGTCACTAGACTTCTAAAAAGTATGAAAGTCAGTTGAAAACAAGGTAAAGTGAGCAGAACTCATTTTTTTGGAGCTCCTCTTTTCTCTTTTCATAGATCTGTAGACTATGAAAGCAGCTTTTACATTGGAGAGTTTGAAGAGATACTTTTATTTAAAAAAAGATGAGGGTGTTCTTGATCAAATATGTACTAAAAGAGATCAAGCTATAAATAAATGTACTGCTCTATAAAAGAACAGTTGAGGCTGTTAGTAAATAATTGATAAGACATGCTAGAATTAAAAGTTGGCAATGAGATATTTATATTTTCCTGAATGAGGATATAAGAAAAGGGATTTTTCTTTTAAGTCATCAGAAAAACCATAATCGGTTCTAACTATATAAGTATGGGATTCTGGATTTAATATTACATATTAAAATCTCCATAGTTCCACAGTATGAAACTAAAATCCTTGAATTTTTTCCTGTGACGGATCTCATTTCTGTTCACTGATAGCACTGGAAATTCCAACACAACCCATAGGATTCTTATCGTATTTCCATGAGGACATTACTGAGCAGCAATCTTGTGATGCCTGTCTCTATGGTAACAGATACAGGGCTTAAGGGTTTGAAGGAAATTCTTCCTATTGGATTAGGAATGTAAAGCAATGAGGGAGACTCACTGAATCACTGAAGAAGAGGATAAAGCTTAGGGAAGCCAAAAGAGGCAATTGGGGGAGCTTTCTTATGTTCAAAAACAATTTCATTTGCTCTTTATCTATCTGAGAATAAAATAACAACCGACATAAAAGTGAAAGTTTTTTATCAAAAGAAAAAAACTCTTTAAAAGTATTGTTTTTCAACTATCCAGTCAATTTTATGTAATGAAACTCACACAGATTTTTCTTTTAGTTGGCTTGCCTTTCGCTATTCAGAAAAAGATTGCTTCTTGGCTGAAATTGATAAGAAGAGGGCTCTACCCCTGGCAAATTTAGTTCTTGTTATTGCTATCAAAGATCTTGATCTTTTAAAGGACTCTTTTTTTTCTGATTCCAAGGGTAAGAATATTGAGCTCTGGTTTTCATTCCTCATAATCACTGAGCTTCTCGGGGAATTATGAAAGTACACTGACCTTCTGAGATGTTCCTTTTTTTTTTTTTTTTTTTCTCCTAAAGACCAATAATAAATATAACAAATAGTACTGCTTATTGGAAAATTGAGCAGGTTTATAGGTTTATAGAGTGTTCTGGATAAAATTTTGTAATTTTACATTTTACTTTGTTTTTCTTGTTAAAATAAAAAAGGTCAAAAAACCTTCCAGAAGTTTAAAAATAGTTGATTTTCCATTTATTTCACTTTATCTTTGTTTTATCTTAACATATAAGAACTCAACACATCTGAATTATTTCAGAAAGGAGACAGATATGATTCTCCTTTCCCTTAGATTTAAAGTTTATATTCAAGGTATTATCAAATAGCCAAAAGCAGTTGAAATATTTGTGCAATTTAAATGTCCTTGAGGAAAGTACAAGTCATAGAGGGGAGAAATGACTGTGTTAGTTTGAAGGTCTTATGCATATTTTCAATGTTAATACGAGGGTTGGTGGTTCATTTCTTCTCCTTTTTTTTTTGGCGGGGGCAGGGTTTTAACCCACCACCTCCGGCATATGGGACCGGCGCCCTACTGCTTGAGCCACAGGCGCCACCCGGTTCATTTCTTCTTATGTCTTCATATGTTATATTTTAGGGTCAATAGAAAAAAATAAAATTATTATAAGTGAGTAAAAATTCATAATTTGTTCAAGAAAAATGAATTGGAGCTGAAGACAAATACATTTCAAATGGTATTTCATAAGATCAAATTAACAAATACTTACATAGTGTTTACTGTTCACTGGCCATTAGTGCTTAAAACTTTAGAGGAATTAAATGTTTTGTGGTTTATTTTTCTGATCTTGAGAAATTGAGAGATTCCTGTGCAGATGTAACTTTTCATAAATTTAATCTACTCTCTGTACTCTTTAGGACCTGTTCACACTGTCTTTAGATTAAATAAACAAACATAGGTTTAGCTGTAATGTTTCAGTGCCTCCTTTTTGATAATTTTGGAAAGTAATTTTTAATAGAAAACCTTTTAATAACTCCATACATTTGATATATAGAAAGTAATCACAATATAAAATGTTATTTCTGAATAAAGCAAGGCTACTTTTTTTTTTGAGACAGAGTCTCCCTCAGTGCCATGACATCATAGCACACAGCAACATCAAACTATTGGGCTCAAGTGATCCTCTTATCCCAGCCTTCTAAGTAGCTGGGACTACAGGCACCTGTCACAATGCCTGGCTAGTTTTTTCTATTTTTAGTAGAGACAGGGTCTCGCTTTTCTCAGGCTGCTCTGGAAGTCCTCATCTCAGGTGATTCATCCTCCTTAGCCTCCCAAGGTGCTAGAATTACCGCACGTGGCCAAACAAAGCTACTTTAAATGCTAAATATATGTTACCTTGGGAAACCTGATGTCAACTTAAATCACAAATGTACAAAGTATTCCTAGCACAACTGGCCTCTAGAAAACTTGTTTTGTTGGGCTTTGTGGTTACAGTTCAAAGTGCACTGTAAAAAGTGAGAAAATGGGTAAAACAATGGTCTAGACAAAAGTATTGTGAGAGTGGGAGGTAAAGATGAGGAGATGTTCTTCTCAACAAACATTTATAGAGGAGGTGGGGGATGGCTGAACTGGAAGGTTGAGTGGTCTCCAGAGATTAGTCATTGTCCATATGTATTTGAAGGTAAATAGTGATTATCAACTTTCCAAAAGAAGTATCAGCTTCACCCAATGTGAAGACAGGGTTATAAATACAAAGAGCCAAGAAGAACAGTACGGAAAATAAACTCATCAGTGTCATTCTGCTCTAGTTATGGTATTGTTACGTTGACCCTAATACTCCCAGGATAAAATATGATAGAGACTGGGCATGTTCTGATTTTACTAGCACAGATTGCTTTTGTATGCCTTCTGAGTAGAATTATTCAGTACGGCAACAATAAACTGGATTATGGAAAGTGACACTAATACTAACCTGAAATTGCATGGGCTTTTGGTGAGTCGTGGGATTCATTTATACTCTATGACAAGTGCAAAAAGGAGAGAAGATTTAGTAAAAGCCTCCTGTGATGGAGACATTAATTTGGTGGGTAGGAACCTCAGGTTCCTCTCCTTCTGGCTGCTGACCTGTGCCCAGACTGGCTCTGGCAGCCACAGTGGCCGGAGGCAGGGTGTATTTCTCCATTAGGTCATCCACACGGGATTAAAGCCCACCAACTGAACTGACAGGTCGTTTCTGCTGCTTTTCATTCATCCAACAAATATTTATTGATAAATTCTAACTGCCAGGCTCTGTGCTAGAGCAAGATGACTAAGATACAGTCCCCGAGGAATTTAAAGATGAATGTGCTTTACGCGGATGGGAAGAGGAAACTATCTACAGTGACAGCTTACCAGTGAGCAACAGCAGCTGTGAAGCCAGACAGAAAAGCCAGCTTAGGACCCAGCTCCTGGCATCCAGGGTTCCTCGTTTGAGTGATGTAGAAGGACTGGCAAGCCTCTCTGAGAAAAATGATGGCTGAAAAGAAAGAAAGCAAATTCAATGACAAAAATGGTTAGGAATTCAAATGAAGGGTGAAGGAACATATTTGAAGGGAGACTTGAAATAAGAAAGGAGCGTGCCCACCAGCTGTTGATCATCTTCACTGCACTCAAACCTGGAATTACGAGGTTTAAATAGTTACAAAAGGCAATCACAGAAAATAGTGCTAAATATTTTTAAACCTAGCATGAGTGTGGCTATGCAAACTTTGTCTCAGGAGGATTCCAAAACAAATAGTTATCTCTTCTTGGTAGTTTGTGCACAGCTGTCCCTTGAAACTATTTCCTTTTGCTATCTTTAGAGAAATTGTCATATTATTTTACTTAATGTCTATTTCTCTTAATTAGAAGCTACCTGAAAATATTTCGCCTCTTTTTAAAGTGAAATTCAGCACAGAATCAGACCTCAGAGACAACACAGGCGAGATAAAAGGATGACATCTTGTATAGGATAGGCCGGTTGCCACACAGACCTGAAACATGAGAAAATTGGGCTAGATAATCAGTAAGGTTTCATCCAACCTCAACATAACCCAATATAATTGGTCTTTAGCTTTACTCCCAACTTCTAAAAAATTAAAAAGATGCAGGTTTACATGTTACTTTGGAATAAAAATAAAGATATTTTCTGAAGAATTGAATTGTCCAGAAATTCAATTTCTCTCTCTCTGCCCCTTAAGCAATGGATTTGCTAAAGAATTGAATTGTCAGGCGGCTCCTGTGGCTCACGGAATAGGGCACCGGCACCATATACTGGGGGTGGAGGGTTCAAACCCGGCCCCAGCCAAAAACTGCAAAAAAAAAAAAAAAAAAAAGAAGAAGAAGAATTGAATTGTCTGAGCTTTCTTCCTCTCTCTCTCTTTCCCTCGTTCTCTCTCCCTTCTTCCTCCTACCCCTTCCTACATGCATACTCTGTTTCCCCGAAAATAAGACAGTGTCTTATTTTAAGGTGTGCTCCCAAAGATGTGCTAGGTCTTATTTTCAGGGGACGTCTTATCTTTCCTGTAAGTAGGTCTTATTTTCGGGGAAACAGGGTAGATATATGTGTATGTAGGCATGTACATAAGTATATATGCACACATTCATGAATATCTTTATTTTTTTTTCTCTGGCTCTGATGTAATTTAGATATATAGGCTAAAGGAAAGGAAAATTTCTACCCAGTATTCACTAGTAGAGTAATTTCCCCTTACAGATGCAAGAAAGCAGTTCTGTCTGGCTTGATTTTTAAAACGTTTTACTGAACTACAACACAAATGTATAAAACTACACAAATTAACAGGTATAAAACTTAAATTTTCCCAGAATTGGTACATCCTAGTAATTAATTGCCCAGACCAAGAAAATAATATTGCCAGAACTTGCAAACCCTATTCTACCACTTCACAGACAATATTCTCCCCCACATAAGCACCTTTTTCTGAGTTGTAACACACCATAGGTTAGGATAGACAGTTTTTGAAATTTATGTAATCAAGGCCATACAGTATATACTCTTTGGTTTCTTGTTCTCCTCAGTATAATGTTTGTCAGATTCATCTATTTTGTTGTTTGCGATTATGATATAATCCTTTTCAGTGCTGTGTGATATGCTATCAGGTGAGTATACTACACTTTACTTATCCCGTCTACTCCAGATGGACATTTAAATTGATTTCACATGGGAATCATTAAAAGTAATGCTACTCTAAATTTTATTATGTATTTTTGCACATGTGCATGCATTTTTGTTATGCAGTTACCAGGAGATGAAATTGTTGGGTCATAGAATAGCCAAATACTCACCTTTAGTTGAAAATGCTGGCTTTACAAAGTAGATAAATTTAACTATCATTTTATAAAAGGTCTAGATATTGTTGTCAATGCTTACTATTATCGGCCCTTAATTTTAGCTCTTCCAGCTACATATTGTGCTATAGTATTTCATTATGGGTTTTATTTCCATTTTTTTCTGATGACTAATGAATTGGAGAACCTTTTCATACATTTACATACTCATGTGGATATTATTTTTAGTCAGGAGCCTGTTCTAGTTTCGTGCTCATTTTTCTATTGAGTTGCCATCTTATTTTTCATATGTAGGAGTTCTTTACATATTTCTGGATAATTATAGTCTTATATTTATTTTATGTGTTGCAGACATCCAGACAGATCCCTTTTATAGAAGCTAAGAATTTCAAAACAAGGGGCTCTTAAAGAATATTTAGTCCCGTCTCTTAGTCTGACAGACTAAGAAACTGACACCTATACAGAAAATGTCACTTCCTTAAAGTCTCTTCTGGTTATTACTAGGATAAGAAATATAACAAGTCTCCATAATGAAGCAAAATTGCTTTTTTTTTTAATTAAGCCATGTAGATTCTTTAGTCTCTTCCTTGTCTTTCTGGGAAGGCCAAGAAATGCATAACTTAGTAATTATAATGGCAAATATAGAGTGGTGCAAGATTAAACTCTTAGATTTTATGAACAAAAATATTCCCCAACTAACCAACTGTTGTGTAGAATGGCCATGTACCATTTAACGCTATATTTTCTTTTTGGCATAAGACTTTTTTTTTTTTCTAGCTTTTATTTTTTCTCATAGCTTTAATATTTTATTCAGTTTCTTCTCACATTTATTCTTGTTATTTCTATGTTTCCATTTTAAATTTGGTTGTGATTCAAGAAATTTCTGTTTTTCTACATTAGATTAAGAATACAATCAATTTTATAACATTTCTGTCCTCAAATGGCAGAAAATTTACTTTACAAAACAGAATTACCAATACATTAATAATGCCTACTATTTATTGATTTTTTTCACAACTAAGACGTGCAATACTAAGTATTTTTCATGCATTATTTTAGCTAGTACTTAGAACAATCCCCAATATATGTTTTTTTATTCCTATGTTGTAAACCTAAAAAACGGACACTTAATGAGTTTAAGCTACTGGTAGGATGATTGGAATCAGAACCAAGTTTATCCAATTCTCAACATCACATACTTTCTAAGATCTACCTTTCTACCTTCTTGGAAGGAGACAGATTTAGTGATATAGGTTTAGGTCATTACCTGCCTTTGGTTAGTATTTTTCAATCTGTGTGCTACAAAAATTTTTAAAGATCATTGATTAAGTTATTTTTCAAAGACGTTCAAAGCACAGTAAGTATATTCTTTTCTTAGTCTTTTTTTTATCAACATAATTTAAGTGTGTTGTGGAAGTTTTAACTATAGATTCAAGTGTGCTGTGAGATTAAAAAGTTGGAAAACAGTGTCTTTAGTGCTTCCGCCATAGATCATAGGGATTCCCCTTTGTTCTGATGTCATTAAATAATCAAAACGGTAATTATAGGAGTCACTTGTTTTGGCTTTGATATTATTCATTTTATTGACTAAACGAAACTTTCCATAATGAACTCTAATTATTAATGTACAAGCTAAATACTGTTTAGATAAGTTCATATCCAGAGACCAGATTGTAGCTGCATTTTTTTCTTACATATAGAGATCAAACCTTGTATAAGAGTATTTGATTTCAATTCTGTTCAGCAATCTATTCTAGGCTTGATTATTTCTCACCTGTTTTTTAGTTCTAAATATTTCTTGATCCTCCTTGTTCATGAAAGAATCTTTCCACAGATGCCTGAGAACCAGCATGCTGCCAGTTTCCAGTTCTTAGCCAGAGCGAGTCCCCTGCCACACTTCCCTACCTCTTCACGTAGAGTAGCTATCCATTAGTGTCTCCATCGAGAATTTGAACACACACGAGTTACCTAGCATTTTACTTTTAAGGAGTAAGTAAAGTATATTTTCATAGTATTTTGACCATGTGTAAACAAATAGGAATGACATTAAATCAAAGGGATCTTTAATTCACAGGCATTTGATAATACTACTTCCTTAAATGGACAGAACTTCATAATTAACAAAATACTTTCAAGTTTATTTTATTCACCTAACACCCATGAGAGGTAAGCAAGGTAGGAAGTATTATTTCCTCTTTGCATAGAATCATGTAGATGTTTTCTGCCTTTTGGGCCCTAACTTCCTTTTAT
Organism: Nycticebus coucang; assembly: GCF_027406575.1. Taxonomy (NCBI): domain Eukaryota; kingdom Metazoa; phylum Chordata; class Mammalia; order Primates; family Lorisidae; genus Nycticebus; species Nycticebus coucang. The sequence goes on along the minus strand of NC_069804.1, from coordinate 33,907,939 downwards.
TTCTGTCATCTCTTCTCCATGCCTCTTGCCAGTCACCAGCTCAGATCATTGTATTTTACTTTGCATACAGTGATAGCTCTTAACACCTGTGGTCTTGCTGCCCTCCAGTTTACCCTTCACATGGCTCCTAAGCTCATCTCTCTCAAAGATAAAAATTAATATGTTACTCCTCTGCTTAAAAGACACAAGTGGATCCCCATTGTTTGTAGGTTGTAATTGAAACAGCTTGTATGGAAGCAGAGGTACTTGACATTTTTCTTGATCTGTTCTCAGGTCTAGTCTTTCATCCATCATATGAGCACCTCCCCCTTGCCCCGCAGGTCCCTACCTATAACGCCTTTGGAAATGTTGACTCTACCCCACACTCTTAAACAATTCTTACTTTCACATATTCTCTTGCTTCATGTCTTTTTTATTTTTATTTATTTATTTATTTTGAGACAGAGCCTCAAGCTATAGCCCTGGGTAGAGTGCCGTGGCGTCACAGCTCACAGCAACCTCAAACTCCTAGGCTTAAGTGACTCCTTGCCTCAACCTCCCAAGTAGCTGGGACAACAGGCGCCTGCCACTATACCTGGCTATTTTTTGGTTGTAGTTGTCATTGTTTGGCAGGCCTGGGCCAGATTCGAACCTGCCAGCTCTGGTGTATGTGACTGGTGTCTTAGCCACTTGAGCTACAGGCGCCACCTTCTTGTTTCCTGTCTTATAATCCTCCAAAATAAAATAGTTAGTGCCTCTTCTTCACCTTTGACTGAGTTATGTACCCCTGTATATACTACTATAGCATCCTTCTCATATTTGTGTCAACAGTTAATTTTACTGTGCTGTACTGTACTTTTCAAGTTATCTATTTATTTATAGAGTATTAGCGCCTGAGGATCATTTCCCTATTCATTCTTTGCCTCTTGCCTAGCACCTCTAGAAAGAGGGATTCAAATTTTACTTAAAGTTATAATGAGTTATATAGTAGTTAGTAAGACGATTTTGGAATCCTATTGTAGAATCATTTCCACCGCATCTTTCTAGCCTCCAGCATAATTAACCGTAGTATGCAAACAGTACTATTTTCAAGATTCCTCATTATTCAATTGATGGAAATGAGTTGTATGAGCCAAATTACCATTTTGGTCTATTTCATCTTATTAAAGGTTAGGATGTTTAGTTATGATAATATGATAGTTAAGCTATACAGAGTATTTTAAAGTTTTATTCTCTTTGTGATTCATACATTTCCTCCCCCCAGGTCTTCCCCCCCCATAAAAAGTAAATTTATTTCAGATTAATGTGAAGGTACAAACCAGGTCAAAATATTTGATCTTTTTAGGTAGAGTCCCTCTTGTGGTTATGACCCGCACACAAAAGATATGCCAAGCACCCCTATCCTATGCCCACACAGTGGGAGCACACCAACCCCTCTCCTCCCTCCTTATTACCCCTCCCCACAACTTGAATTGAAATGAGTTTTTTTTCCTATGTGGGCTTGCATAAGATGATCTACTGGCTTCATATTAGTATTGAGTACGTTGGATAATTGCTTTTCCATTCTTGTGATACTTTACTAAAAAGAATGTGTTTCAACTCTATCCAGAATATTGCAAAAGATGTGAAGTCACACCTTTTATGGCTGAATAGTATTCCATGGTGTGCATGTACCACAATTTATTAATCTATGCCTGAGTTGATAGGCATTTATGTTGTTTCCATGCCTTGGCAATTGTAAATTGAGCTGCAATAAATACTGTATTGCAAATGTTCTTATGATAAAATGATTTTTTTCTTCTGGGTAAATGCCTAGTAGTGGGATTGTGAGTTCAAATGGGGGATCTAATTTGAGTTCTTTGAGGATTCTCCACACTTATTTCCAAAGAGGCTGTATTAGTTTGCAGGCCCACTCACAGTGTAAAAGTGTCCCCCTCTCTTCACATCTGCACCAGTATCTGCAGCTTTTGGACTTTGTGATGTGCACTGATCTTACTGGGGTTAGGTCATAGCTCAGGGTGGTTTTGATTTGCATTTCTCTGATAATTAGGGACGATGAGCATTTTTTCATATTTTCATTAGCCATTTGTCTTCCTTAGAGGAGGTTCTTTTCATTTTTCTTGCCCAGTGATATATGGGATGGTTTGTCTCTTTGCTTGTTGATTAATTTGAGTTCTCTGTATATCCTAGTCATTAAGCCATTGTCAGATTCATAATATGCAAATATCTTTTCCCATTCTGAAGGTTGTCCATTTGCTTTAGTTATGTCTCCTTAGCTGTATAGAAGCTTTTCAGTTTAATTAAGTCCCATTTATTTATTTTTTTTGTTACTGCAATTGCCACAGAAGTCTTCATAAAATCTTTCCCCAGGCTGATATCCTCAAGTATTTTTCCCACACTGTCTTTGAGGATTTTTATTGTTTCATGCCTTATATTTAAATCTTTTATCCATCTTTGTCTTTTTTTTTTTTTTTTGAGACAGTCTTACTTGTCACCCTCTGTAGAGTACCATAGCATCACAGCTCCCAGTAACATCAAACTCTTGGGCTCAAGCAATTCTCTTGTCTCAGTCTCTGGCCACAATGCCTGGCTATTTTTAGAGATGGGGTCTTGTTCTTGCTCAGGTTAGTCTCAAACCTGTGAGCTCAGGTAATCCACCCACCTTGGCCTCCCAGAATGCTAAGATTACAGGCATGAGCCACTGCATCCAGCCCCTTTTATCCATCTTGAATCAATTTTTGTGAGTGGTAAAATGTGCGGGTCCAGGTTCAGTCTTTTAAAAATAGGGAATGCATCACGGATTTGACTATCGTCCTTCTGCAGGGGCCATGCTAATCTCCTCTGTATGTTCCAGTTTTAGTATATGTGTTGCTAAAGCAAGCACCCTCCTGAACTCTTAAGGTATCAAATTATTCACCGTTAAAACAATACAAATACAATAATAGCATGATCAAATAAAATCACAGAAGAAGAAATTGATAGTTAATTTTATGAGGTACACAAATTCAGGCATATTTGTAAAGTGAAAATGTGATGTGGCTCTTTTTTCTTTTCTTTTTATCATCACTAATAGAAAATGATAGCGTTCACTCATCAACCAATTGTGTTGTGCATCATGGCTATTATAAAGTATACCTAAAAAGAAGTATCCAGTTTCATTTCTATCTGGAGGTTTCAGCTAAAAATGAGAACTGTATTCTGAAGGGTTTCAGGTGGGTGAGTAGGGTTGTACAGTGGTGGCAATAGAAAACACAGCAAATAAGTGATTGGTTTAGAGCCTAAATTTCAGGTCCACTCTGGAAAGTCTTCCAACTCACCGGTACCCTGACGCTGCAAAGACAGTAAGAATTCAGGGACATAGCAATTGATATGGGATGTTAGCACCCACTTCTAATGCACAGCTTTGTAATATTAGGAAATTAATAAAGAAGTGAACAAGTGAACACATTAATTATTTTATAATCTGCCAAATCTTCTTTGCATAAGTATATAGCAACTAATTTTGAAATGTATCCATTCTTTAAGATCACAATTCTCTGTGGCATAAAGCCACATGCTAAGAACTATGTGTATTTATTTGCTTTGTGCTTTTGATAGCCCTTCTATTCATTTTTATTGACATTATATACAGTCTTTCACACACAGTGGAATATAATGCAGTGTGCTTAAAAACCACATTGAGGCTGACAGAATTCAATTGTGGGCATTATAGTATTAATTTACTAGGGAATGAGACAATCATTGGTGGGATTAGCCAACACAGATGATAAATTTTATTATATTATCTAAGAAAATTAAAAATCGGGACTACATTTACAAACATTATAAATATGGTGACAATTGTTACATAGTTTAAAAATAAACATGTTGACCTTGAGAATAACAAAGCATGGAGGGAAAAGGAAAGGAAGGAGGAAGGTAGAATTATATTGACTAGTAGGGATAAACTCATACCCTATAATGGTATATTAAAGGAAAATGTGATTATTTTCCTTTTCCATTTTTGAGACAATAATGCCATATACTCATTTCTGCTATCAAATAAGTCAGTTGAAGACTTTTAAAATCTTTAATATAGTTTATATGGAAAATAAATACTGGATTAAGTTGGAAAAGTGTAAGAATTGTTTGTATTAAAATAATGACCTGTATCACTGCTTCAGCCAGCATGAAGGCATCAACCAATATGGGACACATCAGTAGTGGATCCAGGTAGAAAGATTTTCCAAGCAGATGGATCTGCTAATATATTTAATTGATTGAAGAAGAGTTCATTTTTTTTAAGCTGGAATTTATTTTAAATATAAAATGGAATTCACAAGAATTTGTATGCTTTAAGGTTCATTCTAATAGTATTTTGATAGTTAATAATAAATTAATTTTTATGGGAATAAGCCTTTATACATTACAGATGGGAGGTTATGTAAAATATCTTGACATTTATGACTCTTGGGTGAGACAAATCAGACTTCTAGCAGTCTGAAATGGTATTGAGCCTCAGCTGATCAGTGACAACAGGCTCATCAACTCATACCATACTAATTTAATTCTCTTCTCAGTCTCACCCAATTCTTTACTGTGCTTCCTATACTTGACCTCTGAAATAAGGTCATCTTTTCTGAAGGTCATCTTTTGAAGAAATCAAACCTAAGACAGTATTATATTTTATCAATAGGTTCTTTATCATTTAATTTTATAATCTTTTTTTCCTCCAACAATGAAGAATATATGTATTTGGGAAAATAACAAGGGCAATTCTCAAAAGATACATTGGTTCTTGTTCAGGAGTTAGGGAAACTGTGAAACTTTCATAAAGCTTCCCTAACCTGAAAGGAATAGCTACAGTGCCTTTAGAACTTGAAGAAGGCCACTGGGATAATATCTATGACTACTTCCAACTTCATCAATGAAGATTATGCCATGTTGTTATTTAGTCACAGTCATTACCATTTTGGCCCTTATTCTCTAGTGAAAAGTGGAAGCATTACGCCATGAGTTGTTAAAAGAAAAGAAATGAAGTGATGAAAACTGTAAAATATGTTCATCACATCATGTGTAATTGCTTGATAATAGTTTCTATGATTAATGTAAGAAACTTTGAGATGATTTTTGTCCAGAACTGGTGGGAAAAGGTGACCTTATTTAATACAGTGTTTTCTCAGCATACATGCAATGGAATTGATAATAAACATTCCATGTATTTGCCAACCTAAAATAGACTAGATGAGGTTTCATTGTTTAAAACACACAGAACACATTCTTTATGTAAAAAATTAACATGAACGCCTAATAAGAAATTAAAAAAAAAATTGAAGGTGTAGATATTTTGGCTAAAAATGAGAGTAAAAGTTGACTAAATTCTCATCTATTTTCACTTTAACCTTGTAACCTCACAGGCATAACTATAGTAGTCTTAGAATTCTATCAATGAAGAAATGAGTTTCTTTAGCTACTTAACCACAACCAGGAACCAGCTAATGGGTAACTTAAACTTTTTGTATGATGCCCCATGATCATATCAATGTACACAGCTATAATTTAATAAAAAATAAAAATACAAAAAAAACTTTGTAATTCTCATATATATTGAGCAAGACTGAGTACAGCAAGCATAAATTCAATAGTGCACATTTCCATAACCAGTATTGGATGTAACATAATCAATTAATTAGAAAATTCAGTTTCCTACCCTGCTGGCTGCCAGTAATCATGGGTTTATGATTGTTGCCAACATCATATGTAAATAGCACCTTAGTTTTAGAAAAAGGAATCCTAATTCACAGTCCAATGTAAGCTTTAGCTAAATGACTTTGTGCTGGGTTTAGCATGTGAATTGGTGATAAATTGAGAAAATCTGTAAGCAACACTGTGGTAAGAATAAAATGTTGATAAAGATAAAATGTCTGAGGCCATTATTAGGGATTAAAAAAAACATGATGATGTTAGGTTAGGCAGTTAGTTAGCCATAAGCAGGGTGGATGGTGGATAATATTTTAACTTGGCTGAGTCAGGATGGACTGGAGTGTCATGCTGAACTGTCACAGAAATGGAGCTAATTGAGAGACCCTGCAGGTGTGGGATCTTGCAGTTGGGTTGCCTTGAGATAGAAGCTGATCAACATCCTAGTGACTTTCTGACAAGAACAGACAGATGTGGTCATACTGACTTGGGTTGTTTTGGGAATAGCCTGATTGGGACTCTAGAGAGGCAACTCACAAGAAAGAACAGATGAGGTGCATCTTACAAGGGTATATGTGAAACTTAGTAAATCTAGAATGTAAATGTCTTAACACAATAACTAAGAAAATGCCAGGAAGGCTATGTTAACCAGTGTGATGAAAATGTGTCAAACGGTCTATAAAACCAGTGTATGGTGCCCCATGATCGCATTAATGTACACAGCTATGATTTAATAAAAAAAAAAAAAAGAAAAGAAAGAACAGATGACATGTCAAGGGGGCCCCTAAAGACTGCCCAGATGTTTGGTCTACAATAGTGGGTCTTCAAGGACTGACGTATCAGAAAGAGGTAGAGAAACCACAAAGTAGAGATATTGTAAAGGCCTCAATAGAGGGTCTTTAGAGCATGTTCACAGTTGAGGTAACAGTGTCCCTAAAGGAACTACCCTCATTAACATAGTAAAAATCACACCAGCCAGCGCCACAACAGTTTACAAACACTATGGCAACCCCAAAAATTGCCTTAGAAGGATAGAAAAGGGAAGGATTCCTAATTCCAAGAATTCTGTTCCCCTTTTCAAGAATAGCCATGAATATCCCCCCCCCCACTTAACATAAAATTAGGTAGTCAACACAAAAAGAAAATTATTAAACTCAGTGTCTCTTCCATTAGTGGGGGCTGACCTATTTCTTCTTTGGAATATATGCTTTAATCTTTAATAAAACTTCAGCATTGGGCGGCGCATGTGGCTCAAGGAGTAGGACACTGGCCCCATACGCCAGAGGTGATGGGTTCAAACCCAGCCCCGACCAAAAAAGAAAAGAAAAATGTCTTACAAATTTAACTATCGTATTTGCATCATGAAAGACAGTATTATAGCTCTTTATAACATAGTGGTATTGATTTACTTTATAAAATGTATACATTTAAAATATTTTTATTTCTAATATTTCTTGAATAAAGCAGAGAGATTATCTTCTTTCTTGACTTAGTGTCATTTCTTAACATTTAATTACTTTTATCCAGTTTGAGTAGCATTCATTTAATAAGATTGTTGCTGGGCCCACACTGTGCTTGCAGTGCATATAAAGATTATCAGAAATGATTTATGCCCTCAAAAAGCTAATAGTTGTTAGGGGAGAAAAGTCATGCTCAGAGACTCTGTGGCTATCATGACATAAGCATACCTCGTTTCATTGTGTACACTTTATTGCTCTTCACAGATATTGTGTTTTTTTGAAAATTGAAAGTTTGTGTCAACCGTGCCTCAAATAAGTCTTTTTGCACCCATTTCCAAGTAGCATGCACTCACTTCCTGTCTCTGCCATATTTTGGTAATTCTCAGTACATTTAAAACTTTTTCTCATTATTATTATATCTTCTATTGTGATTTGTGATGTTACTATTGTAATTGTTTTGGAGTACCATGAACCATGCCCATGGTGAATTGGGAGGATTGGCTTTACTTTTGAAAGAATCTTATTATAGGAGAAAAGCTAAACAAATCGTATCATGTGCCCCACAGAAATCTTTTATGAGGGGAAGAACCAATTGATGTGGCAAACTTTATTGTTGTCTTACCTTATGAAATAGCCACAGCCACTTCAGCCTTCAGCAATCCCTACCCTGATTGGTCAGGAGCCAGCAACATTGAGGGAAAGACCCCTCACCACAAAATGATTATAACTTGCTGAAGGCTCAGATAATCATTAGTACATTTTAGCAGTAAATTATTCTAAGTTAAGTAATATATATTGTTTACACATAATGGTATTGCACACTTTTAGACTACAATATAATGAAAGCATAACTTTTATATACACTAGGATATGTACATTGATCATGAAACAGCTTATATTTCACTATTCTAATTCCACAATAATAATTTCTTATTTGCAGTCTGCTAGTTCTACTATTAGTGTGCTGATTAGAGTGATAAGGTGCTGTATTGACTTTTTATCACCCCTTAGCACAGTAAGTCCCAGAAACATGAAACAAATTCATTCTGGGTAAATAAGATGATGATTTCTTTATATAAAATCTATATCCTTCTCTCCTGAAATAAGATAAGGGAAAAATTTCCCTTCTGTAGCAACCTTATTAATCCCATGTGATCTTTATACTATTAGTAACGTACTGGACTGTGAAGAAATATACAACTAGGGAGTTGACTACAGGTATAAATGTTTCTGTGTTTAATCAAATTTACTTTGATTCAAATAAATTTGGCTGAAACTGGACAGATTCCTTGCCTACTGAGACAGGGGGCTCTATTAATCAGTATGCCTGATCAACATCATGATTAACTTTGTAAATGCCACTTGATTTTTTTTGTAACAGACCAATGGAAAAGCCATTGATACAAATTATCATTCTCAAAAAGAAGAATCAAAGTTTGGTTTCTGATGCAGTTGTCCATTTTTAGTATATTTAGGTACCATGTATTTTATTAAATTGTGGACGTTTTATAAGTTGTTATACTATGTGGTAATTTAAATAAAGGGGGTTATTGGATTCCTGTATTATATTTGGTGGAAATATTATTATCTGTGAAGATTGTTACCTTAAAATGCTGTTACATAAGAGTGGAAAATGAATAAAATTCTTACTTTATATTATAGAAAAATATTACAGTATTTACAGCATAAAAGGGTTTTATATGTGATAATATACACTTACTGATTAAATTTCAAAGACTACCTGTGTCCATTTTCTTTGACAGTATGGATTGCACTGAGCATATTGCAAAAGACCAATGTAATCACTGTTAGAGCATTTAATACTCTAATCTCTTCAAATCAGTACCAAAGTTTATTCATTTTGTTGTTATTGTTGTTGTTGTTGTTGTTACTGTTGTTATGTGTTGTTTGTTTTCAGTGTGGTCAGATTCAACACTGCTTGTTAGAGGAAGAAAAAAATTTCATGATGAAGATATTTGTTATTATTTCCATTATTGCTAAAAGGTGTTTGAAATTCTAGATAATCTTAAAACTTCCTTTACAAATTTAAAATTAAAACATAATTACATTTATAATAATTTAAAAAATGAAATATAACATAGGATATGTATCCTGAAAATTACAAAATGCTGAGAAAATCAAAGGCTACATATTTTCAGAGACATGCCACAATCATAGATTTTAAGACTCAGCACAGTAAAAATCCAAACTCAGCTATAGGTTTAACGCTTGGGAAAGAATAAAGTAGGAGAAATTAGTCTACTCAATATGAAGACCTACTGTATAGTACTATAATACTATAGTAATCAAGACAATGTGATATTGGTGGACGGGCAGACACACAGAGAAATGGAATACAATAGAAAACCCAGAGACAGACCTAAATATATATGCCAAAATGATTTGTTTACAAAGGTATAAAAGCAATTCAATGGAGGAAACACATCATTTTCAACAAATGATGCTAGAGTAAGTAAATATACCTTAGCAGAAAAATGAATCTGGACCTAAACACTTCACACATTATTCAAATATTAACTCAAAATAGATTATGAACATCAATGTAAAGCATAAAACTTATAGATTTTTATCTTATATATATTCATAAATAATGTGTGTATGGCTATATGTATGTGTACCTATATAATTTCTCAGTATGGGTAATTTATTCTTTCCTTTAATTAAATCTAATGAAATTGGGAATTAGTGCAGGGATTTTCAGTCTTTCTTAGCTATATTTTACATGAATAATCTTTATGTCTTTAAAGATATCAATATTTGCTTGGAGAAGTTTGATTTTCAAAACAGATATTTTTCTGTCTCTGGTGGCTAATTGAGCTTTCAGATTCCCTTGATTACATCTTGTCTTTGGTTAAAGCTGAGTGTGGTTTCCATTGTTTATTGCCAGGTAATAGTTAATTAGGTAGTCATTTACTAGATAACGAGCATGGAAAATAATATCACATAATTTCACAAGTGGGTTTTTTTTTGCTTTTAATTTTGCTTTTAATTTTCATTCTGCGTACAGGAAAGTATAGTTTGCAAAATTAAGAACATTACAAAACACTTGGTAAAATCTCTTGAAAAAACTAACCTTGAATCAGTAAAAATTCTTTTGATAGTATTTTTTTCAAACTAGTCTTCTGTTCAAGTTGAAGATATTTTTACAAAGTTTCCATATGTTTTTATGTATTTTTCTAAGTATAATGATGATCTCATAAAGATATACATGTCTTAATCCTGGGAATGTATAAATATGTCACCTTACATAGTTAGGGGTCTGCAAGACCACTGTCAAGTTCAGTGACTCACTAGGAGGATTCATAGAATTAACAAAAACTGTAACACTCATGGTTATAATTTATAACAATAAAAGGATAAAGATTAAAGTCAATAAAGGAAGAAATTATATACCACCAAAGCCAGAAGAGACTAAATGTGGGCTTCCAGTTATCCTGTCCTAAAGAAGTCATTTGAGTAGTATTTGCTTCTTCCAGCAATTATGTGAGACAATACATACAAATATTACCAACAAGAACTTAACTTGAGTCTTAGTGTCCAGAGTTTTATTGAGGTTTGTCACAGAAGAATAGAGTGCTCACATGGCTGATTTTTAGTTTCTAAATCTTCACCTACTCCATAGTTCAAACTGATAGAGTGTGACCCAAGGGCCACATCATGAATTATATTTTAGCATAAAGTATTTACATGGTGTGGCCCAAGGCTTGATGTAAACAGAGACACTTTTATCAGGTGGAATGGGGAATCTGCAGCATTCTGATTTCAAGATTGTTCTCTTTTAAGCACCAAAGGAGGAAAGAAAAGCTTCATCTTTCTCAGCTGTACCCATTTATAATAAGAGCATTTGTTCTGTAAAATTTTGATTCAGTCAAAAGGCTATAATTAAGGACCAAAAAGGCTACACGTGGCCTTCAGGACTTAAAGGCTAAAACCCAGAAGCCAGTTTGGACCTACCTTTTTCTTTGGAATATGAAAAGAATTGAACAACCAAGACCTAAATTAGTATTTTATTGCCCAATGGCAAAGGGGGCGTTGCATATGTGATTAAATTAAGAATTTTGAGATGGTGAGATTTCCCTGGGTTATCTAGATTGGCCCAATCAAATCACTAAGATTCTTCAAAGACTCAAAGAAGGAGATGTGAGAATAATTTTACTGTGTTAGAGTGACATTATATATATTGGAAGATTCTATGCCACTGAATTAGATCAAGAAAAGGTACCATAAGTTAAGGAATGCAGGGACCTCTAGAAACTTGAAAAGGCAAGGAAATTAATTCTCCCCTACAGTCTCTGCTTTTGCTCCAGTGACAGATTTCTGATGTCCAGAACTATAGGATACATAAATATGACTTTAAATTACTAAATTTATAATAATTTGTTACATGAGCAAAAGGAAACAAATATAATAAAATGTAAGTATTTATGGCTCTCTCTATATGAACATGTTTATATATGTGTATATTACATATATATGTATATATCTTTAGTAATCTAAAAGCAAACTTTTTAAAATGTTTATCTTGCTACTTGAGTATTTTAGCCTCAAGGCACACAAACATACTCAAGAAGCACAAGTGCACATTTTCTCTCTCTAACACACACACAAACACATACACACCTATACACGTAGTAACAAAAAATGTTCAATTCTATCTTCCTTCAAGGAAAGCTCACGAATTTGTGAATAGACTACATTGGGTTTGACTTGGAATTATGAAATTTATGGTAAACATCAGCAAGGCAGATGTATATCTAGGTGTTTCATTTCACTGATGTACAGATTTTGGTATATGAAGTGACAGTTGTTATTAAAATATGGGTTTTTATACCTATTTTGAAGTAAATTGCATATACAGTACCTTTGCAAGCTGTACTTTTTAGAAATTCAGCTTTATATTCACTGTATATTACATTCCTTTGCATTTTTCTTACATCTATTTTCCTTAACAAGAAGACACTGAAGTTTTAAGTAGCACTGTATGGGATTGAATTCATAATATCGTTCTTCAGCTCAAAATAAGAATGCTCTTGTAAGTATCTTATACATTTTTTCCTGTAGATGGAATTAAAGAAAAATATTTTGCTTAAAATTGTGATATACTTTATGCACAGTGCCTAACAAAACCTAAATATTACAATCTAACTATACAATTTGTCCCTGCAGTAGGTCTCTGCTCAGATAATTCAAAAGGATAATTGGAGAAAGTCAACAACATACATGAGTCTATAATTTAGTTTTCTGTACAAATAACATATCCAAAAGGGATGAGAGCCATTAACCATTTGCAACTAAAAAGAGTATGCTGATTGAAAGTTTATACAGATGGCTCTCATCCTGCACAGATTTCATGTTTGTGAATTCTTCAAAACTTGCTAAAATTTATTTGTAGCCCCAAAGTCAATGCTTATGATTCTTTCACAACCATTCATGGATATACACAGAATGTTGAAAAATTTGAGTCATCTGTCACACATTCCCAGCTGAGGTCAAACAAAGCAACACTGTACCTTCTTGCTTCAGTCTCATACTGTAAACATGTGTCCTTTTTGTGGTTTATTCAATGCTACGTATTTTACATTTTAGTGCTTTTTGTTATTTTGTTGTTCAAATGGCCCTGAAGTGTGATGACAAACTGCTGTCTAGCGTTCCTAAGCTAGAAAAGGCTGGGATGTGCCTTAGAACATCAGTGTGATAGATAAACTTCCTTCGGGCTTGAATTACAGTGCTTTTGGCTTTGCATTCAATGTTAATGGAGCAGTGATGTATATTAAATGTCTTCAAACAGAAACACATAAAAAACAACGTTATATATTGATTGGTTCACAAAAATGTTGTGATTAAGGCCTACAGTAGCCTAACGCTGTATTTCTCCAGGGAGAAATACTTCAGTATTCACTAGTTCAGTGTTCTCAATGACTTTATAAGGTAGAAGTCTAGCAAATAACAAGAATTGACTGTGTATTATTGTCATCCTTCCTCTCAACCCACTTATACGATGTAGTCTCTGTACATTTCAACAGTACTGAAAGCCGACAGTGACATTCAAGTTCTGCTAATTCATTATTTAGCTATATTTAGGTTTCTAAGAAGTAATTAAATTATACATCAGTAAAGCTTCTGATTATATGTTACTTATTATTTTATTTTAATTTTCCAGTGTACAAACATTTTACCACCAACACCAGGGATGTTGTGAAATTGAATTGACTTGATTCTGTGTTTCTTAACTGGCATACAGGTTCTGTGAAGAAGTCATTTTGCTGAAAACATTCTTTCTCATCTCATTTTCTCATCATTTTTCATCAAAAATGGTCTTTCTCTTTACTATATTTCTTCACTTTTCCTGCTAATTCTTTTTTTATGGGCATGTGTTTTGTATTTAATTCTTCTGATCTTTTTTCTGCTTGAAATATGCCAGCCATGCTAATGTTAAAATACCTAACCTTCAACTTCATTCGCCATTTGTCACTTAGTCAATGATTTTTTTTTCTGTATTTGTTTATATCTATGTCATTTTTCATGTCTATGTATAAAACAGAGCCCTGTACGTAGAAGTGGATAGCCAGTAACTAACAGCATTTATAAATTACACAGCCTTGTACCTCTTCCTGAAATATGCTTTCAAGAAATTTCCTGAGCCATTGTGAACACAGGAAAAATTAGTAAAAACATGAGTTTCTATGTTCGTGTGTAATTTCATTAAATATTTGGTTTAATGGTCATAGAATCATTTTGTCTCCCAGTAATATTTGTGGTAGGGATAGATATATCTCTCTCTTTTTTATATATATATACATATATATATATATATATATATATATATATATATATATATATATATATCCATCAGAGCTGTTGTTGTATGGCAAACAAAAATACACAACATCAATAATGACTGCTACTCAGCAAGACACCACCACATGTCCACATGAACACAGCTGTGAGACACTGATATACCAAGGTTATTTAAACCTTACTGAGTTGTTTGTACAGTGCAGGCAACGTAAGTGCATGATGGCAATTTCATAACCTTAATTGTCAGACCTCATACAATGACAGCTCTGATGGCCATTTCAGAAAAAGAGTTCTAAGATTGCTTTGAAGGGTGGACTAGACACTGGCTTCAGTGCCCAGCTTCCCAAAGGGAATACTCAAAAATGACCATAGTTATATTCAGCAATTAAATATGTAGTTCTTCTTCTAGGATGAGTTTGGAACTCAATTGTTAGAATTTATATCTGTGTTTATGTATGTATATCTCTATTTGAAGGTATATTTTTGTGATATGAATGTACATGCATAGACATGCATATGTATATATATGTAAATAATATTAACTACATATATATGTGTATGTGTTGGATTTTCATGTATATATAAATTCATGTATATATGTATATTTATAAAATTATAAATTTGTACTTTTACCTGGTAACTTAGACCACCAAAACTTCTTTAATTCATTTATTTTATACTTTTCAGAATCCTTTTACCTTTATTTTCTCCAGTGCATGAAACAACATAAAAGTCCCTATCCGTGGGCGGCGCCTGTGGCTCAGTCGGTAAGGCGCTGGCCCCATATACCGAGGGTGGCGGGTTCAAACCCGCCCCGGCAGAACTGCAACCAAAAAATAGCTGGGCGTTGTGGCGGGCGCCTGTCATCCCAGCTACTCGGGAGGCTGAGGCAAGAGAATCACTTGGGCCCAGGAGTTGGAGGTTGCTGTGAGCTGTGTGATGCCACGGCACTCTACCGAGGGCCATAAAGTGAGACTCTGTCTCTACAAAAAAAAAAAAAAAAAAAAAAAAAGTCCCTATCCGTGTGTTTAGTCTCTCCAAACCCTATATCAGATATTGTCATAATTATAACTGTAAACAATTGAGAACATTTTCAGAACATCTTGAGATCTTTGGATTAAAATATTGGCTAAATGAAAATCATAAACCTACAGTTAAACTCTGTGTTTTTGATTTGACTTTCTCTGGCATGCCAACTGGAGGCAGGAAATGAGAGAATAGGTATATTCTCCATTTCTGCAGAATTAGAACACACTTAGGATGTAAATCTAATATGAATGATTTTTTTTTAATTCACTGTATCTGCAGTGACAAACTCAAGAAATGATTTAATTAAAAGGCACAATTTATATGATTTTTTTCCATATAGTAATCCAAATTTTAAAGAAGTGAAAATTCTCTTGCAAGAAGAAAAATATGTATTTAATCATTGGTTCAGTGTTATTCTACACCTGATGTGTTATTTCAGAACATAATTACAGACGCTAATTTTCTAGCCAGAATCTCCTGATAAGAGAGTCAAATTGACAGAGATTATCCACTGGACTACTGTCATTATGGCAGGTGACATTTTTTTAATTCATTAACATAAAATATTTAGTCTTTTCTAATAAGCAATTAAGATTATGTACTTATGAATTCACTTTAACAAAAATCTTATAAAATCATTAGGCAACTACAGTAGGCTCAGTGCATATTTAAATACAGTTTATACAACAATAAGTTACTTTTGTATTGAAAGTATCTTCTTAATGATATTTCAAGGAAATATCTATGGTATTTTATAATATGAGCTATTTGAAAGGAGACTGACTTATATAGAAGCTTTTTGTTGTTGTTTTTTAAGTCATGCATCTTTTCAGCAGGTAAACAATGTCTTAGTTTTAGCTTTGTTTCCCTATATATACATGCATATTAATTTTTATTACATTCTCCTTTAACTTTAAAGTACATTTTTGTTTATGAATTCCATTCTTGGATAAGAACCTTATAGATAATGAATGAATAAAATGAAACATTAAATATTTACATACTTCATTGTTGGTGTAAGGAGAAGTGAGGGATGGAAGTTAAAGACTTCCTACATGATATTTGTATTTTACTTGGATTTTTAATATAATAATGTAGTCACAACATATATATGTAATAAATATTGTGGATAAATTAGTCAGGTCTAAAAGTAAATATGTCTTTCAATAAGAAGCCAACAAGTGACCTACCTCCTGTTAGATTTTATATAAACGGTTGTACCTTTTATATCCTTATTATTTAAAAAAAAAAATTCTGTTTTCTACCTGGAAACTCTTGTGAAATAAAAATTTTCCAAAGAACTCACTATAAAAAAAGAGTATATTTATATATACAGATATACAGCACAGGTCAGAGTGTAGCTATAAATGTATGTTTATTTATTTGCATGTATGCTTAAATACAGGCACATATCCAGATTTTAAATTGCCTCTATTCTTCTCATTGAATATTAAGGGAATTAAACTGTATAGTCAATTTATCAAAACTGACTAGGATATGTAAAGAAAGGGATAGATCTATAATGTGTATTGCTAATATTAACTAGAATCATTGTTTTGAAATACAGATCTTAGTTCAATAAGATAGCACATTACAGCAGACCAAAGTTATTAACTTCAATTGATAAAGAATTATGAATATAATTACAATCCTGTTAATTATTTAAAGTCATGAATTATGCAAATGCAGCAGGTATTATTAATCATCTGCAGGAACCAGAACAATTTCCCTAAAAGAACATATAAATATTAAAATCTCTGACTTGGCTCTATTATGTACTGTTAGAGTTTTAGTGTTCCCTTATGAACAATGTTTGGATTCACTTCTCCTTTATAGAATGAAAAATGTCCCAAATGTATCTTCTCCAAAGACCAAATGAATGTCAGTAGATTTCTCTTTTTGTTTATAAAATGTTTACTGACTGTGTGGTCCCACATGTTTGTTTATATCAGAGATAGCTTTCTTTTAGGCTAATATTGGTCTGCGGTGGCTGACGTCTTACTAATGGCACACGGTGTGGATATCCCTGCTGTGAGACTAAGCCACATCTAATAGTCTGGTAGTGTGTAATAAAATACTAGAATTTCCTAAATTTAACATATTTTGCAAGTTTCCCCAGCATGAGGGAAGAACAGAATTTTTAATACAGTAGTTTTAACTATTTTCAATAAGTGTGCTCACCATTTATAGAAAGGACACAGTGAAAAAAATTAAGAAGAAAAGGATTTCCAAATTGGAACTTTGCAAGACCTATGATTGGTAAGAGCCTTGAAGATAGTCTAGTTAAGAGATATTTGTAAATTATTCTGAAAGAAACAATGGCCTTTTTCTTTAAGAAGCAACTTTTGGAAATCTTCAAAAAGGATTTTGAAAATAAGAACTCTGCCTCAGTTTATTAGAGTTTAATTGCTGGTTTTCATCTGAATCCATTTTTATTTTATTTAAAACAGAACACTTAATTATTGAAATTTTTAGTTTTTGTTTTTTTTTTATTTTATGCAACAGAATCATTTATTTTTAAATCTCAAAACATGTCCAAATAGTGATGTGATCCTTGGAATGTGATCCTTATTGGGAAAATGCTAAAGTTGGGTAGAGACTGGGGCAGGAGCTCAAGGAGCTGCCAGAGATCATGTGGGAAGGCCGTGTGGAGAAACATTGTGTTTTTGAACCTTTTAAAGTCTTAAACCTTTAGAACAGGCATCCTCAAACTTTTTAAACAGGGGGCCAATTCACTGTCCCTCAGACCATTGTGGGGCCGGACTATAGTTTAAAAAAAAAAAAAAACTATGAACAAATTCCTATGCACACTGCACATATCTTATTTTGAAGTAAAAAACAAAACGGAAACAAATACAATTCACACCGCTTCATGTGGCCCGCGGGCCGCAGTTTGAGGACGCCTGCTTTAGAACAATGTCTGGTGTAGAGGGACTTCCAAAATAATAGTTAACTTCAGTGTTAGAAGTAGCTCTCACTTTATGGTACATTCACAATAAATAATAGTATCCATCAACTGTGGATGTGTAGCCCTATCAGAGACATGACTGTTTAAACTTTCACTTTACCCATGTATTTTCTAGTAAGATAATAGCTGAGCCTTGTACAGGAGTAGATAAAGTTTGGAATTATGATTAGTTTCTACATCATATTTTAGCCATTTTACTTAAAATTTGGTGTCTGTACAGAGTACAGTTGGAGAAGGAACTATTGAAGGAGATGGTGTAACTCTTAAGAGATTTTGTTCTTATCTGTCCTAATTCTGCCTGTGGCTCTTCTGCGTCTACAGGAACCATAAGTACTTATATCAATGTATACAGTTATGATTTAATAAAAAAAAACAATGAACATAAAAAAAGGTATTTCTGTTCTTATTCTCTTTCTAAAGACAACTCCTAAGCGAAATGCCAAATTATTCTATCTTTCATTTTTTTTTTTGGTAAATTAAGAAAAGGAATATTCTAAAAGACAACATCTGAATTTGTATTACATGAAAGTCTAACAAGTGGAAAGTAGAACTAGGGCCGATGGGTATAAATTCACTTTTTGCCAAAAAGAAAGAAAATTTATGTTCAATATATAAAAGATATTTCTAATATCTGAATCTGTCCAGCATTGTAAAGACCATGCATTTTGCCCTCCTCTTTGGTTTCTGGCCACTGCTGGATTTCATGGTTCATAATCTGGACTCTCTCTGCTCCAGTGCCTTCCTAGAATCTATATAATGAATGCTGCAATTAAAAGATACAATATTAAGTACGTTACAAAAATGTTATCAAATACTCTCCACAATTCAGTGAGATAAACATTATTAATATCCATATTTTGCCACTAAGTAAACTGAGGCATAGAAAAGATAAACAGCCTTTCAAAAGTCACTGACTATTCGATGGCACACTCAAAATGAGGCAGTCTGGCCTGATAGTGTCTGGTTTTAATATCCATTCTATATTGCATCTGTACTCTGTATCACAGAGACAGTCAGGGTTTCCTTATCTTAGAACTGATTGAGACCTTCCATTGTTTGTCCCAATTTTCTTCTCTAGACAGATTTTCCAACATTACACTCATTTCTGTGATCCAGCCATGTGGAATCTGTTACCTCCCCAATGTTCTAACATATGAATATGCCAGCAGTTTTCCAGTCTCTTTACCATTTGCCCATTTGTTCTTTGGGTCACCCATATCCACTACAACCCTACATCCCCACACACACACACTACCAGGGGTCCTCAAACTGCGGCCCGCGGGCCATATGAGGCAGTGTGATTATATTTGTTCCCGATTTGTTTTTTTATTTCAAAATAAGATGTGTGTAGTGTGCATAGGAATTTGTTCATAGTTTTTTTTTTTTTTTTTAAACTGTAGTCCGGCCCTCCAATGGTCTCAGGGACAGTGAATTGGCCCCCTGTTTAAAGTTTGAGGACGCCTGCACTAGACGTATCCTGCTTACTTCCCAATCAAATGTTGCTACCTATATAAAACTTTTTGCAATTACCAGGTCCAATTAGATACTCTTTTCTCATGTTAGCCCAAACTGCAAATTTTCAACTCAAGTATAAGCATATAATGTATTAAAATCATGTGTATTTCTGTTCTTTTTTTATAAACTGAAAATTCTGTGAAGCCAGGAACCACATCTTTTTCATTTGTGTAACCTCAGAAATCAATAACTAAATGCATTGACATTTGTGAAATGAATGGAACGCATGTAATGGAAAGCAAGTGTTTCTCATCACGGTAAATATTCGACCAGGAGCTAAATGACCAGCCATTGCTACTGTAGTAGATTCCTGTAAGGGGAGAAAAGTTAAGCTGGATACTTGTCTCTATGGCCTTTTTTAGGCCTCTCATCTCAATTTCATGTCATGCCTTACAGCCAAAAAGTGACAGTCAGAAATACCTATCCACTGTGTGTAGCTCAAGCTAGTTGATTATGATCCCCAGGGCCTAGTTCTTATAAAATGTGTTTGTATTATAGTCCAAAAGGAGCTACTCCCTGTCTTCCTTACTCAGTAAATTCCCTTTTATAGTTTTCAAGTTTACAGGAGCTACATTTAGACACAGATTTCTGCAATTTTTCCTCTATACATAAACATTCAGCCAAGAGATATTTATTTCCCAGAGATGCTGAAAAAGGTGTATTCTTATATTATTGCTAAGAATTAATCCTTTTAACCCTGGGAGAAAAACTAATGGTCCATAATTCTACTTACTATGCTAAGAATTTTTATAACATAGACTTAAATGAAAAGAGAAAACTTTGGAATATACATTTGTAGTTAATTAGAAAAGTATGTGAATGAACTTCTGACCTTTGTAATTGTTAGATGATCTGTTTATACCTTGGTGCCCATTATAAATAGGTCAAAATATAACATTTTATATAAGTTTCGGATTACATTCTGCTAAAATTAATTAATACATTTAAAAGGAGTTAATATTTATAACTATAATTGCAGAAGAATTCATTGATTTAATGGAAGAAGAGTTAACAAAAGAAAAATTACATTGAGTAGAGAGGGAACAAAATACATCAAATCAATTTAAATGCTAAATATTTAGACACTAAAAAATTAACTCTCTACATAATCCATTTATAATTCTTCCTTCCTCATATTCAAATTATCCAGGAGAGTATGCCAAGCTGGGTGTCCTATTTGAATGTTGGCATTAATTTATTATTTTAATCTTGGAAGTTGTTGAAACCATAATTCTTAGTTGAAATTTACTGTTATCTTTGGCTTATTTTGTCACACAACTTAAAAATTAAAATGTATAACATCAAAGGAGTTAAAAGCTTATGTCCACACACATACCTGCACCTGGATGTTGATAGCAGCTTATTCATCATTGCCAAAACCTGGAGGTAACCAAGCTGTCCTTCAGTAAATGAATGAATAAACAAACTATGGTACATACAGATGATGGAATGCTATCATTGCTAGACGTGAATGAAAACTATCAAGCCGTGAAAAGACATAGAGGAACCTTAAATGCATATTACTAAGTAAAAAAAGCAAATCTGAAATTACTGTATAATTCCAATTATATAGAGAGAATAAAAAGATCAGTGGTTTCCAGGAGATTGGGTAATTACAGTAAATAGGCAGAGTACATAGAATTTTTTTCAGGGCAGTGAAAATACATCATGTGATAGTAAAATGGTAGATACATTTCATTTTATATTTGTCCACACCTATAGAATCATACAACACCAAGAGTGAAACCTTACTGTAAACTGTGGACTCTGGGTGATAATGATGTGTCAATGGAGATTCATCAATTATAACAAATGTACCAATCTAATGGGGCATGTTGATAATAAGGGTGGCTGCTCATGTGTAGGGATCGGGAGGCTTCGTAAATCTCCATACTTTCCTCTCAATTTTTCTGTGACCCTAAAACTACTCCAGAAAATTAAGCCCTTTAAAAAATGTATAATATTTTGTTACCAACGTCATTATAGGAAAATGAAAATAGTAAAGAGAGTGAACAGCTCACCAAAGAAGAAATACAATTGCCCAATAAATATTAACATATGTTCAAAGAATTTATAGAAAAACTAAATCAAGTCATTTTTTAACCTATCTAATTAGAAATGGTGAATAGAAGGGAAGAGTCAGTGAAGTAGACATACCCTCTCTTGTTGGTAAGATTATAAATCAGTCTAATGGTTTTTGAAAGCATTTTGGCAATATGCTTAAAGAGCATATTTGATCCTTTGACCCAGCAATTTGTCTTCTGAGACTCTTCCCTGAGGGTATGATTAAATAGCATGAACAAGATTATTCTTTTCTATGTTATTTTTAATAGGGCAAAAAAAGAACTAACAACCTAAGAAGCTGGCAAATAAGGGTTAGTAAAATCTTGATCTAGCCATTGCAGTGGAATATTATGCAATTACTAAAATTATTATATGTTTTCAGAAATAGTATAAATAAAATTGATTATACAATAGTATGAAATATATGATGTAGCCAATATATTTAATATTTTAAATATATATAGAAAGTATTAAAATAAAAATTTCCAAAATATTAATGTTTTATATTGACATGTTTTATTATATTTGTAAGTCACCTTACAAATTACTATGGTTTGAATATATCCCACAACGTCATATGTTGAAACTTAGGTGGGGCCTTTAGGAGGTGATTGAATCATGAGGACAGAGCCCTATGGGCTTTGTAACTTTATAAAAAGACTGACAGGAACTAACTAGGCCTTTTTACCTTTCCATCACTTTTACCATGGGCGATCACAGCACTTGTTCCCTCTAGGGAATGCAGTGTTCAAGGCACCAACTTTTTTGTTTGTTTTTTGAGACAGAGTCTCACTTTGTCAGCCTCTGTAGAGTGCCATGGCCTCATAGCTCACAATATCCTCAAACTCTTAGGCTCAATAGATCCTCTTGCCTCTACCTCCCAAGTAGCTGAGACTACAGGCACCTTCTACAATGCCTAGCTATTTTTAGAGATGGCGTGTCACTCTTGCTCTGGCTGGTCTGGAACTCCTAACCTCAAGCAGCCTACCCACCTCACCCTCCAGAGTGCTAGGATTACAGGCATGAGCCACTGTACCTAGATAAGAAACAATATTAGAGACAGAGACTGGGCCCTCACCATACATTACACCTGGCAGTGCCTTTGATCTTGGACTTTCCATCATCCAGAACTGTTGAGCAATGAACTTCTGTTGTATATAAATTACCTGTTTCAGTATTTTGTTATAGCAGCACAAATGAACTAACACACAAACATTTTCTTATAATAAGGGGGGGAACCTTACAACATAATTTTGTAAATTCCAAATGGAATGAGGTATGTTATGTTCACAATAAAAAAAAGAAGAAAAAACTTTCATAATGTTATAATATCACTATGCTTGGCATATCTTCCTTGGGAAAATATGTATACCAAAAATATAATTACTAGGTGCTATGCAGAAGGGTAACTAATTCTGTGTAAAGTGGGCAGTATCCCTAGGGACTACTTTGAGGAGGTGCTTCTGAAACTGAGATGGAAGCAAGTATGAGTATAATTTCTAAGGCCTTGCCTAGAAAGTGAATTGCTGCCTCATTTCCACAAGTAATACTAGTGGGAGGGAAACTCATGTTTTCCCCTAAGCCAGAGGTGCCTGATCTTGGGTGATGCCAAGGTCCCGGTGATAATGGTTATCTTACCCTCCACTTTGCCACTTCTAACACTTCTAGCAGATTCTGCCTTTGGCTTCATGCAAAGGCCCTGAGCATAGATGGTGCATGAATATTGCTTTTTTGCACCTTGTTTGTTACTGTCTTTGCTGTAAGAAAGATATTGTGCCTGAAACCAAAATAGTAATGTGACTGGTTCTACATTTTAGAAATCCTTGCTTATGTATGTTCTATGGTGTCTGCTACATAGCTATTATAGTCAAATTGCCTTGATTAGATTTTATGCTGGTAAATAATAAATAAAAGAGACAGTAATGACTGCCAAAATCTTCCAAAACTGAGTGCCTTAGTCCTTTTGGCCTGCTATAACCAAAATATTATAAACAGGGCAGCTTATCATCAACGGAAATTTTTTCCTCAAAGTTGCAGAGTCTCGAGAGTCCATGATTAAGGTGATAGAAGGTTCAAGTGTTTGGTGAGGGCTCATTTCCTCACAGACAGCAACATCATACTATATCCGCACATGGCGAATGGACCAGACAAGCTCTCTTGGGCCTCTTTTTTAAGGGCAATGCTGTTTGTGAGGAAAGAGGCCTTATGACCTAATAGTTTCCCAAAGGTCACACCTTCTACTATAATCACTTTGGTGACTAGAATTCAACGTACAAATTTGGGGGGAGGGCAGACATTCACAATATAGCATGAAAACATCTGACAGAGTTGTAAGTAATCTTTTACCCTAGTAGAAATTTTTCCTATCAACAAAAATGAAAAACCTTGGTCAAGGATGAAGTAGGAGTATTTACCAGTCAGATTGGCATAGATGCTCCATAATGTAATCTCTTTACTGGAATATTTTCTTAGTTAAAAACAAAGACTTCTGAAGAAGGATAGCGGTGAGTAAGATGGAAGACTAGGAGGTCTCTGAGAGGTGGGAGGAGGCAGCAGACAGCGGGGAAATCTAAATCTCCTAAAGGGTCCATTGTGATTCAGGACAATAACCTTCCCATAGGGCCTCCTCCACAGATCCGCAGCCTCAAGAGGCCCACCAGCATCGGGGTGGTCAGCAGCCCCAACTGCACCAGCAGGCCAGCCCTTCCAGCCCAGTCCCTAGTACAGTGTGGGAGGTGGAGTACACTAAGGCCCAGAAGCAGATCCTGGGCAGCACCAGCCCTGAGGAGACACAGGAGAAACCCATCTTTAACACCCATCTTTAACAGGCCAACCAAGATCTCCCAACCCCAACACAGCAGGCAGTGCAATAATGTGATAAGAGAGCCTTTATGTCCTGATGGATCACAAGACTTCAAATAGCTCAGATAACTGCCTCCTGGTTCGTCCGCCACAGATTGCACTGCCATGGCAGAATGCTGGACTTGAGCATAGGGAACGATGTGACTTACTTGCAATGTGATTCCCCTCGTTCCACCCACTGTGACCTTGAACCCCATGCACTGTGATCTTCCCCTTCCCTGCTTCCCTCTGTGATCGACATGTCCACAAAGGCTGTCCCAAGTCAATGGAGAGGGTAAGGTTGGGCATTAGGAGGAGATATTGGGGTGTCACCAAGGACTCAGAGAGTTAGACAGTGCCATTTGGCCATTGGGTTAAAGCCAGTACCAGCAATAACAGTTTATCGTGTTCATTAATCTGGGCTTTCAAAACACAAATAAGAACTCCTACCTACCCATCCCTAAGGGCATATCTTCATCACTTAACAAGTAAGTTCCATTTAAAAAAACAAACAAGCAAAAAATAACAACAACAACAAAGAATTTTAACCTTTGTCATTGATGGCGGCTTTAAACTAGTACCAGGGGTTCTGAGTGTAAATGTTGTGTTTGATCAAAGCTAATGTATGCTAATTTTCATGATCTTTGCAATAAATATGAAATACTAGACAATTTCAGATGTAGTTTATGTACCACAAAATACAAATGGTAAAAATTTTATTCATCAACATTCTAATGTCTTTGTCAAATGTCTATTTCCATAGGTATAGATAGGTAATGTGCAAATAGATGTCTCTTCTGGAAAAACAGTTTCTTTTTAAGACGTGAGTAACCCAAGCCATTCTTTCTCCTTTGATTAGCATTCACTGTGTCATATTAGATGTCTTCAGTGGGTACAGTTCAGAAATTCAGCATAAATAAAGAAAGAGCTCTCATGCTGTAGGACTTGCAGCAGGCTGTTTAAGTGCAAGTGCTACTACAGTTAATCATCAGAAACATCAAAGTTAATGGGAAGCTGGAGAGAGCCAACATATAAAAAGAGGCATTTATATTATCAAAATGTATTCAAAATATAAATGTAAAAATGACATGGAGGAAAGTTAAGTGAAAAATAGCAAAAGTATGTTTTAAAAGGACAGTGTAAAAAATCTACTAATTGTCAAAGTGGCTAGGAAGACATGTTCGAGTTATTAATCCAAATATTCTTGCCTTTAGCTCTCCTGATACTTTGCCTATCTACTCCTAGGCTGCTTTTTAGATCTTTCATTTTAAGGGCCTCACATGTTACTTGGAAAACTATAGCGACGGACTAACCCTTCTAACCTCACTTGGCTTTCCCTATAATCTTCTCAAAGAGACAAGTTCAAGGTCCCTTTGAAAAGATATAGCTCCTGGGTGGCGCCTGTGGCTCAAGGAGTAGGGCACTGGTCCCATATGCCGGAGGTGGTGGGTTCAAACACAGCCCCGGCCAAAAACCACAAAAAAAAAAAAAGAAAAGCTGTAGCTCCTTATCAACATTTTTCCCAAAAAGAAACTAAGAAAAGTAACTGATAATTTTTGTACAGTGCCCATTGTAGGCCATGCACATATAGAAACATTAGTACGTTTCTTTTTTCTTTCTTTCTTTTTTTTTTTTTTTTTTTTTAGAGACAGCGTCTCACTTTATCACCCTTGGTAGAGTGCTATAGCATCACAGCTCACAGCAACCTCCAACTCTTGGGCTTAGGTGATTCTCTTGCTTCAGCCTCCAAAGTAGCTGAGACTACAGGTGCCCACCACAATGTCCCGCTATTTTTGTTGCAGTTTGGCTGGGACAAGGGTCGAACCCGCTACCCTCAGTATATGGGGCCGGCACCCTACTCACTGAGCCACAGGTGCTGCCCAGTTCATTTCTTTACTACTCAACTTATTTAAGCTAGATGGTCTTAAGTCCACCATGAGGAAACTTAGAGATGCTTTTCTCAAAAATCTTCTGCAAAGGTCTACAAATATCTAAAGAGAAAACAAGGATTTTTACCTATATCTTTCTGATTCTGCCACTTTTCTCTTCTTTCATT
This sequence comes from Nycticebus coucang, assembly GCF_027406575.1. Taxonomy (NCBI): domain Eukaryota; kingdom Metazoa; phylum Chordata; class Mammalia; order Primates; family Lorisidae; genus Nycticebus; species Nycticebus coucang. Next base: position 33,881,529 of record NC_069804.1, on the reverse strand, counting down.
ATGATTTTCAGCTATACAGTAACATAGTTACCTCTGGCTCTCAGGAAAACAATATCAAAATTTATAGACTTACAAAGATTTAGTTATTTTATGAGTTAAAATAGAGGAAATACAAAAGATTTATTTTTGTTAAATTTTTTATTCTCTATATCTATTATGAACTATATTTTATTACATTGTAGCTATCTATTGAAGAAGAGCAAGGTGGTAGTTATTAGGGCTGTTTGTAGCCTCTCTCTCCTTCCTGGTACATAGACTCAACTCCACCCATTTGATGTTAGGCTTGGCTATGTGACATGTTTGAACGATGAATTGAGAGTAGAGGTGACCTGTATCACTTCTGGACCATGTTCTCTTGCCTCTCAGACTAAGCTGCCAACAGCGTTCAAGAAGGTGGTTGCTCTGTCCTCTTGGGTGACTACAATATGTCGCTAGCCTCTGCTATGCTGTGGCAAACACAGAGTATAAGCAAGAAATAAGGTGCACTACCAAGAATTTGAAATTTGCTGTTATTACAGTTTAGCCTAAAGTGACTGCGTTACAACTAAAACATTGAACATACTTAGAAAATGTGTTTAAGAATTACCTATTGCTCCTGTGGCCCACATTTGCTATGATGCTAAAGTTTTAATCTCAAAAAGCAAAAACCAAATAAAAATGCAAATAACAAAAGTTAGTTAAAATTTTGTTAACTGTTCTTGAAATTAAAGATATCAAGCTATACAGTGGTCCTAATAGGAAGAAATTGTTTTCTATCGTTGAAATTAAGTACATTTTGAATAAGAACTGAGATATATGAAATTAACACAGGCAATTGTGTTTTAGGTAAAATAGGATTATAAAGCAATAGGGAAGTATTTTCCTGTTGCAGTAATAGGTAACTTAATAATAGTGAACAGTTGTAACAATCAGTTGAGTATCAGATGCCTGTGATTAAATATCAGTTTGTCTTTTTGTAGCTGCCATGATAGCAGGGTGTCAAAAACCTTTAAAGATACTTTTCTAATATACCCATAGCCAGATGGAGTTACCATTTTTGTGTGATCACTTAAGATCTAGTCCCTCAGCAAACTTCAAGTATGCAATCCATTATTATTAACCACAGTCAGCATGCAGTACATTATATCTCTAGAATATGTTTACCTTATAATTGAAAACATTTACCCTTTTATCAGCCTCTGGAAACCACTGTTCTAGTCTCTAGTTCTATGAGTTCAAGTTTTTAGATGCCACATATAAATGATATGCAGTATCTGTCCTTGTGTGTCTCACTTATTTCACTTAGCCCAATGTCCTCCAAGTTCACTTTGTCAGATATGGGAAGATTTCTTTCAATTTTATGACAAGAATATTTCACAGTGTATACACTTTGATTTCTTTATTCATCCATCTATTGACCGATACTGGTTGTTTCCATATCCTAGATATTGTGAATAATCCAGCAAGAAATGTGACTGGAGATATCACTTTGAGATACTAATTTCATGCCCTTCAGATAAATACACAGAAGTGTGATTGCTAGGTCATACAATAATTCTATTTTTAATTTTTTTTTTTTTTTTGTGAGACAGAGAGTCTCACTCTGTCACCCTGAGGTTGAGTGCCATGGTATCATTATAGCTCATAGCAACCTCAAACTCTTAGGCTCAAGAGATCCTCCTTCCTCAGCCTCCCAAGTAGTAGGGACTATAGGCACCTGCCACAATGCCTAGCTAGTTTTTCTATTTTCAGCAGAGAAATGTTCTCACTCTTACTCAGGCATGTCTCAAACCCCTGAGCTGAAGCAGTCCACCCACCTTGGCCTCCCAGAGTGCTAGGATTACAGGTATGAGCCATTGCACCTGGCCCTTTCTTTAATTTTTTGAGGAACCTCTGCACCATTTTCTACAATGGTTGTATCAATTTACATTCCACCAACAGTGTTCAAGGGTCCCTTTTTTCTAAATCATCACCAACATTTATCTCTTATCTAAAGATATGTTTTTTAAAGCTATAATGAGATATAAACATTTTATTTAGAAGTATAGGACAAACATGAATACCACCAATTCATCTAAAATTATTCAGTCTACTGTTAAAGTCTACTTTTTTTTTTCTTGAGACAGCCTCAGGCTATTGCCCTGGGTAGAGTGCTATGACATCACAGCTCACAGCAACCTCCAACTCCTGGGTTTAAGCGATTCTCTTGCCTCAGCCTCCCAAGTAGCTGGGACTACAGGCACTCACCACAACACCCGGCTATTTTTTGGTTTAGTTGTCATTGTTGTTTGGCAGGCCTGGGCTGGATTTGAACACACCAGCTCTGGTGTATGTGGCTGGTGCCTTAGCCGCTTGAGCTACAGGCACCAAGCCATACTTTTTTTACTTTATGTTGTTCTGTTAACTTAAAATATTTTTAAAAGAATGATATCAAAGACAATGGTACACTACTATGCACCTAAGTATTTTACAATTTGTCATATACTATAAATTTGGTTTATTTATAAATCACACATACTATAAATTCTTAAAATGTGTCAGACTGTTTATGAACTGGGTATTATTAGTGTATCCAACCCCATTAACAAAGATGAGAACTGCAGCATAAATAACCCAAAACAGTAAGTGTCTTTGATTCTAGGCAATGTCACCCTTAGAGATGTTCCTTTGAACCATAACACTGTTCAGCCTAATGTCTAGAATAAAATTGGCAAAATAATGTTTTAAACATCAAGTAAAAGTGAATGTGAGCTTATGTAGACAAATTTATATTAAATTTATTTCTCAAGGGTCAAGTAAAGAATTTTATCCAAAATTTTCCCTAGGTATTAGGAATATTTCTTTTTGTCTTCCTTTAATATATAGGGTATGTATGTATATGTTACATAAAACCAAATAATGAGGTATATATGATGATTATAAATTTGGAGAACTTCACTGGATCATACTTTATAATGCAACTATCGTCTCTGTGTAAGTTGAATTGTATGCCAGAATTTGTATTCAATGTGCAAGACTCTCAAAAAGTATCAATTCTCTATGTCCTGAAATATAGTTACAGTTTATAAATAGTAGCAGTATAACGTCTAGTGCCTTTTTATACTATTAATACTTTATGGTCTCCTCTGATGATGAAACTGGAATTCATAGTATACAGTATAACTTTTCTTTTTTTTTTTTTTCTTCTTGAACCACATTTGTCCAGTTTGCCCTAGAAGATATTATTTCAAAGATGTGAATAGTTCTGACAGGGTTGTCATAGGATTTTACTTTTTTTAAAAATCTGTTATCATTTTAGGATCTGTTTTCACTGTGTTGCCTACATTTAAATTTCCTTTTAATTTTTATTTTTTAGTTTGTTTCATTTGGGCAGTGATATTTCAAGTAACAGACATCACCACAATGGATTAGTTTAACTTCGAATAACCTTGTTTTAATAATTACATATAATACTTTTTGCTGGAGAAATATTTACTAAGAGAAAACTCAATAAAGCTATGAAAGAAAATGAGAAACATACATAAAAGTCAATAGCTTACTGGGTATAGAATCTAAATATTGTGATGTTATTTAACCTCTCTGGTTCTCATAGATAAAATGGGGGTAATGATACTTAGCTATCAGAATTAGAATAGAATTTATGTGATATAATGCAAATTCAGATTTATCACATGGTGGATTATCAGAAAACATTAGTTTATCCCCCATGGTTGTCTCTTGCCATAATGTTTATAAATTCTATTCCAATTTGCATAATTTGAGCTCCCTAGGAGTAGCAACTATTTTTTACTCATTGTTTTATCTAGCACAGAAAGTGATAGGGAGTAGTCACTAACTCAATAAATATTTGTCCCATAAATGTATTTCACAAGGTCCTTGTGTAGACATTCATAGATGTGCATCTATTTATTATATGCTACAACTGTAGTCACTGATTACCCTCTATGCTTGTTTTTGAAGTTGCTTAGAGCGAGACTTTATTTTTACATGGTTTATTATTTTGGCTAAAGAAGTTAACTTGAGTTGCTAACAAATTTGCAGAGTTTATTTATTTACCTTGCTGATATATCTGGCTGGACATACAGAACTATGCTTATCTTTCTCTATCTCCCTATACCTATATCTGTGTCTCTCTATATCTATCTCTCTGGTATATGCAGTGTGTAGGTGTATTGTTAATAGCCAATTCACTGGAAAATGTCAAGCTCTGATTTGTAGTGTTTGCTGTTTTCTGTGGTGTAAAAACTCCTACCATGTCCAATTTTCAAGATACCAAGTTGCTGAGTGTGGGATGAGGAAGAGATACAGAGTGTCATACTATTAAATAGGTACCATTTTCACCATACAGATGCAAAGACGTAAACAACCTCACTGCTATTCTGAATGGGAATGTGATGGCTAGAACTGGAATACTCATGTGAACTACAAAATGGAGTAACATGTTGAAGAAGATAGATAAATAATAAAAATTGTCTATGTCCCTAATAATCACATAGCTATTGCTTACTCTCTTTTCCTAGTTGAGAAAGAAACAAACTTTCATTGTCCCTAACATAGGTGACTTGGTTACAGTGATAGTTTGGTTATAAGTGATTTTCTGCCAAACTTTAATCTCAATGAATACAAGAAAGGATAACTGACAACCTTCTAGCACTACATTAGGCACTGGCAAATCTGGGGTGAAAAAGGTACAATTCACTGCTTGAATGAAACTTACTTTCTATTGAAGAAAGATAATAAACAAATGCTTAAAAAATATGATCATGAGTTATAATCCTATAACCAACAAAGAGTAAGTCTGGATTTTAGAAGTTCATCTTAATGAAAAGGGAAAGGAAGGCCTCTAGGAAGCAGTCATATTTGAGCTGATACCTGAGATAATAGACAGACAGATATATGTGATTATCTAGATAATATAATTCTAGAGAGAATAAGAGGAAGTATAAAGGGAGAAATGAATTTTTAAGATCAAAAAATAGAAAAATTGACTCATATGATTAGAGATGGCAATGAAAGGAGTAACAAGGAAAGATGAGGTTACAGAATGGAGTATGAGTCAGACCAAACAGAGTTTAATAGACAATGAATGAAACCAAAATCAAAATCACATATTTCAGATTTTTTCTTGGCTTCTTTTCTTTCTCTAATTCTCTTTTTCCATATATATTTATTTTCATTTTTCCTTCATCTCTCTCTCAACCTTTTGTTCATCCAATCCCATGTGCAATGTGGTCCACTATTTCTAGAATTCAGAATCCAAAATCTAGGTTTATTTGCTTGTATATTTTATATATTCAATTGTATATGAAGGACCAGCCTCCTAGGAATTCTTCTCCATCAACATTTGCATTGCAAATTTCAAACCAAATTACTGTCAAATCAATTTTTGAATAAGAAGCAATGTTTTAACTTTGAGAAGCCTCTGAATATGTATATCTTTATATAAATAACATACATTTTAAAGTGTTAAAATTTTAATCTCTTGTTGATGTATTTCTAATTATTTTCTGGAACGTGATATTCAGGATAAAGCTCTTTAATTCATTTCAATACAGATTTTGTCTATATTACTATTTTAAAATAATTTTGCAGTTCCAGCAACCAGAAAGTATTGAGAGGATTCTGCATCTTATATTGGTAATGAATGTAATGTAATTGAATTTGAGCCTATAAAAAATAAATGTAGAGTGAATCATAAATTCATTTGTCTCAAGGGTGATATAGATACAAAGTGGGAGTTGACAAAAACCCATGTGATTTTCATAGAGATTTGGGGAATGAAAATGGAGACCAGCTCACAGTGGTATATACTTCCAAGGTTGTGAAAAGTGAAAACAAGATCTTCTATACTATTTTGGGGAGAATTTACAAATTCTTATAAATTTACTGGAAATTATGTACATAATTATTCAATTTTAAAATTGGAATATATCTTAAATATGTAGAGATAGATAAATGAGTTGTATCCTAATAAAAGTATGGTTAAATAAAGTAGCACACAGTGCTAAAATAGGCAATTGTGCACCCATCAAAATATTGAAGTCAAAACAGTGAAGTATTTCTCTATATAAAAGTAGAAACATGGGTGGTGCCTGTGGCTCAGTGGGTAGGGCGCCGGCCCCATATGCCGAGGGTGGCGGGTTCAAACCCAGCCCCAGTCAAAGTGCAACAAAAAAATAGCCGGGCGTTGTGGCGGGTGCCTGTAGTCCCAGCTACTTGGGAGGCTGAGGCAAGAGAATCGCCTAAGCCCAAGGATTTGGAGGTTGCTGTGAGCTGTGTGATGCTACGGCACTCTACCCAGGGCGATAAGGTGAGACTCTGTCTCTAAAAAAAAAAAAAAAAAAAAAAAAAAAAAAAAGTAGAAACATGTCTATGACTAATTGAAAATAATTAAAAATGAGGCTATGAAATGTAGTTAACAAGCAAACAGCATATATTTGGGCAAAACCACAGGCATATGGAATGCAGCAACATGGATTCTTCTGAGTAGCTCATTAGTTCTATGAAGGATACCTAGCATTTGTGTAAATGTGTAAAGATCACACACACACATACAAGCAAAAATATTACATACTATTTATTCACATAGAAATACATGGGGGAAATGGGGCTATTCTACTAAATTGAACATAAAATTTATGGCCACTTGGGCGGTGCCTGTGGCTTAAGGAGTAGGTTGCTGGCCCCATATACCAGGGGTGGCGGGTTCAAGCATGGCCCCGGCCAAAACTGCAAAAAAAAAAATTATGGCCACTTATAAAAAGGAGAGAGGACTAGGCCTGGAGTTCAGGAAGTAAAAGTGTCTTCACATGTATTTTTTTTTTTTTTAACAGAGTCTCACTTTGTTGCCCTTGCTTCATTGGGAAGAATTTAGAAATTAAAATCTTTAAAAATTAATAAATTATTTGCTATGTGGCATTATTTCACTTTTTAAGAAATATACCTATTGAAAAAAGTGTGGTTGAAATATCCTTTTTACATTCAGACCAAATGTGCTCGACTCAAGGTCAAAGTACATTTTACACAAACTCTTAGTATTGAGGTGCATATTGAGCTCCCTAACTCACTCAAACAAGAAATGTATATGATTAATGAATTTTTATCATATGTTATATAAATATGTGTATGTATATATACACATATATATATACACACACATATACTCACACACATATATACATGTATATATATACAATAGAGAGAGCAGTGGTTCTCAATCTGTGAGTCATGACTCACGGGACCTGTATTAAAGGGCCACAGCAATAGGAAGGTTGAGAACCACTGATATGTATATATATATGTATATATATATATAGAGAGAGAGAGAGAGAAAGAGAGATTGTGTAAAGATAGAATAGCCAACAATTTCAAGTTGAAGATTTGTCTTTGCATGATTTTGACAGATGTATTCATAAAATTATACAGAGTAAAAGGAATCTAACATTGAAGTTTCACATATTTCTGTAAATTGAGATATCATTGGGTATTGCTTTTAGTTAGGTTGCTAACATAAATGTTAAATATATAGTGAAAAAACATAGTAGTATAATCATTCTGGTCATCCCGTGGTATAGTTGGTGCTTCATTTGTTGTTAACTGCGATGGCTGAAATTTACTTGTAATTTAAGCAGTCATCAGCTACCCTGTACATAGCATAGCATAACTGAATGCAGCTTAGGGTGTTATAGCATCTTTTTTAAAAAGCTGTGTTCATTAAAGAAAAATTTTCATGTGAAAGCCCTAAATTAGTTTCATAGTAGGGCTGAGTACATTGGGTACTTTTTCTTCCATTCTTGAGATACTTTACTAATATGTTCCAGCTCCATCCATGTAAACATGAAAGAGGGAAAGTCTCCATATTTCTTTAAGGCTGCATAATATTCCATGGTGTACATATACCACAATTTATTAATCCATTCGTGGATCGATGGGCACTTGGACTTCTTCCATGACTTAGCAATTATGAATTGGGCTGCAATAAACATTGTGGTACAAATATCTTTGTTATGATGTGATTTTTGGTCTTCTGGGTATATGCCTAGTAGAGGGATTACAGGATTGAATGGCAGATCTATTTTTAGATCTCTAAGTGTTCTTCATATCTTTCCAAAAGGAATGTATTAATTTGCATTCCCACCAGCAGTGCAAAAGTGTTCCCTTTTCTCCACATCCGCGCCAACATCTCTGGTCTTGGGATTTTGTGATATAGGCTAGTCTCACTGGAGTTAGATGGTATCTCAAAGTAGTTTTGATTTGCATTTCTCTGATGATTAAAGATGACGAGCATTTTTTCATGTCTAAAGGCCGCGCGCCTGTCTTCAGAGAAGTTTCTCTTCAAATCCCTTGCCCAGCCTGCAATGGGATCCCTTGTTCTTTTCTTGCTAATGTGTTTGAGTTCTCTGTGGATTCTGGTTATTAAACCTTTGTCGGAGACACAACCTGCAAATATCTTTTCCCATTCTGAGGGCTGTTTACTTGCCTTACTTACTGTGTTCTTGGCTCTGCGGAAGCTTTTTAGTTTGATCAGATCCCAGTAGTGTATTTTTGAAGCTGCTTCAATTGCCCAGGGGTCCTCCTCATAAAATACTCGCCCAGACTGATTTCTTCAAGGGTTTTCCCTGCACTCTCCTCTAGTATTTTTATAGTTTCATGAAAAATTACTATTATCCGAATCACCCATTAAAACATAACAAAATAGTGGCGGCGCCTGTGGCTCAGTGAGTAGGGCGCCGGCCCCATATGCTGAGGGTGGTGAGTTCAAACCCAGCCCCGGCCAAACTGCAACAACAACAACAACAAAAAAAAAATAGCCGGGTGCTGTGGCGGGCACCTGTAGTCCCAGCTACTCGGGAGGCTGAGGCAAGAGAATCGCTTAAGCCCAGGAGCTGGAGGTTGCTGTGAGCTGTGTGATGCCACGGCACTCTACCAAGGGCCATAAAGTGAGACTCTGTCTCTACAAAAAAAAAAAAAAAAACATAACAAAATAAGTTTGAGACTTTGAGTTTGAACAAGATGACATAGACTAATTTTTCCCTGCTCTTCACAGGTATAGACAATAAAACCTCGAAATAACATGAGACAATCAGAAGGAACTGTGAAAGGTGATCAAAAGAAAGCAAATCAGTTTGAGACCCAGGTCTTAGAGGAAAACAAACAGCAGTAGCTCATCTTATATGCCTTTATCTAGCAGGAAAAAGTGAGAAAGACCTGGCATTTTCCCATTTCCAAATCTAGTAACAGGAGACAGCCTAACTAGATTCCTCCTTGAATTGAACAGGAGTCCCTCTGACAATACCACGTGAGCCTGGCACAACTGTCAAGGGCTATGGAACGGGAGGCCTGCTAACATTAGCAGCCAGGGTAAGTGCTTCTCTTTCCCTCCAGACCTAAGACTAACCTGCTCTGCTGAAAGATATGGAGACAGCTAACAGCAGAACTTTGCCACAACAAAGGGCCCTAGATGAGAAACCTCCTTGTTCATGGAGGTCTAAGACACCCTCACTTACCCCAGGCAATACTTGGGATGGCTGAGTGGCACTGGCACAGAGGATTCTACCACCAAAAAATGGCCTAATCCAGGAAGGCTTTTTACTTCTGTGAGTTGAGGCTGTCATCTCCTGAAAGAGATACCAGGGCAGCTAGAGGGCACACACAGTTAGTGGGACGCCTCAACAACAAAATCCCTTCAAGAAAGCATTTAGCACTCTCTGTCCCCAATAGAGAATCTTGACACAATTTAATCTTGGCTATTATATATTCTGGCCATGGAAGTCATCATCCCTGCTGGATTGAGACTCCTTTTCCCTGCAAGGAGACATCAAGGTGGACCAGCAAAAATTACAAGAGAGACACAGTCGTAAAAAGCAACCTGGCCCAGAAAACACATGTGGTTTCAGGTTAATATATGGGTATGTTAATTTAAAAAAAAATCTGAGTCCAAATAAATGCCTAACATTTCCTGTTTAATAAAAAAAAAAGAGAGAGAAAATACATTTGGCCCTATGTACATGTGACTTCCCTAACCCTTACTCCCAGAAACATCTGAGTAACCGCAGGGCACTGGTAGAGCTATCCATCACAAGAAGTGCCTAGTTAGGTAAGCATCTATGACTCTGTAGCCCTAAGAATTACTCTTCTCCCACCAAGAGACATTGGAACAGCTGGAGAGTACCAGGAAAGGGATACTGCCCCAATAATCATCCCATCCTTCAAAGTATGTTTGTTTCTATAGACCTGAGAAACCCTGACTCCACCAAGTGACACTGAACACCCCAGCCTGAGAAATTCCTACTCCCTCAGGCAGCACTATCAGGGATTTTTGAGAGTACCAGCATCACCAGATAAGCTAAAGAGACCGCAGTAACACCACAAAGGCTCTGAAAACAGAACTGTTCTAAGAACCATAGCCCAGAAATGTAGAGTGGGACCGAAGCATTAAATTATGTATGATAAATTGCTACTAAAATAAAAAATTAATGTAAGATCCAGAGTCTTCATACATAATAGACAAAAATGTCCAGGGTACCGTCAGAGATCACACATCATACTAAGAACCACAGAAACTACAACTAAAAAAAAAAAAAAAAAAAAAAAAGTAATGCCATTACTGAGATACTGAGATGAATTAGATGTTAGAACTATCTGACAAAAAATTTAAAGCAAGGAAAACATACTTAAGCAGCCAAATATAGCTTTTCTGGAAACAAAGAAATGCTCAGCAAGTAAGTAGAGCTTAGAAAAAAACAAAGTAGAATTGCTAAAACTGAAAAGTTCATATATTCCCAACAGAAAAAAAATATATAGCTACATGGACATGATAGTACGGTAGAGATGGCGGGATACAATCAATGGACTTGAAGGCATTATCAATAGAATACAGCCAGTCTAAACACCAGACAGAATACAGAATAAAAAAAAAAAAAACTGAACCCAATCTCAGAAACCTTTGGGACAATAGCAAAAGCTCCAACATATGTATCATCAGAGGCACAGAAGGAGAGTAAAAAGTGGATGAAACTCAAAGAATATAACCAAAAGTAATGGTGGAAATTTTCACAAACTTGTCAAAAGACACACACCTGTACCTTAATAAACCTGAGTGAACCCAGAACAAAATGTCTCCAAAGAATTCCATGACAATGCTCATCATAATTACAACAACTAAAGAAAAGGGCAAAAAGTTTATACTCCTAAATGCCACAAAGAAGAAAAAGGACCAATTCCTTAAAAATGAAAAGCTATCGAAACGCAACAAAGAAGACATAGATAATCTGAATTGTTCAATAACCATTCAAAGCTTTTCAAAAAGTAACATATAGATCCAGAAGATTGTACTGGGGGATTCTACCAAACATTTAAATAATGAACACCTATTTTATATAATATCATCCAGTAAAACAGAAGGAAGAAAAAATTTCCCAACTCATTGTTTGAGGCCAGTATTATGTTGATGCCTAAATCAAATGAGAGCAGTATCCCAAAAAGTAAAACCATAGGCCAATACTTCTCGTGAACCTACAGACAAAAACATTCCACAATGTAATGGCAAATTTAAAATCATATAAAAATTTATACAGAATGACCAAATGTCGTTTATTTCAAGTATACAAACATGTTTCAGTATTCCAAAATAAATCAGTGTAATCTACCATATTTACACAGGCTAAAGGAGAAAAAATCTATGATTATGTAAATTGACACAAAATAAGCCTATGTCAAAATTCAACAACCAATTATAATGCAGATTCTAAGCACACTAGTCATGGAGAGAAATTCCTCAATGACATGAAGAACATTTGCTAAAAAACCTACAGTTGACATGATATTTAATAGGAAAAGACGGAATGCTTTTCCTTTAAATTCAGGAGGAAGATTAAATATATACACTCCTACTACTTTTGTTCATCACTGTGATGGAAGTTTAACAATTGCAATTAGCTAAGGAAAAAATAAAAGATACACATTTTGGAAAAGAGGGAAATTTTCTGTCTAGTTGCAGTGCATATGAGGTATACAGACAAAATCCCAAGGATTCTACCAAAACAGCACCTAAAACTAGTAAGTTAGTTCAGTAAGGTCTCACAGCACAAGGTCAACATGCAAGGGTAAGTTGCATTTCTATATAGTGACAATGAACAAGTGGAAACCAAGATTTAAAAACATAGTTGCATAATATATATATTAAACTAATGAAATATGCACACAATCTGTGTGATGAATGTTGCCAAGTGCTACTGAAATAAATCAAGAGGACCTAAATAAATGCAGAGACACCATGTTCATGCATTGGAAGATTCACCATAGCAAGAAAGTCAATTCTCCCTAAATTGGTATATTTTTAATATAATTCTCATCAAAATTCCATCAGTTTTAAACACACATAAGCTTATTATGAAGTTTATACAGAAAGGCAAAAGACTTAAAACAGCCACAACAAAGTAAATTGAAAAAGAATAATAAATTGAAGGAATCACTCAAAATGTTGTTAAGGCTTATTAATAGCTACAATAATCAAGACAGTGTAATACTGGAGGTATACAGACACATAAATACAACAGAATAGAAAACTCAGATATATTGAAACAGGCATAATGTATTTATGTACAGGATTACTGAGGTATAACAGATGTACTAAAACCTATACATATTTAATGTATACAATTTGATGTCTTTGGAAATCCACATATACCTGTGAAACCATCACCACAATCAAGTAATAAAAATATCAATGACCTCCAAAAGTTTCCCTGTGACCTTTTGTTTTTGACAAAGCAGAAATCCAGAGGAGGAGAAATAGCCTTTTGATTTTAAGTGTGCATATGTTTATATGATATTTCTGTGTTATAAATTAATGAATAAAAGATGAATGAATGAAAATTCATCAGGAAAAAATTAAATGATGCTATAGTAACTGGATAGCCATAGGCCAGAAAAACAATGAAACTCACCGAAAACTTCACAAGAACTTAAATGTAATATAAACCTGTCAACTTTATAGAAATATGGAATATATTTGAGATCTAAAGCTAAGCAAAGTGTTCTTAGACTTGACACCCATGACCCAATAAGTAAAGGGAACAACTGATAAATTTGACCTCATCAAAATTATAAAGTTGTTCCACAAACTATGCTGTTAAGAAGATGAAATATTTGGGAGAAAATATTTGCGAATCACCTATCAGGCCATGGAGAAGTATCTAGAATATATATAGAATATATCTATATCTATATCTATATATATATTCCAGATATCTATCTGTGTAGATAGGTAGATATATAGGTGGATAGATAGATAGACTGATTTATCTATATGTACAAAACTGTCAAAACTCAATAGTAGAAAAATCCAATAGGAAGATAGACAAGCCCTGACATTTCACAGATAAAGATGTGCAGATGGGGTAGTGGCAGCGTGGTTGCGTCCAGGAGGCTTGAAAGCTGGGGGCCTCGGGGGCCTAAAATGGGGAGCTCGCCACACTGTCCCTCTGGAAGAAGTGCTGCTGAATTAGGGCAGGACATTATGAGTGCCCTCACGGGCTTTCTCAGTTGAGGAGCAGTGGGGTTACAGGTGACAGGGCCAGAAACAGATGGAGCAGCCCTGGGCTACAGCGTGGGGAGGAGGAGGCAGCAAGGAGGAACTCGGTGGGGGCCAGAGCAACAGGCAGAGCCCTGGGAACCTGGAGGCCAAAGAAGAGAAAGAGGAAAACAACTCCAAATTGCGTGCCCGAATTACAAGTTTTAGAAAATCTACTGTCAAAACAGAACAACCTCTTATTCAACATCCTGTTGACTCTGAAGTTGGGATGAGTTGAGTTCCCCTCAGCTCAGCCATTGTAGGATGAATGACCTTTGGATTTGTCAGAAAAGCAAGTCCGGATCTCATTGAAAGAATGAGGCAGGACATGAACCTTAATGAAGAAGAAAAAAAAAAAAAAAAAGCTCCTCTATGAAGCAAAGATTTTACCACCAAGGGTGAGAGGGTTGTCCAGTATGTTTCTGCCACTGCCAAATCTATAGTTGGAAGTAAAGTTACCGGTGGGCTGAAAACCAGCGAACATGAGTGCGCCCTGTCTTCACAACATGTTCATGAGTAACGATCTGGTATTTCAGATGAGAAATGTCTTCACTGCTTAGAATCTCTGAGGGTTTCTTTAACCAGCAATCCTGTCAGCGAGGTGGTTCTTTTTGGTTTGGTTTTGTTTTTTAGAGACAGAGTCTCACTTTGTCACCCTTGGTAGAGTGCGTCACACAGCTCACAGCAACTTCCACCTCTTGGGCTTAGGCAATTCTCTTGCCTCAGCCTCCAGAGTAGCTGGGACTACAGGGGCCCACCACAACGCCTGGCTATTTTTTGTTGCAGTTTCCCCGGGACCGGGTTTGAACCCACCACCCTCGGTATATGGGACCAGCGCCCTACTCCCTGAGCCACAGGCACAACCCAGCTAGGTGAGTCTTATCATTTTGATATGATTCACACAATTTGTAATAGATATAATTGTTCATAAATGTAATCAATTACATTATTTTAACCTCAAGATTTTCTGAGAAGCCTGATAATAAAACAGCAGTGTCTGGATGAGTGCAGTGGCTCACCCCTAAATTCCAACACTTGGTCTGGGAGTCCGAGGCAGGCAGATTGCTCAAGCTCAGGAGTCTTAGACAAGCATGAGCAAGAGTGAGAGAGACCCCGTCTCTAAAAATAGCCAGGCAATGAGGCAAGTGCCTGTGGCAGGCCAAAGCAAGAGAATCACTTCAGCCTAAGAGTTTGAGGTTGCTGTGAGCTATGACGCCACCCCACTGAACCTCAGGGCGACTCTGTGAGACTCTGTTTCAAAAAAGGAATGTCTGATTGTGAAGTTTTCAGCATTTAAAACATGTTTAGTTAATTGGATCTCTAACAATGTAATTTTAAGAATACAAACATTATTATTTAATACCTTTTTGATTATATAATTATACAGCCAAGAGGTAAATATCCATGTGTACATGGATATCTGTGTAGTCAGATTATTATTATGTATTTATTTCTGAAACAAAGTATTTTGGCTTTGTGATTTTCTTTCTTTAAAACTGGAGAAGTTGCAGCATTCAGAAATAAATGGGGTGGGACTAGTAGAAATGCATTTTTATGAACATGGCAAGAAAGGCTTGAAATTACATGTGGGACTTTAAAATTGTAGCCACCACTACCATAGACCAAAGAGCTAAGGGGTCAGGTAAGAACCTGACAGGACCTGATTGGCTGGAGGCAACTTCAGTCTGGTAGCTGATTGGATGCATGGGTGGAGTGAAGCCAGTTGTGTCGTCATGCCCAGAGCATGTGGTAATAAACAGCCCTGGGTGGAACGCGAAGCCAGTCTGTGGAGCTCTGGGACCAGAGCCACACACCACCTCCTTTTCTTCAGCTATCCATGCGTTGACTAAGAGGGGGCTTGGAAGCTATGGGAGCATGTCTGCTGAGGGTGGGGCTAGTGGAGGCAGTGAGCAACCATCTGAGGGAAGTGCAGGTCCAGTGAGGAAGACTCACAGACCCAAGACCCAAGGGGAGAAATTTATACCTTGTTGTGTCAACCAGCTGCACAGCGCCACGCTGGTTGATAATGTGTTCAGGGTTAGGGGAGTTGTAGTTTCCCACGTCATCATTGTGGGAATAATCAGAGAGGCAGAGAAGGTTGGAAATTGCATTATTTACAAAATTGATGATATGACCTCGAAGCCAATCGAGGCCCGCCATTGGCTTGGCAGAGATAAAGCCAAGGAGACGATTCCGCTGCCAGTCGGAGTATATGCTGAAGTGTATGGAGTCCTTCAAGGTTCCGCGGAGGCGAGGCGTCTTCAGATACTAATGATCCATGTCCTGGAGACCATGAACGAGTTAACTGTGTATATTCTAGACGCGGTGGATGAACACATGACTCTGGAGAAAGACCTTCAAAATACTGCTGAGGAAAGCATGGATGACTCCCGGGAATATGATGAATGTCACTTCAACTTCATCCCGAACACAGGAAGGGAAAAGCATCTGTTGGCTCCAGAGTCAGCTCCACAGCCTGAGCATGAAAGCCATCAAGGAAGCGAATGATTATTTGGCCATCCAGGGCAAAGCATCCTTTCATTTTTGAAAACCCTTACCTCCAGCTGTGGGTAATTTTGACCTGTTGACTTTTAGGAAGTAGAATTTTTTCAACAAAATAATCTCAACTGTCATCCTTAGGCAATGTGCTGATTTTCCAACTTCTTTGAACTTTTCTGTTTCTCTAACCACATTTGAAACTCCTCCCACGAAGATGTCGATGGACAAATGGGACTCTTTGTAGGGTTTACCACCAAGATAATAGAAACCCTCTAGGATGGATGATTTGGGGGGGGGGTGGAATTCTGTGGAAAAAGTTGAAATATATGATTTAACTTCCTTTTAAAGATGAAGTGTGGCGCTTCTTTTTTTTCTGAAATAGCTATATATTAGGAGTAACTAGTTGTAGTCAGGGATCCAGACGAGAGACACAAAACAATAGAAAAATGTTACTTGTTTTTACGTTAGATTGTTTGTTCCTGTTTGGGCTTACCTTATTATAGTTATTTTGTTATCTCTTGCAAAATATAATTAATTCAAATGTGCTAAAAAAGTGCTATGAATTTTCATAATCAGTTCAAGCACTTATTGTGTAATTTGCTCTTATTACTATAGGTTTTTGTTTTCATAAAATGAAGATCATAGTGTGTTTAAATACTTCATTATTGTAAGGTCAAAGCAAGATGTACAGGTGGAATATGTAACTGATTTCAAAGATATTCAACATCAGTAGGCATTAGAAATAAAACCAAATTGACATGGTACTGTTTAAAATATCAATGAGTTTTATATGTGTACGTCTATTCCATATTCTCTTCTCTGTTCCGTTAATTTTTTTGTGTACCCTTCTCTCATCTATGTTGTCTTAATTACTGGAGCTTTTAGTAAGTCTTATAATCCCATATTATAAATCCTTCCATTTTGTTCTTTGTAAAGAACTCTTATAAGACTTTATATTGCCATATAGCTTTTGGAATCAGCTTGTCAATTTCCCCAAAACACCTGCTGGGATTTTGACTGGGATTGTTCAGTCAAGAGATCAATTTTAGGAGAATTGGCATATTAATAATATTGAATTTTTCCATCTAATGGTGAGCTTCTGATCATTTATCTTTTAAATTTCCTATCAGCAATGTATTATAGGTTACATTGGGTGTGCAACCTTTTGGCTTCTAGGTTTCACATTGGAAGAAAAGTTGTCTTGGGCCACACATGAAATACACAAACAGTAAACAAAAGCTAAGGTACAAAAAAAAAAAAAAATTGTCCATGCATAGTTTTTGTGATATCCATCACCCCAGATAAGAAAAAATCCTCACATAATGCACGTGTGGCCCACAGGCTATGGATTGGACACCCTACCAGGTCTTGCATGAATTTCCCTAAATTTATTCCTAGGTTTGTAAATGGTATTTCTTTTAATTTTACAATTGTTTGTTACTTGTAACAAAAGTGTAAAGGGTTTTTACATATTGACTTTGTATCCTTTAAACTTGATAAATATGATTTTTAGTTGAAGAGATTTCAAAATTTTTATAGATGACATTGGATTTTCTATGTGTATCAGCGTGTTATCTGTGAATAAAGATGCTACACAAGTAAAACGAAACTCAATGACTGTCATGACAACCAGTCAATATGGCTAAAATAAGAAAATTCATACTTAGGTACAGTGCACACCAAGTGGGTGATGGACACACTCATAACTTTGACCCAAACTGTACAAAAGCAACTCAGACAACCAAACATTTGTACACCCATACCATTCTGAAATAATAAAAAATAGCAAATTTTCACAAAAGAAAATACATCCCAAAATGCTTGGAAGGAAGCAGAGAAGCTAAATCTCTCATATGTAGCTGGTAATAATATAAAATGGCAGTTCATTTTAAAACTCAAAATGGACGTAGTACATGACTCATAAATTGCATTCTTAGGCATTCTAAAGAAATGAAATTTGTTTTTGATGCAGAAACTTGTACACAAATGATCCTAGCAACTTTATTCATAGTAGGCAAGCACAGGCCACTTTCCAAGTATGCTATGATATTGGAATTATTAAAAAAAAAAAAACTGTAGCACATGCATACTGCAGAATACTCTTCAGCAATGAAACGAACAAACTATTAATGCATGAAACAATTTTAATAAACCTCATGGAATTTATATTGAGTGGGGTAAAAAATATCTGGAACAGATGTATATTGCATGTTTCTGTTTGTATGATGTTTGTGAAGTAACATCATTATAGAGATGACAAATAGACTAGTGGCTGCCAGCTTGTGAACCTCTCCACCTTAAGAGCTCAGAAGGTATCTGTGTTTGTGGTTGTGAGTGTGTCTGTGTGAGAGGGTAGGAGGCTGAGCATGGAAAAATGGCCTGGAAGCAAAGTATTCTTGAGCGCAGCTGATGTCCCTTGTGCCCAAATGCCTCAAATGCCCCAAATATAAAAAAACACATCACAAAATGGAGTTTCCAAGGAGTACATGTCTTAAGATTTGTCCACTTGTAGGTTTTGAGGAAACGGAAGAGGCTGTTCTGCATCTGGCCTCGCCCAGGGATAGTCAGAGTGCCTTCCCATTAGGTTTGTTTAAGTAGAGGTGAAATCCATATAACATGAAAGTAACCATTTAAAGTGTACACTTCAGTGGTACTTAGTGCAATCACAGTGCTGTGCAACTACCACCGCTAGTTTGGTCCAAAATATTTTCTTTACCTCCAGAAGAAACACTGCACCTACTAAGCCGGTCTCCATTCCTCCCTCAGCCCATCCCTGGCAACATCAAAGCTATTTTGTGTCTCTCAGCATTGGAATATTCTAGTCTCCATATAAATGGAATTATGCAATATGTTGTCCTTTGTAATTGGCTTCTTTCTGTTAGGAAAACATTATAGGAGTGGGGGCAGGTGGTAGGTGTGGCTGTGCAAGGGAAATATGAGGTATCTTGCAGTCACGGTACATTTATTTAATATTTTTGGTTGTGTTTCTGTTTACATGAATTGATGTGGTAAAGTTAAGTACAGGTATACGCACAAAAACGTGAGTGCATGCATGAATGATTAAATCTGAATAAGGTCTAAGGACAATAGCAATGTACGTTCTTTTGTTTTGTACTCTAGATATTTTAATTTTTATGTGTTAAGTGTACATGCAAGTTATACATATTTCTATGGTCCCTCAAACTCCTGGGCTCAAGTATTCTTCCTCCCTCATCCTTCTCAGTAGCTGAGACTACAGGTGCCTCCCATGACACCCAGCTACGTTTTTCTATTTGTAGTAGAGTCATGGTCTCCCTCTTCTCAGGTTTCTGTTGATCTCCTGAGCTCAAGTGATCTACCTGCCTCAGCCTCCCAGAGTGCTAGGATTATAGGCATAAGCCCCTATGATTGGAAGTACCTGTGGTATTTTGATATAAGGAAATAAAGTGTCATAATGAAGAGAGGTGGTTAACAGGTACAAAAATACAGTTAGAAGATATACCTTCTAGTGTTCCATAGCACCATAAGTCAACTACAGTGAACAATAAATTATTGTGTATGTCCCAGTAATTAGAAAGGTAGACATAGAATCTTATTAACACAACAAAATGATAAATGTACAATAGTTTTACAAGATGCACATACTGAGTGAGCCTCAGGGAAGGGTACATGGGACCACCCAGTTCAATTTTGACACTTCTGAACTTAAAAAGTTTTTTTTTTTTTTTATTGTTGGGGATTCATTGAGGGTACAATAAGCCAGTCACACTGATTGCAATTGTTAGGTAAAGTCCCTTTTGCAATCAGGAACTTAAAAAGTTTTTAAAAAAACAGGCTTAGTTCAGTTCTTTTAGAGTATGTGTCTAATTCTGGTCAAGCCATCATTTTAGTGCCTATTATAATATTAACACTCACCCAAATGATGCATACCTTATGTACTTTTAGCAAAATATGGAATGCTGTAGGTTTTTACTTTCTGTTTAACTTACAATTCCAGCATCCTTTATTGAATTTAATTGGGGAGATCCATAGAAGCCAACTTGAGAAAGGCTAATACAACTTTTGTTAAGGTGATGTAATAACGTTGCTTAGTTTAGTGCTCTGTGGACTTTTGGATTTCATAGTTCAATTGAAATTGAAACAAGGTAGAAATTAACCAGAGATTGACCTTGAGTATCATATGATTACTTTCCTAAATAGGGGCTCTCTCCATAGTAACATAAAAGAAAAAAGCACATTATCAGCATCAAAATTTGGAAGGACTTGATCACATAATTGAAAAAGTAAGGTTTTTGTTGTTGTTGTTGTTTGTTTAAGAAAACAATCTCGTGTCATCACCTGTTTCCTATTTCACTATGGCCTCAGGTGACCTTAAAGGGGTGTCCAACCTTTTTTCTTTTTTGCTGCACATTGGAAAAAGAAGAGTTATCGTGGGTCATACATTAAAAACACAAACAGTAATTAAAGCTGACAATCCACAGAAAAAGGTCAGTGCATAATTTTTGCAATATCTGACACCACAGACATATAGAACAGTCCTCAGATATTCCACATGTGACCCACATGCCACTCATTGGGCACCCTGAGACAGGTATTCAAATACACATTTGAGAACTTTACCAATGGCATTTGCCAAATCATAGAGGCTTGACATGAACTTAACCAGCAGGGATATGTTAGAATAAATATATATAACAAGATCTCTTGAATTACAGCTATAGCAAACATTCCATCTCATTAAATTAAATATTACATATCCCATTTTAAGAACTATTTATGAAGAGTCTGACAATTCAGCTTGCCAGCTCATCCCAGCAAAAGTGCTACATACCTCACTGCTGAAGATCACTGTGGTCTCCTTGAAGCAGTCCCCTTGAAGTGCTATGCCCCAACATCCATGCCTACTCTACTCTTCAAAGAAATTTTAGAACTCTTTTCATAATAGCTAGCAGACAGTTAAGTTTATGGACTTGCACTGTGTGCTTACGTCGGCAGCACTGTACAAATAACTCAGGCGGGTTTCATACCCTTGGTATTGCAGTGTCTCGCTGCTGTTTTGTGTCAATGTGTGGTGGTGTCTTGCTGAGTCATCATTGTTGCATCTTTTTGTGTGCCTTACAATGATAGCCCTGATGGCCATTCCAGAGAACGAGTTCTAAAATTGTTTTGCAGGCTGCACTAGCCACTGGCATTGGCGCATAGCTTCCCAAGGGAAGTATTCAAAGGTGGCCTCCTTGATATTCAGCAAAGAAATATGTAGCAGTTTTTCTGGAATGAGTTCATGAACTTAATTGCAAAACCGCGTGTGTATACTTACTTAATTCTTGGTATGTTTCAGATTAATATGAGGGTACAAATGTTTGGGTTACATTGTTTTCAATCCAAAGGTAAAGGTCAAGTTGTAGGTGAACCCTTCACCCAGGGGGCAAGCTGAACACCCCCAGTGTGCCCATTAGGTGAGATCCTGCCAATCGCCCCTTTCCTCCCCCTCCCCCTTACTACACTATACCTTTTTCATTCATGTGGGTGCATACTTGTTTATACATTGGTTTCATATTGGTACTGAGTACATTATATACCTTTTTTCCCTTGTTGAGATACTTTACTAAGAAGAATGTGTTTCAGCTCCATCCAAGTCATCACCAAAGATATAAAGTCTCCATCTTTCCTTATGGCTCAATAGTACTCCATGGAATACATATACCACAGTTTGTTGATCCATTCATGGGTTGATGGGCACTTGGGTTGATTCTATATCATGGTAATTATGAATTGAGCTGAATTAACATTTGATGCAAAAGTCCTTGTTGTTAAATGTTTTTTTTGTGGTCCTGGGTAGATGCCTAGTAATAGGATGACAGGATCAAATGGAAGGCTGATTTTAGTAATGATCATTATCCCTCATATCCCGGAAATGCAAATCAAACCACTCTGAAATTTGGGCTAACTCCAGTAAGATCAGCCCTCATCACAAAGTCCCACATGTGCAAAGCTGGCATGGATGTGGATGGCAGGGAACACTTTTGCTCTGCTGCTGGAATTGCGAACTAATATACTCTCTGTGGAAAGAAGTATGAAGAATTCACAAAATAATCTGCAACTAATATTTATAATTTCCATGAACATCAAAGAAAGCAATCATATAATTTTATAAACCCATCACATAAATATGACTTATAGTCTTACTAGTGTTTTCTGACAGTACATGGTATGTTTATGTATGCAAATATACCCAGATATGCATGTGTATTGGGAGTATGTATTTGTGCCAGTGTATGTCTTATGTTTTTCTATTGGCACATGAGTCTTTAATATTTGCTAAGTTGCTAGGAGAGTAATACTCAGTCTATCCTACTCATTCCTGTATTTATGGTTAGTCCTCTCTAATCCACCATTAGAATATTTTTCATTTAGTCCAAATCATATCCAAGATCTACAGTCCAACACCAAGTATTCTTTGAAACACTTCCCTAATAGAGCCAACCTTAATCTCTCTGCTTTCTAGCCTCCAGTGGCATTAATTACTTGTACCCCAAATGTTGACACTGAATTATGATATGTCTCAGCTTGTTCTGCACTTTTTTCTTGGTTTGTTGCAGTTTTTTTTTTTTGTACAGGGCTGGGTTTGAATCCGCCATCTTGGTATATGGAGCCAGTGCCCAGCTCCTTGAGCCACTGGCGCCTCTCAGCTTGTTCCAGAAATAATTTTTGTTGGTACGTAAATCTATACACTATTTTAAATAGATAAATAATTGGTGACATATAAAACGTCACATCTGGATTTTTTCTTACAATCAACTCTATTTCTTGCAGAAAACCAGCACTTGTCATTCAGGTGAGGAAAGCTAAAGTTCAAAGGGCTTACATAAAGCACCCAGGTGACTCAGCTAGTCAGTGGTAGAGGTGAGATTTAAATCCAGGCTGTCTGATTCCCATGCTTAACTGTCTACCAGTATTCACTGATAAATTTTGGTAGGTCCTGTGAGCCAGATTTTTGGAAGTGTTTTTTCTTCTGAATGCTTATAAGATTAATATTTACTGTGTGGTATATACATCAATTCAGTCAAACCAAGCAACTTGCATAAAAATGTAAGTGAAATCTCTAAGACCCCATGTAGCCTGAATTGTATAGTCTGAGATGGCCTATGAGACTGTTCCTTGCTTCGAAAACCAAAGAAACCCAATAATAACAAACAAACAAATACAAAACCTGCTGCAGTGCCATGGTGTAGAAGAACACAAATATGGAATGAGTCAAGGCAATGTCAATTAGGACCTGTAATTGATCTAGTTTGTTAGGCAATAACAAAGGGAAAAGGATATACAATGTTCTCAATGTGTGGGGCCTCATGCTGCCCAGAACCCAGGCCAAGTGCTGACTGTGCTGTAGACAACAATGTAGGATCCTTCTTGTAAAAGATTGACAGTGATTCCTGGCCGAGGCAGATGTGTGGCTGTAGCACATGCCGGTCCTGTAGCACATCTCCGTCACGGGCTTCACAATGGCAAAATTTCACTAGGGATTTTATTTTTAATATTAATTCATAGCTCTGTACATTAATACGATCATGGGGCACCATATATTGGTTTTATATACAGTTTGACACATTTTCATCACACTGGTTAATATAGTCTTCCTGGCATTTTCTTAGTTATTGTGTTAAGACATTTATAGTCTACATTTACTAAGTTTTGCATGTACCCTTGTAAGATGCACCGCAGGGAGGGTGATAGGTGGGATTACACCTGCAATGCATGTCACTAGTGATGTTTTAAGCACACAGTTCATACCTTGGAAGTCCCAATTTTTATAACTTGTGATAAAAATTGTTTTTATTTTTATTTTTTTTAGACTTCAGTGAAACCTCTTATATATATTTAAGGATATAGAGCTCCGCCTCTTATACTCATAAACTGTGATAAAACTTAGATAAGGATTTTACTACAGAGAGAAATAAATAATCTCCAGGGTGATGTCATTTTCCCTGCAGCCCAGTGTGTCTACTGTTGAAAACCTTTGTTCTCAAAACAGCATGTTGATGTGCTAACAGTATTTCCCTGTTTTAAGAGGGAATCCTTAACATAATCTCTTACCCTTTTTAAAATGGATATACACAGTTGCACTAGGCTCCAAGCTGAGTACTCTCTTATCTTAATATTTTAGGCAAGTCCTATGATAATTATACCAGTAAATTTCCTCAAACCACCATGACCTTTACCATCAGGAAGTTGTGCTTGTCCATATTCCCTTCACCCTTTCCTTTGCTATTATCCCTGGTATTTCTGCTTGTAGTTTAAAGGAATAAGCAATTCCAGATTACAGCGAACTCAACAGCTCTGTTCCATGGCCTTTGCTGAAGGGAGAAAAAGGGGGAAAGTATGGGGCGGCACATGTGGCTCAAAGGAGTAGGGTACCAGCCCCATATACCGAAGGTGGTGGGTTCAAACCCAGCCTTGGCCAAATCTGCAAAAAAAAAAAGTGGGGGGGCATGAAGGGCCATCCTGGGTTGAGATCAGGAACTGCCAGAAGCCAAGCTTGTGTTTCAGGAACAGGCTCTTGGATGTGTTCCCAGAAAATAAATCTTCACTGGCTTGAAGAACACGAAGGACTGTTTCACAAACACCACAGTGTTTGAATTTCTAGAGGCTGCCCAGGCCAAGAATGCATTCCTGCAGTGCTTCCCCACACACTCATTGCTGCAGCACTCATTGTCCCAGACCTTGGCTCACAACCGAAGGGTTCTCACAAGCAGACCTCACACATCGAGGCTGCGCTGAGGCACTCACAGGAGACCCAGTCACCAATTCAACATCCATCTAAGAAGGAGACTCAACCTCAGGAACTACATCTGTGATCATCTCACAGATGGTCCCAGGAGAGGTTGCCTCCACAGTGTGGGCCTCGGGGCTGCTGTTCATAGGCCGCTCAGGACTGCTTTCTACAGCTGATAGGACTAAGGTAGTTTGCATTTTGAAATTGGGTAGAGGCACAGTCTTCTTGATCTGCAGAGGAGGTGCTTGTTGTAAATTAATTTGAATATTCTGAGGTGGAGGCTGTTGCATGGCCTGGAGTGGAGGTGGCTGCTGCAGAATGGTAACTTGCTGCTGAGTAGGGAGCTGAGGCATCTGTGGTAAAGAAGCGGGCTGTAGTCGTGGCAGAGGCAGTTGCATAGAAGCAGCAGCTGCTGCTGTCACCTGCCACACTGACCAAGTGACAATCTGGGCTTGTTGACTGGGCTGGATGGTAGCTGTACTGGTCTGACGCAGTTGGAGCCCCTGGCAGGTCACCCCTGTGGCTGGAATAACAGTAACCATCCCTCCTTGAGACGTAGTAACAGAAGAGGGCAACAGCTGTTTGTAATGATCAATTTGGTGATACTGGGCTGACCCCCAGCTCCAGAAGATGCCTGGTTTGCCACATAGGATGAAAGAATGGAGTTAACGACAACGGAAGGGGACAGGGAAGGGGGCTCTGTTGAGGCTGGAGCTGGAGATGCTGGGTCAGCAGTAGCCATAGGAGGTGGAGAAGGAGTCTGTGATGTTGGCACTGGATCCAATTCCACTGTTTCCACAGTGGCCTGACACTCTTGGTTATCTTTATAAGCAGCCAAAGCCTTCAGGTACTCTTTCTTGACAGCTTCAGTTTTCCTCTTATATACCTGCTTTTGTTCCTCTCTAAGACTATCCCACATTGAGGCCATGACTTTTGAAACCTCTCCAAAAGTGGCAGGGGATTTTGCCCCTTTATGGCAGCCTGTGTATTATGGAAGAATAAAGCACAGGCTGATACTGGTTTCTGAGGTTCATTTGGATCTTTCTTTTGTCTCTTCTTTGGGGCTTTTTGCTTTTTCCCTTCTCCCACCACTGTCTTCTGGCTGGGAAGTTGCCTCCAGAAATCCTCAACACCATCCTTGTGAAGTGAAGTAGTAGGTGAAGAGGTGGTTGACAGACAATTTTCAGGTGACTGGGCAGGTGGCAGGATGGTGCTGCCCACTAAGCTTAAACCAAGCTGAGAACTCAATTCCAACAGATCAATGGTGGTCAACTGGCTATGCCCCATCAAGCCAGATGTCATTTCTGTCATTGGTACATCAATTGTAGCAGGTGGGTTGGTGCTATACTGAGTTCCTACAGAATGGTCCAAGTCCAGGGTCAAGCCCCCACTTAGGAGCCCCCTGCCCTGCTCTATCAAGCCATGGATCATGCCCACAGGCATGTCCAATGTCTGGACCCCATATTGGGCTGAAAAACTGCCATCCTGTGAGGAGGAAGGATCTCCCAGATCATCAAAGTGGCCAACTACATCTGAGACAGCCAGAGAGGGATCAGAGTCCAAGGAGATGGCAGGATTTCAAATTCCTCATCACCCAAGCCTAGTGTATGGAATGTTTTGGCCCCTGACAAGAGGGGTGAGAGGGCCCTGTGATCGCCAGGTAATTGTCATTTCCTCCGGGAAACTCCATCTTCACACAACCTCTACCACTGCCTCTAAAAATTGTTTTTAGAGGTGAATTCTGTTTATATAATTATTAAGAAGTCATTTCTTTCAAAAACCTCAAATCACAGAACCTTATTTTAGCTAGTGAATCTGTAATTCTCTGTTTTTGATGTTCCTGGAGTGGTTTTCAATACCTCAACTTATCCTATAAATTAAATAAATAACCTTACTAAAAATCTATTTTCCCCTCTTTTTCTCATAAATTTCCAGCATGGGTCTTCCATGTGTGTCATTTAGTTTATACTCAAACTCTCTAACCTTTCAGTGCACCTTGGATTTTACCTCATTTCACAATATTCTTATTATGAGCTTTCAGCTTAGCTTTTTTTTTTTTGTTGTTGTTGTTTTTGTTGCAGTTTTTGGCCGGGGCTGGGTTTGCACCTGCCACCTCCAGCATATGGGCCTGGCGCCCTACCCCTTTGAGCCACAGGTGCTGCCCTCAGCTTAGCTTTTTTGAAGATAGCAAGTTATAGTTAGTGCTGATTTGGTAATGATTAACATTGATGGACTGTATAAAGCAGCAGTTCTCAACCTGTGGGTTGCGATCCCTTTGGGGGTTGAACAACATTTTCACAGTGGTTGAACAACTTAGTCAATATGGTTGCATAAGTCCATCCTGTGTACCAGATATTTACATTAAAATTCATAACATTAGCAAAGTTACAGGTATGAAGTAGCAACCAAAATAATTTTATGGTTGGGGGTCACCAGAACATTAGGAACTATATTAAAGCATCATAGCATTAGGAAGGTTGAGAACCACTGGATAAAGTATAATAGAACGCATATTTACTTAACAAATACAAACAGCGGAATTCTCTAGAATTTAGCTGTGTGACCTAGAACTAATTATATGAACTCTGCATTCCCATTTTCTTACTGATGAAGAGATGCCATTACATCATTTCTAACCTACATTTCAATGTCTTTGACAAAGTAAAAAACAACTTTAGTTATCTGATTGCTCATCTGACTTGTGTTCATTTTGTGTTATCTTATGTATGCTGGGAAATATGAATCCATATAATATCACTGAATTACCATAATGAGATTCACTACTGGCACTGGTATTCAGATTGAGAACTTGCACTATTGATGGACAGGCCTGTGGTACTGTGAGGCAATATTTCTTATTATATGGCTTTTGTTGAAGTTAGTGAGTAGTGTGATCTTAAAAGTAAAATAACATGTGGAGCCTAACAAATTGCCTCTCGTATTTACAAAGGGCAGGCATGGATATTACTTCCGATTATGCATAACTGAAGTTGTAAAATATTCCTGTAGTTGTTTTGATGATTCAACAGTTAGGGCGCATCCTCAATCACAGAGCAATGTTAACAGAACACGCCACAATATGGCCTGTGCTAATTCCGTATGGCTTCATGTGGGCTCTGAGAAAGATAAAAATGTGAAATTTTTAGGATCCAGTGACTATCAGGAGTGCAAAGTTCTAGATGGCAGAAAGGGATATAATTTCATATTTTAAATAAAAAAAAACTGGATTAGATTAGTGAGATATGAAGGAATATTTGCAAGGTGCGCGGAAAGGGATATAATTTCATATTTGAAATAAAACTGGATTAGATTAGTGAGATATGAAGGAATATTTGCAAGGTGTGTATGACCTTTCCATAGCATGATCTACTGAAACCTGTTTTCCCAAATGTTTACATATTTATGTTCTACACTGTGGCATTGCAGCAGGTTTTGTTTTTGTTGGGTTTCTTTGTTTTTATTTATTTTTTTTTTTATTAAATCATAGCTGTGTACATTAATGTGATCATGGGGCACCATACACTAGTTTCATAGACTGTTTGACACATTTTCATCACACTGGTTAACATAGACTTCCTGGCATTTTCTTAGTTATTATGCTAAGACATTTACATTCCACATTTACTAAGTTTCACATATACCCTTGTAAGATGCACGGCAGGTGTAATCCCACCCATCCCCCTCCCTTTCCCTCCCTCCCTCCCCTCCCTTTCACTCTTCTCCCTATTCTTTTTTTTTTTTTTTATTGTTGGGGATTCATTGAGGGTACAATAAGCCAGTTACACTGATTACAATTGTTAGGTAAAGTCCCTCTTGCAATCATGTCTTGCCCCCATAAAGTGTGACACACACTAAGGCCCCACCCCCCTCCCTCCATCCCTCTTTCTGCTTCCCCCCCCATAACCTTAATTGTCATTAATTGTCCTCATCTTCTCCCTATTCTTAGGTTGTAACTGGGTTATAGCTTTCATGTGAAAGCCATAAATTAGTTTCATAGTAGGGCTGAGTACACTGGATACTTTTTCTTCCATTCTTGGGACACTTTACTAAGAAGAATATGTTCCAGCTCTATCCATATAAACATGAAAGAGGTAAAGTCTCCATCTTTCTTTAAGGCTGCATAATATTCCATGGTGTACATATACCACAATTTATTAATCTATTCGTGGATTGATGGGCACTTGGGCTTTTTCCATGACTTAGCAATTATGAATTGGGCTGCAATAAACATTGTGGTACAAATATCTTTGTTATGATGTGATTTTTGGTCTTCTGGGTATATGCCTAGTAGAGGAATTATAGGATTGAATGGCAGATCGATTTTTAGATCTCTAAGTGTTCTCCAAACATCTTTCCAAAAGGAATGTATTAATTTGCATTCCCACCAGCAGTGTAGAAGTGTTCCCTTTTCTCCACATCCACGCCAACATCTCTGGTCTTGGGATTTTGTGATATAGACTAGTCTTTCTGGAGTTAGATGATATCTCAAAGTAGTTTTGATTTGCATTTCTCTGATGATTAAAGATGATGAGCATTTTTTTATATGTCTGTAGGCCGTGCGCCTGTCTTCTTCAGAGAAGTTTCTCTTCAAATCCCTTGCCCAGCCTGCAATGGGATCACTTGTTCTTTTCTTGCTTATACGTTTGAGTTCTCTGTGAATTCTGGTTATTAAACCTTTGTTGGAGACATAACCTGCAAATATCTTCTCCATTCGAGGGCCATCTGCTTGCTTTACTTACTGTGTTCTTGGCTGTGCAGAAGCTTTTTAGTTTGATCAGATCCCAGTAGTGTATTTTTGAAGCTGCTTCAATTGCCCAGGGCTCCTCCTCATAAAATACTCGCCCAGGCCGATTTCTTCAAGGGTTTTCCCTGTATTTTCTTCTAGCATTTTTATAGTTTCATGTCTTAAGTTTAAATCTTTAATACAGTGAGAGTCTATCTTAGTTAATGGTGAAAGTTGTGGGTCCAGTTTCAGTCTTCTGCTGGTTGCCAGCCAGTTCACCCAGCACCATTTGTTAAATAGGGAATCTTTTCCCCACTGAATGTTTTTAATTGGCTTGTCAAAGATCAAATAACGGTAAGTAGCTGGATTCATCTCTTGGTTCTCTATTCTGTTCCAGACATCTACTTCTCTGTTTTTGTGCCAGTACCATGCTGTTTTGATCACTATTGATTTATAGTATGGTCTGAGGTCTGGTAGGGTGATTCCTCCTGCTTTGTTTTTATTTCTGAGTAATGTCTTGTCTTTTCGAGTTTTTTTCTGATTCTATATAAAACGAAGTATTGTTTTTTCAAGATCTTTAAAGTATGACAGTGGATGCTCATGGCTGGGAAGAATCAACATTGTTAAAATGTCCATACTACCCAAAGCAATATATAATTTTAATGCAATCCCTATTAAAGCTCCACTGTCATACTTTTTTTATTGTTAAATCATAGCTGTGTACATTAGTGCAATCAAGGGGTACAATGAGCTGGTTTCATATGCAAAGAGCATATTGACATTTAAATGAAAACCTTTAGGATGTAAATCCTGTCATTAAGTAGGAGGCCACTAACTCCTTTGACTTGTTACTATTCTTGAAACGGTGTTGCCCCTTTTCTTGCATGATGGCTTCTTCTTTTGTAAAAAAAGAAAATCTATTTCTGTTTATATGATGTATCATTCCTACATTGTAAGAAAGGTTAAAGGTATCATATCTAAACTCTAACTTAGACAAGTTCAAAACATGTCACCACAGTGTCAGTGTTTGATGTACTGTGAGATAGGTCTGGGCTGAGGTAAAATTTGCAACAAGTTACTTTGATTGTTATTGTCCAGATACATCTCTGGGTAATGCTTAGAGGTGAGAGATATTGCTAAATTAGTTTGGAATGTGCAATGAAAGTTTGGGGTGTGTCAGATACCATGCTTTGTGTTGGGAATGCAGTTGGTGACCAAGACAATGTTTACCCTTTATGGCTATGAAAAACCATTGCTTTCAAATTATTTCTGAATTTGTCTGTTTTTCAAGGGCTTACTGCAAGCAAAATCAAGCGCATGAAGCTTATGTCTAATTTTTCCCTTTGTGCTCACTATTTTTACTTTTCCTTGTGTCTCTTAAATGTGACTTGAACCACAAATGTCTCATTTCTTTCCAGAGAAGAAAATGCAGACCAACTCAAAGAGGTCAGTATTTCCAGGGTTTTCAAAAATGAAAACAAAATCTTCTACACTGTTTTTGGGAGAATTTACGAATTCTCCTAAATTAACTGGAAATTATGTAGATAATATTTATTAAATTTTAAATTTGGCATATGTCTTAAATTTATAGAGATAGATAAATGGTTTATTTCCCAATAAAAGTGTGGTTTAATGAATTAAGATATCTTTTTAGAATAGCAAATTATGCATCCATAAAAATACTGAAGTCAAAACACTGAAGTGTTTCTCTCTACAAAGTAAAAACATGACCATGACCATTGAAAAAATTTAAAAATGACTTCCAAGCTGGGTGCTGTAGCTTAATATTTAGAGCACTGGCCCTACAAACCAGGGATGATGAGTTTGAACCTTGTCTGGGCCTGATTAAAAAAATAAATGAATGAATCAATGAATGAATAAATAAATAAACAAGTTATAAAACAGTATATATGGTATGTTTTTTAGGATAAGATTTATTGATACAGAATTCACAGATGTTGGAGATAGCAACACTTACAAACAGACATACATCTTTTGCAAATGGTCTTCATATAATTGAGTGTCTGTCTATCTTGTGGTGATAAAATTATGAGTATTTTTACATTTATAATTTTCATTCATCTAATTATCCTGTCAAGTATAATAAAAAGACAACTTTAAGGCAAAACAATGAGTGAATTCACATAGAAAATTAATGTGATTAAAAGTATGTAGGGATTGGTCAGAGTAGATTTCATATGAAAGTGTATGTTTTATGAATATATTTTTTGAAAAAAGTAACATTTATACACAAAGGTAACTGTCCCTGTGATGATACATTCTCTTTTTGTAAGGATGAGGAAGGTTTAAATGTATTCTTAACTTGAGAAGAAACTAATTCAACCTTCTGGAAGGTTTACATTATTTTGTGATCATACATTCCAAGTGAACAAAAGCTTTCACCTATAGTATAATTCATGGTGGCCATGAATTCACTTGAAGATACAACTTGACCACAAAGTAAAGACCTTGGAGGCATTTGTCTAGTTTATATTATTTACGAGTGTCAGTTAAGATGTCTTCTGGCTTCTAAAACATTCATTAATTAAAGGCAGATGCAAAGGATTAAGTATAGGTGAGGAACTACGGACAAGCATGTCCAGTATGTAGAAAGATGAATGAATTGTCCAGGGGTCTTGGGAGGGGGGCTGTATAAACAAGAATTACCTCTCACAGAATCCTATACATTGTGTTGAGTATTCTGGATATTATCACAGAGGAAATAAGGAGCCACTGATGAGCTTTAGCCAAATGGAAATAACATAATCCTTTTCACCCTTTACAAGCTTATTGTGAATCCCATGTAGCAAGGAAATGATGTGAGGCATGGGGGGTCTTTGTGTGGGGATTGGAGGGTCAATAGACTGAGTGCAAATGCAGAGATAGTAGCTGTGAGGTCATAGTAGTCAAGGCACGAGAGCATTATGATTTTGACTAGAATAGTGACAATACACACTGTTCAAACTTTGTTGTTGTAGCATCTACATGTCTTAAAACATGGTGAAATGAAAATAGGAAGACAGGAAAATCCTAGAGCACTCAAAAGTTCTGACAGGAGAGGTTTAGTCAATCGGAGTTGCATTTATTAAGGTAATTTATGTTTAGGGATGAGTAAGTTTGAAGGGGAATTTAGCTTTTTTTATTTGGGTCATGTTAAATTTGAGGTGGACCTATCAAGAAAACAATAGAATATTATTTCTGGACTATATTAAGCTCACTGTAGAATTATTTCCTCAAATTATTTTGTAGAAAATTGGCACTGGGGCGGCGCCTGTGGCTCAGCGGGTAGGGCACCGGTCCCATATGCCGGAGGTGGTGGGTTCAAACCCAGCCCTGGCCAAATTAAAAAAAAAAAAAAAAAAAAAAAGAAAATTGGCACTGACTCTGAAAATCTTTTTTTTTTTTTTCTTCAAGAAATCTTTCTTCCTATTATGGACATCCCAACTCTATCATAGCAGGAAACTATTGCCTAATGTGAATTATTCATATGTTAATAATTATTATAGAGAATCCACAAAAAGTCTTTAGGTTGTGAAATAAAAATCCATCTGACAAGCCATATTTACATACAGACCTTGTTGGACTATTCTCCAATGAAGGAATCATTGTTGACAGATATTAAAATGTCTTGTGCAATGTATGAATTGATCTCTACTTAGTCTTACATTCAAAAATATGATCATTGTAGAGAAAACACCTCAGAGAATTTCCTTATTTTCACCTCAATTGTTATCTATTCAAAAGGAGTGTATTTGTATTGAAAATATTATAGAACATATATATAATTTTAAAAATGTATTGAATATACGTAGAATATTACTGTGTGAAACAAAAAAAACATTTTGTACCTCCCAAATACCTTATTTTGAAATTTTCCTTGGATTGAAAAGTAGTACTCAAAGCCCAAATTCTGCCCACATCTTTATTACAGCATGACTTAGGGTTCTCTGTGAAAGACCATCCACACATTAAGACATGATTGCAAGAGGGACTTTACCTAACAATTGCAATCAGTGTAACCTGGCTTATTGTACCCTCAAATGAATCCCCAACAATAAAAATAAATAAATTAATTAATTAAATTAAATTAAAAAAATAAATAAATAAAAATCATCTCATGAAGACATTTTCGAAGGAAAAGAAAAATAGAACCTGGTCCCAGAACATTTTATTTACATTTATAATAAAAAGTTATTTATCTCACACCAATTTTAGCAATGAAGCCTTTTTAACAAAGAACAAAGTGTATTTTGGTGTTGCCAGATGGGAATAATAACTTTTTTGGTCAAAATTGACAGAGCTAAACCTAAACACTTTCTTGTTTGACCTTTAGTCTACAAACTTGGATACCTTACAAGATCCTCGCTCTCTTCAGTCTTTGGATGCAATTTTATTTGTAGCATAGATCACATTTTGTTGTGTCTTCAGAAACTCAATCATTTGTACTTCAGGCACTATTCAAGACAGTTGGTATAAGCCACAAGAATAAAAAATAAAATTATCTTGGGTTACAGTACTCAATTAAGTAATGCCCTCTCTGTAAAGGTGATATTTATGCTGAGAAGCTCTGAACTATGAAAATTAGGGGATAGGGAAAGGGGAAGCTGCATTTATCACAGAGAAATAACATATAAAAGGCTTTTATGTTTGAAAGCCCTGGTGAGCTTGTGGAACTGAAAGTGTATCTGTGGAGTTATGAAAGGGTAGTAGGAGCATTTGATGCACATGTGTGAAATCTAGAGTTTTGACTTTGCCCCAGGGTAAATAAGGAAGCTGATGAAGGCCATTTTCACAAGGGCATGTGCACTTTTAAGAACATCACTCTGACAGCGTTATTGCTGAGAAGGGCATCAACAAGGCAAGTGTTCAGGAGGTACAGAGTTTTGATCTAGCTACAGATTGGCTGAAAAAAAAATATGCTTATCTGTGAAATCAGGTTAAATACATTTTCCAGTATAGTTAATTAGAGACTTTCAGAGGCAGATAACCACTTAAACAGGAATAGATACTCTATTGACCAATACAGGTTCCTTTGGCCCATCAGATCCCTTGGTTTATGGCACCCATGACACTAAAGACCCGAGGTAAGATTTGTACCATTATAGAAATTGCAATCATCATGATGAATTATGTTGCTGAACTTGGTGCAAGTGTTGAAAGGTGTTCAGTATCACCATTTCAAAAGTACTAATCATCTAAGTACTTCCATTTAAGAGTACTTTATACAAATGTTTGGGTTTTAGGGTCCTTAAACTAAACTTAGAATCTAAAGGCCACATCATCATCAATCAGTGTCTCATCCACATCCATAGGTCCATTTCCCTTGAGGAGGCTCTTTTACTTTGACAAGTGGCTTCAGCAAGAGTAGTGGCAGTTATAATGGGAAACTGTAGTCTCACGTGTTATAGTATGCAGGGAGTTCTAACAGGATTTTCTGATGAGTTAGATTGTAGTGGGTTTTGTGGAGAAGGGAAGAATCATAAAGGATGGTGGATTGTGGTTTAATTTAGCTAAGATTCCTAACTAGGAAGCATCCATTGCAGCAGTTAACAACTGAGAAACAATTATGTCTCAGTGTGGAGTTGTGCTTCTTTTGTGCACTGGCTTGGAATTTTAAGTTCTACTCCCTCCTCATTTTACGGCTCCTGACTTAAAATAGAAATCTATTTTAAGATTTCTATACAATAGAATCTCCATAATTGACCACCTCCCTACACTGACCATCTCCTTCAGGTGACCTAATTTTCATAGACTGGACACGCACCACATATACATATCAGTACATTGGGCCTAGTTTCTTATGTTGACTGCCTCTGTTGACCAGTTTGTTACGGTCCCTTGGGTTGTCAGTTTATAGAGGTTCTTGCATAATTTTATGTTTCACTTTTTGTTGGTATTAAAAAAGAGTTTCTTCTTAAGTAGCTAATATGAGTGTCTTAACATAGCTCAAATTTAGTTGTAAGGATGTTCAGGGTAGCATGTTTTAGTAGTCAAATACTAAATATCCTTGATGCATATGATGGAATGCTATCAAGCATATAAAAAGAAGATATTAAATCAGTGATTCTCAACCAACCTTGATTTTGACCATTTAGAGGACATTAGACAGTGTTGAAAGATGTGTTTTTTTAATGGTAATGAATAGGACAGGAAAGTGGTCTTTGTAGTAACATCTAGCCAGCGGGTACCAGGAATGCTGCTAAACATCTATAATGCAAAGGATAATGACACCCATATAGAATTGTCCCATCCAAAATGTTTACAATACCACTTTTGAGAACCCCTCTATGAGGTTCACATATAGAAATAAGGATAGACCTCACATACATCATGTTGACTGAATAAAGGAAGATTACAGAATGATAGGATAGTATGACAATAGGCCTTCGCCTCATTTTAACTATCACAAGCCAACTGAAAATTAAAATGGCTTAACTCAATAGGTGTTTATTGTTAGCTCATGTTATAGTCCATGGCAATCCATGACAGCATGTGGCTTTCATACGTACTGTGATGCAAGGGCCAACTTCTTTTATCTTATTGTGCTCTCAGCTCTTGAATCACAGAATTCTCTGCCTTCAGCCACTGCATGGCAAAGGGAAAGTAGAAAAGACATATCAGCTTACAAAAATCCCAAACCCAGAATTGATGCAAATTACTTCCACTGATATTTTATGGAAGGACTTCTCAGATAACATTATCTGGATGCAAGAAGGACTATGAATTGTAGTTAACAAGCCAACACTGTATCTTCTGGCAAAACTACATCAGTATGGAGTGGAGCAACATAGTTTGTTATAGGTAGGTCATTAGCTCTGTGAAGGATACCTAGCATTTATGTAAATTTGTGACGATCACACACACATACAAGCAAGAATATTATACATTGTTTATTGATATAGAAATGTGGAGGAAAATGGAGCTATTTGAATTGAACATAAAATTTATGGACACTTATAAAAAGGAGAGAAGATTAAGCCTGGATTGAGGACGTAAAAAATATGTTCACATGTATTTGAATTATTTTCTTTGATGGTTATATTCTGAACCCAAAATTCAGGCAAGTTATTAGTAATTGTAATTTTTCAGAGATGTATATATCTGTACCTGATAATTCCCTGCCCTTCTCTATATAGTTTTATCTACTTCAGGAGAAAAAATGAGGCATAAGTTGGGAAAAATCAAATGTGTTACATGAACTATTTTTAAATTCATATATTAATAAGGTGTAACTTCTATATTATTTTCATGTTTTATGGAAAAATATTAGTTATATAGGAGATGAATTTTTATAAAGCTATTGATAAAAGCATATTTTGGAAGAACATTATACAATGTTATTTATTATATGGTCTTGTTCAGAGTCATATACAAAACACGATGCTGACATACTGTCAAACTTCTTGAAAATTTTTTATCTACTTCAGGATTATATGTTGTAGATAACATTCTTGTTCTTCTTTACGGCAGTGTCTCAGTAGTATCATATTTTCTTTGTGTACTATGCCTCATTTTTAAGCCATCTTATAGATATTAATAATACCTACCTTCCCTATAGGAAACAGAAATCCAAACCAAATACAATTCCGAGTTCAAGTTATATACACTTCTGTTCTTGTTTATCTACAGTGTAATCAATAAAATTCAACAATCAGGCTGTATAAATCCTACACATATTTAATGTATACAATATAATGTCTCTTCACAGGCACTTGAACCTGTGTAACCATTACCACAAACAAGTAATAAAAATATTAATGACCTCCAAAAGTTTCCTTGTGACCTTTTTTTTTTGTGTGTGACAAAGCAGAAATCCAGAGGAGGAGGAATAGCCTTTTGACTTTTAATTGTGTATACGTTTATATAATATTTTTGTATTATCAATTAATAAAAGATGAATGAAAATTCATCAGGAAAAACTTAAATAATGCTATAGTAACTGGATAGCCTCAGGCCAGAAAACCAATGAAACTCACCAAAAACTTCACAAGGACTTAAATGTAAATATAAACCTGTCAACTATATAGAAATATGGAAGATATTTGACATCTAAATCTAAGCAAAGTGTTCTTAGACTTGACACCAATGATACAATAAGAAAAGCAAACAACTGATAAAGTTGACCTCATCAAAATTATAAAGTTGTTTCACAAACTATGCTGTTAAGAAGATGAAATACAAGCTACAGACTGGGAGCAAATATTTGCAAATCACCTATCTGGCCATGGATAAGTATCTAGAATATATGTATTCCATATATCTATCTATCTGCGTAGACAGGTACACAGACAGATAGGTAGATAGATAGACTGATTTATCTATATGTACAAAACTGTCAAAACTCAATAGTAGAAAAATCCAATAGGAAGATAGACAAGCCCTGACATTTCACAGATAAAGATATGCAGATGGGGTAGTGGCAGCGTGGTTGCGTCTGGGATGCTTGAAAGCCGGGGGCCTCGGGAGCCTGAAATCAGGAGCTCCCCACACTTGTCCCTCTGGAAGAGGTGCTGCCGAATTAGGGCAGGACACTGCGAGTGCCCTGATAGGCTTCCTCAGTTGAGGAGCAGTGGGGTTACAGATGACACAACTAGAAAAAGATGGAGCAGCCCTGGGCTACAGCGTGGGGAAGAGGAGGCAGCAAGGAGGAACTCGGTGGGGGCCAGAGCAACAGGCAGAGCCCTGGGAACCTGGAGGCCAAAGAAGAGAAAGAGGAAAACAACTCCAAATTGCGTGCCCGAATTACAAGTTTTAGAAACTCTACTGTCAAAACAGAACAACCTCTTATTCAAAATCCTCAAGTTGGGATGAGTGAGTTCCCCGCAGCTTAGCCATTGTAGCAGAATGACCTTTGGATTTGTCAGAAAAGGAAGTCAGAGATCTCTTTGAAAGAATGAGGCAGGACATGAACCTTAATAATAAAAAAAAAAAAAGCTCCTTTATGAAGCAAAGATTTTACCACCAAGGGTGAGAGGGTTGTCCAGTAGGTTTCTGCCACTGCTAAATCTATAGTTGGAAGTAAAGTTACGGGTGGTCTGAAAACCAGCCAACATGAGTGCGCCCTGTCTTCACAACATGTTCATGAGTAACGATCTGGTATTTCAGATGAGAAACGTCTTCACTGCTTAGAATCCCTGAGGGTTTCCTTAACCAGCAATCCTGTCAGCTAGGTGGTTCTTATCATTTGGATATGATACACACAATTTGAAATAGATATAATTGCTCATAAACATAATCAGTTGTATTATTTTAACCTCAAGATTTTCTGAGAAGCCTGATAATAAATCAGCTACATTTGGCAGGGTATAGTGGCTCACACCTATAATCCCATCACTCGATTGTGGAAGTTCCTCAAGCTCAGGAGTCCCAGACCAGCCTGAGCAAGAGTGAGGACATTGTGGCAGGTGCCTATAGTCCATGCTACTTGGGAGGCTGAGAGAAGAGAATCACTTGAGCCTAAGAGTTTGAGGTTGCTGTCAGTTGTGATGCCACCCCACAAAACCTCAGAGTGACCCTGTGAGACTCTGTTAAAAAAAAAAAGAAGGAATGTCTAATTGTGAAGTTGTAAACATGTAAAAACATATTTAGTTAATTGTACCTCTAACAATGTGCAATTTTAAGAATACGAACATTATTTTATTATTTAATACCTTTTTGATTATATAAATATAAAAGCAAGAGGTAAATATGTAAGTGTACCTGGATATCTGTGTACTCAGATAATTATTATATATTTATTGCTAAAACTAAATATTTTGGCTTTGTGATTTTCTTCCTTTCAAACTGGAGAAGTTGCAGCATTCAGAAATAAATGGGGTGGGACTGTTTAATAAATAAATGAACATGGCATGAAAAGCTTGAAATTACATGTGGGACTTTAAAATTGTAGTCACTACTAGCATGGCAGAAAGAGCTAAGGGGTCCGGTAAGAACCTGACAGGCCCTGATTGGCTGGAGGCAACTTCAGTCTGGTAGCTGATTGGCTGCATGGGTGGAGTGAAGCCAGTTGTGTCGTCATGCCCAGAGCATGTGGTAATAAATAGCCCTAGGTGGAAGGCGAAGCCAGTCTGTGGGGCTCTGGGACCAGAGCCACACACCACCTCCTTTTCCTCAGCTATCCGTGCATTGACTAAGAGGGGGCTTGGAAGCTGTGGGAGCATGTCTGCTGAGGGTGGGGCTAGTGGAGGCAGTGAGCAACCATCTGAGGGAAGTTCAGGTCCAGTGAGGAAGACTCACAGACCCAAGCCCCAAGGGGAGAAATTTATATCTTGTTGTGTCAACCAGCTGCACAGCGCCACGCTGGTTGATAATGTGTTCAAGGTTAGGGGAGTTGTAGTTTCCCACGTCATCATTGTGGGAATAATCAGAGAGGCAGAGAAGGTTGGAAATTGCATTATTTACAAAATTGATGATATGACCTCGAAGCCAATCGAGGCCCGCCATTGGCTTGGCAGAGATAAAGCCAAGGAGACGATTCCGCTGCCAGTCGGAGTATATGCTGAAGTGTATGGAGTCCTTCAAGGTTCCGCGGAGGCGAGGCGTCTTCAGATACTAATGATCCGTGTCCTGGAGACCATGAACGAGTTAACTGTGTATATTCTAGACGCGGTGGATGAACACACGACTCTGGAGAAAGACCTTCAAAATACTGCTGAGGAAAGCATGGATGACTCCCGGGAATATGATGAATGTCGCTTCAACTTCATCCCGAACACAGGAAGGGAAAAGCATCTGTTGGCTCCAGAGTCAGCTCCACAGCCTGAGCATGAAAGCCATCAAGGAAGCGAATGATTATTTGGCCATCCAGGGCCCCTCATCTGCTGATTGGGGACAGCAAAGCATCCTTTCATTTTTGAAAACCCTTACCTCCAGCTGTGGGTAATTTTGACCTGTTGACTTTTAGGAAGTAGAATTTTTTCAACAAAATAATCTCAACTGTCATCCTTAGGCAACGTGCTGATTTTCCAACTTCTTTGAACTTTTCTGTTTCTTTAACCACATTTGAAACTCCTCCCACGAAGATGTCGATGGACAAATGGGACTCTTTGTAGGGTTTACCACCAAGATAATAGAAACCCTCTAGGATGGATGATTTGGGGTAGGTGGGTGGAATTCTATGGAAAAAGTTGAAATATATGATTTAACTTCCTTTTAAAGATGAAGTGTGGCGCTTCTTTTTTTTCTGAAATAGCTATATATTAGGAGTAACTAGTTGTAGTCAGGGATCCAGACGACAGACACAAAACAATAGAAAAATGTTACTTGTTTTTACGTTAGATTGTTTGTTCCTGTTTGGGCTTACCTTATTATAGTTGTTTTGTTATCTCTTGCAAAATATAATAATTGATTAATTCAAATGTGCTAAAAAGAGTAATTTGTAAATTTACATAATAAGTTCTAGCACTTATTGTGTGTTTTGCTCTTATTACCATAGGTTTATGTTTTCATAAAATGAAGATAATACTATGTTTAAATAAATGCTTCATCATTGTGAGGTCAAAGCAAGATGTACAGGTGGACTATATAAGTGATTTCAAAGATATTCAACATCAATAGGCATTAGAAATAAAACCAAATTGACATGGTACTGTTTAAAACATGAGTTTTATATATGTTCATCTATTCCATATTCTCTGTTCCATTAATTTTTTGTATACCCTTATATCATCTATGTTGTCTTAATTACTGGAGGTTTTAGTAAGCCTTGTAATCCCATAATATGAATCTTTACATTTTTTTTGTCTGTCAAGAACTGTTATGTCTTTATATTGCCATATAACTTTTGGAATCAGCTTCTCAATTTCCCCAAAACATCTGCTGAGATTTTGACTGGAATCATTCAATCAAGAGATCACTTTTAGGAGAATTGGTGTCTTAATAATATTGAATTTTTCCATCTAATAGTCTGATCACTTATCTTTTAAATTTCCTATCAGCGATGTATTATAGGTTACATTGGGTGTGTAACGTTTTGGCTTCTCTGTATTACATTGGAAGAAAAGTTGTCTTGAGCCAGACATGAAATACACAAACAGTAAAAAAAAAGCGAAGGTGCAAAAAAAAAAAAAAAAAAATAGTTCATGCATAGCTTTTGTGATATCCATCACCACAGATAAGCAAAAAACTCCTCACATAATTCACGTGTGGCCCACAGGCTGTGGACTGGATACCCTTACCGGATCTTGCATGAATTTCACTAAATGTATTCCTCGGTTTATAAATGGTATTTGTTTTAATTTTCCAATTGCTTGTTAATAGTAACAAAGGTGTAAATGGTTTCTACATATTGACTTTGGATCCTTTAAACTTGATAAATATGATTTTTAGTTGAGAAGGTTGCAAAATTTTTGCAGATGACTTTGCCTTTTCTATGTATATCAGTGTGTTATCTGTGAATAAAGATATTATACAAGTAAAACCAAAGTAAATGACTGTCATGACAGCCAGTCAAAATGCCTAAAATAAGAAAATCCATACTTAGATACAGTGCGCACCAAGTGGGTGATGGACACCCTCATAACGTTGACCCAAACTATACAAAAGCAACTCAGGCGACCAAACATTTGTACACCCATACCATTCTGAAATAATAAAAAAATAGCAAATTTTAACAAAAGAAAATACATCCCAAAATGCTTGGAAGGAAACAGAGAAGCTAAATCCTTCACATGTTGCTGGTAAGAATATAAAATGGCAGTTCATTTTAAAACTCAAAATGGACACAGTATATGACTCAGCAATTGCATTCTTAGGCTTTCTAAAGAAGTGAAATTTGTTTTTGATGCAGAAACTTATACACAAATGATCCTAGCAACTTTATTCATAGTAGGCAAGCACAGGCCACTTTCCAAGTATGCTGTGATACTGGAGTTACTAAAAAAAAAGAAAAAAAAAAAAACTGTAGCACATGCATACTGCGGAATACTCTTCAGCAATAAAATGAACAAACTGTTAAGGCATGAAACAATTTGGATAAACCTCATGGAATGTATATTGAGTGGGGTAAAAAATATCTGGAGCAGGTGTAGATTGCATGTCTCTGTATGATGTTTGTGAAGTAACATCATTATAGAGATGACAAATAGACGAGTGGCTGCCAGCTTGTGAACCTCTCCACCTCAAGAGCTCAGAGATGGGACCCACAGATACATCACAGAAGGTATCTGTGTTTGTGGTTGTGGGTGTGTCTGTGTGAGAGGGTAGGAGGCTGAGCATGGAAAAATGGTCTGGAAGCAAAGTATGCTTGAGTGCAGCTGATGTCCCTTGTGACTGCTCAGCCTCAAATGCCCCAACTATAAACAAACATGTCACAAAAGGGAATTTCTAAGGAATACATGTCTTAAGGGTTGTCCACTTGTAGGTTTTGAGGAAACAGAAGAGCCTGTTCTGCATCTGGCCTCGCCCAGGGATAGTCAGAGTGCCTTCCCATGAGGTTTGTTTAAGTAGAGTTGAAATCCACATAACATGAAAGTAACCATTTAAAGTGTACACTTCAGTGGTACTTAGTGCAATCACAGTGCTGTACAACTACCACCGCTAGTTTGGTCCAAAATATTTTCTTTACCTCCAGAAGAAACACTGCACCTACTAAGCCGGTCTCCATTCCTCCCTCAGCCCATCCCTGGCAACATCAAAGCTATTTTGTGTCTCTCAGCATTGGAATATTCTAGTCTCCATATAAATGGAATTATGCAATATGTTGTCCTTTGCAATTGGCTTCTTTCTGTCAGAAAAACGTTATAGGAGTGGAGGCAGGTGGTAGGTGTGGCTGTGCAAGGGAAATATGAGGTATCTTACAGTCATGGCACATTTATTTAATGCTTTTGGTTGTGTTTGGTTTTACATGATTTGATGTGGTAAAGTTAAGTACAGGTATACGCACACATACTTGAGTGCATGTACAGCTGTACACACACATCCATGCGTGCATGCATAAATGCTTAAATCTGAATACGATCTAAGCACGATAGCAATGTCCGTTTTTTTGTCATTGCACTCTAGATTTTTAAATTTTTATATGTTAAGTGTACATTCAAGTTATACATATTTCTATGGTCCCTCAGACTCCTGGGCTTAAGCATTCCTGCTGCCTCCCCCTCCTCAGAAGCTGGGACTACAGGTACCCCTCATAACACCCAGCTACCTTTATCTATTTTGTGTGTGTGTGTGTGTGTGTGTGTGTGTGTGTGTGTGTGTGTGTGTGTGTGTGTGTGAAGAC
The DNA here is from genome assembly GCF_027406575.1 of Nycticebus coucang. Taxonomy (NCBI): domain Eukaryota; kingdom Metazoa; phylum Chordata; class Mammalia; order Primates; family Lorisidae; genus Nycticebus; species Nycticebus coucang. The sequence continues at coordinate 33,837,785 of NC_069804.1, read as the reverse complement.
CAGGTCTCCCTCATGCTCAGGCTTGTCTTGATCTTCTGAGCTCAAGCAGTTCACCTGCCTCAGCCTCCCAGAGTGCTAGGATTATAGGCATGAGCCACCATGCTTAGAAGTAGTATTTTGATACAAGCACATAGTGTGTAATAATAAACAAGAGTTGTGAACAGGTACAAAAATACAGTTAGAAGACATATCTTCTATTGGTCAGTAGCACAATAATTCAACTACAGTTAACAATAAATTATTGTGTATTTCCAAATAACTAGAAAGGTAGACTTAGAATTTTATTAACACAAAGAAACGATAAATGAGCAATAGTTTAACAAGATGCACATACTGAGTGAGCCTCAGGGAAGGGTGCATGGGACCACCCAATACAATGTTGACACTTCTGAACTTAAAAAAGCTTTTAAAAACAGGCTTAGTTCAATTCTTTACAGTATACTTCTAAGGCTGGTCAAGCCATCATTTCAGTGCCTATTATAATATTATAATTCACCCAAGTGATGCATACCTTATGTACTTTTGGCAAAATATAGAATACCATAGGTTTTTACTTTCTGTTTAACTTTAAATTCCAGCATCCTTTATTGAAATTAACTGGTGAGATCCATAGAAGCCAACTTGAGAAAGTCTCATACAACTTTTATAAGGTGATCTAATAACGTTGCTTAGTTTAGTGCTCTGTGGACTTTTGGATTTCATGGTTCAATTGAATTTGAAACAAGATAGAAATAAACCAGAGATTGACCTTGAGCATCATCTGATAACTTAACTAAATAGGGGCTCTCCCCATGGTAATATAAAAGAAAAAGGCACTTTATCAGCACCAAAATTTGGAAGGACTTGATCACAGAATTGAAAAAGTAAGTTTTTGTTTTTTGTTGTTGTTTGTTTGTTTTAAGAAAACACTCCAGAGTCATCACCTGTCTCCAATGTCACCATCGCCTGATGTGACCTTACAGGGGTATCCAACATTTTTTTTCTTTTTTTTGCTGCACATTGGAAAAAGAAGAGTTGTCGTGGGTCACACATTAAAAACACAAACAGTAATTAAAGCTGACAATCCCAAGAAAAAGGTCAGTGCATAATTTTTGCAATATCTGACACCACAGACATATAGAACAGTCCTCAGATATTCCACATATGACCCACAAGCCATGTATTGGACACCCTGAGACCTGTATTCAAATACACATTTGAGAACTTCTCCAATGGCATTTGCCAAATCATAGAGGCTTGAAATAAACTTAACCAGCAGCTATATACTAGAATAAATATATATAACAAGAAAATCTGTTGAATTACAGGTATAGTAAACATTCCATCTCTTTAAATTAAATATTACATATCCAATTTTAAGAAGTATATGTGAAGGGTCCAACAATTTAGCTTGCCAGCTCATCCCAGCAAAAGTGCTACATACCTCACTGCTGAAGATCACTGTGGTCTCCTTGAAGCACTCCCTTGAAGTGCTATGCCCCAACACCTGTGCCTACTCTACTCTTCAAAGAAATTTTGGAACTCTTTTTATAATAACAAGCACGGTTTTCCTAGGAAGGCTTGACAGTTAAGTTCTTGAACTTCCCACTGCGTGCTTACAACGGCAGCACTGTACAAATAACTCAGGCAGGTTTCATACCCTTGGTATTGCAGTGTCTCACAGCTGTTTTGTGTCAATGTGTGGTAGGGTCTTGCTGAGTGGCAGTCATCATTGTTGCATCTTTTTCTGTGCCATACAATGTTAGCCCTGATGGTCATTCCAGAGAACGAGTTCCAAAATTGCTTTGCAGGCTGCACTAGCCACTGGCATTGGCGCATAGCTTCCCAAGGGAAGTATTCAAAGGTGGCCTCCTTGATATTCAGCAAAGAAATATGTAGCGGCTTTTCTGGAATGAGTTCGTGAACTTAATTGGCAGACCGCGTGTGTACACTTACTTAATTATTGGTGTGTTTCCGATTAATATGAGGGTACAAATGTTTGGGTTACATTGTTTTCAATTCACAGGTAAAGTTCAAGTTGTAGATGAGCCCTTCACCCAGGGGGCAAGCTGAACACCCCCAGTGTGCCCATTAGGTGAGATCCTGCCAATCGCCCCTTTCCTCCCCCTCCCCCTTACTACACTATACCTTTTTCATTCATGTGGGTGCATACTTGTTTATACATTGGTTTCATATTGGTACTGAGTACATTATATACCTTTTTTCCCTTGTTGAAATACTTTACTAAGAAGAATGTGTTTCAGCTCCATCCAAGTCATCACCAAAGATATAAAGTCTCCATCTTTCCTTATGGCTCAATAGTACTCCATGGAATACATATACCACAGTTTGTTGATCCATTCATGGGTTGATGGGCACTTGGGTTGATTCTATATCATGGTAATTATGAATTGAGCTGAATTAACATTTGATGCAAAAGTCCTTGTTGTTAAATGTTTTTTTTTTTGTGGTCCTGGGTAGATGCCTAGTAATAGGATGACAGGATCAAATGGAAGGCTGATTTTAGTAATGATCATTATCCCTCATATCCCAGAAATGCAAATCAAACCACTCTGAAATTTGGGCTAACTCCAGTAAGATCAGCCCTCATCACAAAGTCCCACATGTGCAAAGCTGGCATGGATGTGGATGGCAGGGAACACTTTTGCTCTGCTGCTGGAATTGCAAACTAATATACCCTCTGTGGAAAGAAGTATGAAGAATTCACAAAATAATCTGCAACTAATATTTATGATTTCCATGAACATCAAAGAAAGCAATCATATAATTTTATAAACCCATCACATAAATATGACTTATAGTCTTAGTAGTGTTTTCTGACTGTACATGGTATGTTTATGTATGCAAATATACCCAGATATGCATGTGTATTGGGAGTATGTATTTGTGCCAGTGTATGTCTTATGTTTTTCTATTGGCACATGAGTCTTTAATATTTGCTAAGTTGCGGGCGGCACCTGTGGCTCAGTGAGTAGGGCGCCGGCCCCATATACTAAGGGTGGTGGGTTCAAACCCAGCCCCGGCCGAACTGCAAAAAAAAAATAGCTGGGCGTTGTGGCAGGCGCCTGTACCCAGCTACTCGGGAGGCTGAGGCAAGAGAATCACTTAAGCCCAAGAGGTGGAGGCTGCTGTGAGCTATGTGTCGCCACGGCACTCTACCGAGGGCAGTAAAGCGAGACTCTGTCTCTACAAAAAAAAAAAAAAATTGCTAAGTTGCTAGGAGAGTAATACTCAGTCTATCCTACTCATTCCCGTATTTATGGTTAGTCCTCTCTAATCCACCATTAGAATATTTTTTATTTAGTCCAAGTCATATCCAAGATCTACAGTCCAACACCAAGTATTCTTTGAAACACTTCCCTAATAGAGCCAACCTTAATCTCTCTGCTTTCTAGCCTCCAGTGGCATTAATTACTTGTACCTCAAATGTTGACACTTAATTATAATACGTGTCAGTTTGTTCTGCACTTTTTCTTGGTATTGTTGCAGTTCATTTTTTTTTCTGGCCAGGAAAAAAAATCCGCTGGGTTTGAATCCGCCATCTTGGTATATGGAGCCATTGCCCAGCTCCTTGAGCCACTGGCGCCTCTCAACTTGTTCCAGAAATAATTTTTGTTAGTACATAAATCTATATACTATTTTAAACAGATAAATAATTGGTGACATATAAAACAGTCACATCTGGATTTTTTCTTACTATCAACTCTATTTCTTGCAACAAACCAACACTTATTATTCAGGTGAGGAAAGCTAAAGTTCAAAGGGCTTACATAAACCACCCAGGTGACTCAGCTAGTCAGTGGTAGAGGTGAGATTTAAATCCAGGCTGATTCCTGTGCTTAACTGTCTACCAGTATTCACTGATAAATTTTGGTAGGTCCTGTGAGCCAGATTTTTGGAAGTGTTTTTTCTTCTGAATGCTTATAAGATTAATATTTACTGTGTGGTATATACATCAATTCAGTCGAACCAAGCAACTTGCATAAAAATGTAAGTGAAATCTCTAAGACCCCATGTAGCCTGAATTGTATAGTCTGAGATGGCCTATGAAACTGTTCTTTGCTTCTAAAACCAAAGAAACCCAACAATAACAAACAAACAAATACAAAACCTGCTGCAATGCCATGGTGTAGAAGAACACAAATATGGAATGAGTCAAGGCAATGTCAATTAGGACCTGTAATTGATCTAGTTTGTTAGGCAATAACAAAGGGAAAAGGATATACAATGTTCTCAATGTGTGGGGCCTCATGCTGCCCAGAACCCAGGCCAAATGCTGACTGTGCTGTAGACAACAATGTAGGATCCTTCTTGTAAAAGATTGACAGTGATTCCTGGCCGAGGCAGATGTGTGGCTATAGCACATGCCGGTCCTGTAGCACATCTCCATCATGGGTTTCACGATGGCAAAATTTCACTAGTGATATTTTAAGCACACAGTTTGTAACATGGAAGTCCCAATTTTTATAACTCCACTCCTGCTAAAACTTGTTTTAAAGGTGAGTTCTGTGTTCATATAATTATTAAGAAGTCATTTCTTTCAAAAACCTCAAATCACAGAACCTTATTTTAGCTAGTGAATCTGTACAAGTAATTCTCTGTTTTTGATGTTCCTGGAGTGGTTTTCAATACGTCAACTTATCCTATAAATTAAATAAATAACCTTACTAAAAATCTGTTTTCCCCTCTTTTTTTCATAAATTTCCAGCATGTGTCTTTTATGCGTGTCATTTAGATTACACTCAAACTCTCTGAGCTTTCAGGGCACCTTGGATTCTACCTCATTTCACAGTATTCTCATTATGAGCTTTTGAATATTTGCAGCTTAGCTTTTTTAAAGATACCAAGTTATAGTTAGTGCTGATTAATATCTATTTACTATATAAAGTATAATGGAAAGCATATTTTGTTAACAAATACAAACAGCAGAATTCTCTAGAATTTACCTGTGTGACCTAGAACTAATTATATGAACTCTGTGTTCCCATTTTCTTACTAATGAAGAGATGCCATTACATCATTTCTAACCTACATTTCAATGTCTTTGACAAAGTAAAAAACAACTTTAGTTATCTGATTACTCATCTGACTTGTGTTCGTTTTGTGTTATCTTATGTATGCTGGGAAATATGAATCCATATAATATCACTGAATTACCATAATGAGATTCAGTACTGGCACTGGTATTCAGATTGAGAACTTGCACTATTGATGGACAGGCCTGTGGTACTGTGAGGCAATATTTCTTATTCTATGGCTTTTGTTGAAGTTAGTGAGTAGTGTGATCTTATGGGGGCAAGATGATTGCAAGAGGGACTTTACCTAACAATTGCAATCAGTGTAACCTGGCTTATTGTACCCTCAATGAATCCCCAACAATAAAAAAAAAGAAAAAAAAAGGTGGGAATGTACCCATCCCCACCTCCCTTCTCCCCTAGCTTGCTTCTCATTGAGATTTCCTTGCATATGTGCTCTTAAGAACTGATGGATTAGTTCCAGCTTGGTATTGAGTACATGTGCATGTTTTCCATTCTTCTGATTTTTCACTTAGAAGAATAGCTTCCAGTTTGATCCAGGTTGTCACAAAAAGATCTCCATTTTTTTTTAATCACTGAATAGTACTCCATTGAGTAGAAAAAAATGTATAATGGTGATAAACCATGCACACTAATTATTCTTATTTAAAATCTTTCTTTTAATTTTTTTTTAATTTTATTTAGAGAAGAATCACCGGAAGCTGCTATGGTCTAAATGTTTATGTCCTCCCAAAATTCGTTTGTTTAAATCCTCAACTCCAAGGCGGTGGTATTAGGAGGTAGGGTCTTGGAGATAATCAGGACATGGGGTGGTGCCCTCATGAACAGATTAGTGCCCTTCTAAAAGAGGACCAAGAGAGACTCTTTGCCCCTTCCCTGAAGTGAGAACATGGCAATAAGCTGCCATCTATGGACCCTCACCAGACATGTGATGGTGGACTTCCCAGTGTCCCAAAGTGTGAGAAATAAATTTCTGCTGTTTATAAGTCAAAAAAAAAAGTAAAATAACATGTGGAGCCTAACAAATTGCCTCTCGTATTTACAAAGGGCAGGCATGGATATTACTTCCGATTATGCATAACTGAAGTTGTAAAATATTGCTGTAGTTGTTTTGATGATTCAACAGTTAGGGCGCATCCTCAATCACAGAGCAATGTTAACAGAACAGACCACAATACGGCCTGTGCTAATTCTGTATGGCTTCATGTGGGCTCTGAGAAAGATAAAAATGTGAAATTTTTAGGATCCAGTGACTATCAGGAGTGCAAAGTTCTAGATGGCAGAAAGGGATATAATTTGATATTTGAACTAAAAAAACTGGATTAGATTAGTGAGATATGAAGGAATATTTGCAAGGTGTGCATGACCTTTACATAGCATGATCTACTGAAACCTGTTTTTCCAAATGTTTACATGTGTGCATATTGACGTTTAGATATAAAACAATAGGATGCAAATCCTGTTTTTAAGTAGGAGGCCACTACCTCCTCTGACTGGTTATTATTCTTGAAACAATATTGTTCCTTTTCTTGCATGATACATTCTTATTTTGTAAAAAAAGCAAAATATATTTCTGTTTATAAACAGACATTGTAACCAGGGTTAAATGTATCATATTTGAACTCTAACTTAGACAAGTTCAAAACATGTCACCACAGTGTCAGTGTTTGATGTACTGTGTGTTAGGTCTGGGCTGAGGTGGCATTTGCAACCAGTTACCTTGATTGTTATATTGTCCAGATATCATCTCTGAGTAATGCTTAGAGGTGAGAGATGTTGCTATAGTAGTTTAGAATGTACAATCAAACCTTCAATGAATATTCAGGGAGTGTCAGATAGCGTGCCTTGTGTTGGGAATACACTAGTGCCCAAGATAATTTTTACCCTTTATGTTTATGAAAAACCATTGGTTTAAAATCATTTCTGGATTTGTCAATTTTGCAAGGGCTTACTCCAAGCAAAATCAAGAGTGTGAAGCTTGTCTCTAATCTCTCTCTTTGTGCTCACTATTTTTCCTTTCCTTTTGTCTCATAGATCTGATTTGTCCCACAAATTTCTCATTTCTTTCCCAGACCAATGTAAAGATAACCAGATAATGAGTGGCTCCTTTTCTAATTACAGTTTGTGTTATTTGCTTGTGATACTTTTTTCATTTTAATATCATATCATAAGGAGGAATATCACTACAGAGAAACAATTCCAGCTGGGTCTCTGTGATATGTATAGTTTCAACTTAACCTGTTGAGAATGACTTTAGTTAGCTCTGTCTCAAAATATTCCCAATAAGATGATGACTTACCTCTTCTTTATAGTTCAGATGATGTAACCTGTTTCACTATTCTACCCTGTTTCCTCGAAAATAAGACATCCTCCGAAAATAAGACCTACTTACAGGAAAGATAAGACATCCCCTGGAAATAAGACCTAGCACATCTTTGGGAGCACACCTTAAAATAAGACACTGTCTTATTTTCGGGAAAACAGGGTATCTGCTTTATTTTTCTTTTGTCTGTTTTGTTCTTAAAATGTGGCTGATTATAAATGTTTCCTGAGTTAATATTAGTCCCAAATAACTTTGATAATTTCCTTATTATGCATAGATTCCCCCTCAAATACATTTCCCCTCTGATCATAACCAACCAACTCAACATCTTCTCAGTTCTTTTCACCTCCAATGAACTCTTCCTATTCTAAATATAGAACACATTTTTTTTTTTTGCAATTGTCACTGATAGTAATTGCTACTTTTTTTGATTATTGAGGAGGTAGATAATTAGGATTGCAATAAAATATTTCTTTTATTTTCTTTTTTTTGGCCAGGGCTGGGTTTGAACCCACCCCCTCCGGCATATGGGGCCAGCGCCCTACTCTTTTGAGCCACAGGTGCTGCCCCAAATGTTTCTTTTAAGTATCTTTTAAAGCTACTTTGGAATATCAGAGTAATAAATAAGTCTTAGTTTGGATGGAAGAAGTCTTTAGCTATAGCTATAGATAATTTGAATAATTAATTGAAAATATATTATACATGGACACATTCAAGATTGTGTTTATATTTTGGAGCTATATATTGCTTGTAAAATGCAGATTCAGTGGTTTTATATTGATTCTTTCTCTTCAAGTTATAGTTTATTTGGCTCTCTATATTGAAGTTGCTATTGTTTATAAACTAGTCTCTTATATTTATTTTGCTTATGTTTGCTCTCTTTTCCTGAAGATCAGTTATGGACTATAGTATTAGATACTCTTAAAATGTGTTAAACATTTCTAATTGAGGACATGTGCAATGGGGTGGATTTTTGCTGTTGTCCAGTTTCTTCCCAGATGCCTACACTAAGGTGTTGGGGTTTTGGCCGGGACTGGGTTTAAAGCCACCACCTCCAGCATATGGGGCTGGTGCCCTACTCCTTTGAGCCACAGGCTCTGCCCTGCGCTGAGGTGTTTTTTTTCTTCTAAATATCACTACTGTCTAGTAGCCAATATGCTTACTCTCCATTGTGAAGGATTTGATTATAATTGTCCCAAGTTATTGCAGAAGGAGAAAGATCTCATTTAAGAAAATTCAAGTGAGAATGGGCAATTAATTAGTGTGCAGTAGGAACCTCCTATCTTTACCTTTGTGGTTCTTCTCTACTGTGCCTGGGGAAAAAGAGGTATAGGATTGTCCTTCTTTCTCTATTTTCTTTCCTGTTCTGTTGCTTTGGGATAAACTCCCACTCTTACTTTCTATCTACCATTTTGGCTGTCTCGATGGTTTAGGAAAATGTTTAAAAATATGACCATTTGCTCTTTTTAATATTGTCAACCCTTATATAATGTTTCTTTGCCTTGAAAACCCATTCGTGATTTATGAAAAAAATAACAATTAGGAAGTGAAGTGGGAATTTTAAGTACAAAGATACAAACATAAGCATTATGTCCTTAGGGAGATAAAGCAATATTGTTGGTCAGGGCAGGATAAAGAAAGCATTGGCCCCCTTAAGTCACTTATAGATACCATCCATTTGTAAATAATTGTAAAAATATTATATATATGTTTCTATTATTTAAATATATTAAATATATTATATGTAAATCTTATAATATTTAATTACATGCAAATATACATATATAAATATATATCTATGTAAAGGCTGGGACATATAATTTTATCATGGCTTTTGTATGACATAAATGTCATTTATACATACACACATATGTATATAAAAACTCTTGACAGACCCAGGGCACGTACCGTAAGACCTTTCAAAAACTCCAAATTTGCAAACACCACTAAAAACATATAATTCCACTCATGCACTTCAGTAAAGCTTAATGAATAATACCCTATTAGAGCCTTACAGATTGTATAAACTGAAATAATTTATAAACCTGTTCAAATAAAATCTACTACTAAATGAGATTGGGTGCATTCTTGGTGATATGGCCGTAGACAAAAATGAAAAGTCTACTATTACTAACATACACTACATCATGTTGCCTCAATGTGATTTTTAACCATGAACTCACCTAAACCTAAAAATAGTTATAACAAATGTACAATGATGATAGTTGCTGTGCAGTAAGTGCCTGAAAAGTTTCCTCTAAAATAGGATACTTTTTGTCTCTGCTTACATCTCATTTCTTCTTATCTCCTTTTTCACTTGATGAGATTATTCTTCTCAAGGAAAATTACCTAAGTGACAATCTGACCCATCCACACTTTCTGTTACAGAAACAAAAATGCTTCATGATCGTCTTCATTCAACTTATACTCTGTTATGATTTCTCCCAAGGCTTTACTAGTACCTCTCTCACCTGTCACTTGAATATGAAAATACATACCCAAGATCTTGTCTTTCTTCCTAAACCTGTGTACATAAAGATTCATATTTTGGTTGCCTCAAACTGTCTTCCTTCAAGGTTACCACCCTTTAAACTCTCACTAGACCTCTGAATCTTAATAAAGTATTGAACACTGCACTCAGTGAAACAGTTTTATACCTTTTTTTTTTTTTTGAGATAGAGTCTCAAGTTGTCACCCTGGGTAGAGTGCTGTAGCATCATAGCTCACAGCAACCTCTAACTCGGGCTCCAGGCATCCTCTTGCTTCAGTTTTTCTATTATTAGTAGAGATGGGGTCTTGCTTTTGCTTAGGCTGGTCTCGAACTTGTGAGCTCAGGCAATCCACCTGCCTCAGCCTCCCAGAGTGCTAGGATTACAGGCATGAACCACCGCGCCCAGCCTTTTTTAGCTTTTTAGAGAACATAGACTTGATGAATAAAAATCTAAACCCTGGGTAGCGCCTGTGGCTCAGAGGAGTAGGGCGCTGACCCCATAGGCCGGAGGTGGCAGATTCAAACCCAGCCCTGGCCAAAAAGCTGCAAAAAAAAAAAAAAAAAATCCAAACCCTTACTGATTTTAACATTGCAGTTTTAATTACCCAAACTTCTACTTCTCCAAGCCAAAAATTATCTATAAAACTTTTTAATTTCTTATTTTTAAAAAATGTATATACACATTCCGGTTTATAGCTTTATGCAAATGTACAATTTGATCATACTATACATTCTTCAAGTAAAATCTTTTTTTCTTTCTCTTTTTGCTAGGTTTCCACATCCCCTTTTTCCTCCTTCTTCCCCTTTCCATTCCAATGACTTATGTTAACGAATATTATATATCCTTTCATTTTTATATTCTTATTGTTTTAATACAATTACACACTAAGCTATGTATGCAAATGCAAAAATGAAGCAGGAATTTTATAAATATGATTTTGTGAAAATCCTTCCAAATTAATTGGTATTCCATTTATTCCTTTTAAAGGCTACTTAATATTTCATGTTTCAATGGACAATAATGTAATTAATCATTTTGCTTCCGTTCTTCTACTATGAACAATGAATACTTCAATAAATGTCACTATTCGTGTGTCTTCAAAAAGAAAGACTCTTTAACTCCCTTGCCTTTCTTTTGCCGGAATTATTAGATACCTTTAGAGTAGCAGAAGTTGTAGAGATGGCAAGAGATAAATTATGATGTATTTTTCTCAAATGAGAAAATTTTGCTTCAAATCAGAAGAACTTATAGCTACAAAAATAAGGGGGGGGGGACAAGATGCTTTAAAAAGAGAAGGATGGAGGATTACCTTGGATCCCTCACCAGCATAAGTGATGTACATATATGGACCTTAGTAAAATATCAATATTCTGGGTATAACAGTGCTTCAGTGTTTCTGAAAAATAGATATACACATCAATATTAAATCCACAATTCTAAGGATCTTCTTAGCTGATAAAAACGAGCTAAATAATCCAGTTGCTTATACAGCACTAAAATGTAGTGCTAAAAGTACCTATCAATATTATTTATCTAATGTTAATAGAAAGCTGTGTTTGCTGATTAAGCTTATACAAGCTGAGGAGTTTTAACTGAGAATTATATTGATAGAATCATAGGACTTGAAGTGTTTTTCATTAAATGTCCTAGAAACTATAATGCATAAATTGAGAGATTTATCATTATGTGTTTTGTTGGACCCATATTGGTATTTTCAGCTTATTTTATATTACAAAGTTGTATGTGGCAAGACTGAATTTTGGAATGAGATATTGGAATTTAATATAGCTCTGTTGATATTGTGAAATCATTTTTTAAAATTAACAGTAACTTACTGGATCCTATATTGCTAAAGTTCCCCATGATTTCAACTAAAATGCATAATGAAAAAAATAAAAGACTTAAAAATAAATTCTCAGAAGTTTTCTATAAATACATCCACAAGGGGACTATGGGAAATATGTTAGTTTCCTTTTCAATTTTAGCAAAGAAAAAAAAGTAACAGTTTGCCAACCTCCGAATGCTATAACGTGTTTTTCTATAATGGTATCTTTTGAGTTTTGGAGCATTCTTGAAAATCCTTCAGAGTTCTCAGCAATATTCCCAGGTATCTTTTAATTCATCTGTACCAGTGGCAGTCAGGTTCTATGCAAAATTCAAGGAAAAAGTAGATAAACTAAATATATATTTGTATATAGTCTAAGATTATCCATGGGGGAAAAATTCCTAGAAATAACCTAGAAACTTCCTAATCTTCAGAGGTAAATGATATTTCAAGTGATTAGACATCTGAATGAGGTCCACCATCCTGGTTCTAACACAGAGAAAGTGATGTTCTTATCAAGATTCATTTCTTTCCTATTTCCTGCATAACTCCCCTTTCATCTTTGATTGTCCTTTCCCCTACCTTAGTCTTCTGTGATCACAGCCCATGTGTTTCCATAATTTAAGCATGAAATTTAATGGATTTAAATTTAATGCTTTATAAAATATTTTTCCAAAGTCATCATGCTTTTTTTCTGTATAAGAATAGTAAGCCCAGTCATCTTTGAATTTATAGTCCAGCGTCTTTCTCACAACCTACTTTGTGAAGAAAATATAACTTGATCTTTGTTGCCTTCAATACTAATTTATTTAAATATTTATTGCTTGCTGTACAAATGCCCTTCAATCAATAAGCCTAAAGAAATTACATTTATCTTTACCAAAATTCTATCTTCCAAATTCACAATGAAGGAGAAAATTTCATGTGAGACTTAACAGCTTCAATTCTGATTCCATTGACTAAATTTTCCCTGAGGGTTCTTTACTGTTTGATGGCTTAACACTCTAAACTAGAGTAAACTAGATCTTCTTTGCCCCTTAGTGTTGTAGTAATCCAAGTTAGAGCCTGGTCAAAAATTTTAACTAAGACTTTACCTTTAGTAGTGAAAACTAAAAGAAAAATAAACAAGGAAATAACAATGAACTACATTTTTTTCTTTTTTTAATTAAATCATGACTGTGTACATTAATGCATTTATGGGGTACAATGTGCTGATTTTATATACAATTTGGAATGCTTACATCAAACTGGTGTAATTTGTTTACACCTTCACCTCTCTTACTTAATTGTTGTGTTAAGACATTTATACTCTTAATAGATTTGACATGTCCCCTTGCATTATGCACAATAGGTGAGGTCCTACAGATTACCCTCCCTCCCTCAGCCTCCTCCTCCTCTCCCCTTCATTGTTGGCTATAGTTGTGTTTTATCTTTCATATGAAAGTGTGGGTGATTATATATGGGTTTCAAAATAATACTGAGTACGTTGGATACTTTTCCTTTCAATCCTGAGATACTTTACTAAGAAGAATATGTTCCAGCTCCATCCATGGCCTGCAGAGACGAAGATCCCATCATTTCTATCTTGTAACACATTACCTGGAGGTGAGTGTCATTCTGACACCATCTTCATCAGTCAATCCCTTGAAAGGTACATGAAGTGTTATTTCCTGTCAAAATCGCATTTCATGTTTTTAGGTCCTTCTATAGCAGAGAAGAGACTTTATTTATGGACTTTGGTGCATTTCTATCATTAAAAAGTAAACTTGGACATTGGGCAATCTCCTCTAGCAGACAAGTTTCAAATTTATATATGACCCAAATAATTAAAACACATCCATGTTTCCTTCACAAGGATTGGTTGTGTTCTTTCATTCAATAGAGGCAAAACCTAGCAAGAGAATGCTATCCAATCTCTTCCAGTATGTTTCTTAGAAAAAAACTTGAAAGAAGATTTTAAGTATAGGATTATTTTATGCAGAGTTTTCATCTCATATGCTTGTGCAATTTGATGACCAAAGGAGAATAGGACATTTGAAATGCTTTTAAATTTTAAGTACTTTTAAGTACTTAAATTTTAAGTACGAGTCAGTTTCCTTGTTTTGTAAGCTCTAATTTCTAAGAATTGCAAAGCAATATCATTCATATTATTTAGGGACATGAATTTAACCTCAGTAAACAACTTCTTGGAAGATTATGTTACTATTTTTATTATTATTTTTAGAGAGAGTGATAACATTCTTGGTTTCATATTCATCTTTTTATAGATATTTGACTAATAATATGTAATAATAGTACTATGCATGGTGCCCTTATGTCTGACCATTTTCTTAAAGGGCTAAAGGCAAATATAAAAATGGAAATTTAGTTAGTAGCAAAGAAAGATTCTACAGCTGAAACCAAGTATTTCAAAATCCACAGCTCAGAAAATCAAAGGGGACATTTTTCTATAGAATAATAATATTAACAATAATTACAAGCTCTTAAGCCCTGGTAATGTCACAGCACTTCTGAATCTGAAATGATACATGGTAATAAGACACTGTCTTTGAAAGACAGGTCCCTAGTCCTGCCTTTAACAAAAATTGTAAGAACATACTCAATATATAGGATCTTCATGAAAGATGAATAAAGAATTTTAAAATGTACATGGTAAACATATGAACTAGTTCTTAAGGACAGGTCATGTCCATTCATTTTCTAATTTAAAGGGAGCAATTTTTATACCTGGTATCATTTTGATTATTATGAAATATATCAAGCAAACAAAAGAGGACTACATGTTCTTAGAATGGCGGTCCCAATTTAACTTCCAGTAGTGGTGTTGGCATCCTAAAAAACTGGCTATTTTCACTTGAAAATTTTTCTCAACATGATGGTCATGAGATTATATTTAATTTGCTTTTCTATGATTAATGGGTCTTTTATATTTATTGGTCTTTTAATCTGCTTTTCTATGAATTATCTGTTCATGTCCTTTGCCAATGTATCAACTGACCTATGGGTCTATTTCTTTTTTTCATCTTTGTTTTATTATAAATTATTGAAGCTTTTCCTTTTCACTTGTAGGTCTATTACAAACCTGGAAAATTGTTTTTAGTTTTTTTACGAACAGTATTTTTTAATGAACAAGCAATTTTCTACCATTATTTACAAATGTCTTCTTACTCATCTGTAGCGCTACCTTTATCTTGTACCAAGAGTAATATATACATGTATTCCAGGACATGCTTTTATACTGTGTTCTTCATTTACTGGTTCCTATGCCAACACTACATATATCAATTGCTATACATTTTTGATTAACCTTGATACATGATAAGGCAGAATATTCTATCGTGTCCTTCTTCAAAACTTTCTTAGATATTGCTAGTCTTTTAGCTATCTTCAGTCTTGCGAAATAATCAGCTTTTTTCTTTTTTTAACTTGCTTCTCTGCAATCTCATTTACTTTTCGTTAGGTTGTATAATATTTTCCATATTTCATATCTTTTTAATTATTATTTTTTAATTTCTTAAACTTAGTTGCCCCTCTGTGTTCTGTTCTGGATGAGTCCTTCCTTAGCACCTTCTAATTCTTGAATTTTATCCTCTTGTTCCATGTAGGTATTTAACCTGTTTATGTCTGTACAATGGATTCATTTATTACATTTGTCACTTCCAATATTTATAGCTTTTTTCTTCTCAATATCAAATTTTTTTTTCTATTTCTGTCCAGTTTTGTTTTAGAACTCTTGTTCTTCTTTTGTTGGGTTTCACCTTTTGTTTTAATTGTTAGAAATCCTAACCCTATTATTTTAACGTGTTCTTAAGACACTTCTTTGAGAATAATTTTATCCAAGCTAAATCCATGGTTGAATTATTGTTGTGGTGGTGATGGTGGTTTCCTGTCATTTTTAGACCTTTATTTTTCACAAATTTTTGGTTTATTCAGAGTAAAAGTGTTTGCTTTTATTGTCATTATGTTTGTCCTTTCTTTTTTTATTTTTTTTATTATTAAATCATAGCTGTGTACATTAATGCGATCATGGAGCACCATACACTGGTTTTATAGACGGTTTGACACATTTTCATCACACTGGTTAACATAGCCTTCCTGGCATTTTCTTAGTTATTGTGTTAAAACATTTATATTCTACATTTACTAAGTTTCAAAGGAGGAGAGGGAGGGGAGGGAGTGGGGAGGATGTGCAGAGGGAGGGTGATTGGTGGGATTACACCTACGGTGCATCTTACACAGGTACATGTTTGTCCTTTGTATTCCTCTCTTTATTCCTCCCTATCTATTGCTTTGCTGTTGTCCCCAGAAATAGAAATCTAGATATAAATCATCTACTGGTATGTAGGGTTTGTTTGTGGTGATCATTATTTAGAGATATTAATGATTCAGTACTTAGGTAGGTCAGTTTCTTTGGTCAGTCTTCTTTTTTATCTGCCTTTGTGATATGTTTGTGTGTGGGGGGGTGTTTTCTTCCTATATCTCTAGTGTATGAGATTTCTAAAATGATAGAGGCTTAGGCAGAAGAAATTTAAAGAAATTTCTACTTTTGGGGCGGCACCTGTGGCTCAGTGAGCAGGGCGCCAGCCCCATATGCCGAGGGTGGCAGGTTCAAACCCAGCCCCGGCCAAACTGCAACAAAAAAATAGCCGGGCGTTGTGGCAGGCGCCTATAGTCCCAGCTGCTGGGAGGCTGAGGCAAGAGAATAGCGTAAGCCCAAGACTTAGAGGTTGCTGTGAGCCGTGTGACACCACGGCACTCTACCCGAGGGCGGTACAGTGAGACTCTGTCTCTACAAAAAAAAAAAAAAAACAAAGAAATTTCTACTTTCACCTTAACTTGGGACTTTAAGCAGTGATTTTAACTCTGGTTTCTTTTTACATGCAGATGCTTAGTGAGCAAACCTAAATACAGGGCTAGTGTCAGTCTAGAGAAAAAGGCCTATCAGGACTGCACCTATGTCTGATCTGTAGAGGTGCCAAGCTGGTGTCTACATCCTCCTGTGTTATTGTGCTTTTTCCTATTTTTACATTTTTTTATCATTGCTCTGTATTTTAAACACATAACACATATCCAGGCATGAAATTGTCATGCTGTCTTGACTAGAGTGGTCTCAATATTTTATATTTAGTCTTCCATTATTCATTAAATTCACAAAGTCAATTAGATTATAATCCACATTAAGACATAGTCTGATAGTATCTTAACAGAAGATAAACTAAGGCCATTATGTTTGGGGGAAAATGTACACATATTAGAATGACACACTGAAATTAGTGTAAAAACCAAACACCAGTGGTTTCCCCTATTAAAGCTGAATGCTAATACTTTTCTGCATCGATGTTATCCTCTAGATTAGAATGTAGGCTCTTGAGGAATAGGACTATTTTGTGTGTATGTGAGCATTGTTGTAATTTTCTCCTGGAAACTAGCGTGATACCTGACTATTAGGTCTACAAATACTAATTGTATCGATGAGCATTTAGGGAACATGCTGGCATAGATACATCTTCTAAAGTGCAGAACCTTTCAATATTTCATCCACAAAACAGATAGGCAATATGTTCTTTAAAAAAAACGAAAAGCACAGTTTGGCCAGGGATAAGCAAGAAAACAGAATGTCTTCTCCAAGAGTATATAAGAGTAAATTAATCTCATTTCCTTTTTCATAGAATTTCATATGATGCTGATACAAAATGTTTTCTTAGTTCTTAGTAATTTCATGAATTTCTTAATATCGATATAAATAGAATAGTAATTAAGGATATAATCTTCTACATTTTCAGATACTTATGATTATCTCCTAAAAATCGACCTACTCAATTCAGGGCTTATTATTTTTCTCTGCTTTAATTGTCTGATGATTTCTGATGATCTACAAGTGATATCCTTGAAGATTTTCCTCAGTCAGTGCTATTGTCTCTGTTACTGAAAAGTGAGTAGGTGAAAGAATGTGAATAGGCACTCTTGTTCAGTCTTTGGCTTTTAGAGGTATGTCAGTGATTTTTGAAGAATGAAAAAAAAAATCCCCCAACATTATTGTTGCTTATAGTATCTACCCACAAATCACCTATTAGAATGACCAAAATCTTAGACACTGGCAACCTCAACTACTGGCAAAGATATGGAACAAGAAGGACTCTAATTCATCGCTGATAGGAATATAAACTGGTGTAGCAACTTGGGAAGGAAGTTAGGCATTTTGCTACAAAACTAAACATACTCTTATAATCCAATCTAGCAATTGCACTCCATGCTATTTACACTATTTACCCAAATGAGTTGAAAACATGTCCACACAAAATCCCGCATACAAATGTTTACAGCAGCTTTACTTACAATTGTCCCAACTTGGAAACAACCAAGTTCCCATTCAGTCAGTATTTGGATAAATAAATTGGTACATCCAGACAATGAAACATTATTTAGCACTAAAAAGAAATATGCTATCAATCCATGAACAAATATGGAAGAAACTTAAATGCATATTACTAAGTTAAAGGAACTAATTTGAAAATGCTATACATTGTTGAATTCTAACTATGTGGAATTCTGGAAAGGCAAAACTATGAAGATAGTAAAAGGATGAGTGGTTTCAGTGGTTGCCAGAGGTTGGGGGAGGGAGACAAGAATAGCTGGAGCTTAGAAGATTTTTAGAGCAATGAAACTACCTAGTACGGGTTGAATATCCCTTATGTAACATACTTGGGACCAGAATGTTTTGAGTTTCAGACTTTTTTGGAATTTGTAATATTTCCGTTATACTTACTGATCGAGCATCCGAAATCTGAAAATCTGAAATCTGAATGCTTCAATGAGCATTTCCATTGAATATTATGTCAGCACTTGGAAATTTTTAGATTTCGGAACATTTGTCATTTCACATTTTTGGATTTGATATAGTCAACCTATATGACAGTGTAATGGTGGATACATGTCCATATTTGTCCAAATCCATAGAATGAACAATACCAGGAGGGAACCCAAGTGTAATGTGTGGATTTGGGGTGATGATGTATGAATGTGGGCTCATCAGTTGCAATGAAGGTATCAGTATGACGCAGCATTTTGATAGAGGGGGAAGTGTGTATGTGGAGCTGAGGTATATCTGAGGCATCTTTCTATCTCCCATTCAATCTTACTGTGAATCTAAAACTCCTTGAAAAAAATAAAGTCTATTTGAGAAGGAATATTTCCTAGGACAAAACACGTGTTTTAAACTTTAAAACATATTTCACGTAGTATCATGTGCTCATAAGTGTACACTAATTCTTTTGGAAGTGCTTATCTTCAACTATCTATCTTTAAATACGTTTTCTCCATATAGTAACAGATATTTTATTTTCTCCTCCGGCATATATTTAACATGGCAATTAATTCACCTTGGTATTATTCTGGCTGTTACTCAAAACCTCATACATGTTTGTTAATTTGTCACTTGTTCCTTACACAACATTTTAGCTATTTAATAAGCAGTTACAAAAGTCAAGAGAGTCCTAGCCCAGCATGTGTCATAATTGAGTATGTGACGCATATAGAGAATTAAATTCAGTACAAATTATTAATGGCGGATGATTCTTTAGTTATGAGGAAAGCTTCTGTGGGAATGACTGTGTAAAGATGGTCAAATAATGACAGCAAAAGGCCTTGGCATGTCATGTGATACAATGATATCAGGGCTCTAAGGATGTTTCAGGCTAAAGTGGAGAAAGGCATCTCTAAGGCCATTTGCGGTCATTTCGGTGTCAGCCATTTCACCATAAAAGCATTATTTGGGGGTAAATGTTTCCATTATCTTTTCCTAATTTTTAGAGCGTCTTTGAAAGTCTGATTTCAAAAACAATTAGGGGAGTAGTAATAATGTTAAAAAGTGATTCCACGATGTTTGGTATGTTGTTTGTCTGGTGTTTGCTCCAAAACCTATTTTTAGTAACAGGACTTTGGTTGGTATTGTGATAATTGACGATGCGTTTTCAGTGCAAGTGTTTCCCAGGTGACTGTGTGAAAACATTTGGAAACGTTTACACTATGCTTCCAAACTGGACACTTAGGAGAGGTATATCTATGAAATAAATGACATTGTATAAAATACTAGAGCAGGTCTTTTAAAGTGAGTTGACAGGATGACAGTGCAGTTATTCACCATTCAGACTACCACCACAGAGAATGTAATGACTCAGAATGCCGCTATTATTTTTTTACTTCAGAATTTTAATATTGCATTTTACACAGTTCTTAAAATATCATGCATAAAACATCGCGCTGAAATAGTAGTGAGTTATATATTCATAATATCATTAGGACCCCACAGTATAATAAACATGGGAAACAATGGAAATTACTCCTCAGACTCTTTTGGAAACTGGCGACAGAACTGCTGCAGGAAGGGTCTGATGGTTGACATCTGGGTGGATCTGTAGAAAAAAACAGTGTGATCCTTTTTGCTGCTGGGAAACTCTGTAAACGCAACTGAAAAGAGTAGGGTGTTTAAGGCTATGACATCTTTGGTGAGAGGGTGATCCTGTTTTATTCCTCCTCAGTGCCCAACAGGAAAAAAAAATAGCATTCCCCTGACAGTGAATTTATTACTGTCTAAATGTGAATGGGGGCAAGAGGCCTGGAAGAATGACTGTACAAGGGAGTGTTGAATTTACCATTTTGTAAAAGAAGTCAGTTCTGTGTGAATCTCTAATACTTTGGATTTGCTTCTAATATGGTATGGCATAATTTCATCCTTGAGATTAGTAATGGAATAACACATTTTGTTTCTAAATACTGATAGAAACAGTGATGTATAAGAATTGAAGGAGAAGGATGCTACGTCACGTATGTAATAGTGTCTATGTGGCACTAGTAAGGATAGGTGATTCTCTTGGAATGAACCACCATGGAAAGAACAGTTCTGTCAAATAAGGCCTTTTACTCTCCTTCTTTTCTTTCTTTTTTTTTGTTGTTAAAGCATAGCTGTGTACATTAATGTGATCATGGGGCACCATACACTGCATTTATAGACCGTTTGACACATTTTCATCACACTGGTTAACATAGCCTTCCTGACATTTTCTTAGTTATTGTGTTAAGACATTTATATTCTACATTTACTAAATTTCACACGTACCCTTGTAAGATGCACCGCAGGTGTAATCCCACCAATCATCCTCCGTCTGCCCATCCTCCCCCCTCCCTCCCCTCCCTCTGCCCCTTCCCCATATTCTTAGGTTATAACTGGGTTATAGCTTTCATGTGAAAGCCATAAATTAGTTTCATAGTAGGGCTGAGTACATTGGATACTTTTTCTTCCATTCTTGAGATACTTTACTAAGAAGAATGTGTTCCAGCTCCATCCATGTAAACATGAAAGAGGTAAAGTCTCCATCTTTCTTTACTCTCCTTATTAACATACAGAGCAATTTCATTGGATCACTTAACTTGGTGAGCTTATTAGGAAAATCACATTGGTTTCAGCAAAGAACTCATCTGACCTTTCTAAATGAAAATAGCATTATGCTAAAGTTAATTGCTAGAAGGACTGTCTCTATACGCAGAATGGTCTTTTGCAATCAACTACCATATTGAGAAGAAACTTTTGTTTTTTTATGGTTGGAATGCAGAAGATTTCTCTGTTTCTTTTGTTTTAATTAAAGAGAATAAATGTGGAATTCACATTAAATGCAAATGGCACTTTAGAAACGGATACCTTTTTCCATCTTGATCTCCACAAACCCCTTGGTTGCACCAAGAAAGCAAGTGTGCTTTTTGTAAACTAGAAAAATCGCAGTTATGTGATTATAAAGAGGCTGAAGAGATCTAGATGTAACATTTTATTAATGCCCAAGAAGAAACTCATTTATAAGTAA
The DNA here is from genome assembly GCF_027406575.1 of Nycticebus coucang. Lineage (NCBI taxonomy): Eukaryota > Metazoa > Chordata > Mammalia > Primates > Lorisidae > Nycticebus > Nycticebus coucang. The sequence goes on along the minus strand of NC_069804.1, from coordinate 33,816,255 downwards.
TAAGAATAATGAACAGTGGACTACATAGTCATGATATCAAATGTTCTGTCCTTTATTTTAAAAATGGAACATTTAAGTTATTTTAAAATTGAGAAAATCTGGACTGAATTATTTTGAGTAAAGTATGCTTACTGTTAATTTTTTCTCAAATGCATTTCTCAGCCCACATGTTAGTTCAGATGAAACAAAAAACAGGATATTTAGTAAATGTTTACATCTGACATATAAAATTAAAATGGGAATATCTTTTTTCTTTCGAGATGACAGATGTACATTCTCAATTGAAAAGTCAGTTTCTAGTTGAAACAAAAATTAACGTGTAGTTCATAATTAACTTAAAATGTAAATATATTTCCTCTTATCCTAGAACAGAATGAAAAAAAATGTTGAAGGATTGTTATTACTCAAATAATGTAGAAGCTATATATTTTAGGAAAAATATTTAGAAAAATACAACCACGTTTGAGGCTTGGATAGTGTTACCATTAACCTACAATATAATTTCCTCTCTTTCTATGGCTATATAAAAGTAATTTTTAAACATCAGATACTATCATACTTTATTATATCATGACGACTAAGAGTTGTGTCCTCAATTGTTCTTAACATACTTATTCATATTTGAAACCAGTCTAAAAATACCCAGCAAGGAATGTGTTGCCATATCTGTGTGATATCAGATGTTAGCTTGTTTTTGCTCAAGGAAAATAATTACCCAATTCAAGAAACACAATACCTATAGTTTAGTATACAAATGTATAAAAATATTCGACTAATCTTATGAGACTATCAAAAGCCAATACATCTAGAAATTCTAAACTCTCGCTCAAACACTTGATTAAACTCTCAATAGTACAAATAAAATGATTATTCTCTTCGTGTTGGAAAGATTTCAATTCCATTCTCTTAGTTACTTTAAAATGTACAATAGCTTATTGTTAGTTACATTCACCCTGTTTTCCATCAAATATTAGATCTTTTTGAGTACGTTAACAGTGGCATATATTTATGGGGAACATGTGATGTTTTGATACAGGGATACAATGTGAAGTAGTCAAGTCAGGGTATTATTAGCAATAAGAAAGAAGAAGTTGCAGAATTTTTAATAAAATCAAAACCTTTATCCAAAGCCAATTTTACTTTCTGATCTTGTACAAATTTTGGATTTTTCCAGCCAAATTTTAATAACCTGTATTATTTTTTCTATTTCCCAAAGCAATAAATCTGTATAAGATTTATATTCTAGCATGCTAATAACTGTTTTTCTCTGCTTCATTCCTTTTATGAAACATCACATCGAATAATGAACCTAAAACTGCTGAATATTAAAACCGATTTCAAATGTATGTATCATCTTCCCCCTAATAAAAGAAGTGTATTATCAAATCTACCCCAAATGTAGGGGAACAAGGCTTAAGGGAGGAGCTGAAAATGTTCTTACCTAAGACAATGAAAAATTTGATAACAATGTTTGCATGTATATAGTCTGCTCTAGTCCCCCAAAGTTTACAAAAATGACAATTTTTTTATAATTTATTATTGCAATTTTTATAATTTGATGTATCTCAACTTTTTATAAGTCTATGATTTTTCATTATGCTAAGAGCAGATATTTAAAGTCTACATTAAAAGCACCTAAACTGTAACAAAAAAGGTAAGAAATGTACTATAAAACAATAGTGTAAGTTCCAGGCAAACAGATGTATGTGAAGTAAAATAAAGTAAATCTATATGCAATTAAGCAGTACCAGATGTATAAACTAGCAAGAATACTGGGACCTGGGAACATAGTCAGATACTCACACGCAAAAATAGAAAGTACTTGATTTTTAATGGTGAAATTTCCTATTTACTATTTACCAAATCCTATGTACTTTTATGAAAAAGTGTAAGCTGTTTTCTTATAACAGTTAGTTTCTCATTAAAGGAAAAATATTATTAGGTGCATTAAAATTCTAGTTTGAAAACTGTATTAAAACATCAATCAAGAACCACTGTAATAAGGGATGGAATGTTATCGTTGTCTCTATGAATAAATTACTATTACACTAACAGTATTTAATAAATAAGAGTGAGGATTTGAATAGTTTGAAAAATAATGCCATAGCACTTTATGCATTTATTGGTTTCTTTCACTAGAGAACCATTAGTGAAGCTGATATATATATGCGGGGGGGGGGAGAGAGGGAGGGACAGTGGGAGAGGGAGAGGGATTTTACTCTGTGACCACTGACATCTGCTATGAAATGTCAAAATTTCATTGGGATTTTGGCAGTTAGATGAGGGACTTATAATTGTTTCAGCTGTGCATTTGCCTAGCAAACTTCTACTATTTTATGGATCAGAGGTAGCTAAATTTTTTTCAGTTAAACTTTCAATATCTCCATGGTCCCCAGTACTTTAAAATTTACTCATTGAAATTTTCTTTGTTCAACTCTGAAATGACTAACGTGTATTTTTAGCATTGACAATATGAAGTCTTAACTCTATAATCAATTTTTCCACTTTATATTCTTTAGCTTGTCTTTTCAGGATTTTATAGTTATATTAAATTAATAGAAGTAGTTGATGTTTACATTAGTAAGGAATTGTTATGAAGAACTTAATATGTCTAAATAAACTTGTAAATGAATTCCTAGTCATTATTCTCTGTCCATCCATATCAAATTTCCAATGAGTTATTGTTTTCAGGGTGTACTTGACATGTACATACTATAATGAGTATAAGTATAGTTTCTTGATAGGAGATAAATCTCCTTTTTGGTCAATACATAATAGTTGTAAATATTTTCAGATTACATGTAGTATTTTGATAGCTTCATATAATGTGTGATGATAAAATCTGGATAATTGTTGTATCTATCACTTGAAACATTTATGGGATGGACCATCTCTTGATGGTCAGTATTTTTAGTTTTATTTTATTTTTGTCATTTCCTCATTTCAAACTGATTCATAATTCAGGATTATCCAACTAAATCATGACAGAGGGAACCTATCATCAGCTAAAATTAATCAAAAAATTTAGCATTGTTCTTGTCCAAATACAAACATTTAATGGTTGTATTTCACATTTTATATATGCATATAAATGGCTGATCATAGGTTATTTTCCTTGTTAGTTAATACCTAAATAGTAATAAATTAGTAAGTATCTACTTGTAAAATAACCTTTTAAAAGTGTGCGTGTTGCTTTAATGAAAATTCCAGATGTTGTATAATTCTTTTTTAAGTAACTGAATTGTCATGATGACTTTGTGAATAACATAATGAAGATAAAGGAGCCATAGATATTTTCTTTCTAAACCATCTTCAGTTACCTATTACCTTCCATTTAGCCCCAAATTTCCCTGAATTGGCAGACAACTCCTTCTTACCAAGGCCAATATGAATGCCACAGGTTTTAAAGTGAAAGATGTAGAACACCAGGTTTGAAATAGCTTGTCCTTTAATAAAGTTAGTTAATTGTCCTTTTTGCAAGTGTGAAAAACATAGAAAGAGCTATGGAGAGCAGAGATTAAACAGATAGTAGTTGTTAAGAAAAGAGGGCTAAAGGCAAATTGTGGTCAAGGCAAGGCAACTTACCCTAAAAAAGGTGAGTGAGATGAGCAGATATGATAAAAAGAAAAAAAATTAGATAATACTTTTAAAAAGTTTTCTCTGGAAGTTACTTTGATATTTGTTTTTATGTGTATGTGTGTTTTGTGATTTCCAGTAAATTATCTCAAAACGGCTGCTATCTTCCTCTTCTATTCATTTCCTTCCATAAATTGTTTCTCAATACCATGCTTCTTAAGTACTAGAAAATGCTTCACTAAGTAAAAAGAAAGCTGAAACCTTTTACTTACAGGCTATGTTGGAGATTATGAACTGACATTTTAGCAACCCTTTTCAAACGCTTAAGGTAGCTATAGGGATTGACATTAAATTGCTTTCTATTTCAGTTGGACTTGAGTCATCACTAAATTCAAACTATGCTCTAAGGGCATCTACAACTAAAAGTTCTTCCTTCACACATTAACATTTGCTTCTTCCTTTACAAGTTAAAGTACCAGTTTGCACTCATGTATTTCTTTGGAACTCCTTTAATACATTATTTTCTCAAAATGTGACCCACAAATCACCTGCAGTACGAGTATAGATTTTTCTCAGATTCTGGAAATAAGCCTTTGTTATTATCAAAATCAGCCACTAATATACTATTATGTAGTAAAACTATGTTGGTAACGTATCTCTTGCATATACCTCCATATACCTGAATACCAAGTAAATGTAGTTTTGAAAAAAAAAAATGGTGACTTATCTCATGTAGCAAGGATTCCAGAGATAGCTTGTCTGCCATTGGTATAGGAATTTTATTATGACTCTGGAATGTCCAATTACTGGTGGAAAAAGAATAAGATCAACATTATTATCCTGGGTCAATCATGATTTATTCTTTGGGTTGGATTCATTCCCCGAGTACAGTGCTCCTTGATATCTGAAGGAAATTGGAATTCTATTGAAAAAGAATATGAGAAAACTGGATGGGAAGGTCTAAAGAGTTGTTTTCTGAATTGTCCATCATTAGACATAGACAAATAGAATTTTTTATACTATGTACTGAATTATGTTTCTGTGAATTTTCATAACCTTATTTTACTGCTTTCATCTTATTAATTTGTTAATTTATATTTATTTTTGCTACATGTACAAAGACATTCAAGAGAGCACACGACTAAATATAGTAATTCCAAAGTACTGTTTTGGCCAGTAGAAAGAAAAAGTAAACACTATGATTCAAACATATTTATGTAAAGCTTGATCTTTACCTTTGTTTATTAGCCAGAAAATATATCTTTGAAGTGGCTTAGCCCTACATATAATATGTGACTCTTATTTTTAAGGTTACCTAAGCATCTTTTATCAGGTACTATTTTGTAGCTCTCCAGATGTGATAATCTTTTCTGCACCATTTCAAAGTATTAATTTATTTTTCTTCACAACTGCATTCTTCTGCATAAAGAATAAACATAACTTAGACTCTATAGAAGGGTTTTTATAATCATATTTATATCTGATACGATTTGATATGAATAGTTGCTTCTTTTTTACTACCATTTAACAAAATTGACATTTGGAGGGAAAATTTGCTATATTTAAATAATTATGGTAGTCAAGAAAGCATTGCTCTGAGTTACTTAAAACTTATATTAAAAATAGACAATACCTAATTGTGTTTGTTCGTGTGTGTGTGTGTGTGTGTGTGTCTTCTAATAATTAGCTACATGAATGAGGGGTTGACCAGGAGAACAATGTGTTATCAACATAATATAAGCAACGTCCCAATCAAATCTAATGTATGTGAGTATGTATTATTGTGATGTAATTGCAATAAAGATATATAGAGCATAAGGGCTACCTAATTTGGATTTAGGTTAGAGCAATCATAAAGGATGGTTACTTGTGTTTTCTATAGAAATTTGCCCACTTTAATACAACTGTGCATAGAAATTTATATTAATAATAAGATTTTAGAAACATAAAAAGTAATAAATAAAACTTTATTTTTTATTTTATTTTTTTCGGTCATAAACACAGAAATCATGTATACATTACTGTATTTATGGGGTACAATGTGCTGATTTTATATACAATTTGGAATGCTTACATCAAACTGGTTAACATAGCCTTCACCTCACTTACTTAATTTTTGTGTTATGACATTTATACTCTACACTTAATAGATTTGACATGTACCCTTGCAATATGCACCATAGGTGTGGTCCCACCTTTTACCCTCCCTCCATCTAATTTTCCTCCTCCCCTCTTATCCCCTCCTCTTCCCTCCTTCATGCTGAGCTATAGTTGTGTTTTATCTTTCATATGAAAGTGTGGTCTATTATAAATTGGTTTCATAATAGTACTGAGTACATTGGATACTTTTTCTTCCATTCTTGAGATACTTTACTAAGAAGAATATGTTCCAGCCCCATCCATACAAACATAAAAGTGGTAGAGTTGGGCGGCGCCTGTGGCTCAGTCGGTAGGGCGCCGGCCCCATATACCGAGGGTGGCGGGTTCAAACCCGGCCCCGGCCAAACTGCAACCAAAAAATAGCCGGGCGTTGTGGTGGGCGCCTGTAGTCCCAGCTACTCGGGAGGCTGAGGCAAGAGAATCGCTTAAGCCCAGGAGTTGGAGGTTGCTGTGAGCTGTGTGATACCATGGCATTCTACCAAGGGCCATAAAGTGAGACTCTGTCTCTACAAAAAAAAAAAAAAAAAGTGGTAGAGTCTCCATCTTTTTTAAGGATGCATAATATTCCAAGGTATACATATACTCTTTACATTCATCCAGCACCACTTATTGAATAGGGAATCTTTCTCCCAATTTATATTTTTAATAGGCTTATCGAAAATCAAATGACAGTAAGTGTCTGGGTTCACCTCTTGGTCTTCAATTCTGTTCCATACATCTACCTCTCTGTTTTTGTGCCAGTACCATGCTGTTTTGATCACTATCAATTTATAATAAAGTCTGAAGTCTGGAAGCGTGATTCCTCCCGAATTGTTTTTATTTCTGAGTAATGTCTTGGCTATTCGAGGTTTTTTTCTGTTTCCATATAAAACGAAGTACTAATTTTTCCAGGTCTTTAAAATATGAGAGAGGTGCTTTAATAGGGATTGTGTTAAATCTGTAAATTGCTTTAGGTACTATAGACATTTTAACAATGTTGATTCATCCCAGCCATGAGCATGGTAAATTTTTTTTATTTGTTAATATCTTCAGCTATTTCTTTTCTCAGAGTTTCATAATTATCTTTATAGAGATCTTTCACGTCCTTAGTTAGTTACACTCCCAGATATTTCATCTTCTTTGGCACTATTGTAAAGGGAATAGAATCTTTGATTGTTTTTTTCCCCTTGACTATTGTTGGTGTATATAAAGGCTACAGATTTATGAGTGTTAATTTTGTATCCTGAGATGTTACTATATTCCTTGATCACTTCTAGGAGTTTTGTAGTTGATTCCCTGGGGTTTTCCAGATATATAATCATATTGTCTGTGAAAAGTGACAATTTGATCTCCTCTGGTCCTATTTGGATCCCCTTGATTGCCTTCTCTTGCCTGATTGCAGTGGCTAAGACTTCCATTACAATATTAAAAAAGCAGTGGAGACAGTGGGCATCCTTGCCTGGTTCCTGATCTGAGTGGAAATGTTTTCAATTTTGCTCCATTCACTATGATATTGGCTGTGAGTTTGCTGTAGATGGCCTCTATCAGTTTAAGAAATGTTCCTTCTATACCAATTTTCTTAAGGGTTCTGATCAAGAAAGGATGCTGGATATTATCAAAAGCTTTCTCTGCATCAATTGAGAGAATCATATAGTCTTTGTTTTTTAATTTGTTTATGTAATGTATTATATTTATGGATTTACGTATATTGAAAGATCCTTGGGACCCTGGGATGAAACCCACCTGGTTGTGGTGTATAATTTATTTAATGTGTTGTTGGATTCTGTTTGCTAGGATCTTATTGAATATTTTTGCATCAATATTCATTAGAGATACTGGTCTATAATTTTCTTTTCTTGTTGGGTCTTTTCCTGGTTTGGGTATCAGGGTGATATTTGCTTCATAGAATGAGTTGGGAAGTATTCATTTTCTTTCTATGTTTTGGAAAAGATTAAGTAATAAATGTACTAGTTCCTCTTTAAAGGTATGGTAGAATTCTGATGTGAAGCCATTGGGTCCTGGGCTTTTCTTTTTGGGGAGATTTTTTATAGTTGATGCTATTTCAGAGCTTATTATAGGCTTGTTCAACATTTCCACTTTTTTCTGTCTAAGTTTGAGAGGGTGACATGTTTCCAAGTATTGATCTATTTCCTTCAGATTTTCATACTTCTGAGAGTAGAGTTTTATGTAGTATTCATTAAGAATTTGCTGAATTTCTGAGGGGTCCGTTGTTATTTGGCCTTTATCATTTCTGATTGATAAAATTAGGGATTTTACTCTTCTACTTCTGGTTAGGTTAGCTAATGGTTTATCTATTTCATTGACCTTTTCAAAAAACCAACTCTTTGGTTGGTTGATCTGTTGTATGATTCTTTTGTTTTCAGTTTCATTAAGTTCTACTCTAATTTTAGTTATTTCTTTTCTTTTGTTGGGTTTAGGGTTGGAAAGTTCTTCCTTTTCCAGTTGCTTGAGATGACCCATTTAGTTATTGACTTCCTCTCTTTCCGTTCTCTTGAGGAAGGCCTGCAACGCTATAAATTTTCCTCTTAGGGCTGCCTTTGCTGTATCCCAGAGGTTCTGATAGGTCGTTTCTTCATTATTGTTTTGTTCCAAAAATTTGGTTATTTCCTTCTTAATCTCGTCTATGATCCAGCTATCATTCAGCATGAGGTTATTTAGTTTCCATGTTTTTGTATGCGTGTGGAGATTCCTGTTGTTACTGAGTTCAACTTTTATTCCGTGGTGGTCCGAGAAAATACAAGGAATGATTTCTATTCTTTTAAATTTGCTGAGGTTAGACTTGTGACCTAAGATGTGATCTATTTTGGAGGATGATCCATGGGCTGATGAGAAGAATGTGTATTAGGTTTTGTTAGAATGAAATGTTCTATAGATGTCTATTAGATGCAAATGTTGAATGGTTAAGTTTAATTCTAAAATTTCTTTGCTTAGCTTCTTTTTTGAGGATCTATCCAACACTGCCAGAAGCGTATTAAAGTCTCCAACAATTATGGTGCTGGGGGAAATCAAATTGCTCATGGCAGTTACAGTTTCTCTTATAAATTGAGGCACATTCTGGTTGGGTGCATAGATGTTGATAATTAAAATCTCATCATGTTGACTTTTGCCCTTAACAAATAAGAAGTGACAATCATTGTCTTTTCTTACCTTGATTGGTTTAAAGCCTATTGTATCTGCGAATAAAATTGCAACACCTGCTTTTTTCTGATTTCCATTTTTCTGAATTATAGATGACCCTTCACCCTGAGTCTATATTTATCTTTTAAGGTAAGATGAGATTCTTGAATGCAACAGATGTCTGTTTGGCCTTTTTCTAATGATCCATTTCTCCTATAAAATGATGTTTTTCTTATTAAAAATGTGAGTATAAAAATAGAACATATATCCATATTTGAAACTTGTTTTTAAAATAAAAATAACAATTTCTTCATAGAAAAAATTGGAAATTAAGATTTTTGAGGTAAAAAAATTAAGCAAAAAGAAGAAATCTGGAGGCATCACATTACCTTACTTCAGATTACTTGGCAAAGACACGGTAACCAAAACAGTATGACACTGATATCAAAGTCAAGACATAGGTGAATAGAACAGAATCGAGAACCCAGAAATAAAATTGTCTGCATACAACCAGCTGATCTTTGATAAAGTAGACAACAACATACACTGGGGAAACGAAGCCCTATTAAATAAATGGTGCTGGGAAAAATGGATAGCCACATGCAGAAAAATGATGCAGGACTCCTTTAATTTGCATATAAAAATTAATTCATGATTGATAAAAGACTTAAATAAAAGGCATGAGACCATAAAAATTCTAGAAGAAAACATAGTAAAAATTCTTCTAGACATCACCCTAGGCAAAGAGTTTATGACTATGAACCCAAAAGTAAATACAGCAACAATAAAAATAAGTGGAATTTAATTGAATTTAAAACCTTCCACAATGGAAAGTAAATAATCCACAGAGTAAATAGACAACCTATAGAATGGGAGAAAATATTTGGAAGTTATATATATGGCAAGGGACTAATATCTAGAATCCACGAAGAAGTCAAATCAGCAAGAAAAACATGAACAACTTTATTAAAAAGTGGGCAATTATGTAAAAGTGTGATTTCAAAACTATTAAGAGTATAAATGTCTTACCACAACACGTAAATAAGTGAGGTGAAGGTTATGTTAACCAGTTTGATGTAAGCATTCTACATTGTATATCAAATCAGCACATTGTACCCCATAAATGCATTAATGTACACAGTTATGATGTAAAAAAAAAAAGAAGAAGAAGAAGCAACTAGCAAACTCACATGGTCTAATCACATTGACCAATCATCCTGCTAAATTCATCTGGTCCTTTTCCAATAGCATTCACTGGTATTAATTTTTTTTTTTTCAAGTAGGCAAAAGATATAACAGAAGTTTTTCAAAAAAGATAGACAAATGGCCAATAAACATATGAAAAAATGTTCAACATTACTAATCTTTGAGGAAATACAATTGATAATTGCAGTCTATCAATTAAATGCACCTTTCATGCAACCCAATCATAATCAACATAAAAATCCTTATAACTTATGGTACTTAACAATTATTCTCCATTTGCATCTACAGCAATCCATAAATCCACTATTCAGGGTGAATCATATATATTTTTAAATATCACAGGTAAAATCTGTTTCCGTCTAAAATATTTTGTGTGTTACCACTACACTTGAAATTGTGATATAGACTGACTTCCTATGACTGTTTTCGTGTCTCAGATGTTACAGATAGGCTTTTGTTTAGCTTATCAACTTAATGTCATACATACAAGATTTATTCAGAATAAAAAAGTTAACTTCACATGATGTAAGGTGAAAATATTCACCTGCAATCTACTTTTAATTGAGTTCAAGGTAGAAAAAAAATCCTACAATTAAGGTTGATAAAAGTTCATTTTCTATGTAGAACAATTTATTTGTCACTAAGTGGTCACGGAGTGGTTTCAGGCATTATTTAAACACTGAAGCAAAGTTTTAAGATTAGGATAATTTCTCTAACATCATTTAGTGGCTGAGATAATGACTATTATGCATAATTTTTTAAATGGCTCCTTCTAGTTATTGATATATTGTACTTTGTTCCGTTCATCAGTGTTCTTAATTGGAAATAACAAAATCCACTGTCTCTAAGAGCAATCAGTAAAGGATATATTTAAAATAGTGAGTGTCTAAAAGAATTTCTAGGACAGCAGAATTACAAATGGTGGCAAAGAGCCAAGAACAACACTGGAAATACAGCACAGTGAGAAAGATAACACTATCCCTGGAACACTATAAATGAAACATCTCTGCTGCCATTGTTAGCTCATTAACCCTAATAGATCTCAGGACTAGATGGCAGAATGTCTACAACAGTAACCCCAGGAGTCCCAGATGTGTTCTATACTGGCCAGAAGATTAGAGTAAAAGCTCAGCGTCTCAGGCTTTTTAGTGATGCATCTTAGTATCACCTCAAAACATTGGATCAGTGAAACCAGTTTGCCAGGTATGCCACCTTGACAAAGCAGAATTCACAATTAAGCATCTATCCAATGTAATTATATTTGATAAAAATATGCATATACAAATATACAGGTATACACATATTTAAAAGTCATTGTGTCATAACAAATTACGGTATCTACTACACTTAATTAACACATTTGTTATTCATTTAGAACATTAGAAGTATTATTCACTTCTAATGTCAGTTCTTAGAATAATAACATGTTAGTATAAAAGAGAAATTCTTTCATGAACCCTGAAATTAGAAAGTCTACAGTTTGGTGTTACAATGTTTGTAGTTGCAGAAGCTAGTCTTATAATCTTTCTTAATTGTTTTTTTTTTAATAAAAAAATACATTTAATCTTGGGTCTTAGTGTTCCTGATGACAACAGAGGCCACATCTTTGCTGTGTTCTTCATCGATTACAAAAATATGCTAGACCTGTGAATTTTCCTAAAAATGTTGGAATCATTAAACCTCATTAACAAATTTGGAAAATTACAAATATTATCTATATGATATAAAATTGCTTCTGTATTCAGTTATACTGAGATTCTGACACTTGAATGCGATTCCGTTCAAATTCTTAGCTCCTTTAGCCAGTCAGCTCTCTAGATTGATGCTCATACTTGCACCTCATCAGAAACCTTTTAAAACTTCAAAAGTAGGGAGAACAAAGTGAGAGTACTAGTGTGAGGTTACATAGAATAGATCTGATGAAACTCCTGCAGTTTGCTTTTCGGTTTTGGTCAGCGAATAATAGAAATATTATAGTTTTAGAGAACAATTATCAACAAAGATGATAAATAAATACAACATAAGCACTTATATTAATTTAATTAGTTTAAACCAGTGGTTCTCAACCTTCCTAATGCCATGGCCCTTTAATACACTTCCTGTGGGTCACGACCCACACGTTGAGAACCTCTGGTTTAGACTAGAGTATTTCTCTTCACTTTCTAAATCACTGCTGGCTTTTTTTCCGAGAACTATATGTAAACATTGATTTTTTTTATTCTTTCTCACTTTCCAGAGCCCTGAAAAATAGTCATTCAGAGTTAGCTTAACTGTCAGTACAATTTATAATAAACTAATCTTAGTGAAATACTTTACTTTAAAAAATGATGAATAAGCAAAAAGGTCTATGTTTAAAACCTCATTTCAAAACACTTTTATATTATGATAAAAGTTAAAGTAATTCCTCTTATGTTAAATATATTATGAATTAAATTAGGAATGGAAAAATGTCACATATATGAAAACAAAACATACAAATTATGTGCTTTTGTGTATAGTAGCAGGAAGAGTAGGCCAAAAAGTTGTGTTTAGCCTCAGTTCTCATGATACATTTGGAAAAGTTAAATAACTTATAAGAGCCTGCTGATAGTATGTTGCAAAAGCATTTTGTGCCGAGCTTGAAGACACTACAGCTTGCCAATACATTTAAATGTGTAGCAAGTTATAAAATGAAACTTCATTTAGATTTCATCAGGTCACATTAAAATACACTCAAACCTTCTATATCTTCTCACTTCATTTTGTTTATAAGGCATTTGGTAAGCTCAGTTATACTAAAGAGGCTGTGTTCTCGTAAACAGGATGTATACTAATGGCTTCTTTATTAGTCTTTGAAGAAAATAAATTCTAAGACTTTGCCTACTCAGTTACAAAACTACTAATCAGATCAGACAGTTTATTCCACAGTTGACCATTTAAGGGAAGAATCAACTCAAGCTGAAGTATCATTTTAAATCAAATGTGCAAACTTGTAAACTCAGTGCAGAAATAGTATGAGCTAAAAATACTAATTTTTTCTTTTGCTGTTATGTATGTGTGTTCAAACGAATAAACCTGACACCATTATTATGGAGTTCTAAACAAATTATCATCTATGTCCAAGTACTTATTTCAGTTTTTGTAATAATCATATTGTTTTCAGAATGCCTTAAAATTATATGAAAAGCACCCAAACTTTAATATTTCTGACCTTCTCATTCATAAGATACAACTTATGTAATCAACTCTTCATATCAGTTGTTAAGAGAAATGTGACATATTAAAAAAAAATAAATAGTGCTCCACAGTTTATTAATCCATTCCTGGGTTGATGGGCACTTGGGTTGATTGCATATCTTGGTGACTGTGAATTGAGCTGCAAATAAACATTCTAGTGCAAATTTCCTTATGATAAAACAATTTTTTTTCTTCTGGGTAGAGACCTAGTAATGAGATAGTGGGATCAAATGGAAGGTCTATTTTTAGTTCTTTTTTTTTAAATTTTTTTTTATTAAATCATAGCTATGTACATTGATATGATCATGGGGCATCATTCACTAGCTTTATACCCTTGTAAGATGCACTGCTGGTGTAATCCCACCAATCCCCCTCCCTCTAACCACCTCCCCCCTCCCTAATAAGATGTAGACTTTACATCTTTTGTATTCACCTGGATGGAGCTGGAGAACATTCTCCTTAGTAAAGTATTGCAAGAATGGAAAAGCAAGTATCCAATGTACTCAATACTAATTATGGAATCAATAGATAAACAACTACATGCCCACATGACAGAAAAACACAATTATGTTCAAGGGGGGGGAAGAGGGGAGGCAGGGAAAAGGAGAGGGGAGCCGGGAGGGGTACTGGTAAGCTCTCACCTCATGGACACCCTGTAAGGTCTGTAAAGTATACAGACATCTGCTGGGTGAAGGGCTTAACTATAACTTGAACTTTATGCAACAAACACAAATAGTGTAACTTGATCATTTGTACCTTCATATTAATCTGAAATATATAAAAAAATAATAGTACAACCTTAAAAAAATAAAATAAAATAAATAAACAAGTATTATACTGAAAAGAAACATTGAAAGCTTTTCCTTTAAGATCTGGAATAAGAGAATGATGCCTACTTTCTCCACTTTTATTCAACCTGGTATTCAAAGTCCTAGGAGGAGTGAGGCCAGACTAAGAAATAAAAGACATCCAAGTTAGAAAGGAAGATGTCGAATTTCCCGTTTGCAGATTCTATAATCTTACAGAAAATCCTAAAGACTCCACCACGAACCTGTTAAAACTAATAAATGAAGTCAGTAAAGTTCCAGGATGCAAAATTAACATACAAACATCTGAAGAATTTCTGTATTCTAATAGTGGTATAACTGGAAAGGAAAGAAAGAAGCCAATCTTTATTACAATAGCTACGAATAATACTTAGGAATAAATTTAACCAAGGAAGTGAAAGGTCTTTACATTGTAAACTATAAAATATCCATGAAATAAATTGAGGAAGACATAAATAAATAGAAATATATTCTGAGTTCAGGTGTTAGAGGAATGAATGTTGTTAGTATGTCTAGATTACCTTATATCATCTACAGATTGAATGCAATCACATCAAAATACCAATGGAACTTTTCATAGAAATATAAAATTATGTATATAAAACCAGCACATTGTACCCCATAATTACATTAATGTACACAGCTATGATTTAATAAAAAATTCTTTTGCAGTTTTTGGCCGGGGCTGGGTTTGAACCCCAGGATATGGGGCCAGCGCCTACTCCTTTGAGCCACAGGCGCCGCCCCATAAAAAATTCTTAAAATATATGGAACCACAATAAAAGCCCAAATAGACAAAGCAATTATGAGTTAAAAGAACAAAGCTAGAGGCATGATTCTATGTGGATTCAAAACATACTACAAAGCTGTCATAACCAAAAGAGCATGATGCAGAAATAAAAGCATATAAATAGACCAATGGACTAAAATAGAGCCCCCAATAAATCTGAGGATTTGTTTCCAACTGAGTTTTGACAATTTTGCTAAGAATACCTAATGAAGAAAGGACCTTTTCTGCAATAATTAGTGTTAGGAAAAGAAGATATCCAGATGAAGAAGAATGAAATTAGACCATTATCTCCGCCCACAAAAATACAAAATCAACTCAAAATGGATTAAGGACTTAAATATATCAAACTAATAGAAGAAAACATGAGAGAAAGCTCTATGATATTGGTCTGGGAAAGGATTATCTGAATATGACCTCACTAGCACAGGAAACAAAAGCAAAATGAACAGACATTTCTCAGATAAAAACATATAGATAGCCAAAAAGTGTATGAAAAAAAGAAATGCTCAACATCATTAACCATAAGGGAAATACAAAACAATACCACAATTAGATATCACTTCATTCTTGTTACAATGACTATTACTAAAAATACAAAAGTTAACACATGTTGGTGCAGAAATGGAGAAAAGGGAACTCTTGCATGCTGTTGGTAGCAATGGCAATTAGTCTAGCCATTACAGAAAACAGAATGGAATTTCCTCAAAAAATTTAAAAATACAACTACTATATGATTCAGCAATCCTACTACTGAGTATATATTAAAAGTAAATGAAATCAGTATGTTGAAGAGATACTTTAATTCCACGTTTATTGCAACCCCTTTCACAGTAACCATGACATTGAATAAACCTAAATGTTCGTCAACAGGTGAATGGGAAGAGAAAATGTGTTATATACATGAACTGTAACATTGCACAGGACCCCCAAAAACACAAATGAAATGCTGTCATTTGCAAAAATATGGATGAACCTGGAGAATATTATGTTAAGTGAAATAAGCCAGGCAGAGAAAAACAAATACCACGTGGTCTCATTCATACGTGGAATCTAAAAATGTTGATTTCATAGAAATAGAGAGTAGAATGGTGGTAAATAGAGGCTGAGGTGGTTAAAAGAGAAGAAGATTGGAAAGGTGGTTAAAAGAGAAGGAGGTTGGAAAGAAATTGGTCAAATAATATATACTTACAGATGTATAAGAGAAATAAGTTTAAAAGATCTATTGTACAACATGGGGACTGTTGATGATGATACAGGTTGAATATCTCTTACCTGAAAGAGGACAAGAAATGGGACAAGAAATATGTTTCAAATTTGGGTTTTCTTTTTTTTTTTATTGAATCATAGCTGTGTACATTAATACAATCATGGGGCACCATACACTGGTTTTATAGACCATTTGACACATTTTCATCAGACTGGTTAACATAGCCTTCCTGGCATTTTCTTAGTTATTGTGTTATGACATTTATATTCTACATTTTCTAAGTTTCACATGTACCCTTGTAAGATGGGGTTTTCTTTTTCAGATTTTAGAATGGTGGCCTATAAATAATGAGACTCAAGTTTAAACATGAAATTTGTTCATGTTTCATATGCACTTTATACACATAGCCTCAAGGTAATTTTATACAACATTTTTAATAATTTAGTGCATGGAACAATGTTTATATTAAGTACTTATGTGTTAAATGTTCCACTCATATTGTCATCTCACCTCTTAAAAAGTTTAGATCTTAAAGCATCTTATATTTTAAATTTTGAGAAGATGAATCCTTAACCTGTATGTTGTATTCTTTACAAATGCTAAGAATGGGCTCAGTGCCCATAGCACAATGGTTCAAACCTGGCCCAGGCCAGCTAAACAATGACAGCTGCAACAATAAAAAAAAAATAGCTGGGTGTTGTGGCTAGCGGCTGGAGTCCCAGCTACTTAGGAGGCTGAGGCAAGAGAATCGCTTAAGCCCAAGAGTTGGAGGATGCTGGGAGCTGTGACGCTATGGCACTCTACCGAGGGTGACATAGTGAGATTCTGTCTCAAAGAAAAAATGCTAAGAATCGATTTATGTGTTCTCACTGCAAAAAATGATAACTATATGTGGTCATGCGTTTATTAATTAGCTAGATTTAACCATCCCACAATGTATATATGTTTCAAAACATCATGCTGTATGCAAATGATCTCAAACATCATGCTGTATGCAATAAATATATACCATTTAATATATCAATGTAAACATAATTTTGAAAAGGAATAATTAAATAAGTTGATTTTACTTCTGGAATTTTTTTTTTTTTAACTTAGGCATAGATCTGATCAGTCCTAACAGAACTGAGCAGATCATTGTACACGTAACATCTCTTCTGAAGTAATAAAGGAATATATGAAGGCGTTTTGGTACTTCTCCCCTTTTTTAATGAAATATTCAATTGGGTTGTCAGTTGCTTCTCTGTCCCTTGCTACAACTGGAGTATAGCAGTTGTGTATATATATATATGCTTCTCAAACGTTAATGTGAGTTCCTACCAATTGAGGTTCTTATGATTTTTTTCATTTTAATTCTGTAGTTTGGGGGTTTGCCTGGGTTCAATATTTTTAATAATCTTCCATATGATGGTGATGCTGTTACTCAGAGGTGCATGTAGACAGACTTTTGTCAGTGTTGATGGAAGCCCTCACTTAAACCTAGATAGCATTTAATAATTTTGGTGATTGTTGCCCAATCCTTATTAATTCAGAAGATTTTTACATGTCATATGATAACCTTCAGAAAGTTTATGCAAGTAAAATGTATAGGGTTTAGAGTTGAATATAAGAGGATGCAAATATCTTAGATCTAACTATGTACAGATTACTTAACTCACTGAATCTATATTCTTATCATCTAAAGGTGAATGATTATACCTATATAATACTGGGTTGATGGTTTATTAAACCACAAGAAGCATCAAAAATGCCCCATAAGTACTATGCAAATTTAGGAATATCAGATTCCTTCTACACATCTACACACATGGGGGTGGAAGGAACAGGGAGAGAATATAATATAAAGGAATCTGGTATTTCTAAGTTTACACAACAATTGCGGGACACTTTCAATGCTTTTTGCGGTTTAATAAACCATCAACCCAGTAGTATGTAGGTATTATGGTGTTTGTCTGTGCACAGGTGTATATACACTGATATTTTTTCTAATCTCAAGAATCTTCAATGCTAGAGCCTGTGTATGAGCTAGAATCAAAAAAAGGGTGGCCTTCCAAGTTGTAAAATGTATGAGTTCAAGCAAGGACAGGCACCAAGGTGAATTCATTATCACCCTTTAAAATTCTGTATTTTATACACCTGGTTTTGGCTTTTGGGAAAAATTCTAATTTAGATCCTTTTCTAAGTGACACACCACAGTGCTTTACAAATGATAGACTCAAGAAGAAATGAATTTGTTCCTGCTGAAAGTTTTGTCATGGGACAATTTTCATGTTATAGGAATGGAAATTCATTTGGAACTGGCTGGCAGGTTAATTTTAAATCAATTCAAGAACTATGAATCCCTTTTAGTAACCATTATGTTTAGTTTAAAAGAACTCTGTAGGCTAATTATAGTGTGATGGGAAGGGGTTCACGTGCTCAATTAGTGTTTATTACTGAATTTTTAAATAGAGACATTAAGTTATTTTAATGGACAACAAAAAACACACAATAGGTCAAGATAAAGCAATCTATATTTTTATTTAATACAAGATATGCCATATGTCATGAGAAAGTTTTAAATGAGAACAGTGATACGATGTTCTTTTTTAAAAATATCTATGCCCACTTCACATTAGAAATGAAATGTCTATGAAATGAATGAAATGTCATAATCCTTATGTCAGTGAAGCATTAAGTTTATTCTTATATTTGGTTGTCATTGCCCAGTGATATAAAAATCCTACCACAAAAAACTCCGTGTGCAAAAAGAAAAAACAAGTGGCAACACATTTCCTAGCATTTGGAAACATATTAATACTTAACTGCTCCCCAGCTCAAATGCCTTCATATTGTACAACTGTTTCCCTCAAAGTTTTGGTAACAGGGCTAACACGTTCTGTCCTCACTTTGAAGTAGTCTGGCTTTTTGCTCATTTTATGCATGAATATTATGAGAGAGATTTAATCCCTGCATTTTGTCAAACTTCCTTCTTTTAGACATGGATTAATGGGGAATGAGATGATAATATATGCATAATTACTACACACGATACATTGAAAAATATCACAAATATATAAAAGGTGCCAAAATATATACACATTTTAAGGAAAAAACTGTATTAAAATTGTAACACTCAATGTTTGATTTCTACATTTGCGAGAGATGGTCAGCGTCACTTGTATTTTTTTTGTTATGCGTATATATTGAGTACCACAATTTTAATATAGTTTTTATATTCTTTTCTTAAAATGGGTCTACAATTTTTGGCACCCTCAGTATGTAACTGGAAGAGCAATAACTCCTCCACCCTGTCCTTCTCCTCTGCTCACCCTTAGGGAGCTTTGCTGGAATAGGAAAATGGTTAATCTGCATTTAGCCTACCTTCTCAGAGTTTGCAGGGGACCATCCTGCCCTGGTTTGAACAAGCCTCCAAAATAAAGAAAAAAAATCTTCTGCCAGCTTGTTGTGTAGGCAAAGAATAGCCATTCCTTGTGGCAGGTGGCTCTGTAAAAGGCCCACTTTTTATGCCTCTAAGTGACCCCCACCCCTTAGCCTGCACCCAGGGAAGAGGCAAAAAGCAGAATAATAAAATACTGGCATTTGTTTTGGGTAATGGTGAAAGTTGGCCAGCTGGGTAGAATTTGCAAACTTTGGAAAATGTTTCTCTTCTTCATTATGAATTACAAGAGGATGTCCTTGATAATTAATGGGAACCCATGGGAGATGTGCTAATCCAGGAGGAACAGATTATATCACAAGGGTACTGGCTCTTGGGTCAGGCTGCCTAGGTTTAAATCTGTCATTGACAGTTTGACCTTAAGCAACCTTGAGGTATACCATCTCTGAGACTTAATTATTTCACCTATAAAATGTTGATAAAAATCAGTCCTTACATGTCATATTTCATTGAATGTATGAAGTCATCAATTATAAGATAGACCATTGTTTTGTGTAGCACTAAAATAGAAACAAAAACTGGCTACTCACATCCCTATATACCAATGATTTCAAGACACAGCTTGATCTGAGAAATGTTAAATTGTGAAATATGCCATCTCAGAATCGATTACACAAAGTAGTGAATACTGATTACATTCTTAGATCAATACTTGGCATATGGTACTTTTTTTTTTTTTTTTTTTGTAGAGACAGAGTTTCACTGTACCGCCCTCTGTAGAGTGCCGTGGTGTCACACGGCTCACAGCAACCTCTAACTCTTTGGGCTTACACGATTCTCTTGCCTCAGCCTCCCAAGTAGCTGGGACTACAGGCGCCCGCCACAACGCCCGGCTATTTTTTTGTTGCAGTTTGGCAGGGGCTGGGTTTGAACCCGCCACCCTCGGCATATGGGGCCGGCGCCCCACTCACTGAGCCACAGGCGCCGCCCCGGCATATGGTACATTTTTAATGTTTCCTATTATGGAGTAGAATTTCCACCTTGAAAATGGAGACCTTTAAGAAGAGAAGACCATAACCTTCAATAGGAAAGAGGAAGGCCTGGAACTGGGGCATGCCCCAAAAGACATGCAGGGGTTAATGCTTTTCCACATTGCTGTGGAACACAACGACCCCTTTTTAGTGTAGAGTTTTGCATTCCTCCCACCCTCAATGTAATTCTTTTATATACTTCCAGTCCTAGCTCTCCCGTAAAGGCCAAAATTCCCACAGAACTCCACTCCGTGGCAAACTTCTGGAGAGTGCAAGGGTCGGTAGTATGGGGAGGAGGGTCTGCTCTATGTTCAGGGTGGGACCGAAGCCCAGGCAGAGGGACAGCAGCACACCAGAAAAGGCTATTGTCCTGTATCCCCACGTGGTAACAAGCTCAGTGAGCAGTTGCCTAGGTGAAAGAATTTCTGAGAGTGACCAGGAGGAATTTAAATTCAGGAAAGTGACTACTCAATAGACTTTGGACTTGGGAACAAATGTGAGATACAAAACCACATTTTCGTGAGTTTAGAAGCAAGTGGCTATTGGAATGACAGAGCTAGCAGATACTTAGGTTAAAAAAAAGATGATCAAGTTTTAAGACAACATGCACAATCTAGACTGTTGTTCACTGGATCCTATCAATGCTTTTACCATATTTCCTCACTTTTCTAAAAAGCCCACCTTCTTCATATTTTATCATCTGAAATCAGAATGTACAATAATAATAGTAATTGCTATCACATACAACTTACAATGTTCCAAGTGCTATTCTAAGTACATTACCAGCACCCATTTGTAACTCAGTAAGGTAGGTACAGCTACTATCCCCATCTAACAGTTGAGGAAATGGAACCATGGAAAAGTTGCTTCTCCAAGGTGTCACACTTTCATAGACACAGACACACACGTACATGTACCCACAAACCCCTACATACTGTATGAAGGAGGTGGGCAGTATGATCCTATCATTACATTATCATGCTATTTAACAAGACCAAGGAATGTCTGTTCGTTCACAAAAGCTGATTATAAACAAATGGTGCCTTTAAAACTTGCTGGTAGCTTAGAATTTAGGAAATCTCTATGGTGGTTAAATTGTGCATTCAGTCCAACTCTACTCTATCTTCCTGCATCCAGGGATCTCTCTTGGCAATATAGAGCAATGACAGGAAACAAGAGGATTGGCCTTGTACTTGCATTTGAAAGTGAGTTATGACATAAACTGAGTGAGCTTGAGAATTTTTTTTCAATTAAACATCTTAATTTAAAATAATTGTAGAATTAAAGAATAGTTAACACAAATAGTATGTTTGACTTTTATTCAGTTATTCCAATGGTAGTATCTTGCAAATTGTATTACAACATCATAATGAGGATATAGATACAATCAATCTATTTGATTCAGATTTCCCAAGTTTCCACTTGGGAAATATATGTATTTCAATGCAATCGATAAATATTTATTGTGTGTGTGTTTGCATATTTATGCAATTTTAACACAAGTAGACTAGTGCATCCACCATGATACTCAAAATATAGATCACTTTCATAACCACAGGGATCCCTCCTGTTGACCTTTTATAACAACATCCAATTCTATCTTTTCACTCTATCCTATCCCTAACTTGTAAAGACCATTAATCTATTCTACATGTATGTAATTTTGTCATTTAAAGAATACTATACAAACAGAATTATGTAGTGTTTAATCCTTTAGAATTGATTTTTTCATTTGGCACAATTCTCTTCAGCTGCATCTAAATTGTTTCATGTGGTCATAGTTTGTTACATTTCATTGCTAATATATATGGCTGATTCGTATGTTGTTATGGGCATCCCATCTTTTGTTCATTTCTTAACTGAGAGACATTGTTATTTATAGCCTGGGGGTGTTATTAATAAAACTGCTATGAACATTTGTGTACAGGTTTTGTATGGACTTAAATTTTCTTTTCTTTGCGATAAATGCACAGAAGTGCAATTTCTGAACTATATGGTTGTTATGTATTTTGTTTTCTTGTTTGTTCATTTCCTACATTTTATTTTAATTGAATAATAACAATTGCATCTATTTATGGGGTATAATATGATATCTTTTATATGTTGACAACATGTAAGGATTAAATCAAGCTAATTGACAACTTTATCACCTCACTTGTGTGTAGTGAAAACATCTAAATTAAAAGGGTAAAATCTAACCTTTAAGCAATATTGAAATGTATTTGTATTATATTTTGTAGTTATCATTCTATGCCATATATCACTAAAGCCTGTTCCCCTGTCTAACTGAAACTTTGTACCATGTAATTAACACCTCTCCTTTCTCCATCCACCCCCCTCTCCCAGCCTCCACTAAGCATCTTTCTACTCTCTATTTCTGTGAGTTCAACTTTTTCATATTCTACCCATCATCAGATAATGAAAATGTGACATATATACAAAATGTTTCTTTATTTTTAAGAAACTTCCAAACTATTTTCCAGAGTTATTATAGCATTTTACATTCTTTCCAACAATATATGAGTGATCCAGTTTCTCCATATCCTTGCCAGCATTTGGTGTGGTCCCTAATTTTTCTTTTAACAACTGATAAATGTGTACTTTTCCTCTCCCTGTGTTTCTCATTTGCATTTCCCTAATAACTAGTGACACTGAATATTTTTCCATGTGTTTGTCATCTGCTCTTAATTTTTAGCAAAATGTTTCTTTATGGTTTTTGTCCCTTCTGTGATTGATTTGTTTGTTTTTAACTTTTGAGTTTTATGAGTTCTTTATATATTCCAAATATTGGCCCTTATTCATAAAAGTCATATGTAAATATTTTCTCCCTGTCTGTACTTTGTATTTCTTCTTTCTAACTGGGTACTTTGTACTGTGAAAGTTTTAATTTTGATGAAGTCGAATTTGTCAGTTTTATTTTTATAAATTATGCTTTTTTGACCAACATAAATACTCTTTATCTAGAATACACAATTTTCTCCTATATTTTTTCTAAAAGATTTGTAGTTTTATATTTTATATTTAACATTTGAGGTAATTTTGTACATGCTGTGAAATTTAAGTCCAGGATATTTATTTGTAGTTGCTTATTTACTTACATATATTTTTCTTTTTTTCACCTTTATATGTCCACTTGCTGAAATAGCAACTTGTTTAAAAGATCATGGAAACTGAAAGGCTGTTAAAACTCCTCCTTGGGATTGATTGCACAACTTTTTCAAAAATTAGTGGTCATATTGTATGAATTTATTTCAGGATTCTCTGTTCTGTTGCACAAAAGTATAAGTCTTTCTACCAATTTCCTACCATTTTGATTACTATAGCTATGGAACAAGGCTTAATATTGAGTAGAACATTTTCTCCCAATTTATTCTTTTTTGTTCAGGATTGCTTAAGCAATTATAGAGATTGTGTTTTTCCATATAATTTTATAATATGCTTATCTCAGTATACAAGAAAGACCTTCTTGTTATTTTAGTAGGAATTACATTAAACGTATAGATCAAGTTGGAAAGAATTGACATCGTTGCCATATCGAGTGTTTTAATCGATTAGCACAGTATAGCTCTCCATTTACAAGATCTTTATTTTTTCACACTGTGTTTTAAAACAGTGCTTCACAATGAGATTAGATTGTGTTTTCAGTCTTGTAATACACATGTTAACATAATGGTGTTATTGTCGAGTTTGCATTTGATTGCACGTAGGGAACTTGGTAAAAAGCCTTAAATTATATTTCTGAAAGGAAAACACATTTTTAAAAATTAAATAACTAATGACTATAGCTATATATACATGATATGTGTATGATGTTGAAATAATTTTAAATGATAAGGTTATAATTGTTTATGAGGGAATGATAGAAGCCTATAATTTATCATGAATGAAAAACATTTTAATTACATTAAAGTCATGCATCAGTGTACTTTTTAATTGCTTTTCTTTAGCCTACAGTTTTATGATATATGTTGTAAAATGAAGCCTGCCCCCCGTTTATATTCCAATGTTAACCAATAATCCTCGTATCATAGAACAGATGACAAATTCATAGATACCACCAAGTGTACTAAATTTATAACTGAACAAGATATGAATTCTTAAGTAACTTAAAATCCTAAAGAAATGATTTCAGATAAATTAGGAAGTGTCTGAATTATTTTCTCCATTTATTAAATTATTAAATGTAATTCTAAGCGTTCAGATCATATAGCTTCATGGGTAATAAGCTGTTAATAGACAATCTTGATAGCTAATATACTTAATATAAAGTTCTCAACTTTATTGAGATAAGACAAAAGGTTTTGGCTATTTCTGCCTCCCCTCCTCAGAGTGATCCATATTTGTTCAAGTATTACAAGTTCTATAAAGTTAGGACTTTAGTTATAATTTCTTCATATTTCAAATTATCTCTTTAATTAAGTACAATTGGGAATAAGCAAGTTTATGGGCTAGTTTAGGGGCACAGTGGCCAGAAAAAAAAAAAAAAGACAATTAAAATCAGACAACTTGATGCTTCATGAATATTTTGCAGTATTTTAAAAAGACCTGCCAATAATCATTTGCTTACATAGGAATAGGTGAGACTTAACACAAATTTGATATATTACTAACAACTTCTTTTACCTTACTTTTGTGAGCCCAGAGCTTAAGAGTGGAGCAACTTCCACATACACATAGATACAAACATTCATATATGTACAACTTTAGAACTCTTGTCACAAAGTACATTGTCACTAGGTGAATCAGTATATGATTCCTGATTTGAATGATAGTGACATTCTACAATATTTCAACCCTTATTTCTTAAGTGAAAACTCTATCCACCCAAATCAGTATGGAGGTGCCAAACAATAACCTCAAGTATTTTAGAATCAAACCACCAACTGCAAAAAATAAAATAGAGATTGCGTCTATACCACAGACACGCCTTATTAAAGTAACTATGAATTCATTCACTTTCATCATATAGTTTCTTTCTTCAAAGAGAGGTTGTTAATTTTTCTTATCTCATTTTATGGGCCATGACCTCCTAAAAAATAGAATCCAACACAGATGTTTCAATAAAACACAATAAATAAACTACTTTTAGTGGTATGGAAAGGTTTAAAAAAAAACTAAAAGAGTTTATTGAGGGGATTTGAGACTACTTACAGATGGCAGCTGCGATGAACTTCCCCTCTCTTTCTTCTTTCTTTCTTCTCCTTCCTTCCTTCCTTCCTTCCTTCCTTCCTTCCTTCCTTCCTTCCTTCCTTCCTTCCTTCCTTCCTTCCTTCCTTCCTTTCTTCTTCTTCTTCCTCCTCCTCCTCCTCCTCCTCCTCCTCCTCCTCCTCCTCCATTTTTGGCCAGGGCTGGGTTTTTGGCCACCTCTGGTATATGGGGCCAGCGCCCTACTCCTTTGTGCCACAGGCACCACCCCCCCCCACTTTAACAAGCTTGAAGGGTCAAGTTGAAAAGTAGAATTTATTAAATTAGTAAGAGATAGAGCAATAGAGGAGCTTCTTAGAAGGATAGTTAGGGATATAAGGTGCCACTGGGTGAAATAAGGCACAAAGATGAAGGCGTGAATGTGCAAGAAATGTCCCAGACCCTCTCTTTTTCTGCCTTGTGTCTTAGGTCTGTGTCTTCCATTGGCCAAAACCAACAGTCAGCAAAGGAGGTTCAACTGGTAATAGTCTCAAAATCACAGAGAAGAATAAATGAGGGTGTTAAATGGATTGGTTCCTGCCAGCAATATTCATGATCTATGTGTATGTGACTTAATACAAAAAAAAAAAAAAAAAAATATATATATATATATATATATATATATATATCTCAAAAAGGATTACCTCAGTGGAAAAATCAAAAACAAAAAAAACAAAGGAGAGAGTGTACTAAAATATTTAAAATTTTGATAGAAAGAATTTCAGCATCTGACAATTCCATAACAAATACCAAAAAGGATTACCTCAGTGGAAAAATTAAAAAAAAAAAAAAAGGAGAGAGTGCACTGAAATATTTAAAATTTTGATAGAAAGAATCTCGACATCTGACAATTCCATATCAGTGAAATTATCCTTCAAAAGTGAAGGAGGAATAAATGAGACAAAAACACTGAAGGCATTTTTTTGACAGAACTTCCTTGCAAGAAATGCCAAAAGAGGGACTAATACAGGTCAGAAATTTACATCTACATAAGGAAAGGAAGCACATTAGAGGATGAATAAATGTGAAATAAAATCATTTATTCTTCTTATTTATCTAATAGATAACTTTCTGTTCAGTATAATAATATCTTTTAAAAATATTGAGTGAGTAGAGCTTGTAGATAAGAGAAACGAATGATAGCAGTGTTATAAAGTACAAGAAGGAATAATTGGGAATACTCTGTTGGGAAAAATAAAGTGGAGTAAGAACAAATGGAAAATATCAGAATCTCCTTACTTAAATCAGTATCAGAACTATCTCCTAACTAGGAGTTCATGTTCAGCTTCACTTGGTTGTAACCATGAATTATTTCATTTCTTTATCTTCTTAAAAGCTGAAGGAAATCTTTTAAAAATGCAGAGGAGGAATAGGTGAAAGGGAAAGCCTGGTAAAGTTTATCTTTTCTAATGGGTTTAACTGTTGCTCTTAGCCTTGCCTCTGCCAAAAGATTTATTAGTTTTCTGCAAACCACCCTTTCAGGAACAAATAACATTTCAAAGTTCTCAGTTTTCATACAAGATTTTACTGAGACAGCCATTCCCCAAATCCTACTTTTTTTTTTCTTTAAAAATAGTGATTTCTACCTATCTCTAGTCTTACTCTCTTCTCCAGGTGTTTAAAGATATTACATCAGAATATTAAATTCTGAAAAGTACCTTATTTACTAATATAGAGATATGAACCTTTGAAGACAAAGATAATGATGGAAAAGGCATATGGAGGCCAACATGCAGATACACACATATACATGCTTTGGACTTGTATCCAGTAACTAAGAATACTTCTCATTAAACGAAAAACATTTATTTTAAGTTAAACTTGAAGATTTGCCATAATATTTTCAATCCTTTAAAAACACTTAAAGAAACATGAATGCTTTCTCTTTATTTATTTATTGAGACATCAATTGAATATAACATATTTTATAATATTTTAAGCAATAATATTTAACATAAAAGGGTTAAAGGCTAATTTTCAAGTAACCAGACTTCACGATTTTTTAATTATTTTTAAAAATCAAATGGAATTTTTGGGTACAAAGAATTATCAACTTTTTAAAAACTTCTCTAAATTCAATCCATTTGTGAAACCTTATTTAAAGTCAAATAAAATAATTTCTATGGCTTTAATTAACAGACTTCCATCGTCAGGCTTCAATGAGTTAAGTATATTGCTTATGGGACTGAGGAAAATTCTTGAATTCAATTATAAATGGTCATTACTTGTGTATTTTTTTCATTTCTTTTTAAAGAGTTCTACAGTAATATATTGAAAGTAGGGCAGGGAAGGGGAGAGCAGACAGAGAAGGAGGGAAGGGGTGAGGGAAAGGAAAAGAAGAAAAAGATAAAAACAAGAAAAGAAAAGAAAATAGTGACTATTTCTCACATAAATTGGATTTAATTTTGACCAAAGTACATTACTTAAACATTAATTTTTAATTGAACTTGTTAATATGTTGTTTAGGATATAGCATCTTCATTTATAAGTGACATATGTTTGTAATTTCCCCTTTATAATAATATATTTTCTCCAATTTTACTATCAGGTGTACCCAGATCAAGTAGTATGATTTTGAAGTATTTCTTCTTTTTCTATTGTCTGTAAGATTTGGCATGATGTATTTTTCGAAACTATCTTTTACCTTTATTTACAAATATTATTTGTCTATTTATTGATACTTAAAAAAATAAGAAGTTAACCAATGATTCCATACTGAATCTCAGAGTCAAAGCATTCTATAATAGACATACTCTTATTTCACAATGTGAATGTTACTTTCTTTGCATTATTGTTATTATTATCATTGCTTAATATTTCAATGTAGCAATTGTCTGATTCCTTTTCTGAATGTATTTATGTTCGTTCGTTCTTTACAAGGTTTATGTTTCTAGTCCTTATCTTAAACATTGTTAATGTTATTACAATTTAAGCCTTTTTAATTTTTGAAGGCAAAAAAAAAAATGGAAATCGAATAAACACATGTATATGTAAAAATAAAAAAAATAAAAAAAAGAAAGTAGCATGCCACTCAATTAAAGACTCTCTCTATCTCAGCTTATATAAATATAACAACCAAAGGACTGTAACAAAATGGTGAACATATGGAGGTTGTCAACATAAGGAAGTAGACCTACTATATTGATACATACATGTGGTATATGTCTGGTCTTTGAAAATTAGGTCAACTTAAGGAGGTGGTCACTGTGGGGAGGTGGCCAACTATGGAGGTTTTACTGTACATGACATATAAAATAGCATGTGTAGTTTCATCTGCTGCACAAATTGTCTGAAACCTTCTCCGCTTTTTAAACAATTTCTCAGGAAGTGAATGGAGCTTAAGTTCAGGGGCCCGCCATTTCATAAAGCTCTTTAAAAATACTTGCAACAAAGAGGGGGTGGAGACAAGATGGCTGACTGAAGTCAGCTTTCCACAGAGGCTCCCGTCCAGAAGGAGAGTTAAAGGACAGAAATTTAGCAATAACCAGGTGGATTTGAGCTGCACCAAGAGAGAAGGTTGAAGAACACACATCAACTCTGCTGAGGTGAGCTGCGACCCCAAGGATACAAACAAAAGGTACTAAATCCATCACCAAGCAGACGGGAGTACCCTCCCCCATGACAACAGCTCAGAGTGCCCCACAAACAAATGAGCAGAGTTCAAAGGTCCTCCCACTACACTCCATGGGAGAGACCCTCTAAAAACTGGACCTACCTCCCCTACTAGGATGCCATGGTGTTCTCCTGCCAGACATATAACTGTATAAAACTGTATATATTCTCTACCTGCAACTCTGAGCTCCCAGCACTCCCCGCCACTCTCACTCTGAGGTCTGGAGGCCTGTCCCCCAGGAGTCCAGATTCTTGGGTGATTTCTCAAGGGGTGTGGACAGGGCCTAAACTGCAGCTGGTCACTGCTGACTCTGGGGCATGGGAGTGAGGAGAGGACGGTTGGCTGAGAGGGAACCACACTGGAGTGGAGGTGCCCCGAGGCGCAGAGAGGCAGCCGTCTTTTAGCAACAATATTGCTCACTCCCGGATATTCCGAAGCCACACCCTCTGTCTCCCTGGGCAACAAGAGGAGGCCGGGCATCTACTTAGGTGGCAACCACCATGGAACAGATCTGGGATGGAAACACAGGCCCCGTGAGTAAAGGGTTTGCCTGAGGTGGTACCAGCCTGTGTGGAGCGCGGGGACTAGAAACGCACGTGCAGAGCCGGGAAGTTCCCAGGGCATGGCTGACCCAGAGGACTGCTTTACTGACCCTAAGACGCACCTGGCCCTCAGGGGATCATCAGCCTATAAACAAAGGAAGATAGGAAACTAGAATTGACAGGTAACCAAATACGAACCTGTAGGAGAAAAGACAGCACCTGAGGTGCAGGCTCTGGGAACTCAAAACAACTTCTCTTCTGCAGGGGAATTTAGCAGGGACAAAAACAAATTTCCACAAAGTTGTTCTGTTCTGTCAGTAACATCAATCAGGGGCAGGGCTGGAACTGAGTGAACACACCCCAGCCTCCATCAAGTGCCTGAGGTTGTCAGGCCTCAGCTTCCCCGGCTAGATAGAGGCAGAGCGCAGCAGCCTGGCTGAGCAGAAATAGATTCCTTGTGATTCAGGAAGATGCAAACCCCTGGAGTATCTATTCACTACAGGCAACTGGGACAAAGCCCTGTGGAACTATATTGACTGGGTGTGACAGAGGTACAAAGTGGGGAAGGAGGCATCAACCTTCCCAGACTAATCTATTTGCTAGGTGGGTCCTCCTGACTCCAGGGAGCACTGGGGCAAGCCACATCAGAGTAGTCACCAGACCCCTGCAATACAGTTGCCAAACACCTTTTAAACTCACCCACCCGAGACAGGTACTGACGGAGACAATTGATTTGGACCTTTTGAACTGAGCCAATCACCCGAGGACTATTCAGGTGGTGCTGTGCGTGTGTGGTTGTAGGAAGGTTTGATTTTCCTTTTCCAATTGTTGCCTGTGGGGGGTCAGGGTGACTTAATTACTGGTATTTCTCCACAGCTTAGATTCAACACAGCGTAACTGTTTCACTAGGGTCGAACAGAGACCAGCTGAAAACAAGACAGAGCCACTTAGCCCCACCACACCAAACAGGTCTCCAGTTTCTTAGGCCATAACACTGTATGGGTCCTCGACAAAGCTCCAGGGGAAAAATAATCAAACCATGTAAAACAATCATAGGGCAGAATCAGTGGAAAAACTCTGGTAACATAAATAACCAGAATAGATCAACCCCCCCAAGGAAAGATATGGCAGATGTTACTGAAGATCCCATTCATAAACAGCTGGCCAAGATGTCAGAAACCAAATTCAGAATTTGGATTGCAAACAAGATTAATAAAATGGAGGAAAAATTAGAATTAGAAATCCGAGCAGCAATTCAAAAGTCAGAATTAGAAATTAGAGGAGAAATTCAAAAGTTGTCTCAAGAATTTAATGAATTTAAAGACAAAACCACCAAAGATTTTGATGCACTGAAGCAAGAATTTGCAGTCCTCAAAGATCTGAAAAATACAGTAGAATCCCTCAGTAACAGAGTGGAGCAAGCAGAAGAAAGGATTTCTGACATTGAAGACAAAGCCTTTGAATGCTCCCAAACTCTCAAAGAGGAAGAGGAATGGAGAGCAAAAAAAGGATAACTCTCTGAGAGAGCTCTGGGATAATTTGAAGAAGGCTAATATCCACCTCATTGGAATCCCTGAAAGTGACGAAGTGGCCTTACTAGGCACAGAGGCCATTATCCATGAAATTATGAAAGAGAATTTTCCAGACATGCCAAGAGATTCTAAAATTCAAATAGCAGACAGTTTCAGAACCCCAGCATGACTCAATCCCAATAAGACATCCCCCAGGCATATCATAATTAACTTCACTAAAGTTAATATGAAGGAAAAAATCTGAAAGCAGCCAGACATGAGAACTACATTACCTATAAAGGGAAGAATATTACAATGACTGCAGATCTCTCTGCTGAAACTTTTCAAGCCAGAAGAGGGTGGTCATCGACTTTTAATCTCCTAAAACAAAATAACTTTTAACCCCAGATCCTGTATCCAGCTAAACTGAGTTTCATTTATGATGGAGAAATTAAATACTTTAATGATATTCATATGTTGAAGAAATTTGCAATAACCAAACCGGCTCTTCAGGATATTCTCAGACCTATCCTCCATAATGACCAGCCCACTCCTCTACCACAAAAGTAAACTCACTCAGATACTTTTGATCAAACTCCAACTTCCACAGTGGTGAAAGGATTAAAAATGTCCACTGGACTTTCAAAAAACGTGATACCCAAAATTTTACCAAACTTATATTCTCCATTAATATGAATGGCTTAAACTGTCCTCTAAAGAGACACAGGTTAGCTGACTGGATACAAAAACTCAGGCCAGATATTTGCTGCATACAAGAGTCACATCTTACCTTAAAAGACAAATATAGACTCAGGGTGAAAGGATGGTCATCCATATTTCAGGCAAATGGTAATCAGAAAAAAGCAGGTGTTGCAATTTTATTTGCAGACACAATAGGCTTTAAACCAAGAAAAGTAAGGAAGGACAAGAATGGTCACTTCATATTTGTTAAGGGTAATACTCAATATGATGAGATCTCAATTATTAATATCTATGCACCCAACCAGAATGCACCTCAATTTATAAGTGAAACTCTAACAGACATGAGCAACTTGATTTCCTCCAGGTCTATAATAGTTGGAGATTTCAACACTCCTTTGGCAGTGTTGCATAGATCCTCCAAGAAGAAGCTGAGCAAAGAAATGTTAGATTTAAACCTAACCATCCAACATTTGGATTTAGCAGACATCTACAGAACATTTCATCCCAATAAAACTGCATACACATACTTCTCATCAGCCCACAGAACATACTCCAATATCGATCACATCTTACAAGTCTAACCTCAGTAAATTTAAGGGAATAGAAATTATTCCTTGCATCTTCTTGGACCACCAAGGAATAAAAGTTGAGCTCAGTAACAACAGGAATTTGCATACTCATACAAAAACATGGAAGTTAAATAACCTTATGCTGTATGATAGCTGGGTCAGAGATAAGATTAAGAAGGAAATTGCCAAATTTTTGGAACAAAATGACAATGAAGACATGAATTATCAGAACCTCTGGGACACCGCAAAGGTAGTCCTAAGAGGGAAATTTATAGCACTGCAAGCCTTCCTCAACAGAACGGAAAGAGACGCAGTTAACAACTTAATGGGACATCTCAAGCAACTGGAAAAGGAAGAACATTCCAACCCCAAACCCAGTAGAAGAAAATAAATAACCAAAATTAGGGCAGAGTTAAATGAAATTGAAAAGAAATGAATTATACAACATAGCAATAAATCCAGAAGTTGGTTTTTTGAAAAGGTCAATAAAATAGATAAACCTTTGGCTAACCTAACCAGGAAAAAAAGAGTAAAATCTCTAATTTCATCAATCAGAAATGACAAAGATGAAATAACAACAGACTCCTCAGAAATCAAAAAAATCCTTAACGAATATTACAAGAAAATTTATTCTCAGAAATATGAAAATCTGAAGGAAATTGACCAATGCTTGGAAGCATGTCACCTTCCAGGACTTAGCCAGAATCAAGTGGAAATTTTGAACAGGCCAATATCAAGTTCTGAAATAGCATCAACCATACAAAACCTCCCTAAAAAGAAAAGCCCGGGACCAGATGGCTTCATGTCAGAATTCTACCAAACCTTTAAAGAGGAATTAGTACCTATATTACTCAACCTGTTCCAAAATATAGAAAAAAAAGGCAGACTACCCATCACATTCTATGAAGCAAACATCACCATGATCCCCAAACCAGGAAAAGACCCAACAAGAAAAGAAAATTATAGACCGATATCACTAATGAATATAGATGCAAAAATATTCAACAAGATCCTAACAAACAGAATCCAGCAACACATCAAACAAATCATGCATCATGATCAATTCGGTTTTATCCCAGGGTCTCAAGGCTGGTTAAATATACTTAAATCTATAAGTATAATTCAGCACATAAATAAATTAAAAAACAAAGACCATATGATTCTCTCAATTGATGCAGAAAAAGCTTTTGATAATATACAGCATCCCTTCATGATCAAAACACTTAAGAAAATTGGTATAGAAGGGATATTTCTTAAACCGATAGGGGCTGTCTACAGCAAACCCACAGCCAATATCATATTGAATGGAATTAAATTTAAATCATTTCCACTCAGATCAGGAACCAGACAAGGCTGTCCATTGTCTCCACTGCTCAACATTGTAATGGAAGTTTTAGCCACCGCAGTTAGAGAAGAAAAGGTGATCAAGGTATCTATATAGGGTCAGAAGAGATCAAACTTTCGCTCTTCACAAATGATATGATTGTATATCTGGAAAACACCAGGGATTCTACTACAAAACTCTTAGAAGTGATCAAGGAATATAGCAGCATCTCAGGTTACAAAATCAACATTCATAAATCGGTAGCCTTTATATATACCAATAATAGTCAAGCTGAAAAAACAGTTAAGGACTCTATTCCATTCACAGTAGTGCCAAAGAAGATGAAATATTTGGGAGTTTATCTAACAAAGGACGTGAAAGATCTCTATAAAGAGAACTATGAAACTCTAAGAAAAGAAATAGCTGAAAATGTTAAGAAATGGAAAAACATACCATGCTCATGGCTGGGAAGAATCAACATTGTTAAAATGTCCATACTACCCAAAGCAATTTACAATTTTAATGCAATCCCTATTAAAGCTCCACTGTCATACTTTAAAGATCTTGAAAAAATAATACTTCATTTTATATGGAATCAGAAAAAACCTCGAATAGCCAAGACATTACTCAGAAATAAAAACAAAGCAGGAGGAATCACACTACCAGACCTCAGGCTGTACTACAAATAGATAGTGATCAAAACAGCATGGTACTGGAACAAAAACAGAGAAGTAGATGTCTGGAACAGAATAGAGAACCAAGAGATGAATCCAGCTACTTACTGTTATTTGATATTTGACAAGCCAATTAAAAACATTCAGTGGGGAGAAGATTCCCTATTTAACAAATGGTGCTGGGTGAACTGGCTGGCAACCTGTAGAAGACTGAAACTGGACCCATACCTTTAACCATTAATTATGATAGACTCTCACTGCATTAAAGATTTAAACTTAAGACATGAAACTAAAAATACTAGGAGACAGTGCAGGAAAACCCTTGAAGAAATCGGTGTGGGCAAGTATTTTATGAGGAGAACCCCCCAGGCAATTGAAGCAGCTTCAAAAATATACTACTGGGACCTGATCAAACTAAAAAGCTTCTGCACAGCCAAGAACACAGCAAGTAAAGCAAGCAAACAGCCATCAGAATGGGAGAAGATATGTTTCTGACAAAGGTTTAATAACCAGAATCCACAAAGAACTCAAACGTATAAGCAATAAAAGAATAAGTGATCCCATCTTAGGCTGGGCAAGGGACATGAAGAGAAAATTCTCTGAAAAAGACAGGTACACGGCCTACAGACATATGAAAAAATGCTCACCATCTTTAATCATCAGAGAAATGCAAATCAAAACTACTTTGAGTTATCATCTGACTCCAGTAAGATTAGCCCATATCACAAAATCCCAAGACCAGAGATGTTGGAATGCAAATTAATACATTCCTTTTAGAAATATGTATGGAGAACACTTAGAGATCTAAAAATAGATCTGCCATTCAATCCTATAATTCCTCTACTAGGCATATACCCAGAAGACCAAAAATCACATCATAACAAAGATATTTGTACCAGAATGTTTATTGCAGCCCTATTCATAATTGCTAAGTCATGAAAAAAGCCCAAGTGCCCATCGATCCACAAATGGATTAATAAATTGTGGTATATGTACACCATGGAGTATTATGCAGCCTTAAAGAAAGATGGAGACTTTACCTCTTTCATGTTTACATGGATGGAGCTGGAACATATTCTTCTTAGTAAAGTATCTCAAGAATGGAAGAAAAAGTATCCAATGTACTCAGCCCTACTATGAAACTAATTTATGGCTTTCACATGAAAGCTATAACTCAGTTATAACCCAAGAATAGGGGGAAGGAGGAAAGGGAGGGGAGGAAGGGGAGGGGGGCAGAGGGAGGGTGATTGGTGGGATTACACCTGGGGTGCATCTTACCAGGGTACATGTGAAACTTACTAAATGTAGAATGTAAATGTCTTAAGACAATAACTAAGAAAATGCCAGGAAGGCTATGTTAACCAGTGTGATGAAAATGTGTCAAACGTTTTATAAAACCAGTGTATGGTGCCCCATGATTGCATTAAGGTACACAGCTATGATTTAATAAAAAAAAAAAAATACTTGCAGCACTTTCACATAATCAGATGCATAAAATATGCAAAAGTAAGAAGTCCTCAAATTTTAGGCACTACAATTCCTGGATCTTCTATTCTCATCACTTGTGTCTTAGAATGACACACTCAGCATTCATAAGAACCTTATCAGGAAAATAAAAACAACTTAGCCTTGCTGTTGACAAAAACTAGTGATATTAAGAGCAGAGTTAGCATTCTAACAGGCATGGTTTTTTCTATATGTTTAAAGAAAGGAATTAGGAAAGGGTTTTAATTTGAGCCTGCAAGTTTGCTGAAGTTTCTATTTAAATCTCATACAATATATATTGTTGCTTTTACTCTTTCTTGCACTGTAATAACTTGGTCCAGGCTTTCAATAAATAAACTTGGTAAATGTTTTTGAATGTTAATTAATTAACAGGGTGGTATGCAGGGTCTGTTTTTCCAACGTTGTAAATATATGTTTGAAACATATTCAGAATTCTAATTAGTAGGTTTAAAATCTTCCTGAATTAGAGAAGAATTGTAACATTCAACTGTGTTGTATAACCCAGTAATATTTCAACAAAAAGGAGCAACTGCAACAATTGTAAATATGATATTGATGCTTCCTAATCTCTTTCAGGCTTTTTAGTGTGGTTTCTTATAGTTCTTTGCATGCATCTATGTGGGTCATTATGAAAATTTTGAGACACACAATAATCAAGAAACAAAATCTGTCCAGATGGAAACAAATGAAGCCCTTCCATTAACACTCATAAGCCAAGCAGGTTGAAATTTGCAGGAGTAAATCAGAAAGGACGCTGCCTACTATGTTTCTTGGATGTGAAACAATGGCTCACAACACAGTCTGTCTCAAAACATTTGTGGCGACCTACATATGTCAATGTCCTTTATTGGGGGTATGTAAAATTTGGCTCATTAGCTAAACCTGGCCTTCCATAATTTATAAATAAACTTCTTTCAATAATTGTAGATTTATATGCAGTTGGAAGAAATAATACTGCAAGATTACATGTACCATTTTACCTAATCTCTCCCAATGGTAAAATAAAACAAAACTACATAGTATAATATCAAAATAAGGATATTAACATTTGTGTAGACAAATAAAAATATTTCTATCATCAAAAAGATCCTTCATATTGCCTTTGTATGGTCAGATCTGGTCCTCAACCATTCCTTCATTCCTGGCAACCATTAGGGTGATAGCTATTTGTATAATACTGTCATTTCAAATATGTTATAAAATGGGATCCTTTATTATATAACCATTTAGGGTTAGCCACGTTCACTTAGGATAATACTTTGGAAATTCTTCCAGGTTTGCCCTATACACCAATAATGAGTTCCCTTCAATTGCTAAGTAGTACTCCATGGTATGAATATACCACTTACTTTAATTATTCACGGGTTGAAGGACATAGGATATTTTCGGTTTCTGCATATTACAAATGCAGCTGCTATAAATACTCATGTACAACTTTTTGTGTGAACCATTTTCATGTATCTGATAGTATGAAATTTCATTTCCCCAGAATGAAATGTTGGGGTTTTATGGTAGTTACAGGTTTAGTTTTTTTTTTTTTTTTTTTTTTTTTAAATTTTGAGGCAGAGTCTGACTCCGTTGCCGTGCATAGAGTGCCCTGGCTTCATGGCTCACAGCAACCACAAAAAACTCTTGGGCTCAAGCGACCCTCTTGTTTCAGCCTCCTGAGTGTCTGGAACTACCAGAGTCCACCACAACACCCAGACAGTTTTTGTATTTTTAGTTGAAACAAGGTCTCACTCTTGCTCTAGTTCAGGAGTTCTTCAAGTCTCGAATTCCTGAACTTAAGCAATCCACCTGCCTCTGCCTTCTAGAGTGCTAGGTTTATAGGTGTGAGCCACTGCACCAGCCAGACCTTAGTTTCTTACAATGTTACCAAACTGTTCTTCAGAGAACCTATAGAATTCCCCACACAGGGGGATTCAACCTTTTGGCTTCTCTTGCTACTTTGGAAGAGGCATAGTCTTGGGTCACACATTAAATACACAAATACCAATGAAAGCTGAGGCGGAAAAAGTGTGTGCATAGTTTTTGTGATATCTGCCACCAAAGATAAGCAAAATGTCCTCACATAATCTGCATGGAGCGCACAGGCTGAAGGTTGACACCTCGGTCAGTCGTTCAGCTTCTCTACATCCTTGCCAGTATTTGGTGTTGACATTATTTTTTAATTTGGCCATTTTGATATGCACATAGCTCTATCCCATTATGGTTTCATTTGCATTTCTCTAATGGTGAAAAGTGTTGAACATCTTTTAATGAGCTACCTTATTTGCCATCTTTATGTTGTCTTTGGTGAAATGTTTCCATATCTTTTGCCAATATTCTAATGTTTTTTTTTTTTTTTTTGTGTGTGTGTGTATTTGTTTTAATTTTACTTTTGAGTTATATGAATTCTTCAAAGGTTTTAGATACTAGTCCTTGGTCACATATGTGGTTTGTAGGTATTTTTCCCAGTATAAAGCTGGTCTTTTAGTTCCACTGGCAGGGTATTTTCCCAGAGCAAAAGTTGAAAATTTTATAAGTCCAATTATCAAATTGTTCCATTTAAGGAACATGGTTTTATTATCAAATCTAATAACTGGGCCTAGCCTTGGATCCTATGTTTTTTGAAAATATTTATATTTTTGTGTTTTACATTTAAATTCATCATCCATTATTAGTTAATTTTATGTAAGGTATGAAACTATGTTGAGGTTCTTTTTGTTTTGTCTGCTTGTTCTAGTGCTATGTCTTGAAAAGTCTATCTTCACTCTACTGAATTGTTTCTTCAACTTTGTCTAAATCGGTTGGACATAATTGGTTGAGTCTATTTCTCAGTTCTCTATTCTGTTCCTTTGATTTTCATATCAACCCTACCACCAACATTATACTGTCCTGATTATTATCACTATATAAATCTTAAATCTGATAGACTTAGTCCTCTTACCTTATTCATTTAAATGTTGTTTTATCTTTCTAGTTCCAATGAATTACCTATAAATTTTAGAATGATCTTTCTGGCACCAATAAAAGTATTGCTGAGATTTTGACAGGAATTGTGTCAACTGTATATCAATTTGAATAAAATCGACAGATGCACATTGACTCTCCCACTCTATGAAAGCAATGTGTTTCTCTATTTGTTTATATGTTCTTGGATTTACTTCTATAGCATTTTTTTTTGGTTTTAACCATCTAAGTATAATACATGTTTTGCTAGATTTATGCCTGTTTAAATTTTTGTGAAGTGGTAACAGATCCATATTTTAAATTCCGGTGTCCATATTTTTATTATTAATGCATAGAGTAAAATTTATTTTCAATAGATTTCATTTTCTAGAGGAGTTTTAGCTTCACTGCACAATTGAGAGGAAGACAAAGATTTCCCATATGCCTAGTGCCTCCACACATGCATAGATACCTCCATGATAAACATCCCTTACTAGAGTGGTGCATTTTGTACAATTAATGAACCTTTATCAACATATTATTATACGGGTACACAGTTTATATTAATGTTTATTCTTGGTGTTGTATTTTCTTTGGGCCTAATGACATTTGTATTGACATGTATCCATTATTATAATGTCATAGAGAAGTAGTTTCACTGCCCTAAAATCCTCGGTGC
This sequence comes from Nycticebus coucang, assembly GCF_027406575.1. Classification (NCBI taxonomy): domain Eukaryota; kingdom Metazoa; phylum Chordata; class Mammalia; order Primates; family Lorisidae; genus Nycticebus; species Nycticebus coucang. Next base: position 33,776,511 of record NC_069804.1, on the reverse strand, counting down.
TCTACCTCTTCATGCCTCCCTCTTCACCAATCCCTGGCAACCTCTGATATTTTTTTATGATCTTCACAGTTTTGCCTTTTCCATTATGTTGTGTAGTAGGAATCTTACAGTATGTAGCATTTTCAAATTGGCTTATTTCAGTTAGCAACATGCATTGAAGGTTCCTTCACGGCTTGATGGATTTTGTTTTAGTTTTAGCCTGGATGTACCAGTTTTCTTATCCACTTGTTTACTGAAGAACATTTTGGCTGCTTCCAGGTTTTCCAATTATGAATAAAGCTGCTGTAAACATCCATGTGCAGGGTTTTGTGTGAACATAAATTTTCAACACTTTTGAGCAAATACCAAGGAGTACAATCACTTGCTCATATGCTAAGAGTATGTTAAGGTTTGTAAGAAACTTCCAACCTGTCTTCCAAAGTGGCTGTGCCATTTTGCATTCTTCTCAGCATTACATGAAAGTTCCTGTTGTCCCTCATCCCCCCAGAACTGGTTGGTGTCTATATTCTTCTTGATTTTGGCCATTCTAATAGGTATGTAGTGGCATCACATTGTTGTTTTAATTTCCAGTTTCCTGTTGACATATGATGTGGTTCATCTTTTCATATGCTTGCTTTCTTTTTTATTTATTTATTAAATCATAGCTGTGTACATTAGTATGATCATGGGGCACCATACACTTGGTTCATAGACCGTTTGACACATTGGTGCATCTTACAAGGGTACATATGCTTGCTTTCTATCTGTATATCTTGCCTGGTGAGGTGTCTATTAAGGTGTTTTGCCCATTTTTTAAATTGAGTTATTTCTTATCTTATTGTTGAGTTTTAAAAGTTCTTTATATATTTTGGATAACAGTCCTTAATCTTATATGTTCTTTAGAAATATTTTCTCCTTTTCTGCAGTTTGTATTTTCATCCTCTTGACAATGTCTTTTAATTTCGATGAAGTCCAGCTTATCAGTTCTTTTGTAGATCATGTCTTTGGTATTATATCTAAAAAGTCATCAACAAACCCATTTCTATTTTCTCATATGTTATCTTCTTAGAGTTTTATACTTCTCTTTTTTATGTTTAAGTTTTTGATCCATTTTGAATTAATTTTTTGTGAAACATAATTTCTGTGTCTAGATTCACCTTGTTGAATGTGGATGTCCAGTTGTTCCAGTACCATCTGTTGAAAAGACTATCTTTTCTCCTTTATATTCTCCTTTGCTCCTTTGTCAAAAATCAGTTGACTATATTTATTTGGATCTACTTTTAGGCTTTCTATTCTCTTCCATTGATCTGTTTATCAATTCTTTTTCCAGTATTACATTGTCTTGATACTGTAGTCTTGAAGTCGGATAGTCTCAATCCTCTGACTTTGTTCTTGTTCTTTAATATTGTTCTGGCTATTCTATATTTTTTACCTTTCCATATAGATTTTAGAATCAGTTTTTCATTACTCACAAAGTACTGGGATTTTGATTAGGATTTCACTGAGTCTATAGATCAATGTAGGAAGACTAACATCTTAATAATATTGAGTATTCTTATCCATGAATATGGAATATCTTCTGTGATTTCTTTCATCAGAGTTTTGTAGTTTTCCGTATATAGACAGTGTACATATTTTGTTATTCAGATACCTATGTATTTAATTTTGGGGACTGCTATTGTAAATGGTTACAACCAATTATTTGTATACTTCTCTTGCATTCTTCTACCTTAATAAGCCCACTTCTTAGTAAATTCTACAATTTTTTTTGGAGATAGCTTATAATTTTAAGTTTCATGCCATCTGCATATGAAGGATAATTTTGTGTCTTCCATTCCCATCTGTATGAATTTATTTTCTGATTTCCTATCTTTCCTTCATTGTATTGGCTAGAAATTCTAGCAGGATGTTGAATAAGAATAGTGATAAATAAATTGAGTATATGTTTAATGTGAATATTTACCTGCTAGAATACAAATTCCATCAAAACATTCCTGCCATCCTTTTTAATTGCTTCATCCCCATTGTCTATATATTTTTCTCTTTTTTATCTACCTATTTATTGCTACTTTTCTAAGGGAGGGGCTCTTCAATTGCCAACATTATAGAAATAACATGGCAAATGCCAACTTTTTGCCATTGAGTCCACCTTACAAATAATTGTCATAGTCATTTCTTTTTAAAATGTTTATTATTATTATTATTATTGTTGAGGATTCATTGAGGGTATAAGAAACCAGGTTGCACTAATTTGTTAGGTAAAGTCCCTCTCGTAATTGTGTCTTACCCCCACAAGGTGTGTCATACACCAAGACCCCCACCCCCCTCTTTCCATCTTTCTGAACTTCCTTCTCCCACCGCCTCCCTCCTTTCCTCTCACTGCTCTTCCCTTTCCCCCACCCCTCCCTCCTTCTCTCTCTCTCTCTGCTCTTCCCTTCCCCCACCCCCACCATGTACTAGGTCATTAATTGTCCTCATAACAATATTGAGTACATAGGATTCATGATTCTCCATTCTTGTGATGCTTTGCTAATTTAATTATACACAAATAATCTTAGGTTTCAAAACAGATTGAGCGGGAAACCTGGATTTCCACACCCACTTAGCACTAATAAGGTTAATACCCCACTACTTCTATATTCTACCAGAGAAGTCAGAGGGAGCCAGCTAAAACAAACTTAAACAGACCCAGAGTCTGATAACATAATATTTCAAATATCATAATGAAAAAATTTGAACTGGAATGAAAAAAGACAATCAATAGTCATCTATACTGACATGACACAATAGAATTATTTGGCAAAGATAATAAATCAGCCATTATGAAAAATTTTCAAACAAGTACAAACTTCCCTACAAAAAATAATAATAGAAAATCTCAGAGAGAAACAGTAGATATATAGAACAACATGAAATGTAAGAAATAAAAAATACAGTCATTAAAATAAAATTCAATAAATGATCCATCCAACAGGAGAATGGAAGCGAGGGGCCAGAGGGGAAACATGTGCACAGGAAGATAGGACAATAGAAATTGCACAGACTAACAAGGAAAAAATAAAAATGATTAAAAAAATGAAGAGACCCTCAGTGACCTGTTTATAAGAAAAAGATCCATGATTCATATCATCAGAGCCCTAAAACAAAAGAAAAACAGAGGGTATTGATGAATAAGTGCTCAAAGAAATGATGGATAAACAATACCAAATTTGGTAAAAGACAAAACCATAGAGATTTGAGAGCTGAGTGAACAAATTGAATAAATGTGCATAACCTCTTTTTTGGAACTTTCATAGTCAAACATCTGAAAACTAGTGATGAAAATAAATAAATCTTGAAAGCAGAGAGAGAAAATACATTTTATCTATAGGCAAAAAAAAAAAATAAAGAAAGAAAAGAGAAAGAAAAGTTTAAATGACTGAGGATATCTTATGTGAAAGCATGGAAGCCAGAAGGAAGTGGCATGACATTATTCATGTGATAACAGAAAATAACTGTCACCTTCCAGAAAACAGAAGAAAAGGCAACACTTCAAAATATATTTTATGGGACGGAGGGAGGGGGGTGGGGCCTTGGTGTGTGTCACACTTTATGGGGGCAAGACATAATTGCAAGAGGGACTTTACCTAACAATTGCAATCAGTGTAAGCTGGCTTATTGTACCCTCAATGAATCCCCAACAATAAAAATAAATAAATAAAGAAAGAAAGAAAAAAATATATATTTTATGATGCAAGAAGCACTCTGACAGCAAAAACAGATAAACACATGACTTCAGACCAATATCACTTGTGGATATAGAGACAAAAAAGAAAATCCTTGACGAAATTTGGCACATCATGGTAAGAGGCTAAAGAATAGTCACTTGATCATATCAACTGATGCAGGAAGAAAAAGTTGGACAAAATTCAACACACATTCACGATAAAACTCAGAAAACTCGGAATCAAGGAGGGCTTCCTCAGCTTGATAAAGAGCATCTGAAGTATCCTATAACTAATGTCATAATAATGGTGAAAGCTTTTAAAACCTCATTCTTAATTTTAGGCTCAAGGCAAAGACATCTGCTTTTAGCCCTACTATTTAGGACTGGACATTCTAGCCAGTGAAAAATGCGGGAAAAGTAAATGAAAGCATCCAGATCAGGAAAAGCTGAACTGGCCCTATGTGCAGATACATTGTTGTAAGAAAATCACAGGTATGCTACAAATTACTGTTGGAAATGAGTTTATCAAGGTCTAAGGATGTAAGATCAGCATATGAAAATCGGTTACTAATAAATGATACAAAGTTTCATTTATGCAAGATAAATAAGTTCTAGAGATCTGTACAACATTGTGTCTATAGTAACAGTACTGCATTACACACTGTGGCTCAGTTGGTAAGGCGCCTGCCCCATATACCGAGGGTGACGGGTTCAAACCCGGCCCCGGCCAAACAGCAACCAAAAAATAGCCGGGCGTTGTGGCGGGCGCCTGTAGTCCCAGCTACTCGGGAGGCTGAGGCAAAAGAATCACTTAAGCCCAGGAGTTGGAGGTTGCTGTGAGCTATGTGAGGCCATGGCACTCTACCGAGGGCCATAAAGTGAGACCCTGTCTCTACAAAAAAAAAAAAAAAAATCTGTTAAGTGAGTAGATCTCATGACAAAATCCTCTTATCACAATGCAATCATTTCTAAAAAATGTATTTTTATATACAAGCAATGAAATAAAGCCAAAAATTTTAATGTACTATCTTAACAGTTACTGAAAAATACGAAATACTTACTATTCTAATAAAACATGCTATAAACTACACACTGATGAAATATATAAAGCCCTAAATAAATGGAGATCTGCATTCTTAGATTTGAGAGACATAGTAAATATGTCAGTTCTTCCCAAATTAATTGATAGTTTTAATGCAATTCCTATCAAAACATTGGTAAAATTATTAGTTTATTTGGGCAGTCACATTTCCTGAATCCTAACAATCTTTTCTTTTACTGGCCCTAGTGCATATAACCATACACATAAACTGGCACATTTTACTATTAGACTTCCATAAAGGGAGTTTTTTTGTAAACGTCTAAGAAATATGTGCCTTTATAATGAATGCAATGTTTTAATCAGTATGGACTGCTATAAAGAAGGGGAGAAGAAATGGCCCAGAATATTTTTTCTAAATCAATACATTTATGAACTTCATATAAATATTTTACTTGTGAAGTCTGTTTCTGGCTTATTTGTTCTGTGAAGATCCATTCATCATAATGTTCAAAATTATGCTAAATAACTGAATATGTTGGGAAAATGACTCTGCCCTTCCAAATTAATATCTTTAGGGTTTTCAATTACGTAAGAATTCATTCCTTTTTTACTTTTAAATTTATCTTACTCAGTTCTTTCTGATTAATATGCTGTCTGTTTTATGATACAAGTATTAATGGTTAACATTAGAATATAAGCAAGAACCAGTCCTCATGTTGAAACATCGATCACATAACCGTAGGCCAAAAAAAAAAAAAAATTAAAATCCTTATGTATGATTCAATATAATAAACATGTGCTTTACATTCTTGAAAAAAAATTAGGTCTTGTTAATTCATGTGTAAACAATTATAATCTCATTTAAAATTATTTTAACAGCACACATATATGGTGCATATTTAGTTATTGACATTTCTAAAAGTGCTTTTTTTATTTAAAACTGCTTTTGGAAGCTCTGCTATTTTTCTTTGTGCAATCACATACATAACAGACAGTAATACGATTGCAGGTATATTAGAAATACGAAAACACAATGTTTTCCCTGGTAAAAAGCACATCATGCTGAGATAAAGATGCCCTAAATATTATAAATGTGTGCTGTGTTAATGAACAAGAGAACTCGATGTTATAAAAATATCAATGCTCACAAAATTGATCCATAAATGTAGTGCAATTCTTATCAAAACACTACCAGAAAGAAATTTTGTACACAGATCTGTAGTTCTATTTGTAGATAAATGTATTCTAAAATTTATATGTTGAGACACAGGACCTAGAGTTTCTAAAATAATTTTGAACAAGAATAATAAAGTAGGATCAATATCTGTACTCGATGCTTAGGCATTAAGTAAGTGGGGTATTGGTGGGAAGGTAGACACATAAATCAATAGAACAGAAGTTCTATCCCAGAAATAGGCCCATACAAATTTGCCCAACTGATTTTTGATGAAGTTGCAAAAATAATTCAATGGAGGAAGGATAGTCTTTCACCAACTGGTGTTGGAGCAATTGGACATCTATGAGGAAAAAAAAAGAATATTCAACCCAATCCCTGTAACATATATAAAAATTAAATTAAAATTAATCATAGATTTTAATATAAATAGAAAGTGATAAATATGTGAATAGAAAAAATGTAGAAAATCTTTATGGCTTAAGGCTCAGTGAAGAGTTCTTTAAACTGACAGCAAAAGTACCACCCATAAAAGAAAAAATAAAGTAGACTTTATCAAATAGCCTGTTAAGAGGTAATATTTGTAAACTATCCATATAAAAGGTACTCATATCTAGAAAATATAAAAACTTTCAAGGGGGGGAAGGGAAAAAAACTCTCAAAAAACTCTCAAAACTCAGCTATAAAAATATATCTAGTTAACTAGTGAGCAAAATATATAAACACACATTTCATTGAAAATTATATTCAGGAGGAAGAAGAAAATAGAGAATTACTAATTAAGGGCCATAAAGTTTTACTAAAGCAAGATGAATAATTTCTAGAGATCTACCGTACAACATTTGTAATGTACAATTAAAATTTTTAAGATGGTAATGTCTTGTTAATTTTTCATACCACAATGAAATAATAGTTTAAAAAAGAGCATGTAGGTTGCATATAGGCAAATAGAAAGATCTTCAGTAAGAAAATATGAATTAAGACTACAAGATATGTGTATGCATATTTAAGACTTAACAAAGAAAATATAAAATGGAGAATACCAATTGCCGGTCAGGATTTGGAGAAACAGGATCACTCATGTATTTCTGGTGGATATGGAAAATCGTATAGGCCTTTTGGAAAATATTTTAGAAGTTTTTCAAAAAACTAAACATATACTTGCCATAAGGCCCAATAAATAATTACATTCTTGGTATTAATCTCAAATATTAATAAAAATAAATCAATATAATAAAGGGAAATTAAAAAAAAAAACACTATAAGGCCAGGCATGGTGGCTCAGCCTTTAATCCTAGCACTCTGGGAGGCCAAGGCAGGTGGATTGCCTGGACTCACGAGTTCAAGACCAGCCTGAGCCAGAGTGAGATCTCGTCTCTAAAAATAGCCAGGTGTTGTGGTGGGGATCTATAGTCCCAGCTTCTTGGGAGGCTGAGGCAAGAGAATTGCTTAAGCCCAACAGTTTGAGGTTGCTGTGACCTGTGACACCACGGCACTCTACCAAGGGTGACAAATTGAGACTCTGTCTCAAAAAGAAACAAACAAATAAACTATAGTATTGTTTTGTAGTTTTATTTCTCGTGGCCAGAATGTAAAAAAATAAAAAATGTTCTACAGTTGATGAAGAATTAAGCTAATTATAGAACATCTCTACTATGTAACACTTCTCAGAAATAAAAGAAAACCAATTGTTGGCAACAACTTGAATGGATCTCAAGGATGCTGTGTGAAAAAAAAAAAAGAGCAATCTCAAAAGTTTACATTTGGAATGATTTCATTTATCTAACATTCTTGAAATGACAAAATTATAGCAATGGAGAACATAACAGTGAAGCCAGGCTTTGGGGATGATTGGAAAGAGTGGTTAGTGTGATCACAAAGTGGTAGCAAGAGGAAAATATCTGGCGCTGGAACAATTCTTTATCTCCATTGAGTTTGTGGTTACACTAGCCTATCTATGTTGTGCTAAAACAACATAGAAAAGTATCCACATATTCATGTCAGTTTCCTAGTTTTAGTATTGAATTATAACTAATATAAGATGTGACCCTTCGGGGAAAACTTTGGGGATCTCACTATACTACCTTTGCAATTTCCCATCAGTCTATAATTATTTCAAAATGTAAAATTATAATTTTTTAAAATATTTATTTATTTTTTATTAATTCTTTTGTACATAGATCATAAATACATTTATGCCCATTTCAGTGTGTTGATTATTTGTACAAATTGGAGTGCTTACATCATACTAATTAACATAGCTTTCACCTCATTTACCCAATTATAGCATTAGGACATGTGTGTTCTACACATGATAGAACCAACTTGTACTTGCGATGTGCTCCATAGGTGTGGTCCCCCTACTATCCCCTACTATTCCTCCCACCCCCTCAACATCCCTCTCCCTCCCCTTCCCTCCTTCCTCCTAGGCTAAAGTTGTGTTTCATTTTTCATATGCAAGTGTGAGTTATTATAGATTGGTTTCACGGTAGTACTGAGTACATTGGATACTTTTTTTTCCATTCCTGAGATATTTTACTAAGAATATTTTCCAGCTCCATCCATGTAAACATAAAGGAGGTAAAGTCTCCATTATTTTTACTGCTGCATAGTATTCCATGTTATACATATACCAAATTTATTGATCCATTCATGGGTCGATGGGCACTTGGGCTTCTTCCATGACCTGGCAATTATGAATTGAGCTTCAATGAACAATCTGGTACAAATATCTTTATTTCCAAATGATTTTTGGTCCTTTGGATATACACCTAGAAGAGGAATTGCAGGATCAAATGGCAGGTCTACAATTAGATCCCTGAGTGTTCTCCCAACTTCCTTCCAAAAGGAACGTACTAGCTTGCATTCCCACCAGCAGTGCATTGAAAATTCTGTGTCATTATTTAGCGATAGCAACTTGAGCAAGTTCCTTGGTCAGTTGCCTTTAGAATGGAGATCAGATGCAGTTGTTGCGAGGAGTAAATGAGAGACAGACATGACTAAGGGCCAGAGAAAAATACTCTATGTAGTGCTAATGCTAATGTCTGAACTGTAACTTGTGGTGTTTGGTTAATTTTTTTTTTTTTTTTTTTTTTTTACATGATAGACAATCTCCGAGACTGCTTTCTGAGACACAGCACAAAGTCTTGGAGAATCATCTCGGTCATTGCTTGTCTCAGTAGTTTTATTTTTTTTAATAAATTATATTTTTTGTTAAATCATAGCTGTGTACATTAGTGCAGTCAAGGGGTACAATGTGCTGGTTTCATATACAATCTGAAATATTCTCATCAAACTGTTCAATGTAGCCTTCATGGCATTTTCTTAGTTATTGTATATAGACATTTGTATTCTGCATTTAGTAAGTTTCGCCTGTACCCATTCCAAGATGCACCGTAGGTGTGGCCCCACCCATTACCCTCCCTCCACCAAAACCTTCCCCCTCCCTTCCCCTTCCTTGGCCCTTTCCCCATAGTCTTTCTTGTGCTATAGTTGGGTTATAGCCTTCATGTGAAAGCTATAATTTAGCTTCATAGTAGGGCTGAGTACATTGGGTACATTTTCTTCCACTCCTGAGATACTTTGCTAAGAAGAATATGTTCCAGCTCCATCCATGTAAACATGAAAGAGGTAAAGTCTCCATCTTTCTTTAAGGCTGCGTAATATTCCATGGTATACATGTACCACGATTTGCTAGTCCATTCGTGGGTCGATGGGCACTTGGGCTTCTTCCATGACTTAGCAATTATGAATTGGGCTGCAATAAACATTCTGGTACAGATGTCTTTGTTATATTGTGATTTTTGGTCTTCTGGGTATAAACCTAGTAAAGGAATTGTAGGAGCGAATGGCAGGTCTATTTTTAGGTGTCTAAGTATTCTCCAAACATCCTTCTAGAAGGAACATATTAGTGTGCATTCCCACCAGCAGTGTAGAAGTGTGCCCTTTCCTCCATATCCACGCCAACATCTCTGGTTTGGTGATTTTGTTATGTGGGCTACTCTTACTGGGGTTAGGTGATATCTCATAGTAGTTTTGATTTGCATTTCTCTGATGATTAAGGATGATGAGCTTTTTTCATGTGTCTACAGAGCGTGCATCTGTCTTCTTTAGAGAAATTTCTCTTCAAGTCCCTTTCCCACCCTGAGATGGGGTCACATGTTCTTTTCTTGCTAATACGTTTGAGTTCTCTGTGGATTCTGGTTATTAGACTTTTATCAGAGGTATAACCTGCAAATATTTGCTCCCGTTCTGAGGGCTGTCTGCTTGCTTTACTTACTGTGTTCTTGGCTGTGCAGAAGCTTTTTAGTTTGATCAGATCCCAGTAATGTATTTTTGATACTGCTTCAATTGCCTGGGGAGTCCTCCTCATAAAATATTCACCCAGGCCAATTCCTTCAAGAGTTTTCCCTGCACTTTCTTCAATTATTTTTATAGTTTCATGTCTTAAGTTTAAATCTTTTATCCAGTGAGAGTCTATCTTAGTTAATGGTGAAAGGTGTGAAAATTTTATTTCACATGAGTTTCACTTTTTCCAGTTATCCAAAGTTTGCCTTTTCACCTAGATTATACAGGATTAAAGGATGTAAATACATCCTACACAATGTATAATTTATTTAGGGATGCCAAAGAAATTCTGATTATTGACTAAAGCTAAATGACAATTAAAAAGTGCCTGACGGCATTCAGATTTATCAGTGTTTCATGCAATATTGCCCAGGACATCTTTTAGGTATATTTGGAACCACAGATATTTTTAGAAACATATACTTTAGGTTTTCTCAAAGCTGGCCATGCACTAGAATCACCTGTAAGACACAGAATGCTGGGTCCCCTCCACAGTTTCTGAACATCGAAGCCTCTCGTATATTTGCATTTCTTTAAAGTTCCCTTGTGATATTGATGCTGCTTGTTGATGGACTGATAAAATGTATATATGCCTTGGCTTCTATGTGGGGTTATGTCTTTAGAAATTCAAAGTACAAAATATAAAGGAATGTATACTCTGGGAAATAGTGTACCTCACAGCCCAAGGTGTCATTGATGTTAAGATGCAGAGTTGGATCCAAGTCAATGCCAAAACATTTCTTTTTCATTTTATTTTAAGAAAATTTTGCTTATATTCTTATTCAGATAACCACATCAAGGAGAGGGAAGGAGGCAACATATGGAAAAGAACATTTGAAATCTATCTTAGATGATAGCAATATAAATATGATTACAATTAGACTTTATATTTTATTTCATATAGGTTTTGTTGCAAAAATAGTAACACGATCATGATACTATCAAATGTATAATAAACTATTAGAGTAAACCTTATAGTCTGACTCAATATGTAATTTCTTTCTATTTTTATCTCTTACTGATTTGTCTGCCAAGCAGTTGAATGTTTGACAAAGAAAAACGAGTTTGTCACTTTTAACAAATGGTACTATAAAAGTGCTCAATTTTAGTAGTGCTTATTATAGTTGTAAAAGGAATATCTTTCTGAAAGTGTTACCAATATTTCCTATCAATATTGGCTCACCTGTTGGATCTAAAATAATAAGGAAGAAGTTGAAGAAGCCTTATATTGGGAAAGGATGATTTACAAATGCAGTGAATGAAATAACACAACTAGGTTCATTTAATACAGAAAAAGAAGCCTCAACTGAGAATCATTAAATGATCATTACCTCAATGCTAGGATAACCATTTTTAATAATTGTCACCAAAGAAGTTGAAGAAAGAGTAATTTGTTAGTAAATAAGTTTTATCATAATTCACAACTGAAATGGAACATTTTAGGAGGATTTATTGATCCATCGATGGATCAATAAAGAGTGTTCTTTATTTTAGCAGAAAACTTGTCCCATGAGACCTACACATATTCTGTCTTCAGAACTCTTGCTTCTTTTATTCAGACTGTTGGCATCATCAATACATGACTCTTGATTGGTTCCCAAGGGTAAAAAAATAGCTTTGGTAGACAGTGGATACATAATGAATTCATACATTATTCCAGGCATTTCTTTTTGTTCAGGAGAATGAAATTTTTGGTTTTGTTGAGAGGGTAAAAAAGGCATTTCAAAGTCAATTTTAGATCAGAATTTTCTTCTCTACTTCAGAAATTTACATTAAAGTTACAGAAAATAGTTTCAGTTTTGTCCTGAAGAGTTTTTGTATTTAGAAATCTTTTGAGAGCAAGTTCTATGTCCACTGTGCTATTCTGGTTTGGTTATTAATCAGAACACAGTTGAGCATTATTTGAGTTCACAGGGCTTGCCATGCTGGAAGCACAACCTTATATGTAGTGTTCATGGGCAGTCCTATTATGGGAAACCAACTTGAGAGAAAAGGCGGGTCACTTGCTTATGCGCAGGTCCTGGAATTTGAAATATCCAGGGGCCTCTACAGAATCCTGGCATCAGTTACTATGTTGACTCACTCAGTGTTGGGATCACTCACTTTCCCCCTACAGGACTCAGATCTTGGAGGCAGTTACCTTTAGAGAAAAACTGAAGTGCTATTTTTTTAAAGCTGCTGAAGTTTGTGGATTTATCATCGTTTCTAAGCCTACTGGAGCAATAAATTTGGAAGACATTTTTACCAAGATTTTGATCACTACCTTGATACACTCTTTTTTTCCCAAATGCTTTGGTGGGAAGAAGCAGAGGACTGTTGTAAGTACAAAGTAACTAAAAATGTCTTTTACTGTGGCATAACTTTGAGTTTGTGACAAGCTCACTGGTGAGGCAGATTGATTTGAAATTATTACAGTAATTTGTGAATAAGCATAAATGTTCCATATACCGCATATACTTGTAACTATTCAGGTGTCAATGTTTCTTATTGGGAAAGCTTTTCAACAGAAACGAGGTGGAGTTTGAATTTTTTTCTTTGCCGTAATATCAAAAACACTCTTTCTTGTTTAAGAAACCACTGAAGTAATAGAATATGAGCAACTGGCTTCAAATTTTGATTGCTGTGAAATAATTTGTCTATCTGAGTTATTATTTTGCTCAGTTGATACTTCTTTATTTAATAGTGGTTTAAATATAGGGTAGTGACCTGACATATAACATCAGTGGAAACTAATTGCTATATGGGAATGACATGGAGGTTAGAAAAATTTTATCTGGAATATCAAGTTGAGATGGATAAAGGAGGTTCTGAAAATGTTGATAAATTCTTAATTTTGAAGTTTCTTTTGCATATTTACTATTTTGAATACTTTCTTTATAGCATATCATGAGATTTCTTTCAAATAGTGATGTGATCTGTGCTGGCAACTGACCAGGATCTTCTTGAGAAAACAACATGAACACTTGAGCAACTTCTAATCATGTTTTACACTCAAGTCACCACATTGTTTCATGTCTATGATGACCTAACTTTTCAAGAAAGATTTTTATCTTGGCTTTTATATAAAAATGCAATAGTTTGTTTATTTTTGAGAAAGTTATAATGACTAAGACTTAAAAAATTATAAAATTATAATTATAATTATAAAAATAATATGTGATAAGGACTGTGTATCTCAAAGAGATGACTGAAGGAGCTTATTTTACCCCTGTCTTTGACTTGGGGATTATAGTCATTCTGAAATAGATATGAGAGCAGTTTCTATGATTAAGAATAAAGAAATAAATCTCTCCAAATAAGTAATGCCTTAGAATCCCTCACAATATTCAAAACATAAGTTTTGCTTGCCTCCTAAAGAAATTTGTGGAAATAAATTAACATTGTCCATTTATTCATTCACATGATATGCTATCATATTTCATAGTATATTTATTTATATCATTTTTATATCAGACATTTCTCTGGTAAGCATCAATATTTCTTTCTGATTGGAAAATTATCTTATTTACTAGTATTACAAAAATATACATAGCATATGTATGCATATATATATTGTTTGCAATATACACACACACATTTTCAATCACTATTTCTATTTCTTTAATATTATTAACCTATAAACACTATCAAAATATTGAATCATAATTATATATATGTCTATACTCCACAAAATGAAAATCAAAGACCAGCGTACAGAGAAATTTTGAAAGAATAGCAAAAGATGCAATTCTGGAAGGAAGCGAGGTAAATCTATATTCTGCTTTGTCATAGACATTTAAGGAACTTTTTAAATTCTTAGAGTGTGAAGAAAGCCAACCTTTTGGAGACATGCCCTGGAAGACTTTATTACACTGCATTTTAAAAGCATTAAAGAACGTGTATGCAACATAGCAATAAGTTTCTTAAGAGAAGACAGAAGTATCCTAAGGGTCACATTGCATTTTTACTATTTGAAAATAAACTACTATTTGCATGTTTGATATTTGAATCCAGTTTTTAAATTTTCCCTAGTTTGGAAAACTTCAAAGAGTACATTTTGTTGTTTCTTAACCAAAACAGTTGCTCTTTAAAAGGAATCGTTGTATTAACACATGTATTGTTTCCTTTTAAAATTACGCATATACTTCACTGTAAAGAATTATTCAGATAATGCATTGCAAATAGGTATTTTATTTGAATATTTTTCAATGATGCCAATCATCGTGACATCTAATAAAACCATCTTTTAGAATTTCATTTGCAAATTTTTTAAGGGTACCTTAAGTGTGAAAAAGAGATTTCTGATCTAAATTGATGATATACTTTTTAATTTAATAAAAAGCTTTTGGTGTCTCTTCCTTGGCATAATATTATAAAAAATACAATAAAGTATGTCAGGTAGATGTTACTCTAAACATCTACATGAGGTAGGAAAAGACTACAAAGTGTTTTATACATATACACATTATTTAAGCAGAAAAAAGGGGTTGGTTGACACTATTCCAGCTACATAGAACAGAAATGCAATTTCAGAATTTTGGTCAGAGATGTTAATTCAGCTTCCTCTGTAGTCCTAAAATGTTCCTTTGAAATCCCAATAGTCCACATCATCTGCTACATGTGAAACGAACTGTCAACTTTCTAACTACTTGTGTGGTTTCATAAAAAAGTTTAAAATCATTGCCTTGGAAACATCGAGTGTTTTTTAAAATTCTATTTTATCTTTCATCATGGCTTTATCTAAAGAGTAAAGCAAAGTGATTTCCCAAACTTTCTTTTCCTTCCCACCTCTGCTTTAATATTTCCCTAACTTATTAAAATGATTTATCGTATTTTCATCAAACAATTCCTTATTTCAACACAAATACAAGGAACAGCATTTGGTTTGAGTATATGTGTTTTATGTACACATATACATGTACATTTAAATCACAGGATACTATGTCTCCTAAGAGAGTTTAACTGAAAATTAATTAGAAATTAATCTTTCTTTAAAGATTATCTGTTGTTTATGGTTTTATATTTTCTGTTTTAAAAACATAATTTTTGAAAGGAATTAACAAGTAAGAGTAAAATATGTCCTCTGTCTGATAACCTAAGAAACCAGGAAAGAAGGAGCAAACTCAGTATTTATGGAGAATGAGGTAATATAATTGGGGAGATCTTTTAAGAAAAACAATGCAAAATTATGATTACAAAATTAGATAGGACCTTGGGAAGGGCTCGTGTAAATGAGACTTTATAGTTTCATGGGAAATCACTTTTTTGTGAAGAGATTCATTGAGGTGGAATCTTTTCCCAGTTAGATTTTAAAATAAAATTAATGCTAGTTATATTTCATTAAAGTGTATATTATTTCTCAAAGACGGCCTTTCATTTAATGCAGATTAGAGAGTTAAAAGAATTTATAATGGCAGGAATTTGACATTTCTGCCTTTCATTCTGAAAAGATACATTGATTAAAGTGATGTCAAACTCAGTTAATGGAGGCGGTGCATTTATTTCAGATATACGGGAGATGTAATTGGAAGGCAAGCCAAATCACAATGAGAAGGAATAATGATGACCTTGGTTTATTTTTATACAGTACATTCAGGTTTTGATTGGATTCAGAAAGGGGTGATGGTTGTCTTTCTCACAAAGTCCTGCTATAGTCTTAGGAGGTTTGTGTTCTCTTATTAAGGAAGTTGGTTCATATTGGAATATATTGGGGGAGAAGGTCACAGGCTACATTATGGGAAATAAGACTTTTGTATTGAATGTGACCAGATTCCACAGCAGGACCTCATGGAAATATTTTTTCTTTTGAGAGTACGCTCCTGGCAGCTTTTCTGATCTTCACAAACTAACCAACACGCACATAAAGACTTTGTAGTCTTGACCTTTTCCCCACTTAGAACATCTGTTAGTTAAACTTCATCAAAGTTTCACACAATAAAATATTGACACATGTTTGGAGTTTCAAAGTTTCATTTTAATACAGGCATAAAAGTTAAAATGGCAATGCCATTGCATGGTTTATTATTTTACCTGGTTTGGAGGGTTCTTTTCTATTTATGTCACACATAAAATTGTCCCTAAAAAAATCTGTGTAAAGGGCGGCACCTGTGGCTCAAGGAGTAGGGCGCTGGTCCCATATGCTGGAGGTGGCGGGTTCAAACACAGCCCCGGCCAAAAATCACAAAAAAAAAAAAAAAAAAAAGTTTTGGGCGGCGCCTGTGGCTCAGTGAGTAGGGCGCCGGCCCCATATGCCGAGGGTGGAGGGTTCAAACCCAGCCCCGGCCAAACTGCAACAAAAAATAGCCGGGCGTTGTGGCGGGCGCCTGTGGTCCCAGCTACTCGGGAGGCTGAGGCAAGAGAATCGCTTAAGCCCAAGAGTTAGAGGTTGCTGTGAGCTGGGTGACGCCACGGCACTCTACCCGAGGGTGGTACAGTGAGACTCTGTCTCTACAAAAAAAAAAAAAAATCTGTGTAAAATGGCAGGCTGCCTCTGCTTAATATTATATGTAAATGTGTCTTCAGATATCCTAATATTGCTTTAAAATGGGAGAGTGACTCTGCTATTCATGAAACACTCATGTGCAAAATACAGTTCTGAAATTAGCATCTGAAATGATTTGGCTTACTTTTTTCTGAAATTTATATTATGGAAAGTTTATTTTCCCCAGATTTTACAGAACATTATGATATTCAATGTGCCTTCAGAAGTCATATGGCTTATCTAGAGATTCTGAAACACTTTATCAGGGCATAGCCTTTCTCTTTCCTCACTCAAAATCACTGCCCAAATGTGCCCCCCACCAAAAAAAAGGGGGGGAACAATAAAACAAGCCAAACGAACAAAATACAAAGAAGAGAAAAATTCAGTGTTTTAAGGGGATTTGAAATTTCTCAACCACCACACTGATAGGCAACGGGCAGATGAGAATGTGGAAAGAAATTGGCTCATGCATATAAGAGCCCTCATCTCTTGGCCACACGAGCTATATATACCTCATGCCCATTAAAAGTCTATGGGGCAGTATTCTTCGTCCCATAGCTCACATCTGCCATTTAGATTACCATTTTAAAAGATAATTTCCATTCAACTCTGAGCTCAATTTTTATTTGAATGTGATATCACTCATTCACAATACTTGGGAACTTCAGCCAGTGAAGGAACACACAAAAATTTCCTGCAGTCCTACAATCCCTGAAGGTGACTTTGTATAGTACATACATAGAATGATATTAAGCCCTAAGAAAGCAAGGTGTTCCTAGCAGCCCAGATTCAGTTTAAAAATCAATTTCTCTCTGGTTGCCTTCATTATCTTTTGCTTCTGCCTCAATGCCTCACTTTCACCCTGTCATTATCCACCCATTCTTCACTAATAAAAAGGAGAATTGATGATTATATTCTTTATTAAGTATACTTTATAATTATACTCTTTACTTTTTTGAGATATAATTCTTTTTATTTCAAATTAATATGAGGGTACAGATTGTTAGATTACCTTGTTCTCACTTCCAAGGTAAAGTTCCAGTTATAAAAGGACCCCTCACCCAGGGAGCATGGAATCCACCCCTCAATGTGCCCATTCTTAACTGGAATGGAACTCTGACCCCTGTAGTGCTCAGAAAATGTTGCTGCTGTTGTTTTGGTTGTTCATAAATGACTCCTATAGTGGTTAATTTAGCTTATTAATTTCATATCATATTTATGAAACAATTTTCCATAAGTTTAAATTTGGGGAAAATCCATTTTGTGTTCACTTTAAAAGTGGAAACATACCGAGGGCTAGCTAAAAAGAAAATGTTTAGTCTGATTGCCTTACTGTTCAAGCATAAGAATCTGTGAGAAAGCTTTGCCTCTCTATTCTTGTTTATTATTCATTTGACTTTAGTTGATTATCTTATTTATTTATTTTAGTAGATAAATGTGGTGACATTAATAAATAGAAGGGATTTTGAAATGTATTATCCAAGCCGATGCTTATCCAGGTGATAAGGTGAGAGGGTAGGCAGCTGCTCAGTGGATTTTGAAGAGACTTAACATGATTTTAAAGAAACTTGGAAAAATAATATATTCGAATTATCATACTTTCAGTTTACATTTAATAAATTCAATTTTAGATTTTTTTTTCCTTAACCATCATGCAAAATTTTAGTTTCCTAAAACATGCGAGTGTTGATCGAGCATAGTTAGCTTCCTGGTGTCCCTTATTATTCCCAGTTATGAACAAATACAGGGGTTACCTTTTAAATGCTTTCACCCTCTCCTTAGCTTTTATTTTGTTTTATTTTAAATAGCTTTCCCCTCTCCCACTCTGTTTTTGGCTAAGGCTGTCATAGAAGCAGGACTATAAAAGGGCAGAAACATCAGTGGCTTTTTGCTCATTCCTGGCACTCATCTTTATTTGCACACAACTTGCCTTCTCCTTTATCATATTACAGTAGCAATAGTATCTTAGCTCAAGCTAAGTGCCGACTTAAAGGGCAAGAGAGTCACCACCACACTGTTGAAAGTGCAGATTTTAGCCTGGCACACTGCTGTGAGGGAAAATTCAAAGAATGAGAATGAGAAAGAAAAATCACAGAATCAGAACGGTACAAGTATTTTCATCAAGGCAAGTTGAGTAATTTCTTTTTATGATGATTAAGAGGGAAGCTTTAGAAATAAATTAGTACCTATGTGGACAAAATATTATCACAATAGTTGGGAAAAGTGCAAAAAATAACCTGTGAATGTGATGAGTCCCAGTTGCTCTCATATATTAGAAAATAACTGAGAAGGAAGGGGGAGATTAGAATTTAAAGAGCGTAATTAGATGCAAGAAATGTTGGCTTGTAGGTGGTTAACTGAAAGAGCTTACGGGAAGCTGAGACAGCTGGGGAATCCTGATTTAGTAGAGGCTGAAGGGCAGGGCAGGAGCCATGTGAACAGCTGCTGAAGAGCTAGAGGATTCCTTTGGATTAGGTGTACACACCCTGTCTCTAATGGGCTATGTCAGAGAGCACTAAGTGTTATCACAGAGGTTTGCTTTGCTCAAACCTATGGCTTTTGCAGTGTTTTCTTTAAAATGTCTGGAATTGATTGGCTCTCAAATCTGGAAATAAAAGTTTCTAAAGAAGTGGCTCTATTTTGTATCGTGCGACTTTTGGAGTGACTTATAGCTGAAGGTTTGTTGTTCATCCATTCATTTATTCATCCATTTATCCATGCAACAAATATATATTGTCAACCTTTTTCCAGGTAGTGTGGTATGTTCTCTGGAGATAATATTTTAAACAACTGAATGATAGAGATTGACATTTAGGGGAGGATGTACATATTAAATACCCACACTATTTGAAAAGCATTTGGGATAAGAGTGATAATATAAAGCATACATTGTTATAAGAAGGTCTAATAGTGAGAGTTAGCCAGTCTTAGAAATTGGGGGTATATTCCTGAGAAAAAAAGATATTCAAAGTAAGACAAAAAGAATGGGGTTAGGGCATAGTTGCCCAAGGGGAAAAAAAGAGAGCAAAAATATTTTAGTCAAAGGTAATAACATCCGTGAAGGTGGAAATTGGTATAGAGAAAGAACTGAAAGGTCAGCTTCCCTAGAGTACAATGAGTGGTGGAAAATGTGGAACAAACTGGAAGCTGAAATGGCAGGTTGAAGTCCAATCATCCAGAGCTTTGAAGGTCACACATGGCATTGATTTTTGTGTTTGTAGTAAGATCAATGGACAGCCTTTGACGGATTCCAGGTAAAGCAATGATATGAACATATTTGCGTTTTTTCAGAAAATAACAGTTTTATAAAGAGCAGATTAGAAAATGTTAAGGGTAGAAGAAGGACTGCCAGTCTAACTCTATTATGAAGCTCCCTCAAGATGCAGAAGAAGGTGGGATTGACTACCATGGTGGCACTGGAGATGAAAGCAGAGAATCTATTCACTAGTTACTTGTGAGATAGAATGAACAAGAATTGGTGTTGAGTTGCAGGCAGTGCACAATTGGGTGGTTAATGGTATCATTTACAAGGAGATTGGAAGGGAAGTTGGAATGACAGAGTGGATTGGGGATGTGAAGACTAAGGTTTTATATGTAGAGTGTGAATACCATGGCTATGGGAATCTGAAGCCTAGGAATGAAGTCATTTGGGGGGATTTAAATATGAGACCCATGGAATGGATGAGACCAGCTAGAAAGATCATAGAGTGTGACAAGAAGATAATCAGGAATTCTATATGGAAGGCAATAGCACTCAAAAAATCAGAGAAGTATCTATATAAAGTGAAGAAATTCTAAGGAAAATAATATTTCTATAAAGAAGGCTGTTCCTTTCAATCTCTAATTTAATGACTTTCTGAATGAGGATGACACTTTCAGCACCAGGTATCTTGGTTTCCACAGACACTACCATCTATTTACCTCCAATTTCCTCTCTCCCATATTGCTATTTCTGTGAGATATTGCCAAAATGTTGCCTTAGTAGTAAAGCTTCAATAAATATTTAAACTGTTTAATGTATTCAGCTTTTTTCCTGTACTCTGCACTTCCTAAAAATACCTTCTTTGGAAACCCCATTTCAACTGACTACTGTATAATGAAATGAGCCTTCAGTGTAAAACATTTATCATAGTCTGAATTTCAATTGCTCAGTCAGAGTTGTTAAGTAATATGAAAAAATCGTCCTTTGGAGAATATAGAATTGCATGGGTATGACAGGGTAAGTTTGCACTTTATTTAATGCTATTTTAGTTAATAGAGATGCTTATTGGAGAAATGTCTAATAATTCCTGAGAACCATTAGGAAAATTGATTATTCTTAAATCTGCAAAAATAGCAAAAAATACTTATAAAACACTGGCAATTCAGTGTAAATAAAACTATAATTGTAATGAAGACATAGAAGGTATTTGGGTAATTGAAATTCAGTCATGGATGAGTGTAATTATCAGTTAATTTGGAGTGAAGTACAACTAGGTAGAATAATAATATGATATGGAGCAACATTTTTACTTCTGGGTTTTTATTTGCTTGTAACTACGTATTGTTCAACACCTGCTCTTTTCTCTCTGTCTTTTTTGAGATTACAACTCCATAAGTGAGAATAGAGCAGACACACACACGTGTGTATATGCATACAACTACTGTCAGATGTCTAGAAAGTTGTAAATCATGCTACAGATCAACCATAGATGATTCCTTATGAATGATGTGATTGTGGAAATTTCACTGAGCAATCTATTTTTGTAAGTAGGTCTTAGAGTATGGGCACATGGAAACCTGAATTAGAAACCGATTGGGAGGAACAGTGATGTAGAGGCAAAAGGTAATGAGGTATTGCTTCCTTCTACCCATACAGCTATTGACAGCACCTTGTGTGTGCACAGCACTATTATTCTAGGTTCACCTAATCGCCAGTGATGATACCATACCTGCCATGTACTAAGTATCAGGCACTTCTCCGAATACATTACATGTATCTTAGTTAACTACCACAATAACTCTACAAGGTAGGGGAATATAAATACCCATCTTTAACAGATGAAGATATAGAGGTACCTGAAGGTCAAGTAGTTTGCCTAAGGTAGCTCAGATGATATATAGTGGAGTCAGGATTTGAAAGGTGGCACAGGCAGATTCTTTAGCGGTCGTTTTGTCACAACCTCTCAGATTGTGATGGAATTCTAGAGAGGATAGAACAAAACATAAATTAGTAGAAATCATATCTTCTGACAAGAACTAAACATCTTCCACTGTGAATGCTCTTTAAAAATTAAACTCATTAAACTGTAGGTTTGCTTACTCAAAGACAATAGTCATTGTCACATTATACTTCCTTAAATAAAAAATGAGACATCCATTTATCTTCTGGACCTCCATAGGGAGCTGTCTATGATAATACCTATAAGTGTTAACTCGCTTTACTATTTTATTCCTATCTCTATCTTCTTACTTCTTTATGTGACCATAAAAAATATTTAAAAATTAAATAAACAGAAATAATACAGCCTAGATGTGTCTTTAATCATCTGTAGCTAGCTTCTCAGGGTGGTATCACTAGTTCTTTTTTTATTTCAGTTATGCACAGGCAACTTTGCTACATGAACAGAAAACTGACACCTGGACTCATGAACACAGTTTAATACAGTAAACAAAAATAATTTACATCGACAATTATGATATACAGTTATAAATACTATTCTGTATAGTACTTAGCATAAATGGTAATTTCTTTAAATAGCGATAATTGTTATTGCTTTTTTTTACATTGACAAATCATTAATAATTTTTATTTTGTCTTTACTTCATGTCAGTTGTCCACTGGGTTGACTTACATAGTTGTATATTAAAGGGGTTTGGCGGTGTACCCAGAGATGAAACCAGGAGAGGTTCAGGCCCAGTGAACCTTTTTTTTTTTTCCATTCCTGTGATGCTTTACTAAGAAGAATGTGTTTCAACTCCATTCAGGTTAATACAAAAGATATAAACTCTCCACCTTTTTTAGTGGCTGAAAAGTATTTCATGGTATACATATAACACAGCTTGTTAATCCATTCCTGGGTTGGTGGGCATTTAGGTTTTTTCCACAGTTTGTCAATTGTAAATTGAGCTGCGATAAACAGTCTAGTGTAAATGTCCTTATGATAAAAGGATTTTTTTTCTTCTGGGTAGATACCTAGTAATGGGATTGCAGGATCAAATTGGAGGTCTAGTTTGAGTTTTTTGAGGGTTCTCCATACTTCCTTCCAAAAAGGTTGTATTAGTTTGCAGTCCCAGCAGCAGTGTGAAAGTGTTCCCTTCTCTCCACATCCATGCCAGCATCTGTAGCTTTGAGATTTTGTGATGTGGGCCATTCTCACTGGGGTTAGGTGATATATCCCAATGAACCTTTATTGAATTTAATGAAAAGGGGCAGAGAGTGCTTGGGGATTGTTTGTTTACTGAGCACAGCGGGAAGGAGATTACACAAGTTGCTGGAAGGCTTTGGCGGGCTGGGCTATGGTCTTTCTGGGAAAATTATGTGGCCGGGCCAGGTAGGCCTTTTGTTCTGGGAGGGGAAACTCTTAGGGCAGGACCAGTTAGGCCTTTTGTTCTGGAATGAGGGGAAGGCTTTAGGTACCTCATAGTATGTATGTAGTCAGAGGGTACTAAAAATGTATACACATTTTAAGAATGTAAAAATCTATATTAAAATTGCAATATTCAGTATATACTGATAAGATTTGTAATTTGTATATTGTCTCTCTTATAATTGGAGAAGTCAAATGTGACTTGAGTATTACCATTTGAATAGTCTTTTCCTTAAAATGTGTATACATTTTTTGCCAGACTCTGTGTAGTGTGTACTGTTCTAGAATGTACCAGAAACATGGACTCTGAATATTAGGCTATGAAAGAAATAACACCCTTGGAATTAAGTATGTGTACCCTAAAAAACATTGTAAACCTTGGTTTTCCTGTATCTGTAATCAGAAATAAGAAATAATGTTGAGAGTTTCTTTGACTGCATAAGCAATTATCATCTCATAATGAGTTATGAATGCACACATGTCTATACCTTAAGAGAGAAAAAGTCAGAGATAATGATGGGGCAGAATGACTCAAGATGTATGGATGAGAGTGGAAGGTAAGGGAAAATCAGAAGTACTCCCCACTAATGTATCATAATATAAAAACTCGATCATCATGTCTGTTTTTATGTTGAGTATTGTCTGGTAATTGACCAGAAAATAAAAATATGATCATGTAAATTTTAACTGTTATTTAAAATGTGTCTCTGATTTTAATGGTAAGGTCACTGATCTTTCTTCAGAGACCCAGTATGTTGACTTCCTGTCAAACAATGAAAATTGGGTTCAACCAGATGTAACATTGATCTATAGCAGTGGTTCTCAACCTTCCTAATGTTGTGGCTCTTTAATACAGTTCCTATGCATCGCGACCCGACGGTTGAGAACCGCTGCTCTATGGTATTAAATATACAACATATGTTTTTAAATAATTTAATGCTAATCTCATTCTTGGCCATTGCATCCATGTTCACAGCTTTATTTACAACCTATATGCTGTTAACTAACCACGTTATTCCTCTAGCTCATATTTCCCCAATGAATTTTACAACTGTTCTTTCACTGGCTAGTTGACATCTCCATTCTTATGTGACAAAGACATCTCTATTCTAAATACCCCAAATAGAACTTTTCCTTCACCCTACAAAACCTTTTCCTTCACCCTGCAAAACCTGTTCCCTTCCATTTTACTTCTTATCATTGGATGATGCTACCATTCATGGAGTTTCACAAGCTGAAAACCTACTTTATCCTTGAAACCCTTCTCTCTCTCAACCACTTATATCTAAACTATTGCCAATCACGATGGGTTTTACCCTTCAGTATCTTTTCATCCACTTCTCTTCATCCTTTTTACCATTACCTGAGCCCAATATACTTTCTTGCCTTCCCTTCTGGTTTCTCTGCATTCTCTCCTTCTTATTTCCCCTAATCCATTGTCTAAAATTAATCTTGTCAGTGAAATTTAGAGATACCACCACCCATTTAATCACTTTAGTAGCTTCTGTTGGCTGCTAGGGAAGTAAAATAGAAAAACAAACAAGAAAATAAACAAAACGGTCTGGCACTGCCTATCTCTCCTGTCTCATCTTCCACAAAGCTTTCCCTGCCTCACCACCTTATGGCTTTGCTTCTGTTCTTTAAATAAGCTTTGTGTCCTGCCACAGGGCTTTTGCATATGCTTTTATTTGTTTAGAACTTTTCCCTCCTTTTCACCTTGATAGCACCATTTTCCACTTACCAACTTACCTCTGGGTAGACGTCAGAATTCAGTGAGTTGATCAAATTTCCCTCCCATGTTACATCCCTCCATAGCCTATAGAACACTGTTAGGATTCCATGTGTGTGGATGTGACCAATTGATACTTGCCACTCATACTATCAGGTAAATTCCATGAACCCAGACACCTCAACTGTTCTTGCTCATCACAGTTTCCCCAGAATCAGATACATAATACTGTTTCACAATCAACATTTTCGAGTAACTTAATTGGTGTTTAAGAATTTAAAGAATACAGAGAACTGCCTTAGCTATACGGGGTTTTTTCCGGTTCCATACAAAACGCAGAATCATTTTTTCCAAATCTTGAAAGTACGATGTTGGTATTTTGATAGGAATGGCATTGAATAGGTAGATTGCTTTGGGAAGTATAGACATTTTAACAATGTTGATTCTTCCCATCCATGAGCATGGAATGTTCTTCCATTTGTTAATATCCTCTGCTATTTCCTTTCTGAGGATTTCATAGTTTTCTTTATAGAGGTCCTTCACCTCCTTCGTTAGGTATATTCCTAGGTATTTCATTTTCTTTGAAACTATGGTGAAGGGAGTTGTGTCCTTAATTAGCTTCTCATCTTGACTGTTATTGGTGTGTACAAAGGCTACTGACTTGTGGACATTGATTTTATATCCTGAAACATTACTGTATTTTTTGATGACTTCTAGGAGTCTTGTGGTTGAGTCTTTGGGGTTCTCTAAGCATAAGATCATGTCGTCAGCAAAGAGGGAGAGTTTGACCTCCTCTGCTAAAGCTGGGGGCATCAGCATATCAGATTTTAGTCTGTACTACAAAGCCATAGTGGTCAAGAGAGCATGGCACAAAAACAGACATAGACACTTAGAATCGAATTGAAAACCAAGAAATGAAACTAACATTTTACAAACACCTAATCTTTGATAAACCAAACAAGAACATACCTTGGGGGAAAGACTCCCTATTCAATAAATGGTGTTGGGAGAACTGGATGTCTACATATAAAAGACTGAAACTGGACCCACACCTTTCCCCACTCACAAAAATTGATTCAAGATGGATAAAGGACTTAAATTTAAGGCATGAAACAATAAAAATCCTCAAAGAAAGCATAGGAAAAACACTGGAAGATATTGGCCTGGGGAAAGACTTCATGAAGAAGACTGCCATGGCAATTGCAACAACAACAAAAATAAACAAATGAGACTTCATTAAACTGAAAAGCTTCTGTACAGCTAAGGAGACAATAACCAAAGCAAAGAGACAACCTACACAATGGGAAAGGATATTTGCATATTTTCAATCAGACAAAAGCTTGATAACTAGGATCTATAGAGAACTCAAATTAATCCACATGAAAAAAGCCAACAATCCCATATATCAATAGGCAAGAGACATGAATAGAACTTTCTCTAAAGACGACAGACGAATGGCTAACAAACACATGAAAAAATGTTCATCATCTCTATATATTAGAGAAATGCAAATCAAAACAACCCTGAGATATCATCTAACCCCAGTAAGAATGGCCCACATCACAAAATCTCAAAACTGCAGATGCTGGTGTGGATGTGGAGAGAAGGGAACACTTTTACACTGCTGGTGGGACTGCAAACTAGTACAACCTTTGTGGAAGGAAGTATGGAGAAACCTCAAAGCACTCAAGCTAGACCTCCCATTTGATCCTGCAATCCCATTACTGGGCATCTACCCAGAAGGAAAGAAATCCTTTTATCATAAGGACACTTGTACTAGACTGTTTATTGCAGCTCAATTTACAATCGCCAAAATGTGGAAACAGCCTAAATGCCCACCAACCCAGGAATGGATTAACAAGCTGTGGTATATGTATACCATGGAATAGTATTCAGCCATTAAAAAAAATGGAGACTTTACATCCTTCGTATTAACCTGGATGGAAGTGGAAGACATTACTCTTAGTAAAGCATCACAAGAATGGAGAAGCATGAATCCTATGTACTCAATTTTGATATGAGGACAATTAATGACAATTATGGTTATGGGGGGGAACAGAAAGAGGGAAGGAGGGAGGGGGTGGGGCCTTGGTGTGTGTCACACTTTAAGGGGGCAAGACATGATTGCAAGAGGGACTTTACCTAACAATTGCAATCAGTGTAACCTGGCTTATTGTACCCTCAATGAATCCCCAACAATAAAAAAAAAAAAATTAAAAAAAAAAAGAATTTAAAGAATATAATTATAGACACTTACATGTAATAACATGTTATAATAATGATTATTTGACTGCCTTTTATAATTTCATATAACAAAAGCACTTTAGTTCTTATAGAAGCTTTATATATATTTATACATATATGCAAATTATATATCATTACATATTCATATATATTTTATTATATATGTATATATACATATATAGAAAATAAAAATTTGCTTTGTGCTGTTGTGTTTTATTTCATTTTTTGATTTCCCATACTCTCTTTCACTCTAGAGTCTTGTAGCTCTTGGTTTTGTTTTTTTACTGTTTTTTTTGCTCATGTCATTCTCCTTTCCATCAACTATCTTTGTAAATTCTCAAGGAACTAGTGTCTAGAATGTATAAAAGTCTACTCAAAACCAAACACTAAAAACAAAAATGATCCTATTAGAAAATGAGGGAAAGACCTGAATGGACATTTCACTGATAAATAAATATGGATGGAAAATAAACACGTAAAAAGATATTCAACATTAGTAGAGAAATGCACATAAAAACTATAATGAGTTATCACTATACATCCATCAGAATGACTAAAATTAAAAAATAAAACAGTGACAACACTAAAAGCTGACAAGGAAGCAGAGAAACTGGGTCTCTCATATTATTGCTGGTGAAAATATGAAATGATATAGTTATTCTAGAAAACAATTGAGGAGTTTCTTCTAAAATCAAACATGCAATCACCATATGACCTAGTAATTATACTCTTGGGCATTGTCCTAAAAAAAAAAAGGAAACTTATGTTCACACAAAAACCTGTACATGAATGCAATAAGCAAAAACTGGAAACAACTCAAATGGCAGAAATTGGTGAATATTAAACAAACTATGATGTATTCATGCCATGAAATACTACTCAACAATAAAAAGGAATGAACTGTCAATATTCAATATTCACAACTCTGATGTATCTCAATATGCTGACTGAAAAAAACTCAAAAGATTATAGACTGTATTATTTCTTTTATATAGTGTTATTGAAATAAAATGATAGATATTAAAAAGAGATTATTGGTTTCCAGAAATTAGAAATTGGGAAAGGGATGATCTATATAGTGGTGCCACAGGGTAGCCTTGTGGTAACGAGCGTGTTCTTTAATATATCTTGATTGTGGTATTTGTTGCATAGCGCCACATGGATAAAGTTGTATATATATATATATACACTTAAAGGCACACAAGTGAATGCCTAGCTGGCGAAATCTGAATACGCTCTGTGAAGTATAATGACAATTTCCCAGTTTTGATATTGTGCTATAGTTATGCATGGTGTCAACATTGGGGAGGGCAGAGTGAAGTTTGCATAAGAAATCCCTGTATATTTCTTTGCAACTTCTGGTAAATCTGTAACTATTGCAAAATAACATTTTGAAAATGTAGCATCACACCTTTAATGATCCATAGGCCCTCAGTGTCCTGAAGGCCAGTGCAGATTAGATCTTCACCAGACCTAATCAAGAGATAAGTCATAAATTATTAAGTCCCCCACTCAAGGTACAAAGAAGGGTTTAATGCTAATACACAGAAATACAATCCATTTCTATCATATGGGAACATGCATCATTTATTGAACAAAGTGTCATGATGATTTAGGCCATGTTCTATATGTCCTACTTTATAAGGTACCATGTTTCAGGTCGTTTATCATCAAAATGCCTATAGGGGAGGGACTGGTGTTTTAGAACTTATGGTGATTCGTGAGTATAACTTGACAAAGCCTGAGACTTAATTGGGTTTTAAAACTGGGAACTGTGCCTCCCAACTCAAATAATACCAGACAGACCAATATTAATTGAATATTTATTGAGTGCTTACATTTGTCTGGCACTGAGATGAGCATACTCTACTGACTTTCCTCAAAAGTAAATTAGGACAAATAAAGCTGCTTTACACGGTTACTTATGGCGGCATTAAAATGGGGATATTTAAAATTGTTTGCTGAGTGTCACAGTTTTATGAATAATTGGTCGTTGTATTATTATAAATAGTTAAATAGCTATTTATTTATATAGCTCCAAATGATAAGTATATGTTTAGATATCAAGTTCTATAAACAGATAAGTAGACCGAAGCAAGAATCTCTGAGTGCATATTTGTGTGACGGTGTGAATGATCTCCTTGTATTTAATCTGGTCTTAAATAAATCCATCCTGTAATTGCTGCCCTAGTCATGTTTCTAAAGCACATCAGATTGTGTACCTTTAGCTGAACAGTCCTTCAGAGAACCTTCTAGCTGCAGGTGAAATCCAAGGCCTTAACACACAAGAGCCTACACAGTATGCCATCTTCTCATGCCTCTCGCCTTTCTTATCCGCTGTCCCCACCAGGAACACTTCTCTCTAGGCATAAAATAACTTGTACTTCTGCAAACAAATCATGCAATTCCATGCCTACAACTTGTTCCCACGTCCTGGAATAGTCTCATAAAATCCACTGTAACTATGTCTCTTCCACCCATAACTATTAATAGTATTATTTTTTGTGTGCTCGTAGAATGTTGTTGAAAACCTTATTTCTCTCTACTCTAGGTCAGAATTTGGTACCCTTGGCTTGTGTTCTTATTATAAATCCATATAGATAATTCTCTGTAAGCAATTACATCCTTTATTGTCCCTGTCAGTTTTTTTCTCAGCTTCTGACTCACTACTCCCTTGCTCTTTGAGGGGGAGGCTTATGCTTGTTATTTATAAATTCCTTGTGCCTAACAGCTTGCAGATACACAAATGAATGACTGAATACCACAACATTTATCTGACTGTTATTTAGTCATTAAATCACTGTGTGCATATTTGAAACTCAGGCAGTATCCAGACTAAAAAAGTTTTATATCTAACAGTGAATGCTGGCATGTGTTATAATCCACACACACACACTCTAATGGAACAAAATAGGATAATCCTAAATACATATTCTTATTTGTTGAGTGCTCAGTGTACAATAAAAGTTATACATCTCAGAATAAAATATTGGTTGCTTAATCTAGAAGACTAGTCACATGATCAGTGGTATTTTTGGTTTATCTGTATAATTTGTTTTCTGTTATTTCTTTCTTAATTTCAACAGAAATGCTAGAGTTAAAAACAAAAAAAAGCAATTTGTGGGATTCCTTGGGAGTATTTCAAAGTTGAATATCTTCGGAGATGTCAAACTGATAAAAAGTAGTAGAGTGGCAAGGGGGATAGAACTTGGGAGAATCTTTTCTGTTCATACAAGGCATGTACTCTGAAACTGCTGTTCTTTTTTTTTTAACGTATTATGGGAGTTCAAATATTTTTGGTTACATAGATGACTTTTATGAGGTTTAAGTTTTGTTTACTAGTGGAGGTGTCTCCCACATAGTGTCCACTGTTCTCATTAGGTAGACTTCCCCCAATCTCCTCCTTCCTCCTTTGCCCTGCTTGATTTCCACTAAGTTTATTTCCCTCTG
Organism: Nycticebus coucang; assembly: GCF_027406575.1. Classification (NCBI taxonomy): domain Eukaryota; kingdom Metazoa; phylum Chordata; class Mammalia; order Primates; family Lorisidae; genus Nycticebus; species Nycticebus coucang. The sequence continues at coordinate 33,745,811 of NC_069804.1, read as the reverse complement.
AGCATGTGACTGCTCTTTAGTTAGTTCCTGCTGTCCTTTAATGTGGGCACAGGAACTCTAAGTTCAGTGGGTGTCTGAGGACAGATTCCTAAGAAAGTGAATGGTTGGGTTGGACTACTTTGAAGACAAGTTTTAGCTTGGGCATGAGCTATTGTTGGAGGTTTATTGAAAGGAACATAGAACGGAATGTCCATTGCAGAGTATTCAGTTTCAGGTCCCTCTCTGAGCTCATCTTCCACCCTGAGGGCTGGCCACAATGATTGGAAATCTTGCATCAGTTTAATCTGGGATAGGACTCATTTATAAAAAGAAAGTTAGTTGCTGGGCAAATATGCGTGCACAAGCATGGAACTCCATTACATATTTGTTCAAACTCAAAGTGACAAATGTTTATTGAATGACTCAAACATGGAATTGAAGGGTCTTTTAAAACAAAAAAAGTATCTTCAGAGTCAATCTAAAAGCCTATTTATATTTATTCATATTTATTATTTTTGCACTAAAATGTATATAAGCATTTTACTGAGCAGCGAATATAAACTGTATTTTATACATTGGTTAACATATTATTCATATAGAAATGAACTTTCAAGTGTTTCTGTCCTGAAACCTTCCAATTTCCAGAGCTTTTACAGAATTCCATAGATCTGGTATGAATAGGCATTTTATGAGAAAAACTAGCTTTAGTGATAATATTGATTTGCTGGCATAGTAGGCCCCTGGCCCAATTTTAAAATGAAACTAAGGTTTTGAAAACCAATATAACTTTTGTACCTTTTTCTTGAATGTTTTATCTTCCAGTACATTTGTTAAAAAAGGTTTTTATGTGACATTATGACAATCTATTTTGACTTCGAAAATTTTAGCCAAAGGAAAAGCACGAAACAGCCTTTTCCCATGGCAATTTTTATGATGACAGCTTCATGATTAAATTACTTTTAATGATGATGTACATTATTGTATTGTCTTCAAATAAAATAGGTTATATAATCAAGTTTTGATCTTCATATACCAAAAGCGAAGAATTACCCAGTTAGAAAACCATCCAGACTTCACATAATACAATGTGCCTAAAATTAAGTTTCCAGGCATTCTTCTTCCTGGGGCTCATATTGTAGAAATGGGGTGTGCAATTTTGAAAATTGAAAATATAGACTCTACATAACAAATGGGAGAGAGTTGACTTGTCTTCTGCGACAGCTAGAGATCAAGTTCTACCAATAAGCAATTAATTTTCATATATCTATTATCTATTACAATTATTGATAATGGTAACAGTGACAGTAGGATAGCATTTCATATATATAATTTGTCTTATAAAAACTGTGGTGAAGGAATACGTTCCCATTCCCATTTGACATATGGGGTAAATGAGTCTATATTATTTGAAATACAACAATCAGTTTTATTATCTCTATTACTGGATTGCATCCTTTTGGATATTGAAAATCACATTACATATGTGTTTATGTTCTCACAGATTTTAGAATATTACCTTGTACTAGGAAGTAGTTCAATAAATGTATGTTGAATTAATCAACTCATATCCAAAACTGATGGAAATAATAGCCAGTTATCTCTGATTATTTCTTTGTTTCCAACTACATGATAGTGACATATAATTTTTTGGAAATAATATGGTATAAATATGATAAGTGCTAAAGGTGATAGATAAATACCCTGATTACTATTATATGATTATTTACATATTATATGCCTATATAGAAATATCTCACACACCTTATAAATGTTAATATATACAACTATTGTGTACACATGATAATTAACAAATTTTTTAAAAATAATAATATGTAAAAAGAATATCAGGGAACCTTAAAAAATAGAATTATAAGCACATATCCCTACAGTTCTAAAAATGACATATATTATTGATTCAGCCTGCATCCAAGATGTATAATTCATTTAAATTTTGCATGTGTGTTTCAACTGTGCATATTAACATACGTTCTCATATATAAATTCCATTTTGGAATTTTTTTTAAGTTTGTATAAATTTATGGAGTACAGGTATAATTTTGTTACATGCATAGATTGTGTAGTGTTCTAAACATGATTTTCAGGGTACCAATAACCCAAATAACATAGATTGTATCCGTTGGGCACTTATACTAAACAAAAACATAGCCTTTCTAATAGAAGTATGAACAGGATACTACATGAAGAATTTGACAATTATATTTCCAATTGCAAGAAACCATTACATTTGTATACATATACTGTGCAGGTACTTTTATCAGATACTATAATTAAATCGTTATAAATATTCAAATATTTTTGTATCTGCTACAGTTACATTTGTTTCAGAGTAGTTTCAAATTTAAATTCCCACTGGGAAAAAAGGGAATAAGAAATTTGTACATAGAAGTAAAAAAGAACATCTACCCTTTAATTCTATAGTTAGAATTCATTTGGACCCGTTTTAGAGACTATGTTTGTCTTTAAAATAAAATTCAACCTTTTGTTATGTATGTGAGTGTGTGTCTGTACACAGAGGTCCAATATTATGATTTGTAATATAATGATATTGTCCAATTAGTTAACTTCAGAGATGTGAACTATATTTTTTTCATTACAAGATATGATTTCAACATTCTCTTGAATTTATTATTGTAATATTTGTCCCTAAAATAAAAATAACATATTTCTTAGATAGTTTAAAGTCAGCAAGATTATTGTTATATAAACTGGAATTTAAATGGAAGGTTTTCAATGTATTAGGATATATTTCCCCCTCTGGCTTAAACTTAAAAACTGATGATATTTTAATCTCAGCACATTTAATATGTCTAAACAATGCTTATTAGCTATAAAACCTGTGTATCTAATTTACGGGGCCAAGACGTTCAATATTTGAAATGAAATCGCCACATATTACTAGGCATTAGTCAGAAATAATATCTTACAACATCTGCGACTTTCTCTGTTCTGAGTTAGGTGTCTATTTCTTATTAGTACTCAACCGATGAGTACAAATATACATGCAGCTTGGGAGAGCAGAGCATTCATTTCATTGACTGCATTACTAGTATCATTTTTGACATCTTATTCATTGGGATAGTGTCATTGAATGTTAATTGGAATGAATGGGCATGCTTTCACTTTCTTAATGAATTGACTCATGGAATAAAATCGAGCATGTCCGTTATGCTTTGAAGAGCAAGAATCTTGCTTTTACAAAAGGGTAAAATGACCAAAGAAGGTAAAATGACCACTGTCGTGGGTATTTTGTTGAACAAGAATTAAAGTCTTCTTTTAGATGAGTGCAAACTGGTTAACCATGCCAGGACCCATGCATCCACTCACCACTTATTAATCATCAATCACCAGGCACTTAGAATGTATATGTAACAGTAGTCACTGTGTAAGTAAACCCACAGCCTCTTGTAAAACACTGACCTGTAAACAAGTGGATACAGGGCAAGAATTAAGTACAATAAAGGAAAATCAGGTACAATATTCTGGGAATTAAGAGGTAGGAATGTAGTACAACTCTCTTGCTCAGAAGATACATTATATGACCTAGCAACATTTTTCAAATCATTTAGGAACATCTTCATTCATACATACATACACACAGTCATATACATGCTGAATTTTAAATATCACAGTAAATGTTAAGGATAAAAATTTGAAGAAAACATAATTCCTGTCCCCTAAAAGAGAAGGAGAAAATTATTCAAATAACACATGTAGGATGTGATGAGATTGCAGGGTTTATACAAGTGGAGCCAGCATGTGACTCCTCCTGGTCTGGGAAGAGATCCAAGAAGACTTCAAAAGGTGGAATGAATTGGGCTGAGACTTAATGGAGGAAGATAATTTGCCATATTAAGACAGAGGGTACAAATGTTTAAAGATGCAGAGCAAGTTAAATGTAGTGTATTTAGCAAATTTGATAGGTGTGTATTAATCAGATCATAAACCCAATGATATGGTATGGCTGGAAATATAAGTTGGAGTCAGATCATGAAGAGCAGATCAATAAACTATAGGCCACACTAAAGAGTTTGAAAATCAGTCAATAACTTTGAAAGGGAAATTAATACAACCCGATATTTATGTTTTAGGCCTTAAGATACAGAGAGGACACTAAGACGATATTGATGGATCATGAATTGGATAAGGAAGTGGGAGTATAACTCCCTTGCAGTAGTTATAAAATGAGCTTTGATGGGAATTATCTGATAGTATCAAGACCGATTCCTGGGTACCACCCTCAGTAGATATGAGGTTAGTGAAGCTTTATAATAATTTACATTCATATAAGTTCCCAAGTTGATGCTGGTATTCCTGGTTTAAAGACCACACATCTGGAACCCCTGACTTGGACCAGTAGTTCTAGGCTGCAAACTAGAATCACATAGTGAACATTTAAAATTATACATGACGAGGGTCTGATTTAAATTAGAAGGTAAAAGCACACTGGGTGCAGATTGTGTTGTGAACCCCTGTTCTAAAGACAGGTGTAAAAGGTTGAGGTTATATCCCAAATGAGTGCTATATCTCGGCATTAGGAATGGAAAAGACAGAGTGCAACAAGAGATATTCAGATACTTAATTAGTAAAATTTAGTAATAGAATTGGCCAAGTAATGAAGAGAGAAAAGTAGTAAAGAGAAAATCATCGCTGTGGACTCCCTGATTTCTGGTTAGGGTAGATCCAGATTTATACATACACACACACACCTTTTGAAGGCCTAGTGAATTATTTAAGTAATCTAATTTAGGATTAGTAATCTGAATTTATGATTAAAGTTTAAATACAAAGATTAGATGTAATATTTTGCAGTTTTGATGTAGCCAAAATTATGATTTAGGAAGGTTGTACAGTTAAGAATTCAGCTCATGGAAATACTACTTACATACATAATAACTTCATCATAGTGTGATATCCAGCAGGAGAGGTTCTTTATAAAATCTACAGGCTAGATTTGAAATGTAAGACAGACTTTATAATAATACAATAGTAATCCATCTATGTAGAACAGCCCATTTCTTGGAGTAGGAGGTAGAGATACCATAGTTTGTTTACTGAGGCTAAAACAGAATAGGACACAGCGGCCTCTAATAAGAAAGAGCAATTAGAATATAACATTTGCAGTTCCTTTGTAAAAGACTATTCTTGTTAGCTGAAATAAAGCTCTCTGCCTTGATTATAGTTATCATCTTGTGAAAATACTGAATGCATTAAGATTCCTAAAGGAAATTAGAAGTTGGGTAAAATTCACATTCACTTACAAATTCCTTGCACTGAACGACACTGATTACTAAAAATGAATATACGAAAATCGCATTCATTGAAAGAGATTACTACAGGTGACAAGTTAAAGTAGCCTTAACTTGCAAATTGGAAAATATTTTTTCCCTACTGTAGATGTATGTCAACTCCGTGGCCTGTACAGGTCGTGTGTTAACTGGACCCTGCTTATTGCTGCCACCTCTTCATCACTCATCTCGTCACCTCCTGCTCCCATCCTTCTGGCCAAATTTCCTATATTCAGGCCTCCAAATTACTATGCTTTTGTGTTGTCAAGAAATGTTCCTGAAATGGCCTTTACTTTACCCCTCTTCTCCTTTACCAAGCACTTTATGGAAGCCTTGTTTTCTCTTTGTCGCCAAACAAAATAATTTCTAAACTCTCTTCTCAGTCTTTCTTCACTCCGCCAAAGAATGCCAGGTCCATTTCAAAGTGTTCTCAGGACATAACTCCATCCAAATACACAATATATTTCACTATATTTTGTCAACTTATTTACTTTAATATTAAATGACAAATACCATGGTACGTTTAGTTTATCAATATTATGGTGGTAGTGTTACTTGATTGTCATGTTTCCCGACTCTCTCCTATACCTAGAGATGAGCACAGGGCTTGGCACATAAAGTTATTAAGAATAAACAAATGAATATTTCGAAGCTTTTAAGGAACAGAGTTCATTCAAACACTGATCACAGTTAATTATCCTGTTGGTTATTGTTCTAGTAGCAAGAAAATGATGTGTGTGTATGTGTGTATGTGTGTGTGTCTCAAAAAAGAGAGAGTTCTCTCAATTCAAGTAGAAAAGAATACAAATGGAGTATAAGGAGTGTATTATTTTGTTAGGGCTGCCATAATAAAGGACCGCAACAGGATCGATGTCTTAAAGCACAGAAACTTATTTTCTCACAGCTTTGGAGGCTGAAGTCCAAGATCAGGGTATCATCAGTTTTGATTTCCCAGGGCCCTCTCTGCTTGGCTTGCAGAGGCTGCCTTCTCCACAAGTCTTTCCTCTGTTCCGCTCTATGCTCTAATCCCTTCTTGTAAACACACTAGTCAGATTGGATTAGAGCCCATCATAATGACCTCACTTAACCCTAATTACCTCTTTAAAGACCCTGTCTCCAAATACAGCCACATTCTGATGTAATGGGGGGTATGACTTTAACAAATTATGGGAGACACAATTCAGCCTATAAAAAGGAGCCATGTCAAGAAACGTTTTTAAGCAAAAAGGATTGAACAAAAGAATAAATACCTGAGTGGCATATGAGGAAGAAGAAAATAACTCAGGGCTTTGCCATTCTTTTCCCACTCTGCTCTGACCCAATTGGATCCCTGGGAAATGGCTTTCCCATTCCCACTGCTACTAGGATTTAGTTACTTGAGAGTCTGTTTTTACCCTGAATTAATGAGGACTGCTGATAGAGTTATTGTAGTGCAGACTGATCCTTTGTGGGAAGTACAATAGCAATTTGTAACCAAAAAACCTAGAAGACTAAAAGAACTATGGGAGAGTAAAGAGAAGGTGATTAGGAAAGAGCAAGGGGACTTTACCTCTTTCATGTTTACATGGATGGATGGAGCTGGAACATATTCTTCTTAGTAAAGTGTCTCAAGAATGGAAGAAAAAGTACCCAATGTACTCACCCTTATTATGAAACTAATGTAGGACCTTCACATGAAAGCTATAACCCAGTTACAACCTAAGAATAGGGAGAAGGGGAAAGGGAGGGGAGGAAAAGGGAGGGGAGGGAGGGGGATTAATGGGATTACACCTGTGGTGCATCTTACAAGGGTATATGTGAATCTTAGTAAATGTGGAATGTAAAGGTCTTAGCAAAATAACTAAGAAAATGCCAGGAAAGCTATGTTAACTAGTGTGATGAAAATGTGTCAAATGGTCTATGAACCAAGTGTATGGTGCCCCATGATCATACTAATGTACACAGCTATGATTTAATTAATAAATAAATAAATAAGGAAAGAGCAAGGGGCTTGATGGGTGGGGAAAATGAGAAGTTAAGTTATGCATTACTAGGATTGAAGATTTTAAAAGACTGTAGAGAGATATCCCTAAAGGAAAGCAGGTATTTTGGTCTACAGTTTTGCTATTTCAACAGCACAGCACCCTAGTAAATAACAAGGTCATAGGTCATCAACTGGAAAGAACCTGCAAAATATTTTTCATCCCCTCATGTCACAGATATGGAAAGTGAGACTCAAGTTTTTATAGTTAGATACAAAACTAAAACTCTGCTGGATCCCAATTGATTTTCATATCCTACCATACTGTTCTATAACCGTATAGTTAGAACAATTGTATGGCATCAGAAAGTGAAGGTAATATCTCATATTACCTCCACAATCCCAAAAGCACCATAAAAATTAATAAATTCACTCAATTGCACCTTTATGATCCAACAATCATTTACATATACCTAGTATATGTGTTTATACTTATATATGTATGTATAGAGTGATGGATTACACATGTAAATATATGTAATATGTAATATATATTTATAAATGTCACATCTATTTATAATAAAAAATTATCTCTAGCAATCATCTATGTACCAATGTTATATATATGCAAAAAACCCCACAACAAACAGTATGAGAAAAGATAAGGGAAATAATAAGTCAAAACCCTCACTCCCAGACGTAAAAGAGGTAAATTTCAAAAGTTCATCATAACGACTCCTATATTTGTTCTGTTTTTAGATTTTAAAATTTAAACGGGTACAAATGATTTTGTTACATGGAAGTCAGGGGTTTGGGTGTGTCCCTTACCAGAATAGTGCTCATGTACCCAATCGATAAGTTTTTATCTCATACCTTCCCTCCAAACCTCCCTGCTTCTTGGGTTCCAGTGTTCTTTATACCTTTGTGCCTATGTGTGCCCATCATTTAGTGCCCACTTAGTAGTGAGAACACGGTGCTAAAATGCCTTATTTTTCTAGAAAAGGCCATCTTCCTTCTCACCTGTGCATTTGCCAATTTCCCAAATGTTTGTCCTTTCCCCCTCTTTCGGCTTAGTAAATTCCTACGTTTTTCCCTAAAGACCTATGGCCTGACGTGAGCAGAATTGAGTGTAGTGCCATTGGCGCCCTGCACATAGCTCCAAAACAGAAGTTTTCCTGTTGTAGAAATTATTTAGTTAGTATGATTTGCTATCATTTATTACCCTTTACTATCATATTCCTATTCACAAAAGGCAAAATGTAACTAGTTGGATAACAAGAAATGTTGGTGCAATGTTGAGCAAGAAATGTTTATGAAGTGACTATTGTGATTCATATAGAGTGTTAGACTTACTGGAATAAATAATTTATACTTTTGAGTCATATCTCCAGTCTCAGCAATAATACTGGAGAATAGGCTGTGATATAAGCAATGCAAATCATAGAAATATTCCACTGTATACATAGGCATTGAGTATTCAATGATATTAAATAAATGTTCCATTCATATAGATTACTTTTGTAAATAATGAAATGTATTCCATTTTAATGAGATTTTCTTTTCTTTTTTTTTATTGTTGAGGATTCATTGAGGGTACAATAAGCCAGGTTACACTGATTGCAATTGTTAGGTAAAGTCCCTCTTGCAATCATGTCTTGCCCCCATAAAGTGATTTTCATAACATAAATTATGCTTTGTTAAGCTCAGCCTAATAAATTACAATACTCACCTAGCGTTCAGCTGTATGCTAAAGATATATGAAAATGAAAAGCAAAATATGACCAGATGGTGATAAGATTTTTAACTTAGTCATCATATCTTTTTATTAAACTTTTAAAATATTTCATTAACGTCATTCTTTAAAAAATTTAGCTCTAAAAATTAAATCTTTCAAAGTTTTGACTTGCAGGCAAGGCACATAGCCAAAATAAAATTTTTGCCATTATTAACAGTGGCTGTATCTAGGATGAAATTATATCCTGGATTACTTTAATATTCTTATTTATACATGTGTGAGTTTTTTCAAAGTTTCTCCATTGAGCATTTTATTATGAAAGTATTAACTATTTTACATTTTTTACTCTGAGTTTAAAAGGGGAAGATAGACTTCAGTGTAGACAAATATTTTTAAATATTTGTTTTAGAAATTCCTAGTCCTACTTCCTTTAAAAACCTGATGACCTCTACTCTTAATGGATTTGACATGTACCCTTGCAATATGCACCATAGGTGAGGTCCCACCAATTACCCTCCCACTACCCAACCTCCCCACTCCTCCCCTTTCCCCTCCTAATGTCTTAACACAATAATTAAGTAAGTGAGGTGAAGGCTATGTTAACCAGTTTGATGTAAGCATTCCAAATTGAATATTAAATTAGCACATTGTACCCCATAAATGTATTAATGTACACAGTTAAGATTTAATTAAAAAAATTAAGAGGAAACCCCCAGAACCCCCAAATATTGATAGATATAAAATGAAAAAAAAATGATAACTTTTCCCATAGAAGCACTGAATGCTATTTCTTGGTATACAACATGTATGTGGTCTGTCTGTCTGTGGTACTGAGCATGTATTTCAAATCAGCTGGCCTATTTCTATCTCTTATGAATTCTCTGACAAAAAGATCATGTCTTACATATCTTTGTTTCTCTTACACGAAAACAGATCTCAAATTCTATATAAAATATTGACTTGAGAGTTAAGATGACACAATAAGGAAAGATTTTGGAAAGAAAATTTACCCGTAGTCCAGGCCAGACTCATAGAGAAATTACTTCAAAATGAGCCAGGAATTCAACATGGAGAATCTATGCTCCCTGGTGGTCTAGTGGTTAGGATTCATTGCCCCCCCCCCACAAAGAGAATCAAAATTATTTGGTAATAAGTGGCTGGTATACTGTAGGAGACAAGGAAAAGGAAGTGGTGATAGCAGTCACCATGGTAGTTATTCCCAAAGAGAGTTCAAGGGAACATTTGTTATTCAATGCAACCCCCTCTGTTTCTCCCTGTGCTCCTTCCCCACAGAGATTTCTGTAGTCAAATAACTTTGAGGAATGCTGCTTACTAAATCTTTTCCTTGAAGATTAACAGTGTAATTAATGCATATTCAAGATACTTTGGAATCCTGCAGAAAAGAACAAGTTCTTAATTTTTAAACTAGTTTTCTGAACTCATTTTACCATGGAACTTCCTTAACATACAGTCAATACTTAATAGATCTGACATGTACCCTTGCAATATGCACCATAGGTGTGATCCACCATTCATAAAAAAAAATAAAAATACATAAATAATAGACTAAAAAAAAAAACATACAGTCAATAAAGCCTTCTTTTTCTGAAGTTTTATGAAGCACATTTTGTGACTCTTACAAAATAGCTAATCTTCCTGAGTAATTGGTGAGATGATGAAAACACTAACAGAAGCAGAGAATCCAGGAATAGGATCAAAGTTGGAGAGGGCAATAGGCAGAGGGTCATTTATTTTAAAATATTAAGTTAGAATTGTTGATGAGATATGAGGGTGGGTGTACAATACAGGCTTTTGTGATGGAGGGCTCAGGGCGAAGAGTTAGACCTAGGAAGAAATACTTGGGAATCATTTACAAATAACAGGGATATGACAGTTGAAATTACAGAGAATAAGATTCCTAAGGGAGGAAATATGCTATCAATAAAGAGTTAGAGAACCCTGGGAAAGTATGACTGTGTGAATCTCATTTAATTTTCAGAACCAGATCCCAAGGAAAGAAGAATTCCCATTTTTGAGATGAAAAAAAAAAAAGAAAGTACAGAGTTTAAGTAACTTTCTCAAGGTCGTGTAACCAGGAAGTGTCAGACGTGAGATTTTGAACCCTGCTCTAAAATTTGCTCCTGAGTTGGAGTGTCTGAGCATATGCATGTATACAGGATGTCCCAAAAGTCACTCCTGACTTTGGGACATCATACATAGAGACTATGGGAAAGTCATCATACGTAGAGACTATGGGAAATTGTAGCGAAATGTGTTTTTATTTACAAACTATTCATTACAAAAATTTACAAAGTATTTACCAAATATTCTCTACATGTTGGGCACCTCTTTGTAAAATGCCGTAATGGGTATATTGTAAATAAAAGTACATTTATCTATAATTCTCCATGGTTCCATGTATAAGGACTTTATGGGCAACTTTTGAAGCGTATTTTATATGTAAATAATATATTTTTACAATATTAAAAATGTTTTTGTAGAGGTACAATAACCATATAATTTTATAAGACTGCTTGTGTAATTGATGTTTTTCTTTGGCGTGTAACATATGTTTAATTCTTAGCCTGAGAGAAAGGTACAATCCATTATTTTTGCAAACAGTGCCCTCATTCGTGGGAGATGGTTCATCCTAAACCAGGTTGATCTCTGCACAATACTGGCTCCCTGAAAATGAGTCCAGGCAATTGCTTGTGCTATATTGAATTTGGTTTGAAATGATGGGGATAAAATTAAAAAGTATAAAATAAAACAATCAATTTCCTTCCATTATTATTTCATTCTTTTTCACTTTAGGTATATGAAATCCCATTTTTAAAAACACACGGAAAATGCATTTTCAAGATGAATACATCACATAATTTAAGCAATTATTTCAGATGACTTTTTGTAGGGCTAAAAAAAGTTTTATAAAATTAAGATTTTATTTTGCTTTTGTTTGGTCTAGATTCTTTATTAATTGTATAATAAATGTATTTCATTTTTGTAATACAGACTTCATATGTAAAGACTCATGTCAGTTCTCAGCAAAACATCATTTTTGTAAAAGTGTGTCAGTGTGTTCTTTGATTGCTATTTTGATAGCTATAACTAAGAGCGTAATGTAAATATGTGCACATACTTTATACAAAGAGCTATGAAGTGAGAGCAAGATCTAATGTATAATATTTCATCCATTAAATTCCAGCTTTCCACCAGGAAATGACACAAACCCAGGGACATTAGGTTAGCACAGAGGGAAACTTCACACATGCACACTTCAAGACATATCAGCCTTCTGTATCAGTATTCAACAAAGGCAAAATAATGCACACCATTGAATCAGAACTCCCTGTCTCCCTTTTCTGGCTCCCTTTGAACTATCAAAATGCAATAGATTTTCTTTTCCTCCTTTGTACCTCAATTGTTTTACCTGCCACTCTTCATATTATAAGCATTCACTTTCCCCTTGTTTTATCTCTCTCTCTCTCTCTTTTTTTTTTTTTCTTTTACAGCACAGAGGTAAGAGCGGCCATGACTTATAGGCTTAATCAATTGAAGGACAGATTATGAACAAATCAAATCCACTGTTTTCTTTATAGAAGCAGCTGCAGAGAGTTTCTCTTTTTTTCCTTCTTCAATGTAGGTACTAAGAAAGAAAATAACATGGCTTCAAGGTCTAGAGCTAAGAGAAACATACAAGTCGCAGAGGAACGGGGAAAGCACAGAAATAATAGATTTTGAGCAGAATGATGAAAGCCACAGGTCGTTTGGTGACGACAGAAAATAGACAGTAGGGTTGGGTGTCTGGGTAGGCATTTGGGAGGCTGGTGGAGCCCTAGTACAAACTCTAGTCTCTGTTATCTCAGCACATGCTCGTGTGGTGCTGCTGAGTTTTGGATAATTGCCTACCCCAAACCTAAAAATAACCAAGCCTCATTCTTTTGCAGTGGAAGCCAGAGGCACAGCTGTGTGGGGACTGGCTATCTTTTTCCTTGGCTTTGACAAATAGCTGAGAGTTGGTGGGCTTGAGTGTGCACCTGCCAAGATAGCAAGTGCTGAGTTGAGTTGTCAGCACTGCTGAAGGTAATTTCCGACTTTCATTCCAATGGAATACCGGACCATAGGAAAATGTTCTCCTTTCTTAACTCACTGTCCTTGACCATGAATATATACATTTATATGTATTTCTCTAGCCTTGTGAGTGATGGACACCAAAGGCAATTTTAAAAATATTACCGAAGCAATAAATCCCCCATTTAAGTGCCTAACTAGAATTTTATTTCCTCATTAAATTTAATAGAATTAAAAAGATGTATAAAATACTTTTTAAATCACTAAGGAAATAGTGTTTTCATTCCTACAGAAATGTAGATACACTCTTGGTCCTTACATCACTGTTAAAAATGTCACCTGTACATTGGGTGGCTTATAGGATAATCAAATTAAAAGTAGAATTTGCATTGCATACATTTTTGTAGAAAAGCGCATTCTTAATTTCTTTTAACAACAGTATAAATTAAACACTGGATTTATGTGAAAGTCCTTCTTTAGATGCTTATTGTTAGCCTTATAAAATTATTTTAATCCCCAAAATTGGTTTTCTATAGGCTTATTTTTCTTGATAAGGTCCTTTTTCTTACAAAGTGGTCATATGAATTAAAATGTAAATATTAATTAATTGCTGCATCTTGTAAATGTATTAGGATAGAACTAATCTCTTTATGCAAATTTTAAAGATATTCATTCTGTAATACCAGTTATGAGTTTTTTTTCCTATCTCCCTTTTGTCTTGCTAATATTGGCATGTGATTGAATAACTGCTTCGCTTCATACATTTGCCAATTTGACGAAGAATCAGAAATCAGCAAATTGTTTAATTTGCTTTTAAACCATTTTACTGTAAAAAAAAATGGCAGCATATCTTAACAAATTAAAAATAAGTATAGTGCTCGTTTTTTGTGACTCTATCAAAGATGTGATTTCTGTTTTGGATCAAGTTCAGGGTTTTGTTGTGTGATTATTTTTTCCCTTTTGCTGCAATATATTTTGGGGTATGGTTTGCTGACAATATTTTCCACAGTAATCAGTGGTTTAGCTGTAAATAGAGGGTAATTATTGCATCTGGGGAATACACATTAGAAACAATTGGTATTTCTGCATCATATATAGGTGGAGAAACACTTTACCAGATGAGTATGTATGTATGTATGTCTGTATGTACTTTGCTGGCCAGAAATAGCAGGCAATATGCAAGAAAGTTTATAATTGGGTCGGCAGTCAAAGGCAAGATCTTACAAAGGTTGAATCGAACTAATGTGCTTAGAGATTTTTGTTTGTTTTATTAATGACTTCCACAGAGTATTTTTCAAAACATCTGTAAATTAATGCTCATGGCAAAGGGAAACATTTTTTCAAGCACTTTGATCAGTATAATAGCTCTACAGCGAATAATGATATATAGCAAATTTGGAGCAGCTTTTTGCAACCATATTATGATGGGAGCCTTATATACATTATATGAGTAAATACTTAGGATAAGTCTTTGAGGGAGCCATTAATATTATTATTCCTATTTTATCGATGAGGAATTCTGAGTTAAAGCTACATTTTGAAATCCGAGCTTCCCACTTCCTAGCACTTGCTGTTACCCACCAAAGCATGCTATGTCTCCGGGCTCAGAGATTAACTACAAGGAGGGTTACCAGCTTGTCCCGTAGTTACCTACATTGTAATTACTTTGTTCCAAAAATGAATTGGCTACAGAATGGTACACATTGGCTGATATAGAGAACACTCATGTTTTTAACAGTTTCCTCTGGCCTGAGGTTATAAAGTTACTAGGTTAAATCCAGCTTGCTTGCAGATTTTAATGTCTTTGTTCATTTATCAAAATCAATTGTATCCAGTGATTTTAGATATAAACAAAAGCTATCGGTCATATAACTTCCTCATTGTTCAAAGAGGAAACCGAAAGGCTGAAACCTTAAACACTTTGGTCAGTTTTATTTTTAGTTAATTAAATTATTAGGTCTCTATTTCTTATTCTCAACTAACATATACATAAGCGTAGATCAGGAGTGACAAAAATCTAGTAAAGCAATTTACGCTCAAAAAGGCAAGAAAAAGAGTGAATTTTACTAGCTGATATAACTAAAATATGAAGTAGGACTTACTATAGACACTCCTAGATTCAGGAGCTCAAGTGATGTCACCTAGCCCAATATATCTCTCATGCTTTCTCCTCTATGCTTTTGAAGGATCTCAAGATGGCATCCATGATTAGTACTAGACCTAGATCCTTTCACCTCAATTTCAACAGCAAATAAAAACGCCATTCATTCCAACATAAGACCTGGAATTAGCTCTGATTGACTTTGATGAAATTACCTACACATTTCTGAATCAATCAAAATAGATCTGGATGCAGTGTTCTGATTGGGCAGGTTTTATCATAGCACCAGTCCTGAAACCAGAGACAGGTAAGTTCTACTCAAAACCATCAGAGAAAAGCAGGAGTGGGCAGGCTAAGATAAACATGGTGAGGGAGAAAAAGTTGAAATGGATAACAGGCATAATAAAAGTATAACGCTTTGCATGCCTGAAACTCTATGTATGTGTGGATGTGTACTCAATAACCCTCAAAATCACACAGCAAATATGTGCTGCCAGTAATTACAAATAGATTCCCTTCTGTTGCTACTAAGGATTTCTATAGCCCAGGAATATAATAAAGTATCTTGTTCACAAAGTAGATATTTAGAGGGGAATTAAATTTGTATAAATAGAAGCATGTTTGTTTTCCTTTAAAAACTGTATGGTAAATATGATTATCCCCGAAAGTTTGTTTATTTAATGCTTAGATTTTTTAAGAAGTTATGATGTGCCACCTTCAGAGTAATGAGCAATCAGGGAGAATGCCCAAATGGATTTCTAAGATTGTAAAAGTTTTGCTACATTGATTTGTTGGATTTTTTTGGCTACTGAATCATTTGAGAAACTTTGCACTATCGACTACCTTTTGTTCAGTTTCTAAATGTGGTATATGCATGCAGAATTTCTAAGGTACTGTTTTTAGAGTGACCTTCCTTTTTGTTCAGTTTGTAATTCTGAAGACCAAATTAAATTTCATATTTCAGTATCTAACACTGATGATTCTGATAGTTACATTGAATTCCCCATTTAATAACCAATGAGAGTTACTCTTTTAAAATGTTCATGCTTTCAAAGTACATGTTTATAATTTGATTTTAAATCTGCATGGTCCCATGCTGATCATTTTAGATACCTTCAGGCTATACTCCACTTTTTCTTAACTACTTCTGAAGTCAGCTTTTCTTACTCTGTTACAGTTTTAATGAGGTATAGCCTATGTATTAGAGTATGAAGTATCTCTTAAGGGCAAAACTTAATCATAGCCAGTGCTCCTTATTTCAGGGCTACAGGCTTCAGTCAATTTGGCAATAAAAACTATTTGGTTGTCTGAGGGTGCAGTGACTGACTTTGAGTTAAAATCCTAGCTGCCTGTATCATGTGACCCTAAACATTCTGTTTTTATCTCAGTAGTAGTAACAAATACCTTACATTCAAAGAAAGTTGGGCGGCCCCTGTGGCTCAAGGAGTAGGGCGCCGGTCCCATATGCCGGAGGTGGCCGGTTCAAACCCAGCCCCGGCCAAAAACCACAAAAAAAAAAAAAAAAAAAAAATTAAGAAGCAAGTTAGAAATGAGATTTGGTACTTTTCAGAGAAATGGACCAATCAAATCGCATGTTTTTCATTTCAAAGCAAGCAAATGGATCTTTATCATGGTGGAGTGGTCCAATTTAATTTTCTCTTGTGTGTTGAAACTGTTCTACATGTTTCCATGACTTTGTTTGCAAAGCAAGGATATGCTCTGACAATGTGCTTTAGTTATTGTAAGAGGAAAATTCAAGGTGCAACAGAAAGTGATAATAGTAAGTAGCTTTCATTTTGAGTATTAAAAAAGTGACTGAATCAGTTAGGATTGGGGTTTGGCTGCATGTATCAGAAATCCAGAAATTGGGGTATGTTCAATAAAAGAGATGTATTGTCTTGTCACAGGAAAGAAGCCCAGTTAGAAGTAGTACCCTCTGGCAGAGCAGGGTCGTGATCAGGGACCTAGGAACCGTCCATCTTTCTGTGCAACTTCCAACTTCATTGTTACCTCATTGTCTACTATGGCTGCTGGACCACTTTCCAGGTGGCTGGAAGAACGAATGCAGCATATGGAAAGGGTTTTATCTAAGCTGTGTAGACTCCCTTTGAAAAACGTTCCTCCAAACCCCACTGGATATTTCTTTTTCTTTCTTTTTTTTTTTTTTTTTTTTTTTTACAGCGAACAACTTTATGCATTTTGACACATTGGCTAAACACAGTCCTATAAACAGGGAAAATATATTGTATTTTATATATATTTTATTCAAATTTTTCAATTTGATACAATAATTTGAAACAGATTTCAAGATTTCTGGGAAAATAATATTTTGGTGCATTTGCAACTCCATTTTTAGTCAACATAAATATGTCACCTGCCAATATTCTTATTTTTTTTTATTAAATCATAGCTGTGTACATTGATATGATCATGGGGCATCATTCACTAGCTTCACAGACCGTTCCCTTGTAGTGGACTGTGTCAAAATAATCTAATTCCTTCTTTTATAGACATTGGTGAAAGCTTTATTTAAATCCCTAGTGAAGATACTTTTGATTCAGATTTCTATTCACTGGGGGCATAAATCTATGTCATTAGGTTTCCAGTAAACATGCATGAATCTTAACTCAAGTTTTATACAATTCCAATGTGGAAACTTGGAGAAATGAATACATCTGTTCACATTATGCCCAATAATCTACATGAGTGCTCTATGCAATAAACTGAGTTTAGATGCATTTTTAATACTATGGGACTAAAGAAAAGATAAAATATTTCCCTTTGTCTGTGGGTATAAAGTTTCAGTTATGAAAGATGAGTAAATTCTAGAGATCTGTCGCTAAACATCATGCCGGTACTTGACAACTCTGCATCATACACTTGAAATTTTAAGGCAACAGATTTCATGCTGTCTTCTTATTACAATACAGTTACATTTAAAACATTTCCCTTTGTATACTGTCTTCTCAATCAAACTGATTCTCTTTGCTGACTCTAGCAGGGGCTTGTCTGTTCTACCAAATCCCCTTCCCCAGGTCCTCAGTGTACCCACTGTCCAGCTGCTGGAAGTGCTGGCTGTCCACAGCTGTCTTTGTCTCTGAAGAATTGATATTACCCAAAAGGAAGCTAGGAGCCTGAGAGGCCACGTCCTGCATCCCAGGTTAGCTTGAAACCAATGACTGGCTCACGAATCCAGCCCCTTTGCCATACAATGGGACCAATTCAAAGGTGCAATTTGTCCTCCAGAGCTCACTGTGGGATCAGGCTGAAATTGGTCACTAGGTGGGATCTCATTCTTATTCAGTTCTCTCTGTCCTCTCTGCGTTCACCTGCACATTCCCACTCTTTTGAGCTCTTTCTCAATACCTAACGTTTTGCAAACACCTCTGTCTTGGTCTCTGTATAAACTCTGACCTAAGACAGACATTTAATATGAAACCAAAATTGCCAAAATGTACCTGTGGTTTAATGCATGATAAACTTAAAAGTTAAGCTGAAAAAGAGAGATGAGAGAGAGATTTTATTGTGGTTGAAACCATTCAGGAGGATTACGAAGGTTTCAGGAGTAGACACTATTTTCTACATCACCATTTTTACTTTCCTACCTTTGGAAAGCCTGATGTTTTCTCCTGGTTGTATATATCTGTGATTCTAAACTCCGTTTTCTACACACCAAACAGCTTTCTGAAAAATAATAACCTCACACATAGCTTTTGACAGAACAGCTTGCATAGAGTAAATGCTTGAAATATATCCAGTACGCTAAACTGATCTATGAAAAGTTATGTTCCTGGTTCAATAACCTCTCAATAGTCCTGCAAATATCTCCCTTCAGAGTTAAAATAAATTAAATAGCATCACACAAAATGAAGACACAATCTTTATAAGCGATCACAGGTATGGTCCATGTTTAAGTGTACATATCTGTGAAGAATATGACCTGGAGAATTCAGTTCGAGGTCCCAGGTTATTGATTTAATTGCATGAACACATGGGGAAACACCAAGAATTTGTTGGATGCGGATAAAAGAGGGTGATAAAAAAATAGTATTTTCATAGAGAATGCATGAAAAATCATAATCTTATAACATCATCAATGTCATAACAAATGAAAAGGCATGATAGTTTTGTCTGGTCTTATTCTGCTCTTAGTAGTTGTGCTTCTCTCACAAATTCTATGTTCCATAAACAGGTAGAGTGGGCGCACGTGCGCATGCACACACACACACCCACACACTTCCCTGCTAATTTTTTAGTACCTGTGAGCCTGCACTCTGATGATTGCCTGAATCCAATATAGAAATGTACATCTTTTGTTGTTTTTTTAAAACTGGCAAGTAAAGTAGTATATATTCCTGTTGTTTATGCTAACTCTCTACCTCATTTCATCTGAGTTCTATTTATACATGATATTTGTTGTTCTGACTCAGGGGAATTTTCAGGACACAAACCTCTTGACAGCTTGAATTAGTTCAGGTTTAATTCAGAAACAGAAGCCTCCAGATTAGAAATCCTGGAGCTAAAAATGTCCTGAAGAGGAACAGGGTGTGACATGGATTCATGCAAAACAAGACTACACAAAACTTTGGCAAGGGTTGAAGTGGGTGTGGGGAGGGGGATTGGCTGGGACTAAATAGTTGAAAATCAGAGGGTCAAAGTCTTTATAGGTGGAGACAAATATAGCGTTGAAAGTTGCATTTTGTTTCCAGCTGATTTTCAGGAAGTAGTAGATTAATGATGAATGAGAGGGAGAGATAAATTCTGAGATATCAAATGTGCAGGATGGATGTTGTGGAAGGAAGACATATATGAACAGCATTAAACAGAGTGTGTATCATGCTTATAAATGTAACCTAATAAAGTTAGAGGTCTCTGTCACCTCTTTAAAACATGTGTCCATACCAGTATTTCTTTCTTGCTCTTTTTTTTTTTTTTGTTTGGAGACAGAGTTTCACTCTGTCACCCTCTAGAGTGCTGTGACGTCATAGCTCACAGCAACCTCAAACTCTTGGGCTAAGTGATTCTTTTGCCTCAGTGTCCCAAGTAGCTGGGACTACAGGTACCCGCCACAATGCCCGGCTATTTTTTGTTGCAGTTGCCACTGCTGTTTTAGCTGGCCAGAGCCGGGTTTGAACCTGCCACCCTGGGTATATGGGGCCGGCGCCCTACCCACTGAGCCACAGGCCCTGGCCCATTCCAGCATTTCATGGGTAAAGTTAAGTGACATGCCCAGAGTTTCATAACAAACATAGAATGGGATCAAGCCCAACATACAGTAGTACTGAAGGGCTCTAGAGGTGAAATTCCAGCTTCACCATTCATTTATTATGTGATATAAATACAACTCGGTTTGTACCTCTGTAAAATAAGGATAATCACTGTAACTTTCTCATAAATTTAGTGTATGCAATAAATGGGGCCATTAAAATAAAGCACTCATAACAGAGTCTGACATAAACACTCACTGCATATAGACGGTTAATTACTGTCGTCACTGTCCTTTGCTCTTCCTCCGATTCCTATGTGAAAGGCTGTCTGGGATGACATCATTACACGGCTGGTGCCAGTACTGCCACTTAACTTTTTATGACTGTACACGGGTTTCTCTGGATCTCTGAGCTCTAGTTCCCTTACCTGTAAAATACTGGGAAAAAAATAAAGACCTGCTTGCTGTGAGGATTATACAAGATGATATATTGAAACGTGTAGCATGTAATAACGTCTGGCACATAAGAGGAATGACACGAAATAATAAATTGTATTTATTAACTTTATGCCTTTCCTATGAAATTAACTACAAGCCAAACCAGAGAAGAATCAGTAGC
Organism: Nycticebus coucang; assembly: GCF_027406575.1. Classification (NCBI taxonomy): domain Eukaryota; kingdom Metazoa; phylum Chordata; class Mammalia; order Primates; family Lorisidae; genus Nycticebus; species Nycticebus coucang. Next base: position 33,724,834 of record NC_069804.1, on the reverse strand, counting down.
TGCTCATTCACAACGTAAAGTAACGTCTCCCTGTTTTATTAGTGAAGAAATTGAGCCTGAAGAGGATAAATGCCTTTTTCAGAACTATGAAGAGACGAATGCATGCTTCAAACTCGGTTGTAGCTAACTTTAAAGTTGATATCATTTTCACTCCATGGTGCTTTTTTCCTGTAAAGTGAGAATAATATTCAATAAATTATAATAATGCTTTGAGCATTGGATGACATAAAGTGCATAGCATATAATAGACACCCAATAAATTATTCTTTTTCCTCCTTCCCTAGGCAAGAAATTTGATGTTCCTTCTTCCTTTAGCTTCTGTATTACCAAACAAGTGCCTTAGGTATAACAGAAGTAAATGGGCCTTCTTTGTTAATTTTTAGGCAACCATTTTGATTTTGACACCAAATGCAGCTCTCCTTAAACTATCGCTTAGTTCTTACAACCATGATAGGCCCTTCAGTTGTCACTACATGGAGGGATTTCAAAGCCACCAAAGGAAAATTGCCCTTCAGTTAATCCTGCATGCAGAGTCCAAGTCTCACAACTTTCGTAAGAAGGAAATAAGTACAATTTAATGTCAGTCTCTCCTCCCATGATCAGGTGGGTTCCTTGATTGTCCTAATGACCCAAAAGGAAATCTCCCTGACCTACAAAGTGGATATACCTCATCTCCTTTGCAGCTCCTCCCAAAAGAGACCATTAGCTTCAAAGAACTGTGTGGGATGCTTGATAGCCTTTAGGGGGCATGTGAGAAAGCTAAACCAACTCTGAAGGAAGTCATCAAATTATCAATTATACTTCATGGGTGCCAATTTTGAATAACTAGCTCCATTGCAATAAACATCTAGATTCCTACTTTATTTAGTTCTCTTTGGGATATGACTACCTTGGAGGCCACATGATTCAAATCATGGCAATTTGAGGATAATTTAGGCTATTATTTTTAACAGGTCAATAGGCATGATGCAATTTCATGCATGAATTTCATGGTAGGGTATTTCAAATTTTATGTTTTTATTTAAGTGATCATCCCTATTCATTTTCTTTTTCTGATTTGAATCCTATTACAATTTAAACCCGATTTTTGTTCTTTATTTGAAGCTTACCCTAATTTCATAGCTGAGTTTGTCTTACTTCCTTAATCAATGCCTCCTTGTCTATCTCAGTACTAACTGTAATCTCTTTCCTCTAAACTTCTCGTCTTTATTGTGTATAATTGTTGTTATTTGTATATTGCATTAAGTTAATGTATGCAAATATAAGCCTTACAGAGACCTATGTAGTCCAATTTTCGGCAGATGCCACATCAAAGAAAACAATTACAAAAATGAACTTTGTAACAAAGCACTTAAATTTCTCAAAAAAGCAGATATGAAGAAATTCATGGCAAGAATTATTACAGTATTCCTCTCTCTGTTCCTAAAATTCATAGGATACGTTCATTTTCAAATGCCCTAGAAACTCTCCATTCCTCAACACCATCCTTTACCTCAGTAACTTCTGTCTCCCTGACCACCCTTCATAGTCACACAAGATGCACTCCTGACAGGTAATCCTTAAAGCACAAAGTAGTGTCTCCGAGAAGAGTGGGATATTTTCTCACCTCCTTGCTTTCCCTGTGATTGTCAGCGGTAAAGGTTCTGGTCATTTTCCTGTCACTCCCATGTCTACAGGATCTAGGGATTCTTATTTTCTTTTTATAGTTACCATTCTTGTTCTATAACTACAATAATTTTTATGTGTATTTATTATTCAGCAACCAGATTTCAAGGTCCTTAGAATCAGAAGTAATTATTATTGATCATTGTAGCTCCTTTTTCTCTGCTGTCTTATTTTCCAATATAGTATCTTTACCTTTTTAGCACTTAATAGTCGAAGTAGTCAGTGAAGATTTGGCAAAATGTAGAACAAACTATATGAATTATCTGAACTGATTATATTACATGACATAACAATAGAAACATAAATAGACTATAAGTAATTTTGATTTTTTCTTTACTCTTTAGGTTATTTTATTTTATTTTTTGAGTATTTTTTTATTTTTTCAAATTAATATGAGTGTACAATTTTTAGGTTACATTGTTCTCACTTCCAGTGTAAAATTCCATTTGTAGAAGAGCCCCTCACCCAGGGGGCATGTTATACAGCCTCACAATGTGCATATTAGATGAGATCCTACCTCGTGTCCTCTCTCCTGCCAAACTCCCCCCCCTTGCCCTTCCTGCTTCCCTCTACCCCAGAATTGGACTATATTAGTGTTTTATTATTCTTATGAGCATGTAATTGTTTGTATATTGATTTCATACCAGTATGGAGTACACTGGATATTTATTTTTCCATTCTTGAGATACTTTACTAAGAAGAATGTATTTCATTGGTATTAATTCTCTTGCTTTGATTGACAGATATTTTGAGAATTCTAGTATCTAATAATGTTATCATTTCATCAATCTTATAATTCTCTGCTTATATTTTATTAAGCCAGTAAAGATGGACTACTGTTTACAAAATAAGATTAAGCACTTTAATGTATAGAGGAAGCAAAAGTAATGAAAACACTTATTTCAAGTAATGAAAACCATTGAGAAGACACTTTAAACTATTTTTTTCATTTTATTTCTAATTCATATTTCTGTTTAAACTATGTACCTTTTTGTCACAAAACAGCATAAAGGGTTTGATTCGTCAAGTCAAAGACTCAGGAAAATGAAACAGAAGCAATTATACTTTTGATCAAAATGCATAATCACAAGTATTTGGACAATTTTTAAATTTATAACTATATATTACTGAGCTTTAATTAGTAAGTAACCATGTATCCTTTTACAGAACCCATAATCCAGGTAATAATACACACACACAATTTTGCATATATGGTAGAACTTCTATAAATTGACCACCCTTTGTAAAGGGTCTTTAACAAACTAGTTAATATACAGAAATGGTCAATGTAAGGAACTAAGCTTACTATACTGATATGTACATGTAGCTCATGTCCAGTTTATAAAAATTAGGCCAACATAAGGAGGTAGTCAGGGTAGGGAGTAGATCAGCTATGAAGTTTCTACTGTATTTTAAGAGATTCAACTGTCTCTAGACTTCAAGTTCAGAATGTTTTCTCTAAGTAAACTTAGAGATGAAGTTACAGAACACTATAGCTAAACTGAGTTGTTGACTGAATTATAGAAAAATATAGTTATGTTGAAATAATATTTTGTACTCATTTTCATTATTTTACTAATAGCGAGATAAGGATTTATCAAATCCTGAGTTCTAATATAAAGAATGTATTAATATCTTTCAATTAGTAATTTCTAAAAACCTTTCTAAGTAGGTGAAGCATTTATACCCTCGAAGAATTGTGTTGATCAGTTTCACCATATAGCAAGTATCGAAATGTGTACATTCTGTCACTTTGTCATTTATCAGTTTTATTATTTCTGTGTTCATTCTGAAAAAAAATTGTATGTGAGTTGCCTATAGAATTTAATATTATGTGCTTATGTTGCTTTGATGGAAACACAGCTAATTTTAGACCAATCATGTGCTTGATTCCTGATGAAATTCTTTCTACTAGCATGGTAAGTGCAGGATAAGATCTTACTTGGTACTACCTTGTGAGTATAATTTCTCCTAATCATGTTTATTTCATGAAAATTGACTCATTCAGACTGTTGGAGTTACTTGAGTTATATAGGCAGGTAGAGAGGGAGTGGAGAAAACTATACCACTTTTTCCCCTTGTTCCAATTTTTCTCCATTATTAGCTGTTGTTTATTTATTCTTGAGATATCTGCTACCTCTGTTAAGAGGCCTAGTCAGCTAATCTTATTCCATTTCTATACCTCTACTGGTGGAAAGAGAAAGATGAATGGTTTTTAACCCCTGTTTATGGCCAGCATCCAAATCATCCTTCCTCCAGAAATCAGTAAATGATGATTTATGATGCTATCTTTGAAAGGTTACCAGTCCCTACTCAATAAATGGTTTTAATGAGAACTATGAATAGAAAGGAAAGAAAATTATGGTAAGGAATAAGACAGAAAAGATGGTAAAAGATGAAAACGTAGCCTTTCTCTATGTTATCATACCTCCAGTGCCTGACATAGTAGACACTCTATAAAGATGTGTTGAGTAAATTTCCCTTTCTACTGAAATTTTCAGTTACTCATATTTGTGATTGTATGTTCAGAACATTTTTTGAGTGTATATCTTCAGTGATATGTTTAGTACATTTTTTGGTTTGTCTCAAGATGCAGGAGGGAGCTATCTGGAATTCCTACTCAGTATGACCTGAATTAAAATATCAGTTCAGAAGTGTGTGTATGTACACACACACACACACACACACACACACACACACACACTATTTTCCTACCTATGAAATGGGGTAACAAAAATCCCTCACAGGGTGCCACGCATAATACCAACAATATAATAAGATAAATGTTAGAACATTTCCCTTCTGCCATATTATCCTTCTTATACAATTTTGCTTTCTCTTCTGTTTCAAGGAAAAAAAGCTCTAAATCTCTATCAGAAAAAAGTGTATCTGACCATTCTAATTCAATAATGTGGAACATTAAATTATATGACCATTTCTTCTTATCTTGCATGATTTACTAAAAGCACAAGACAGGGGTATTTAGGAGATCCGTGAGGGAAGGCAAAAATCACATACACAGAAATTGTCAGTTTCAAGGGATTAAGAATAACCTATGAGGAGGTAAGAACAGAATCAGGACAATATGATAGACTGCAATCAAAAGAGGAAAAAACTGCAAAAGAAATAGCTTTAGAGGCCTCAAATCTGCTTTCAAAATGCTGGGATCTAGTTTTTGTAAATTAGAGTTCTCAGTAAATGTAGGACAAGTCCCTGCTGTACCATAGTATTAACATTAAAACTAAGCCATATCTTGAGTCTCCTTTCCTCTTAAATCCCTAGAGGTTTCAAATCAGAGAGAGGGTCAAAATAAATCCCTCTACTACTTCCCTTCCCCAATAAGCAAGTCTCATATGTAGTATTTCCATTCTGAGTCATTTAGACAGCTAAGAGAGATAGTTTAAAGAAAGAGTGTTCAATCCATCTGGTCAGGCATTTGCAAAATTACTAAAGTTATTTCAGTAACATTAGATTTTTTTTAAGCTTATACAATAAGATTTGATTTTAAGACTTACTGTATAGCAACAGCAGCCAAGATTGTGTTATATTGGCGGGAGGATACAAACATACACCAATGGAACAGAATAAAGAGCCCAGAAATAGACCCATACCAACTTGACCAACCGATTTTTAACAAAGTTTTAAAATCAGTTCAATGGAGCAAGGATAGTATTTTCAATAAATGACATTGGAGAAATGGGACATCCATAGGTACAACCAAATTATTTAGACCTACATCTCATGCATAATACAAAAATTCACAGTTTACATTGAGATTGTTTTTCTCTTTCTAACAGAAATCACATCCATTTTGTCTCTTTCTGTAATGTTCAATGTGGTACACATGTGTGGCCATTGAGCCACACATTGGAATTGAAATGTAACTCCTACAAAAATACACACAACATTTTAAAGACTTAATATAAAAAATGAAATATCTTGTAATTTATAGGTTTTATAACTTGAAATAGTAATATTTGGGATATGTTTGGTGAAATAAAATATATTAATGTTAATTTTACCTTTTCCTCTTTATTTTAAATGTATTAGATAATTTAAAGTTGCAAATATGGTTTGCATCATATTCTATTAATCAGAGCTAGTCTACTCCATAATTTCCAGTTTCAATTTCTTTATATTTGAATGAAAATGAAAAAATACCTATGAAGCAATTTTCATATAGAACTAAAGACTTTTATTATTTTCCTCAAAGTTTACATTTGTCTGACTAAATATTTGAATCACTTTGCAACCATATTTGCTATTTGTTAAGCACTCAATCTAGATTTTGCATAAATAAAAACTATTTTGTGGGCGGCACCTATGGCTAAAAGGAGTAGGGCGCCGGCCCCATATGCCAGAGGTGGCAGGTTCAAACCCAGCCCCGGCCAAAAAAAAAAAAACAAAACTATTTTGTAATTATATCACTTATAAAATAAATATTGAATTGGATCTATTCTAGTCACTTGGGAATTACAAAGCCCTTGTATTCACGGAGCTTATAGTTTTCAGTTGATATTCATAATGTACATATAATTTGGATACATAGTCAAATAGTGGGAGCAAAACTTTGTGGGCCTACCAAAGAAGTAAGTATTACCCATCGTGCCTTGGGCATTAGATGTTTACATTTCAGAAGAAATGTAGTGTTTGTTAATCTTGAAAATTAGGTAAGTCAACATAGGTTACATAGAGATCTATTTCGATATCCTCCCCCATTCTTTATCATATTGACATAGCTTTTCTGACTCTCTTCCTAGACTTTGAATTCATCCAAAGTTTTTACCTCTTATTAGTACATATGCCAGTAATGAGCAAACAGTAAATAAATGATGTGATGAATGAAATATTTTGAGAAAATATTAAATCAAATTTTAAACCAATCAATGTCACATTCAGGTGAGATGATCCCAACCTGCTTTCCATGTCATGACCAGTGAATTCAATGTTAATTTGGATAGTTAACTCATTGCCTAGAAGTAAGCATCTATCATTGTTTAGTCCTTTAATGCCAAGATGTGAAACCACTTCATACTTTCATCTAGCATTTTTGCTGTCATTTAGAAATATGTTTAATTAGATCCTTAGGCTGAATTTAGAAGAGAAGTAAGGTTGTTATCCTTATCAATAAATTGGCAGCTGTGGTGCATAAATATTTCTTGTATTGTTTCATTGATTTCAGTGTCCAGTAAATTTACTATAGTAAATAGTAACAAAAGTTGTTTTCTTGACAGTTATATTTTCTAGCAATTGATTTCTGTAAATATATAGAATTGAGAATTTGTAGAGAGCTTCAAGTAAACTTGTGTTCAGTTGAAATGATGTGAATAGTGATTTGGCTTTTCAGTTCATTGGGTAATATAAGTATTTATGTAATTGGGAGACCCCCAGAATGGTAGCAGAAGTTCTGATGAGAAACATATGTTTAAAAGACTTTGGTTAATGTAGGAAAATCAAAAAAGTCTGTAAAAGTAACTATTTTCTAGAATAGAGATAGAATATTAATGGAAATACTGTAAAAATAAACAAGATTTGTAGTGTAATTAATATTATTCTATGAATGTAGACACGATCAAAATGGAGTCATAGGAACTAGGGAAGGGTGTGCAGGAGGGTTCTCATGCGTGTATGCCTGGTAACAAGAACTATCGCCAAAGACTGCAAAACCCACACCCTTACACAGAAAATACTTTTTTTTTTTTCCTTTTGTTTATTGTTGGGGATTCATTGAGGGTACAATAAGCCAGGTTACACTGATTGCAATTGTTAGGTAAAGTCCCTCTTGCAATCATGTCTTGCCCCCAGAAGGTGTGGCACACACCAAGGCCCCATCCCTCCCTCCTTCCCTCTCTCTGCTTTTCCTCCCCCCACCATGAGCTTAATTGTCATTAATTGTCCTCATATCAAAATTGAGTACATAGGATTCATGCTTCTCCATTCTTGTGATGCTTTACTAAGAATAATGTCTTCCACTTCCATCCAGGTTAATACGAAGGATGTAAAGTCTCCATTTTTTTTTTAATAGCTGAATAGTATTCCATGGTATACATATACCACAGCTTGCTAATCCATTCCTGGGTTGGTGGGCATTTAGCCTGTTTCCACATTTTGGCGATTGTAAATTTAGCTGCAATAAACAGTCTAGTACAAGTGTCCTTATGATAAAAGGATTTTTTTCCTTCTGGGTAGATGCCCAGTAATGGGATTGCAGGATCAAATGGGAGGTCTAGCTTGAGTGCTTTGAGGTTTCTCCATACTTCCTTCCAGAAAGGTTGTACTAGTTTGCAGTCCCACCAGCAGTGTAAAAGTGTTCCCTTCTCTCCACATCCACGCCAGCATCTGCAGTTTTGAGATTTTGTGATGTGGGCCATTCTCAATGGGGTTAGATGATATCTCTGGGTGGTTTTGATTTGCATTTCTCTAATAGATAGGGATAATGAACATTTTTTCATATGTTTGTTAGCCATTCGTCTGTCTTCTTTAGAGAAGCTTCTATTCATGTCTCTTGCCCATTGATATATGGGATTGTTGGCTTTTTTCCATGTGGATTAATTTGAGTTCTCTATAGATCCTAGTTATCAAGCTTTGTCTGATTCAAAATATGCAAATATCCTTTCCCATTGTGTAGGTTGTCTCTTTGCTTTGTTTGAAGCAATCTACCTATTCAATGCCATTCCTATCAAAATACCAACATCGTACTTTCAAGATTTGGAAAAAATGATTCTGCGTTTTGTATGGAACCAGGAAAAAACCCGTATACCTAAGGCAGTTCTTAGTAATAAAAATAAAGCTGGAGGCATCAGCATACCAGATTTTAGTCTGTACTGCAAAGCCATAGTGGTCAAGACAGCATGGTACTGGCACAAAAATAGAGACATAGACACTTGAAATCGAATAGAAAACCAAGAAATGAAACTAACATCTTACAACCACCGAATCTTTGATAAACCAAACAAGAACATAACTTGGGGGAAAGACTCCCTATTCAATAAATGGTGTTGGGAGAACTGGATATCCACATGTAAAATACTGAAACTGGACCCACACCTTTCCCCACTCACAAAAATTGATTCAAGATGGATAGAGGACTTAAATTTAAGGCATGAAATATAAAAATCCTCAAAGAAAACATAGGAAAAACACTGGAAGATATTGGCCTGGGGAAAGACTTCATGAAGAAGACTGCCATGGCAATTGCAACAACAACAAAAATAAACAAATGGGACTTCATTAAACAGAAAATACTTTTGTAAGGACATCTGTCCAATAGCCACTTGTCTAAACTTGGAATGGTGCCACCCTTGTTTTTGACCTTTCCAGTCCTGAAAATAACTTACATAATCCTCCTCATTTTGCCTTCAAAAATTTCCCCTTTCCTCAACCTCTTTGAATGTGCATGTCATTTGCTGTGAACATATTCCCATTGCAATATCACTCACAAATAAATATCATTTTCTTTTTTAAAAACATAACTATTTTCTAGAGATTGACAGGCATCTATCTTATTTTCAAATTGAAAAACCATTCAGGCATTTCCGTACTCTGCACCAATTGTGTTGCTTATATAATAAACCGTTTTCTATACTGCCCTTTATTTGAAATTCTCAGGGCTAAAATTAATTATTTCACTTAGGAATCTCACTGTATCCTTATGCCTTCCCATTGATTTATTTCATTTCATTTTTTTTATTTCAAAATGTGAAGGCAGTACAAATATTTTAGGTCACATGAATCACTTTTGTGTTTTTGTCTGAGCTATCAGTGTGCCCATCACCCAAATCGTGTTCATTGTACCTATCTCCTCCCCACACCCCCCAGATGATTTCCACTGAGTTTTACTTCCCTCTGTGTACATGTGTGTTCATTGGTTAATTCCAATTTAATAGTGAGTATATATGGTGTTCGTTTTTTCCATTCTAGAAAGACTTCTCTTAAGAGAATGATCTCCATTTCTATCCAAATGGTTGCAAAAGGTGATTTTTGTCTCCGTTACTGTCAAATGTTTTAGTCCATCAGTAATCCTGGCAGAACCCCAGGCACACTCAAGTCATTATCACCGTTACTACATTGGATCCTGTAACTTTTCTGATAATTCTTCCTGATTTACTTTTTGTTTTCTACAGTTGTAATTTTTCTACCTTCAATGTACCTGTTTTGTCTTCTTCCTAAATAGGGCTCATGTGGTCTGTGTCCAGTATGTAATACCAGTATCTCTTCAATGTGTTAACTTACCTTGACGTTTTCAAACGAGATACATTCAAATTTAACATAAAAACCTAAATTACCTGAATACAAGTTTATAAGAAATCAGCTATAGATCACACATTTTCTATGATTTAATCTCAAAACCAATTTTCAGAGTATGATTTAGGATATAAAGATCAAGCAAACATCTAAGAAGGTCAAAATCAAGACTGGACAGTCTTGTGAGATTCCAAAGTTTTTTATCAAGTTAAAAAATATGCATAATGAACAAAGTTAGTTCTTTTTTATTATTCAATAATACACTGACAGTCATAACAGCCACATTGTATATATGGTTGCCTTTAACCATAAGCTTGATTTCACCAATTTCACTACATTGTTTAGAACTCTGGAAACATAGACAAAACATTTACACACATAGATACACACACACAAACACACATACTTATGCTCCTCTCCTATACCCCCAAATCTTTCTCATTATTTTAGAGTTTTAAGTGTAACCATGGTCTTACATTACCAAGTAGAAAGACAGCTTTTGATTTGCCTGTCAAATTAATTTTAGTAAGCCATTATAATGGTACTTACTATGTGCCAGACAATCTTTTAAGCACTTTGAAAATAATAACTCCTCTAATCTCCATGAAACCTTTAAAAAATCTGGGTATGTCTATATCCGCATATTTTCTCACACACTAGACAAGGCACTTAGACGTTGGGTGATCAGTGGACATACCCAAGGTCACACCATTCATAAATAGTAAATGGGAACTGATCCTGGGCCATCTGGTTCTGAATTCCAAGTTTTTAATACGTTGGCTTTGTTTTTTTCCATATGTACAGCTGCTGAGAGACATTTTGGTCCTATAGGCTTGAAGATAAATGTAATAATTAAGTCATATTACTTCTCCATACTCAAACATTACTCGCCACATCATTTTTGTGTACCACCTATATTTTAACAGGTTTTCATTATGCACTTGTTCTCCTGAGTAGAAATTGACGAAACGGTTATATTTCAGGTGAAGTAAACATTAACAAAATTGGGGGTGTGAAGGGTACAGGAATATTTAATGTAATGTTTGCAACTTTCATGTAAGTTGAATTTTTCTTAAACTATAAATTTGAAAATACATCAAATGATTCCTAGTAAAATTGAATAATCTAAATTAGAGCAATACCACTTAGAGCCTAGATTCAAGGGCACAATATTGAAGTTGTATCTTCTATGAAAAGTGCTCCTGGAATTTTTCCCATGAAGAAAACCTAAAATGAAAAATGTTTTCTTTATATTAAAGGTATAGAACATAATAGTAGAGAAATAAAGTGAACGAAAGACAGTATCTGGATTACCCTCCAGCTTCTATAGTCATGTTTTTAAATATTCTTCAGAAATTATTCAAGTATTGTTTCCTTCCATAGTGATAATGTTCATGACCTTTCAGAAATATGTCAGTTACTAATAAATGCACCTGATAGGAAGACAGTGACAAGGATAGGCTCATTCACAGACATAATTTCAGAACCAAGATGGGACCTGCTCTATACTAGTTACTTAATTGGTGGAAGGGATAAGCAACTTGTTGAATCATGAACAGATGATGATGGTAGATCTTCCACTTTAAACTAGTTTCACATGTATTAATATTCCATTTATAACCTAATTTTATTTTGGTATAAATTGATTATTTTATTTGATAAACTAGTAAAAGACAGGCTGCACAGTTTATTTTTTTATTTTTTTTATTAAATCATAGCCGTGTACATTAGTATGATCATGGGGCACCATACACTTGGTTCATAGACCGTTTGACACATTTTCATCACACTAGTTAACATAGCTTTCCTGGCATTTTCTTAGTTATTTTGCTAAGACCTTTACATTCCACATTTACTAAAAGACTTGCTCAAGTACGCTTAATGAATGCACTCTAAAAGTAATATATAAAAAATCTGGGCCTGTCTATATCCGCATAAATCTACATGGTCTATTCAGAAATAAAGCGCAGCCACAGCTTTTAGTCAAAAGTTCTTTGCACTTTATTCCATTCGTTGAACTGAAAAGGGGAAAATTATAGAAAAAGGAATTTGTTTAAGACTAGTGCTAAATGTACAGATCAGGCAACCCACTTTTGTGGATGCATACTTTATAATGCCCGAGAATGTAGGAAGTAAATTAACTGAAATATTTAATAGAGCGATGACCTGGAAACTTCACGAATCAAAGTAATTCCATGCTTTCAAAAACAAGAAATTGAGTTTTTCTCCTTCTTGAATTCAACAGCACATAGGACGTTATGCTGTATTATTTCACTAGAAGTTTTAGCTTGCTTTAGGATTATTGATTACTATTTAGAAAGGGACATGTTTCTCAAATTTACCTCCATGTTTTTAAGAAAACTCTTCTGCTAATGTCTTTCTCACATCATCTCATATATCTTCTTTCACTTTTAATTTCCTGCAAACTTATTGTTCCTGTGAAATTATTCCTTGCTCTTTCTCAGTGGTGACTGATAATGATAATGTTGCAACGTGTCTTTTTCTAACACCCAGACTACTATGCAAACTGTATCAATCACCCACTCATATTTTTAAAATTGGAACAACACTGCTGAGATCTCTGCTGACCCAGTGTTCCTGTATCGCACCATCTCCCAACTCCCGCACTAAGCGCCTTTCCTTTCTTCGGCACTCTCTTCAATCAGTTCAGAAAGCAGCTCTTAATCTGCTATTCTGTTGTTAAACCAGCATCATTAATCACTTTCAGTTACCTTCTTTTCTTCCTATACATCAAAATTTCGGGGCTTAGGTGATTGCACTCCACCATAGTGCAGGCTTTCTCGCTCTCACGCTCTCTCTCTCCCTCCCCCAGACTTTTAATGCCACTTCTTATCCGGTCTGTTTTCATCGTAATCCTTTTGATGCCCCTGTTTTCTTCTTATGTTATGACTACCTTGATTTTCTTTTCTGTACATGACAAAGCATTGCAGATTACACAATCTTCTCTTTCTCCATTTGTTTATAACTTATTTGATTCTGGTATTTATTATTAATATGTTTGTATTGATAACGACTCAGAGCAACTGGGGAAACACACCGAGATGAATTTGGATCCTGTGTTGTCTCCTAGTTGAGAAACATTTAGTTCCTGAACTTTATTATTTGCCTTTCTCTGAATGCATGTTTTATACTGCCAAATTTTCATTGAAGTCTACATGTACCTCTATCCGATTTAACTGAAATAGTTGGATTTATGAACTGGTTAATGTTATAAATATACTTATAATAGATAGATATGTATTATCAAACATTCTACAAGCAGAATAGCATGCACTGTCTACATTTCCTCAGGCACAGACATAGGTAGTCTCTGATGGATGTTCTTGTTTATTAGACGCTCTAAAACTAAACAGACATTAAACGTGATCTTTTCCTGTTGAAGAAGTTTAAGAATTTTTGCCTAACTTTTTGTTCACACTTCCAATTATGAACTTGTAACACAGAAAGAAAACTGAAGGAAATTTTTGTCATGCAATGTTGAAACCCAAACTGCCATGTAGGAGGAAGGAACAGAAGTTCTGTGGGTTTGCAAGGATGGTAAGGACATGTTGTCTTGAGAATTACTTATTAAATCCAGCGAGTTTATTAGGCTGAACTAGAAAACTATAAGCTATTAATCAAGTTTAAATTTAATTCCTAAGCTTAAGTGCTTATAGCTCAAAATCTGCAAGTTTAAATAATCATTTCTAAAAATTTCTCAGTATCACCTTAAAGGAGGCGTTTAATATGATCTTAATTTAGCTGACAAAGCCCGGATACAAAAAGGAAAAGAAAAAAAATAAGAGAGGGAAGCAAAGCAAGTAATGACCTCAAGTGCCAACTCTAATTAATTGGTAGTATCTTCTTGAACTAAAATTTTGAGATGGTCCCATCTGGCCTCCGTAGGAGAATGCAGTGATCTGTATTAGCCGTGTTGCTGTCAGCCCAGGAGAAGGGAGAGACAATTGGAAGAGGGTTCAGTGATTTGTGGACCCTATTGTGCAGGAACATTTTCAGCACTGAAGGTTTGCATTTCAGCTTTTCAGCTGTTAATTGGATCACTTATTTTGTGATATACCCTACTTTATTTCTGATACCTTATTAAAGGTATACGGTAAAAATAGTATAATAATGATTACCCCTAAAAAGAGTTTATTTATTTAAAGTACAGATACACAATTCTTCTCTTATGGCTCTGGTTATTTGGTTTTAGAAAGGAAACTAGGGTTTTTTATTGCTGTATTATTAGATTTTTTCATGTGTGTTTATTATTAATAATCGAAAGGCTAATTTATTAGGCTCTAAATTGTTAAGGCTGATGATTTCATTCAAACAACTCAATTATGTTGAGAAGGTAGAAAAACACTTAAGTCACAAAGTTTCCAATGATAATGTAAAGCTTAGAAATGGCCAATTTAAAAAATAAGCAGTAAGTATAGTTTAAAAATCTTTATTTCTAGCTGGCATACAAATGAATTTGGCATATGCATTTGTCTACTTTTGTGAACAACTTGTTTTGTACATTTTCCATCCACTTTTGTGTGTGTGGAATACTCTTATGTTATCAAATCCAATTAATTAAACAATATTTAAGGACACAAACTAATTTTTGGTCTGTAACATTTTGCAACCTCAAAAAGACAAAGGGATTTTTGCATTATTGTATGAAAATCTATTCAGTATTTAAAAATAAGCTGGGAAAGTAACTATAGTCTTTCCTGGAGAATTACGTGGAGGAAAAAAAACATATGGATTTCACTTTTCCAAAAAATTATTAAGACATACAATACAACCAAAAAGAAATAACAACATTTACCAACAGATTGTCTGTGGGTAGCAGAGGCTCATGAAGACTTGACAACAACTTTCCAAGTTTTTAGCTTGGAAAACACATGAGTAGGTTGACTTACATTTTGTGTGTTGGAAGTTGAGAATGTATTTACTTTAAAGAACTTTTAACCTTGTTAGGTCATGCTATCCTTATATCATTATGAACAAGAAGGGGGTGCTCTCCTGAACCTTATAAGTATTTTTTAAAGGCCTCTTTACTGAAGTAGTCTGCTTCAGATGTTGATTCTATGAGGATTTGACTCTATCATTTTCATACCTGTTACTGGCCTGACATACCACAATATTTTATGTGAAAATAGAACTGTTACAGCTTTCCTTTAAAATTGCATATTTTTTCAAATTTATATTAAGCGAAGCCAAAGAAAGATGGCAGAGTCTATTTGCCTTCTGTGCACTGCAGAATTCCAGCAGAAGTGGACTTTACTCCAGTTTATTAGAGAATTTTAAAATGTCAAACTTCAGTCAATAGTTTATACTGTGGCTACCAAATAATAACCTAATATTGCAGGTCATTCACAGGAGCAGTAAAACATTATTATGCTACTAAAAATTTTTGGAGCACAATCACATGATATGAATTTCTTTACACAAGGATATAAGCAATAACAATTTTACAGAGTGTTAAAAGAGTAAGAAATTGAAAATGCCAAAAAAAGCATTAAAAAGGAGGTTAGAAAGTGACTTTGATAATTCAACATGGAATGAATGGTTTTTATCCTTTAGGTCATGCCTCTCAAAATATTCAAAAAAAAAAACAAGGTTTTAGGGGTGTGTGTATGTATGACTGTGTGTGGGTGTATTTTCTGGTTCTGTTATTTGCGTCCACTATTCCAACAGCAGTGTCCTGACCGTCTAAGCCAGCGGTTCTCAACCTGTGGGTTGCAACCCACAGGAACTGTGTTAAGGGGTCGCAGCATTAAGAAAGTTGAGAACCACTGCTCTAAGCCCTGACTCAAAATCTGGCAGGCAGTTTCAAATATTTCAAATATTCTTTCTTCCTTTTCTTGTCATTTCCAATTACATCTGCATTTGACGGATCAGATTCCCTCTTTTCATTTTCTAAGTGCTATTTTTCTAGTCTAGGACTTAATCTTCATGTTCTTACTAATTCCTTCTTCTCCTTTCAGAGAATCCTATGAGATAACTTTTCTTAAAACATATTTGAATCATGTCTTGGCCCTACTCTAAAGCCTATATTGCATTGATTTGAGTATATATTTGGCAGTCAAGGTCACTAACCATTTGATCACAAGCTAATTATTAAAATGGCATTTTGTATTTGAATGGCACTTGATAATCTCAATGTGTTTCTACCTAGTTACCTTATTAAGTTTTCCATAAAACCATGTGTCATAGGTAGTTTTATTACCTATTTCTTATCAAAGAAGAATGTTACACTCTTTGAAATTTTCCAACTTATTTACAAATTACAAATCTAGCAGGTTGAAAAATTTTCAGCTTATTCACAAATTACAAAGCTAGCAGGTGTTAGCTGTAGACCTTGAACTTTATACCGTCAGAATTTAAAACAGTGCATTCTCCGAGGGCACGCTCCCTTCCAGTGGCTTCCTTCTCTATCCGTCTCTCGCTGTCCAAATCATGTGCTTCCAGATTCCCCATCCCAATGCTTAGTATGTCATGGTTCATTTCCAGCTCTAATTCCTCCATGATGAGAGAAGAACTTTAAAAATTAATTTTGGACATGTGAATGGAGATTAAGTTAGTAACCGAACACCTTAAAAGCAGCACAGGAGGAGTTTCAGGAGTAAATTAAAGGCTGTTGACTAAAGAACTGAAGGAAAATAATGTGACAAAATTAGGGGGAAAGGAGTAGACAGAAAAGCGTTGTAAGAAAAGTTCATTCCAGGCTTAGACATATTAGTGGCAGACAGAGTTCAGAATAAGTTTACTGAAGTGGGAAGGAGGGACTGGATGATAGTCAAAGGGGGAGTGATATCCAAGGAAGAATACATATTTTGGAAATAACAAAAAGAGGGCATAAATTCGGACTCTGATTGTTATTCATTAGTCAAGTAGGTTTGGTTGTGATGTTCATCCTTTCTCAAGCTCAGATTTTTGGATGATAAAATGAGAGTAAAAAGATCATCCTTTCTGGCTAGTGAGACACATGAGTTAATGTATATAAAGAATTTTATGTGAAATTGGTACTTATAAATAGCAAGTAGTTTTGTTCTCTTCCAACACTTGATCTTGTATGTGTCACTTAACCTCTCTGCTCCTCAATCCATTCTTTGTAAAAATGGGAAAAATGGTACCTATACCATATTGGACTATTGAGGATGAAAGAGGCTACCACATGGAACGCCCTTAGAAACAGTGCTCAATAATTGAAGTCAATGATGTGGCTTATTGATAAATTCCAAAGTCCTGTGTTCCTGGTAGAAAGGTTATCTACGTGTGCTGAAGGTTATTTTCCTCCTCTGTAGGACTAGCTAGGTAATTTTTCCTTTAATGTTTTGCTTTAATATTAAATGAGATATGTGAAATACTTTGTGTGTAATAAGATGCTATGGCAATGCAAAATACTCTGTAATATGAAATGTGTTACAATTATTAAAGTAAAAGTAAACTTTTGACACATAGATTGGCTATTTAATTCATTTGTACTTCTAAATATGATAAAAGGTAAAAATTCTTAATTTTGTCTTTGAATTTTAACATATTATCTTAAGGATTGCAAAAAACTACTTTCTCTATTTTTTTACTAGATCATCACTGGCAGGGAAACCAAACATTATCCTCTGAATTTTCCAGGATGAGTCATGTTTGTTAGAGATTGTTAGACTCTTGATATCTATTCAAGATCCTTTGAGAGAAACTCACATTTTTCCTGGATAAATAATGTCAGATATTAGTATTATGTTTCGTGTCTTCTTCAAGAGGGCAAAAATCTAATATCACTGAAGAACTTTAGAATATTTTCTCACATTACAATAATAGATTTCTAAATTTGACTTTGCTTTCCCAAATTTGTTTTTTTTATTTTGAATGGAATGCATTTAAGGATGCTATGTCTCATTGTCCTATTTTTGCATTATGCAGGCATGCTCAGCTAAGGGAACAGGTGAGAATTGAAACCCAGTCCTTTGTGAAGGCATCAAAGCTATGCTTCCAGAAATGGAGGTGCATCTCCCTTTATAAAGCAGAATCTTCTTTCCCATAAATGCCCTGTTCCCAGTGAGACTGTAGCCCTAGTGTCTGAGTTCACCCTAAGGGGACACCTTGCCGTTATTTCTCCAAAAGGTGTTAAAAATGTTCCCTCCACTTATGATGAGGTTATGTCCTGATAAACCCAGCATGATTTTCAAATACCACAAGTTGAAAATGTATTTAATATACCTAAACTGCAGAGCATCTTAGCTTAGCCTGGCCTACCTTAGATATGTTGAGAACTTTGACATTAGTCTACAGTTGGGCAAAATCCTCTAGCACAAGCCTCTTTTATAATAAAGCATTGAATGTCTTATTTAACTTATTAACTAATGTACTGAATGTTAAAGACATAAAACAAAACAGAATATATGTATAGGTACTGGAAGCATGGTTTCTATTTAACACGTCTTGTTTTCACACCTTTGTAAAGTGAAAATATTGTAAATGCATCTCAGGAACTGTATGTCATTTGGAGACGGACCCAGTTGTTTTCATGAAAAAAAAATCACTGAAGCAAACTTTACAAGTTAAATTTTCTAGGAATAGGAAATAAACAGTTCAGTCAAAAAATAAAAGACATTTCAGATAGTATAGAAATAATAGGCTTCGGGCGGCGCCTGTGGCTGAAGGAGTAGGGCGCCGGTCCCATATGCCGGAGGTGGCAGGTTCAAACCTAGCCCCGGCCGAAAAAAAAAAAAAAAAAAAAAAAGAAATAATAGGCTTCAATGTGGGATATAGAGGTTGGGAAGTGAAGTTTGAAAGAGGAGAGTCAGTATCACTGTTCTCCCAAGGTGGGCATAGGAAGAAAAGGTATATTTGTAGTACAGTCTGAGAAGCTGTCTTCTAAGTCTGAACATACACAGGACACTTCCATAAGCCTTCACGCCAGAACCTAGCCGTGGACCATTTTTGGTCAGGCTGATCAATATGTACAGATGTATGAAAGGAATTTGGCAAGTTAAAGGTACAAAGTATCAGAGTGATATAAATAACATAATGATCTAATTTTTCAAATTATAATTAAAAATAAAGCTATAAAATGGAAAGAAATAGAGCAAAGGCACTGATGTGCTGCTTTTGCTGAATAAGGGGTTCAGGTATTTTCCATTGTAATGTTGAAAAAGTTATGGGATCTCACTAAGACTGTGAAGTAGCCAAATAAGTGATATGACGATTATATGAAATGGCATTTGTAAAAAGTTTGTCATATATGCCTAGTGAATGTTAGCTGTCATTTCTGGTGAATATAAGTTAGCAAAAGGTGGGCATTATTGGAGATGTGACTTCTGTCTTTTAGGCATGCAGAGCGTTGAAGTGATAAATTCTATCATTAATTTCCATACTTTAACACTTACTTCCTTTAGTGTTTAAAAATATTGATGTAAGCAGATAGTTCATCTCCTAAATATGAGGGAATATGTTGTCATGATCACTCAGGTGACATACCATACTTCATGTGACATTTACAATGTCAGTTTCACTGAGAAAGGAGTGTATTGGGTGATTTAAATGAGATTTGGTTTATGTACAGACCACATGATTGATGACTAGGCTCTAGAGACTAGATAGACCAGGGCTAGGGCAATTAACTGGGTTGCTGGGGCATGAGATTTTAGCAACAGATAAGTGATAAAGCTGCCTTGGTTACTAAAAGGCCTGCACCACAACAGGTAGACTTAACATTCAAGAGCAGTTGACACTCGGGACCTTAGGGTAGCAAGCAAGGTGAAGAAATAGAAGAGTGTCAGGATTATCTATTATATTATAGCACGATTTCATGTTCTGAGCATAGCCTATGAGGTTCAGGATAGAATTTTAGAAACAGGAAATAAAGAGAATTCTTTTCAGCTAGGAGTGCAGGTTTGAGGGGACCACATAGCAATATAACTTCTTCAGTGCAAGGCAGAGAATGAGTCATAAGGAACGAAGAAAGTACCTGGCTAGCAAGGACAGGCACAGGAATTACCCAGTGAAGTTAGCCACTCCAGGCATCTCATTTGAGATTTCCTAAAACTCTGACTCTTTAGGTTGTTGTGTGACTGAAATTAAAGCCTAGAGCACAGCAGAAGTGTCCAACCTGTTTTTTAATTTTTTTCCTTTCCTCCACATAGGAAGAACAAGAGTTGTCTTGGGCCACACACCAAATACTCAAACTCTAATGAAAGTGATTAGCAAAAAAAAAAAAAAAAAAAAGGTCTGTGCATACTTTTTGTAATATCTGACACCATAGATAAACAAAAACATCCTCACAAAATAGGAATGTGGTCTGTTGGCCACAGGTTGTTGGAAACCCCTGGTGGGAGGTGTGGGCTACACGAGACAAGCAAATAATTATTTCACTATTGAGCCTTTAAAACATGAAATGGAAATGTAAAATTTCATAAGCAAATCCAAGCATTATGAATAATCAGAACAGAAATACATTGGTCATTTTGTGTGAGGTCATTGAGATAGTGACTTTTTATTATCATGATTATGCTTGCTCTAAATGACTTTTGCTTGATTTCTGAGTTTTATACCTGAGTATGACTTCTCAGTATCCAACAAATTGTTACCTAGTTCCTCTTTGGTTTCTCTCTACTTTATCAGCTAGTGACTACTTTCCATTCAATAAATATATTTGTTTGCTTGCTAACCTGGATGTAGGAGTTAGAAAGTTAAGTTGAAAATTGACAGATTGGCAGGAGCCCATTTATTGAGGACTGTGTCACCATGCCTACTGGGTTGGATAGAGCTCCTATAAAAGTTATGTCTTTATGAAATCTCAAAAATGTGGGTTTACTTGTAAACAGGGTATTCGCAGATGTATTTAGTTAGGATGATGTCATACAGGAGTAGGGTGGGCCCTTAACCTAACATAGCTAGTCTAGAAGAAGACGAGAAGGTATGCAGAGAAGAAGACACAAGGAGAATCCCGTGACAAAGACTTGAGTGATGTGTCTATAAGCCAGAACAGTCCATGGATTGCTGGCAATACCAGAAGTGAAGAGAAAGGCCTGGAACAGATTCCCCCTTAAAGCATTCAGAGAGAATATGGCCCTGCCAAGACTTGATTTTTGGATGTCTAGTCTCCAGAACAATAAGAAAATATACAGGGTGGCCATAAAATTCACATGTAATTGCACATGAAATATATGGCCACCCTGTATTTCTCATTTTGTAAAAACCACCCAATTTACAATACACTGTAACAACAGGCCCAGAAACTTATACACCATGGAAAATTATTTAAATATTATATTATCTGTAAAGAATTTTGACTGTCAGAACTATTCTTCCATTGGATATCAGTTTTATGTATCTTTTACTGTAAAATACAGCACCAGAGTAATGATCTCAAAGGACGTAAAAAAGAAGGAATAATTTCTTAAAGCTACCCCAAAGTTTGAAAAGTAGATTAGGCCAATACTAGTGAGAATAAGCTTCTGGTCACTTAAAGAAATGAATCTTCTCAATAGATTTCTTATCGTATATTTGATGATGTAGACAACATGGAAGAGTTGATAAAAATATATTTAGATATACTGTGAGAAAAATAAGTATATGATCATAGAGATATGAAAATATGCCAAGTATTGCCCATATCAACAGGAGCATATTATTTACATTTGCTGTTCTTAAAACACTCATCCCACCCACATTCATTAAAAAAAATATGGTTTCCAAATTTTTTAAGTAGTATCTCCCTCAATTATTTTTCCTTCCATAGCTAAGGCTAAGTGTAACTCTTCTGTCGTCCACTGTAGCACATACCATATCCATGGAAGTTATATGTGAGATGGAAGTTATATGTGAGCTCCTTAAAGAGAGAGACCCTATTTTATTCATCTTTGAATTCTAAAGCCCTAAAATATTTGAGCCCTCGGGGAGTTGTTAGGACATCTTAGCCACCAGCACAAACTCTGATAGTGATATAAGTATACTCCTTAGCTGTTCTGACTGTTAGTGAAAACTTCTTTTTAGTGACGAGCATGAAAATAAATGGATTCCCTTTGCATTGATGCTAAGATGGACACATTTGGGGTCCTTCTCAGAGATAAAAAGGAATTCTTTTCACTTTGATGTACATGTATTATTCTGTGATTTTTATGAACATAATGGATGCTTGCTGTTCTCATTATCATTCTTATTCCTTGTGGGTAAGGCCTTGGTTTACCCAAAATTTACTATTAAAAAGGAATATAAAAGTGAAAATAGTACAACATTTAGTCATTGGCAGCCAATTATTCTTGCCAGTAGTTAGTATATTTATTCACTAGGGATTTAACTTAATATTATAGAGAGGCTGAAAGACTTGAAGGACAGCATTGGTTCTAAGTGGTGGCATTTCTTTTAGACCCTTCTGTGGTGGCATCTGGATTGGAAATGCTTATAAGCACAGTCTGTCCCTAAATTGTAGCAACAATTGATACTGTGAAGATTAATAATAGCTTTGGATAACTGAAAGGGTAGGTAAAAACCAAATGCCATTTTTGCCCTTCTTACTCATTTTTAAGAAAAGGATGGAAAAATAGTAGTTTCATTAAAATAACGGAAAAGGTTGCAATTGTTGTTATTATCTCTAAATCAGGATAGAGATGTGTGAATCTATGGGGAGCAACTTAGAATATAGACAGAAATCAAGGTGAGTTCTTGAATTGTACTTCTGGAATAACAATAAAAATGATATGTAATCAGGCCATGACTCTGATAATTTTGTCCAATTTGATAAAGAAAATCACATGGTTTGCAAAATGTAATTAAATGATTAAAAATAAGAATGTCATTGTTTTCACTTTCTTTTGATAAGTGAAAGGTGCAGAAAGATACCCTTTTAAACTGTCCGCGAGCCATTCCAATATCCTCTTAGAAATGATAATTAGATTATAATGTGGGCTTGCCTTTGACCATATTCTAAAAGGATAATATAATAAGTTGGCAAAAGATCCCATGAAAGGAGTTGATGTACAAAGAAATAAACAAATACAAACACAAAGAAACACCTACGACCAAAGGTCAATGTAATTGATGGCAACATGTAAGGAGGAAAAATAGATTCAAAGAAGATATATCATGTTTCTATCTCCTGTTTCAGCAGTTTACTTTTTTAAACCAAGGAGAAAAAGCAGGATAAATGAAGCATTCTATCTTTGTGGCAGGGAGTTACAAATATTCAGCATTATTGTTTATAAACTGATTTAGGTGAATTCAAAGACAGAGGACATGCCCCTAATTTAGAAGTACCAGAGCTCTGAGGCATGACTTTGAACATTGCTACTAATATTCTTCATAGAACTTTTTTAAAGTATTATTTTTCTTTTGAAGTTATTTATGCTCAAAGGAAACTTAATTTTTTTAAAAAATAGAATGCTTGCAAGAACAACACTGAATGAAAATAACACAACTGATATTTTAAGTAAGTTTCTTGCCTGTAGCTTTAGAAATAAACTAGTCAGAAGGAACAGTATGTCAAGATTACCTTTTCTTTTTATCAATTAATTGCATTTGGGTGTCCAACTTTTTTTTTCTGGCATACATTGGAAGAAGAAGAGTTGTCTCAGACCACACCTTGACAACATAAATACTAATGAAAGCTGGAGAGCAATAAAAAAGCTCTGTGTATAATTTTTATGCTATCCAACACCACAAATGAACAAAAAAACCTCAAATAACCTGCATTTGGCCTGTGGGCTACAGATTAGATACTCCTGGTAGACCTATGACCTATTATTTAGTATGAAGATTTTTGTGCCTTTCCATATTTTTTTATCTCTTAAAAGACAAAGAAATTACCTATGTTATTTTTTAGAGATCCCTGTGTATTTGAATTGTCAAGAGTTTAGATGAATCTTGATTGGTGGAAAATTGAAATAGTTTAAATTCACAACAAAGATAAAGAAGTATTAACTTCATTACATGGCATATAGCTTTTAACAGAATTCCTTTTTTTTTTTTTTTTGTAGAGACAGAGTCTCACTTTACCACCCTGGGTAGAGTGCCGTGGCGTCACACAGCTCACAGCAACCTCCAGCTCTTGGGTTTACATGATTCTCTTGCCTCAGCCTCCCGAACAGAATTCCTTTAAACAATAATTTTCTTGGTGTATTTTTTGCAACCAATTTTATATTTCAATTTTAAATCTTAAATACACTTTAAGACTATCTCTATTAAGCTAATTGAGGTATTCCTGTTTTACATATTTTAGAATTTTTTTAAGTCTACAGAATTATATTCCTTTTTGAAAAATTGCATAATATTAAAGTAGTAAATAAAACAGAAAGTGTTTAGTGGCTCTTGTGGGAAATATAGTTATTTTTTACTACATAGCTTTTTCTAAAATATAAACATTTGTAGCCCAGAAAGTTTCTATCTGAATCCAGTGTGCATGATAAATGCAGCACCATCTATATTTTCAAACAATATGGAACTAATTTAAAAATTGCTAAAATTTCCCTTTGCCATAATGTGCAGTTTTATAAATGTACCGCCTTCTGTCTTCTCAATGGGATCACTGCTTTTTGATTTTCATTATTCCTAAACCATCTCCCATTGTATTTTTCTGTACATGTGCTTCAAGTGACTGTGTATCATAGGGAAAGAGAGAGTAGGTTTCCTGGTGAATTATGACAGTCATACGATTGCTGGAATAAAGCAGCTGTTAATGTTTGGAGTGATCATAACATGGCAATATGTTTACCGATAATACTCTTTTCTGTTACAGCAATGCATTAACAGTTGCATCCCAATGGAGGGGTCAGGGATGATTTCTTTTCACATGTCCCTGACCACCCCCCCCATTGATTTACGACTGTTAATGGTTTTCTGTATGTGAACTCACTTACCTCTTTCCTATACAGAAATTCTAAGTAACTAGTATATTCCACATGTAAAAGTCTCCAGAGGGCTTCAGCACACTTTAATATATGCATCCGTGCAGTAAAGGCAGTATTTCCTGAGAGGAAAAAAAAAATCCATCATGAACTCCTTGTGTGGCTCTCAACAAGCTACTACCATTTTCCCATTAGTAAAATAGTAAAATGAATATAATGCCCCACTTAAATTTTTTAAGAAAGGCTAATAATACCTTAAAAAAAAAAACAAAGAAGAAGGGTGGCGCCTGTGGCTCAGTGGGTAGGGCGCCAGCCCCATATACCGAGGGTAGTGGGTTCAAACCCGGCCCCAGCCAAACTGCAACAAAAAAGTAGCTGGGTGTTGTGGCGGGTGCCTGTAGTTCCAGCTACTCAGGAGGCTGAGGCAAGAGAATCGCCTAAGCCCAGGAGTTGAAGGTTGCTATGAGTCGTGTGATGGCCTGGCACACAGCCAAGGGTATAAAGTAAGACTCTGTCTCTACAAAAAAAATTAATTAATTAATTAAAAAAAGAAGAAGATAAAAACGTATAAACACAAAGACAATACAGTCAACAGTACAAAAAAAGTTTGATAATTTGAAAGCATTGTGTATTGTTAAAATAAAATTTTATGAAGTTTAAAAATTCTTTCCCTCATTGAATCTTCTGGAATTAATAGTCTGTGTCAGGAAAATGAAAATAGCAATAGATGCCTACTAGCTCCTAATATGACATATGTTGCATGCGTAACACTTTTTTTGTTGTTATTTATCACACAATATAAATGAGCTCTTACCAATTTTTTCCAGAATAATTGATTCTTCTATTTCTAAAATTACTTTCTTGACATGATTGCCATATAAGCCTTTTTATAGGCAATGTAATTGAGGTGCAGAAAATAATTGAGTAACTTGACTAAGATGAGAAGTAAGTGGCAGAGTTTGGATTTGGCCCCAGATAGTGTTCAAGTTCACAGAACCATAACCCCTCAAGGGCAGAGTCCTCCATGATTTGTATTCCTGGTATTTAGGTATCATATACAAACGGAATCTATTCACTATTCACATTTAGTGGATATTTTGAATTACTTTGTGTCTTTTAAGGAAAAGACATTATGAAAATTTGATAGCAAATGAAAAAATTCAGTTTCTTTAGCTAAAATTACCAAAACAAACAAACAAAAAAAAAAAAAAAAAGCACAGGAGCAATGTTTTATATAAATACAATATTGAAAAGTCAATTACTAGCTAAAATTTAATGAATGTTTGGAGACACAAGAAAAAAATGGAATGACTACTTTTGCCTTATATTTGCTAACCCTAGCATCTAGATCTAACACTGAGTCTGACCTATAATAACTTAGATGATTCAGACAGGAGAAGCTTTAGCTTATCTAAGAGCATATGGCTGAAAAACAAACTCTATACACATATGGTGGGGTTTTGTCTATCCCTTCATAAATACAAGAACAAGGCTTCATCTTGACCCTTTCAAACTTCATGTCAGAGGGCAACGTAACACAGTAAAGCATATTGACATCTCATTTCCACTGCCCTTGATGATAACCTTGAGTTCTCCTTCTTAATAGTCTAGAACAGGCGTCCTCAAACTTTTTAAACAGGGGGCCAATTCACTGTCCCTCAGAACGTTGGAGGGGCGGACTATAGTTAAAAAAAAAAAAACAACTATGAACAAATTCCTATGCACACTGCACATATCTTATTTTGAAGTAAAAAAACGAAATGGGAACAAATACAATCACACTGCCTCATGTGGCCCGCGGGCCGCAGTTTGAGGACCCCTGGGTTAAAGTCTTGTACATTTTGGAATCTGTGTAGTGGAGAAAGAATATAGAGGAATTTAAAAATGATCTAATGGGCGATTCCTTTGATACTTTTCTAATATCCTTTACCCGAATGCCTTGTTTTCTCTTCAGCTCAATTTTACTGAATTTTTCAATGAATTTAATTGGATTTTATAGACAGAACACATCCCTTTGTTATCTACTCATATATCTTCTACTGTTGTAGTACATATTTAGGTTATTACATGAACAGGCATGGGATCAATCACAGTTGATTCTTAGTAAGCATCTATAGTTATCTATTGCTATATAATGTATTTTGAAACTTTCAAAACTTGGTAGCTTCAAACAGCAATTTTTTATATCTCATGATTTTTGTGCATCAAGAATTAAGGCACAGGTCAGCTAGGTGATTTTTCCACTCTGTGTGTTATCAACCATGATCATTCAGTTGTACTCAACTGGGAGATAGTCTGGTCAGACAATGCCAAGATGAAAAGTTCTACTCACTTGGATAGTGCTTTGGTGTGGAATACAGGTAGACTTGGTTCAACTAGAGCTATGGATGTATCACTTAGATGTGGCCTCTCCAATCTGATGGATTTAGGATTGTGGAACCTCTCACATGGCACCTCAAGGTCCTAGAGTGAATGAGAGAAGAGACAAGAAGGGTAAGTTTTCAGTATCTTAAGGCCTGCCCCTGGCAAATGGCACAGTATCTCTTCTACCACACTCCTTTAGTTTAGCAGTCACAGAGCCCATAAAAGACTTCACCTGTCCAATGCAGGAGTGTCAAAACCACACAATTCAACTCTAATAGAGAGTAGCTTTCTAGTTACGATCTTTTAGCAGTCCACCTTAATCCATCATCGTATCTAACAGACAGAATGGAGAATTTTGGTTAATCCAATGATTTAGTTAAATTGAAGTTTATTAAAATAGATTCTACTGTAATTCCATTCAGTATTTTTATTTCATGTATTCTTAATTTTTAATTATTGCTAGTGTTTCTGGCCAATGACCTTAAAAATCAAAAAGGTTTAATATTCATATAGAAATGGACATCCACCTAAACATGGCATAATTATAAATGCATTTACTTACACTGAGTAAATATTTTGGTTTTCTTGTAACTTTTAAATAAAATTCACCCCTTCTTGATTTTTTTTTAAATTGTAACTATACTTTAAGGCTTTAAATACCTGACTGATGTGAAAAATTCCCAAATTGGGATGCTTGTATAGATTATACACTGTAATAAATCATTGTGAAAAATATGAGCAGTCAAACTTTGGAGATTCTATTTCTTTTTGAACTCTAAGAAATATTAACCATCTTCTCGCTGGCTTTTTAGCACATCTGCTCTATTTAAAACCATGGCAGGGAGGTGTGTAAGGCTGACTTGATTGTCTCTTGGAGTTTACTGTGCTGCTTTTAAAACTTTGTTTTTCAGTAAAGGCAATTGCTGCTTGAGTAGTACTGGTTATTCCACACCCACTAATTATCATCTAGCCATTTAGAGTTGAAATGGCAATCAAACCAATGAAAGCCCAAGATTAGCTGCATTCCTTCTTCATTTCTAGTGGAGAGATTCATCTGAATATCTATAAAGGATTTTGTGGTGCATTCTCTGGCAGATGCAGTAAAACAAATGCAACACAAACTTTTAAAACACAGCTTCAAATTTTAGGTTGGATTTTAAGTTGAACATATTTCAAACTTATGCAATTGAGTTATAGGAGTTAAATGATCTTAAAGGATCATTCTAGTTATGAATAGAATAAAAAAAAAGTTGACTCTTGTTAGAAGAATAAAAATATATTTTAAATGATGAAATTTATACTTTGCTCCCTTCAGAAATTCCTGGTTAATGCATGACAGGTTGTGAGGTGTTAAGAGATAATTGCATGCCTAGAAGGTGTGGTGAATCATATTAGCAAGGGCCAAGAAAATCCAGAGACCAAAATTCACAATCTTTTCAAATATTACTCCCTGGTGTGTGTTATTCTACTTAGAAAATCACGTATTTATTGGTTATAAATTTAGAGGTCAACATGCTTTAATCAGTTCTTACAACATTTCTTAAAATATTTACTGGGTGGTAAAATTTATTAAGTTCATAATTATAAATATCATCCAGGGCTATTGAACAGAGGAATGTGCCAAATAATTCTGGACTTTCTTTCTAAGTCCAATCTTGACTGCCAGCAGAATGAATTGCATGCAATGAATCAAAGCAAAATAAGGCTAAGTCCAATAATTAGCTGGTAACTTATATCTATATACGTATTGATACCTGTGTACATTTATAATTCTATTTATTAGAAGTTCTGTTTTTAAGTGAAATGCAATCCTTTTTTGTCTGCTTCTGATGAGACCAGAGTGCCTCGCAGTAGACAACCAGGGAAGAAAAAGATGCAAGGAAGGAGAGCAGGAAGAGGAACATTTTAAGTTTTATTAATTTGTGTTTAATGAAATAACTCTGCAGTGCCCTTCCCTTGACTTCTTACTCATGGTGGCTTAGGACTGTTTCTGTGGGTGGAAATGATGTTAATTATCTATGTTCAAATACCTTTAGTAAAGGCTGCTGTAAGCACATCACTCTATTTCTAAGACAAACCGGTTTTACCTATGATCAGGGCCTACCTTTTAAATTCTAAGCCATACATTTTTAACTTCGTGGTGCAGGGATTGTCTTAAATTCATGTGCCTCGGTGTTTTCTATTTGCATCTATAGAAGCATAGTAATAGTACTTACCCTCTCTGTTATAAGGATTATATTAGTAAAACATGCTTTGGAAAGCAGCTAACCCTTAGTTAGCACTCAATAAATATTACGTATCTTATTATTAACCCAGTACCTTCAATTTATGAAAATTTGAAAATACTGAGATATTTTGCATTATGAGACCCATATAAAATGTTCAGAAAAGTCCAATTGGTATAGACAAAAAGTAAATTATTAGGATCTGGGAGGTCAGGAATGGAGAGTGATTCATAATGGATATGAGGTTTATGTGTTGGGCTGATAAAATGGTGACAGTTGCACACTGTGTAAAGATACTATATATTCTAAATATATATTCTAAATCTTATACTTTAATTGAGCAAATTTTATGGTGTGTGAATTCCATCTCAATCAAATGTTATAAAATCAAATGAGAAGGATGATGATACAGGTATATTTCAGAATAGCATTTTAAAAATATACTTACAAAATAACTACTGTGTGTTAAGTACACTTTCTACTGGGCATTACAAGATATGTATGTGTGCGTATATATTTATATAATATATAAGTATATAACAACCACATCTCATTTTATAGATGATAAAACTTAGAACTTAAATGATATAAGGCATTTGTCTATTGTTGACCTATAATAAGATCTTAAATATCTTTCCCTGTTCTCATAGAGATTACAATTTTAATAGAGAAAGTATTATCAGATAATAAGTGCTACACTGTGGATAAAAATAGTTGAGATAGTGATTTGGTCACTCTAGCTTCTGTAGTAAAGTGCTTTGCTGAGGATCAATATCAGCTGATGTGAGTGTGTAGAAGGAACCAGTCATGTGAAGACTGGCAAAGAACATTCTAGAAGGAAAGAAGGACTACTGCAAAGACCCAACAACATGATTGAATTTATGTATTTAAGGAGGCCATAAAATATAGTGAGAAATAGGGGCAAAGTGTAGGATCATACATAGTGAGTTAGCCTATAAGGAGTCTTTCCAAATTTTCTCATATACAAAGTGAACAATTATAACCAACATAGAGGATTGTTGTGCAGTTTTTTAAATTCCTGAATAATACCTAGGAATATCTAACCCATGGTTGTTATTTTAAAAACATTGCTACTCCATTAAATCATCAGTATATAGCTGTTCTATACAGTTCCTAGGAATAAAGAACATCAATAAGTGCGTTTCAACTTGATAAGAGTTTCTTATACATGGACTGCCACAATTGTGGGCGTGGAAAATAGATGATAGATTTAAAGCATTAATAACAGTACATTGGAGGCTTCAAGAAAACCCATACTCTCTTAATTTATAAGGAAAGAAATGGTAAGTTTTCTATTGGCATTTAAATTAAAGGGGCCTTTGAGCTGATGGGGTAAGAGATACCAAGGTGCCAAGCATGTACATATATTGCTAGACAGTTCAAAGGAAGGATGGAATCATATCTTTGCTCTCTGGGAAACCTTGACTCTTTATTTTTTTATAATAGACTACAGTCTACTCTCTCCAGGGATCTATTACATACCCTATTAATTCATATATCAAGCTACTATCTCATGTTCTAAGCTAAGCTTTTTTTTCTCTTTTTTAAAATGGAAGAAAAAATATCCAATGTACTCAGCCCTACTATGAAGCTAAATTATAGCTTTCACATGAAGGCTATAACCCAACTATAGCACAAGACTATGGGGAAAGGGCCAAGGAAGGGGAAGGGACAGGGGAGGTTTTGTTGGAGGGAGGGTAATGGGTGGGGCCACACCTACGGTGCATCTTTTTTTTTTTTTTTTTTTTATTGTTGGGGATTCATTGAGGGTACAATAAGCCAGTTACACTGATTGCAATTGTTAGGTTAAGTCCCTCTTGCAATCATGTCTTGCCCCCATAAAGTGTGACACACACTAAGGCCCAACCCTCCTCCCTCCATCCCTCTTTCTGCTTCCCCCCCCCATAAACTTAATTTTCATTAATTGTCCTCATATCAAGATTGAGTACATAGGATTCATGCTTCTCCATTTTTGTGATGCTTTACTAAGAATAATGTCTTCCACTTCCATCCAGGTCAATACGAAGGATGTAAAGTCTCCATTTTTTTTAATAGCTGAATAGTATTCCATGGTATACATATACCACAGCTTGTTAATCCATTCCTGGGTTGGTGGGCATTTAGGCTGTTTCCACATTTTGGCAATGGTAAATTGAGCTGCAATAAACAGTCTAGTACAAGTGTCCTTATGATAAAAGGATTTTTTTCCTTCTGGGTAGATGCCCAGTAATGGGATTGCAGGATCAAATGGGAGTGCTAGCTTGAGTGCTTTGAGGTTTCTCCATACTTCCTTCCAGAAAGGTTATACTAGTTTGCAGTCCCACCAGCAGTGTAAAAGTGTTCCCTTCTCTCCACATCCACGCCAGCATCTGCAGTTTTGAGATTTTGTGATGTGGGCCATTCTCACTGGGGTTAGATGATATCTCAAGGTTGTTTTGATTTGCATTTCTCTAATATATAGAGATGATGAACATTTTTTCATGTGTTTCTTAGCCATTCGTCTGTCATCTTTAGAGAAAGTTCTATTCATGTCTCTTGCCCATTGATCTATGGGATTGTTGGCTTTTTTCATGTGGGTTAATTTGAGTTCTCTATAGATCCTAGTTATCAAGCTTTTGTCTGATTGAAAATATGCAAATATCCTTTCCCATTGTGTAGGTTGTCTCTTTGCTTTGGTTATTGTGTCCTTAGTTGTACAGAAGCTTTTCAGTTTAATGAAGTCCCATTTGTTTATTTTTGTTGTCATTGCAATTGCCATGGCAGTCTTCTTCATGAAGTCTTCCCCCAGGCCAATATCTTCCAGTGTTTTTCCTATGCTTTCTTTGAGGATTTTTATTGTTTCATGCCTTAAATTTAAGTCCTTTATCCATCTTGAATCAATTTTTGTGAGTGGGGAAAGGTGTGGGTCCAGTTTCAGTCTTTTCCATGTAGACATCCAGTTCTCCCAACACCATTTATTGAATAGGGAGTCTTTCCCCCAAGGTAAGTTCTTGTTTGGTTTATCAAAGATTAGGTGGTTGTAAGATGTTAGTTTCATTTCTTGGTGTTCAATTCGATTCCAAGTGTCTATGTCTCTGTTTTTGTGCCAGTACCATGCTGTCTTGACCACTATGGCTTTGTGGTACAGACTAAAATCTGGTATGCTGATGCCCCCAGCTTTATTTTTGTTACTAAGAACTGCCTTAGCTATACGGGGTTTTTTCCGGTTCCATACAAAACGCAGAATCATTTTTTCCAAATCTTGAAAGTACGATGTAGGTACTTTGATAGGAATGGCATTGAATAGGTAGATAGCTTTGGGAAGTATAGACATTTTAACAATGTTGATTCTTCCCATCCATGAGCATGGTATGTTCTTCCATTTGTTAATATCCTCTGCTATTTCCTTTCTGAGGATTTCATAGTTTTCTTTATAGAGGTCCTTCACCTCCTTCGTTAGGTATATTCCTAGGTATTTCATTTTCTTTGAAAATATGGTGAGGGGAGTTGTGTCCTTAATTAGCTTCTCATCTTGACTGTTATTGGTGTATACAAAGGCTACTGACTTGTGGACATTGATTTTATATCCTGAAACATTGCTGTATTTTTTGATGACTTCTAGGAGTCTTGTGGTTGAGTCTTTGGGGTTCTCTAAGTATAAGATCATGTCATCAGCAAAGAGGGAGAGTTTGACCTCCTCTGCTCCCATTTGGATTCCCTTTATTTCCTTGTCTTGCCTAGTTGTATTGGCTAGAACTTCCAGCACTACGTTGAATAGTAAAGGTGACAGCGGACAACCTTGTCTGGTTCCAGTTCTAAGAGGAAAAGCTTTCAGTTTTACTCCATTCAGTAAAATATTGGCTGTGGGTTTGTCATAGATAGCTTCAATCAGTTTTAGAAATGTGCCACCTATGCCTATACTCTTCAGAGTTCTAATTAGAAAAGGATGCTGGATTTTATCAAATGCTTTTTCTGCATCTATTGAGAGTATCATGTGATCTTTATTTTTGCCTCTGTTAATATGGTGGATAACGTTTATAGACTTGCGTATGTTAAACCAGCCTTGCATCCCTGGGATGAAGCCTACTTGATCATGATGAATGACTTTTTTGATGATAAGCTGTAATCTATTGGCTAGGATTTTGTTGAGAATTTTTGCGTCTATGTTCATGAGTGAGCTTGGTCTGAAATTCTCCTTTTTGTTTGGGTCTTTTCCTGGTTTTGGTATCAGGGTGATGTTTGCTTCATAGAATGTGTTGGGGAAGATTCCTTCTTCCTCAGTTTTTTGGAATAATTTCTGCAGTACAGAAATAAGCTCTTCCTTGAAGGTTTGATAGAATTCTGGAGTGAAGCCATCTGGACCAGGGCATTTTTTGGTTGGAAGATTTTTTATTGTTTCTTTGATCTCAGTGCTTGGAATTGGTCTGTTCAGAAGGTCTATTTCATCCTGGCTAAGTCTAGGGAGAGGGTGTGATTCCAAATATTGATCCATTTCCTTCACATTGTCAAATTTCTTGGCATAGAGTTTCTGGTAGTATTCAGAGATGATCTCTTGTATCTCTGTGGGATCAGTTGTTATTTCCCCTTTATTGTTTCTGATTGAGGTTATTAGAGATTTTACTTTTCTGTTTCTCGTTAGTCTGGCCAATGGTTTATCTATTTTATTTATTTTTTCAAAAAACCAACTCCTTGTTTCATTAATTTTCTGAATGATTCTTTTATTTTCAATTTCATTGATCTCTGATTTGATTTTGGATATTTCTTTTCTTCTACTGAGTTTAGGCTTAGATTGTTCTTCTTTTTCCAATTCCATAAGATCTCTTGTGAGATTATTGATGTGCTCTCTTTCTGTTTTTTGAATGTAGGCATGTAAAGCGATGAATTTTCCTACGGTGCATCTTACAATGGGTATAGGCAAAACTTACTAAATGCAGAATAGAAATGTCTACATACAATGACTAAGAAAATGCCATGAAGGCTACGTTGAACAGTTTGATGAGAATATTTCAGATTGTATATGAAACCAGCACATTGTACCCCTTATTACACTAATGTACACAGCTATGATTTAATAATAAAAATAAATAAATTAATAAAAAAATTGTAATCATTATGGGTGTATATATAACAGTTATATGAATTTATGTGGTACATGTGGTATTTTGATACAAGCACATGATTTCAATGAGTAGTAATTGGGCTATCGATCACCTCAAGCAAGTGTCATTTCAAGTGTCGTTTCTTTGTGTTGAGAACAATCTAAATGCTCTCCTCTAACTATTTTGAAATATACAATAAATTATTGTTGTCTATAGTCACCCTATGGTGCTACCAAACACTAGATCTTATTCCTTCTATCTAAATGAGTTTTTGTACCCATTAATCAACCTCTTATTTCTCCCCTCCTTACTACCTTTACCAGCTTCTGGGAACTACCATTCTATTTCCATATATGAGCTATTCTCATAAGTCTCCATGAACTCAATTTTTTCAGCTCCCACATATGCATGAGAATATAAACTGCTTACTAGTAGCTATATTTTGTTTGGATAACCTTTTATTTCTAAAATTTACTTTAATTATTTGAATACTGTATTGACTGTATTGTTCCTATTACTGTCAATAAAGCAAAACATGGTTAAGATGCAGTTTTTTAAACTTTTGAATATATGCTATGTGCAAACATAGCAAGGAATTCATTTAATAGAAAACAAATTGCTAATATATAGATCATTTCCTTTGCATTCCAAATCTTTGGATATTAGATTTTCTTGGCATTCATATTATTTTGTTTGGGCATTAAATTGGACTTCCTTGCTTTTTAAAAAATTACTTATTTTCTTGTCTGTTTGTATTATCTGTTTCTTTCCTCTCTTCTCATTCTTCAAATTGTGCAGGGAAATGTGTACAAAATTAGGAAGAGTTAATGGTGAAAAAAGAAGCTTTGTATAATTTGGTTAATGTTCTAGGAGGCTCTGTATATATCATGGATATAGATCTAATACCATGTACCACATAAAAAAGAAATATTGAAGACATTTTCTCTTTTATTAAAACCATCAACAATGACTTTGACAATAGTTTTTGTGTGAAGGTTATCATCAGCCCTATACCCTAAACCCCTAGGAATAAAACTATTTCTAGTTTTTGGACATTGTTTTACATTATTCTTTAGCTAAAGGAAGATAATGTAGCAGCTAAAATATAAGCTTAGTATAAGTCGGAAAAAATATAAGTTTAAATTTATCACTCATGTTCTAGTGGGATGACCTTCTACTACCTACTTACCCTTTCTAAGACTCAATTTCCTTACATATGAAATGATTATAAAAGGCAGTGCCCATGGTTCAAAGTAGTAGGGTGCTGGCCCCATATACCAGAGGTGGTAGCTTCAAACCCAGCCCTGGCCAAAAAAAATATGCAAAAAAAAAAAAATGATTATAATAAGTACTGTGTTGGCCAGGTACAGTGGCTCATGCCTATAATCGTAGCATTCTGGGAGGCTGAGGCGGGTGGATTGCCTGAGATCAGGGGTTCCAGACCAGCCTAAGCCAGAGTGAGACCTCGTCTCTAAAAGAAAAATGCCAGGCATTGTGGTGGGTGCCTGTAATACCAGCTACATGGGAGGCTGAGGCAAGAGAACCACTTAAGCCCAAGAGTTTGAGGTTGCTGTGAGCTGTGACACCACAGCACTCTACTGAGGGCAATATAGTGAGACTCTGTCTCCAAAATATATATATATATATAATAAAGTAAATAAATAAATAGATAGATAAATACTGTAAAAATACTATGAGAAAAGTATTTAGCACAGTTTTTGTGATATACAATATTGATAGTAATTTAATAATTATCACAATAACTATCTTTTTCATTATAAATAATGCAAATATTGCAAAATATAATTATGATACTAAAATCGGGTTTATATTCTATTCTGTTAAATCAATAAAATAAAAATTTAAAGAAAAATTCAAGCACATATAACTGTTTTAAAAAAATCACTAAACAAACATAGAAAACCATTTGTTTTGGTCTGTAAACCTAATCTTGATGGTTATGATAATAAAAATAATCACTTTTAAATTACTTGTGATTAACTTTTTTTAATGTCCATTTCCTCTGTTGATGTTTACAAATATTTCATAGCTGAATTACTCCCCAACAACTATTTCATGTAAACTTTTGCCTCCATGTTGTTTGGACAAGTTGGGAGGCCTATCTCTTCCCTGAAACAAAATTTGTGAGTTGACAAACATCAAAGGCAAATATTGTAGCATGCACAAGAGATAGCATTTAAAGATACCATTTAACATACCATTTAAATTTGTACCATTAATTTTCCTTTTTATGTTTCCCAACATCATATTTATTGAAATGCATTAAATTACCTCTGACATCTTAGGATACCGCATGCAATTTACAATAATCTTTATGGTTAACTTAATTCTATTACCCTTATCTTTGAAAGGTGGCAAACTAAGAAGTACAGAGGCTGCCACTTTCATTTCTTTTGGAGATGCTGTGAACAATTTAGATAATGGATCTGTGGTTGAGAGAGGAGGATGTCCAAGAATTAGTCAGTTATGAAATAAAAAAAACCCACAGACCTTTCCTTTTGTATATTTCACACAAAATCTCTATTGCTGTGCTACACAACTTGGGTGATGAGTCACTACCTGAATCATATTAGTGCTGATTATTTGAAGTGAAAATTGACTAGTTGGCAGTTTCACCGATTTAAAGGGCTTACCTTTCATTGTCTGACTAGATTTCCTCTTGAGAAAACCTATCTCTCGGGATTATTCAGGCATTTCAGTTTGAAATTTTTGTGTTGTTGCTGTAAAATGTGTTCTCATGTGCATGAAAATATGTACATACAACATGAAATTTTAGGCACTATTAATAGTATTGGATCATTAGGGTTGTGTTTGCATAGCTAGAAAGTGAATTTCCTGTGATGTGAGTCCCTTCGGGGAGTATATATATGGTTTCAATGAAACTCACTGAATTGATTTGGTGGATTTACTGCTTGGTTGTTTTACTACCCTAGAGAGCAATTAGGTGTATGTGGAGTTTTGTTGAATCTATAAAATGTTACATGGATGATGATTGCAAAGAAAATGAGAGCAGTGTCATGCAACCCATGAAAACTGTCTGCTGAGGTTCTATCTACTCTCCCTATAAAGTTTGTACTATCCAAACTCTCCAATCCTACTGCATATCATGGAAGTTCTTTGTCATTTCTGAAAATTAAATGTTGAAAATATCTGAATGGTTATATTGTTTGCCAATCACCATTTGCACTCAATATTTATATATTTTTCATTTTGAGTACACAACTCAATCCCTTTGTTCATATTTATAACAAGGCATATATCTGGAGTGAGCATCAAAATGTCTGTTAGGGTTCTTGCATTTCCTATACTCTTCGATCTAGGACTATATTCCCTTCTCCAATAGTCCTTCAAAGAAATCATTCTGTTGATCTCACAGTAGACAGGTGAACCAGACAATGAATGAACACTTAAGATGTGATTATTAGGTCCCTGGATCCTGGAGGCAGGTTGACAGCTGGGTTTGAATTTTAGTGCTGCTATG
Organism: Nycticebus coucang; assembly: GCF_027406575.1. NCBI lineage: Eukaryota > Metazoa > Chordata > Mammalia > Primates > Lorisidae > Nycticebus > Nycticebus coucang. The sequence continues at coordinate 33,686,901 of NC_069804.1, read as the reverse complement.
TGATGAGTCTTGGGCGAGTTGCTCAACCTCTTTCTGCCTTTCTTTATTATGCAAATGAGGATAATAGTACTTGCTTTCAAGGTTTTCTGGAAATAGTTACATCATATCAATATGTGTACAGCATGTAGTGATATTGGATGAATACTTAACACTTATATTTATATGCAAATACATATATTTGTGAATAATTTCCATTGTGAACTACTAGCAATTATAACTTGGCATAGATATACTGCATCTGTATGCCACAGCTCATTTGCTGGGGGTTTTGTTTGTTTTTGCCAAGTTTCCTTAGTTTCTGTTGGAAAAACTCTTGAGGTCACTTCCATTAGTGTTTGCAGGGTAGCTTCATTATATCAGGAGAAAAGATCCTGTTAAGAGTACAGTAGGATGGTTTTAACAGGAAAATCCATTATGTAGAGTCCTCAGTGTTTAACCCTATAATTGCATGAATATATATGATTCTCAGGGATGGTGTTGTAAGCAAATTAGTAAAAGTCATAGCGTTCCAAACTATCTGGGACATTTAAAATTACCTTGTTCAATCCCCTTACTCTATAGATAAAAAAACTTGAGACTCAAAAAACAGAGCAACTTTTCCCAGGTTATAGTAGTTATTGTCTGAGATGAAGAAAATATTCAAATAACTATATAAATCCTGAGCCATCCTAATCCATTAAAAGTCAACATTTAAGTTAGTGTCTAAAATATTTCATTTAAAATAGCAATATTTTAATCCTCCTAAACATCTTTGTACTATTCAGAAAAAAAAAAAAAAAACAACTGGAAACTATGTTGGAAAACAATCCCTACTTCCCTTTCAGCCACTAAGAAATCCAAACTGCACATTGCACCTTATAAAAATAACCTAAATATTGAGAATGACATGTATGATGTTCAAAGTAAATTACCTACTTACCATATATTCTGGTAGTGTGCTTGCTTGGAAAATCCACTTGAAATTCATAGACATTAAGTAGCATTTTTAGAATACTATCCCAAGATGTAATTGATGAAATAAACTAACTGCTGACTTAAGAATGTATCTGTGATACCTTCAATACAGAGCAAAAGCTCTTAAATATGGATAGCAGGAACATTATATAAAAGATTCTTATTCTGCCCTTTCCAAAAGTCAAACATAACCACTAGCCCTTAAGGCTGATAGGCACGGGAAGAAGCCTGGGGTCTGAAAGCTTCTGTTTATACAAAGGATGTACTTCCCTAGTGGCTATTCATCTTCCCACTCAGACTATACATTTTATCTGGGAAAGAGGCTGCTGGTGACTTCATGAGTAAGCTGAAGAAACACCTGGTGGAATGATACTGTCCCCGGACTTGCCAGTCTTCAAAATGGGAAAAAAAATAATAGCAGAGGGATAAATGTAGGAAAAAGCAACGGTGAGAAAGGGAACAGTTAGATATGAGAAACATCAAAGAACAAGAAATAGAGATAAACCAGTGCCAGAAGCTGGCAAGAAAAGGGGAACTGTTATGAATACCAGTAAAAATGCTGAAGACTGGCTATAAAAAGGAGGAAAAATGCTTACAAGGGAGACCGTGAAATGAGAGTAATCCATTCTAGAATATAAGGAAATAAAAGGAAGCTTATTACTTTACTCCTAGGCAAAATGGAAAAAATATATATGTATCTCTCTCTTTTTTTTTTTTTTGCAAAAGAATAAGCAAAATGCAGATAGAGTGGTTAAGAAATGTGAAAAAGGAATAAAAATAGGCACAGAGAGAAGCAGTAAATACAACAAGAAATGCCCTTATCTGTTAAGCTGGTCAGTTGGACCTAGGTCTATGTAGAATGTTCATGGGAATAGCCTATAAAATTGGATCTTAAGGGTAAGAGAACATTGTTGTGAGAATCCGAATGAACGAATGCCAAATGAAGATTTTGCCACCAATAAAGTAGCTAAGTGATCAAGCCAAGTCATTTCGCTCTGTATTTCTACCTGTCAAATAGGGGATCATAATATCCATCCTAGTTAAAGAACTTTAATAAAGACATATTTGCTTAAGACATATGAAGGCAACATAGCACAGATGTTTAAAAATATAGTGGCTAAAAGGGCAGACTTAAATCCAACCTTTCAGGGTTTAAACATCAACTCTTTTCCATCTGCTTTCTGTGGCATTGGGCAGGTCGCTTATAATCTCTTTTCCTTAGTCTCTTCATCTGTAAAGTAGAGTTAATAATAGAATCTACCTCATAGGATTGCTGTGGTGACTGAGTAAATAAATCAAAATTATTTATAATAGTATCTATTACATAGTAAGGACCATCTTAACTATTTTCATCAGGGTAATGTTTTGGAAATAAACTTTTAACATGAATGTAACATACCATGTTTATTAATGACAATACTTAGAAATTAGGGTTAATGAACCTGGATGGAAGTGGAAGACATTATTCTTAGTAAAGCATCACAAGAATGGAGAAGCATGAATCCTATGTACTCAATCTTGATATGAGGACAATTAATGACAATTAAGGTCATGGGGGGGAAGCAGAAAGAGGGATGGAGGGAGGGGGGTGGGGCCTTGGTGTGTGTCACACTTTATGGGGGCAAGACATGATTGCAAGAGGGACTTTACCTAACAATTGTAATCAGTGTAACTGGCTTATTGTACCCTCAATGAATCCCCAACAATAAAAAAAAATAAATAAAATAAAAAAAAAAGAAATTAGGGTTAATGGTATTGCTGAAAGTCCTATCTGAATCATCCTCTGTTTCTTTATTATTTTTCTCTTCTTACTTATGTCTGCATTTTTCCAGTTCTTTCTTAGTTCATTGCAAAAAATGTGTCATTTCTGTTTTGCCTCACGTGCTACATATATATTATTCATCAACTAATTATTGAGCACTTACTATATACATGAATTGTTGGAAATATAAAGATATATAAAGGCAGAATTTTTACCCTGAAAAGTTATTTATCCATCAAAAAGAAGATCATAAAAAATAAAAAGCATACAATGATTACATGTTTGAACAAAGTTATTTCACTGGGGCTTGTGTAGAGGTAAAAGGAAGAATTGCCAAAAATGTTCAAATAATAATTGATGGTTTAATGCTACTAAATTACATTGAAAGTGTTATCTCACATTTTCATTTGTTTTTTTCCTAATGAAACTAGGTGTTGGAATCTCACTTTCCTTGATTCCTTCCCTGTCATCCTCCCTCATGACTTAAAAAGAAAAGAAAATGTATTTTATGTTTCAATGCTTCTGATGATGTGTTGGTATCTCACTCTGTTAGACTAACAGTTCTCATGATACATTAAACTGGTTGGAAATCCTAGAGTACCTTGCCTAAGTGTGTTTCATTTACCTTGACACCATCCTGTTTCATTGTAATAGTGTTAGGAGAGCCCTGCAAGATGACATTAACCTATTTCTTATGAATTGTAAGAAAGGAGGAAGCAATCTCTCTCCAAAGCTACTTCCTATTCAGGGATATGCCACCTGTGGTTGACGGGTGGCGTGCAGATTATTTGAGGATCATTTTACTTCTTTGCAGGGCCTGCTATCCTGCAAAGTGTGCATGGACGTTTTTTGTTGTTGTAGCTGTTTATCAGCTTTCATTAGTGTTTGCGTATTTCATAGGTGGCCCAAGACAACTCTTCTTCTTCCAATGTGTGGCAGAAAGGAGAAAAGGTGGGACACTCCTGAATGATGAGGTTAAGTATCGAAACAATGTTTCTATAGGAGCGTGTGTTTTCTTTAAGTGGTACAAGTTTAATATATATGTGAAAACTTGCTGATTCTTTTTGTTAATCACTTTAGTCCATGTGGGCCCCTATAACAAAAACGGCCTAGATTGGGTAATTTATAAATGACAGAAATGTATTGCTCATACAGTTATAGCAACTGGGAGTCCAAGATCAAGGCGTCTGCAGATTCAGCAGGGCTTTATAGATGACCCCTTCTTGCTGTATCCTCACATGGTGGAAGGTGCAAATGAGTTCCCTTGGCCTCTTTATAAGGGCACTCTTCTCACCCATGAGGGCTATAATCATCTCCTAAAGGCCTCTAACCTCTTAGTATTACAGCATTTGGGCTTAGATTTCAAAGTATGAATTTGAGGAGTACAGAAATATTCAAATCATAGCACTAATGACACACAATGTTACCTTCTATTTTACAGGCAGCCTGCTACTTGTGATAACACTGCTTTGATTTAGTTGCCCCGGCATTGCTCCCTTACCTATATATGTATCTTATCTGTGTAATCTTCAATAAACATTTTGCATATTTTTATTTTTTTTTTACATTTTGCATATCTTAAGGGAAATTTGATTTTTTTTTTTTTTTGAGACAAGGTCTCACTATGCTGCCCTTGGTAGAGTGCTGTGGCGTCACAGCTCACAGCAACCTCAAACCCTTGGACTTAAGCGATTCTCTTGCCTCAGCCTCCCAAGTAGCTAGGACTACAGGTTCCCGCCACAATGCCCGGCTATTTTTTGGTGGTAGTTGTCATTGCTGTTTGGCAGGCCCGAGCTGGGTTCAAACCCACCAGCTCCGGTGGTGTGTGTGGCTGGCACCTTAGCTGCTGAGCTATAGGTGCAGAGCTGGGAATCTGATTTTTTAATGATACAAAGTAATGTACACTCACCATCCAAAATAGAATAAAGAAAGACACAATGAAGGTAATGATTGCCCATAATTTTGCTTCTCTGGAATAACAAGTGCTCCTGTTTGCTACATATGTTACTATTTGGTGTATGCATTCCATATATGATGATAGCTAACATTTATTGAGTGCTTGGAATGGACCAGGCAATATTTCAATGATCTTATATGTTAAATTTTACACATTTATGCCTCTAAACAATTTTATGCCATAAGCAATATAATTATACAATTAAAAAATGAGGACATTGGTGCAATAACAAGATACAATAACTTGTTCAGAGTCATACTGCTAGTATGAAATGAAGCCAGGATTCTAAACCAAGCATTCAGGCTCCAGAGCCCATGTGTTAACCACTTCAAATAGTGCCTTTTTAGTATTATAAAATACATACAATTTTGGAGGCTGCTTAATTCACTTAATATATTATATGGTTTTCTAACATAGGTAAATAATTTGTTCAGAATAAGATTTTCTATTAGCCATCTATAAACATATTCATTGGATATAATAGAATTATTTTAAAGCTTATTTGATGGATATTGAGTTTGCTTCCAAATATTCACTAAGGAAATAATATAGCATATTTTATAAAATTTTTGAGAAGGTATACAAGTTCATAGTGACTTCAGTACTTATTTAAATAACATGTATTACACATCAGTGTGTTACATATTAATATAAAGAGTGAAGTAAATATTGGCTGCATGATAACTATGTTCCAGGAAGAGTTCTAGGAGGCTCTAGGGAATATCAAGATATTAAAAAACTAATCTTTCCATTTTTAAATATCTTACAATATAGTGGAGAGAGAGCCTTGGAAAACATTGTGTTTTGGTAGAATCCAGTTTTGTGTGTTGAGAAATGAAGACAGATGACAAAGTTCGGACAATAGATAGAAGCGAACATATCAAGAAGTAGGGTAATAAGAACTAGGGTAGGTGACATGAGGACATTAGTGTGTGAAGATTTATGTCCTAGCATCACAGAGACATGGGGATTTATAACAAGGTTAAACCCACTTATTTGGATTCACTTTATCATTTCAAGGAATTTTATGATATTAAATACCATATTTTATACATTGGTTTTGTATAGACCCTTGGTTTTACCATTAACAAAATACTGATTGGAAGAGGAAGAACTAGTTCTGTCAGCTTACCGTTCCAGTTATAAATTAATAGGCTTACCAAATAGTTTTTCTTATGTCTTGGAAGTATTGAAGAATTTTAAAAATAATTTTATTTTTCATTTAAATATAATAGTCACATATAATTATGGGATACAGTGTACTGTTTTGATCTATGAATACGTTATAGAAAGATTGAGTCATGCTAATCAACATATCCATCACCTCATACGCTTATCATTTTTGTGGTGGGCATGTTAAAAAACTGTTATTTTAACAATTTTGAAATATACATATTAACTGAGGTCACCATAAGCTTTTGAATGTTCTAAGAAAGTTTTCAAAGACCCTCAGGGCCAAGTGTTAGCAGACCATTCTCAGAGACTAGATCTTCTGCATCACATCTGTGGTCCTTGTTGCCTTCAGGGGTTACTGACTAGCATTTAATTGAAAGCTGACTGAGTTAGACATATACTTCCTATAGTTGGTGGGTTTTGTTGCCAGAAATATCCTTTTGCTTATCAGTGGGCAAGGTTTTTGCTTCTACTATTAGATTTAAGTGTGTCCCTTGAGATTCCATTACTCAGTTCATTGAGAAAAGCTTAAAGCTGAGGGAGAGAAGTTCTGAGCTCTGATGAAGGAGGTTGGGTGAAATTAAAGCTCTCTGGTTGGCTTAAGTTCCTCCAGACGTTCACATATATATAAAAACTTAACAATTACAGATATTCCAAGTGGTGAGATTGCTGTGAAAAAGTTCTTTATCTGTAATTCCAATTCTAAAATTTTTAGTCATTAGGTATGCAAATTAACACTGAAAATCCACAACTAACCAGATATATTTTCATCCTCTTTGACTTCTGAAAGCAAATATCCATATTGTACCTAGTGTATCTTTCTCTGCTTTTTTCTTCAAACTTGCTGTAATTTCATAGGAAAGACATGCAATCCATTTTTTTTTCTTTTTTTATTGTTGAGGATTCATTGAAGGTACAAAGAACCAGGTTACACTGGTTGCATTGGTTAGGTAAAGTCCTTTTTATTATTGTGTCCTGCCCCCAAAAGGTGTGTCACACACTGTGACCCGCCCCCTTCCATCTCTCTGCTCTCCCCTTCCCCCATCCCCATGGTATACTAGGTCATTAATTGTCCTCATATCAGAATTGAGTACACAGGATTCTTAATTCTCCATTCTTGTGATGCTTTACTAAGAGTAATGTGTTCCACTTCCATCCAGGTTAATACAAAAGATGTAAAGTCTCCATCATTTTTAATAGTCATGCAATCAAAATTTAATAAAATATATTCAAAAATAAAAGAGCCATGAACAATCGTGCTAAATTCCTAAGTAAAGTTCAACACACATACCACAATGATGTGATTATAGAAACTGTAAAGATGCTGCTGGCTGAAGAGCTGTAAAGAATTTGGCTTTCCATGAGCTTAATGACTGAAAGTAAAGTTCCTCCCTGGGAGAAAGCCTGAGATGATAACACAGTTTGAATAAATGTATGAACCTTTCCAAAGTTACTGCAGAACAGTTATGGCTGGGATCCTTTACTCTTGTAGAGAAAGCTTTGTAACTTCTTATTTTAAATTGACTTCCATTGAACAACAATGCCTCCCAGCTTGCACTTTGAGGCACGGTACTGGATAGTGTATTTACAGGCTGGTCTCGTTTATTTATTTATTTATTTATTTATTTTTTGTAATAGGAGATTGGTAGCTTACTGCTACTTGGTGGTGACTTCTGGAAACACCATTTTCAAGACAGTGGTTTAAAAAAATGTGATTATTGGGAATAACAACTCTAGAAACAAGGATTTAGTGGAATTACATCCAATTTATTCAGCACATTGCCAGGTTATTGAAGTTCTAGTTTTATAGCCGTGTATTCAGAGTATACATTGTTCCCTGATGTATTGTATATTTAGGTTTGTACTACCATATAGGCCCTGAGTTTTGATCCAACTGGCAATAGGAGCCTAACCTCTCAGAACAATTATTGTAGTCAGATCTTTGGTAGCTCTGTTCCCTGCTTTCTAAATAGCTCAATTTCTTTAACATCAAGATATGGCAAACATACATTACCAAAAAGAAGAAAACCCATCTCCTACACCATTATGGTGTTTTTCAGTTCAAATCATGTTATAGGCATCATTTGATTTATTTTTCTCCCAAGCCTTGGGAAATGTGAATTATTATTATCATATTATTGTTGCTGAGAAATAGTAGCTACTATTTATTTAGCACTAACTCTGCACCAAGAATTGTGTTAAACATTTTGCATTTGATTCTAACAATAGATTAGGAAGCTTGAATTCACACTATCCTCCATTTTATAGATCTTGAACTATGGCTTAAGTGGCATGCCAAGTTGATACAGGTAGTATGCAGCAGAAGTGAAATTCAAGCCCTATTTGATGATCTGCTTTCACTCTAGAACAGCAGTTCTCAACCTGTGGGTTGCGATCCCTTTTTAACAATGAAAATATGTTGCGGCATTAGGAAGGTTGAGAACCACTGCTCTAGAACCTGAACTTTCAATCTCTGTGGCATTTTGACACTCTTTTATAGACGGAAGGCCTGGTGATGCTAAAAGGCTAAATACGATGCTGTAGGTCATAAAAGTAGTTCCTAATATCTTCCAACTGAAACCTCAAACATTTTTCATCATATCATATAGTCCCCAGGACTCCTGATGACTTACATGGAAGTTTCTGAAAATTAAAAAAAGGAACATCCCTCCTACCATCACCAAACCTACAGAAGAATCAATTCTTTTTTTTTTTTTTTTAAGAAAACAGACTTTTTCCGGTCTACTTCTGCCTTAGTAGAGGGTCACAAAGATGGCTGAGGGAAGTGTGCATGTGGATTTCAGGCTTTACCCCCTTTTATTCCAAAACCTTTATGCAAAATGCAATATCTAGAACTGTAAGCAGCAGTTGTCCCAGCTGTGTTTATTGAAACTAATAGCTAGAAAATTCTACAAAATGTTAAGGGAAAGATCTAAAAGAATTTCCTATAAGTATGTGTTCTTAGGAGCTACAGGAAGTAAAATTTGGACACCATTAATTACATTTCTAACATGCTCACATCTTCTCTTTACTGCCAACAAAATGTTTAAGACAGTATAATCGGACAGCAGTCATGTTACAACTCCCCTGAAGCCAAAATGTGTCATTCATCAAAATGATGCTCATATTTAGAAGCCCTTGAAAGGGATCTGAAGATCATTTATGAACTGGATTTTAATCACATGGTAATACATATACATTGTGCTTCAGTTGTCTTGCTGAGCTGGGGGATGATTTTTTGTTTCTATTCATTTCAGCTTGCCATTGTGTTCTTTTTCAAAATTGATTACTTTTAATTATATTGTTATCCTGGGCATATAGCAAATATCCTATAACATGGATATATTTTCCAGTGAAAGTTATAGGTTTAATGTGCAACTAACTGTAATAAACACACACACACACAAATAAAAAAAGAAATATAGAAAGAAAGAACCAAAAATTGTAAATGAAAAACAGAATGAGGGTAAAATGAGGATACTGGTGGTCACAAAAGAGATTTAAATAAAGAGCAAATGTGACTGAGGATGTGCTGGTTTGAGAGGCTGAGAATTTCTTAGCCTGGGGGATGTCTTCTCAAATATAACAGCCCTGAGATTGTGTGAAAACAAGCTCCAGCCCTAAGTTCTGTTGTCTGAATAGTAAGGTTGTCTTCAGGGCTGTCTAATTAATTTGAAAGAACATACTAGGGAGTGTTTTTCAAACTTTGTTGGATGTCAGGATCACCTGGGGATCTACCCAAATATGCAAAGGTCCAATTAAAGCCTTGTTTTGATGAAGGTAGGTGCCTTTGCTCTTTTATTAGCTCTTCAGTTCATTCAGATGAACATCTTGTCTGAGAACAAGAGGGGTCTATGGGAAGAGATTCTCACGCTTGTCTGTACATTAGAATCACTGATTCTCGTCCCTAGACATTGTTGTTTCACTGATAGGAAGTGAAGTTTGGACATTGAGGTTTCGAAAAAGCTCCCAAAGGTGATTCAAATATTACTTAAATTTGAAAACCACTAGTCTAAGGGCTGTTCTACCCAGTGTGTTGTCCAAAGACTAGCAGCAGTAGGATCAATAACAACAGAAGCAGCATCTGAGAGTTGTTGGAAATGCAGAATCTCAAGTTCCACCTCAAATTACTGAATCAGAATCCATTTTTTGCCAAGATACCCAATGATTCGTGTGCATATTAACATCTGAGACACCCTGCTCTAGGTAGTTTGGAAGAGCTGGATTCCTAAACGCTTGTAATTAGCTGAATAAATCTGGGAAAACTCATTGACCTACAACTCACTTGCCCATAAAATGGGTGTAAGGATAATAGTTTCAATATTGCAAGTTTCCTAGGAAGATTCTTAAAATGCAATACCTGAAACTTTTAGCTTCATTCCTGGAACAGTGAATACCTTAATTAAATGTAGTTGCTCTTAGCAGACAGAGTCATAGTCCTTGTGAATTTTTTGTCACTGATAATCCCAGATCTAAAGAATCCAAGCCCTACTAGTGACTATTACCACAGGCATTCTTGTTATTCGGGCATTCATACATTTCTATTTGTGTGTGAATTCAAGGTGATTTTTATCAATTTAAAAGAATAAATGCTTCCCAGATGGAAGTGTGTCTTACTAAAAAAATAAATCACCAGGATGTAATCTTTAGCCACAGTGCCTTTGAAGGGTGCCTTGGGCATCTTATATTGTACAACTGTGATCAGTTTAGACAGTGCTAACTGTTCAGACTGTGTTATCCCTAATTCCCCCCTCGCGTCTGTCTGGCATTTCCCTCCTTGCTGGAGATGAGCTAATTTCTTTATAGAAATTCATATATAAGCTTGCTTTTCAAGCCATTAACTTCTGTAATTATCTATTTTTTCTTCTCTAACTTTATTCCACCAGAAACATTTTCTTACCATTCCTGTTTTGCTTCCTGAACTAAGACAGGAAACTTATTCAGAAAAATTGTTATTTCTGATTGAAAGTGCATGATATTTTTTTTGTAGTATAACTGTTTACACATTTAAGAGGGAAGTAGAAATGTCTAATGTAATAACACAGAAGAAATACCCTCAACTAATCTTTTTAAGCAGGACGACAATGAGTAATGATTACAGTTAATTAAGTTAGGCAACCTCTATTTCCATTCACTTAGCAGCACTGCTAATTATATACTCACGCTACAAGGTTTCTTTAGTTCTTCTGTAATTTGGATGCAGTACTTTTTGTAGGCAAGGGGATACGGTACAATTAATGAGCTTTTTCCCACCAACACCTCCTGTTCTCTCTAAATGAAATTTCCGAGACTGAAAATTGAAAGTAGTAAAGGAGCAAGGAAAAAAAAAAAAAAATCAGTCACATTTTAACTTACTTCCAGCACAGCACATGTTTGTAATTGCCAAATATTTTGTGCTAGAGGAAACACGATTTAAGGTTGTTATTTTTTGTTTTCTGAGCTTTGTAAAATGGTGGTTTGTGTAAAAAGGGAATAGGTACAGATCTTGGGGTTTTAAAAAATCAGTGGCAAAGACAATGGCACTTTACATTGTATGCATCTGTTTGCACGACATAACCATGTAGTGAGCACTTGCTGTTTGCCGAGCACTGAGTCTACTACTGTGAAAAAGAGGCAAACCTTAACTCTAACTCCAGGTTTCTTTACATGGACTTCAATCATTTTAACAACTTTCTCTTTAAAGAAAAGCGAGAGAACTGTAGCTCTACTTGGGTATATTGTTAATGAAGCACTTGAAAAAAAAATTAGTTTATGCGCTTTGATCAGATGGGGATTGACATACTTAAGAGTTTTATTTTTAATCTGAAAATCCACTTCAATCTTATGCTCTGGGTAAACAGTCATCACACAAGCCTGGCAGAATTCTGCATTTTCAAGAAGCAGGATTCAAGGTTTAACTTCAAATACAATTTTGAGTAAGTTATGCAGATTATTGCTTTATAAAAAAGGGCTTACATGGACGGGTTTTAGCTTCAATCTTAATCTCCATTCGCTTTAAGAATTAACTTCTGCATTGTGGTTTATATTGAGTTTAAGACTGTTTCAGATTTTAAAATAGATCTGTAAAGGTGTATCCGAGGGAAGATATTTGGATGTCGAGCAGTCTTTGTTTTTATATTTTTTATAGAAAGTTCGAATGTATTTTGAGCAGCACTGGACATTTTCAAAGTTGTTTTCGTCTCCAAGCCTCACACAGGTGCATGGGTTTATAGGTCCAGTCTCTTCTTGTAGGCTTCCTTTTCTCTGCTTCTCTTTCACTAACATCAGTGTGCGTAAATGAGCGCGCCGTGGAGTTCACAGGAAGACTAGACAAATATCCAGGTGTCAGAATAATCAGCTCCTCTCATTCTCCTCTCTAGTTGATGCTTCAGTCTCCGAGACATCCTATATAAAGCCGACAGCACAGTTATTACTAGTGGAACTGAGGTTACTGATTAGAAGGGAACGTAATCAGGTAGATTGAGCCTGGGAGGGAAGAAACCATTGCTGTGAGAGGGGAGTGTTTGCCAAATGCTGTCTGTGAAGCCGAATCTGTGAAGAACACCTCGCTATTCAGGACAAGCAGAGTGGAAGAAACAGGTGCAAAAAGATCGTGCGTTTGTCTGCTTTTGTGAGGCTGGTCAGAGATTAGGTCCCTGTTTTCTCTGTGCTTGGCTATGATTCTACCTCCAGGTTTATCAGACCCCATAGACTGTGTAAGAGAAAAAGTACCAACAGGGAAATCAGCAAAAAGCTTTCCTATGAAGGTGTAGCCAGCCTCCGCAGAATTTGAAATGTCTGAGGTCTCATTGGGTGAGTAAAAGCTGCAGATAAATGCAACAGCCATTCAGAAGAATGATAAATGCCACAAGTATTCGGAAGCAGGCTTCTCTAAAGGTGACTCTTTTGGTCAATTTGTAACCTCTGGGATATCTTTGCATTACGCCTCTTCATATAATCTTTCTGTAAAAGTTCAATTGGGGGGTCTGCTGTGAGGAAGGGAAGGGACAGGTTTGACATCAACGACGTAGAGAATAATCCAAATCACTGACATGGGACAGCACCCAAGTGTGACTTTTGGGTTATGGCTTTTGTAAACTTTTCCTTCAGGAAATTATTTTTGGTATGAAGGAACAAAAAATTAATAAGCCAGATGTTAACCAATAAATAATATTTTTACTTCAAATTAAATTGCTAAGGATGTAACCTACGTTCATAAACTCATTAGAAAACTAATGTGAGAGATTTTTGTCTTAACAGAAAAACTCACGGCTTTTATATATATGTGCATACATATATATATTGCATGAATATATATACATATTTATGAGTTTCAAGCAGTTTTTGTATGAAAGAAAAATAATAAATGGCATTGCGGATAGTCATTTAGGCATGTTCAGACAAGCACAATTTATTAGGAAGCAAACTGGGCCACCAGTTGTAAACAGTAATTTCAGGCTGCCTAATTACCTGAAATATCTAAGAATGATTTTAGAAGTTGAACATTTATCAGATGCTAGCTTTTAAATAAAGGAAAAAGTTATAGTGATTAATCATTTTTTTAATTATATGATATCCTAAAATTCTAAAGTAGCATAGACCTTTTGTCTGTATATATAATCTGTAATTCAAAGTACATACATTTCTAAATTGCATTACTCCTATTAAAGTTCAAATAGCTTCTGATTTGGAAAAGTTTCTGTTATTATAAAGATGGCCTAGTTTTATTGAGGGTGGTAGAACAGAAAGAGTTAAAAGTGTCCTTTTCACATTAAAAAAAAAAAGTTGGGAAAAAGGAAAATACAAAGTTAAAAGTCCTTTTGGATTCCAAGAGTTACAGTAACTTGATAAGTGAAAAAAAAAAAAAAGTTAGAAACTTTTGCAAGTCCTATCTCTCATTTGCTTTGGGCTAACTGGTTGTCATTTCTCATTTATAGATTGCCTTTTATTTATCTGTTTCTAAAGATTTTTTTAAAACTTATTTGTGTTTTTTTTTTTTTTTTTTTATTCATCAGACAGGTTGTCTTGGAAGTACAAAGGCCAGTTAATGGTTTATGAGTTCAAGCTGAGCTGAATATAAGTAAGCTCTGTCATGCTTGACATTTCATCCAAGGCGGTGTTGATTTGCAATGTTTACAGACCTATTTATTGAACCCTCACAGCTTGAACTATGCCACTGAGCTTGCTGACACTGCTGAGATTATCTTTAAATGCACGTACAAACCAAGGAGAAAATGGAAAAATGAGTTGAAAACAATCATCAGCTTATTTATGGGATTATACTTATATAGTTTCTGATTTGTCGGTTTGTTTGATTGTTCCCCCCAAAACCCCATGACCTAGATTTTCTTCTTAGATCCTCACACAAACTCTAGAAAATAGGCTATAACAGTGGTTCTCACCCTTCCTTGAATGGGCAACAGAATCAATTGAAGGCCTGGCTAAAACACACCCAGTTTCTAAGTCAGTCCTTCAGAGGTGAAGCCCCAGAATTTTCATTTTTAACAGTTTTCTCAGGAGATATAGACACTGCTGAATGCCTGGGAACAGAAAAGGAGTGTTCTCAGTGTAGTAACCTGTGTTCTCTTTATGCCTTGTTTAGAGAAGTTTGCCACGGTACAAGAAAATCGAGGCATGTGTTCTATTAATGATCAATATATTAAAAATTTAAAATATGGAAATACTGAGTATCTGTTTTAAAAAATTATTTTTCTACTGAAAGCAACAGTAAAATTATTGTTGACCAAAGTACAAAGTTTGTCACTAGTTCTCAGATATGTAAAGGCTCAATTTTTAATTACTCCTTTGATCCTTATTCCCAAGATTCCTTCCTAAATAAAGACTTTCATCTATGATATTTTTTTCAGGAAAAGAAAGCAAGATCCATGTGTTATAAGAACTTGGGTCTGTGCTATAGATCAAAGTCTCTTGCTTTTGGTTAATAAAAATAAGATGTTTTCCACCTCACCTTACTGAATTCACAGTTTGGAAACCTAAATCATAACAATACTGGATATTTCATTTAATTATAATGCCTAATAAAAAATAGAATACATCTTTAAAATGCCAGTAACTAAATCTAACATTCAAAAATTGTGACTTTTGCTATTTTGTAAAGTTGTATGCTGATTTGTTATGATCTATTTCTTTCAGTAACATTTAACCTTTTGATAAATTCAGATTACATGTTTAATATAGATGATTGATTTTTCATGGGATTTAATCTACATGTTCCTAACTTAGAGTTCAGATTGGGCTTTCTTTAAGAAGGGAGAAATTTGGGTCACAATAATATTCTCAATGTTTTATTAAACATAACAAAAATATATATCATCATTTACTTCAGTTTTATAACGTGTTCTCTTTCTGTCTAGTCTTACCTACCATAATATGTTTCAGAAATAATTACAGCTATGATAGCATTTTCACACAATTTTAATTCATATACTATTCTAGTTTGATGAAATGAGGGTAATGCTTAGAAAGTAAATGCTCCCTATTTCTGATATGTACTACATTGAATTACTTATTTTGGCTTGGCTCAGTTATCAGTTGAATTTTCACTTTCCCTTTCATGATTAAAGCAACTCATAATTTCTAACATAGATAATATCAATAATAATAAATTATGGTTCTATTTGTAAAAAGGAAATTCTTCTTAATGGCATTTCAGAGTATACATTTGAGATAAGTAACTAACATTGTAGTAGGGTCTCTTATGTCCCTTATCTTTTGTCACTAAATACTGAGCATTTAATGCCTGCCTGGAATGTAAGGGGAGCTCAATAAATTGAATGAATGAATGAACGAATCTTACAGACAAATTTGCTCCGTGAAAAGAACGAGGGATATTTTTACTTTTGTTTTGTTTGTTTTGGTCCAAATGAATAATATCTATGACATTTTATTCTAATAGCTATTAGATCATTAATTGAATGTGAGAACCAGAGGCAGTTTGTTTTTATTAATATTAGATTTCTTTTAAAAACTCATTGGAGATTTTCAGGATACAATCATTTATTTACCTTTTCAGTTTTCTGATTCCGCATAGTAAAGCCACAAATGTATCCCTTCCGTGACACACCAGCATACACACAGAGACACACAGTCCATGTACATATCACTTTGCAACAGGAATACCTTCTGAGAAATGAGTCATTAGGTGATTTTGTTGTCGTGTGAACCCCGCAGAATGTACCTAGGCAAACCTAGATGGTGTAGCCTACTACACACCTAGGCTACAAAGTAGAGCCTATGGCTCCTAGGCTAAAATCCTGAATACTGTAGGCAGTTGGAACACAATGGTAAGCATTAGTGTGTCCAAACAAATCTGAGCATAGAAAAGGTACAATAAAATTGCAGCCTTACGATCTTCTGGGACCACTGTCCTATATCTGGTTCATCATTAACCAAAATGTCATTATGCCCCACATGGCTGTATTTAATTTTGGAAAACACTTGAAATTAAAATAGAAGCCAGGAAAGAAAAACCTGAAATAAATGGATGTTTTTTCATCCAGTCAAAACTCAGCCTCTTAGTTTTATGGAAAGCCTTAAGAGAATAGTGGAGAGGAGAGGAAGGGAAATGAAAGGGTTAAAGGGAGGCCCCCAGTTGTTTGTACCCTCCCAGTAGCCAAAAGCAGCAAAAGTTCTACTTTGCTTTATTTCATATTCAAGCCAACATTGACCATCAACCTGTGGGAAAGTTCTTTTCATTTAAACACGGTTACTTGAAAATTCATTATGTCAACATTTTTGTTATTTTGTGTGTGTGTTAGCATGTTTTTTTTTGTTTGTTTTTGTTTTTGAGACAGAGTCTCACTATGTTACCCTCGGTAGAGTGTGGTGGCATCATAGCTCACAGCAACCTTAAACTCTTGGGCTAAAGCGATTCTCTTGCCTCAGCCTCTCAAGTAGCTGGCACCATAGGTGCCCACCACAATGCCCAGCTGTAGTGTTTTGGTTGTAGTTGTCATTGTTGTTTAGCAGGCCCAGGCTGGATTTGAACCCTCCAGCCTTGGTGCATGTGACCAGCACCCTACTCACTGAGCAACGGGTACCGAGCCAGCATGTTTATTTATTTTTTTTAATTTCAGAATATTGGGGATACACGGGTTTTGTTCACATACTTTGCTTACAGATTGACTCAAGGTTCTAAGTGTGCCCCCCACAGTGTACACCTTATCCAGTAGGTGTGAATTTATCTATCCCTTCCCCTCCTGCCAGCCTGATTTTCATTGAGATTTACTTCCAAATATGCATGAAAGTACTGATCAGCCGGTTCCAACCTGGTATTGAGTACATGTCTTTGTCAATTCCTGTGATGTTTCATTTAGAAGGATTCGTGCAAGTTGAGTCAGTCTATAGCTGCATAATGAAAACTAAGAGGTGCAGAAGTTGTCACTAAATTCTGAGGAAATCTAGATAAATCTTTTTTTTTTTTTTTTTCAGTTAAAATGAGCACCTATGAGTTCTTCCACGACCTTTTAGTTACAGAGCAATAAGGAGGAATCTTTCCATATAATTAAAGAGACAGAAACTATCTAGTATGGATATCGGTTAGATTATTTCCCTGAAAATTTTTTGATATAAATGTGAATGAAGTGCGTATAATTAAAATTATAGATTATCTGCATCGCTACAGAGAATATCATCTATCCAACAAATGATATTATTTAGCCACCTTTGAAATCATAATTATTAATCCTAAACTAAACCAAACTCAAAGTATACCACATGTGAAGACATTCCAATGAATAAAATAATTTGTGTGAATTAGCCTGCTGTTCAAATATTTTATGCTTATGCTTCAGATAATATTTACCAAAATTCTGACAGATTCCTGCAAGCACAATTTTTAAACACTTACCTTGGAGATTTCCAGAACCCTGAAAATATTTCTATTGGTTTTAAACAGCCACAAAACAAGTTCCAAAAAAAAAAAAAAAAAAGTACTTTTACTAGAGGGTTGCTTGAGCTCAGGAGTTGAAGACCAGCCTGAGCAAGAGTGAGACCCCATCTCTATTTAAAATAGAAAAACTTAAGCAAGAGGATCGCTTGAGCCCAAGAGTTGGAGGTTGCTGTGAGGTATGAACATGCCATGGCACTCTACCTAGGGTGACAGCCTGAGACTCTGTCACAAAAAAAAAAAAAAAAAAATACATAGAACTGAAATTTGGAGAATGAGAAGGTAGTGAATGTTGACAATTGGCAGTGTGGTATCAAGTTATTTGTTTTAATCTCAGTAACTAACATGAAAATATATAAAACCCTTAGGTATTTCTAGTGGATCAATAAACATTTACAAATAGCATTCCCCCAAATTAAGTGAAAAACTGCAGGGGCTTTACTTTCTAATCTTCAAATAATGGGGTTGGAATACTAGATTGACTTATAAGATGCATCCATGGCCCCTTTAAGTGTTGTAGTAGAGAAGTCAATAGGATCCCGAAGAGAACAGACAGAGAAGATGGTTTCTGCTGCACTGCTCCATGTCCCTCACCCACCCTGAGTTCAGTGCAGTTTGGGGACCACCACCTCAAGGGTTCCAGTCTCGACCTCTGCTGCTTTGCTTGGCTTACTTCAGCACCCTGAGAGTTGCTCTGCTTCAAACAGGAGGAACCCAGAATATGGGGGGAAAGAGTATTAATGCCACCAGAAGTGACCCCTACCTATTAGCGGAGGAGAGTCCTGGGCAAAAGCACCCCGACACCTCATCTTCTGGCGGACAATTCAGAGGCGTGTTCCTTACCGCACACCTTCTCGCATGTTCACCAGTAGGATTGCACCCAGGTTGCCACCACTAGTAACGTGCTTCTTCACTCACCCTTTACCGCCACCTCCCCTGCTCCTTTTTTTTGCAGTTTCTGGCCGGGGCTGGGCCCCACCTCTGGCATATGGGGCCAGCACCCCACTCCTTTGAGCCACAGGCGCCGCCCCCACCTCCCCTTTTCTAATCTCACTGTCTCTACCTTCTCACTTGTGATTTCTGAAATCAATTGCCAGATAAACTCCCTGCACTTCAAATCCTTACCTCAGCATCTGTTAGAGGGAGAATCCAAAGTAACACAGATGGTTAGATGGGAAATGTTTCATGTGCTTACAAAATCAGGCCAAAGACACTTAAAAACTGTGAGAGGGAGGGATGGGGAGAGGTGACTTTGTTGTGTTTAAAAACTAGAGTTGGAGCAGGAGGTGGAACGAAAAAAAAATGGTCTGTGAGGCAATAGTGGAAGGGTTAAGTTGGCATGGGAGATGTGCCAGATATACCAAAAAAAAAAAAAAAAACCTCATGGAACGGAAGAGGAAGTGGATATATATATATACACACACACACATATATATATACATATCATGCATATCTTTTGTTTTCATCCTGATCTAATTTATCCTTACACACTGCAATGCTTCCCCTATCCCCATCTTGTGCTTTTGTTCCCTTCTACTCACTCCATCCTCCAAGACAGCATATACAAAGTGATCTTTTAAAAATATAAACCAGGTCGTGTCAATCTCTGGTTAAAGACCATTCTCAGCCCGGTGCATCCAATACCTTTATCATGACCCAGCCTTGATTCATGCCTCTTTCTCCCTCCTCCTCTGCAGTCTCCCTGCACTTCAGCTGCACTGACCTGCTTTCATTTCTCAAAAGCCAATCTCTTTTCTGCTATTCCTTTTGCCTGGCATGCTCTCCTCACTCGTCCGCTAGCTGCTTTGATCATCACTGATATACAGTAACAAGCCTATTGCCTGCCATGTAGCAGTAGTTTAATATACATTTGCTGAATAAAATAATGAAAAGAGCAGAAGTGGTTCAGTTTATGCTGGGTAATAGTGATTAACTGAGGAACAGGCTATGCCATTTGATGTTTCCCCAGCAAAGAGAAGTAGACATTTGGAGCAATTATATTTAATATGTTCAAGAAGCAAAAATGTGTGCTAGAAAATTCAAGGAAGTAAAAGTCTAAGGTGTTGTTTTTTGTGTATAATGCTGAGATGGTCAGCTGGAGTTGAGGCTAGGCTGGATATCAAACAGTAGATATGTGGGAGTAAGTGATGCTCTTGTTAAAGACAATGGGCAGTTTAGTAGGTGGTGGGGCTGGAGTTAGTGCACATAAAGAGGCTATAGTGGATGGTAGTCGAAGTTGTAGTGGGAAACCCTTTCAAAATGGCAAAGAAGTATGCCGAGAAAGTACAGAAGGCAAAGGTACCATATTGCTATGGATAAGGATATTAGATGGATGGATAATTGGAATAAAAGCCCATGATTATTCCATGATTGGAATAAAAGTCAGTGTTGAAAAGTGATTTCAGACAAGGACAAAGAGGCAAGTTGGCTTGGTTAATATAATACCCATGATGCAAGAAAAGCTATGTGGAGATGGCTCAGCAAACCTAATTGCATGGAAATTTTAAGGGCAGCATATCAAGTTATCGTATACCAAAAAACATTTCATTTCAGAGACTTCAGTTTTCTCATTAATTTTATCACTAATCCATTCATTTTCAAAATGTATTTTAGGATTTCACATTAGGT
The DNA here is from genome assembly GCF_027406575.1 of Nycticebus coucang. Lineage (NCBI taxonomy): Eukaryota > Metazoa > Chordata > Mammalia > Primates > Lorisidae > Nycticebus > Nycticebus coucang. The sequence goes on along the minus strand of NC_069804.1, from coordinate 33,666,540 downwards.
TGACTGTAAAGCTCCTGTGCAGATGAAAGTTGCCTTTCCTAGTACTGAATCAGGTGGTTGGTCCTATTCTGTTCTGAAGAGTAAAGCAAGCTTATGTTGGTGTGCAAGCAGGATGATTAGATAACCAATTACTATTCAGACTGTGTTACATTCCTTAAAATTACTCAAGTAAGACTCTTGAACTTGTTCAACCTGAACACATCTGATATCCTCAGCCAAGGAGAAGATGTAAATTAGACAGTTTCGGGCTTTACTACTGTAGAATCGTGCATATCTTTTCCCCTTAGGACTGCATGACTAATGACCTGAATTGTCCAAATTTCAAGACTAGTAAAGTCTTTAATGGTGAGCCCATTTCATAGTTTCTGCTTCTGTTTTGTCTATAATATATGCTATCACAAGGGATATTATACATGCAAATCTCAACATGTTGAGACACTGCTTTAAAAATGAATTTTCTTTCCGTGTTAGATTAGTGTATAGTTGCAGATATCTTAGAAATATTTTCATGATAGAAGTTTCAGATTCTTAGTGACACAAGAAAATTCTAGAAGTAGGTAATGATTTATAATCAGGACACATGGAAGGGGTTCCAACTCCAATGCTTCTTTTGTGGCTTTGACAATCATTTATCCTCAGTAGGTCTCTGTTTTCACATCTAAAAAACACTGCTTTTCAAGTTCAGTTACTTCAGGGTAAAATGAGATAAAATACGTGTTATGGCACCAAAATTTAATATTAAATATGAAGCACTTTGTCCTGCTTATTTGATGTATAATTGACAATTGGAAATTGTATGTTCAAGGTAGTCAATGTGATATTTGGATAAACATATATTTACTGTGACATGATTACTACAATCCGATTAATATATCAACTTTTTTGTGGTGAAAACACTTAGGATCTCAGCACACTCTCCGGGAAAATTTCAAGCATACAATATAGTATTATTAACTATACTCACCGTGCTATACGTTAGATCCCCAGAATTTATTCATCTTATAATTGAAAGTGTATCACCTTTGACCAAACTCTCTCCATTTTTCTTAATATCTGGCTCCTGGTTACCACTATTCTATTTTCTATTTCTATGAGCTTGACTTTTTAAGATAATATGAGTTAATGTTTGAAAACTATTTTAATTTATTAATAAATTGACAAATTATATGGTTATGATTTCCCATGGATTATCTTGGATTCCATTATTTTTTATAAATTTCTTGATAAAGAAATACCTCAGTAGGTATGCTCTATGTTTTTGATTCATTGTTTATGAAACAGTAAATAGGATATTTGGGACATTATGTGTATAACATTGTGTTCATAGAAATGTTGCCTTTTATAACCATGTATTTATTGTATTAGTACAGTCTCCAAAAGAAGCATCCCTCTACCGTAATGCCTTTTGTTTGGGAAAGCCCTCTCTTTATCGTTGTGGCTTGCATTAAAACACATTAACATAGATAACATCAATGATAAAATTGTGGTTTTATTTATGAAAAGGAAACCTTTCTTAGTGGCATTTCATAGTACGAATTTGCAAAAAAAAGGACTAACATTGTACTATTTCTGAAACATATTTTGTCTTGATCATTTTTCATAGAACTCACAGAATATAATTATATTACAGTCATAGTATAACCTAACTCTTACTGTTTCGAGGCATAAATTGAAAGATTAGTATATGAACATTGACAAGTTATTCTTCTACCTGTAGGAATGTTTGAAGTTTAGTCACTTCGAAACATCTTTGAAATTATGAGAGATAATTTTCTTTTCTTATTAGGTTTCATTATATTTTGGGTTAAAATGCAATCTAAATGTGTACATGTGACAGCTGATCTTTTTAAAAAAAAAAGTCCATGAATCACTCTTGTTCCATTTGAAAATAAATTCATTAACCAAAATAATATCATACTTCATATTTTATATTTTGTTTCCTTAGCATCTGGTCCTTAGTCTGCCTAATTGCATTATAATGGCTCTATGGTGCAACAGATGCTAGAAGATTTTTTTGGCAAGAATAATAATTTTGTTTCATATTTTGGAATACCTGCTTTGTAATTGTCTCTCCTATTTAGTAAGGCCAGAAGGAAAATCAACCTAATGTTTCTTTATTTATTTGAAATTTATTAAGAGCTCAACTTTGTTCAAAGATCAAGAGCTCTAAAATTTTCATTCTAAAACCTAATATTTCCCAGTTTTTTGAATATTGTAATCCTGTTCCTGACATCAAAGGTAAAAGTTAGCCATGAAATGGCTCATATGATGGACAGTGCCCAGAAAATTTCTTTTTTGTATGTAATTCAAATTCTTAGCTTTAAATGTTCAGTAAGATAATATTTTATTGGAGCTATGCATATTATACACAATAGGCTGATTTCTTTTAGTAAATGTAGTAACATCTTATGAGGAAGTCAAATTGCCAGGGTAATATAACTCAGGAAGACTATGATCAAGTTACACTGTAAAACATCCTTCACTATATAAAAAAATCGTATTTTTTAACTCAAAAGTGGATGGGTTAATATGCTTCTGATTATGTTGGTAATTTGTTATTATTACTGAAAAAATCATTTTCTTCTTTAAGCAGTTATCTATTAATACCTTCAATGGAAATAAGCAGTATAGCCTTATAAAATCTTTTTGAAGTTTTCTGAATTTAGAAAGAAGTTTTAGATAGGAAAGATGAAAAAAGACTCATTTTAATTCTGTAATGGGGGAAAATGATTACAGTAGTCCTCTCTTATTCCTGAGGATATGTTCCAAGAGTCTCAGTGGATGCCTGAAACTGTGGACAGTGCCAAACTCTCTATATACTGTTTTTCCTATGCATCCTTAACAATGATAAAGTTTCATTTATAAATGAGGCACAACACGATAACAATAACTAGTAATAAAATGCAGCAATGTGTAACAATATACTGTAATAAAAGTTACCTAAATGTGATTGATCCATCTCTCTCTCTCAAAATAACTTCTTGGACTGTAGGCACCTTTTTGGACTACAATTTATCACAGGTACCTGGAACTGCAAATAAGGGAGGAAAACTGTATATTGTGTTCTATATATATAAGATATATATATAAAAGATACATACATAAAATATATATATACATATATATGTGTGATACATATCTTTTGTATGTATTTTGCTAATGATCAGGTTATTTATGTAATTTCATTTTGTACTAACATAAATTAAATTATTGGTGGAATAATGTCATTAGATCATATTAAGAGAAATTATACCGGTCATTTTATTTATGCTCTAATTTGATTAAATTGAACAGAATAAGTCACCTATGGCTATAAAAAATACTATGCTAAAAAACACTTGAATGTTGAAAAATTCAATTACATATTATTGGTTTATAATATGTAATTGGCTTCAGGCCATTAGGAGACATCTAAATAACAGGCTAATTCAGTTCTATAGATACTGGGCATGGTTCTTAATACAACATAGAAGTAACCAGGAGATGGGAAACATTTTTTTCTCAGCTTAATTATTTAACAGTGGAATTCCCTTCAAAGTGTCATTTAATACTGTTGGTTTCAGTGAATTGCATTCGAGCAGTTGAAATTATTGGTACTTTCTATCTCCCAATCTTCAGGATGTGTTGGAGAACCTGCTTAGTTTCTAGAATTAATGGTTTAGGCTTTGTGAGAAGTGATGTTGAATATAAGGATGCTATTAGCGGCATTGTCATCCTGATGGTTGTCTATTCACTTACTGGAAAGTAGAGAAAAATATAACCATCGCAGATTCCTTAGTTGCATTTGCTTTTTAATTTTAATTTTTGACCTTCTGTATCTAAGCAAAAGAATAGACATAGTACCATGTTTAATAGCCATTGACAAGTTAAATTTATCAAATGTCAATTTTAATAAATATTTAAATTAAAATTTTAATTGAAATTTTTAATTCAAATTATTACTTTTAATAAACATCAAATGTCCATATATTTTTGTGATGTAATAAGGTTAGCTAAATCTTGGCATTGGAACCTCCAACACGCAATTTACCTACCATTCAACAAACTTGAATTGTACCAGTGGTTCTGTTTTCCACTAAAGACACAAAGATAAACAAATAAAAAAATCCTTCTCTTGAGTTCACACAGTCAAAATGGAGTGTTGTTAATCTCAGGTTGATGAACCAGGATAGAAAAAAATTGTATCTCTATTTTCACTGACTTTTAACTGAAAATTAGTATTTTTTTCCAATTATGAAAATAGGCAACGCACTACACTATTCGCAGTATCTGTGGATTTATTATCAATATTTTTACATGAAATCCTAGTTGTGGATATCTTAAAAAATCATACACTAATATTTAATGTATATAGGTTAGTATACTAATCACTACTTTGAATTTATATTAATCATTATGCTTGTAACTAGGGCATTAATCACACGTATTATTTTACATTTAATATTTGACAATTAACAAATAATTTCCTTTGTACTTTTGTATGCTTTTAATTTTCATTTTGTACATTTAAAAACATTCTGGTAAGTGTTCCATATGCTTCACCAGATGCCAAAGAGACCCACAATACACAAAAAATTAGTTAAGAACTCCATGTCTAGAAGAGACAAAGGCAAATCCGTATAATACTGTGGTACAGAACAATAATAGAGGATTGTACCATATGCTGTGAAATTGGGCATGACTATTCCATCAAGGAGGACTGGAGAGTCAATTTTCGATTTTGTCTTGAACAGGAGTGATCATTTCACTAGTGATAACATGTGAGAGAGGGCATTCTCTGAAGGAGAAAAGTAGGTGCTAAGCCACCCCATGACAGCTTGCAAGGTCAGGAAACAGCAGCTTAGTGTGGCAATATAAAAAAAATCCTATTTTCTTAACCATTGTTGAGTATTCTATTCTGTTTCCATCTGTCAATGTGCAAAATTCCATGTACTGGGTAGTTTTTATTAACCATTAATCAGTGGAAACTATTCTCTGTGTTTTTTAATTTTTTTTTTTTTAATTTTAAATGACCCTATTTTTAAGAGTAATGTCATGGACAACAGGGAGGAAACATCAAAGAAGACATCAAAGCTCTGTGTCATCCTTTTTACATTTCTCATTATTTCAATCAACGTGTATGTGTAAGGTAATAAGAAAAAGATAAATCTTTTACTTCCCCAATTCATCATCATGTTTTCACAGAATTATCAGTCACTCTTCTGGCCAGCAAGCCATAATTGGGTATTGCCAACTGTCAAGAAATGGAATCATATAACTGGAATAATATTTTTAACACCCACAATGTTGTTTTTCAGTTATAATGGTTAGAGGCAGCTTATTTGCAATGCTCAGGCTTTCTAATTTGGGTATTGTCTGGATTTCTAGGAGAAATGTCAATGTGGCTATCTAAATTATAACGAAAATCATTCAAAAAGCAGCTGTGATGTTAAGAAATGACCGGATCAAACTACACTGAAAAACACATGAAAGGACTACAGCAGTGTTTGAAAAGTGTCCTCTTAATCTAGATGATTTTGCCTGTAGTCCTTGAGGAACAAGAAGGTTCATTTTTTAACTCTTCGGATAATCCTCTTTAAGGCTATTATTACAGGCCTTCATTTCAAACAGGAACTTGCAGGGACTTGAATGGACACTAGTTAACCCATCTAAAATTGCATATGGAGCTAAACAGTTATGTACACATTCCAAAAAACAAGCAGGGGCAAATTTTTGAAAGTGGTAGTATTGGGAATTCGGTACTCCAGGATGAAATATACCAACTCAAAATATATAACACACTGCAGGTCATCATTATATCCAATTCTATCATTGATAGTACAAATTGGATATATATCTACTATTTTAAACTTTTAACTGGCCAATAAAACTGATAATATAATCCTAAATATAATTGTTACTTATAGGTACAAGCTTTAAAATTAAACAGATCTTAAACGTGTTTTTCTATATAAACTATTAGCCTAGCTGAATATGTTTTCTCACTGGGACAATTGAACTGAAAAAAAAAAAAAACCTAACAAAATTAATATAGGGGTGAATTGTATTAAAATGTATAATTCATATTTTGTGGTTACTTCAGAAATGGTAATCATTCCAATTACTACATTCATAAATGAAAATTTACTAGTTTTATTTTTGGTAAAAAACATATTGATGTAATACCGAGCATGAATTTCTTCTTAAGAAATTAATCCACTTGGCCTATTTCATTTCTTACTTATAAACAATTTTTTAAAAAATTCATAAACTTTTATACGTAAAATGGTACTTTCCTAAGTTTAGAGACTAGTTTCATTCAAGGAAACATATTTCCAGATTAAAAAATATACAGTACTATGAAATTCACATGCATTTTATTTAAAATTATCATTAATTTATAAATAATTTAGAATTATAACCTGAACACAATTTTTTTTTGCTAAAGGAATGAATGAATGAATATTTAGAACCTTGACTCTCCTCCACTAAATTGAATGCCTTCTTTGACATGTTACATATTTTGTTGTTTTGTTCTCACTTCTATTATAAACTCATGTTTGTTGTCTTGCTTATAAGTCACTATCCATAAATGCATAGTCAATATGGGGTTTTAAATTATCATTATCATGGAAATTATATTTATTCTGTGGGTTGGAGTTTATGAAATTTTTAAATGAAAAAGCAATGCTATTTTCAATTTAGTGCTTCTACTGCTCCATCCTATTTATGTTCACATCTCCTGCTGCCTTTCTAGTAAATTTGATTGAAAATATATCTTGACAGCGATTCGTATTCATTTTTGCCCCCTTGGCATTTATAATGCTTAAACTTCTGTTAGCAAGCTTTCCCTTTGATTCAGATTGAGTTAATTCCTGCTTGTGCTGTGACATCTACCCTACTACCACAAAACCTTTCAGCCACTTGCGGCAATAAATGGAAAACTACTCTAGCATGACAGGATGTGGTGACACGATGCGGGTGACAGGATGAAGGCTGAAAACATGACCACATAGAAAACAGCAAACTCTCTAGAAATTTGTATTTTGTCTTCCATTTTAAGGATGCAAAAGATGAGAAAATTTTACATTTTTAATGCCTTTCATCTCCAACAGGACTCAATAACTAATTAAAATCTCTATTGGAAAAGAATAGAGAGAAATATCTGAAATCATACCTAATAATGTAGGAAGACCTAACTGAAGACAGATATTGGAAGAATAATAATGAAGGATAAAATAATTTAGGAAAATAGATCACAAGGAGCTCCTGTTAACATTTATATTTTGGCTTTAATAGATTACTGGTAAATAGGGAAAACTTACATAGAATAAATATTTAATAAGCACTTAGTATGTGCAATTTGTTGAGCAAAATGAATATAAGATTACAAACTTCCTCCTCTCAGAACAGACATTTTAAAACCTGCTTCTGTGTACCCTCAATGAATCTCCAACAATAAAAAAAAAAAAAAAGAAAGAAAAATGTCACAATTGGAACATTGAGTAAATCTTTTAAAAAGTAACTTTCTAGGTACTATTCATTTTGATTAGGAGAAAAATCGAAAAAGCTAAATCATTTTAATTAAATCGCTTCCTTTGTTTACTTATATTCGCATTTGAGGTTGAAAAGTGGAGTCTGGTGCCTCACTTGAGCATTTTCGCATTGTCTGTGGGAATAACTACTATTTTAAATTATTTCTGATTTGAATATTGAATGACAATTCTCTGTGTTGTGTATTTTACCCAGTTGTATAAAATTCATTTTTCTTACTTGGGCCCCTGAAATTTAATTAATAATAATTAAACGTACATATGTAAAAGATTTTCTATTCAAGACACACTACACTGTCACTTAAAAATATTATTAGTATAGGGCTGTGCCTGTGGCTCAAGGGGCACTTCCTGTGCCTCTTCTTTATTTCACAATTTGCACAAATACAAAAATAAATATTATGCAATTTGTCCTTTGAAAGATAAAATAGAGGAATAAGACGAAAAGTTAACATATTTTAGTCTATTCTTTTAGCAATTATGCAAATAGTTTTATTTAATGGAGAAGTAAAACTATGGTTTTAAATAGTCATCCTGGGTATGGCCCAAACATGAGTCTGATCATGTGTCAGTTGACCATATCATCACTGACAAAACAAATGGGTAGCTTAAAATCCCATCAATAGAATCAACCAAACAAGAATTTCTCAAATAGGGCAGTGCCTGTGGCTCAAAGGAGTAGGGTGCCGGCCCCATATGTCGGAGGTGGTGGGTTCAAACCCAGGCCAAAAACTACAAAAAAAAAAAAATATATATATATATATATATATATTTTTTTTTTAAATATATATATATAAGCATATTGCTCTGTGCAACCCCTCCCCCAAACTTGAGAAAACTTATCTAAGAGAGCTAACTCATTTAAAATTTATAAAGTATGACACAACCTAGCTGGAAGTTACCTGTGAAAGAAATCTGTTAATTAAATCAATACTGTAATCACGATTCAAGAATTTATATCAACTCTCAGTGAGTACCATCAATTCTTCTTTTGCTAAAAACTACTGATGTCCTACTCTTAAATTAATCTCATTTATTTTGTTCCCCCAAGGACTTAATTAATCATCAGTTAGATCTAACTAATTTGAATTATCCTTATGATCTTAGAAAAAATGTTAAAAGAAATAATGATTTTCTCCTTTTGATTTGCCATTAGTTTTATTTGGCATTGCTTTTAACATTCCCGAATTATAAAAGTCGTACTGTGGAATCGATTTTCTGCAAAATATTAGTGATTCTCTACATTCGTAAGTCTGCATTTTACAAATGATGGCTCAAAAAAAACACAAGGTGTAAGTAATTATATTTAATGAGTCAGTTATGAAAATATAGCAACATACTCTAAAACTTAAAATTAATTTAGAAAGAGAATTAAGGATTCATGGGAATTCTGGACACATTTGATATTATGATTTTGGAATGTCTTACTGATTAATTAATACTCTCAAATTTTATATTGTGTGTCAAATTGTAACAGATGTCATTAGTCACCTACCTAATAGTCTCATTCCTGTGTCCATTCCAATAGTAATTCTGATTTGGTTCAGATGATGTCCATATACACAATTTGACAGTAGTCTTCAGGGAAAAAAGGAATCTTTCCCTTGTCACAGCAAATGAATCTCACTGTATTTAATTCAGTTATGTGTTCCCGTACCCCTTGGCATTTATAAGGTTTAAGTATTTGCATGGGATGCCAATTTGGGCCAATTAAACATGAAGCAAGTTTTTCTTGCCAATGAAATAGGTTTACTTAAAATAAAATGATATCTTCTTCAAGATATACATGTAATTTAAAATGTAGAATACCCACTGATTCATTTATAATTCATTAAGTATTGAATGAGCTCTTATTAGACTGAATGGATTCTGGATATGAACTAATATATTAAGTTTAGGAACACATGAACAAATTTTAGTTGAACAGATAAGACATTCACAGAAGAGTTATTATTTTTCTTTGTTATTTATTCTCTCACTTTAAGAAGATATTAATGCTGGCATTAAATCTAACACTATCATTTTGTAAATAACGTCTTCATTTCTGAGAAGTGATTTGATGAGAAAAATTTGAGTGGTCATTTGATGAGAAAATTTGAGGGGATTTTTTTTTTAACTGTATAAGCAGTTATTAGACCTTTGAAAAAAACATTGTCCTTAATCGCCGGAAATCTAATACATTATACTCACGGAAATGTAGCACCTGAGTTTTTGAAGTAGGATATTTTAAGAAAAATAATAAACTTCTGTATTAATATTTCTTCTTTGGAGTTCCTTACATATCAAAAAATATATTATACTATTGAAACACACTACATTTTCTAAAAAATATATTAAACATGAAATTATTTTAGTAAATTATTTTAGAGCCAAGTCACAGAGGGAATTTTATTTTATTTATTTTTGTCATTTGAAAATAGGTACTGTGAAGACTAAGTTTTTAATATTCTTTTATTTTAAATATCAGAATGCCTATTGTGTTAAACAATAAAGTTGAACTAAACTAAGTATGATACTTAGAAATAGCCTATGAAATCCTGTTAATCTAGAGAAAAATGATTACTTTTCTGTCTTATAAAAGTTTAGGAAGTTTGGATTTGAATTCAAACTTGAATTTGAACTTCTAATATCAACATTAAATAGTTTGGAATAAATATTAAAAACCTTCTTTGAAAGTTTAATCAAAAGAGAAAGATAAATTTTTTTTCTTTTTTTTTTTATTGTTGGGGATTCATTGAGGGTACAATAAACCAGGTTACACTGATTGCAATTGTTAGGTAAAGTCCCTCTTGCAATCCTGTCTTGCCCCATAAAGTGTGACACACACCAAGGCACCTTCAATTACCTCGAGCTATTTTTAAAATAAACAGTCTCACTGTTATACAGAGAAAAATAACTAGGTTTTCTTGTTGTTTGTTTTGAGACAGAGTCTCACTCTGTCACCCTCAGTAGCATGTTGTGGTGTCACAGCTCTCAGCAACCTCCAACTCCTGGGCTTAAGCAGTTCTCTTGCCTCAGCCTCCCAAGTAGCTGGGACTACAGGTGCCTGCCACAATGCCCGGCTGTTTTTGTTGTAATTGCCACTGCTGTTTTAGCTGACTGGGGCCAGGTTCGAACCCACGACCCTCAGTATATGGAGCCGGCACCCTACCCACTGAGCCACAGGCGCCACCCAACTAGATTGTGAGTGTACCCAACAAAAGAGATAGAGAAAATATCATTTTGTCATGTTTATTTGTTTCCTTAAATTTCAAAAGGAAATAAACATTGATTAATTATAATACACCAGGCACTGTGCATTGAACATACATTTTATATTAGACCTTTCCAAAAGCCATTTGAAGTAGTTTTTTAAAACTCAACATATCAATATAGGTAGTGTTTAATAGTGTTCAGAGAGATTATATAAGTTACACAAAATTTTTTAGTTGTAGTAGCAGAATCTATACTTAAATCCAGATGGTAAACCAAAGCATAAACATTTATCCCTTTCATAATGAAGGGAGACTAGACTTACTTGAAATTGTTTCACTATTTTGAGTCAGAGGTTGGCTGTATAGGACTTCCTTTAACTTTTTTCTACTTCTATTTGGAGCAGGCTGCAACGCTTGTGTTATAGGTTCAAAGAAAAAAATTAAAGGAATTTTTCTTAAAATACTGGGTTCTCCGTATCTCTGAGGTGATAAAAGTCTAAAAACCATACTTCGTTGTTTTTATTTTTTCAGTTATAGTACATTTTCTCAACCATAAAATAAGTTTCTTGAGGTTAGAATTGTTATTAATATTTATGTTTATGGGGATTTTTATAGCACCTCGTACTGTACTAAGACAACACTGGATAATTTCCTGTAATTTTGACTCTGCTGGTAAAAATACACATATTGATTCTCAGGATAGATATTAAAAATCCTGGACATTATTATTTACTTTTGGGTCATTCTGTGTTTGATATGGCCAGATACCCTTGGCTGCGGCAGTTCAGAAGGAACATCCACCCTGTTTCCCCGAAAAGGTGTGCTCCTAAAGATGTGCTAGGTCTTATTTTCAGGGGACGTCTTGTCTTTCCTGTAAGTAGGTCTTATTTTCGGAGGATGTCTTATTTTCGGGAAAACAGGGTATATATGGTTGCACATTTTTTTTTTTTTTTTTTTTTTTTGGTTTTTGGCCAGGGCTGGGTTTGAACCCACCACCTCTGGCATATGGGACTGGCGCCCTACTCCTTGAGCCACAGGCGCCACCCATGCACATTTTGTGATTACATGATTTCTTGTAGACTTTCTCTTTTACCCAAGGAAACTAATGTTCCTGGAATTTAGCATGGCTTAAAACATTTCAAAGTGTCCCTCTGAAACATTTTGGCATATAGATTCAAAAAATAAAAACATATTACAGAAGCATTATTTAGAAATGCAGATTTAGTTTGCCTGCCTCTATAAGATCACTAGTGCTAGAGAATGAATTAAAATAGGCATTCACAAAGAGCTTCTTTCATCATCTATTTATTTTATGCCTTTCAAAAATTCTGTAAGAAGTCATGTTTGATTTATCACTCTTAAAGGGCACCATCAATTTGAAGTTGTTAAAGAGATTACAGATTTATATTAGATTTCTATTACCTATATGGTCTTATCTTAGAATACCATGTGTATATATATTAGATAATAAATTGTGATAGATTTCTAACAATTTGTATGCATTTTTGAGATGGCTTAGGAAACATTCAGTTCAAAAGTTGATACTATTACTTATACCAAATATATTCCTTTTAATATAAGGAAACAGAACTTCTGAAATGAGAGAAATTTAAAATATGATAGGTTCATATTCTGGAAGTAGTAAAAATAATCCCCCCCAAAATACTTATACATAATTCTGTGCACTAAAGGAAAGAGAATTTTTTTAAAAGGTACATTTTTACTTCCACGTTTGGTTATTAATATAAATGGAACACAAATTAGTGAACTGCCTTTCAACAGAATTTGAGCAATGACTAATATTGGTAGTCTACTTTTAAGTTCCCTTGAAATTGTTCTGCTTGCCTTATAAAACCATAACAAGGGACACGAAGAGCTTGTTTTAATATGTCGAGTGAACTGTTTACGTGAAAAACTACATTCCTATAAAAGGCTGATCTATAAATACTAACATTTACGTTGTTCACCATTTCTGTGTACTCATATTGCCAGTGACTATTGCTTGATTTGGCAGAAGTAATGGAATTTTAAAAGCAGTTACATGAGCAAATATAGCCATTTTCCATATGTACATATTTGCAGTAGCAAGCCATTTACTTCTGTTTAAATATTCAAAACTTTGCAGTGTATATGTGTCATATACATTAGGATTTTATGCATTTTTAAAATACAGAAGTGTGTGGATATATGTGCATGTACACAGAGCGAAGTTGTAAATGCTTTAACAAAAGATAAATGCATGATATTGTATATACTGCTTTGTATTAAATATTTACTTCAGTGATTTTTAAACAAAAATTAATTTTTGTAATAAAGAATAGTACAAATTTTGAATATAATTCTTTTCTTTAAATATTTTCATGATTTGAAAATCCTGGCTACCTCTTTAGCCTAAAATTTATATTACTTATTCCAAAATACCCTTGGCTTCTGCCACACATAATTTCCTATTCTTTCTCAAATATATTATGCAGTTTCATATAGCACATGTACATTTCTCTGTATTGGGCACCCTTCCTTCCTATATCTATTCCTTGATATTTTCTCTAGTCTAATTTGGAACCATTTTTCTGTTTCCCTTCTCTTCCATCTTGAGATTCGTCAAGTCATGCTGAGAGAATTATCTTGTCTTTCTTAAAAGACGATAAGTTCATGGGTGACAGAATCTGAGTATATATTATTAGTAACTTCCAGATCTCACACAGGCCCTGGCATAGAGTAACATGCAAGTCAGGGTTGTTGAATGAATGATGAAATGAACAGAATGATAAATGCTTTCTACAGGTGATTTGTATAAACAAAAAGTCAAATGATCTTTCTATGAGCAAGACGTGGTTGTTAAGATTGTAATTAAATTTGAATGTGAATATTGTACTGCATTAAGAATAATGCATTTAATGCATTTTCAATGTTTCTGTCATGAAAGAAACCCATCATTATGCAATCAGAATCTGCAAACATTCTTTAGGAGTGTATAAACTCATGGGAAATTTAAGTGGCTTCAATTTTCTTTTTCTTTTTTTTTTTTTTTTTTTTGAGACAGAGTCTCACTCTGTTGCTCAGGCTAGAGTGCCATGGCATCAGCATAGCTCACAACAATCCCAGACTCCTGGATTGAAGCAATCCTCCTGCCTCATATTCCCAAGTAGCTGGGACTACAGGCGCCTGCCACAATCCCTGGCTAGTTTTTCTGTTTTTAATAGAGAATTGGTCTGGCTCTTTCTCAGGCTGGTCTCAAACTGAGCTCAAGTGGTGCTCCTATCTCACCCTCTCAGAATGCTAGGATTACAGGTGTGAGCCACCAGGCCCGGCCATGGCTTCAATATTTTTAATGTTCAGAACTTTCATTAAAATCAACTTAGATTTTAAAATCCATTGTGAAATATACTGGTTTCATTGGTTTTATTAAAATGTTTGAGGATTTATTTTATGCATGCACACACACATACAATCAAATCTGAAGACCACTCAATTTATGTCCTAGTTACTACCTGTAACTTTCCATAGCAAACATGAAATTATTTTCTTCTTAATAATTTACTCCCTTTTTATGCCACTTAAGCAAATCACCTTATAATTCAGTCAAATAATCTGAATCAGCCTTTTATAACGTGTGAATTCCAAGATTGGATCTGTGAGTTTGTCAGCTTTTCTCTATTGTCTTCCACAAAGATTTAGAGACATTTTTGAATGATAAAATGTACAATGAAATTAATAAAAAATAATTAGAAATATCATTGAATGGAGCCATATATGTATGCTGATTTATGGTCTGGTATACTAGTTTATTCATTCAAATATTTATTGAACACCTAATATGTCATAGGCATTGGTTGTTGAAGTATGATAACAAGAAAATAAAAACAACAGCAAGACAAAAACTAAAAACATGTCGCTATTCTTGGAGAACTTATTGTCAATGGAAAACTATACAGACTCAGAGAAATGTGAATATTTATAATGTAAAGTAAAATTGACATTTTCTTTATTCAAAAAGAGAATATCACAAAGCAATGCATTACAGACTGTGATGTTATGCTAAGCATCTGTGGTTCAATAGAGGGAGGGTAAACGTTGGGACCACACCTATGGAGCATATTGCAAGGGTACAAGTCAAATCTATCAAGTATAAAACACAAATGTCTTGACATTGTGATTAAGTAAATGAGGTGAAAGCCATGTCAATTAGTAGGATGTAAGCACTCCAATTTGTACAAATAATCAACACATTGAATTCCACAAAGGCATAAATATATTCATAATCTATGTATATATGACTTAATAAAAAAAAAAAAAAAGGATTCTGGGGCTCAGCACCTATACCTCAGCGGCTAAGGCACCAGTCACATACACCAGAGCTGGTGGGTTCAAATCTAGCCCAGGCCTGCCAAACAACAACGACAACTGCAACAAAAAATAGCCAGGCACTGTGGCAGGCACCTGTAGTCCCAGCTACTTGGGAGGCTGAGGCAAGAGAATTGCTTGGGCCCAAGAGTTTGAGGTTGCCGTGAGCTGTGACACAGGGAACTCTACCCAGGATGACATAGTGATACTCTGTCTCAAAAAAAAAAAAAAAAAAAAGAAAAAAGAAAGCATTCTGGTGATTTAAAAGATAAATAGCAGTTACTAAGGGCGATAAAGGAAGTCTGTTTTATTGGAGGAATGAGTATATGCAAAGCTCCTGCTGTGGGAAGGGCTAGAAAGACCAGAGAAAGTAAATATAAGAGGAAAGGAATGCTACTCGATAAGGATGAACTGGGTAGGAACTTCTTCATGAAGGCCTTGTAGGCCATGCTAATGATCCTTTGGATATCTGTCTTAAAAGCAATAGGATGCTATTAAAAAATTCTTTTTTTTCTATTAAAAAACTCTAAGCAAAGGGTGACTTGATCATATTTGTTTGTTAAAGTTTTCCCCCTGGATGAACTTTTTTTTTTTTTTGTAGAGACAGAGTCTCACTTTATTGCCCTCGGTAGAGTGCCGTGGCCTCACACAGCTCACAGCAACCTCCAACTCCTGGGCTTAGGCGATTCTCTTGCCTCAGCCTCCCGAGAAGCTGGGACTACAGGTGCCCGCCACAAGGCCCGGCTATTTTTTGGTTGCAGTTTGGCCGGGGCGGGGTTTGAACCCACCACCCTCGGTATATGGGGCCGGCGCCTTACCGACTGAGCCACAGGCGCTGCCCTGGATGAAGTTTTGAGAATGTATTGAAAGGGCAGAAACAAAAGCTGAAAACCTCTTGGTTGTTTTTGCATTAATCTAAGAAAAAGAGGCTGGTGGCTTATGTTCATTATGAGATCTCTCGAAGACACATCAAATGTAAAATAAGATCAATTCTAATTTACAGAGAGGAGATATTTCTTCAGGAAAAAAGAGTTCTTTTATGTAATTGTCTACTAAAAAAACTTTCACTTGGGGCATTATTATATGTAGACCCATTTATTTATCTTTAAAGTGAAATAAATTTCAGGATTTCTAGTGGCATCTTTTAACCAAATCTAAGGTACAATATTCTTACTTATATATAATGATTGTACATATTTCTGCAATATGTGCGATTTTTAAAGCACTACATTTTAAAAGCACTTTTTTTTTTTTTTTTTTTTTTGTAGAGACAGAGTTTCACTTTATTGCCCTCGGGTAGAGTGCCCTGGCGTCACACAGCTCACAGCAACCTCCAACTCCTGGGCTTAGGCGATTCTCCTGCCTCAGCCTCCCGAGTAGCTGGGACTACAGGCGCCCGCTACAACGCCTGGCTATTTTTTTGTTGCAGTTTGGCCGGGGCTGGGTTTGAACCCGCCACCCTCGGTATATGGGGCCAGCACCCTGCTCACTGAGCTATAGGTGCCGCCCAGAGATACAGCAGTTCTTTTTTTTGTTGTTGTTTTGTTTTGTTTTTTGGCCAGGGCTAGGTTTGAACCCGCCACCTCCAGCATATGGGACCCGCGCCCTACTCCTTGAGCCACAGGCGCCGCCCTAAAAACACTTTTGGATTGATTATATCTGTGTGTCTTAATTGTGGCCTTTAGAACATTGCTTTTGGACATATTAATGGCTGCTCTGTGGCCAACAGTATTTGGAAGTCACTTTATTCTATATTTGTTTTTATATAGTGTCACTCACAAAGGTTTAATTGAGAATTTGACTATCATGCACCAAGAAATGGGTCAGATACTACAAATAAAAAGATAAGCAGTATGCCTTCTTTGGGCTTGTTTCATCCTTGAAAATAACATCAGATATTAGACAAACACATAAGTAAAGGGTTAAAGATTAAGATATATTTTCTAAATGAAAAGAAATAGTATAGGAGAGAATAGTAGTATGTATTTAATATATGTTTGAGATCAGGGAAGATCTTTCTGGAATATTTACCTAAAACATGAAGGGTAAACCAGGATAAAAGTAGATGTCAAAGAGCATTAGAGAGAATCTGGAGGAAAGCAATTGTAGCTAAAGTAAAGAATATGGTTATTTGGCAAAACATTTTAGTTGTAACGGGGAAAAGGTACCAAATCATGTCCAATTATCTAAAGCAGCCTTCACAATTTTTCTCCACACTGTTCACATCCTACCATATCCAGCCCTCTCTAAGTAGATAGTATCACTTTCTATTTCACGTGGGGCTTGAAGGGAAAATATGGTGAGCTAAGTCCAGCTAGAAATGTAAAGTGGATTAAAAATGATCTTTCCTATGTATAAAGTCTCTCTATATTAATGCATACTTTGTGAATCTTATAAAAGCTATAGAATTTCCCAGAAAAATGCACAGTAAATACCCAATACACACAACCTTTTACATATAAATTCAGCAGTTCAAATATTCTTATAATCTGTTCATAAACCAGCTTTCTTGGGATTAAATTGATCCCCAGTTTTCGCTATATTCTTGGTAATATAGTGAAGAAACTACAAGATATATACCTATAAGAGGAAAATAAATATGTTTGCATGTCTTCTTTGCTGTAATTTTACATTATGATGTTTAACCTATACACTCAAATTCATTTATGGCTGAACTACAAACCATATATCTGTATAAAGGAACATATATATAGATGTATATGTATATGTGTAAAATATTTGTATTTTTGTAAAATTCCTAACTCATACACAGGCATGAATGGTGTTGGGGATATCTCAGTTTGGGATGGAAAATTGAGTATAAGTAAGTTGTATTTTCTTTAACCTTTTCTCATAGAACCACCGTAAAAGAAGAATTGGAAAACCATAGACCTGTGTACTTTGGCCTGATCTTAGCTTCTTTATTTGTATTACCTCAAACCAATGATTTAACATGTTTTTCATTTAAGTTTTCTCTTCTACAAAATAGGAAAGTCTACCTAACAAAAGGAGTTCTTATGAGAATCATGTACATACAATGAGTAAAAAATTTAAATTTTCTTTCTTTTTTTTTTTTTTTTTTTTTAGAGACAGAGTTTCACTTTGTCGCCCTCAGTAGAGTGCTGTGGCATCACAGCGCACAGCAACCTCCAGCTCTTGGGCTTAGGCAATTCTCCTGCCTCACTCTCCCGAGTAGCTGGGATCACAGGTGCCCGCCATAACACCTGGCTATTTTTTTTTTTTAATTGCAGTTTTGGCCGGGGCTGGGTTTGAACCCGCCACCCTCAGTATATGGGGCGGGTGCCCTACTCACTGAGCCACAGGCGCCACCCTAAATTTTCTTTTAGGCTTCAAATTATTCTGTTAAAGATGGTCTATTCTCGAGTGGCATGCAAAAATAATTATAAAGTTGTATAGCTAAAAAGAACTATTATTTATTAATCTATATATAGCATACGTATACTATTGTGGCTGAAATCTCTCTGCAGAGTCCTAGATATCAAAGATTTGAAAAGAAAATAAATTCACGGAGCATGCGAGTAAGCAAAAGGACAGATTTTTATTGATAGATAAAAGATAGATAAGGAAGTTTCTGTGGTAGTGTTAGGGGGACCCGAGTAGGAAGCCCACCTGAGCCTTTTGTCTAGTGGTTTATATACTGTTTTTCCTATCCTGTGGGCAGGGGGCTTTAGGGAAAATGTGATGTATGTCTGGAATATGTTCACAACTGTTTGGCAGTAGTGGTTTGGGCAGAAGTTAATTTTAACATGTCTATATTGCAGGGAAATATGTTCCTGCCTGAGGTGTGCTTCTCTGTTCCCAGAGAAGCAGCCCAGATGAGATACTAATCAGGCTGCCATTTTTATGACTCTGTTTGTATTCAGAAAATGTGTCTTGCGTAAGGCCTATTTTGGCCTGGAGATGGGGTGTGTGATGATCCTGATGTCTGAGCCTACTTCAGAGTAGATAATTGGGGGCTGGGGAGGGGGGGTTTCTGTCTAGCCTGGAATGGGGAAATCCTGTATTACTATATTGAATATATGTAGCTTAAGTCTGGTACCTAGTGAGCCAGTGATTTAAGCAAACAAATTTCTTTCCTTCAGATCCCATTTCCTCTAGACTGAATGATAAAAATCAATTTTCTCTAATGAACATGGTTTACAAGCTTCATGGCCATCACCTGCTTTGTGATATACATTTATATCAATGGAACATTGAACAGTAACTCTGTACTCACATTATTGACTATCTTAGGGATGTTTATACTTATATACTTAAATACGTGAAAATTTCATAGGTATGGATGGATTTACTGGGGCTTGCTCCTTCTCATTACTTTATGAAAATAAGAGAGACTTACTGGGAATTTAAATTAAAATAAGTTCTTTGCCATAGTTGATTTTTCTCTCAAGTCACCTTTTCTTTTCTTTTTTCTTTTGTTATTGTTTTTAATGTCTTTTGTAGGGGCAATATGTAAATATTCTCTAACCTCTCTGTTTTTATTTTACTGAGAAAAATAATACTTGGCCCATTAATTTAATTATTTAATATGTCAATATGTTTGGGTCAGCAAAATTCCTTCTAGGACTTATTATCAAACACCCCATAGGACACTGTTTTTATTCACATTTCAGTAAAGATGATTCAATACTTTTTAATGAATATTTTCTTTATTTTCCAAAGAGTTACACTGTATCTCCTTAATTTTAAAGTTTATTATCGTTTTTTAAAATGTAGTCTCACTATGTTACCAAAGCTGGACAAAAATTCCTGCACTCAAGTGATCCTCCTACCTTAGCCTCATAATTGGCTGTGATTAGAGGTGTGCACTTCATCCTTTTTTTTATATGTGTATCCTACTTCATCATTTTTTAAAGGTGGAGCAATCAGTTTAGAATTGAGTAGCCATAAGATTTCTTTGGAAATTCAACAGATAATTTTCAAGAGTCTCTTATTAAAACTATTTTCTTATAATATAGATCTAAAATAACAGAATTACAACAATATTTATTATAGTATTTGGTATTTAATATTTACTGCTATATGCTATTTCCATATTATTTTTCTCTCCATTATAATTTATCAGTAGAATCTGCATTAGAGAGCAATAGATTAATTACTGAATCCATTGTTCTCTAATGTAGATAAAATTGTGACATATTCACTCATTCATTTAAACTCCCTTCCCAAATGTTGCATCTACCAATTGCATATGTGTTATAGTAGCTATGGAACAGATTAAAAAGCATTAAATAGCTTCTCAGTCTTCATGGTACTCATATTTGAAAGGAAAATCTCATACAAATTCTAAATTAAAATACAGAGTCGAATATTGATATATGGGTAAATTTAGCAAGCTATGGACTACACAGCAGAAAGTTACTTTTGCTATACCTACAGCAAAAAGTTGAAGGGAGCTAGAATATAATTTTAAGAACCCACTTTATTGAGTACTTTCTATATCACCATGTGCTAAGTTCTGTATTTCACTGTCTTCACTGAGTACAATAACCCCTAGGGTGAAGATCTGTTTTATTTTACTTGGAAGCTGCAAAATATGCCTGAAATTGCGTAGCTATCACATATCAAAAGCAAGATTCAAGCCCCTACACTTTCTGATTTTTAAAGCCTAATCATAATAAATACACAGTATTATATGGAATAAGGTGAATCAATGTGAGTAAAAAAGACATTTTCTAGACCAAAGATGGACATGTATCATACCAAGTTAATAAAGATTTCTCAATAAATTCCTGGGGAAAAGAATGCATTGCAATTGCTCAAATGGCAACCATAGCAGTCACTGCAAATATATATTTTAGGTTCTTATAATTGGGCTTCTTTAATGCTACCAAGAAATTTTCAAATGTGTGCCTAATGTAAAAAGTTTATTAACTTTTTAGATTAAGAACAAGAATCAAAAGTTAGTTGCTGCCTGTGTTTAAATTTTAAATAATAAGTTTAATTTAGTCAACAATATTTAGCAGTTACCCAGGAAACCTCTGAAGACTTTTACCCAGCCCCTAAAGTAAACTGGTTTTGGATCAATTTAGAAGCACCTGTGTTTCTTGGCAACTAATATAGCATTTTTGGAAAAGTCCAATAATTTAAATCCCTCTGCATTTCTCTGCTGGAGGATAAATGGATATATTCTACCTTTATATTCTTCTTTTATTCCCTGGCCATTTTAGCAGAAAACTATAAAATAATGTGTTCTCCTGAAATATATTGGACAAATAAAACCTCCTTTCTTTATAGTGAAACATATATGAAAAATCTAACATATGTAAAACATACGTATATAAGCACATGTACTAATAGATGTGTTAGTGGTCTAAATATCTTTAAATTTACACTTCAAAATCTGACAACCTGGATTTTAACATCCTGAGTCAGCCTTTCTAAAGTATTTAATATTTTAGTTTATAAATATTAATTAGCAGTTTATATACGAGTAATTAAAAAGATTCTAGGGGAATTGTTACATATTACAATAACTAGCAAAACTTTGAGCAGATTTCCTAGTATAAAATCTTGGAACACCATTGTGTAACTATGGTTATTAATTTCTATTACCTATATTAAGAAAATGGGAACACATAACAGGTGTTGTTTTGAAGGCTATATTAGTAAATGTCTTACCTTATAAATAGTTTTTGACAACACAAAAAAGCATTTTGAATTCTTTTTAAAAATACTTGGGATATTAACCTGGATGGAAGTGGAAGACATTATTCTTAGTAAAGTATCACAAGAATGGAGAAGCATGAATCCTATGTACTCAATTTTGACATGAGGACAATTAATGACAATTAAGGTTATGGGGGGGGAGCAGGAAGAGGGATGGAGGGAGGGGGTGGGGCCTTGGTGTGTGTCACACTTTATGGGGGCAAGATATGACTGCAAGAGGGACTTTACCTAACAATTACAATCAGTGTAACCTGGCTTATTGTACCCTCAATGAATCCCCAACAATAAAAAAAAAAAAAAAAAAATACTTGGGATAGTCACATTTCAAGGTTAACTTTAAAATTTAACCTGGTTTAAAATTTCTGATCCTCATGGGAAAGATATTTGATACCTATGCCTTAGAATTTGGATTTTTCATTTACATATATAGTAAACCTTTGAATGATACACTTGATCTGAATTCACAGTGCCAAAAGTCATTAAAAAATTGTGAATAGGGCGGCGCCTGTGGCTCGAGGAGTAGGGCGCCGGTCCCATATGCCAGAGGTGCAGAGGTGGCGAGTTGAAACCTAGCCCCGGCCAAAAACCAAAAAAAAAAAAAATTGTGAATAATTTAGAAGATTTAAATATATTATATTCAGGGATATTTTCCTATTCTAAATTTGTCAGTTTATCATATTCAGGTATATCACTGTTAATAACTAGGCTGAAAGTCTTCTGTGTAATATTTATCATCTCTACTAAGTCCTCGGTTATGAATGTTAACACATACATTAATGAAATCAGAGGACATATTAATATATGCCTGAAGTTTTTCTCTGTTCTTTAGTAATTATTTTTTTTTTATTTTATTCATGTCATTGCATAAAATCAATACCACGTTTTAGGAATGCATAGTAAGTATTGCCATAGAGTAGTGCTACATACATTGTTTTCTAACTTAACAGTTGCACCTCTGAGTGGTGGGTGACAAGAAAGGACAAAAGTCTGGGAAAATACCAATATCTGACAGCCTATTGGCAAGATAGCTGCGCTTTGCCTTTGAGCTTTACCCTCTGAGCCTGTTAATAGGAATAGAGGATAAGGGGAATCTGATTTGAAAGGAGAGTGAACTATGACTGGGCAGTCCGTAACTATGCTTTCATATTATGGATTTACAAAATGAGACTATGTTGAATTCTTGATTAATAACACATAAGCTGAGATGTTGTAGTATTACTTACCATTTGAAATAAAAATGTGTTTTGTCACAACCCTAGAAATGTGAGGTTGGGAGTTATAAAAATGTCTGGGTCCCGTCTAGAAGATATTATCTTTTACAGAGGAGAGTGCGGCTGAGGTGGCTGTAGCTTTTTTCTTTCTTCTTTTTTCAAGAAACAAGTACTACGGTGTAAGGAATGAATAATAATACTGGAGGCATGTAGTGCTACAGTAAAAGTAGAATTGTAATTAGGAAATAGTTATCAAAAAAATCCTGAATTATAACTTTGTAAAGCCTTTAGAAATTGAATTATCAATTTAATACACGAGTCAGTATTACATTTTTTCATGAGAAAATGGCCAACTTGTGAAGTTGTTGTGAGGTTCTGCACTGATATACTCACTCATATTAAATCACGAATAGCACACAGATGTTTGAAACTGTCTTGGTTAATTCTGAAAGTCTCTTTTAGTTTAATAAACAGTAAAACCTCCTCTCCTGAATTATTTGAGCTGCAATAAAATAGCCTTGCACAACTCATAACAATTAACTCACTCCCCCTTACACTCCACTGGAATTCATCACAAAAGCTCATTTTTTGGTGCTAAAAAAAAAATGCTAAGATTTGACCTACTAAAGCCTTAATTTTTTGGCTTTACCCCATGTCCTCATTTTAATATACAAAACCAAAAGCTTTAGCTTCTAGTAAAATGTATCTACTGAAGTATTATATAAATGTCTCATTTTAGGTTGATCAGCTTGTCCTAGTTTATCCAGGAATTTCTTGGGTTTAATATTGAAAGTTTCATGTCCCATAAACCTGCTTAGTCCCATGAAAATCAGGACACTTGGTCAACAAAATGTTCTAGTTTATTTTGGGATTCTTGCATCCCTTGAAATTACACACATTTTGTTGGATATATACGCACACACATATGCATTTGTCTCAGATGAGGGTTTATAACTTTCGTCAATACCAAAGCATCTATCGATATTCCCCCCAATTAAGAAAAATAACTACTGTATTATTTGACTTCTGTTGCTATAAAAAAGAACACCTGAAATGGAACAATTTATAAAGAAAACAAATTTTGTTTTTACATTTATGGAGAATAAAATGTCCCAGGTCAAGGGGCCACATCTGATGAGGGCCTTTTTGCTGGTGGGCACTCTCTGAAGAGTCAGAAGGTGGCACAGAGGATCACATGGTGAGGGGGCTGAGTGTGCTAACATGCTAGCTCACATATTTTTCTCTTCTTATAAAACTACCGGTCATTTTCTCATCATACCCTATTCATCCATTAACCCATTAATCCATGGATAGAGTGATCCATTCATGAGGGCAGAGTCCTCATGATCCAATCGCCTCTTAAAGGCCCACCCCTCAATATTGTCACACTGGGGATCAAGTTGGGGAAAGGACAAATCTTCAAACGGTAGCAACCAAAGGCCGTAAGTGCTCTTTGGAAAATTGACGTTAAAAAGTATAACAAAAATTAAATTATTTGGAAAAATATTTAGAAAATACTAAATGATAAGTTAGAGAAACGCTTTATTGCTTTACATTTTTAATATTTATTTTTGGCTTTAGCTACATAACCTGTAACTTCTGGCTTGGTGTACTTCGTGAGGATTGCAGGGACAAACTGTGGTTTGAATCCTCTCTCCAAACTTATTAGCACTTGTGCTTGAACACATTGTTTAATATTTTTGTGTCTCACTCTCCTTAGATGTAAAAAGGAGAAAATAATGCCTAGGTTTTAATACATCGATAAGAGATCGAGCAAAAATGAGTTTCTGCCTCTAGCTCAGTGCATTGTGATTTCAGTAGACATTATGTAAAGGGCAATTATTATTTTTCATAATTTTAAGTCTGTGTTTGTTATAAACGTCACCATTTTATAATTAAACATGTCCCTTTCAGAGTTTCTTACCATATTCTAACCTACAGCCTTGACTTTAAACCATCTTCCACCACAAATGAACAATTGATATAGTGAGGGTTAACATTATTTATTTATTTGTGTATTAATTCGGGAAATATCATTCGGGTATTTTGTTATAACTGGCTGACAGTGAAAGTGAAGGGTTACCTGTATCAGTTAACACTAATCAATCGGATTTATTCAGTATAGATAGAGTATAAATGTCTTAACACAATAATTAAGTAAACTGGATGAGGTATATTTACTCACACTTTCTTATGAAAGATAGATCACAACTATAGCCCAGGATGAAGGGGAGAAATGGAGTGGGAAGGGAGGGGAGGGGGGAGGTTTGATGGAGGGAGGGTAAATGGTGGGACCACACCTATGGAGCATATTGCAAGGGTACAACTCAAATCTATCAAGTATAGAACATAAATGTCTTAACACAATAATCAAGTAAATGAGGCGAGATGAGGTATATATATATTAACCAGTGTAATGTAAATGCTCATAATTCTATATGAAATCAGCACATTGTACCCCATAAATGCATTAATGTATACATGATCTATGCATTTACGATTTAATAATAAAAAAGAAATTTCTGAATTGGACCTCTTTTGCTGTCAAATTTCTTGCCAAATAGGAATGCCTGAATATAAAGTAGCAGACTCATTAGTATGCAGATACTTAAAAAGTAGTTTAAGCCAGTCAATACTAAGGTCCAAATAAGTAGAGTCTGAACACTGACAATATCATGGAGGGATAGAAATTATGCTGCCCAATTTTTAAAAATATCTGTAATGTAAAAGATGATATGTGAATTTGGTCAAATCCCTTTTACCTGACTTGAGAGAAGGTATCATCTCCCCATATTCCTGTACAGACTGATAAAATGCTCACAGAGCTGCTCCACAGCCTGGCTGGCTCATTGAAACTTTGCCCTTGGAGTCCTTATAATCTTTGAACTTGTTTCATAGCTAGATTCCACCATTATCCAAATCAATGGTGCATTTCCAGGTGATTTGGAAGTTATTTAGAGAGGATTCTGACCTTCTGAAATGTTCAATAAACATTCCAAGTCTCTCAGGAATTACTTTTGGACATCTCTAAATGAATAACAGAGAGGTTAGTTGAAATTCCCATGCTATTAACTGTGCCCACCTTTTTTAACTAACACATGCCTTTGACTGTTCAATGTTCCATCCAGTTGATTTTGATGCACTGAAAAATTGCTTTGAATACATTTTTGAATCATCTAGCTGGGTCCATCTTTGTCTGTGAAATTGCACTAAATACAATCTGTAATTGTAACACTGCCTTTGCTCCAATCTATTTGCTATTTTTGAAACATGTATGACTTAAATGAAAGATAAGTACAACCTTTTCACTTGGAATGTTTATAAAGAATGTAAAAGATGCTTTTCCAGTCTGAATAGTTAATTGAGTCTGACTGTACCAGGGTAAGATGCACAAAGAGTGTGTCTATGGCAATTCTTTATATCATTAAAAAGTTAAAAGGCCTTTATTTAATGTGACTCCATTCTAAAGTCACTTAATAGAGTAAGTAAAACTGGATATATAATTAGTCTAAGATTAAAGTATAATAATTAAAGTAAGATAATATGAAGAGCATCACAGAATAGTCATTGAACCTCAAATGAATATATTCTTCTTTAAACTCAAATAAAGTCTCATTACTCTTGAATTCTTTAGGTATTATGTGATAATAGTAGCCTGTGGGTGACAAGTATAGTACTTTATAAATGTCAAGCATCTTACAGAATAGCAGGCTCTTTCCTTATAAGTTAACCTACCTGAATCTCTAATCAATTCTGCATATTTGTATGTTCATTTTCTAGACAAGAAAACTGACACACACATTGTAAATTAAACAATATCACATAACCAGTATCTGATAAAGTCACACTCAAACCCAGATAATCTAAGTTCAAGTGTAAGGTCTTTTTTTCTGTGCTCCTTCATTGGGTAATAGAGAACAATGAGTTTGCGGGAAGGGCAGAACAGCTGCACAGATCTTTACAATTCGTCTCAGAAGAATGCTCTGCTTCCAAAAGACTGTGTTTAATCATTTTTTCTCATCCACTGTCTGTATTCACCATCGTAGAAAAACTACGTTGTTATGCCTCAGCTTGAAAAACTAATGCTTAGATAATTCTCTATTAAAGAAGTTAAGAAAAAATTGACATATAGATAAATTAATATATTTCATCATTTCTCTGTCTATATATAGAGATAGATGAGATGGATAAATAGATAGATATCCATGTATCAGATATCTGGATACCAGTATACATATAGATATCTAAAAATCAGGATTCTGCAACTGGATTTTCTAATTATACAAAAATATTTTTATTTTTGGCTTCTACCTTTTATATAATTTACATAAAGAAGATCAAGTAAAATTAAGTTTATTGGTAATTCTTTTTATTAAATCATAACTGTGTACATTAATGCATTTATGGGTACAATGTGCTAAATGGATAAACAATGTGGAATGATCTAACTGATTAACATAGCCATCAGCTCGCTTGCTTATTTGTTGTGGTAAGACATTTATACTCTATTCTTAATAGTTTCGAAATGTACCATTGTATTATGTACATTAAGTGAGGTCCCGCCAAATATCCTCCCTCCTCAAAGCCCCCTTCCCTAATTCTTAGCATAATATTTACTTTCCATTAAGCATCAACCCAGGAATTACATCCGTAGCTTTTGCTTAGGAAAAACTCTTCTATTAATACAGCAAGAACTGTTGGGGATGCCAAGGAGGAAATCTCCCCTGACAACATTTTGTTTAATTGTACTTCTAATAAGTCCAAGGTGAAGTTCAGGTGCTTTTATGTATGTATGCATGTATTTAGATACACACATCATATGCACATCTTTTTGTATATTGCAATACACTTAAATCTGTGATTATGCTGTTAGAAAATTATAATTTATTTCAAAGTTTAGATGGACTTTTAACATAATAAAATGGCTTTGTCATCCTTTTTAAGCTAGCATTACTTTTCCAAAAACTTATTCCTCCCACCACCTTTTTTGGTAAAACACCAAGGTTTTTCCCTCATTGTCTTGATGAATTATCCTTGCATCATTTAAAGCAAGATTTCCTGGCAATGTAGATCCACAAAATTGTTGATATGGCTTCAGCTCAAATGATACTTCTATTCAATTTACCTTTCATCTTGAGCAGTGTTTTTGTATCATAAGGAAATAGGAAGTGATAATATAGTGGAGAAGGACTTTTATGGGCAGATTTATTTTAAGTAAATATTGGCTGCAAAGGATCCAGGAATTTTAGTGTTTTTCTTGGAATCATTAACCATGTTTCTTAGCCCAGAGCAGAACTTTCCCCTCAAATAATGGTAAAATATCTAATTCTATTAAATTCAAATTATTCTGTGGGCTACCTTGGAATAAATTGTCTGAGTTTTCCTGCTCAGAAATGGACTTCATTGATTGCTCATTTTCCCCAAATCAAGGCAACCTGTTTTTCTTCACTTCAGTTAGATGTTGACAAGGTCCACTTCATATCAGCAGGTGTTAGGATATAATTGGTCATTATAGAATTATGTTGCTTGTAGGAATTCAGAAAGCAAGAAGAGCATGGGCTTTTTGTGTACATTGATTCTGGTTGAAAAATCAAAGAACAACACCAGAGATAATATGTAAACTACCACAGTTTGTCATTTCATTGAGCAATCAATATATTTAAAAGGCACAAAAATCAACATGAATATCCCTGGGGAACCACTCTTCCTGGACATAACCTGTGAAGTACTCCCCTTATATTGGGTCTCGCTAATGTAGAAATTGAGATTTGCATGACATGGGGAACAAAATGTAGACAGATGACATTGTTGAAGATGAAAAACTGAAATCTATAGAAACTGCTTGGTTAAGAGTACTAAGTACTCACATGCAAATTCCTTGCTTTTCCGAGCAATATGTAAAACAATTAGTGCCGATATTTTCATTAGTTTACATAAAATAATATTACTTCGTAAATACCTATAAACAGAGACTTCCCATATAGCCTAAACTCTACCAAACTATTATTGAGTAAGATAAAAGTTACTGATATAGAATAAGAGGAATCAAACTTTGTATGTGTGGTGCACCTTCACAGAATTAGAAAGGCAATGGAGGTATAATAAGGCAGGATTCAATTAGACACTGGTAATTCCTCCTCAAGGAAAAAAGTTCCACTGAAGAAGATGATACTTAGCATCAACTTTGGCAATTGTTTCAAAAAGCTTGAATCATGAAAAAATAAAATAAAACCCTCTTTAGGGCATCCATGTCTGGATTGCTCCTATTGAGACAAACCAAAGCATAACTCCAACACAATCATTGCTGTTAATACCAATAAAACCTGGGAAAACTTACACATAACTCCAAAATACAAAGGCAAGGCACAAATGCACATCCTCATGCATGTTTTGCATGCACAGTGCTCACACGTACAACCTGGGAGAACTCTAGACACACTTATAGTTTCAATGGCATTGTTAATTCTCTATAGAGCTTTGGGTGTGCTTCTTATTTCCTGAGGATCATATGGAGATCCAGGAGCCAAGTTCTATCCTAAATCATTGGCACCTTTGGTGCCCTACACCATTCTACTCCAGCTTCCTAAGATGAGCCTATCACCCTCTTTTCCTAGATATTTTTCTGCAGCTACGTAATACTTGGCTACCTGTCCTTGCTCTCACCCAACCCTCTGGAAATTGCCTGAACCTATTTGTTTTTTCATCACTCCCGTTGGCTGTGTATGCCCCTATAAAACAAAATTTACACGTGTCAATTCATGAAGTCATGTGGACTTCCTCTTAGATATGAGTGAGAAATGCTTCTTGTTCGCCCATACAGCATTTCTCATTTGCACTTGGTTTTGATATTGGAGGCAAGTCCTCCAACTGTGTTGTCTAACACAGAGGTATAGCTCTAAGGACATTCAGAACAGGGCGAAGGAGATCGCATTACTGCTATATAGTAAAGCGGAGGCATTGCAATATAACTTCTGTCGGATCGTGAGATAAGTGTAGCTACTTCTATGGCTTAAAACATCCATGGTTCTTTATATAACCAAAGGAAACATAACTGAAATGCTTGGCAAGAAGTAGAGTTATAAACAATAGGCTTCCAGCATTCGTTGTAAGCCTCTGGCATAGGAATCCTAAGCATATAATGGGCGTTCTTTATGCAATGAAAAGCCAATTGTGAAAAGCTCATAATCTCTGGTGCCAGTGGGCAGCACATACATTTCATATTTCATAATGTCCTACATGACACAATGATATCCTATCTGCTAAATATTTCATATGTTAATAAATACATACATTCCTATAAATTGCACTTAATTTTTTTCTTAATGAATCTAATTGCATAGTTTTTTCTATCTCATTAAAATAAATCTATACTCGAAAGCATAAAACTCTGCAGCTAAAACTAATTCTTTTTAGGAGATAATTATGTTATCATTCTGTATCTAACGTCGTGAAGTTCTGGGTACTTTCAGAGCAAATATTTCTAGGTATATTTGACCGTAAGAAATTACTTATAAGTAGATTTGAATTTTTTATTATTTGAAAATATTAGAGAGTACAACTGTTCTTCAGATTTTTGTAAAATTATGTGTTATTGTTATTGGCTGTCATGATTTTTGCATGGCATGTACACAAAATCATAATTATATTTTATATGAATTATGAATGGTAGACAATAACCAAAGCAAAGAGACAACCTACACAATGTGAAAGGATATTTGCATATTTTCAATCAGACAAAAGCTTGATAACTAGGATCTATAGAGAACTCAAATTAATCCACATGAAAAAAGCCAACAATCCCATATATCAATAGGCAAGAGACATGAATAGAACTTTCTCTAAAGATGACAGACGAATGGCTAACAAACACATGAAAAAATGTTCATCATCTCTATATATTAGAGAAATGCAAATCAAAACAACCCTGAGATATCATCTAACCCCAGTGAGAATGGCCCATATCACAAAATCTCAAAACTGCAGATGCTGGCGTGGATGTGGAGAGAAAGGAACACTTTTACACTGCTGGTGGGACTGCAAACTAGTACAACCTTTCTGGAAGGAAGTATGGAGAAACCTCAAAGCACTCAAGCTAGACCTCCCATTTGATCCTGCAATCCCATTACTGGGCATCTACCCAGAAGGAAAAAAATTCTTTTATCATAAGGACACTTGTACTAGACTGTTTATTGCAGCTCAATTTACAATTGCCAAAATGTGGAAACAGCCTAAATGCCCACCAATCCAGGAATGGATCAACAAGCTGTGGTATATGTATACCATGGAATACTATTCACCCATTAAAAAAATGGAGACTTTACATCCTTCGTATTAACCTGGATGGAAGTGGAAGACATTATTCTTAGTAAAGCATCACAAGAATGGTGAAGCATGAATCCTATGTACTCAATTTTGATATGAGGACAATTAATGACAATTAAGGTTATGGGGGGAAGCAGAAAGAGGGACGGAGGGAAGGGGTGGGGCCTTGGTGTGTGTCACACTTTAAGGGGGCAAGACATGATTGCAAGAGGGACTTTACCTAACAATTGCAATCAGTGTAACCTGGCTTACTGTATCCTCAATGAATCCCCAGCAATAAATAAAAAAAAAATGAATTATGAATGGTGGATGTCAGATGTAGGTAAACGGTCATTGACCTCATCATCTCTTTTGTACATTCTTCTCTGACCACCAAGACTTGTCCAGCAAGAGGAAGTTATTGTTGTCTCTGGAGCATGTTAGCACTTTCCCCCTTGTAATGTAGTATTTGTGTACCAGCCTGTAGCATCCAACAAACTGTGAGCTCCTGAGGAATAATGACCTTCGCTTGTGAGACTTTCGATATCTATTGCATGGCGTGACAGTTAGGAAGTCAATGCATGTTAAATAAATGGACTAAATAATGAACATTGTTTACAATGCGATTGTATGGCATTGGTCATTGCAATTCTGTTTACATCTGTATATATTTCAGTCAAATACATTGACTGGTTCTATAGTGTGACTGAGCTGTTGACATTCTGTAGTTTAACAAGTTTTAATTGAAAGATTCTTATGATACATCATTATCTACATTTAAGGAGTTTTCTTAGGTAAAATGTGAGAGAAAGAGGTGACCCAAAAGGTTTCATTATGTGACAATCTTCATATATCTATATATACATATACATATAAATATAAATATACATGTATTATTTTCTTTAAGAAAGTTGCAGTGATAAATATTTTTTTTTTTGCCAGTTCAGGGAGTGGCATTTTTTGATACAGGGGGAGTGACCCTCACTGGTAATTTATTAGCAAATAGTTCATTATGTATATGAATGATATAATAAAGGCATTATAGCGATAATGTTGTAAGAATAATGAATGGATTATTATTACATCAGGAAATCACCACTGTTTCTCATCAAAATGGATCTGAAGTAAATATATATGTATGGTTGTATGTATACATATATGAGGTCTGAAGATTATGTTCATCCTAGAAAAAGTGCTACATACATCACAGTGGAATTCACCATGTTTACCTTTGAATTACTCCCCTTGGGAATATAAACACCAATGCCTGCACCTAGTCTACTCTTCAAAATAATTTTGGAACTCTTGTTATGGAATGCACATCAGACCTGTAGTCATACAGATCTGACAATTAAGTTTGCTAACTTATCCTTAAAAAAAAAATTATGCTTTGAAGGGTGGACTAGGAGCTGGCATCAGTGTACAGCTTCCCGAGGGGAGGACTTTGAAGGCGCCCAGGGAGATATTCAGCAGTTCAGAGGTGGATGGCACTTTTTCTAGGATGAGTTTGCAAACTTAATTGTCTGACCTTGTGTGGATACACACACACACACACATATATATGCGTATCTATACACATACCTATATATTAGAATAAATATATGTATATGTATATATGTATGGCACTGAAGTCCGCATAGTCTCAACACTTCATGAAGACAGTATTGGCTATCTATTTTCATGTGATGTTTTTAAGATAAACACAGAAAAAAATAAAAAAGGTAGAATCTGCTTTTCTAGATGTGTTGAGAGAGGCAGAATAAGTTGTAGTGATGAAGTAGAAAGTATGCTAGTATATGAATTTGAAAATGTGTGTTTGTGTGTGTGTGTGTACAGTAGTTGGTCATCTAAGACTGTAATTTTCAACCATACGCCTAAGCCCCAGCACACAGATTCTGATTCCATTGGTCTGGAGTCGGGGACATGGGCATAGGTAATATTGTAAAGCTCTCCAGGTGATTCTAGAGGCAGAAGCAAAGAACTAGTTCTGAGGGGTCTAGGACACTACTGTAACCATCAGTAGTTCGTCAGAGGAATTTTTGTAATGTCTCCGACTATGTTCTTACAGAAATACATTCTTCCTATCAGCTAAGAAGGAGAATTAGGGAACTGCAAAAGTGGTCTTCCCCTAAGACTTACTCGGCCATTGTTAAGTGCTTTATAGCCTGATCATTGCTTGCTCTCATTCTAAGAAGAGTTACAAATATAAGTTATTTTACTTTCTGCCCCTAATTGTTTGTATGTTCAGCGATTTGGTAAATTTTCCTACTTAACTTTTAAAGCTTGTTTAGGTAAGTTCTCTTAAAAATGATCCTCAAATATACGCAAATTTTACTGCCATGGTGACATTTTCTACTTTTTTCTTTTTTTTTCTCCAAATGTCAATTACTATTGAAGATTTGGCAGAATCTCTGGTAACCAATGTCGTCTTGTCTATTTCTGTATTGTTAGCTTTATTATAACTTGCTTCCTTTTCCAAAAATAAATCAGAGTACTAATAACTTTTTAGCAGTCAAGTGATTTGAAGGCCAATACTGATGAAGTTTTCATTAAATGTATATGTATATACATTTAATGTATGTATATACATACATATATGTACCTTCATATTTACTAATAAAAAGTAAAACTTTTAAGTTGGAATCTAGATATAAGGTTGGAAGAACTCAATGTGCATTGTCCTCTTATGCTCATATGTAAACTTTCTGTTTTACATAAGAATTCCAAAACTAAAGTCTGCGTGGAGCAGATGGTGAATTGATGCCATAATTTCCAATCTGCTTGTTAGAGAGGATATGTCATATGTTTATTGATGATTGCAAATATACTGGCACATTAAAGCTTCATATTTAGTATTACGAAGCTTAATATAAATTGGGGAAAGAAGTTGATACTTTTATGAAAGTTGTAGAACAGTCTCCTTGGATTCCAGTAAAAAACAAAAGCTATTGTCCTCTTATGCAATTATTATAGACATATGCCTAGATAAGAGTTAAATGTACAAAGTGATCTTAAATATATATATTCAAACATAGAAATTGGATCAAGATTTCAAAGATTATTCAATATCAATTCAATTCATTCTGTTGTACCATTTGAATCTTATTGCCAAAGATGATTATTCAAAATGAGAAACAGACTCCCGATTTAATAAGGCATTTTAATTTGCCTTATTAAAGGAAGGATTCTTCTTTTTCTGAAATATAATCAACTTCTGCTGAGAAGAAAAGGTTTTAATCAATATTGAAAATACGTATTTTCTTACTATTATGTGACCATAATCAAATCTTTACTAATGTATATCATCTTTTCAAAGTATTTAGATAGCCATGTGTATAGTTGCTATAGCAAGCTGGATCTTTGCATAGGGAGAAAAGACATGCCCGAGCTTAGTGAATAATTTTTGTTGCACATCAGTATTAACTAAACTTTGCCAAATGAATAAGGAATTTTGTAGTAAAGGTATCAGGTAAAAAATGAATTTTAAATAAAAGAGATACCTGGAACTACAAAGAGACTTATAGCTCTAAAACTGTAGCTGATATTTTGCCCTCAATTTGGTTGACCCTTAGCTAGGGACAAATATGTATCCCATTGTGAGGGTTTCCCTGGAAACCTCTGGAAGGAAGACAGGAATAGATTTACAAATATTATCTAACCATGGAAGGATTCCTGGGAACAAGTGGTGTCAACCATCTACAATTTGTTCTAAACAGGTATAAACCTGCACCATGGGACAATTTCTGTTTATATAATCCTTTTCTGCAGTGCTGAGTTTTGGTGCCTCTTCTCCTTTCTTTCAACCACTGAAAAAATTACACCCACATTAAGGCATCTGATGGAATATCAAAATTTCAAGTATTCTGCCAAGGTTGATGGTTTGGAAATGACCTTAATATCAGTGCTAATTTAGAAGTGTACTATAGGTTCCTAATGCACTACAATAGATTGAAAAAGCCTTGTCTGAACCTCATCACTTTTAATGTTTAAAGATTCATTTTCTACTACTTGAAATCTGCATACTATGATCTGTATATAAAAAGCTAAAAAATATATCCATTTTCAAATGTAATGCCATGCAAGTTGCAACTGGGTGTGTATATATCTTTGTAAATGTCCCCAAGCAAAATAACTTTCAACTTAATTCTTTTCCTCTTGGATCTAAAAAAGAATAACATAAAAAGAGCAATTTTGTTTTTAGATTTCTGCCTTGATGGCAAGTTAAAGTATTTAGCACCAACATCCTCTTAAACATATAATATATATAATGGAGGAGGCTAGACTGGAATTTCTAAAAGTGAGCTTTAAAGAACATTGATGTGGAATGAAAAACAAATTGTTAAAATATGACAATTTCATTTCTTTCTTTGGAGAGTCATAACTAAAGCCTCAAATATTTATGAGGAAAATAATACGTATGTATGTAACTACGAAAATTTTGAGACAGACTGTGTTATGGTCCATTTTCTCAATTCCAAGAAACAGTTGACAGCGTTCTTTATGATTCACCTGTGTATGTTGCAACTTGTTCAGCTTCTTATTGGTGTTGCTGAAAGGGCTTCATTGTTTCCATTCAGGTGGACTTTATATTTCTTGATTTTGTGTACATCAAAGCTTTCATAATGATCCACATTTGACATAGTTTTACCCAATGTTTCCTAATCTTATGTCACCAAGAACCTGGTCTTGTCAAGAAGCACACAACTGTTTAAGAGACTAGAATTTTTTGAAAGACATTTTCATAAATACATGACTAGAGTACTCTCTAACCTTTATTAACTATGTTAGTACTAACAAACATTCTTTGCTTGGCCTAACTAGTCAGGCTTCCAAACATTTTCATAGGCCCATCTACATAATGACTTATAAAATCTAGTTTTATCAAAAGAACCCTGCTGAGTCAGTTTAGCAAGAAATCCACTTAACCCTGATGTTTCCTCTTAGTCATTTTCTATCCACTAACCCCCACCCTGCTACTTGAATATAAATTCCAACTTGCCTGTGCTATGTTTAGAGATAAGCCTGATCTCTCTCCCCTACTGCAAGACTCCATTGTAGTGGTTACTATACTTAATCATGATGGTCCTGAATAAAGTCTGCCTTACTGTGTTTAACTACTGTCCTTGAATATTTTTTTATTTAATAGTACTGGGGTATCACATTACCATTCATTTTATAAGATAGCATGAACACGCTACCTGAAAATTAATCATGGTTTGATATTATTAGCAGAAACTCTTGGTATTCAGTACCTATAGAATAAATATTTGCATTTTCTTTTGAAAATGTAATGCATTTATTGGATTTTCATTTGGTTACAAAAATACAGAATGAAGGATAGATATGACTTTTTAAAATTCTTGTCCACTGTCACCCACCACCATGTAAAAATATATCATTGTAAGTCTTTTTCTATTTTTTTTTTTTTTATTGTTGGGGATTTGTGAGGGTACGAAGAACCGGGTTACACTGATTGCATTTGTTAGGTAAAGTCCCACTTATAATTGTGACCCATCCCCAAGATGTGTGTCACACCTCATGACTCCTAACTTCCCTCCCTCCTTCCCTATTCCTACACCCCCCTTCCCCCACTGCCCACCATGTGGGAGGTCATCAATTATCCTCATATCAGGAATTGAGTACATAGAATTCTTGCTTTTCCATTCTTGTGATGCTTTACTAAGAATAATGTGTTCCACTTCCATCCAGGTAAATACAAAAGATGTAAAGTCTCTATCATTTTTAATGGCAGAATAGTATCCCATGGTATACATCTACCACAGCTTGTTAATCCATTCCTGGTTTTGGTGGGCATTTAGGCCATTTCCACATTTTGGAGATTGTAAATTGAGCTGTGATAAACAGTCTAGTGCAAATGTCCTTACGATAAAAGGATTTTTTATAACATACCTATAAATACAAGAAAAAATATATATAGCATTAACAATAGCCTTGATTGTAAGAAATTCTATCTTCTTCTCTGTGCATTGATAAAGAGAGAAAAGTAAGCTAGGACTTGAGGTTCTTCCCCTGCCTAATTACATGATTGAACCCTGGTCTAGATATTTACCTGAAGAAACCTGAATAACAGTGAATTAAACAGGATGATGGTTTAATATCTCTCTCAAATACAGCACAAGGTAGCCAGTTCCAATAATATTAAAACCCATGGTCCCCTGACATCTTCAATTTACATATGCCATCCTCAATTATATCATAGTCATAAGATGGACTCCTCAGCCCTAGCAAAAGATTATTCATTGACTGAGTAAGCCCTCTTTCACAACTTTTTGTCATAGCTTCTCCCAACAAATCCTATTTATTTATATATCATCGGCGGGTGGGGAGGTAGATAATTTGGTGGATAGACAAAGAGAGAGCTAGACAGATTACATTAGCTGAGGAAGTTTACAGTCTTGATAACATGTGAGAGTCTTGGAATAAGGGTAAAGCAAGAATAGTAGGTAAGCAGTAGCCTCTGCCAATAGTGACTAAGCCAACATAGTCAAGTAGGATATCGCTGTGACCACTGGTGTGCTAAGTGATTATATCTGGTGGGGAGTCTTCAGTCATAAGTAAAATCATCTATGGGTGAGATAACAGGATACACAAAGATTTCATAATGAATCCCCAGCAGCAAGCATTAAGTAAAACACTGATAAATTGAGTTTCATTAAATTTAAGAACTCTGTACTTTGAAATACACTTCCAACAGTGAAAAGGGGAGCCACAAACTGGGAGAAAAATATTTATAGGACTTAAATCTGACAAAAAATTTGCGTCTGTAATATGTAATAAGCTCCTATGTATCAATACAATAGACAACCCATTTAAAAAAAAAAAGGCAAAATACTAGAATAGGCATTCCACAAAAGAGGGCATTCAAGATGGGTCAAAAGTGTATGAATAGGTGCCTCACTTCATTAGTAATCAAGGAAAGGCAAGAAAAAAACAAGGCCACCATACACTTATAAGAATGGCTAAAACATAATAGGATGACAATCCCAATTGGTGGAAAGAATGTGTGGATCATCTGGAAGTTTCAAGTATCATTGGTTTAAGTGTAAATTAATTTTTGGCAATATCTACTAACACTAAATTTATACCTTTCCTGTGATTTAGCAAGCCCTCTCATACATATGTCCCTAAATCAGTGCATATGACCACAAAATAGCATGTATTAAACTATTAATAGCAGAATTTTGCTTCATAATAAATCCTGAACAACCTGAATGTCCCTCAGAATGAGAATAAATAAGTAAAATATGGTATAGCCACACATTGGAATATTATATAATAATAGAAAAGAGTTATAATGAAAACATGGATGAATTTCATGAGCTTAATCTTGAATAGAAAATTAAAAAAATCTTTACTGTATGATTCCATTTACATGAAGTTTGAGGACTGAACCCAATTATCTATAAATGATACAGGTCAGTATCTTTCTGTGGGGCCAGTAAGAATACAAGAGGAGGTGGGAAAGAGCATGAAGGAGACTTATTGGGTGCTGGAATTGTTCAGTTCTATTTTCCCTTCTTACCCACTTCAAAAAGGTGCAGAATTTTTATTTCACCTGGTTTTCTCTGCATGCATGAGCATCTTCACACAGCACTGCCATGAAACACACAGTCTGCCTCTTCTAAAACTATCATAATTATAATAGATAATAAGCTCCTATGTGTCAATACAATAGACAACCCATTTTTAAAAATGGCAAAATCCCCTATCATAAAAAATGTAACTTTATTTTTTCTATTCCTTTATTTGTCTAGCCCAAACTCCTGAAAAAATATTTATTATTTAATTCAAAGTGTTAAACCCAACCAGGCTTTTAAAATAGCACAAGCTATACAGGTGTCTCATCTAACTTCCATTGCCTATCTGTGGATGTGGCTTTTGACCACATCATTTCTAAATGAAACTGACAGGCACTAAAAAAAGAGAGCCATTTTACGTGTTTTAAAATAATAAAAGCATCTGGGGAATCTGAATAAAGACTCGTGTCTCATATTATTTATACATGGAGTTTCCCATAATACTATTGTTAGAATGTCACTGAGCTGTGAAAAGAAAATCTCTAATTTGATCAATATGTACTTGCACATATGTCACTAGTTGCCATTGCTCTCAGCCTTTAGTGGATGTTTTATGAGCCCCATGGGCCATGAGCTTGCTTTATTGTAACACAGAATGAGAAAGAAGAAATCTCATCAGCATTATAATACCCACATCAGTAGAGGGCATGGTTCAGAGGCATTCTTATTTTCAGAGGCTTCATAAGAAGAGTTAGCAGTGATAAAGAGATTCATTCCAGAATGCTGTAAAAAGATATTTTGGTTTAAAAACTCTTTAAGTGCTAATTCTGTAAAATAAATTATGGGAGGAAAAAAATGTGTGAGTGGTGTAGCAGTTTGCTGAATGAATGAATGAATGAACAAATAAAAAGAAAGTGCAGGAGTCAGGTAACTGAGCAAGAAGATAGAGGAGTGGGAATGTTGTGCTGATATGTGAAAGGAGGAAAGGGTATTGAAGAAATCCAACAGAATTTTCTATCCTCTGGAACCTAGGGGACCATCTTGTGAGCATCCTGGGGGTTGCCATAATGCTAATACTTACATTTATTGAGTATGATTGCCCATGTGCTAAGACTGTGGTATTCAAAGTATTATTAAGACTAGAAATATCAACTGGAAACTCGAAAGAAATGCAAATTTTCATGTTCAACTGCAGAACTACTAAATCATGAATTCTGGGGGTGGTATTTTAAAGAGCTCTCCAGGTGATTTTGATGCTGTGTAAAGGTTGAGAGGCATTATACTAAGCAATGCATTCATTACTTCATTTATTCTCATTGATTCTATAAAAGAGCTATTGTTACTCCTTTGCTTTAAAAGTGAGAAAACTGAGGCTTGGAAGAGGCTCAATGTTTCGTTCAAGGTCACACAGCTGGTATGCAGAGACGCTAGGAATAGAAATTAGATTTGTCAGATTATAAAACCCTGTGTTTTTAGCCACTTCTCCAGAGCAAGGGAAATGCAAATTCATTGATTTGAATGAGTATTTGTAATACTCAACCTGCAAGCCCAAAAATATAGCTGTTCCAGAATTACCTTTGATAAAATACCTCCTCCCGCCAATTGGTTACCAAAATAAGAAGCTTAAAATACAAATGTAGGTTGAGGGAACCTTCTTTTTTTTTCTTGCTTCAGGCATTTGTGACAGGTCATAGTAATTTATTCTAGAGTGAAGTACAGTGTTAACCCACAATAACAAATAGGACATTCTATTATTGGTTCTTACCCCTACCAAAGTTGTTATTTTTCACCGTTAATGCGAAACTTCTTTAAAAATTTTCAATATTTAGTCCAGGCATAGTGGCTCATGCCTGTAATCCTAGCACTTTGGTAGGCCGAGATGAGAGGATCACTTGAGGTCAGGAGTTTGAGACCAGCCTGAGCAAAGTGAGACCCTATCGCTACTAAAATTTGAGAAATTAGCTGGTCATGGTCATGGGCACCTATAGTCCTAACTACTCAGGAAGATTGTTTGAAGCCTGGGGTTTGAGGTTGCTGTGAGCTAAGCTGAGGCCATGGCACTCTAGCCCAGGTGACAGAGTAAGACTCTTTTGAAGGAAGGAAGGAAGCGAGGAAGGAGGGAGGGAGGGAAACTTCTATATTCATTGCATCTGCTTCCTTACCTTGCAAAACTATCTCAGCTTCCAACAATCTAGCTGGTACCATACTCTTCAACTTCAAGATTGGTTTTGTCAAAGTCCAAGTCATTTTAGGCTCCATTTTACCACTGTGTGGCATTGCTTGATGTTCATTCTCTCCTGTTAGGAAAGCTCTTCCCCTTTGCCTTCTGGGATATCCTACAATTCTAATTTTCCTCCCATCTCTCTTTATCACCTTTATCATTTTCTCAGAAAGTTTCTCTCCCTTTGTGAATCTCTTTTAATGCCCAGTTACAAACTTAACTCACAATCACCGTGTCATTTTTTCTCATCCAAACCTATAGTAATAAGAAGTCTTAATAATGGCACCCAAATCTGTATATACAACCAAAATGATTCTCTTACAGCCCTATCCCCCTGCATATCAATTATGTCCACAGTTAATTCACATTTGGTATGCATGAACTTGAAAAACTGCCTTCCAACCAATGGTTCTCCTAATGTTACCAGTTTATTGAAAGCCAACGTCATGCACCAAATTTCTCAGGTTTGGAAATGTGATCACTGAGTCTTCCCTCTACATCACCGCTGTAACATTACCTTGGCATCAGCCAGTGTCAGTTTTGCCTGGATTACGGCAGTTGCCCTAAAACAGCTGATTAATTTCCCCACATCCACAATTCAGTTTTCCACATGGTAGTCAGAAAGCTTTCTAAATGTATATCTGATTATGTCTTTTTGTGTGTGATTTCCTTAAAATAAATTGAAGTTAATGAGTAATTTACTTCATCTAATGTTTTCTCATCACACTGATCTATCAGTGTATTCATGTCCCTTGATACTGAGGACTTAAAGTTCAAAAATAATTTGTCTTAGTTTATGTTATCTTACAAACTTCCTGTAAATGAAAATCAACGTGAAATAATTTACAAAATAATGAGAGGAACAG
The DNA here is from genome assembly GCF_027406575.1 of Nycticebus coucang. Lineage (NCBI taxonomy): Eukaryota > Metazoa > Chordata > Mammalia > Primates > Lorisidae > Nycticebus > Nycticebus coucang. Next base: position 33,624,643 of record NC_069804.1, on the reverse strand, counting down.
AGTCTATTTTTATCCATGGATATGATATAGAGTGATTTTTTTATTGTTAGACAAGCATTTATCCCCCCCACACTATAGGATATATAAAACAAAGATCTAGGGTATATATGAAATGCTTTAACTATATAGTTTTAATATTTTGGTAAATTATTATACACTTTGTATACACACATATATTCATAATCGACTTACAGAAACTGAAATAAACCACTGCCAAACAAATTTTGCAAGTTTGAAATATTAGTTAACTAGTTTTGTCATTTGTATGTAAGCCAAACAATTAATTGACGTGATAATTCTGTCTGTTCCTGTGGCTCCTGCATTGGTTTAAGCTGGCTTTCACCTAAAGGATCACAATAGCCTCCTGATTCCTTTTGTCTTCATTGGCAATGTCCCCACCTCAAACTTCCCAAATCTACTCTCTAAACTCAAACTGTTATCAAAAAGGGTTTTCCTAAATTATAAGGCAGGCTATGCTTCCCACTCTGCTAAAATATGCTTAAATTCTCATCACCCCTAAATGTGAATTCTGTATGATACTCTACCTAACTCTCCATGAATTCAACTCGGCACCATCTCTCTATCCCCACTTCTCCCATCACCCACCGAATCCACTCATTATTCACAGCACACTGTGTGTATCAATCATGAACTACAAATTGTTATTCTAGTTTCTGTTGATCTTCCTGAAATGGACTTTTGACCCTGCATTCCAATCCTCCCTCAGTCTCCCAACACTACTCTTTATCCAACTAACCAGTTTGTCCTTTAGGTTATGATCCTTCTTCAGAAAATCTGTAAAATGGGGTATTATAGGAGGATTATCTCTTATGTACCATCTCACCATCCCATGGTCACTGTCTTTTATACACATTGAACTACTTTTCAATTCCATATTTTCATGTCCTTACCTCTCATTAGTCAGTACTTGCTAGGAGGACGGGCATTTATTCTGTTCACCATCATCTCCCTAGCCCCTAGCACAATGCCTGGCATTTAATAAGTGCTCAATATATATTCTTCTTAGTAAAGCATCACAAGAATGGAGAAGCAAAAATCCAATGTACTCAATTCTAATATGAAGGCAGTAGATGAGCTCATACAAGGGGTGGGGTAGGGGAATGAGCAGCAGGGAGAGGGGAAGAGGGGATGGGCACATGGTGTACAGCACACTTCTTGGGAGTGGGATACAATTATGAGACGGACTTTACCTAACAAATGCAATCAGTGTAACCTAATTCTTTGTCCCCTCAATGAATCCCAAACAATAAAGAAGGAAATGCATATTTATTAGGTAATTAAATGAGTTACTATCACATATTCAAGCTTATTCAATTTTAAAACTTGGAAATAAGGCAAAAATACAAGTAGATGTCTTTTTAATGCGAAACCAAAATACTGTCTTAAAGGCCTACTCGAGGATTATATAATTTTTCAGGAGTATACATTTGTATAATTTAGTATTTCCTATTGATTAGGGTTCAGATTCTGAGAAAAATTTACATAGACAGAAATCTTTGTCCAAAAGAGAAGCAAATAACTTTTTCGGGTTAAAAAATATCTTCAAGGGATATAATTTTACTTTAGGATATTAACTAGTTTTGTATCTGGTTTGGCAATATTGTTCCAGTATTTTTTCTTTCCGTGACTATGCATATTAATTCCTGTGAATTCTCTTTTGAACCAGCTTTAATTCTCTGCTTTTTTCAAAATTAATTAGTTAAATAAGTGTTTCCATATCCTCAGGATATTTTTATAAGAGAACAGTAAATTTACTTCAGTGTGTTTTAAACAAAGAAACACTGAGCCTGTCACCAATAGCTAATTATAGGAAGAAAAAAGAAAATGTATCCTCAAGTACATCTGGGGGGAAAAAATCTTCACATTGTATCTCCCTTTGAGATATTATCAATGGTCATTTGTATACAGAAGGATTCTGAAAAAATTGGAGGTGACCTAACCTGTTTTGCCTTGTTTATTTTAACATTTCAAGATCAACTTAATGCTAGGAAATTTTGTTCTAGGAAAAATAGTTTGCAAACATTGCTTTACTTACAACATTGGTGTACCATATTTGAAACCACAATTATTGTATTTGAAGTGCTGTTTGAATCATTTTTATTGAGTTCTGATTTACTGCCCATAAGTTTTTGGAGGTAAAGTAAGTTGAAATTCTGGACCTTCAAACATACATTGCTGAAAAGCCCTTGTTTAACTGCAAGGAATGTGTTCTGACTTCTAAGAAGTATAGTCAAATAGATAGACTAGCTTTAAAGGTGTCTAAAATAGAAAACATGTCCCTTATTTTCCATACAGAGTATATCAAAATAATGATAATCATGAAGTAAAGCTGACACTTACTTGTGTTCTAAATAAATGAAGTGAGATAGTGAAGAGCCAAAGATAACTGCATAAAAGGAGCATGTGATCTACTTTTAAGAAGTAATCATATGGAAATGCAATATTAGCGAGCAAGTAAATACTTTAAGGGTAGGGTGCACTACTTATACCAAAGGGGTAAGTGGATTCCTGAGAACTTTAGCATGTGTGGACTTCAGTATTCAAACATATTTATTGCTTTTGGTTTTGGGATGTGTTGGGTTTTTTGAAAACAGGCCTGAGAGTAGCCTATGAGTAGTCTTGACACGTAAATTTATCTTAACTTATGAGAAAAAAAGAAATCGCTCAGAAATGTTCTATTTTGATTTTCTTCTTGCCCTTTTTAGACTTCTAAATGACTGGATTTTGGCTACTCAAGCACTTTTTATCTTGTTATGAACACTAAAATTCATTAGCCTTATATTTCCTCTTTCCTCATAATTATGTCTTATTTTTGCTAGCTTCACAGTTTTGCATTCTAATCAAGCTTTGTCATAGGCTCTGGGCTGAATTGCCCTGTGAAAAGCTGATTTGTTTCCAGTCCCTATAATCGGTCCCCTTGAAGGCTAGAGATTGAAATCATTAAGGCTCTGCTGTTGCTTTCCATCTCTGCTCAAAGAGGATGGAGATGGATTGTTTGACAGTCCTTGACCTGGATGACTGAAAATGAAGCAGTGATGAAGGACAACTAAATGTACACTTTCAGAATATCTGATAATATAGCATGTATTCTATGTGTATTTTTTCGGCCTTATTTTCACTTTCCTTTTTTGTTGTTACATATTTCCTGTAGTAATTCTTAGCCCCGCCCCCATCCTACTTGACGTTTACTCCATTCCAAACCTTTTTAATCTCTTGAATTACTATTTATAAATGTTGTCCAAACATTGTGCAAAAGCAACATAGCTTAGAGAACTTAATTTTGCATACCTATCATGTGAAAATACAGCAGATAGCTTTTAAGAACATCCATTGTAATCAAAGTTGGCCTCAATTCATTGAGTTGTTATGCAAACATGACACACATTTGCTAGACTAAATGTTCATTCTCTGCTATAGCTCTAAACTTAGGAATGATACTAGTGCTGAAAAAAAAAATTCTAACCCAATTCAGGTAAAAAGTAAACATCTGTTAAAAGAGAAAAGCACTTTTACATGCACGCTTTAGTATTTCTATTTTAGTTTATACTTTAAAAGGCTAAGAAGGGGTATTTAAACATGGATATGTTATATTTGCATATATTGTGAAAACATTTTATTGGACCAGTTTGAGAACTGAGCCAATTAAATTGAGTTAGCATATTTTATTTGATTAATGAATGAGAGTCAGAAAGAATTTGTTCAGTTCAATATTGAAGTGAACGTGGGGGTGCTTGTAGCTCAGTGGTTAGGGTGCCAGCCACATACTGGTGGTTTCGAACCCGGCGTGCTAAACAAACAAACAAACAAACAAAAATGGCTGGGTGTTGTGGCGGGTGCCTGTAGTTCCAGCTACTAGGGAGGCTGAGGGAAGAGAATGGCTTGAGCCCAAGGGTTGGAGGTTGCTGTGAGCTATGACACTAGAGCACACTATAGTGGGTGACAAAGTGACACTCTGTCTTAAAGAAAAAAAATATACATATATATTTAAAAATATATATTTTTTCTGTCTTAAAAAAAAAAAAATATATATAGAGAGAGAGAGAGTGAACCTGTAGAAGAGGTGAACCTAATAGAAGTATCCAAGTTCAGGTTGAACCTAATGCATTGCATCAATATTGATAATTGTGAAAAAAATATATATACACATATAAAATTTAAGTTTTCAGAAATATTATAGATCTTAAGCAGGCAATAATAGCCTTCTAAAAATTCACTTTGGTACTATTCCATAGTGGCCAGTTCCTTCCTGTTCTCTGGAGGGAGGTGGCCTAATTTTGTCAAGTTGAGTATTTAGAGCGAGGAAACAGTCTGTGCAAACACAGACATCGTAAACCTGCCCCACCTATTTCTCATTTCGTACATTTCTCCTTTCATTATCTTTTCCTTTTCATCCGCAGGATGTGGAAATTAATATTATCTATCTTTTCCCTATTTTTGCTTTTCTAAATCTAACATTTCCACCATTGATACTGCAGTCTGAGGAAGGGGCGACCGCTTCATGTGATGGATAGTAGAATCCATAACTAGAGGAAAAATCAAGTCTTCTGAGAAACTGAAATACATTTTAGGTACAAATTGTGTAGAGGGTGATTGAGTGTGTGAATGTGGGAAAAATGGTCCTCAATAAATTCCAGGATGATAAAAGTGATCAATTAGGGGCTCCATTTTCAACAAAGTTTCTGTACTGACTTCAGAAGCATCACTACAAAAAGACAAATCCTTGGACATTGTGCTAGGCCCATTTTTTAAAGTGTTCCGGCTGGTACATGTTGAAAGTTTCCTGTGGTGGAGGACTTGATACAATAGGCTAAGCAGAACACAGTTGCTGCTTTCCTTGTCTGCCAGAGAAAACCAGGTCTGCTCAGCTGACGTTTAGATCTGAGGTTCAGTGAGTCCACGTGGACATCTTAGAAGGTTCTCGTCCCTCAAGCAACAGCAGACTAGAGCACAAGTTAAGACAGTTGTACTCTGCAGGGATTGCAATCACCACGGGCCAGTTATCACATCATTATTACGTATTCTTCCTCTCAGGCTCTGGCAAAACTTTTCTCGTGGCCATCTGAAGAGTGTAGTAACGGTTCTCCATGCAGTAGTTTGCCAACTCCCATTCATTTTTCAAGTTTTCCTTTCTCTAAACAGCTTTCAGTGTTGAATTCTGCTATGCTGTAATGTCATATACATTTGTGAAACATGGTAGTGTCACTGTTAGTACTATGTAAAGGCTCCAGGAACAGAAGGTTTTCTTCAGATCTGCCAGCACAACTAACCAGCTGATGTAAATATAAAAGAATGTAACTCATGGCACCAACTGAGGATTTTGTTTGCCTGAATGATCAGTGAATAAACACAAATTATGAATAAACATAAAAATGTGAATCTATCTGATTTATGATACCCATATAAAATTGAATTATTCTTCTAAAGCCTTGTACGTTTGATGATGAAAATATATGCATGTATAAATTTAGGTTAAATTTAGTTTTGTATGAGTATTCCTAATTTTTAAACTTCTAGAGATCCTGAGTTGTCCAGAATATTTATTTCAATCATTTTTGGAAGAAAGTAAGTTATAAATTATGGAATTAATAAACTAAGAGACCAATCCTCTCTTTGCTTCATGAAAATGCCCAAAATTCTTCTTGGAATGAAATTCATAGAGAATTTCTGGTTTCATTTCCTATATACTTTTATTCCCTGCTAATGACTTGGTGAGTCTCAGAGTCCCATGGAAGCAGATAATTCTAAGGGCATTTTGCAGGAAAGCAGTTTCACATGGACTATTTTTTTTTTTTTTTTTACTCTGAGAAACTTGTTTTAAGGATTTGAAACATTATGATTGGCTCTGTGCCCATAGCACAGTGGTTATGGCACCGACCGCATACACAGAGGCTGGCAGGTTCGAACCCAACCCAGGCCAGCTAAACAACAATGACAGCTGCAACAAAAAAGTAGCTGGGTATTGTGGCAGGCTCCTGTAGCCCCAGCTACTTGGGAAGCTGAGGCAAGAGAATCAATCACGTAAGCCCAAGAGTTGGAGGTTGCTGTGAGCTGTGACACCACTGCACTCTACTGAGGGCGACATAGTGAGACTCTGTCTCAAAAAACAAAAACAAAAAACATGTGATTTTAGGTAATTCATTTTTTAAAATATCTGATAGTAATAAGAAAAAATCATTTGTTTTCTTTTCATAAAATCATTGTTAAAAAGAGAAAGAGTGATATTAATAAAATTTGATTTTTTTATTTGTAAAGGCCAACTGTCCGACCTAACAATATAAAAATAGGTGCAAATAAGCTTTTTTAGAAGAATTGCCAGTAGTATAAACAAATTTCTTTGCCCACCATTTGCAGGGCTGGAGGGCTTGCCATATTTAAACGTGTGACCTGTTTTAAGTATTTGGGTCAAAGAGAAGAAAGGCACTAATATTTAAAGTAGCACAAACATTTCAGAAGAATGAAAGTAGAATCAAATATCGCAGAAAATTAAGGAAAGCTCAGAAAACATCCAGGCCCATTAATAATGTTGCTTCTTGCAGACAGTTGGTATTATTAAGTGATCGTTGTTTACTTCCCCATTTGTGAGACCCAGGATCAGTGATTTTCAGCACACACCATTGATTTAAAAATGGAGGTAGAGGAGCATCTGCTTAAATGTGCGCTTGTGTATTGGCAAATAGTTTAGACATTGGGCAGTTACTTAACCTCTAAGCTTTGGTTAATGGAATCAAGAGGAAGTACCTACCTTATATGGTTGTCCTGGGAATACTACGTGCTCTTGTACTTAAAGTGTTTAGTAGGGGGCACATAGTAAGCACTCAGATTATATACATGATTATTATTATCTTGACCAACTATCTCTTCTCTCCATTTCCTCATATATGATCTGGATTAGCATGATGATTAAACTTAACAAGTACATGAAAACACAGAGGGTCAAGCAATTTATAGATGCCCAACATTCTTAAACACCTCTTTCTCTGTTTTGCTTTCACATACCGTGCTGACTGCTGTGTGAGATATAAAAGAATGCTTATTATTTGCTTAGCCCTTTACTGGGCACTAAACAAACTAACATTTAATTCATTCACTATCTTATTCAATCTAAAGTTTTCTGAGCACCAGCTAGGCATCAGAAAGTTCACGGGCAAGTAATAGGATGTAGCATTGAGTTTAAAATTGGGAGGAAAATATTTGAGTCCCCAGTCAACTACTTTGTGTTACTCTGGGCAATAAATGCAGAGAACCTTATCACTCTAAGCCTCAGTTTTCTTATTTATAAAAGTTGACAGTACTAATAGTTGTTATAAGATTCAAAACCCATTGTGAACTATGGTATTTTTTACAGACATGAGATAAAATCATGAATTATTTGGGGAAGCCCTTCTGTATTCCTCACAGTGAAGCCTCAGGTCCCAGGCCTATACGCTGAGATGTCAGCTGTGCAGGAAAAATCACCATTACCCAAATTTAAGTAGGTCAAAAAAAATGACACTTCATTAATGTTTCTGTATCTAAATTAAAATTCTACCTTGCACCCTCTTTTATCTTAATTTAACAGGTTTCTTATTAAGCTATTCTTGGGAAATCTTAATAAAATTCGGTGACTTTCCAGGTTTAAAAGTCACTTTCAGGATTTGTTGGGACTCTCCCTCCACTCTAGGATGGTAATCAGAAAGGGGTATTATTTAGTTAGCATAATGGCATCAGGACCAGTGTCTGATTCTATGTCAGGGACACACAAATATGACATCCAGTTTGGGGTTTGGGGTGGAAGCCTGTACGAGTAGGCATTTGCTGCAGTGAACCAGTATCTGCATCCCTCCAGAACCACATTGCCTGTTCTGTACTCAGGTTTTAGAGTGTCTGTGTCCTGATTATCACACCCTTTTAAGGCAGCAAATTTGCTCCTCCTAACTTCCATGACCTTCTCAATCACCACCACGTTATTGGTTCGTCACAAACATATTGAGATGTTCAGACCTCTGTGAGGCTACCAACATGTCCGGCCTCTGCTTGGGTCTGGCACTATCGCCAAACAGCTCTGGTACCCTTCTCTAGTCTAGGACTTCCGCTCCATCAAGGGATATTATAATCTTCTTCTCTTCAGATGAGTTTGAAAGGGTATATATATGGGAAGGAGGAAAGTTTGGGGCTCTCTCCCCATAGCTTCTGATTCTCACTTATCTGTAACTCCTTCAACTTCTCTGTCTTCGTCTCACCTTGATAGGCAGTGAGAACTGGTGACAATTTTTAAGGAGTGTTGTACAGCACCTATTGTTTAGGCCAGAGTCTTGGTTCACTTTACACTAAAAAAAAAAAAAAATACTGACCTCTGTCAATGGCATCAACAGTTATAACTTAAAAGTTCTGTGTTTCTGAACAAACATGAGGCAGTGAGGACCTATCCTGCTTGCCAAGAATGGAACTTCAGACCCTGGGTACAATCTTGCAAAATGTCCTGTGTGTGTATAGGAATGAAGGTGGAGAATCTGAGTTAACATGATTTCTCCACATATGCATTGTAAACCTAAGTAACCAATAAGATCGTATTGCATCAGTTTTCCAATTTGTAGGAGAGAAACACAATGTCTAATGTTTGTTCATTTGCAGTCTAGTTATGAGGATTAAATGCAGATCAGGTCTATACTAAAAAACTATAAATTCTCTTTTTTACGTTCTCCTAATAAGAAATATTTTCCTATCCTCCTCCTTTAGCATATGACCAATTACTCCCTTGTTTGAGACTGAACTACCTTTTACTAACTATCCTTTAGTTTTACATTTTTGATAGTCATGCCTAGTACAACATAGAAAATATTTCACCCCAAATCCTCTTGGACCTGTTTTATAAACACCTAATTAGATATATATTTTATACAATGAATGTGTTTTATCTTAAAGTAAATTTCAAGCTAAAGAGAAAAATAAATGCCTTCTGGTTTTCAGGCTGATTTTTTTCCTTGTGAGAAGTAGGTCAAGAAACATTGAACACGGAATAAATTTATCTCTGAACACAGCCCTTGAGCTCTGGATTGTTTAAGGCTGGCCTAGAATCCACACTTAGCATTCTCTTGCATCTCCTTTTTCATTCGTCCTCTGAATTAGCATTTGGGCAGAAAGCATTTCCTTGGAATTGTCCTTATTTTTGCCCCCATCTTCTGTACTTCATTGTCAGGTGAGAAGGCAATGTGTAGCAGCCATTTCCTAAACCGGCACATAAACTATTCCCCAAACCAAGTCAGTGTTCATCTTATCTGTTCGGTTCAAGTTAACTAGAGCTGCTGAGGCTTGCTTTTAGACATTGTCCCCCTCTCCCCGCTTTATTTTAAACGTCATAAATATAAAATTAAATTGAGTGGCGACAAGCAGATTGCCCTACAGGAATACCTATACACATGTTCCATTTCTATTGTTTTCTCTCTTCCAGCTCCTTCAGGCTACTGAAGCACCTTCCTCCCATATGTTAGTTGGACGGGACGTGGGGGTAGGAATGGGAGAGGGAGAAGGAAAAGGGGAGAGAGGGAGAATAACAATCTTGCAGTTAAAGAAGAATCTATAAGTATTTGTATGGTTTCTAATTGTCAGTGCAGTTTAACAATGCTTCTTGACCTTTGTACATTCACTGCCAGTAGAGAGGATGGCGGCGGTGGGGGAGAGACAGAGTGGGAGAGACGAAGAGAGAGACTGACCCCATTGTCCGTGATCGCCAAGTGTAAGAGTTGAGCCCAATCTTTTTGTTTTGTTTGTTTTGCTCCTCCACCTGAATGAACTATGAAATTCTAATCCCCCCGTTACATCGATATATTTAAAGAGTCACTAAGGGATTAAAAGCATACCTGGTGGGTACAGTGTACACTACTACTGTGGTGACAGGCACATTAAAAGCTCAGACTTCAGCGTTACTACAATTCATCCATGTAATACACAAGTACCCCCTTAATATTTTGGAATAAATAGAAAAGAGTGGACCAGTTTTGTTGGTACTGCTGTGGCACCACATCCCTGTGGGAATAAAACAGCTGTGAAACGGATTAGAAGTACATGCTTGCAAGAGGTGGGCTTCCCATAGGTATAGGAGAGCCCCAAGTAACCTCTGCTGTGGCCTTTTATTGAAATGTTATACAAGAGATGTGGGGGCCCATGTACAAGAGCTACGTGCTCTTTCCCCCACGGGCTTGACTCTCACCCTGTTGCACCACAAATGTTCTAGGTATAACACCTGCTTGCTAATGAGTGACTGATCTTAAGTCATTAATGCATGCAGTTACTTGAGGGCTTGTCTCTGGGCTGCAAAACATCTCCATTGGGGCTCAGAGATTGTTCGGCTCCCAGCGCCTCCCTCAGGAACCGAAGACTGCTTCTACAAGCCTGGGGCTCAGGCTCCTACATGGTTTTGTAGCCTCAAATCATAACAAAAAAAAAAATCCTACTTTTGCCAAAACATCTACTGATTTTCCTATAGCTTGTAAGTTTGTGTTGTGGTATGTGAATGTTTTCTCCTACAAGAGTAGGGAAAAATAGCAGAAAATAGATTATTCCTTTATAACCCTGACAAGCACCTGTTTCTCTCTTTCACTGAGGTAACGAGAATACTGGAAATATTGGCCACTTGAGTAGTCATTCTAACGGATTGGTTCATGTTTGATTTGGCTGGTTGTACAAACATGCAATAATTCAGTGAAACCTTGAGAATTTTAAGAAATAGGTCAGATGGTGCTTATAGCCACTAAAAAAGGCTCTTTTGTTTATATTATTTTATTGCAGTTGGAATTTGGGAATTCTAAAGTGGCCCTGTGTTTTTTGCCCCTGTTATTCCAGCAGCCTTTTGTCATGATCACATTTTCCCGGTTCATTGGTTATGACCCTTGCATATGTTTTAATGACCCTTATGGGAGCTATAGATTGTGTGAAAGAATAATAAGCTTCAAATTAAAGAATCTATAAGTGTTTTATGGTTTCTAATTATTAATACAGTTGAACAGTTTTTGTTGTCCATTGTTTATTGACTCCCTAGGGTCTGGTTCTAAATAATTCATGGATGTTCCATCAAACAATTATAGAATTACACATGCGTATGTTCTGTGTGGTTATCTGGCTACTAGGGATGTTTGCCTGAAATCTTGAATGAGTACTGAACTTCATCAAATTGTATGGTTCAGAGGCAGGATAATGTAAGGAATTTGATCATTAATGTAAACTTTAGATAACCCATACCAGAAATAATACTTTTACAGTAAAAGAATGCACAAAGCATAGGAAACACAAACAACAACAAAAGCAATGTCACATCAAAAACTCAAATAGAGGGCAGTGCCTGTGGCTCAGTCGGTAAGGCGCCGGCCCCATATACCGAGGGTGGTGGGTTCAAACCCAGCCCCAGCCAAACTGCAACCAAAAAATAGCTGGGCATTGTGGCGGGCGCCTGTAGTCCCAGCTACTCGGGAGGCTGAGGCAAGAGAATCGCTTAAGCCCGGGAGTTGGAGGTTGCTGTGAGCTGTGTGAGGCCACGGCACTCTACCCAGGGCCATAAAGTGAGACTCTGTCTCTACAAAAAAAATAAATAAATAAAAAATAAATAAAAATGATTTAAAAAAAATTCAAATAGTTTAAGAAGAAAGCTGAATGCATTTAGCAAACATTTATCTTTCATTTACTTTCAGGAACTCGGTAACTTTCTCCTCTGAATTTCTTCCATGAGTTTGATAACTCAGTAACAAATAAAGCTTATTACTTTACCTTTTGATGGTGATGAGTTTTGTGTTGAGATTCAGTTTTATCTTCCTGAAAATTCTATCCCATCTATGCTTCCAGAAATGATGGAGAAAAGAAAAGGACCACTGAGGGCTTGATGCATTATAGTGAAATGTATTGATCCACTCTACGAAAGGATACAAATTGGAATAGGTGAAATTACCTACTTCTATTTTGTGTTACATTTTAGGGCTATCAATTAAATTTGAAATGATATAGTAAAACAAAGTTTGAACAGGAATCATATATTGAAAATATGACAAAAAAGGTAGATTTAATAATAAGACTGTTGAGAAGGAAACATATCTCATCATTTTTTTCATTTTTTTAGACAAAGCCTTCCAATTTACCTAGAAGACCACTTTGTATTTCATTTTCTAGTTATATAGCAAAGATTGTTACAATTAGAATAGTTCTCTTTCTCTAGAAAAATGAACCATTTGGAGTGGTAGAATCATTTATTTTAATTTTGTAGGAGAAGTACAGAGGTTTAATGGTAAGAATAAAATCTTTGTAGTCAGAGAAACTTACATTCAACAGTTGTCTAATCTTGAACAAATGACTAGCACATTTTAGCCACAATGTTCTTATCTGTATGGTGGGCAGGAATAGGGGAAGAATATCTTCCATTCAGACAGCTACAAAAATAAATAAATTTCCATATATGGAGTTCTTAAAATACATAATTATAGTGTCATCCCTTCCATCAAAGATTGAGTACTCAAGTGTGAACAGAGGTAAACATTTTTTTCCAATATAATTATCTATAACTAAATTATGTGTTTTGTTAATGGTAGTGCTATTAGTTTTGAAATTTAATATGATTTTTATTTATAATAGAAATAATTTTACAATTGACAAATTAACATTTTTTTTTATTGTTGGGGATTCATTGAGGGTACAAAGAACCAGGTTACATTGATTGCATTTGTTAGGTAAAGTCCCTCTTATAATTATGCCCCACCCCCAAAAGGTGTGTCACACACTGTCACCGCCCACCCCCCTCCGTCCTTCCCTCTCTCTGCTCTTCTCTTCCTCCACCCACTCCCTCCTTCTCTCTCTCTGCTCTGGAAGTGGAACACATTATTCTTAGTAAAGCATCATAAGAATGGAGAAGCAAGAATCCTATGTACTCAAGTTTCATATGAGGACAGTTGATGGCAAATTAATATTTTAAATTGTTTATCACTTATTTGTAGCATTTTCATATGATTCCTTTGTAGATTCCATCACTGTGCTGAAATTTTCAATCTGTTCATGAGAATTTTCTACCTTTTCCTTTAATATCTAGATAAATTTATCCTTTATTAGTCAGAGTTATTTTCAAGTCCTTGTCCGATAGTTCAAATTTTTAGGTTATCTCTGAGTCTGATTAAATTGATGACTTCATTTGTTGATAGTGAGGATATTTTGTTGGTGGGTTTTTTTTGTGTGTGTCTTTATTAGTATTATTGTTATTATTAGTGAATGTTAGATGTGTACTGAAGAAAAATAAGAAAGAAGGAAAGTACATTTCATCTTGGAAATAGGCAGAGCTCTTTTTTTTCTTCTTTTGAGACAGAGCCTCACACTTTCCCTGGGTCCAGACTGCCTAGGCATCATCAAACTTCACAGCAACCTCAAACTCCTGGGCTCAAGTGATCCTCCTGCCTCAGTCTCTCTAGAAGCTGGGATTACAGGCACCTGCCACAGTGCTCAGCTAATTTTTGTATTTTTTGTGGAGATAGGGGCTAGTTCTTTTTCTGACTGCTGTCTAATTCCTGGGCTCAAGCAAGCCATCCTTTTCAGCCTCCCAGAGTGTTCGGATTACAGGTGTGAGGCACAACAGCAGGCTTAACCCTTTTGTCATACTGTTAGTATGGGGTTTGAATCAGTCTAGTTAGCATTGAGCTGTTTGGGGGATTTTGCTTTTGCTATAGCAACCTTTAGAACACTCGACAGAGACTTCAAAGACCTCCAGTGGGGGCTGTTACTATCTTGTGCTTAGTGCAGTACAAATGGTACTAAAAGGATTTCAGTCTTCCTATTAAATCCTCAGCTTTTAGCAAGCCTTGTATGCCAGTGATAAAAGACCAGTATACTTTTATCAGCAAAGGATCCTGGCTCCAAAGGAATACCATGTTCCCTCTCCAAAAGACAGTATTTTTCCTTCCTCCCAGAGGCTTCTTCCCCACTCCTCTGAAAAGCTGATCTTTGTGGGGACTCTAGAGTGATAGAGTTGAGTACTTTTCCTTTAGTGGCGTAAGTCTCTTGCTTTTTAGAAGAGAAGCAAATGGGAAAATGGTTTTGAATTCATGCTTCTATCAGGCATTCTCAAACTTTTTAAACAGGGGGCCAATTCACTGTCCCTCAGACCATTGGAGGCCGGACTATAGTTAAAAAAAAAAACAAGAAAAAAAACTATGAACAAATTCCTATGCACAATGCACATATTTTGAAGTAAAAAAAAAAAAAAAAAAAAAACGGGAACAAATACAATCACATGGCCTCATGTGGCCCACGGGCTGCAGTTTGAGGACCCCTGTTACATCATGAAGTGGGGCCATCTCCCATCTCTTGGCCTACTCGGATATTCTTTGCAACTTCCCCTTAGAGGTCGGTGAACAAGAAGTTCAGAGTGATTGTATACTCTTTAAGTTTGTATTTCCAAGGATTCTGAAATGACACACCAGCCCACATCTGACTTTTAAGAAGTATGTTGCAATTAGAGTCATTTTTTTTTCTTTCTCCTATGGGACTACTTTTTCCTCCACTTCTCTGCCATAGGTAAAACAATTCATGTGTCCAGTCTTTCCTTGGAGGGATTATAGTATATCAGCTCACCTTGTTGCCTTGTAGCTGAAGCTATATAATTGTCTCAAAAAGTATGTTATTTTTTTTCTTTGTTTTTTGCAGTTTTTGGCCAGGGCTGGGCTTGAACCCACCACCTCCGGCCTATGGGGCCGGCGCCCTACCCCTTTGAACCACAGGTGCTGCCCAAAAAGTATGTTCTTATTGATAATACATCTTTTTCTCATTGGAGGAAAAACACTGATATACATCCTAAGCAGAAGAGGAACTTGAAAATGACAAAAAGCCCAAAACTATTCACCCTTTTGGGATATCCACATTCAACATCATGTTAATCCCCTCACTTTTGATGAAAACACTAAATTATTTACTTCTATATGAGAAAAGCTGAATTGGAAAAGTGATATTTCACCAATTGAATATAATAAAAATATATTGAGGATCTATTATCCCCCCACCGGGAAATATGGGGAAGAAAAATTGAGAATCACACAATCTGTTGTCCTTCAAAACTTTTAATTGAGATGAGAAGACAAAAAGTGACTCAAAAGCATTTTGTATGTTTAGGGTCCATTTGTGAAATCCAATTTTTGATGTTGAAGCTAAGATTGGGAACATTTTCCAAAGATACATTGAAAAGTTCTGAAATTTTTCTCCTGGCCTTTTTATGGTAGTGGTGGGGAGGAGGCAAGCAAGATGGGCAAAAGGATATGAGGACAATTAATGACAATTAAGGTTATGGGGGGGAAGCAGAAAGAGGGACGGAGGGAGGGGGGTGGGGCCTTGGTGTGTGTCACACTTTATGGGGGCAAGACATGATTGCAAGAGGGACTTTACGTAACAATTGCAATCAGTGTAACCTGGCTTATTGTACCCTCAATGAATCCCCAACAATAAAAAAAAAAAAAGGATAAGAAGAGGAGCAGGGTATTGACTAATAACTTATCTCAAGTGTAGCGTCCCCATGGAATGCTAACTGAATTCCACTTTGGAAGTTGAAACATAGAGTAAGGTCTCCAGAATTCTATGTGTATCTCATTGAAACATTAAAATAATAGAATATTTGCACTATAGTTCTTTAAAAAAACTGCCCATGATAATTTTAACAAAAGACAAGAGAAGATATAAATCTCCTGTGATCTGGAGGTGTAGAAAATAATAGTCTTAAGAAGGCAAAAATATTTTCGGCATTTAGCAATTTACCTTAAAATTGGAGAAAAATATTCATTCTCCTTCATAATTTTTTCCTATCCAAATTCACATATCCATAGTCATATAATTCAGACTGCATCACATGACTTCAAAATTCCTTACAACAACACTTGCACACATCAAGGCAGGTGGGTTGAAACATCCATCCCAGGCTTGAGTTAGGAGCCAAAGCAAGAAGAATGGCCCACAGACAGTGAAATGTCTGTCCTTGGAAAACTCCTGACTAAACAAGCAACATTAAACACAAAAGAACAAAAACGTTACTAAGAAGGAAATAAAAGTAGAATTCATTTATTTCTTTTCTGGTTGAGTTTATATTTATGGTAATTACTCTTATTAGTTGCATAGGAATTTTTAACATGCTATACACTCATTCAAACTTATTTCTTAATACTTTTCCTCTCCTTTTAATGATACATATGAGATTGTTGGAGGTTTGCACTCATGTAAAGGGATAAGATTTAACTAAAAATTAGCCAAGAAAAGAAAGTTACAATTTCATGCATGTATTTATATTTTTCATCTGTGGCAAACCATAGCAACAATGAAATATGAAATTTCAAATACCCTCCTTATTATATTGGAATGTAAAATAAAGGGGAGGAATTTGTATTTGTTTAACAATAGAAAGTTTAAAAAACTGTTTAGCTATATTCATAGTATGATATTTATTTATTTATTTATTTATTTTGCAGTTTTTGGCCAGGGCCGGGTTTGAACCTGCCACCTCCGGTATATGGAGCCAGTGCCCTACTCCTCTGAACCACAGGCGCCACCCATAGTATGATATTTAATTGCCCTGGGCATTTTGCATTAAAAAAAATAAATTTAGGGGCATAAGTCCAGTTTTGTTACATGAATATATTGTGCACATGCTGGTGAAGACTGTGGTTTTAATGTAACGATTGCCCAAATTGTGTACATTGTACACAGTAGGTAGTTTTTCATCCCTCCTACCCTCCTACCATTTTGTGTTTAAAATTTTGTTGTCCTTGGGCGGCGCCTGTGGCTCAAGGAGTAGGGTGCCTGTGGCTCAAGGAGTAGGGTGCCGGTCCCATATGCTGGAGGTGGTGGGTTCAAACCCAGCCCCGGCCCAAAAAAAAAAAAAAAAAATTTTGTTGTCCTCTGGTCATGGTGACTCACACCTATAATCCTAGCACTCTGGGAGGATTGAAGCGGGTGAATTGCCTTAGCTCACGAGTTCAAGACCAACCTGAGCAAAAGCGAGACCCCATCTCTACTAAAAAATGGAAAAACTGAGGCAAGAAGATCGTTTGAGCCCCAGTTGGAGGTTGCTGTGAGCTATGATACCACAGCACTCTGCCCTGGGCAACAGCTTGAGACTATGTCTCAAAAAACTAAATAAATAAATAAAAAAAAAATAAAGTGAAATTTTGTTGTCTAGCAAAGTTAAAGGGAAACTGTCTTTAAATACATATATCTTAATAGTGCTATTTTGTTAGACATGTCATTTTATAAATTTAATGATATTATTAAAATATTTATTTTATTGATAATGTTAAATTAAAATGGTTTCTTCAGTTACTGCCTTCTATAAACAAGCACATTAAAAGGAGATTACATCTTGTTGTAGTTTATCAATTTACTCTTCTATTTAGGAAAAATATGTTCCCTCTCATGTTTTATTTTTATATATACCTTACCAAATTAAATATTCATTTTATTCTTTACCACAGTTCCCATCACTGGCACAATCAGTATTATTCAAATTTCTGCAAGAAACTCAACAATGCTTATAAGGTTTTCCGTGCTAATGATGTTTTTTCTCATTAAGTCTAGGTCTAATGAAATTGAACAGAAGGTTCTGGTTGGATTCCTTGGTCACCCCTATCTGTGTCTGTGAATTGTTATAATTGGCATGAGTTGGAAGTTCTTATTATCACTGATAGTAACCCAGAGACAATTCCAATTTGAGTTTAAATGACCCTATATAGAAAAGTATAACTGAACAAACCAAAACAGCTCCATGTGTTTATGGCAGCTAAGTACCAATTAAGTGCTAGAAATGACATTAGTTTTTTTCTTTGTGGTTTCAGGTTAAGAGATATTTTTTCCCTTGAGTTTGCAGATAGCACATTACAACCTTGGAAGAGGAAGGAGAACATGAGTTAGAAAAATTATATGAACTAAAACTGATTCCACTGTTAAGCAATAAACCCTATTACTTAAGTATTATATTAATTAGGGCCCTTGGTAGCAAATAGCCTATGCACAATTTGAACTAGCTTTGTCAAATGTGGAATTTATTCTACAACATACATTTATTCTAAGGATTAAAATGTTTCTCAAGGAAGGAAAGGGCAAAC
This sequence comes from Nycticebus coucang, assembly GCF_027406575.1. Taxonomy (NCBI): domain Eukaryota; kingdom Metazoa; phylum Chordata; class Mammalia; order Primates; family Lorisidae; genus Nycticebus; species Nycticebus coucang. The sequence goes on along the minus strand of NC_069804.1, from coordinate 33,606,542 downwards.
TGCAGTGCACCCCAGGAAAATACTAAAACCAGGCAATCAAAAACTTTTAGGATTCTCTGTCACATCTCCCTCTCTCTGCACAATCTTTTTTTATTGCAGATTGGCTTCCCCCATTCCTCACATGGTAGAACATGATTGCCAACATCTCTTCTATTTAAATCTCACACTTGAAGCATTCTGTGAGATCCTGACTCAACTCTAAGTCCCAATTCTAAATTCTTGGGATAGCTTTAAATATATAATATACACATACACACACATATATGTATTATGTTTCTATATGTGTGTATATGTATATATGTATATGGGCTTTTAACCCACTTTTTATATAGTTAATAAAATTTGGATAATACACAAAACCTGTAAATTAATCGACCTTGTCAGGCAGATATATATGTGAATTATATTGAATTAAATATCTATTTACATATTCAATGTTGGCTACAGTGCATAATTATAGACATTTCCATCCATTATTGTTAGGGATGTGATTTTTATATAGAATGTTTCACAAATGATTTGAAAATATGTAACAAAGTTAGTAAAATGATAATTTACCTGGGTCCAATAACCCAATTTTTGAGAATCTTTCCTAAGATAATAACCCCAAATTGGATAGAGACATTGTTTGTATAAATATCGGCAATATTACTTTAATATCAAAAATCATGAAATGGTTTTTCAAGATTTCCGACAAAGACAGAATAGTTATTTTCACAGGAACATCAAAGACAGTGTACTTATGTATTCAAATTGTGTTTTAACAACATTGGAAAACCCAAGTGATTATTTTAAATAGAGAAAAGTCATACAAGTATGGATGAAATGTAATGCAATTCTGTAAGGAAAAATTTAAAGGAACTATATCAAGAGTTAAATCATAAAGCTTTAACCCACTTTTTCTATAGTTTATAAAATTTGGATAATACACAAAAATTGTAAATTAATCGACCTTGACATTGTATTAAATATCAGGGTATATAAAACATCTCTCTTTCTCTTTATTCAACTGTATCCTAAAACAGCATTATTAACTATAATCGATTTGTTTTACTTTGACTCCTCAGATAAGTTACTCAGACAATAAAAGACCACCATTCAGTCTACTCTTCATCTCTGAAGATGTTTCTCTATCTTGAACTTCAATTTCCGAATCAATGAACACTACTTTAAATATGGTACTTAAGCTAATAAACACCCTTTCTCTTTTCATATTACTTTACGAATCAATACTGTTCTTTTTAATTTTTTCAAGCAGTTATTTGTTTTTTGTACTAATCTCTGCTGAGAGACTGTTATTTTCAGGCACTTTCATACTATATGTTAAAAGTACTGGTTTCCAAGCTGTGAGTTCACTGTATTTATGATTGTTTTCTTGTATGACAAGGTGCTTTTCTTATATGCTGTGAGAATGATCAGTTGCACATTTGAATGATTTCTTCATGGCGTGGGATGCTCTAACTAAAGAAAAGTCTTTATAGATATATAAATTTATTATCAATTGAATATATATATTTCAATTGATATATAAAATGTCCGAAACCATCAGTTAAACAAATCTTTCTGAGTCTTAGTTACTGTCCTGCATTAGGTCCACACTTACTATCAAAAGATATCACAGAAAAAAACTGGGCTCAGGCTCATCTCAGAATGGGATTTGCAAGAAGCCATTCGCAACAAAATGGCTTGCAAGAAGCTGCATTTACGTATACTGAATCAGAAGAAACTTTATAAAAGGGTCTAACCCTAGATGATTGAAATTAATCTGAGGGAATATGAAGAAAGTCCACTATTTATTTCCTAGGCTGGATACAAAGTCTTGCCTTTCTCTGGCACAGCTGAAGTCTGCAAATCTACACTCCTTTTCAACACTAGTTACTGTGTGTAGATCCGTAAAAAGAATGATACATTAACAACAGAGACAAAGAGCAATGCACCTCTTAAATAAACTATATTAAAAAACTATTAAAAAAATATAGTGAGGGAATATAATAGAAATAAGCTTAATGCAGTTAATGCCTCTGTTCGTGAAAAAGTAAAACATGGACCATTGGTATCCATAAGAGCCAGAATAGCATCTTTATTTGTTTTCCAACATTTTTTCAACCATTGGAGCCCTTTTAGAATCTCTTGAGGACTGTTGAGTTTCATATATAAACATTCGAAACATTTTGCTTAAAATTTAGGGGTTTATTCCGTAGTTTTGTTAACAATTTCATAGATCTTAGGAGAAGAATAACAATGTTGATGACTCGTCCTGTAAAGATAATGGCTCATTTAGTCATCATGATGACACTGCAAGATAGCTATTATTTTTACTACCTATTTTTGCAGATGAGGAAACTAAAGGAGAAAGGTTATTTAAACAAAGCAAGAAAACCTGGCTAATAAGTACAAAAGCTAGATATTAACTCTTGGCAATATAGCTCCAGAGCATGTGTGTCGAACACGGATTCTACACTGTTTCTTACAAACAGACAAGCAAACAAACAAACAAAAAACTTGAGTTAAGAATCAGAGTTTTATATCTGAAGAAATACAGAGAGACCATCTTTAAACTGGGGAAATAGAGTTCTAGATAATTTAATGACTACGGACATCCACAGAGCAAGTTAATGTCAGAGCTAGGTCCAGTGGGAACTATTTTCCAAAGCTCATGACAAAGCTGCACCAATATTATTGTTATTATTTTTATAGATGAGGAAACTGAGGTACACTGTTAATAAGTAGCAGAGCTGCCATTAAAACACAGGCATACTGGTTCAGAACTAACACCTCTGCATTACTGCAACCCAAGAAAGTCATTTGCTTATTATCTGTTTAGTAGGCACTTAGTGTGATCAAAGCAATCTTAAAAATGGGAAATTCCAATGTCTTCAATTTACCAACCTTGGAAATTCTAGACTTGCTACTTATTAATCATTCAAATATTCTATAATCAAAAAGAAATGTTTGGAAGGTGCTGCAATTAATGCAAATATACATGTGATAATACATATACACAGATACATAAATACATATACAAATTTATATAGAAATATATGTGTATGAACTGTGCATATGATATATATGTATATGAACACAACAGGAATACATTTGTATGTATATAAACATTAAAACTTTATGCATTAGCTATAGAAGAAAGCGGTTTCTCAGTTTGACTTAAGAAAGTCTTTTGTAATGATTAGATTTTAGAATATATTTAGAATTTAGAAAGATAAAATTAATAAAGTTCTCTAAAATCGTCTTTGTGATTCAGCAAATTCCTTTAAAACCTCAATATATCAGAAGAATATAGATTATTGTTGCAATTTTTAAATCTTACAAGTTCAACTCCATTGCACCTAAGTGCAAATGTGTTTAATTTGGGAGTTTTGAAAATTGCTTAATTTGCATGCTAACTTAAATTCACATCTATTAAAATATTAGTAAAGCAAGATAGAGATTGAACTCATCCAGTGGCATTGTGCACTGAGAGAAGTGTTCTCGGTATAGTCCTGTCACGGATCTTAGAAAAGAAATACTTTTTTAATGCAGTGGTGTAATAACTTGGGGGAAAAAAAGAGAAATCTCTCATTAAGAATCTTGGAAGAAGCTGTCGTTAACCACTTGTCATCAGTACTAACAACTCAAGCTGAATAAAAATTGATTGTATGACTCCGTACTTTCTTTGCTCTGCCACTTGGATCATCTATTAGCATTGGCATCTGATTAACTCTCAAAACTGTCTCCTCCTTTGATTAGCTCCCAAGACTTCTTTTGTATTCTCAGTAATACTTTTCCAAACTCTTTTGTAAAAGACAACTCTAATGGTCTTTTACTAACTGCAAAATTTCCCCTGTTTATGCTGGAAAATGTGTGGCCTTTATTCCTGTTTATACTTTTTGGCTTGATCTCCCATAAACACTTGCTTAAGACTTCCATATTTGGTGGCTATGGAACTTCATTTCTGTTTTAAGTGCTTTCAGTATTTGGCAGAAAGTAGAAATGAGCAGTGTCACTACTGACTATTGCTATTGCAATAACCCAGTCTATTTTCTCAGAATATACTCTCCATTTAAATTGTTTTCCATATTGATCTCCCTCTATGCTAATATTTGGCCGTGTATATGAAAAATATGCTTGTTTTACTGTGTAAATTTTGAATGATATGGTAAGGAGAAAGACCAAGACAGAAAAGATAATACCTTCTAAATAGATGAATTTTATAAAGCTTTTACTACTTTATTTAAAACTCATAATTCATTTATTTTAAACTTAAATAGTGTAATACAACCCCCTCATTTTTAAATGAAGAAGATATACATTCCATTATTATTGAATTTTATTCTATAAGATAAATTTACCATTTACCTGCTACATTAGTAAGCTTTATTATAGGATAATGCTCTCTAAAAAAAATTCAAATCTCAGGGACTTACAAGAACAAATAAATACTCATTCTTTATTCACCTGTCTCCTTTACTTATGTATTGAGTTCAGCTCAGCATCACGTGTCTCTCCTTTTGGGAACAGAGGCTACTTGAACCATGCACTTCCACTGAGAAAGGAATAAAGAGTCAAGAAGAGTAAAAACCCTTTATGATTCATAAGTCTCTACCTCACCACTGATATCTCCTCTTACCTGACCATGTTCCAACGGTCAAGGCAAGTCACATGAGCAAGGCCTCATTAGTGAAAGGAAAGTAAAATTAACCCATGGCAAGGGAGTAAGAAGGAAAGAAGTAGGATCAAATAATGAAATTTCCCAACCTTTACACAATTTTTTTTTTTTTGAGACAGAGTCTCACTTTGTCACCCTCAGTAGAGTACTGTGTCGTCGCAGCTCACAGCAACCTCCAGCTCCTGGGCTTAGGCATTCCTCTTGCCTCAGCCTCCTAAGTAGCTGGGACTACAGGTGCCCGCCACAACGCCCGGCTATTTTTTGTTGCAGTTTGGCCAGGGCCAGGTTTGAACCCGCTACTCTCAGTATATGGGGCCGGCGCCCTACTCACTGAGCCACAGGTGCTGCCCCTTTCCACAAATTTTTAATGCAAGTAAATATATTATATCCAGGGGTGGTGCCTGTGGCTCAAAGGAGTAGGGCGCCAGCCCCGTATGCCAGAGGTGAAGGATTCAAACCCAGCCCCAGCAAAAAACTGTAATAAATAAATAAATAAATAAATAAATAAATAAATAAATAAATAAATAAAATATATTATATCCATAAAGTTTTCTGTTTTAAATTGCATATGAACTTTATGGACACCCTGTGTGTATATATATACATATACATATATATAATATATAATATATGGGCGTGTGTATTTCGGACTAACAATAATAATCTATGTTGGCACATATTTTGTACTGTCCTTACTCAAGACTACACTTGATTCTTTACAGATACATCATCAAAATAAAACTAGGACGTTATCGCTATGATTATTTCCATTTTTCAGACTGGAGATCTGAGGTTTGTGGTGGCTTAAAAGACTTTTCTGAGGATGCAGGATGAAGGCAACAAGTATAGGTCCAGTCTCCACACAGGAAGAGTAGACAATAAAGGTGGAGTATTCTGCATTCCATGTCCCAGGGAAGTCTTGAGGAGCCTTACAAACTATCCTTGCTATTTGTTCCACTGGATTTTTTGTCCATAGACTTCTGTCTCTCATTTATTGAAGACTGACCTCGAGAGAACTAAATCTCTGTCACTCCTGGGCTATCCTGCAGATGGACTTAGCAAACTCTCTTACCAAACTGGATAAAGCTGTAATGCAAAGAGGAAAGAGATGTGGATGCTTGTGCTGAGAAAGCTTCACCATCCCAGAATGTGTTTACTAGTTACAGTTGAACTGAGTTGGCCCAGGAAAATAAGGCACAAGGCATTATCCACATCAATTATTCCATTTTCTTAACCTTTATTCCTTAGTGCAAGTTGAGAAACTGCATCTTTTGATTTAAATTTTCCTTTATAATACACCCTAGAAAGTGCCCGGTGTTTGACTATTTGTCCGTTTCATCTCATTAACAAGACATTTGGAAATTGTGAACATTTGTCTGATTGTTTTCCTTTTTATTTTCAAAGAACTATTCTGCAATCCATGAAAATAGGTAATACATGCCACAGAATGATGTATTTTTAATATTTTTCAGTGGAGAAATTATCTATTTTAAAACTAAAATTGTCTAGGCTGAGGTATGAAACAGGTTTCAAGTTAGAAATTCTACTACAGTGTCCAAGTGTAGTTTCATCTCCAAATACATCAAAGACCTTGACCTTATTTTGATTTATTCCTCCATAATTAGTCCACGATTATTATTTTAACAAAAATAAGTGATTCTTCTCATGACACACTACCAAAATATATTTTAAGTCTGCATACTAATTAATAGCTTATTTTTACCCCTAACAAGCCTACACCCACATATTCAAGTTTAAACAAGATGAGATATTTTAAATTACTTTCTAAGTTACGATGCACCACAGAAATATTCATTATTCCTGTTATTACTAAAAGTTATTTTATTCTTTTGGGCATGAATAAGTATAATTTATACTAATGCCATTTCACAATTTATTTTTAATCTTCAAATCAAGAATACTTTCATTTATGCATATATATAAATGTATTTAAAAATATTACTAATAATTAATATGGCTGCCATCTCGTAATGTGTCTGTCATACAAGACAATTCGATTTGTGCAGAAGGCACAAAGGAAGTTGTGATCTATTTAGAAGGAACATGTTAAGGGTTTCCCCCTCACTATTTTTTATTTAAGTATTTTGGTATTAATATGTATCATGTGGGGTACATTAACTACTCCCAATTCTGTGCCCCCATTATTATTTCCATGATACAGATGGAGACAAGGAGACACAGAGAGCTTAAGTAATTACCCAAAGCAATAGAGCTAGTGAGAAATGGAGCTAAGGTTGGAAGCCAGGTTATGTAAGTATGGAATGAATGTATTAAACCACTGGCCCATACTGTATCTGATACATGCAATTTTAAGAGAACAAGAATGAACCATTTGCACCATCTACAACATGGCACTCTATTTTTCCAACTTATGCCACCACGCTCCTTTCCATGCAACTTTGCAGTTCTGTTCTGTCTTCCATTCTAATATTTTCCTTCCACCTCAGTGTCGTTATATCCTGCTTAATAGCAACTTCAAAAACTATACAGATAATTCTTTTACAATTATTATACTGTGTTTTCAATGTATATGCCATTGTGATTTTATAAATATGCAACTGTATGGTTATGTCAATGTTTGGTGTTAACTTTAATTTGCTATTATAGCATAAATTCTATGATTAAGAGGCAAGGAATGGGAGGGAAATTTTAATTCAATATGAGCTGACCCAGCTTTCCACATTGTTTTCTGGTTCTGTCAATTCTCTATAATAGAAATCAATTGAACTCCCTTAGAAAGAAGCAACATCTGCAGTGGCGGCAAAGGGCTAGGCTGATCATCCATAGCATTTTACGTTGTGTTAGGAGCCTTGACAGTCATGAAAAATGAAGAAGTAAAGGGCAATTACATCATAAGATGGAATGTAATTCACTCAGAGAAATCAAGGCAGCTTGTTTGCACAAAATATTATCTATCTCAATTTTTCATTACTTACACTGATGAAAATAAGTAGCACCACTTCATTCCCAAGGCCAAATTTTGGGGAAATATATTGAAAAGTAGTTTTACAACTAATGGATGCTCAATGGATATTTTAGGAAATTGATGATTAAGAAAGGTTTATAATTAACAGTGTAATTAGAGTAATGTGATGAAGTGAAGGGAAAGAGCATTGGCCTAGGACTTAGTGCACCTGAGATCTAATTACAGCATTGGTTTGTAGTTTGATTTATTCCAGAAACCCTTACCAATTACCTATTTCTGCTTGAATACACAACGTTGAGTACCAAGAGTTACAATGACATAATAATACATTTAGGGAGTGATGGGTGGGATTTGGGCTGCATTATTGGAAGAAAACAAAGTGTGTGTGTGTGTGTGTGTGTGTGTGTGTGTGTGTGTGTGTGTGTAAAAAAGAGCTAACATGTATGTATATACCAGGATTGATTGATGAGTTCTGCAAGGAAGATAAATGTGATTATGAAAACCCTTACATTTGAACTAGATCTTAATATTGACATTTTCAAGTCATATTCTAGGGACCGTGAGAACAAAGTACTAGGGCAAGAAAGAATATGGCTTATTCATGGAAAAATCTGGCTTGTGTAACTAGCATAGATTTGGTAGGTTCTTGCAAGATAAGTGGGCTTTCAATTGGTCTGATAGATAATAAGTTTAGAAAAATACATTGGAGTCAAATTGTGAAGTCCCCCCATGTAACATTCTAATAAATAAGCTGGCCTAGAACCTCAGGGCAAGCATTTTTCAAACTTGTATATTGACTGAAGAGATACTAATTTGGTCAGTAGAAGAATGGTAATGCCATTTATTGATAGGGGAACTTTATTGGGGAAAATGAATGATATTGTTAAGGCACCTGCAGTATAGCTAGATGGAGGTGTTAACTGTAGTTGGCTATGTCAGTTTGAACATCAGGACATATTCAAGATCAAAAACAGATTTGGGCACCACTTATATCAATATATAGTGATTACTGAGCTGGGGTGAGGAAGTTAATTTGAGAAGAATCAACATAGTAGACAAAGAAAGGAAAAGATGAAAGATAGGATCATAGGAGAATGCCATTTATTTCCATGGTTCCTGTCAAATAAGTCAATAAAACAGATTAGGAAGGAACCCTTATCTTGCAACGAGACAGTGGTATTTCAGAAGACAGGCAAGCTTATACAATATTCTTAGTAATGTCATTCACTCTAGGGGTTTCAGTTACCAAATGCCTATTGGCTTGTGTTTTCTAAATCTTTACTTTTAACTAAGATATGTCTCTTGAGCTTTAGGCTCCTTTATCCAACGCCAGTGTTTCCCATCCTATCATTATACACATAAAACTGGCCCTCTTCTTCCTAGGATCTCCAGACAACTCCACTCAGGACTATTGTTGACCATCTTTGTCCCAACGCTATCACCCCTACATATAAAATTAATAGAGTACTTATCAATAATACATATTAAATGTGTCTCGCATACATCTCCTTTTCTCCAGCCCCTCTGCAATCCACTAGTACAGGCCATGGTCCCTTCTCACATGGAATAGAACTATAATCAGCTAATCAATCTTGATTCTAGTCTTACCTCTCCTCCAATATTCTCTACACTGTGAAATCTATTTCTAAAGTTCAAACCTAGTATGGTCATTCCCCTGCTTAAAATTCTCCTTTGGTTTCAAACTGGCCTCTCACTAAATTACCAAGCTCTTCGTAAGTTGGATGATGTTAACTTCACCTTTTTCTGGAGTCATTTTTGCTGCTTTTATTCCCCTCCTCTTTCTCTAGTCCCATGAAAGGACTCTTTCATGGGACTCTTTCTCTCAGTTCTTTCTCTCAGTTCTTTCTCTCAGTTTCCTGACAGTTTCACCTGCTTTTTCACCTGCCATTCTCTTTTCCACCTTGTTTGCCCCTCTAATCTTAACTGATTTCCACAACTCAGCTGAGATGTCACTTCATCCAGGAGGCCCTGGATTTTTCAAGTTAGTTCTTTTAATATATGCTATTACCGAGCCATGTGTTTTCTTTCTTTCTCCCTTCCCTTCCCCTCTTTTTCTTCCTTTGAGATAGGGTCTCATCACTCTTGTCACCCAGGCCAGAGTGCAGTGGTGTCATCATAACTCACTGCAATCTCAAACTGCTGAGCTCAAGGGATCATCCTGACGCAGCCTCACAAGGAGATGGGGATGCAGGCATGCAGCTCAGGCTACTCTCAATCTCCTCATCTAGAGCAATCCTCCTGCCTCAGCCTCCTAGAGTGCTAGAATTACAGGCATGAGCCACTGTATCTGGCTGCTTGTCCTTTCTTCATTGGGGAACTTACCTGGATATTTGTATCTACATGTGATTTTTTCCTATCTGCCTTTCTCATGAAACTGTAAGAACACAAGTTTAGGAACACTATCTTTGTCACTTCATAGCCTGAAAGATAAAATGTTTTATATTCGATTTTATTGCTGCTATAAAAATGATTACCAAATTCGTGGCTTAAAACTCTATAAATTTGATTATCAAACAGTTCAGTAGGTCAGAAATCCGATGGACCTCCTGGGCTAAATCAAGGTGCCAGCAGGGGTGTGTGCCTTCTGCAGGTTTAAGGGGAGAACCAATTTCTTTGTGTTTGGCATTTTCTAGGCCCACATTCTTTGGCTCATGTTCTTTCTCCTATCTTCAAAACCAGCAACCTTGGCCTGAGTCCTTTTCATGCTGCTATATTTCTGATTCTTTCTCTTAGGCAGCCATTTCCTCCTTTTAACGGCTCTTGTGATTACATTCTGCCCACCAGATAATCCAGGGTAACCTTCCTATTAAAAGTTAGGTGATCGGCCAATCTAATTCTACTTGTAAACTTAATTCCATGTCATGTAACATAATTTATTCACAGGTGTCAGGTATTAGGCTGTGGACGTCTTTGGGCAGACTATTATTCTGCTTATTATAGGTTAATATGATTACTATTTGTATGGTAGAAAAATGAGAAGAGGACTTAAAAGTAAATTATTCCTTCATTAATTTAAAACATCTTTATTGAACGCTACTATGTAACACATTCCCTGCTCAGTGCTGAGATTATAGTTATGATCCAGACAGTCACAATCTTGGAAATGAGAAAGGATATAGGTTATGTCATTAGGAACACCTTCTATAGGATGATGAGCGTGAAAGCTGTATTGTATCAATTGTAGAGTGCATAGGAAAATAAGGAAACCTTTTAGACACTAAAAATATCTCTTTTCTTCATGTGGGAGTTTAATTATTTTAGACCTCCTCATTATAAGCTGACCACTAATGTCACCTTAGGCCCTGGAAGTCTAAAATCCTATGATCAAAAGCTATTACCCAGATTTAATGGGAAGAATTTTTCATACCATTTTCCATTTTAACCTCCTGTATTCTGCATTGTAATTTTGTAACATCAATAGCACAGTAAATCCATTTTCTAAATACACCCTGAATTTGGAGCCTTCCTTCATCATGCTCCAAAGTATCACATAACCTTATCTAATGTTGCTTACCATTAATGTTCTATGTTTTTCATTTTTGTTGTTTTCATTTTTGGTCTAAGGGGAGAAGAGACTGACACTAATCATTCTTCCATATTACTTCATAGCCCTTTCTTTAAGCAAATTGAAGCCGTAATTCTTTGTATTTCTTTACCGTGTGCATTTTTAAACTGTTCCCTTCTACTTTTAAGTGTATATTTTCTGTGTCAAGTAAGTGACGAGAATCTTTAATTAATATGTTAACTAGCGCCCAAAGATCATATTAAAATTTTTTTCTGGCATACAGTATGGCTTAATGCTCCGTGTAATGAGGTTAGCTCTTGGTGTTCATAGAATTCCTTTTTTTTCCAGTTTTTAAATGCTTTTACTTATGTTGTCTTATCTGATAGTGGAGAAGGGGTCTTATAATGGAAATTCACTAGAATTTCCCATCCAACTTTATTTTCGGTTTCATCCTATACCATTGCCATGCTCACATTTTAGAGTGCAAAAAAGAAAATGGAATTGTATATAGTGAAGGAGGTGCACTTTTGGTGTCTTATCTCCCTGCCTGTGACCTTGCTCTCTGCTTAGTAAGATCCATCTTTCTCTTCATACCTTTGCTCCTTCTTTCCTTTTGCTCATCCTTCTGTACTTGACCTAGCCATCACCTTTTCCGAAATACCTTCCCTCACACCCATATGGCCACATATCACATTCTGCTCCATAATACACTTTGAATATTTGTGTTTATGTCCACATAGAATATTTCATATTTATTTATGATATGTCTACTTTCTACTAGGCTGAGAAGTTTGCCAAAGACTGAGTCTTACATTTCCTCTCAGTAAATACTTGAGTGACTAGCACATAGTAAGCATTTCATAAACAATTATTTTATAAACTTACATAAATAAATACTTTCATTTTATCCTCACAATGGCTCCATGAGTTAAAAGGCAATTAATATTCTCATTTCACAGATAAGGGATTGAGGCCTGGCAATTTTAAGGTCATAATTCTAATAAATCCTGCACTAGGACTGGAAGCCAGTTCCCTTGATTTAATGTCCTCTCAGTTTGTCCAATGTCATTTTTCTACAGTTAAATATATCTCACATTTATATTCCTGAGAGTCTCAGGAATATAAAAGTTAATAACAGGGTAAAAGGTCATTGCACTAATCTTAAAAAATAGAAAGGGCCAGATACACTGAATAAAAAAATAACTTTATTAGAAGAGGTTAAAGAATTCTGAGAGGAATACGATTTTTATCTCATGGTAGAAAGCTAATTTTATATGGGTTTTCCCCACAGAGAGAATAAAATAAAATGTTGGTCACTTTTTTGCAATTTATGAAGTAGTAGTTCTTCACTTCTTGATATCTCCAGGGGACAGTTTTCAAGTAAATTTCTCTAAGAGATATTTTCTTCTTTGCTTCTCATATTAATACGCCAATGCATATTTTTATTAGTAAAATAAAATCAGTTAAAAATAAACCCTGGAGGAAATGAAGTAGAATGTGTGCTACTTGAAATGACTACACAGGAGCACAGAATCGCTTTCTAATAAAAAAGATTTCACTTGATTCTTTTTTTATTCACTTTGTTGCTGATTCCACGTGAATATGTTTTACTATAGAGTATAGGTCTACAGTAATGTACATCTTGTAAAACTATCAAAATAATTTCTGCAACAACTTATATATGTATGAAATAGATATAGATATGGATATAGATATATAAACTTTAGATTAACTTTGGCTATACAACTGGCCCTACTTAAAATGATCAAATTTGAGGCAATATCAGAAGTAGCAATGAAAGTGTATAGATTCAGATATATAAATATAGAAAGTATGGAGAATCCTCAAAGAACTCAAAATTAGACCTCCCATTTGATCCTGCAAACCCATTAATAGGCATCAACCCAGAAGAAAAAAAATATGCTTTTATCCTAAGGACATTTGTGCTAGACTGTCTATGGCAGCTCAATTTACAATTGCCAAAATGTGGAAACAACCTAAATGCCCACCAACTTAGGAATGGATTAACAAGCTGTGGTATGTATATACCATGGAATACTATCCAGCCATTAAAAAATGTAGATTTTCCATCTTTTATATTAACCAGGATGGAGGTGGAACAACATTGTTCTTAGTAAAGCATCACAAGAATGGAGAAGCAAAAATCCAATGTACTCAATTCTAACAAGAAGGCAGTAGACAATCTAATACAAAGTGGGGGGGTAGGGGAAAGAGGGAGCTGGTAGAGGAGAGGAGGGAGGGGGTGGGGGTTATGGTGTATGGCACACCTCTTAGGAGCAGGACACAATTATAAGAGGGACTTTACCTACCAAATGCAGTCAGGTGAACTTAATTCTTTATACACTCAATGAATCCCAAACAATAAAAAACCCAAATATATAAATATAAAATTTTAGCATAATAAAAATAAAATGAAAATTCAAAAAAATATGACCACGTAGAGAAATATGATCATTCATTTACTAGGAGTATGTATTAGCTTAACTTACAGTAGTTAACCTTAACTTTGATTTTATAGTAGTAGGAATCTTGTGCAGGGAAGTCAATGAACTTTATGAATTTGTATGCAAATATGTATAGGTAGGCAGTTTTTCTGTAGAGAAGGTTCATTTTTTTATCACATAATCAAATGAAGCCTATAACTTGAAATGTTTAAGAACTATTGTATAATTATCGCATCCCTATTAATTTTAAAATATAAAGTGTTCAACAGAAACATGAGAAGAGGATATAAACAAGTATTTTGGCAAAAGTAGAAATATACAGACTACGTAAATGCATGACACATGTTCTACTTCATTAGTAATCTAATTACTTCAAATTAAAGCAAGCATCAAGTTTCTCCTTTTAAGTTGAAACATGTTTCTCTTTTCTTTTTCTTTCTTCTCTTTTTTTTTGAGACAATCTCACTATGTCACCCTCAGTAGAGTGCAGTGGTGTCACAGCTCACAGCAACCTCAAACTCTTGGGCTTAAGCAATTCTCTTGCCTCAGCCGCCCAAGTAGCTGGGACCACAGGCATCCACCACAATGCCCAGCTATTTTTTTGGTTGTAGTTGTCACTGTTGTTTGGCAGGCCTGGGCTGGATTCCAACATGCCAACTGCAGTGTATGGGCTGGCGCCCTAGCCGCTGAGCTACAGGCGTTGAGCCTGAAACACGTTTTTATTAGTAAAGTATCACAAGAATGGGAAAGCAAGTATCCAATGTATGCAATACTAACATGAAGCCATAGAGGAACTAATCCATGCCCACACAAGAGACAATCTCAATTCAATTCAACATAGAAGGAGGGGGAGGAGGGAGGAGGGAGGAGGAGGAGGAGGGAGGGCTTGTTGTGCTCCCACTTAATGGGCACAATAGAAAGGTATATGACACACTTCCTGGGTGCGGGACACAACTACAAGGACATTAGCTAACAAATGCAAGCATTGTAACCTGATCGTTTGTACTTTCATATAAATTTGAAATAAAGTTTCTCCTATTGTTAACAAAGCAGAAATCCCTTAAAAGATTAAAGAAACAAATCTTATCAGCAACATGCCTGCCACTGAGATTTTGGTTTAGAAGCTCCTAATATTCTATTTTGGTATCAGAAAAAATAGGCGTGACCACTGGGAAAACAGTATAACAATATTTAGCAAAAGCCATAAGTGTTTCCATGAGGGTGACTTAGTAATGTTTTTTTTTTTTCATTTCAGATTGATATTATGGTACAAATGATTATGTTACAATGTTTGACCTAATAATTTATCCTAAGGCAACTGTAAACTAGAAACTGAGAGGGAATGTATGAAAGTGATCATTATGGTATCACATCTAATAGCACACAAAAAGAAAGCATAGCCATAAGATCTGTATGCTAAAATACGTGAAAAAGACAGATCATTGTGTTTTGTAAAATATGTATTTATGAAGGATCATAATGTGTAGACATGAAAATTTTGATTGATTTTGGATGTTAAATTATTTCTACAATGTTATAGATATAAATTAGTAGATGTAAGAAAGTAATCATTTAAAATATTAGTAACAAAATCATCTAGCAACATAAGGAAGATTCAATAGTCAATTCTGGATCTATTCATGCAGGATACCATTCATGTGGGTTAAAACATACTGAAATCCACTTGAGTTTTTCACACTAAAGGCTTTGAATTCATGGTTGTTATGCATGTGTGTTAATATCTTCTGCTTTTGTGATTCTAATCATATTATGAAGTTTCATATTATTAATTATTTATATTATATATAAATTATAAATAATACTGTATAATTACATTATATAATTTTTGTGTTTAATTATAATTACACAATTAGAATGTAGACAAGGGATATCTGGACAGTGTGAAAAGCCATGGACTTTGATTCAGATCATCTATATCAAGTTCATTTCTGTCACTTAGTAGCTTTGTTTCTTCATAGCTTGTATGTTTTAAGTAAAAAACATAATAGTCAATTACATATTGATTTATTGAGATAACAATTTAAAAAGCCTTATGAACAGTTAATCATAATAATTTTTATGTATTTTGTGATAACAAAATTATATTAATAGTTATACTGTAAAGAAAACATCTGCTAGAATACTAAGATAAAATATTAGCTGGTAATTCATTGAAAACATATTTTCTTTGTATTAAACACATAAAGGTAAGGGAAAATGACCAGTGAAGACATCTGTCTGTTGAAGCTCACATTTTTAGTGTTATTTAAACAGTAGATACATAAAATGTTGCACATAATCTCAAGATTTTGGTAAGAGATATGGAGAACACTTAGAGATCTAAAAATAGATCTGTCATTCAATCCTGTAATCCCTCTACCGGGCATATACCCAGAAGACCAAAAATCACATCATAACAAAGATATTTGTACCAGAATGTTTATTGCAGCCCTATTCATAATTGCTAAGTCATGGAAAAAGCCCAAGTGCCCATCGATTCATGAATGGATTAATAAATTGTGGTATATGTACACCATGGAATATTATGCAGTCTTAAAGAAAGATGGAGACTTTACCTCTTTCATGTTTACATGGATGGAGCTGGAACATATTTTTCTTAGTAAAGTATCTCAAGAATGGAAGAAAAAGTACCCAATGTACTCAGCCCTACTATGAAACTAATTTAGGGCTTTCACATGAAAGCTATAACCCAGTTACAACCTAAGAATAGGGGGAAGGGGGAAAGGGAAGGGAGGGAGGGGGGAAGGGGGTAGAGGGAGGGGGATTGGTAGGATTACACCTGCGGTGCATCTTACAAGGGTATATGTGAAACTTGGTAAATGTGGAATGTAAGTGTCTTGGCACAGTAACTGAGAGAATGCCAGGAAGGCTATGTTAACCAGTGTGATGAAAGTGTGTCAAACGGTCTGTGAAGCTAGTGAATGATGCCCCATGATCATATCAATGTACACAGCTATGATTTAATAAAAAAAAAAATGATTTTTGTGCTTACTTCAAGGCCTGTCTAAAAATTGCTCATTTTCTATATAATTGAAAAGAATAAAAATATTGTTTTACTATGCATTTTTCACTTAAAAGCCACTGGACCAAATCTCTTCACCTGACCTCCTATTGAGCTTTTGGTGGAGGTCTTTGGGTGTGTCTCAAAGACATCTGAATGCATACTTTCAAATCCCACATTACTCTCTGCTCTCTGACAGAGAGGATATGCATGTACATAGAAAAATAAGAATTGCAAATAAGATCATTTAATTTTACGACTATACCTACATACCACTGCTAAAATATGAATAGACTGGTTTTCCTATAGTAGGTCAGTGAAGATAAATTTTGACTATTTTGATTTATTTTATTTTATTATTTCAGATTAATATGAGGGTACATACAACTAGTTACTTTGTTTGCATTTGCAAGGTAAAGGCCAAGTTGTAGTTGTGTCCTTCACCCAGAAAGTATGCCATATTATGCCTGCACATTGTTCTCGCTGAATAGGAATCCACCAAACTCCCTCTCCCCTCCCCCAATTCTTGAATGTAATTAAGCTTTGTCTGTCATGTAAGCAGTAGTTGTTGATCTATAAGTTTTAAATTAGTATTATGCTTGTTTATCCATTATTGTGATACCTTACTCAGGAGAGTGTTATCCAAATTCATCCAAGTTGTTAACAAAAGATACAAAATCTCCATCATTTTTTATGGCTGAATACTATTCCACAGTATACATATACCACAGTTTAATAATCTATTCATGTGTCGAAGGGTACTTGGGTTGTTTCCACATCTTTTCAATTGTAAGTTGAGCTGATATAAACATTTGAGTGCAAATGTCCTTATGGTAAAATGATTTTTTTTCTTTTGGCTAGATACCTAGCAATGGGATTGCAGGATCAAAGGGAAGGTCTAATTTTAGTTCTTTGAGAACTCTATACTTCTTTCCACAAAAGCTGTACTAGTTTCTAATCTCACCAACAATGCCTGATTGTTCCCTTTTCTCTGCACCCCCCACGAGCATATGTTGTTTGGGGACTCTGTGATTAGGGTCAGTCTCACTGGGGTTAGGTGATATCTCAAAGTGGTTTTGATTTACATTTTGACTATTTTAAATGTTGTTTCTTTTTTTACTGTTTTGAAAGGGCAGTCTTAAATTTATGGAAATAAAATGATTCAATAGAGGCTATATTAGTTTTGAAAACTATCTATTGTTATTTATTTATGCTTTTCAACAAAGGAAATACTTCCTTATTATAGCTATAACTTACCCTATACTATATAAACAATGCTGATATTGATTGGGTACATAGAAGCTTGTGGGAATAACACAAATAAGTAAAATGTATTTTCTAATGCTAAGTAAAATTTTCATCTAAGAGCACAATTTAAAATCTATTATTCAGCCACTGTTATTTCTCATATTTGTTAAAAGCATCTACTTACAGGTCAACATTCTAACTTAAAGATAAATATATACTTTTAGTGCACACATACATTTATTATGAGACACTAATTCTATGTCAGATAACAACTATTTTTAAGAGAAGCAGTGAAGATTTACTTTTGAAAAAATAACATAAGAGCAAATCAGGATACTTTGTCAGGACGTTTTAATAATAGTTCTTTTGTCCCATGTAAATACAATATGAAATATCTCAATTTTAAATATCTCTCACATGTCTTCATTTATTGAATGTTTCTAATATGATTATTTTTACAGTAATTTAAAGATAGGCTTTGGCTAGAAAAAAGCATTTTAGTAAATCAAGATTGATGATTTTTCTGTCCATTTAACTCAATTATTAATTTCCAGCTTAGGAAGAAAAAGAGACTTTAGGAGGATGGATTCTATGAAGCTATTTCTTAATAATTTTTTCTCTTAATCCCTTGGTATAAGTCCTTGGGGATTTTTCCATTGAGTATTTATATGTAGGCCATAAAGAGTATCATTTGCATTTTTATTTGAAATTTTCTGACTTTTGGCTGAAAAGAGGTACTAGAAATTTTAGAGTTATAGAATTCCCCCTCCCCTTTTAAGCATTCATATATTTGTCAAATATGTTTTCTGAGCTCTTAATTTGTGCAGACAACATGCAAGGATCTGGGAAGCAAAGATAAAGTAAACCATGCTCCTGATATTCAGGTAACCTCTCCTATAAAGGGAGCAGGCCCACGTTAGAAAATTTATGTATTACCAAGAAGAGAATAATAATTTCTGCATGGATTGGGGGGATAATAAGGAAAGGTGAAGGAACAGTTTTTGGAGAAAAGGACAACTAATAATTCCCTTTATTTATACTAGAATTTCTGTTCATTATAAAGGAATACATACTATTCCATTTATTCAGTTATGGGTTTTATTCTGTAATGTCTGTGCCTAGCATTTCAGTGACTGTGGACTTGGCCATATTTACTTTCAGATATAATTTTAGTTTGGATGCCCAACACCAACACCACTCTTGTTTAATTTCATTTATCAATGAATTCAATACTAAATATAAAATAACACTTTCAGATAATAATTGAAAGTGATTTGGGTTAAGTACAAATTATATTTAAAATTACTTTCTTTTTTCCTTTTAGATGAAAGAGAAGATGTTCAAAAGAAAACATTCACAAAATGGATAAATGCACAATTTTCTAAGGTAAGGATGGTTTGTTACTTCTATTTTAAGATGTAATATAAGTTGTGAAATTTTCACAAGGGATCACATACCTGTGTGCTTTAAATGTCTATAGTATTTTTTCTGTTAGTGTCATTTTATTTCCGCTGTGTAATTGTAGGAATACTATGCTGACTTTTTAATTAAATAATAAGCAGCAGAATATATGGTGAAGAGAAATTATTTAACTTTACAAAATATATATCTTTAGTTCTTCTTAATAGTATGAATTTATTTAATAACACAATTCATCAGAGGATTATAAGAGCAGTGTTCCATTAAGTATCTAGTATATATATATATATTAGGAGAAGATCTGATGGGCTTTTATCATTGTGAATATTGCCAATTTTTTGTCCCCCTTCGTCCTTACTGAGTTCTGGAAAAACCAGTATAACTGCATTGGGCCAATTCAATCACTATATCTTGGAGCATATTTAAATTAATTTAAGATGACAAGTTCATCTTCTTTTTCTGTAGGCATCACTCCATATTCTTAGTAATATTTATTTTGTAAACACAATTCAGCTCATATTTAGTAGCAAAACTAGATAATTATATATGCAAAGAGATAAGATA
This sequence comes from Nycticebus coucang, assembly GCF_027406575.1. Lineage (NCBI taxonomy): Eukaryota > Metazoa > Chordata > Mammalia > Primates > Lorisidae > Nycticebus > Nycticebus coucang. The sequence goes on along the minus strand of NC_069804.1, from coordinate 33,586,688 downwards.
TTCTTAGCTTGAAAAACTAGCTTTAGGACTTCAATATAAGGAAGTTCGTTTGGATTTCAATGAGAGACAGGTTTAGATTTACATATAATCATTCCAGATGTGGGCAAATCAATCAAAAAATTTGAGTCGGTTTTCTTATCTTTTTATCACACACATATGTGTATGTGTGTGTGTGTGTGTGTGTGTGTGTGTGTGTGTGTGTATTAAGTGATGTTTTCTATGTGTTTCTTTTGAAAGTTGAATTGAATGTACCATTACTGGTCAAGTGTACGTGGACATGCTGCAATTTGTATAGTTTTGAGGAATGAATAATTTTACTTCTAACAAGATCACTTAAAATGTGTATGAATTTTCATTTTTTGGCACCCTCTGTGTACATGTACATATATGTGTGAGTATGTACAGGGTACCCATAAAGTACATGTGATTGCACACTATTTTAAATTGCACTTGAACTTTATGGCCACCATGTGTGCATGTGTGTGTGCGTATGGCGAGAGAGAAAGAGAAAGTACGTGAGTGCCTACTTGATAAATCAAGTCCAGATAATGGGAATGTAAAGCTAATAAAATACGGTCCCTATACTCAAAGCTTCAAAATTCCTGGTACAGTGCCTGACCATGAATTGTAAAAATCATGGTAATAGATCCAAAACAATCTATGAAGAGATAGAATCTCAAAAGTGCTCCCTTTGCTATCACAGAAAGTTGTAGAGTATTATCCATTCTTTGTAGTATTTGATAGGAGAACTTTGCCAGGCACTCTTTAGTATAAGTTACTGAGTGTCAACTAATAAATTTAATTTGTGTTTACCTGCTGAATTAATAATTAATAATTTTTCAGTATAGAAATTTAGATAATAAGCATACATTGAAACATAATTTTGAAATCCTCAACTTATTTTTAACTAACTGAAGTACAAGTAAAAAAGAAATAATGAACTATGGCAACACAAATATAGAGTAATAAATAGAAAGTAAACAAACATCTTTAGGATAGGCATTCATAATTCTCAGAATATTTACAAGATGTATGTATATGCTGCCATTACTGCAGCTACTGGCTTCAATGATTTTTTTAAATTGTCAAACACAACAGATAAGTTCTCAAACATAAAGAGAGATCAGAATCGTAAATATATTTTAGGAAATAATAAATGTAACAATGCTCCAAATCTTTGAATTAAACCAATGAGTCATTTTTATAAAGTATGTGAACATGACAAACATTGATTGCCCTGAATCGAAATTAATCTTCATTCCTCCACATCTAAATAGATCTTCACTTTCTGTTGACATTTTCGAGTATCATTTATCACAACTCACCTAATATACAAACCAAAGCTTGATATCCTATCTTTTCTGACTACATTGCTAACACTTCCTTAGAGCAATTAGATACATTATTTCCTGTCTCTCTGAGAGTTCACATTTTTAACACCGTAGAATTATCACATGCCTGAGTACAATAAGTGTTTGTCTCCAAGTATTTTCCCGCTCCACTTTAACTCCCGCTTATTTTGTGTATATTGTAAATATTCTCCCCACACCTGTTGTAATCGGATTAGGAAAGTCCCCATTCCTTCAAAGACAGAAGTCCATTATCAGGCATAATCTAGGTATCTCATATTATAAATAAATATTTTCAAAGAGAGAGGAGAAAGCTATTTAAAGATAAAATATATCTATATGTGTGTGCTAAGTTTTCATTTCAAGAACCTGAAAGTATCACTGTGATATTATCTGATTTCTTTCTGTCAAAACTTCAGATAAGTGACTACATTATTTTTAGACACTTTTGAAGATAATGAAAATTAAAAGAAAGCTGGTTGATTCACCTCAAAACACTTAGTGTCATGCCAAAAGATAAATATAATTGTGATATATTTAATTCTTAATTATTCTATCACTACATGTCTTTTAGCAGAATTCTAGGCCTGTAAGGCACACAAAATTAGTTCAAGTGCAAACTTTGATCTCATGTAACCTACCCAAATGTTTGGAAGATGTTGGCTAATTGCTAAATAAAGTATAGCTGAGTGGGCTAGGTGTGGGTGGTCTGAGCAAGCAGTACCCTGAATCGAGGGAATCTGGAAACCTCCATGAAGAAAGCTCTAAAATGGGAGCCTAAGGAAGGTAGGAGTGTGTATTTTCTTTGTCACCCCAATATTCATTGCTAGTGTGTTAAATTAATATAGCATATACATTTTGTCAGTAGTAAAGATAGTGTATTCTAAGTTTTGAAAAAGAAATTCTGGATGGAAAAATATTTTCAAGATAATTTTTTTTTGTTTGTTTGTTTTTGGCCGGGGCTGGGTTTGAACCCACCACCTCCGGCATATGGGACCGGCGCCCTACCCCTTGAGCCACAGGCACCACCCTGAAGACAATTTTTAAAAGAGAAAAGACAATGAAAAATTATCTGTCTGTGGGGTAAATTAGACACAGACATATAACAACGTTAAAAATGAATATGAGTTAAAAGGCTGATCAATAAGGCATAGGCACACATTTCTCTAATCTTTGTAAATTGTAGAGAGATAGCAAACTTATTCCTTTTATTTCGTAAAGTTACAGAAAGGATATTTTAAGGAAAATGTGATTAAATATATCCTTATTGTTTTGGTGTCATTTGAAGCTAAAAGTGTCTTGGTAGTAAACTCCACTGATTTTTTAACTTTACCAGTACTTTTCAAAATAAGCCCTATATCTTTCTAAAATAAGTCTTCTATGAATCTTCAGTTCCAAAAACTTCTACTAAAATGTGATCTATCACATATATTCTATGCAGATAAGCGACCAAGATTTATCTCCATATAAACACAAAGCTATTTCTAGATAAGATTAATTCAAGGTAAATATTTTTCTGTGTAATTTGTAGACATTTTATAGTCTTTAAAAAGTCTAGTGTTTATTGTGTGACAAATAAAATTCACATTATAACAATTTTACTCGTTGACACATGCTTTTTAAATGAAAGTACAATTTTGAAATCATCAAGAAAAGTTTTGTTATAAAACTTGCTTGATGTTTGTGTTTAAAAATTATCCATGGGAAAAATATTGACTATTAGATCAATTGCAAGATACAAACCATCTCCCAAAGAATTATATGTTTTTTATCTTACGTTGGATTTCGTGATTATCATTATTTACATGCTATAACTCCACTCTTCTGTTTGATTTTCTCAACATAGTTTGGAACTTCCTACTTGACTTAAATTAAGTAGAAATGTGTAATGAGTTTTGTCTTGTGAATTCGCCGGGGCCCATGGTATGATAGTACAGTTATATCTTCATTGCCACAACCTATATGTCCATATTAAAAACCAGGACTCACCATCTCAGAAAAAAAAAATCATGTAATAGAATAAACTGAGGTGACATACTTTTCCCAGTAATTCTTCATAATTTACCATCTAGCTACCATAGAAGCATGATATAGTACAAATTAACAGTAAAATTGTGAGTCAGAAAATCAGGACTCTTTACATGACTTCGGGAAAAACATTATAACATGTATCCACAAAATATTTTGGAAAGAAAAGTCAATGGAAAATCCAGGTTAATACGAAGGATGAGTTCCATTTCTTTTACATTTCTGTGCTTACTCATAACAAAGCCTTTATTAAAAGGGTATTATAAACAGTTAAACATAAATATTGCCATTTTATCACTGCGTAATATATTTTTGGAATTGAAGGAGTGATACATTTATGCAGTTTATCTACTGAATCTCTCCTTCCTATTTACCTCTGTTGTCCATGTTGTCATCTGGTCGTCTCGGGAACATGACATTTAAGTTGTAATCGTGTTCTTAACTCCAAAATTTCATGATGCTCTTGAAACAAGCACGAGTTTTAATTCTACAGCTCAGTTTGTGAAGTCCATATTTCTTTGTTTTTCTAAATTGGATAATTCTGTTCCTACAGCAAATAACAATCTGAGGAGTAAGAAATTCAATTGCAGTAACATTTTGCTTTCTTTATCTTCTTTTCACTTCCATTCCCAAGGGCAAGGTAGGGTTTAAAATACTGTGAAAGAGTGTCCTTGCTATAAATCTGTTCTGGTCATAGCTTATACACTTAATGGCCAAATGAACAGGAGTACATAAAGGGTGGCTTGTGCACAATGTTTTGCCTTGCTGGGAACAGAGGCAGACAACGCTGTGCTTGGTATCTGGCCTCTCCAGACATTTAACTGGGATGCCATAGCACGCCATCTGGAGGCCCTGTGAGGGAGTAGCATGTTGGCATGCACAACTACATTTCTACATTTTTTGTCTTGTTTGGGGGGGAAGCTAATTAAATCTCTTTTTAGTCTGACTGATCCCACATCCCCATTATCCTGAAACTTAACCCACATATCCTGTTCAATTTTAACCATTTATCTATCCCTTACATGAACCTGTATTTTCAAAACTAAAATTTGGGTGGGTGATCTTTTTTCCTAGATGCCTGCTTATTTCTTTCTAGAACATGGTTTAGGCTACCTTCTTGCCATCAAACAAGGAGAAGAGAAGATTTATTTGTGTTATTCAGCTACACTCTCTGCACCAATCCATGTCCTCACCAGGCTTGCACACTGGTGTGCTCACACACACAGAGTGATCATACTATATATTAAAAGTGAATTTTAAACATTTTCATTTTACATAAAGAAGATAGTGTAATGAAGTGGCAAAATGTTATTTTAATGAAAGAGGTAACATATATATGTGCTTTCCTTTGTACAATATATTTGTACTTTCCTTATGGATTCTCCATAGTTCCTCCTTAGTTAGTTCTAAATTTATATGCAAGTAGTAAATTTGTGTTAAACTATTACACAATGTGCCTTCCTTTCTTTTTTATTGTTGTGGATTCATTGAGGGTACAATAATCCAGGTTACACTGATTGCATTTGTTAGGTAAAGTCCATCTCGCAATCATGTCTTGCCCCCAGAAGGTGTGGCACACACCAAAGCCCCACCCCTCCCCCTCCTTCCCTCTCTCTGTTTTTCCTCCCCCCCCATAACCTTAATTGTCATTAATTGTCCTCATATCAAAATTGAGTACATAGGATTCATGCTTCTCCATTCTTGTGATGCTTTACTAAGAATAATGTCTTCCACTTCCATCCAGGTTAATACGAAGGATGTAAAGTCTCCATTTTTTTTAATAGCTGAATAGTATTCCATGGTGTACATATACCACAGCTTAATCCATTTCTGGGTTGGTGAGCATTTAGGCTGTTTCCACATTTTGGCGATTGTAAATTGAGCTGCAATAAACAGTCTAGTACAAGTGTCCTTATGATAAAAGGATTTTTTTCCTTCTGGGTAGATGCCCAGTAATGGGATTGCCGGATCAAATGGGAGGTCTAGCTTGACTGCTTTGACGTTTCTCCATACTTCCTTCCAGAAAGGTTGTACTAGTTTGCAGTCCCACCAGCAGTGTAAAAGTGTTCTCTTGTGTCTTCTTTATCAGAAGTAACAGAGCAGAGCTGTTGTGCCATAGAAGGTTCTCCATGGATATAAATCGACTCCTATGCCCCTGGCTTCTTGTTTCTTTGCGTTATTTGGTATCAGGGAAAATTAGATCATTACAAAAGATAAAGTGCAGTTAAATATGTCTCTAGATTGTGATGAGTACCTTGTACAGGGCTTTGGTAACACTTGAATTATTGGGTACAGTTGTTCTGGAAAGATAAATATTGGTAACAGAAAACCATAGAAATCCTCATTTCAGCAGTAGTGACAAATGGGAACTTTTTGTTTATGTGTACCTTCCTCTTAATAATGCTATTGAGAATTACATTTTTATGTTTAATTGCTCTAATGGCCTAATGAGATAAGTATTCGAGAAGAGTAAAATGAGGGTTTAGGTGGCTTGCTCAAAGTAAATGGAACAGATAGAACTTAAGAAACTTGACTATAATACCGCTGGGTATTCCCATGTCTGTTACTGTGGTGGCAATGATTCCACATACATTTTTCTACATTTTTCTTGGGATGTGTCACAAACTTGATACAAACTACAAGGAGTAGGGAGAGGATTGGGGGACATTGAAGACTTAAAAATACAATTTATTAAATACTTGTGATACTACCAGAGATTTTAACCTGTCTTTGAATGTTTAGTAACCCCCAAATGCAATCACTATTTGCTTTAACCCATGTTTGAATGTTTGGTAACCTCAAAATGCAACCACTGTTTGGGAAGATTTTTAATTGATTTTTTCTGAATTTTTTTTTTTTTTTTTGTAGAGACAGAGTTTCACTTTATGGCCCTCAGTAGAGTGCCGTGGCCTCACACAGCTCACAGCAACCTCCAACTCCTGGGCTTAAGCGATTCTCTTGCCTCAGCCTCCCAAGTAGCTGGGACTACAGGCGCCCGCCACAACGCCCGGCTATTTTTTGGTTGCAGTTTGGCCGGGGCCGGGTTTGAACCCGTCACCCTCGGTATATGGGGCCGGCGCCCTACCGACTGAGCCACAGGCGCCACCCTGAATGATTTCTAATACATCTGGTCCTCCACTTTCCACGAAGTTAGGTCCCAATAAAACCATTATAACTTGAAAATGTGAGAAGTTGAAAATACATTTAATATACCCGACCTTCAGAACATCATAGCTTAACATAGCCTACCTTAAACATGCTCAGAAAACTTCACATTAGCTTACATCTAGGTAAAATCATCTAACACAAAGCCTATTTTATAACAAAGAGTTGAATAGCATATATAATTTATTGAATACTGTAATGAAAGTGAAAAACAGAATATTGTATAGGTATTCAAAGTATAGTTTCTATTGAGTGTTTACAACTTTCAAACCGTGGTAGAGTCAAACATTTTAAGTCAAGTACTATGTGTACATTAAATGCTAATATTATTATGTACCAGGTTTTGGTGAGTGAAGTAATATGCTTTTCGTCATAACCATTTAAATTGAATATTTTTATTTGCTAATATTGCTTTTGGTTTCTACTAATCAAGCAAATTATCATCTGGGAGCTATAATTTGAATATTAATTTAAAATAATTTTTGCAAAATACAAAATATTGCTTTTATTGGCAGGTGCATTCTCCAACATCTACACTTGGTGTTAAGATGACTTGTAGAATGATGTATCATTATTGCAAATCCAGATCATTACGCTAAATGGGTTTAGTCCACAGAAAACTATTCCTTTGAATGTTTTTTTTCTGAAAGGAATCTTAGAAAAGTACCCATGTAACAAAGAATATCATTCAGTTGGTAAAATTTAAATAGAATTGTAATAAGTCTCACTGTTTTCAATGAAAAAACAAATCATTTCTTGTTTACAGTGCAGAACTCTCTTAGAAATGTGTTGTTGTTTATCAAGATCTAGCTTGATAATTCTAGCTAGTTTTAGAAGGTACACATGTTTTGCTCTCTTGTGTTACAATGTTCTGAAACGTCTTATGAGAAAAATGGAATTGTTGATTGCTATACCTATATCATATGGGCTGGCCTCCTGTCAAGCTTATTTAGTTTGAAAATGTAAATATTTACCAATTAGCATGATTATTGCTAGCAAAAAAAAAGATTGTCTATAGCTGATGGACCAATGCTTTATTTATCTAATTCATTTTATTTTACAGTCCTACCTAGCTTTTTAGAAAATCAACACATACTGACTTCAGTGATTTATTTTATTTTTGGAATCCTTCAATCTCTCTTTTTTTCTTCACTTTGCTTCAGCAGCAGAATTTTATTTTAGTGACACTCCAAAATTCTTCCTCTGTGCTATGTTTAATGGATTGCATTTCTTTTTTTTTTTTATCTTACCAGGTTTCATTTGGACTCCTAAAATTTTGGAATAAAAGTTTGATCATGGTAGGCAGAGCACAAAGATTTTAGATCTCCCATGAAAGTAACCTATTGCTGTAAGTTCAGCTGTAGAAAGCTCTGTTGCAAATCAGACGAAGGCAGATTTACATGTATCTTGAAACATAAAAGGCAGGATATTGTTTTAAAAAGAATATTTCTTACTCTTTTCCTAATTAAGCCCCAATCTCATTATCCCAATTCTATGTGCAGAGAGAAGTATCTGTAAAATAAACAAAAGGTGTTCAATAAATAAGCAATTGCTTTCAGTCTTGTGGCCAAATGATGAATGGAAACTAACAAACCCCATAATTAGAAATGTGAGTAAAGTCACTCCTTGTTTTAACATTAGCTGCCTTTTAATGAGAATAAATGAGAATTGTAGATGAATTTGCTTCTATTTATTTCACCTGGCCCAAAGAAGACCAATTCCTTGAATCCACATGAGCCATGAATGGTACTTTTTACAAGAACAGGTCCGGGTCCGATGTGGTGGCTCATACCTGTAATCCTAGCACTCTGGGAGGCTGAGGTGGAACCCTGAGCTCACAGGTTCACTTGAGCGAGAGCAAAACCTTCCTCTAAAAATAGCTGGGCATTGTGTTGGGCTCCTGTCGTCACAGCTACTTGAGAGGCTGAGGCAAGAGGATCACTTGAGTCCAAGAATTTCAGGTTGCTATGAGCTGTGACACCACAGCACTCTACCAAGGGCAACAAACTGAGAATGTTTCTTAAAAAAAAAAAAAAAGAACAGGTCTAATTTCTAAAAATACTTACAGTTATTATTTCAGGCAGAGAATAAATATTTTGAGTATTGTGTCTATGTTTAAAGTTCTTATTCTTCACAAGTCATATATAGTCATTATGGGGGATTAGGAGACTTTGAGAATTTCAAATAGCCAGAAACAATGCAAGTTATAATAGAAAGTAAGACGTAAAGTTAGAAATAGACAAGTTAGAGGACAATGTAGTAATCATGCTAGCTATGTGTTTGTGGCAGGCATTAAGTTGGTATCCATGGGCCTGGAGATGAATGAAATCTTTGCTTGTATTCTGAAAGCAGAGATAAGAGACTTTGTTGATGGACTCAATATGGAGATTGAGAGTAAGATGGCTATTTGTTGAGATAAAAATGACTACTCAAAGAGAGGCTTTGGTGGCAAAATATAGATAAAACTTACATGGGAAAACATCAAAAAGAATTTTGGCTTTAGTGGTTTTATGGAAGGAACATTTATTTTCAACTCCTGAAATATAATCTCAAGGACAAAAATAACTGAATAATGGTATCTCCATTTAAAAAAATAAACAATGCCATTCCCGTGTGTGTGTGCATGTGTAAATCCAGTAAATGTGCATTAGCGTTAATTTGATCTCTACCTCTCCTGTGATGATCTACTGTGCAAGGTCTGTGTATAAATTTATTTTTGCATGTAATTGTTCAATTGTTCTAGTACTATTTGTTTAAAAGTGTATCTTTGTTCCATTGTGATGTCATTAATTCTTTGCCAAAGATTAGTTGGCTATGTTTATGTGGGTCTATTTATGGGTTCCCTCTCAAATCTGTTCCACTGATCTATTGGTCCATCATTTGCCAGTACCATACTGTCTTGATTACTGTAACTTCATAATAAGTCTTGAACTGAGATAGTATCATCATCCAACTTTGTTCTTTTCTTTTAATATTGTATTGGCCATTCTGGATCTTTTGCCACTTCATATAAACTCTAGAAAAAAAAATTTGTCTATATCCACAAAATAAATTCCTGTGATTTGGGTTGGGATTTCATTGATCAATTTAGAAGGAACTGACATCTTGGCAATATTGAATGAACAATGAATATTTCTCCATTGATTTAGTTCCTCTTTTATTTCTTTCATTAGAATTTTATAGATACATGTGGATCTTGTACATATTTTGTTAGATTTATATATAAGTTACTTGTTTTCGGAGGTGCTAGTGTAAATGGTGTTTTGCCTTTAATTTTAAATTCTACTTGTTCACTCCTAGTATATAATAAAGGAATTGAATTTTGCATACTATTCTTGTCTACTGCAATTGTGCTAAAATTTCATAACATTTCTAGGTTTTTGTTAATTTTTTTCAGTTTCTGTACATAGATGATCACGTCTTTTATGAAGAAATACAATATGACTTCTACTTTCCAAATAGTATACTTACGTTATCCTCTTCTTGTCTTAATTCATTATGTAGGACTTCCGTTGTGATATTAAATAGGAGTGGTAAGAGGAGCAATATATGCCTTGTTCCTGATATTATTGGAAAAGTTTTTTTTCCTCACCATTAAATATTATTTCTATTATGTGTGTTTCTATTCATTTTTTTATATCTTCATGATCTTGTTTTGGAAAATGAAACTGCTTGTGGGACTGAAAACTAATGCAACTTTTTTGAAAGGAACTATGGAGAGTCCTTAAACTTTAGAAAAAAATTGTCTATATCCACAAAATAACTTCCTGTGACTTGGGTTGGGATCTCATTGATCAATTTAGATCGAACCCTTCCTTTCTTTAATTCCTGTCGATTTTAATGGTAATTTTTTCTACAATTCTCTTCTCCCAATTCTCCTGTTCCCTAAGTGTCTTCCTTTCTGTTTGTTTTATCTTGGGCCTTGGGGAACTATTTTTCTTTTTTTTTTTTTCTTTTTCCTTTTTTTATTGTTTCAGGTTAATTGGAAGGTGCAAAAAATTAGGTTATAGTGTTTGCATTTGTTAGGTAGAGTCCCTCTTATTGCTATGTCCCACCCCCCAAGAGGTGTGCCATTCACTTTAACATTGTGCCCATTAAGTGGGAGAACACCAATCACTCCCTTCCCCACTCGCTCATTCCCCCTCCCCACAACTTGAACAGAGTGAAGTTTTTCTCCTATGTGGGCGTGTATTAAATTGACTCCTGGCTTCTTATTAGTATTGAGTACATTGGATTCTTGCTTCTCTATTCTTGTGATACTTTACTAAGAAAAATATTTTAACTCCGTCTATGTCAGTGGTTCTCAACCTGTGGGTCGCGACCCACCGGAACTGTATTAAAGGGCTGCGGTATTAGGAAGGTTGAGAACCACTGATATAGGTTAATATGAGATGTAAAGTCTCCATTTTTTTTAATGGCTGAGAATATCACAGTTTATTAATCCATTCTTGGATTGGTGGACATTTAGGTTGTTTTCACATTTTGGTGATTGTAAATTAAGCTACGATAAACAGTCTAGTGCAAATGTCATTATGATAAAATGATTTTTTTTTTCTTCTAGATAGATGCCTAGCAATGAGATTGGAGGGTCAAATGGAAGGTCTAATTTGAGTTCTTTGAGGGTTCTCCATACTTCCTTCCTCCCACCAGCAGTGTGAAAGTGTTCCCTTCTCTCCACGTCCATGCCAGCATCTGCAGGCTTGAGACTTTGTAATGTGGGCCATTCTCACTAGGCATAGGTCATAGGGTTGTTTTGATTTGTATTTCTTTGATGATAGGGGAAAATGAGCATTTTTTCAAATGTTTGTCTGTCTTCATAGAAGGTTCTGTTTGTATCTCTTGCCCAGTGGTATATGGGATTGTTTGTTCTTTTTTGTTGATTAATTTTAGTTTTCTATAGATTCTAGTTATCAACCCTTTGTAAGATTCATACCCTGAAAATATCTTTTCCCATTCTGAAGGCTGTTTATTTGCTTTAATTGTTGTGTCCTTAGCTGTGTGGAAGTTTTCAGCTTAATTCAGTTCTATTTGTTAATTTTTGTTGTTTTGATGACTGTGAAAATCTTCATCATAAAATCTTTCACCAGTCCGACATCATCAAGAGATTTTACCACACTTTCTTCAAGATTTTGGACATTTCATGTCTTAGATTTAAACATTTTATCCATCTTGAGTCGATTTTTATAAGTGGTAAAAGGTATGGGTCCAATTTCAGTCTTTTACATGTGGTTATCCAGTTTTCCCAGCAACATCTAGTTTTTATTTTTGAAGTAATTTTTCAAATTATCTAGTGATCTTAGCCTTTTGTTTACACTTAAGTGTGACATACTAATATTTGATCAAATTAAACATCCTTTCCAGGTAAAATACTTAATGTTAAAAGTAGTCATTGGATATTTTTTGCTAGCATGTTATATTATGTATATAAAAGCTTGGTATATTACTTAAGGAAGACACATCTGATTAATTCTGGCTACAGATAGGAAAAGCATAAGAGTATTCCAATTATTTCCATTAATATTTAACATTGTGGTGGAAATATTAGCTCTTACAACCAAGTAAGAGAAACCAAAACAATTGTAGGAAGCAGTAATATTATCCCAATTTGCAGATATTATTGTTTACCTCGAAAGACCAAAATAAACAATAAAATTAACAAACACAAATGCCAATATAAACAAATACTAGTAAGATAATTTAGTTAACAGAATATAAAATTCACATGCAAGATCGATAGACTTCATGTTATAAAAAATAAGCAGCTAAAAGACATTTTGGATGGGCAAACCCATTTACAACAATAAAAAACAAGAAACAAATTGAATAAGAAAATTTCAATACTTATGTTTTAAAGTCTCCTGAAAGATTCAAAAGAAAATCAAGTAGAAAAAATACCTTATTGCTGAGAGCATGACTTAACATCATAAAGTTAGTTACCGTTTTTAGGTTAATATGTAAATTAAATGACATCCCAACATAATAAGCAATATTTCTCCAGAGTTAGATATGTTGACTCTAAAATATATATAGAAAAATTAATAGGAAAAAATAACCAGAAAGAACATATTAAAAATAAGAACCAATGAAGAGATAGGAGGTAAGAGAAAATGTGCAAAATTATAAATTAAAAATTGGGGAAACTATAATAGTAAAACTCATTTTTTAACAAAACATAAGCTAACCTTTAATAATATCGTATATACGCATATCTTGTAAAACTGTATTTCTGTTAACTGGAAAGGCCTGGTAACAGTAGGTACACCTAGCACTTAGCTGTTCATTGCTAAATCTCATTCCATATTAAAAAGAACTGTAGCTTATTCGAGGAATACATTATCCTGGCCAGGGAAGGTAGTAGGTAATCCTGAGATTTCTGTGCTGTAAAGCAAGAAAGTACTTCCCCCAAATTTGCTAACATCATGCGTTTGCTCTATTTTCTTCAATTTCTCTCTTTCTGCTTATAAATTTATGCTTTTTAAAAGGGTTTGTTGGGAAGGTTTTCAAATAAATTTTTGTATATGAAGGTTTCAAATAAACTTTTAAAAATATTTGTATAGATATGCATTAGTGATTTTTTTTTGATACTGGAGGAGAAATACATATTCAGTAACAATGAAAACTGTCATAGTTTTTCTCTAATTGTGTCTTCAGAAATAATTTTTATCTCTACAAAAGATGGAATTGTTTGAATATGCCAATTTACCAATAAATGTGATTTAGCTTTACCTTTTAAGAATAAAGTCAAGGTAGGATGTTTTATATTAATTTTACTAGTGTTAATTAATTTTACTAGTGTTTACAAGTCATAACTGACTTGAGAATTGAAGACAATTTTGGAATTTTAGCAATATTCCCTTATGTTTAGGTAGGTCTCACCATATAATATGCATATATATTCTGAAAGAAGCAGTTAAAATGAAGATTGCTTCTAATAATATTTTCAATGAATAGTAGATATTGGACACTTATTCAAAGAATACTTATAGAAGGCATTTCAATATCTCCTCTAAAGAAAAACTTATCATCTAAGTCAGCAAACTAGTTGTTTAGCTAAAACAAATAAACAAAAGAACTTAAAACACCTTAAAGACCATTAAGTATCCTGCTGGAAAACCTAAGATTCTACAACAATGTAGGATGCCTGTCCATGGCATCATATCAATATGAATAGTTTACTAAGCTTATTTTCTAGTTCAACTTTGTTAAATATTAGCTAATCAGAAGTCTCAAGTTCTAAAACAAATTGTGACAACTTACAAAACAAGTGCTAGCTTTTTTCCACTTCCACAAATAAACAAAATCACAAATATGTTATTCTTCCTGAATGTTTGTTGTTTTTGATGGTTGATGGGGAAGTACATTCTCGTATGTTGTTTAGCTTTAGAATTTCTGGTGAAGAATTCCCTGAGAGTTTTCTTTTTCATATGTTTTTGAGAAGAGAAGTCACACATTGATAGCAACCTGCAGGCTGGGAAGTGGAGCCTTCAGCTAAAACTGAACGCAGGCACATCATTGGAAGAAGGACAGGAGTTTTAAATTAAGCTAGTTAACTAGATATACGTATTTAACAAATTGCAGGAGCTGTGATTACTCAGAAACGGGGTTCCAAGTAGGTATTGTAAGCAATCACATATGTTACGTACATCCCATGTTCACTTTGGGGTGCAAACTTAACATGAACATACAGTAAAAGTAGGCTCTATGCATCAAAATGGCAAATACAGGACACAAAGCTATTTTGTTTGCAGCCTCTGTAAACTAGCCAGAACCACTCTGCCGTTGGTGGCCATTTATTAGGAAGGATTGCTTTGTAAACTCACTTCTCCTGCCAAAATCACATAAAGGGAGGGGAGCGTGGCCACAGCGTCAGGCAGTTGGTTGAATTCAGTGGAGGAGTCTTCTGGTCTTTGTTTTGCAGGGCTGGTTTGTGTTTCATGCTTCCAAAAAGATAATCTGGTAATGGATAGTAAGGCAGAGGGGATATTCTTTTCTCATCGTGGCTGGGAAACTTAGTTTTTAAAGTTTATGTAGGGTCTCTTTAGCCAAAACTGGTCTGGACATTCAGCTAATCGGGGTGCTTAAGATTTTAGTTTATTTCACAGGTCTAATTATGTTGGACTGGTAATTTGCCTACACTTTTACCTTCTGAATCAAGGAAAATACTGCACTAGAGGTGTGTAAATGTAGGTACTAGGATCAACTATACCATTTGCAAAGTATTTTACTTCTTGGGCAGGAAAATAACCAAAAGATGAGGATATAAACAATATCATTTTGTTTAAAAATTAATTAGCAAGCTTTGAGGGTACAAAAAGAGGATGGTTATTTTGGCTCTTTTATAAAATAGTAAATATTAGTATTAAATTATAATATTTATACCTATATTTTAAGAGCTGAAAGGAATAAAAAGAACATTTAAATAGTTTTTAAGAAACTCTTTTAGATTAAGTAAACTAATAAATGGAACAATGATTAAAATTCCAGGAAAGAAGACTTATGAGAAAAGCCAGAACTATTGGGGTTGTTTAGCCAAAGTTCAAAATAAACTAAGCGACGCTTTTCTCATATTAGTTATTTTGAGTGTTTTGATTTTGTTTGGTTTTATTTCATTTTTAATGAACTAGATACTTTTTGTTAGGTTTTCTATATACAAAATGTTAATATTATGTAGGGAAGAATTGGTTGAACTCAAAAAGGCAGTATCTAAGAGAATGATGCATAAAGGAAAGAGGTCAGAGAGGAACCACGTACATTTTCTATCCAAAATAAAAATAGTCTGAAAACTCTGAATTCCTAAAGTCCTCGGATGATAATAGGAAATGGGGATGGTTTATGAGTGGTTTTCAATATTTTCAAAAAACTGACAAAAGCGTGTGCATATCAGCAATAAGTCCACATAGCCAGACTTAAGAACTGTTCCTAAAGCTGGTTTCCCTGTTTCAGAGCCATCACCATGGTCACTAAAACCCTGGGCAACTCGCAGGCATTGCCAAAATGGCACAGTCCTCGCAGTCCAATGAATGAAACACAGGAATCTTTTAACATTTCATAATTCTGGGTGTTCATTCTTAATAAGCAGAACTCAGCATCTGTGATCCTAAAAAAAAACACCATTTAGAAAGTCACATTATTGTCATTCCTCTTGTTTGTTCTGGCAGGGACTGTATCTCAACACAAAATAATCTTGCCATAAAAATCCTTTCCTATGTCAGATAATTCCCCCATTTTGATCATCAAGTCACATGCCCCATCCTCCATCTTGTCAGTAGGTGATTAATTGAGAGAACCTAACACATAGTAGATTTGTATTAAATATTATTGGTTAATTAATGATGAGGAGATGAATGGGGGATGAAGTAGAGTAGAAAGATATCTGGGCACTCTGAGAAGTCTGGCAGAATTATCCAACAGAAATATTATGCAAAATGCTTATATAATGTTTAAATCTCTTGTAGTCACATTTACACAGTAAACATAAACAAAATCAGAAATATTATTTCTTTAACATATATTCATTACATTAATTATCAAGAAATATTTTACATTATTATCCTACCTCTTTAAAATACGTTGTATATTTTACCCTCCATCACATCTCAAAATCTCAGAATAGCCACACTTCAGGTGCTCAGTAGCCACATGTGGCAAGGGGCTACCTTAGTAGACAGTGTAGCTGTAGCTATTGAAGGGCGTTAAAATATCCTGAGCAAGTTAGGGACACACTTTGGTCATATATAACATCTTTAATAAAGAACAATACTTTTTTTAGAGAAATGGCAAGACATAGAAAAGGGACTTTGAGTCTCTAGGCTTTACAAATTGTAGGATGGGAAATATGTGGTAAATGAATGGTAGATAAAGGCTAGTTAGTAAAGTTTGTCTTGTAGATTCCTCTGGTACCATCTCTAGGCTGATAAAGATCTGAAGTTGTTTTCAGTGATCAACCTTTGTACTTTCTGGCACAGATGTGAAGGGGGACACCTTTGTAAATTTATGTTCTAGTTTTAAGCAAATGAGAGAAGGCAGAGAGCTTTTCTTATATCTACTGCTTGTGAATTGCCTTCAGCTCATAATAGTCCTTATATCAAAGTGGCATGTTTTAGGATGGTATATTCTGGACTTGGGCAATCTTACACATTCTTATTCATGGTTCTTTCAAAATGGAGTGTGATGCCTCAGAAAAAAATATTAAAACTTTCAGGAAATATTAAAAGTGTTATTGGATTACTTTTTTAAATAACAGTATTTATAAATATTTATTACTTTAAGAACTTGTAAATATTTACCATCTATATTGGATTGAACAATTTTTCTCCTTATTTTATTCCAAATTTCTACTGAGAGCTCTAAAAACTTATGTTCTGTGGCACCATTTAGAAAAGTGTGATTTATGCTTCTCATCATTATTTAATCTTTGAAATGATACTTTACCATAGCTTAAATCAGTGTGGGTACATTGAACAATGTTTGAGAGCCACTCTGTAGAACTGAGTTATTAGCCTGCAATTTTACAGTGGATCAAGTACTATGTTTTCATTACTTGGAAAAAAATAATGACCTTGCAATTAACTCTTACATTTAACGTTTTTGTCTCAGCTTTGCCACCATTAAATATAACTGTTTGCATTGACCACATACAAATCCAGAAAATCACTGGGTCACAGTTTAATCTAATTCAATTTAAATCCAACAAAGATAACTATGATTGGCAATTTACCATATCAAAGGGCAGAGTGAAGTTACATTCAATACTGTTGAATGTAACTGTTGATTTGGGAGTAATTAGCCTTAAATTTTAAATGTTATTTTGGGGGGTACTGAAGGGCTTTCAAGAGTTTTCTTGAATCTCTTGAAATATGGTACCTAATGTTTTCCAAGAGTTAGATGATTTATGAAGTCTAAACTATTACCTCAAACAACCTATGCTATTTTACCTATGCTACAAGTCTTTATGGATACATCTTATTTCATTTGGCCTACAGCAGGGTATAGGATCATAGCCTTCTTTAGTGACAATATGAGGGCTAGTTCCCAGCAAAATTTTCCAGTATTTATGAAAAAAATCATATGACACTAAGTTCTTTCCTCCCAATACCCAATACACTCATCTTGTCTCTATCAAATAAGGTGACAGACATGACAGAAGGAGACGAGGGCCAAATCCTGACAGTCAGTGACATTTCAAATACAGAGGAATTCATATTATAAAAAATGGACAATGAGGGCTTTCTGCCCAAAGTTATTTGTTCCATGAAAAATGTTCCTGTTAGAAAAATTACATAACTAAAATTTTAGATAAAGTTCATATGAACATTCTTAAAAGCACAATGCTTTGCATAGCATTTGAGTTAAAAACAAAGAAAAATTATTCACATTACAATGAAAACCAAAGTAATTCAGAGTCATTGGATAGAAATAGAATATTAATGGTTACATTTATTAAGTATCAGGCATTATGATAATAGATTTCCATGGTTTATCTCATCTACTTTTATGTATTTATCTTTGACTAATAATAATTGTGTATATTTATGGGATATAAAGTGATGTTTTGATCTATGTATATATTGTAGAAAACTTTGGCCAATCTAATTAAGATATCTATTATCTCACCAACTTATTTTTTTCATAATGAGAATCCACACTCTTGGTGGGTATGTAAATGAGTATAGCCATTTTGGAAAATGATATGGAGACTTCTCACAAAACTAAAAATAGAATCACCGCGTGATCCGGCAATTCCACTTCTAGGTATATTTCCAAAGGAATTGAAATTGGTGTGTCAAAGTGATAAGTGTATATACACTTTCATTTTTACAGAAACATTTAGAGATAGACATTATTAGCATTTACATTTTTTATATATAGAAGAGAAAAAAGTACAAAGAATAGTTACATAACTTGCCTAAGGTTAAACAGTTAACCGAATCCAGAATCAAGATTCTTTCTAAGACTTTCAGGGGTCCAGAGTTCAGATGCTTAAATAATCAATTGTTTCTTTAAAGCAGAAGCTTTCTTCTTTTTCTACTTGTTGTTGATGGGATTCGGAACATGTCACCCCCAAATATGGCATCTTGACATTTGAGGAAGCAGCAGAAACAAAGTCCCTCTGAGCTTCCTTCAATCTTCTGCTCTGACACAAGTCATAAAAGAATTCTCTGACCTTCTTCTAAAGTAGCAAGTGGGATCCTCACACTCCCTACACTGTGAGGAAGCGAATATCATACTGGAACAAAGATAAGAATCAGAAGAAACAGGTCTTGCTGAATTCCCCCACTTTATTACAATTAGATTATGCCTTTTTGTCCTTCAATCATGCTTCTGCATAGCGGTCCACTCGTCACCAAATTTAACATAAAAAACAAGCAAGTCTCCCTTGTTTCCTTGTGTCTACATTTATGAAGGCTCGTGGTGTCATGTAAAACTTGTATTAAATAAATTTGAGTGATTTTCTCTTGTTCACCTGTTTTTGGTATAAGAATTTCAGCCATGAACCTAGGATGGCTAAGAAAAGAACTTCCTTACACATTGAGAATCCAGTTTATGAGAAAAAGTGAAAGTTCTTAATGATCCTGTACTCCTTTTCTCTTTCTCTAATACACACATGCAAAACTAAAACAAACTTTGTATAAAAGGTGATATCCTTATTATATACAGCCACACTTTAATCATTTTATTGTATTTTTTTTCTATTTGACTTTTTAAATTACTGGTAATCATGACACATAAATGAGTCACACAATTCACAAACGTCTTGACCTATAGATTGAAGAGCACTTATCTAAGTGATTTGTTCAAGCTACTTACACAGCTCAGTCCTAAATGTAGGTTTTATGACTTAAAAAATGTGGCTTTTTCCTCTTAGTTTTATATTTTTGTCACTGCAAAAATTCTTAGTTTTCTGATTTTAATTTTTCTCAATATTGTATATAAACCAGAATGGTCAGAAAAGAAATGGGATCATTTCCAAAGAGGTGATCCCTAACTATGATGCATTAGTCCAATATCTGGTAAAATGAATTGATTTCAGTAACATCTAATGCATATTTTTCTTCACTAGAATGCAATATGAAATATAGACAGACTATTTTTGAGGGAAGAAAAACACAAATAACAGAGAAAAATCCATGTTAGATTCAGGGCAAATTTTACTCTCTCAGATTATCATTCAGGAATTCTCATCTAAGAAAACTTGGAAAAGACAAGTTATTTAGAAAAATCATTCAGTCAGGACGTTTTGTTCTTAATGAGAACAAATGTCTTAATTTATCTTTGGAAATGACCAGGGGGAAGTCTGTTACACAATCAAAATGATTTAAATTAGGCATGGAGGCCTTTGTGCAAGCAAATCTGGGTCACTTGTCATTTCAGGTACACGAGGAAGCTTACCAGTGCTCCTTTTATTACAATAGCTTTGAAGGCAGCATGTTGTCTTACTTCCTATTGTTTAGATTTTTAAACTGATAATTAAAATCCATTGGTATCACTGCTGCTTGGATTACAAATGCAAAACAAATAGTTTTCTGTCAGATCACAGATCTACATGAAACAGGGTGTAGAAAAAAGTGTTTACCAAATGGAATCTTTCGAAAGCTTTTCATTGTTTCCCTCAAATTATTAAGTATGCATTTGTCTTAAATGTAAATGGATTTAACAGCAAAAAAAAATCATTCTGAACTTCAAGAGAACGACAAAATAGAAACCATATTCTGGCATAATGGTCTTGTGATAATTTCAAGAAGAAACAAATAGGAGCATTCACAATGAGCAAGTGCAAGCTAAAGCAGAGGATTAAGTTGTTTTTCTTGTGAATTTTTTTGGGGAAAAATTTCTAGCCTTGCAGAAATGACTAAGTAATTTGGTATGGAAGATATTTTTGGCCAAAATTATGTTAATAAATGAGCATTTCACATTCATGAAATGAAGCAAGAATCTGTGGCATTTTTTTCAAGTCACAGAACATTTTGATTTTTGTTTTAATTTTATTTCTTTATATTTTTTGGAACAGAGTCTCACTCTGTTGCCCCAGCTAGAGTGCCATGATGGCAGCGTAGCTCAGACTCTGGGGCTCAAGCGATGATCCTCTTGCCTCTGTCTTCTGTGTAACTGGGACCATGGTGTGCACCACCACATCTGCTAAGTTTTCTATTCTTAGTAGGAACAGGGTCTCACTCTTGCTCAGACTGGTCTGGAACTCCTGAGCTCAGGCAATCTACCTGCTTTGGCCTCGAAAAGTGCTGGGATTAAAGCCATGAGCCACTGTGCTAGGCTTGATTTTTGTTTATAGACACCAATAAGATTGCATCTATTTACCTATATATGTCTGCACATATAACCCATATGTGATGTGCATGTTGGTGAAAACATGTACGTATTAGTAAGTAATTTCTACACTTTCACTGTCCAATTTGGCAGCTACCAGGTAATGACAAATAGTAAATTTAAATTTAATTTAGTAAAAGTAGAACAAAGTATGTAGTTCCTCCATTGTACTAGCCAAATTTGAAATACTCAATAGTTACGTGTTTCTAGTCACCATACTATTGGGTAATGTATGTATACAACAATTTTCATTATCACAGAAGATTCTAATGGACAATGCTGATTTAGCTCTTTTTAAAATTACAAACCTGGTTATAATTATGAATCATCTCATGTGAACGTTTTGGGCATTTCTTTGTAATCATTTGGAATGTGTCGATTACATTCTAGTATACCAACTTTCACTTCAGTATTGAAAGACACTTTGTCCATGTTTTTTAAATTAAATCATAGCTGTGTACATTAATGAATTTATAGGGTACAATGTGCTGGGTTTATATACAATTTGAAATACATCAATTTTTAATAAGAAATCCTTGATTTTTTTGTGAAAATCATGGAATTTAAACTGAATTATTTGACAAAAAATCAAAGTGTCATAAAAATAATTTGAAAGGACAATGAATTTTAGGTAAGATAATGCTGAGAGAGAAGAAAAATAAAAGATATTCTAGCCTTCATGTGAAAGCTATAATTTAGCTTCATATATAGCACAAGACTATGGCGAAAGGGCCAAGGAAGGGGAAGGGGGGGGAGGTTTTGATGGAGGGAGGGTAATGGGTGGGGCCACATCTATGGTGCATCTCAGAATGGGTACAGGCGAAACTTACTAAATGCAGAATACAAATGCCTACATACAGTAACTAAGAAAATGCCATGAAGGCTACGTTGAACAGTTTGATGAAAATATTTCAGATTATATATGAAACCCGCACATTGTACCCCTTGATTGCACTAATGTACACAGCTATGACTTAACAATAAAAATAAATTAATTAAAAAAATAAAAAAAGATATTCTATATTAGTACACCTTTGCAATTTTCTAATTATGATTAGATTGAAAATTAATTTAACAAACTGGGGATAACATCACTATGGTAGATGGTCTCCAAAATGGCCACAAATTAAAGTTGCCAGATAGATTACACGATGTCATGTACTTTAAGTCCAATGATTCTATCCTTTTATGGAACAAAGCTTGGCATACGGGATCAAAAAGTGTACACGGTTTTTGTTGCCATTGTAGAAACAAATGAAACTGTCCTCTCAACACCAATAAGCTGAGCAAGTTCAAACTCGCATGGGTGAATCAATCAAACTCGCATGGTTGACTGTTTCTTGGAAGTGAAATAATGGACCAGAGCATAGTCCGTCTCAAAACATGCATAGTGACCTACATACTCTTGTTATTCTGTTATGATGACTGATCCAGGTTTCAAGAAAAGAGATGTAGGATTTCTCCTCGTTAGATATGAACCTTTATGTGAATGTTTTTCAGACACTGTTTCAAACGGGGCCAACACTAGATGAATCACTTCTTCCTAGCTATGCCTGGCACTAAACTCTCCAGATGCTAAGCATGTAATGAGTACTGCTGAATGTGGACCTAAAAGATAGGATTTGATCATAGTTCATGTGATTATAATTATGAATCATCTCATGTGAATGTTTTCAGCATTTATTTTCTAAAAGCAATCCTATTTATAATGACAGCATATTATAGTATCAAGACATTTTAAACCAAACCATTTAATAAGTTTGTCTAAATTACTTTCATTATTTTGGGTTGGCATTTTAGGATGCCAACTAGCTCAGTCCTCTCCTCTTTTGAAGGGGAAATGATTGGGTGGAAACAATGGAGTGAACCCCAGATTAATCTGGAATATGATTTTATCAGTGACTGATGGATTACTCTGTACTATGTTGATAAGGGTATCTCTCTTCTGAAACATTTTGAGTTTTTTCTTTCTATTATTATTTAAGGAAAAAGCTTGAAACAGGAGTGGGACACCATAGCTAGGCATGTGAGCATGAGTATGAGAAGATAGTTATAATTTCTGAAATGTTTAATTAATAGGAAAACAAGTACCTTGAAGTCTCTTAAGTTTGTGCTATAGGAAAAGAAGAAATCTTCAGACCGTTTAGTCAACATAGAAATAAACCCTAAGATCAATTCTTTTCATTTGTCATTTTGAATATTAACAAGTGTGACAGTGTGCTCATCAATCAGCGGGTTAAATTACTATGTGTAGTAACATTGCAGTCACTCAATTAATAAAAACAAATACAGATTAATCAATGACAGATTTTCTTGTTTTCATACAGAGTTATGAAACCTGTAGGCTAAGAAAGAGAATAGCTAAAAATCGCACAACTATTAATAATAGGATTAATTAGATTCTGGCCCTACAGCTAAGGAAATGGTGTGAGAATTGGAACACCACCAAAGTTTTGCAAGTTGTCCAAGTAGCAAAATACAGCTAATTAATCCTAATAAGCTGAAGTCTAATCAGACACTATTTACATGAAGTACTTTTCACACACAGGCAAAAATATAAGGAGAAAAATTCTGGTCTTGCAGAACTAATACCAAAATTTCAGTGGTAATAAAAATAATGTATTAACTTAAAATACCATATATTATAACTATATCCCGGAAAAATACTGAGCTTTCCTTGTAAAGACATGACATTTCCTCTAAGATTTTTATATTCCATAAAGTAATATTTAAAAGAGAATGGTTTTGTCTTCATTCCTTTCGTGTGAAGGTCAAGTATCTTAGATTGGTAACTGCAGGAGTTAGGCTTCTCTTCTTACTCCTGCAACGCTAACAGTGACATTTTCTGAAATACATATTGTTAACACCATCATCACGAGAGCAAAGCATTTCTCTGCATTGACTTTGATGTTAATCAGAGTGGTTGTTCAAGGTGTTATGTGATTCTGAGACCGAAATTTTAAAATAAAACGGACTACCTATTTCCCAGACCAAAACACAATACCGGTGTCAGATGAGAGGGGTTTTCAGTGTTTGGTCACATTTCATTTTGGTTTTTCCTTTTTTCTCTGCTTGACATATGTTCTGAACTGGAGTGCTATAAAGTTTTATTGCCATAAGTTGGAAATGACCACATTGCTCATGAGCTGAAGAGTCACAAGTGAGTTTTTAGCTTCTCTCAAAGCTGTAGAAATAAAACTTTATAGGGCCCTACCCTCATATATGTTGTTTTATGGGGCACATTTTGTTCCACTTTACTCTTTTTTCTACCCTCTTTATTATTTTCTTTTGAATTATGAGAGAATTTTTATTAAACAATTCATAATTAATAACAAATTGATTTAAGCTGCATTTCATAATGCCCTTATGCATTTTATATAGATTGGCTTTGACCTTTACTGACCATCTTTTTAAAAATTTCAGATACTCATTTTAAATTATTATGAAATATATAGCTGTTCAAATGATGATTTTATTGTTTAAAAACAAATGTTTGATTTCCAAACGAACCCAAACTATTGGTCTAGATGATATACAAATGATAAACATTTGCTTTCTTTTATAGAATTAATTAAAATTCTTATCACATAGTCACACTACACAATACAGGTAGAATATACACTTTAGTAGAACTTGAGCCTCCCTTTTACATGGTATGCAGTCAATATCTCATGCTGAAAGTATCCAAAGTATAAAGTAATTCTAGAATTAGCTTATCCCAGAGGGAGCATGTGAGCACAGTGGCTGGCCTGACAGCCTGGAGCGATGTGCTCAGAATGGATCTGATAGTCAGCTATTTGTTTTAAGCTCAGGAAGTCAACTTCCTATTTTGTCAAACATCATCATTTGGAGATTAAGATGGATGGTAAAGACGTTTCCCAGATTTCTTGAAAGGATCACCGAACTTCCATCATATCTCTGATCATGAACTGGGGCTTTTGAAGGTTCTATTTTAGCGGTTAATGGAAGATTGTTCATCTTCGTGAATAAACTCAGAAACACACATCCATTGCTGACTCGGATTCAAGAGAGAATTTTGGTTACTATCATATTACTTTTACTGCATAAGGCATTAATACTGAGATGTGCTGGGGTTTTTACCATGGATTACATTTTTTTGTTTTATTTTGCAGTTTCAACTGAAATCTCTCCATGTGATATGATTATGTGAGCACATGCACATGAGTTTTACACATGTGAGAAAAGAAAACCAATAGTAATTCTTTTAACTTTTTGTTATGAGGAAATATATGTGGATATGTACATATATATGTGTGTGTGTATATATATATACACATATGATTGTGGGTATTTTGTAAATAAATATTTTTTATCATTTTAAATTTTGTACTATTTTTATTGTTTTTATTTTGTGACTGATACATAGTAGGAACTATTTATTTTTATTGTTGGGGATTCATTGAGGGTACAAAGATCCAGGTTGCACTAATAGCATTTGTCAGGCAAAGTCCTTCTTATAAATGTGTTCTGGCCCCAAGAGGTGTGCCAAACACCATGACCCTCCACCTCTCTCCCACCTCCCGTCTCTCCACTCCTAGGAACTATTCTTGCAGGGAGGGTACACCCTCTTCTGGGCACACTTTCATACAAGTTGTGGCTTTTATTTTAAAGAATTCATTTAAGTTTGGTGAAAAAAATAAATGACTGATATATCCCAGAAAAGCGGTAAGGAGATTTTAATCACCAATGCTTTTAGAGATCCCATGATGGCCTCCACAAATAGCAGGGTTCAAACAGGTAGATTATAAAGGGCTTTGTTTCATGTAAACTGGACAGGGGAAAAGAATCTCCTCTTTTCATTAGGATGTAGCAGTTTAATGACAGAGGAGGAATTGTTGTGGGTTAACATGGAATCAAATCAAGTAAATAGAACTATGTATACTTAGATGTGGAGAAGAATCACCAAAAAATGTAACTCTCTAACAGTGTTCTGAATCTGCCTCTGTTTTGTCTGGCTGCTATGCTTGGTATGTGGGCCATCTGGCTCCTGGATGCGGCTAATGTTTGCACACTCACACATCAATCAGAACTGGTGCAGGGCCTATTAAGAAGCACCAGCCAGTTAGGTGACATGCCAGGACTG
This sequence comes from Nycticebus coucang, assembly GCF_027406575.1. NCBI lineage: Eukaryota > Metazoa > Chordata > Mammalia > Primates > Lorisidae > Nycticebus > Nycticebus coucang. The sequence goes on along the minus strand of NC_069804.1, from coordinate 33,560,720 downwards.
CAAAGCACTCAAGCAGGAATGCCAAGTGGGGAGCTTCTGCAGGATCTGACATTGACATGGGTATTGAAGGGACCTTTCGATTCATCTGGCTGTACCATTGATGCCACAGTTCTGCTAGATTAGGCGTGGGATGTCAGGTCATATAAGGCCTCATTTATATCATTGGTTTTGCCCATGCAATTCAAATGGAGCAAAAAATAAAAATGATCTTGAGCCATAGGTCCTGCGCTTTCTGACATGGAAGGATCATTGACCTGAATTTTTTTTTTTGTTGTTTTACATTCCTGACTAATAGACAGAAAGCTATCAGAAGCAGCTTTGCCTATTCTATTTCCAGATCTATAGTATGGTACTAGTTTTTCACAGAGAGTATCAGCCATTTTGGAAACATCTATCTAATAATCTTCCCAAAATAAAGAGGGCGGTTGCAATGAAGGGCATTCTTATTCTCTGTGTTTTTTCAACTATTTCGCTGAAACTTAAAGGGACAGGCACACTTTACGAGAAATGTAAACAACCTTTAAGCTCACTGAAATAAGAGAGAAGACATACATACATATATATATATGTATTTAAATTAGAAACCCCATCACTCAGTTGTTTGAACAGAGAGCTCCAATGCTTTTCTTGTTGAAACATGGTTCATGGATATTCCTACCAATTTTGAGGTTGTTTCAGTGGTGATGATAAGAGAAATTAAAATGAAAAGAGGAAGAGCACCTGGAGGACTGGTTATTTTAATTTTTAGATCTCTGGATGCTTTGATGCCCATAAGAAATCTGATGAGGTGTTGCATATTTACCTTGTTTTAAAATTTGAATTAGCTGTAATATGCTGTGTGTGCACAATGTTTTGTGACTATGAGCAAAAATAATCCTCACCTAGAGAGCTGTTCAACACGATAGTATGATTTTTTCTTTAAAAATTATCTTACCCCCTAAATTTCTAATGTTGCCCCCTCAAAGGATATATATGTAAAATAATTTTCCAAATAACTTATCTGTGCTAAAAAGAAATATCTAATAATTACTTGTAGATAATTTTTAACAATTTTTTGTCTAATTTGGTGTAATAATACACCTATTAATAGTATGATGTAAGTGTGACTAACTTGGTATAATATTAATAATAGAAATAATACTATTGCTCATATTTCACGAGTGCTAAGTATTCAACACAATTAAGCACATCACATGCATTATTTCACTTTCTCCCTTAAAATAACAATGCAATACTACTGTGAGGTCCATTTTACAGATAGGGAAACTGAGGCATGGAGAAGGATACTCACAATTTGTATCAGCTATAATATTTATTTTGTCATTTTACAGAAGTAATATTTGTTAGAGGAAAGTGAGATGTTCCTTGCACGTCTTTTCATACTTACATGCCAATATTATTTCTATGTTTCTAACAACTCAAATCATAAAAAACAAATAAATGATGCCTTTTGGGGACAACATGGTTCTGTAGTCAGAGCCACACATGAAGCATTTGACCTTTATAGGTTTCAGCAATCAATTGGAATAAGCTATTATTTATGTTTTGGCATCTCCCTACTTGGCAAGTCCCCAAACTGTGGTGTTGGCAGCTGCGCAACACTGACTGCCTCTGGTTTTTCCACAGCAACTGGCTGGAACTCCTCTCCCTGGGCCGTCTTATTATGTTGAAAATGATTTCCCTTGACTTAAATCACAAGAGTATAATAGAAATTGTGAAAATTCCTGACATCATCCCAGGATGTTTGAAAATAGTTCCAGTTTTCCAGGAGTAACCTTTGGCTTCTAAATGTGCTTTTTTCTTACAAATGGATCTGTATGTTATGGTTGGCTTTCCAAAATGAACGCCATCATTTAGGGCAGTAGCAGAAAAGAATCTCAAACTCTTAATTATAGCAATTAGTAGTTTTAATCATTTGCACTCTTGAATGGAAACTTAGCACATTTTAGAGAGCATTATACAAAATAACACACATCTATTGTCTAAAACCTTAGGAGAGAATCTCTGGCAGTGGCAGGAAACACCATACTAGCGTATACGTGACTCATTTGATGTAAGGTCATAAAATTATAAGTTGAAATATCTACATTTTTGTATAGCTGTTCATGGGCATATGCACACAAAAGCATATACGCAAATACATTTTATATAGATGTAAGTATGTTGAAAAGATGATACATTCTTATACAAGTGTAAAGCTTAGAGTTTATCAATGTAAGATATATAGTAATTGCTAAAGCATGAAAATGGAATTAAGCATACTGCCTTCATTCACTTATCAACCGTTTTCAGAATTAGTTGCCCTATGGGCACCTTTTTAATCATATTGCAGATCTTTCAATTAAATATTGGGAGGTTGAAAATTAAGTGACAATTCTCATATTTTCAGTGGAGGACCTGAAGCTATGCTATTAAAAAGCCAGTAAAGGGGAAAGGAAGAATATTTCTTTACCAATGAAGTTAATTACACAAGCAGTACACGACGGCAGTGCCATAGAAAGAGCAATATGAACACTCCTTCAAAGGATCCCAGTGAGAGGTAGCCCTTCATGTCAAAGTAAATTTAAAGCCCCCTCCTTTACTTCTACAAATTCTAATGGAAATCAATTCATGTTCTACGAATAAAAGGATAATTAGTATTTATGGAAGTGCTTAATGTATGTCTGGCTTTGAACTAAGAGCTTCACATATTTTAGTATTCCTGGGATGCATATAGCACATTAGCATCCTAAGAAGAGGATACCGGTATTAATTCCCTTTTTATAGATAAGGAAACTAAAGCACAGAAGTCAAATAACTTGTCCACAGTCACACTCCCTGTTTGCCTCTGGCGGTCAATTGGTACCATTTCTTTTCCTGTTTATCCCACCTCCATTAAGAGCTATTTGTACTAATTATGGTTCAGAACAACTTTTTAAAAATAACTTGGAATTATCTTCAGCTGGCAGAGAAGGAATACTTCCGGTTTAGAAACAAACAAAAAAGATAGAGCTTTAGGCAGAAAAGATGTTTTGAAGATTAGCTCATGTCCACAATGGTTATGGTCATTTCACATAGCATAATGTTAAGGGAAGATTGCTGGAAGTGTAGCTTGCATCTGCGTGAACACAAAAGGATGATGCTTAATTAGCTCGTGAATAAAATAAATGCAACCATCTAGTGAAATTCAAGTAGGAAGTGGAAAATCAAAATTGACTTTCTTAAATTGACATTTTTATTAAAATAATTGGAGATACATATGTAGTTCTAAGAAACGATACAGAGAGATACTGCATACACTTTACCCTATTTTCCTCAATTATAACATTTTGCAAAACTACAACATCACAACCGGATATTGACATTGATACAATCCACCAACTTTATTCAGATTTTCTCAATTTTCACATGCGGATGTGTGTGTATATACAATAGAACCTCTGTAGTTGACAACCTCCTTAAGTTGACCTAATTTTCACAGACTAGACATGCACCATATGTACTAAGTTCAGGTTCCTTATGTTGACCACCTCCATATTGACAATTGGGTGGTCAACTTATGGAGGTTCTTCTGTTTTACTTTTTTTTTTTTTTAATTTTTTTATTAAATCATAACTGTATACAATGATATGATTATGGGGCATCATACACTCACTTCATAAACCATTTGACACATTTTTATCACAGTGGTTAACATAGCCTTTCCGGCGTTATCTCAGTTACTGTGCCAAAACATTTACATTCTACATTTACCAAGTTTCGCAAATACCCCTGTAATATGCACCACAGGTGTGATCCCACCGATTCCCCTCCCTCTACCCACCCCCACCCCTTTCCCACTTCCCCCTATTGTTAAGTTGTAGCTGGGTTATAGCTTTCATGTGAGAGTCCCAAATTAGTTTCATAGTAGGGCTGTGTACATTGGGTATTTTTTCTTCCATTCTTGGGATACTTTACTAAGAAGAATATGTTCCAGTTCCATCCATGTAAACATGAAAGAGGTAAAGTCTCCATCTTTCTTTAAGGCTGCATAGTATTCCATGGTATACATATACCACAATTTATTAATCCATTCGTGGATCGATGGGCACTTGGGCTTTTTCCATGACTTAGCTATTATGAATTGGGCTGCAATAAACATTCTGGTACAAATATCTTTGTTATGTTGTGATTTTTGCTCTTCTGGGTATATGCCCAGCAGAGGAATTACAGGATTGAATGGCAGATCTATTTTTAGATCTCTGAGTGTTCTCCATATATCTTTCCAAAAGGAATGTATTAATTTGCATTCCCACCAGCAGTGCAGAAGTGTTCCCTTTTCTCCGCATCCACGCCAACATCTCTGGTCTTGAGATTTTGTGATATAGGCTAGTCTCATTGGAGTTAGATGATATCTCAAAGTAGTTTTGATTTGCATTTCTCTGATGATTAAAGATGATGAGCATTTTTTGATATGTCTGAAGGCCGTGCGCCTGTCTTCTTCAGAGAAGTTTCTCTTCAAATCCCTTGCCCAGCCTGCGATGGGATCCCTTGTTTTTTTCTTGCTGATGCGTTTGAGTTCTCTGTGGATTCTGGTTATTAAACCTTTGTCAGAGTTATACCCTGCAAATATCTTCTCTCATTCTGAGGGCTGTCTGCTTGCTCTGCTTACTGTGTTCTTAGCTGTGCAGAAGCTTTTTAGTTTGATCAAGTCCCAATAGTGTATTTTTGAAGCTGCTTCAATTGCCCGGGGGGTTCTCCTCATGAAATACTCACCCAGACCAATTTCTTCAAGGGTTTTCCCTGCATTCTCCTCTAGTATTTTTATAGTTTCATGTCTTAAGTTTAAATCTTTAATCCAATGAGAGTCTATCTTAGTTAATGGTGAAAGGTGTGGGTCCAATTTCAGTCTTGTGCAGGTTGCCAGCCAGTTCACCCAGCACCATTTGTTAAATAGGGAATCTTTTCCCCACTGAATGTTTTTAATTGGCTTGTCAAAAATCAAATAGCGGTAAGTAGCTGGATTCATCTCTTGGTTCTCTATTCTATTCCAGATATCTACTTCTCTGTTTTTGTGCCAATACCATGCTGTTTTGATCACTATCGATTTGTAGTAAATTCTGAGGTCTGGTAGTGTGATTCCTCCTGTTTTGTTTTTATTTCTGAGTAATGTCTTGGCTATTCGAGGTTTTTTCTGATTCCATATAAAACGAAGTAATGTTTTTTCAAGATCTTTAAAATATGACAGTGGAGCTTTAATAGGGAGTGCGTTGAAATTATATATTGCTTTGGGTAGTATGGACATTTTGATAATGTTGATTCTTCCTAGCCATGAGCATGGTATGTTTTTCCATTTGTTAACATTTTCAGCTATTTCTTTTCTTAGAGTTTCATAGTTCTCTTTATAGAGATCTTTCACGTCTTTTGTTAGGTAAATTCCCAAATATTTCATCTTCTTTGGCACTACTGTGAATGGGATAGAGTCCTTAACTGCTTTTTCAATTTGACTGTTGTTGGTGTATATAAAGGCTACCAATTTATGAATGTTGATTTTGTAACCTGAGACGCTGCTGTATTCCTTGATCACTTCTAGGAGTTTTGTAGTAGAGTCCCTAGTGTTTTCCAGATACACAATCATATCATCTGCGAAGAGCGAGAGTTTGATCTCTTCTGACCCTATATGGATACCCTTGATCGCCTTTTCTTCCCTAATTGCGGTGGCTAAAACTTCCATTACAATGTTGAAAAGCAATGGAGACAATGGGCAGCCTTGTCTGGTTCCTGATCTGAGTGGAAATGATTCCAATTTAACTCCATTCAATATGATATTGGCTGTGGGTTTGCTGTAGATAGCCTCTATCAGTTTAAGAAAAGTCCCTTCTAGACCAATTTTCTTGAGTGTTCTGATCATGAAGGGATGCTGGATATTATCAAAAGCTTTTTCTGCATCAATTGAGAGAATCATATGGTCTTTGTTTTTTAATTTGTTTATGTGCTGAATTACATTTATAGATTTACGTATATTGAACCAGCCTTGAGACCCTGGGATAAAACCAACTTGGTCATGATGTATAATTTGTTTGATGTGTTGCTGGATTCTGTTTGTTAGGATCTTGTTGAATATTTTTGCATCTATATTCATTAGTGATATTGGTCTATAATTTTCTTTTCTTGTTGGGTCTTTTCCTGGTTTGGGTATCAGGGTGATATTTGCTTCATAGAACGTGTTGGGTAGTCTTCCTTCTTTTTCTACATTTTGGAACAGGTTGAGTAATATAGGTACTAATTCCTCTTTAAAGGTTTGGTAGAATTCTGACGTGAAACCATCTGGTCCCGGGCTTTTCTTTTTAGGGAGGTTTTGTATAGTTGATGCTATTTCTGAACTTGATATGGGTCTGTTCAACATTTCCACTTGATTCTGGTTAAGTCTTGGAAGGTGGCGTGCTTCCAAGTATCGGTCTATTTCCTTCAGATTTTCATATTTCTGAGAATAAAGTTTCTTGTAATATTCATTAAGGATTTTTTGGATTTCTGATGAGTCTGTGGTTATTTCGTCTTTGTTGTTTCTGATTGATGATATTAGAGATTTTACTCTTTTTTTCCTGATTAGGTTGGCCAGAGGTTTATCTATTTTATTGACCTTTTCAAAAAACCAGCTTTTTGATTTATTGATCTGTTGTATTATTCTTTTGTTTTCAATTTCATTTAATTCTGCTCTAATTTTGGTTATTTCTTTTCTTCTACTGGGTTTGGGGTTGGAAAGTTCTTCCTTTTCCAGCTGCTTGAGATGTCCCATTAAGTTGTTAACTTCCTCTCTTTCCGTTCTCTTGAGGAAGGCTTGCAGTGCTATAAATTTCCCTCTTAGAACTGCCTTTGCGGTGTCCCAGAGGTTCTGATAGCTTGTATCTTCATTGTCATTTTGTTCCAAAAAATTGGTGATTTCTTTCTTAATCTCATCTCTGACCCAGCTATCATTCAGCATAAGGTTATTTAACTTCCATGTTTTTGTATGGGTATGCAGATTCCTGTTGTTACTCAATTCAAGTTTTATTCCATGATGGTCCGAGAAGATGCATGGAATAATTTCTATTCCTTTAAATTTACTGAGGTTAGACTTGTGACCTAAAATGTGATCAATTTTGGAGTAAGTTCCGTGGGCTGATGAGAAGTATGTGTATTCAGTTTTGTTGGGATGAAATGTTCTGTAGATGTCTGCTAAATCTAAATATTGGATGGTTAGGTTTAAATCTAAGATTTCTTTGCTCAGCTTCTTTCTGGAGGATCGATCCAACACTGCCAAGGGAGTGTTGAAATCTCCAACGATTATGGAGCTGGAGGAAATCAAGTTACTCATGTCTGTTAGAGTTTCTCTTATAAATTGAGGTGCATTCTGGTTGGGTGCATAGATATTAATAATTGAGATCTCGTCATATTGAGTATTACCCTTAACAAATATGAAGTGACCATTCTTGTCCTTCCTTACTTTTGATGGTTTAAAGCCTACTGTATCTGCAAATAAAATTGCAATACCTGCTTTTTTCTGATTACCATTTGCCTGAAATATGGATGACCATCCTTTCACCCTGAGTCTGTATTTGTCTTTTAAGTTGAGATGTGACTCTTGTATGCAACAAATATCTGGCTTGAGTTTTTGTATCCAGTCAGCTAACCTATGCCTCTTTAGAGGACAGTTTAAGCCATTCACATTGATGGAGAGTATTGATAAGTCTGGTGGAATTTTGGGTATCGAGTTTTTCAAAGGTCCAGTGGACGTGTTTAATCCTTTCGCCAGTGTGGAAGTTGGAGTTTGATCCGAAGTTTCTGAGTGAGTTTACTTTTGTGGTATAGGATTGGGTTGGTCATTGTGGAGGATAGGTCTGAGAACATCCTGAAGAGCTGGTTTACTTATGGCAAATTTTTTCAACATATGAATGTCATTGAAGTATTTAATTTCTCCATCATAGATGAAACTCAGTTTAGCTGGATACAAGATCCTGGGTTGAAAGTTTTTTTGCTTTAGGAGATTAAAAGTTGATGACCAGCCTCTTCTTGCTTGAAAAGTTTCAGCAGAGAGATCTGCAGTTATTCTAATATTCTTACCTTTGTACGTTATAGTTTTCTTTCGCCGGGCTGCTTTGAGAATCTTCTCTTTCATGTTAACTTTAGTGAAGCTAATTATGATATGTCTGGGAGATGGCTTATTGGGGTTGAATCGTGCTGGGGTTCTGAAGCTGTCTGCTATCTGAATTTCAGATTCTCTAGGCATGTCTGGAAAATTTTCTTTCATAATTTCATGTAGAAGGGCCTCTGTGTCCTTGGCAGCCACTTCATCATTCTCCGAAATTCCTATAACCCTTATGTTGTTTTTTTTCGAATTATCTGAGAGCTCTCTGAGTGAGTGATCCGTTTTTGCTCTCCATTTCTCTTCCTCTTTGAGAGATTGGGAGCGTTCGAAGACTTTATCTTCAATGTCAGAAATCCTTTCTTCTGCTTGCTCCATTCTGTTACTAAGGGATTCTACTGTATTTTTCATATCTTTGAGGGCTGTAAGTTCTTGTTTCAGTGTGTCTAAGTCTTTGGTGGTTTTGTCTTTAAATTCGTTAAATTCTTGAGACAATTTTTGAATTTCTCCTCGAATTCCTAATTCCATTTTATTAATCTTGTCTGCAAACCAAATTCTGAATTCGACTTCTGACATCTCAGCCAGTTGTTTATGAATGGGATCTTCAATCACATCTGCCGTATCTTTTCTTGGGGGGGTTGATCTATTCTGGTTATTCATGTTACCAGAGTTTTTCCGCTGATTCCGCCCCATGGTTTACTCCCTTTGGTTTTTCCCCTGGGGTTTTATCGAGGGCCCGTACAGTGTTGTGGCCTGAGAAACTGGGGCCCTGTCTGGTGTGGTGGAGCAAAGTGGTTCTGTCTTGTTTTCAGCTGGTTTCTGTTCGATCCTATTGCAACTTCTACTCTGGCTTGAAGTCTCAGCTGTGTGGAAAAATCAGCAATTAAGTCACCCTGCCTGCCCACCTCTGGCCCCAGTTGGAAAAGGAGAATCAAACCTTCCTAAAATCGCACACCCAGGGCACCGCCTGAAGAGTCCTCAGTCTATTAGCCCAGTTCAAAAGGTCCGAATCAACTGTCTCAATCGGCACTTGTCTCGGGTGGAAGGGTTCAAGAGGTCTCTGGGAACTGGATCACAGGGGCCTGGTGACTCCTCTGACACAGCTCACCCCAGTGCAGCGTGGAGTCAGGAGGAGCCACCCAGCAAACAGAGCAGTCTGGGAAGGTTGACGTCTCCTTCCCCACTTTGCCCCTCCGTCGGACCCAGTCACTGGTATCTCTGCAGATGGCTAACCCAGTTGTCTGCAGTGAACAGACACTCCAGGGGTTTGCACCTGCCTGAATCGCAAGGAAGTCTGCCAGGCCCCTGCAGACTGCCGCTATCTAGCAGGAGGAGATGGGGCCTGACATCTTTGAGTATTTGATGCAGGTGATGGGAAGGAGGTGTTCACTCAGGCTTAGCCCCGTCCCTGATGCATGCTGCTAACAGAACAGAACAGAACAGACAACTTTGTGAGGTTCTGTCTCTGTTCCTGTCGTCACCTACAGGAGACGGGCTGTTTTGAGTTCAAACGTCTTTGCTGCTGGAGAATTGCGTCTGAACACCTCTCTGGGTCGGCCCTGCCCTGGAGGCTTCCGGGTTTGTGAGCCATGTCGCCGGTGGCCTCCTCTGGTTTCCCAGGGAGACAGGGGGTGTGGCCTCAGAATATCCAGAAGTGAGCGTTCTGCCGTTAAAGAAAAAACGGCTGTTGATCTACCTCCAGGGAACTGCTGCTCTGGTGTGGGCACTCAGGCGACCCTTTTCTCCTCTGTCCCGCGCCCCAGAGTCAGCACTGAGCGGCCGCAGTTTGTGCTGGGTCCACACCCCTTAAGAGATCCCCCAAGAATCAGAACTCTTGGGGGATGGGCCCCCAGACCCCGATTGGGAGTGGGGCGGGGGGAAGCTAGAGTTTCATTCAGTTTCACGCAATACTACGGTCCGGGGAGGGCTCCTGCACTGCACCGCAGGGAAGTGCCGCCAAGGCTTGATTTCCCCTCAGCAGAGTGCCCTCTCCTCGCTCACGTGTCCCAGAGTCAGCGCTGACCTGACGCAGCTCAGGCACTGTGCACTCCCCTCGAGAAATCACCCAGGGAGCCGAACTCCTGGAGGATAGGCCCTCAGACCCCGAGTGAGAGTAGGGGTTCTCAGCTCTCAGCGGGGAGGCCAGAGTCTGATTCAGTCTTGGGCCCCGTATGCCTGGGGAAGGTTGCTGCACTGCACCGCAGGGAAGTGCTGCGAGGCGTGACTCCCCCTCAGCCCGGTGCCCTCTCCTCACTCGGTGCGCCTCAGAGTCAATGCTGACCAGTCGCAACTCGGGGACTGTCCACTCCCCTTGAGAAATCACCCAAGGATCTGAAGTCCTGGCGGACAGACCTCCAGACCTCAGTGGGCGGGAGGGGAGCGCCGGGGATTCAGGGTTGCCGGCAAAGGATTCCCAAAGTTTTATTCAGCCCTATGTCCGGCAGGAGAACGCCACGGCACCCCAGTAGGGGAGGTAAGTCCAGTTTTTAGAAGGTCTCTCCCGTGGAGTGTAGTGGGAGGGCCTTTAATTTCTGCCCGCTTGTTCAATTGTGGGGCTCTAGAGCCGGTCTCATGGGGGAGGGGGACTCCCGTCCGCTTGGTGGTGGATTTTGTACCTTTTGTTTGCGTCCTTGTGATCACAACTTGCCTCAGCGGTGTTGATGTGCGTTCTTCAGCCTTCTCTCTTGGTGAGGCTCAAGTCCACCAGGATACTTACTATATTCCTGTCCCTTAACTCTCCTTCTGGACGGGAGCCTTTGTTGAAAGCTGGCTTCAGTCCACCATCTTGTCTCTGTTTTACTTTTGTATAGTTTTATCACATGTGCAGGTATCTCTGGGTGGGAGATGAAACGTGCCTGGGGCAGGGGATGGAGAGTGCTTCTCCTTGTTGTTGGCAAGTTTCTAGATTCTGTCTACTCATTGTAACCAAGATGGTGTCAGGAGAGCCTGATGTTGTCTGGATCTGGTGGAGGGATGAGCCTATTGGGGCAGCCTTGGAATGCTAGTTGTGGGTATTGTGATGGTGGGTCTATGTCACTTCTATTGGGTGAGGAGATGTAAGTCACATAGCTGCTGCTTCAGTCCCAGTATACCAAACCTTAAGTACGTTCTTCCGACCACGTTTCAAATTTATCTTTAGTTGCTTGTTACATTATTACCAGCATTTATTGCTGTGTTAATAGAGGAATCAGGAAAACATGGGTCTAAGCTATCATATCCTTATCAGAAATTCCCACATTGACTTTTGTTATGAGAAAAATAACTCTTCCTGGTATAAATAGTCTCAGTAATTTTTCTACTGCTACATATTTTTCAAAGTTTCATAGTACAAATACAATAAAATTATAGCAGGTATTTAAAGTAACAAATGCTTATTGAATTACTGCAATATATCATGTATAGGGCTAGGCTGGTTGATCTGTCTGTGCTGCTTCTTTACCTGGAATGGGTAAAGGCTTATACTAATTTAATGAACAAAGGCTTATACTAATTTCTGCTTGGTATTATAATAAGGTGTGGAGTGTCAATTTTCATATTCAAATATCTATAAAAAGTGATTATGTCGGACGGCACCTGTGGCTCAAAGGAGTAGGGCGCCAGCCCCATATGCTGGAGGTGGTGGGTTCAAACCCAGCCCTGGCCAAAAACTGCAAAAAAAAAAAAAAAAAAAGTGATTATGTCTCATCAGTTAGCTACTTTAATTATAGAATCAATTGCTATTAATGGCAGTTGATGCTTAGTGTATTGGTGCCAGAGTGACGTGTATTATAGAAATATACAGTTTATATTTATGCTAAGTGGGAATACAATTTTTGTATTTGTGTACAAAAAGTCATACTTATCATGACTATTTTTCAAGTAAAGAATAATCAACATTACAGTCCCTTCCTTTTCATGAAACTTTAAAAACGTATATCCCAGGCGGCGCCTGTGGCTCAAGGAGTAGGGTGCCGGTCCCATATGCCGGAGGTGGCGGGTTCAAACCCAGCCCTGGCAAAAAAAAAAAAAAAAAAGTATATCCCCTTTGTCTACTTTTAATCAGCTTTGGGTTCACTGATCATAGGCTGAATTCTCGGAAATTTGTTGTGTTGGTGCCTCAGAAATTAAATGACTCTTTTGCTGCTTTTCTTCCCTATTTTCTTTGGAGGGGGTCACGTGTTAAGGAGATCCTTTTTCTACATACAAATACATACATTCACACTGTTAATACATATGCATGATTTTTGACTGACATGTTTTAGTGTCATTAATTTTATAGGTTAACCAGAGCATTTTATAGTTCTTAGGCAATAGCATGTTTGTTGAAATTTCATTTGGTCATAATAATAAAAAATCCATTGTATCTGTTGTATTTATAAAATTTTCTTTGAAAATGTCATGTAAATGATATCTGAAATTTTTTTCTATCATTGTAAATGCTGGAAAATTAATATCAATAAGATTTTTCTCAGTATACATTTCTAGGGTTATACTCATTAACTAGAAATCCAGTATCAGAGAGACATTTCAGAATGCCTACACCTCAGTTAGAGACAAGTAAGCTTACTAGTTAATATGTGTACGACTATGAACCACATAAAGTAAACTATGGAGACTATTGAAAATTGAACATAATAATTTCATGTAAATGCATTAAATGTGTAGACCCTCCTTGCCTCTCGTTTCAAATATTCAACTGTGGAGGGAAGAAGTGCACTACAAGGACATTACTTCCCTTTCTCCCTGGCCCTTGTGCACTCATATTGAGAAAGGAAGACCGAAATATCTGGCTCTGTTTTTTGGAGGAAGATTGAACATGTGTGGTTCAGCACTCTTTACATTAGGGCTTTATCTCCATCATGTAAATTGTGCGGAGAGCAGGTCTGCTGCCATTGAATGATACTGCCAGATGTCTCGAAGGCAAATTATTACCAAACATGCAGAGTAAGAAGACATATGGCGTACTCCCTGATATCAGCTTTATCATTAACAAGGGAGATATTTTAATCTCTAGCTGTCTGACTCCTGAAGACTTGATTATGAACCTGAGTGAGGCAAAATAGTGGTTATTAATTTTGTCACACCAGTCTATAAGTAAGTGAAGACAAAGATCGATTTTTAATCGGGAAAAACGAAAGGGAAAAAATGGTAATGAGGAAAATTTGTTTTCTTGAAGGATACTTTGGAGGAGGCTGGAGATGAGGATGAACTAACCTCAGCGGGAGTGCTACTTTAGTAATCCTGGTGGTAGAGATTAGGCTAGAGAACAGTAGTGGGAATGGAACAGCAAGGACATTTGAAGGGAAGAATACATTGTATAGGAATTCTAATGATGTTCATCTGTGCATAAAACCCACATTTTCCTATCCTACTGAGATTTATCCATCCTCTCCTAAGCCTGGCACTCCATTTTCAATATGATTTTACAAAATTTACTTGACTGTTGTTTATAACTCTTCAAAAGCTAACCATTACTCTCAAGTTCATGCTTAATATGACCTAACACAGTTTACAAAACCCTACTTTTTGCCAGCTATCCCTTTATGTCTTTCCACCACTGTCCCACTTCCCTCTCTAAGTACTAATGATATTAACCATCCTTTGAAACAGTGTTTCTTCCTCAGGGAGAATTTTATAGGACTCAACCCACAATCAGCCTCTTAACGAGATTACCCTCTGTATGGTTCATGTATCTTTCACAACCATCAGGAAAATTGAAGTACACTACTAATCAGCCAAAGTTGGGGATCTTCTAAGAAGCTTCCTCTTACTCATAATTATATTCACTTTTCTCTGTTTTTCCTTATAAACATATTCCATCTACATCTTTCAATATTTCCACAAATAACCCGGCCTTTTGTTGCTCTCTTTCTTGTTTCCCAGTTTGATTACTCCCAGTATTCTTTTAAACACATGCATACCTTATGTCATCTCAGTAGAATTTGGGAAAAAGGGGGAAAAAAGTATAAGTGTCAAATTGATTGCTATGAATCTAAGAAAAATACAATGGACTAGATAATCAGACTAAATTTTTGTTCCCTAGATTGAAAAACTCTTTGGTAACAACAGTGGGTCATGTTAAGAAAATTGGTTTCCAAGAACATGGATAAATTAAGCATTAGTTGCTCTCCAGAGTGACTCGAAGCCCAGAAAATAAATAGTTTGTATATACATCCATTTGGGTTCACAAACAGTTCTTTATTTTGACAAAGCCAACTCTACTGAAACGAGACAAGATTTTTATTGCCAATTTATAATGGAGATGAAAAATAAAGACCCCACTGTAGGTGTTGGAACTCACATACTGGTAATTGTGGTTTTGTATAAAATTAAGAATTGCTCCCTAAGAAGATATAAATAATTTGTTTAGTTCGTCCACTCTAAACTTTTCTATCCATAAGAAATACTTTTCTGAATGCAGTTTACCAGTATACCTAGTGTAAGACTTCTCTCCATGAGACTGTGTTTAAAACACTTTTTCCCCATGCTTCCAGTAAGTTCTTCGTGGCTTGTGTATTTGTGGATTATCAGTGGAAAGCAGTTGGGTGGCCACAGCTGGAAATTTTGAAGCAAAGAAAGAAAATTATTTTTAACACCTTGTAAAATCATTGTACAAGGAGCTTGCCATTTTAGGGAGACAGCATGAGCTTCATACTGACTTGGAATTTCCTGAGATAAAGGCAAAAATAGAATTGGAAAATACTTAATGTGAATCTGAAAGGATAAGGCATTTCTCTGAGAGGAAGTTTCTAAACAAGGCAGCTATGGAGCAAAGAGGGGTATATATCCTTGCCTGCTCCTTAACACAGAGAACCAGCACTGCAGGACCTTCTCTGGCCCGAAAGTTCTTCAAAGATAATTGTTCTCCTGCAGCTTTTCTCTCTATAATAGACTCTACCTGCCCTGTAGCAGCCTTCCCGCTTTGTGAACACCACGGGGATTTGACCCTTTGAAGACTTTTCTTTTAAAGGAGTTTCTCCTGTTTCTCCAGGTTTTATCCAGTAAAGGTCAGCTGTGACTCTTAATAGTTTTGTCAATGTTCCCATACCTTGGGACAAAGTTCCTTATTTGCTCAGTATTTTCTCTCTGGCTGTACTTCACATATGTGGATATTTTAAAAGAGTTTTCCTATGGTTTTTCCGGCTATAATGATGTATTTTTCCTTTGGTTTTTGACACTTGAGAAATAAGAGTTAAAAAAACAGCTAGATATTTATGTGTTTAGTGAATAAAGAACTAATCAGCTTTAAAAACTGTTTTTCCCTATAGATTTTAAACTCTGTAAGACCTAACACTCCTTTTTGTAAACCATTTTTTAATGTTTCCATTACTACCCTCAAAGGGAATTTAGCAAAAATATAGCTTACCTGTATGTAATTTCAAAATAATTCCCTAATAAATAATACATTAATAATCATTAACTATAAAATGATGTATATCATCAATAATTAGGTACCCAATATATAAATAAGAAAGTTACTGACTGCTGTAGGTAAATGTACCTGTGCCTAGAATCACTAGAACTAGACAGCTCTAAATGCCGACTAATGCAAGTATGTGGCATTGATGATTAAAACACCATGAACAGCATATCTAAGAGTAATGAGATTTCCCTATATGATTAATAACTTTTGAGTAAGGTTCAAAATTGGAAAAATTCAAATTTTCCCTTGGATTTACTTTCTGAAAAATCCACTGTATATGAAAGCATAAAACATACATTGCCCTTGTAGGTAAAATAGAGCCAGGTTCTATGTTCACACAATTATAAACAGATTGACACCTACTTTTCAAAAGCTGAATAGGACAGGAAGCATTTATTTTGTTAGACTGTCTTATGTGTTACTGGATGTCTAGCACCCTTGGCTCCACTTCCCACCTACTATGGCGACAAGTACAGTGCATTGAGATGTCTGCTAGATACGTATAAGGGATGGTAGTTCACCCATTGAGACAAACTGTACCTGGAGATTGTATCCTACATTTGGCTGCAAGTAACAGAAACTAAAAGAAATAGTTTAACCTGAGAGAGGATTTTAATTTTCTCATATGATGAAGTCTGAAGGAAAGCAGTCTAAGTCAAGAAAGTGACCCTGATGGGATTACACCTGCAGTGCATCTTACAAGGGTGTATGTGAAACTTAGTAAATGTGGAATGTAAATAGCTTAGCACAATAACTGAGAAAATGCCAGGAAGGCTATGTCAACGATTGTGATGAAAGTGTGTCAAACGCTCTGTGAAACTAGTATACTATGCCCCATGATCATATCAATGTACACAGCTATGATTTAATAAAAAAGAAAAAAAAAGAAAGTGACCCTATGATGGCGTCAACATACCAGGCCCCTTGGATCTTCCAGCTCTTTGCCACTTTACTGTCATTCTCTTGCTTGTCAACTGCTTGTTGCAAGACGATGCTTTCAACACCTCCAGCCTTACGTCCACATTTCAGGGCAGACAGATGAAGAAGGAAGCAAGAATAAGAAAGGGCCAGCATTTGTGTTAGGAGAACAAAACTATCTCAGAAATTCCCAGTAGTCTCCCTTTCACGTGTCACCAGGCCACAGCTCGCTGCCAGGGAGGCTTGAAATAGAGCTCTTTGTTTTGGGTGGACACACTGCTATCCTGAACAAAACCAGGATTGTGTTGATATAAAAGAAGGAACTCCTTTCTGTCCATTTGTCTCAACTCTGCTGCAGCTTGCCAGACCCTCATGCAGTTGCTTGTATTTTCTTCCAGGGGCTGGTTTACTCTCTCCTTTATAGGATTTAATAAAATAAAAAATGAAAAAAGAAATTTAAAAAGCAAAATGTGGAGTGACATATACTCAGTTAATTACGCTTTTTTAATGTTTAAAAGTTGTCTGTTTTTACTGAGAATTGGCTACTGATATTTCATAAAGATAACCAATTATTCGCTGAGTTCATTGGGTATTGGGGAAGCAATTAGCAGTATCTGGCACTTGATATAATCAGGAAGAAATTGTCAGAAAAATTAATGTTTCAAGATCTAGATAAGCAGATTTGCCACTAATTCCTGATTATTCTAAATGAGATTTTTGGTCATTTGTGGTGCAAATTTCAAGGACATTATAGATGGCTCTTGAAAGCAATGCCATGTTAACCTAATATTTGCAATACTCATTTTTTCTGTTTTCCATTTATCCTCTCCCATGCAGGTTAACATGTTATTTTGTTTACCAAATGAAGTCATTAGCATTTGACATTTTGCTAGACGTTGACATAAAATTAGAAGAAATTGTCATCTCAGAAAACAAGAATATGCTAAGATTTAAAAAAAGAAAAAAACCCATTCTTTCCTGAGCCACACATTTTGACCCAGAAGAGCTATTTCACATCCTTTCTCATGGAAGCCAACAAGGACAGAAATAAATTCTTACCATCTGCACGTTCAAACCTGTTGAATCACTGGGGAATTGGAATTACTGTCTCTGCTTGTTTGTTTTTAAGCCTCCAATTTAAAAGAAAAGACTCAGGATAGTAAACAGGGTTGATTCTAACATTAAAGTGAAACATAAACAAAGGCAGAGAAATCTGCTTGCTAAAAGCCACAGCAGAACAAAAAGAGGTGTGAAGTTCTTCAGATGCCTTCAAGGGAGAAAAAGAAGGATTACTCAGAAATAGGATATTCTGGGGACTTTCTTATAATAGCTTTATTGAGATACAATTCACATGCCATAAAATTTTCCCTTTAGAAGTGTACAGTTTGGTGTTTTTAGTATATTCATAGAGCTATACATCTCTTGCTACTTTTCCAATTGTGGAACACTTTCATCATCCCCCACAGAAACTCTATACCCATTAGTAGTTACTCCTCATTCTTCTCTTCCTCTGGCCTTTGAAAACCACTAATCTGTACTCTGTCTCTATGAATCTGCTTACTTTGCACATGTCATAAATGACATCATGCTGGATGTGGCCGTGAGTGTCTATCTTCTTTCATTTTGCGTGTTTTTAAGGTTTATTCATATTACAGGATGTATTGCTCCTCTATTCCTTTTATTTGCTGAATAACATGTCATTGATGAACATACTAAATTCCGTTTATCCATTTATCAGTTCATGGCTATCTTTTCTCACTTTTTGCTTCTAGTAGAAATGTTGTATATGTCACAAATGATTCATAAATTTCCTTGTTCCATAATCAGAATACAAATTGTCAAGGCCAGGCGTGGTGGCTCACACCTGTAATTCTAGCACTCTGGTAGGTGGAGGCGGGCAAATTGCCTGAGCTCACAGGTTTGAGACCAGCCTGAGCAAGAGCAAGACTCCACCTCTAAAAATTGCCAGGAATTGTGGTGAGCACCTGTAGTCCCAGCTACTTGGGAGGCTGAAGCAAGAAGGTCACTTGAGTTCAAGAGTTTGAGGTTGCTGTGAGCTATGACATCATAGTACTCTATTGAGAGTGACAAAGTGAGACTGTGTCTATATATATATATATTTTAGAAAAGAAAA
The DNA here is from genome assembly GCF_027406575.1 of Nycticebus coucang. Taxonomy (NCBI): domain Eukaryota; kingdom Metazoa; phylum Chordata; class Mammalia; order Primates; family Lorisidae; genus Nycticebus; species Nycticebus coucang. The sequence continues at coordinate 33,542,186 of NC_069804.1, read as the reverse complement.
AATATATATATTTAGAAAAGAAAGGCAGCTCTACAAAAAGAATATATATACAGTCATTCTTTTTGTAGAGCTGCCTTTCTTTTTATATCAAGGGACAGTTGCACTTTCTCATTAAGAAAGTATCTTTGAGTATGTGTGTTGTTTGACAGGATGTTCTACGTGCTTTTTTTTTTTTTTTTTTGAGACAGAGCCTCAAGCTGTCACCCTGGGTAGAGTGTTGTGGCATCACAGCTCACAGCAACCTCCAACTCCTGGGCTCAAGCAATTCTCCTGCCTCTGCCTCCCAAGTAGCTGGGACTACAGGCACCCGCCACAATGCCCGGCTATTTTTTTGGTTGCAGCCGTCATGTTGTTTGGCGGGCCCAGGATGGATTCAAACCTGCCAGCTCAGGTGTATGTGGCTGGCGCCTTAGCCGCTTGAGCCACAGGCACTGAGCCAACACATACTTTTGCTGTATAACAAACAACTTTGATAGTTAGAGACTCAAAACAATGATGCTACAGTGATTGCAGATGCTGAGAGTCATAAATTCCGATAGGACACAGCCTGGATATACTGTCTGTTCTGTATGATGTCCAGACACTCATCTGTGAAGATTTGAAAGTTAAGTTTGACTCAGTGGCTGGAGCCTAGGATTCTGGAGGACTGTACAAGACCTTTCTATATCATTTAGCTTCTTTCAAGAGTGGTGATCCTGAAATACTCTGTGTTCCAAGCAACCAGTGTTCCAGCAAACAAGGTTCTAGTTATATGGTATTTTATGATCTAGCTGTGGAGGCACAGAGCTTCACTTCTGCTATCCTCTATTTCTTGAAGGAGTTACTAATCCACCCTGATTGAAGAGGAGAGGACCTAGACTTCACTTTTCGATCTTTCGACGAGTTTTGGAACCATATTTTAAACCAATCATACCACAAGGGGTATGTTTGGGGATGGACGCAGTTTTATATCTTGAAAGTATCTAATTGGAAATTATTAAGTTTAGCAGCAGGGAGAATTAACTATTGCATTCATTTACCAACTTGCCACAAATGATAGATATACAAATCAGTAAAACAAAGTAAAATTAAATAGAAGCCAGATAAAGGTGGTGTTTGGAAGAAGTTTCACAGAACTTTGGCTCAACTAGAGTTACTGAATGTGAGACAAAACTTTTGGCACCAAGAATCTCGGGAGCCCAGACAAAAGAGGAAAAATATGTTATATACTTCTTATTATCAGATGATAAAAAACTTACCAAGTCTCCCCAAAGTTGGACTCTGGTCTTCCACAGAATTTTAGGTGAACTTTATCACATGAATGGTTGGTTATCAAAGAAGCTTAGATAAGAAAGGGAATAATCAACAGCAATTGTAAAGCAGTCATTATGTCAGGGTACCTATGTCAGGGTACCATCAATGCTCATAAGAATCTGATGACTTAGCTACCATTATTACCCACATTTTACATATGGAGAAACTAATGCATGGTAATGCTAAAGGACTTCCTATGACAACTAGTAAAGGGTTGGAGTCAGGATTTGAACATATGCAATCCGGCTTAAAAGCCTATTCTCAAACCTCTTTTGTTACCTTGGAACAGTTTTAGCGACATTGATAACAATTATTTTAAGCAAGTCATATAAGTTTGTTATAGCTTTAGATAACACTAACCCCTTATTAAAAGCCAAGGTTATAAATGTAGTTTTGCTAAGAATGTATCTGTCACAAACTGATAATTCAGCCCCATAAAAGCAATACAATACCCTATCATTCCTTTTGCTGTCAAACTTCTCTACAGATAATGTCTACATCTTTCACCTTACCTATTAGCAAATATTTATGTTTTTATTCCATGAAATTTACTTCCCCCCCCAAATCTATAAGCCAAATCAAGTGACCTTTTATGAATCTCAAGTGCTTGTGGATTTCTAATAGATTTAATATTCTTGCCCATCACTCTTTATTCAATAAAATTGAAGAATTCTATAGTTCAAAATTATATGAATTTATATATGAGTTTCTATCTCATGAGTTTTTAAATATAATAGGACATAGGTCACATAGGATTATAATACAAACAAGATTATATTTTCATTTTAAAAGGGTACCAAAAACATTTTATGTGAGAATAAGGAAATAAAGTTTATTGGTTTGGGGAAAAGAATCAGCAATGGCTTCAGGAACAGTGTGGCATGTGTAACAGACATTAAGTATGGCTAAGAAGTAATATTTGCACCAGTTTTCTTTGTCAAAAAATTAAACTCACTCAACAATGTATGTTACTTTCATTTTTAAATTATAGGTATGTAAGAGGTACTTTCACTTTTTAAATTATAGGTATGCACACTTTTATAGGGTACATGTGATGTGTTACTATAGGATTTCAATGTGGATTAATCAAATCAGAGTATTGGGGTTCAATTAATTCAATGTGAATTAATCAAATCAGAGTATTGGGGTTTCTTTCACCTCAGGCATTTATCATTTCTTTGTGTTAATAACTTTCCAGTTCTTCTCTTTTAGTTATTTTAAAATATATCCTACCTTATTGCTGATTGTAGTCACTTTATTGTACTGTCAAAAATTATTTACTTTAACTCTCTGACTATATTTTTGTACCCATCAACCACATCCTCACTTTATGCCACCCTCCCCACTACCATTCCAAGCCTCTGGCAGCATCATTCTACTTTCTGTCTCCATGAGCTCAAATATATATATGTCTGCCAAGTATGAGTGATAACATGAGAGATTAGTCTTTCTGTGCTTGGTGTATTTCACTTATCATCATGTTCTCCAGTTCCATACATGTTGTTGCAAATGGCAGGATTGCACTCTTTTTGTGGCTAGATAATATTGAATTGTATATATGTACCACAATTTACTTATCCATTCATCCTTTGATGGACACTTCAGTTGATTTCAAATCTTAGCTATTGTGAATAGTGCTACAATGAACATGACGGTGCAGATATCTTTTGGATATACCGACTACCCAAACAGAGAGGTTGCTGGCTCATATGCTAGTTCTATTTTTACTTTCTTAAGGAAAGTCCATACTATTCTCCATAGTGATTATACTAATTTACAGGCTTACCAACAGTGTGTAAGAGTTTTCCTTTCTTCACATATTTTTTTTTTTTTTCTGAGTCTCACTATGTTACCCTTAGTAGAGTGCTGTAGTGTCACAGCTCACAGCAACCTCAAACTCTTGGGCTTAAGCTATTTTCTTGCCTCAGCCTCCCAAATAGCTGGGACTACAGGCACCCGCCACAACACCTGGCTATTTTTTTGTTGTAGTTGTCATTGTTGTTCAGCTGGCCTGGGCCAGGTATGAACCAGCCAGCCCTGGTGTATGTGGCTGGTGCTCTAACCACTGAGCTCTTGCCAGAATTCTTTATTGCCTTTTTTTTTTTTTTTTTTTTTTTTTTGCAGTTTTTGGCCTGGGCTGGGTTTGAACCCACCACCTCCAGCATATGGGACTGGCGCCCTACCCCTTTGAGCCACAGGCGCTGCCCTACCTTTGTTTTAATAAAAGCCATTTTAACTGGGGTGAGGTGATATCTCATTCTAGTTTTCATTTGCATTCTGTGACGACTAATGATATTGAACATTGTTTTCATGTACCTATTGGCCATTTGTATGTTTTCTTTTGAGAAATGTCTATTGAAATCTTTTGCTCACTCTTTAATCTGATTATTTGATTTTTTCTTGTCGAGTCCCTGGAGTTCCTTATATATTTTAGTTATGAACCCCTTGGCGAGGGGTAGTTTGCACATATTATCTAACATTATGTGGGTTTTCTCTTCACTTGGTTGATTGATCCCTTTGCTGTGTAGAAACTTTTAAGTTTGATGTGATACCATTTATTCCATTTTGTTTTGGTTTCCTGGGCTTTGGGGATATTACTGAAGAAGTCCTTGCCCAGATCAATGACCTGAAGTATAACTCCATATTCTCCTTTAGTACTTTTGTAGTTTCAGGTATTAGACTTAATTCTTTAATCCATTTGATTTGATTTTTGTATATGACAAAATGTAAGGGTCTAGTTTCATTCTTTTGCATATGGATATACAGTTTCCCCAGCACCATTTATTGAAGAGACTGTCCCTTCCCCACTGTGTGTGGTTAGCACCTTTGTCGAGGGTAAGCTCACTATACATGTGTGGATTCATTTAGGGGGTCTCTATGCTGTTCCATTGGTCTATGTGCCAATTTTTATGCCAGTACAATGCTGTTTTGGTTACAATAGCTGTGTAGCATACTTTGAAGTTAAGTAATATGATTCCTCCAATTTTGTTCTTTTGCTCAGCATGGCTTTGGATATTCTGGCTATTTTGTGATTCCATATAAATTTTTAGATTATTTATTCTATTTCAATGAAGAATGTCACTGGTACTTTGAAGGGAATTGCGTCGAAACTATAGGTTGCTCTGGGTAGTATGCACATTTTAACAATGCTGACTCTTTCAATCCACAGGCATGGAATGTGTTTCCATTTTTCACACCCTCTTCCATTTCTTTCATCCTTGTTTCATAGTTTTATTTATAGAGATCTTTCACTTCTTTGTTTAAGTGTATCCCTACACATTTTATTTTATTTGTATGTAGTTGAGATTACCTTCTTGATTTAATTTTCAGATTGCTCGCTGTTGGCATATTGAAATACTACTTTTTTTGTTTGCTTGTTTTTAAGACAGAGTCTCACTATGTCACCCTCGGTAGAGTGTTGTGGCATCACAGCTCACGGCAACCTCAAACTCTTGGGCTTAAGCGATTCTCTTGCCTCAGCCTCCCGAGTAGTTGGGACTACAGGCGCCCGCCACAATGCCTGGCTATTTTTTTGTTGTAGTTGCTATTGTTGTTTGGCAGGCCTGGGCTGGGTTCGAACCTGCCAGCCCTGGTGTCTGTGGCTGGTGCCCTAGCCGCTGAGCTATAGGTGCTGAGCCGAAATACTACTGTTTTAGGTATTAATTTTGTATCCTGCAAAGTTACTGAATTTGTTTATCAGTTCTAATAGTTTTTCTTTTCTTTTTCTGGAGTATTTATGTTTTCCTAGATATAAGATCATGTCATCTACAAACATAGGTAATTTGACGTCTTCCTTTCCAATTTGTATGCACCTTAGGTCTTTCTCTTGTCTGATTGCTCTAGATAGAGCTTTCTGTACTATGTTGAATAATAGCAGTAGAAGTGGACATCTTTCTAAGATCTTCTTCCAGATCTTAGAAGGAAGGTTTTTGATTTTTTCCTATTCAGTATGACAGTCTCTATGGGTTGTCCTGTATCATTTTTATTGTGTTGAAGTAAATTCCTTCTATACCTATTTGTTTTTAGATTTTTTAATCTTGAAATGATGTTGAACTTTATTGAATGGTTTTTCAGCATTAGTTGGATTTTTTTCCCTTGTTCTGTTGAGATGATGGATCCCTTCAGCAGACTTGTGTATGTTGAACCATCCTTGTGTCCCTGGGATGAAACCCACTTTATCATGGTGAATGATTCTTTTTAATGTATTTTTTAAATTTGATTTGCTAGTATTTTGTTTCACACATTTGCATATATGTTCATCAGAAATATTGGCCTATACTTTTCGTTTTTATTATGTCTCTGGTTTTGGTTTCAGGGTGATAAGAGCATGGAAGAATGAGTATGAGGGTACCCCCTTCTCCACTTTTTGAAATCATTTAAGTAAGACTGGTATTAGTTCTTCTGTTAATGCTTGGTAGAATTTAGCAGTGAAATCATTGGATTCTAAGGTTTATTCAGGTTTGGGGTTTCTTCATGGTTAAATCTGGGTAGGTTGTTTGTCTGTAGGAATTGATGCATTTATTCTACAATTTCTAATTTATTTTCAGTTTTTCTCTTGAAATCTATTTTTTTGTGATACAAGTATAGATACCCATGCTCTTTTTCAGTTTCCATTTGCATGGATATCTTTTTCTATCCCTTTATCTTCATTCTATGTATGTCTTTATAGAAGAAATATGTTTCTTGCAGACAACTTAAAATTGGCTCTTACATTGTAATCTATTTAGCCATTCTGTTTCTTTTGATTGAAGAATTTAGTCTATTCACATTCAATATTATTATTGATAGGTAAGGAATTGGTACTGCCATGTTGTTAGTAAATTTCTAGTGGTTTTGTGGTCTCCTCCCTCCCTTCCTTCCTTCCTCCCTTCCTTGGTTAAAGAAAAGAGACTCCTGGTGGTACCACCTTGATGGACTTGGGTAAAATAGAGAGAATTCCATGATTATTAGAGTTTCTTACTCTCATCCTTCACTCTCTGTGCTGGGCTTCTGGAGTTGAGGGAGGAATGATGTGACCACTTCCTTATGGCCATCACACCTAGAACTGTGTGCCAGGTCACACATGAAGCAAGTCCATTTTTATCCAAAGCTCATAGTGAATGTTGCCTGGGTACCTGTGAAGTTTATTCAAAGCCCAAGGGCTCTTTAGTCATCAAGCACTGAATCTTGTCAGGACTGGGTCCTTCCCTTCATCATGTTTCTTTCTGGCCCAGAGAGGGACTAGCAATGACATCCAGGAGCAAAGCCCTGGAAACTGGGACTTCAGGGTTCTGCTTGGTACTTAATTTTACTGTGGCTGAGCTGGTACCCGAGTTGCAAAACAAAGTCCTGAGAATTGTTACCTTTATTTTCCCAAGTGGAAGAAGATATCAGGAGCTGCAGTGCCACAAGTTAGGGGAGGGATGACACAGGCACTGGCTTGGGCACCACTAACTTGTTGCACTGAGTCATGTGTACACCAAGTCCATTGCTTTTGAACTACCACAACCACAGCAATTACCTGAGGACTGTAACTTTTGTGGTTCAACTACCTTAGAAATTTTATCCAGGTCTCAGACTGCTTTTCAACAGCCATTGTTCAGGTTAACTGGAATTTTGGTTCAAAGTGAAAGATTTCTCTCTGATCTGGCTGCACTAAATGTCCTTTTCATGAGTCCTGGAAGAATTGTGCCCCATACTTTGTTTGCTATGCCAGGGTGGCCCTGAGTTTCAGTTCAGTGTCCCACAGTCACTTTACCCTTCTTCACCTAGACACATAGATTATTTCTCACTCCACATGCTGGTGAGGCTTCGGAAGGGGATTGGGCAATGGTGGTGTAAAAAATGCAAGATTGTCTTTTTTGCCTTCTTCGGTGCCTCTTCCCTTGATATTATATTGCTCACTTGATTTTTGCTTCTGAAGGCATTTTCTTCTGTAACTAGTTGTTGAATTGGATGCTCATGCAGAGAGACAATCACCAGAGGCTTCAATTTGGCCATTTTATTCTGCCCCATCTGCAATGCAGTTTAAAAGTATTTTTTATTCCATAGGACTTTGTCTCTGTTCTTGTTTCAGTACCATGCTGTTTTGGTTACTATAGCCCTGTAGTATAGTTTGAAGCCCATGATTTGTCCTTTTTGTTTAAGGTTGCTTGGCTATTTGGCCTCTTTTCTGATCTTATACATAGAATAGAATTATATTTTCTAGATCTGCAAAAAATCACATTGGTAATTTAATGAGGATTACATTGAATCTGTACATTACTTTTGGTAGTACAGACATTTTAACAATGTTAATTCTGCCAATCCATGAGCATATATATTTTTACATTTGTTTACATCTTCTGTGATTTCCTTCCTCAGTGATTCATACTTCTCCCTGTAGAGCTCTTTTCCCTTCTTGGTAAATATTCTTAGGTAAACATTTTCTTTTTCTGCTATTGTGAGTGGTACTGAGTCTTGGATTTGATTCTCAGCTTGATTATTGTTGAGATATGGGAATGCTATTGATTTGTGTACATTGATTTTTGTATCCCAAGACTCTGCTGAATTTATTTACCAATTCCAGGTGTCTCTTGGCAGAATCTTTGGGGTTTTCTAGATATAGGATCATATCATGAGCAAGGAGTGATAGTTTGACTTTTTTCCCCTTTTGAAAACTCTTTATTTCCACTGCTTGTCTGATTGCTCTGGCTAAGACTACCCAGAACCATGTTGAATAGAAGTGGTGACAGTAGGCAACCTTGACTAGTTAAAGCATTCTAAGCAGGAATGTTTTAAGTATATCTTTGCTTATTATGATGTTATTTGTATGTTTGTCCAATATGGCTTTTATAATTTTCAGATATGTTCCATAGATGCCAATATTATTAAGAGTTCTTATCATAAAAGGATGCTGAATTGTGTCAAATGCTTTCTCTGTGTCTACTGAGATAATCATATGGTCTTTGTTTTAGCTTCTGTTTAAATGTGGCAAGTCATATTTATAGGAATTCTTTTTCCTGAATTTTCTAGTGCAAAGCAATTGTTTCTTCTTCATGTGCCACTTATATTATGTGGCTAATGATTTAGTGATTTATTTAAAAGTCCATATCCCCTCAAATAGTTTGTGGTACACTCCTTGCAGGTGTGACTTGCCTGTGTTTGTACTGATCACAGAAAGTAGCACAGTCTTACACCTCCAAAAATAAGATAAATCATTTTTAATATTGTCAAATATAGAAAAGAAAGTGAATATAGACTAGTAAGAGAAATTGGTTGTCTTTGTGTGGGTCAGAAATAAGCAAAATATTTTAGCAATTATTTAGAAAAATTATATTAGAGAAAAAATAATTCTATTATATTCTAAACTGTTAAATTCTATCTAATTAGTATGGTTAAGATACACATATACATACATGTGCACATATGCATATTATATATGTACACACACATAATGTGTGCACTTATACGTATACTGTATGTTCATATATGTTCTAATTGATCATTTGAATTGTTCTACTTGCATAATAACAATATAAATACATAAATATACCACCAAGCATTATGTGTTTGTTCCAAAAAGTACAAACTTGCCTGTTTTGTCTTATACAAACCATTTTATGGTTGTATACATAGGAAATGGAATTTGGTGATTGAATTTTCAATATTTCATGTATGCTCTGGGGCTGTGGGGTAGGTGACACATGGGAGTATTTTTATTTTTTAAATTGATGTTACCAGGCCAGGCGCAGTGACTCACACCTGTAATCCCAGCATTCTGGGAGGCCAAGGTGGGAGGATCACCTAAGCTGTCAAGTTCAAGATCAGCCTGAGCTAGAACTCTAAGGAGACCTTGTCTATGAAAATAGCCAGGCGATGTGGTGGGCACCTGTAATCCCAGCTACTCGGGAGGCTGAGGCAAGAGAATTGCTTCAGCCCAAAAGTCTGAAGTTGCTGTGAGCTATGATGCCAGGACACTCTACCAGGGATGACAAAGTGAGACTCTGTCTCAAAAAATAAATAAATAAATAAATAAATTGTATGTTACCATTTCACCATAAGATAAATACATATTTCGGTGAGTGGCTATATAGTATATTACTGGGTGAGTTATAAAAAACCAAGCTATTTCTCACAGTGTGAAAGCTGGGGCATCCAAGATCAAGGCACTAGCAGATTTGGTGGCTGGTGAGTCTGCTTCCTTAATTAACATTCATCTTCTCACTGAATCCTTACATGGCAGAAGAGGTGAGGGAGCTTTCCAGGGTCTTTCTGATGAGGACACTAATTCCATTAATTAGATTTTTATTCTCATGACCTGATCACCTCCCAAAGGCCCCTCCCCTTAATACTATAACTTTGGAGATAGGAATTTCCACATGTGAATTTGGGGGCATACAAATGTTTATTAGATGTTAACCACTATGTTATCCTAGGTTAAAATTGTATGATTTTCAAAGCAGTTTCTCACTTCATATTTATATATTTATCTTTGAGGCAAATGAAGGATAAAAATATCTTTTGGAGTTATATCTTAGAGCACTCTCCAACTGCTAGGGGTGTCCCATTAGTTTTGACTCCTTGAGATGAATCAATTTGATCCTCTCAAAACTCAAATTGATATTTAGAAGTATCTTTCTACCCTTATTTCCTTTCATGAAGAATTGCTATTTAATTTTTAAAAATGTAAGGCAACTAATAACTTTCAGTCTGCTAAATCACTGTCAGAAAATAATCTATTTAAAAATTGTAAATGCCTCATGAAAAGCTATTTAATATGACTAGCAGAAGCACATTCTGAAGAAAATGGTGAACAACAATGCGGCTATTCATGTATTCATTCAACAAACAAACATCTGATGATCACCCACTGATTCTCAGGGAGTGTAATCAATACCTAAAATATAAAGATGAATAAAGGGCCATTCTTGCTCTCAAGAAAATGATAGTCTATTAAGATGAATGTATTTTTAAATAGATGATTATAGTACTGGGAGGTGTAAAAAAACAACAGTAAGATGTACAAAGTGCAATACTAACATAAAAGAGGGAAGAATCAAAGTTAACAGGGCAAGTCAGAAAAGGGGTCACATGGCACTGTTTTGAACACACAGAAGTATCCTCTAACCTTTCTTTAAGAGTTTTTTAGCAAATTTCAAAAAGTGTGTCACTTCTAATCTAACTTATCAGCTTGTATCTCTAAAGTAACCCACTTTTCTCCTTGCTTAGACTTTTACCAGTTTTTTCATATTGACTCTTTTTTATTTTAATCAACTTTTTTTTTTTTACAAGTTGTGAATATTCAGCACAAGTTCCCAAAGTCCTAATGGGCGATGTCTCTAGTACTTTCTCTCCTTCTTTTTTCTTCTTTCCTTCCTTCGCTCACTCTCTCACTCCTTTTCTTCCTGGATTCCATCCTTCCACCCTGAGTACCAATTTAGTACCTGAGAAGATCAGCAAAGACAGACAGTAGGGGTGGGACCCTCATCCACCGCTCAGCCATCCCTCCTGCCCTCTCTGCCAACCATTTTTTAAACATAACCACTATGTTGATGTCACACCCAGAAAACTATTTTCTTAATATAATAAAACACAATGTTTATGTTTCCTTGATTGTCCCATAGGATTCCTCTTTCCTTTCTTCCCCCTCCTTGTTATTCCTTTCTCTCTCTTTTTCTTACTGAGAAATAGGACCTTTTATGTAGATTTTGGTGACTACATCCACGTGGTATTTTTTGAGTATATATAAAAGTTTATTTTATATTTTAGAAGGAGAGAGGGAGTGAGAGAGGAAAGAAGGTGGGGAAAGAAAGAGAGAGAGAACAGAGCAAATAGATGGTACGGCATCCCAAAGAAAGGAAAGGAATAATACCCATTGAGATGGTATTGTTTAACATGTTTCTCTGTCTCCTGCACTTCTATAGTCAGGTTCAGTTTTGTGTTTTTTTTAATTGCAAGATGACTTTATACATAGTATTGGGTTTATTCATCCAAAAGTACATAATGTTTCCTTTTAGCAGCCATCAATGATCATTTTCTTGACTAATTATTTCATTATGGGCTGCCAAATAATAATATACTATCATCGCTTCATTTATTAGCTGGAATACTTCAATAAAGAGAACTCTGCATTATCTATTTCATTGTTTTGCAGTACAGTTTATAGAGCAAAAGCAGAATGAATGTTTCAGTTCTCCCCAAGGAGAATAATTTTCAGAATAATGAACTTATTGCCTCATCTCCTCCAAAGATTACTAGTGATGATTTTATTTCTTATTATTCTTATTTGTGTGTTTTAGCATCATTACAATGCATGCATTTAAATACGTTTACATGAAATGATGTGTTTCAATCATTTGTTTTTATTAGCCTTACTTTTTTATTTTTTTAATTTTTATCCTTATTGATTTTATATTTTTCCATCTTTATCCAATGGAAACCTCTTTACTTTGACTCCTGAGTCCTATTGGTATATTAATAAACTTTGATAAGTCATATAGAAATTTGATTGCAGATCACAATGGGCATTTCTGAGGTATAGATACAATTTTTTTCTCTAGACTATTTATACATTAAGAACATTTATTTAGTGATTAAAATGTACTAGGAGTTGACAAGAAAGCAGGGAAGCAACAGCCACTCCTTATTTCTAGATGTATATCTGGACTCACATAATCAAAACGGTAGTTACTGATAATTCATTACATGGTTAGCACAAAGTTGTTGTATACCAAGAAAAAAGTTAGGAAATTAGATCCTATCAGAAATCTAAACAAATTTACAATGTGAGCAGAGATTTTGCTTCTGCAAATTTAGATACCTAGGGCTGGCATCATCAACACTTTCATAGCTACTGAATGGTTCGATATCAAATAGACCAAAATATAGAAGCTCAACCTGCCCTCGTGTAATTTAGGTTATATTAATTTATTTATTTCAGGATAATGAAGGCAGAATCCTATCCCCTGTAGTCTATTATTATCATGGTTTATATTTATCTTTATTTGTATATCTTCCTATTTCTATTATGTTTATATTTCTTTGAGCTTTTTTGTGTGTGAACTGTCTTTCACTTATGACAGAGTTTTTTTATGAAACAAGCTAAAATACATACATACACATACATCTATGTATATGTGGAATGTGTGTTTGTGTGAGTGTTTATTTATGTATAAATTTGGTCCGATAGAGTGATATGCTTGCCCTTGGGCTGCTGGATTATGGTATATTAACATATATTCTAGGGCTCCTGATTCTTCTTTGCAAGCAGAAGACATTTTCAGAAGTGGCGTAAATTCATGAATGACATTCATCAGGTCACATCTTACATCATCACCATTTCTTTCTTGCCCCTATCTTAGAGTCATACCCTTCAGGGTATTGTGTAAAGGTTTTATTGGTTCTAATTCTTTTCGTCCTCTAGTGCTACTTTTCATGCTAACTCAACCATATAGAATGAATGCCCTGTCTTGTGCTGCAGTAATATTGCCTTCAAGCATATCAAACACAGAAAGTTAATTCTTATTTATTATTAAGCCACATCGGTAACATCTGCCCAACAGTGTTGTGAGACATGCTTTACTTTAATAAAACGATAAATTTACAAATACTTCTACCTTCCAGGATGTGTGGCGATGTATCTGAATGTGAATAGCAATCCACCCTGTTTCTCCTGAAGAGTATTTTCCTATAAAGAACCAAGCCCAGGTTTTCCCAGTATTAAGACATTTTACTTGATGCTTGGTATAGCATGCTGCTATTTAAACTGGAGTCATAAACAGGCCAGTGTAAAAGCAGTAAAAAACTTCTATGCTCGGGCGGGGCCTGTGGCTCAGTGAGTAGGGTGCCGGTCCCATATGCCGGAGGTGGCGGGTTCAAACCCAGCCCCGGCCAAAAACCACAGAAAAAAAAAAAAAAAAAAAAAAAGTCTATGCTCAATCAATGCTGATTAAAATAGTTATTAAAAGTTGCTCATACAAGCACAAATATAAAGGGCAAGGACTTATGGTTAAAGGGAATAAAGATCTATAACGTCAAATAATATTTTCAAATCCGATAAAACGCAAAGTACAGGAAAGCAATAAAATTCAAATGCATAACCTTCATGTGCCTGCCAATGTTGTTTTGAATAAATTAAACGGCCCTTTGTTATATGAAAGTAGTACTAGCTATAGTGGTACAAATACTTTTATTTTTAGCACGCTTTTTTGTCCGTGTATTTTCAGGTGACTCAAGTACTTCACTGCTTTTCTCTATGAAAACCTTTGCAAAATAACGCATGTATATGCTTTAAGCCATGGTTTGCCATCCTATAAGGCTATGCTTTTAGGTTATCACCCTCCCCTGGTAACAAAGGTATAATATTCTTTTATAGTGTGCTGTGTTCATGGTCCCACAATCAAAAGCACAAGTCATAAATTCAGAAAACGTAGGCTTCAGGCTAAAACATGGTGTTCTGATAAAATTATCCATAAGAAAGAAAAATTGTATTCTTATAACTGAAAAAAAAAATGATACAAGTACCATATGTGTGTAACCTGGATGGCTTCATTCTTGCTATCATTAGGAGAGGCCAAAGGCAGCCAGTAATGCTTTAACAACTGAGAAAATGTTAAACACCGATGTACATAGACCTGGAAATCACATAGTGATAAAGGTATAATTCAAATACATACTGAAAAAGCAGCTCATAATAACTGTTTCAGATTATCTCAGTGATGAACTCAGTATAGCATAATGTCTCCCTTTTATTAAAAAAGAAAAGTGATATTGCTTTCATTACAATATGCTCATTAAAATATAGAGAGAATTATAAAACAAAATCTTAATACAAATACTTATTTTGGCTAATGGTAATATGGATATTGATTAATTAATTAAAATGACATTCAATATTTAACAAAGATTTATCAGGTTTTTATAAGATGAGCATTGTTCTAAAGGCTTTGCTTTATCTAAAATTTTAAATTTATTTACAAATAGTGTATATTAAATTTATAACAACATGTGTAATGCAGACTTAAAAATAGTACTGGGAGTAATTGAATGCTGAAGTTGAATAGAATGGGTAAATCAACCATGGTATAAAAATCATTTATTAACCATGTATTATATTCTAGCCAATCTTTCATACTTGAATTGTTTATAAAGTCAAGTATTTCATTAATGGAGAAAACCAAAAACTACAACAAAATAAATGAATATCTGCCTATATAGACCAAACAAAATGATAATAAAATCCAGAAACCAAGCCAGACTAAAGCCAAACAAAACAAAACAAAATCCCTGATGAAATAGTTCATCTTTCAAAGAGATTTCTCAGAATGGCAGCAATATATATTTTATTCCTTCATGTAATGTAGTTTCCAAAATATCTATAACTGACACATAATTTCATAAGAAAATAAACATACCATTCAACAAATATATTGTCTAATCATGAAGCACCCCTGATGTTTAAATAAAGACTTTTTTTTTTTTTTTACAAACATTGCAATGAAATCATCATGTTTCGTTTCTTAGCATGCTCATTGATGTTGGTATGCAGAGTTTTATCATGATGACATTTTGAGAGCAAATAATAGGCACATAGATGTTGACCAGAGAGAAAAATTCTCTTGTATGCTATGGTCACCTTCTGGTCTCTGAGATCTTTAATGAACCCAGAATAAGAGTCTATAAATGCATTAGTCTAACCTAAGGTGAAACTGAAAAACTGCCTATTCAATGAAATAAGTGAAGATTTGCATGGAGGTACAGGACCAAAGGTTAGGTTAAAGATTTATAGAGAAGACTGCCAAAATGGAGAAAGGGTAATTGAGTCTTAATCTCATTATTTAAAATGCTATCTGTATATTCAAGACTCTGACTCTTGGTCTGTGCTAGCAGCATGTAGAATGAAAGCAAGATGAAAATTTTGGAAATTATGAATATGTTTCATAAATTTAGTATGCTATATTTCTCATCAGGAAATAGCATAAAGAATGTTCTGTTTTTCAATATCGTTACCATTCTAAAAATAGTCCATTCTGTTGCTATTTAAGAGTGCTCGCAAATTGAATGTCATATGTATTGGACAAAAGTATTTTTAGAAGGTAAAAACATAAGAAAAAAGAAAACTGCATTGCTGCTTGTTGGCAATAGGCATGAAGCCCATCCTTGTGGTTCTATAAAATAACCAAAGAAGCTTGTATTTTGCTCTTATACTTCCAACATTTTTTCCCAGCAATTACCTAATACGACTGTTATAGGAGGACAGAATTGGTTCTGCTATTCAAAAGAAAAATACTTACTAAAATAAACTATAAAAGAAATGGTTATATAGCTTCTCTACTGGAGAGGGAATTCCATTTCTAAAAATCATATGGCCTTACCAAACTGAAACGAAATCAACCAATGAACCAAACAACTATCAAAGATAAACAAAGCTGGACATCAGTTTAAGAGGTATGGGGAGGTTTTAATAAGTAATTAAACTACTGCAGTGGAGAAGAGTACAGTGTGAACTGAACTCAGCTTCAATTTATAAAGAGGTGACTGGCATTTTAAAGGGAGAATGAGGGTAGGCGAGGGATCATTAGAGTCAGGGAAGTAGGTGGGGTTGATCCATGGGAAAACCCTCTGAGTCTGCTAATTGGCTCTTAAAGAAATTTGGCAATTGCACTTCCACAGAGGCTGAGAAGCTATATCATTAGGTTTTGTCTGGAACAAACTATAAATTCTTTGGGGAGCCTTCAGTTTTCTCAAGCATGCACTTTAAGTGGGGCTACAGTGATCCTAGGCATTTGGATTTGAACTGTTAGAAACTATGTTAATGTTTTGTTTATGTCTTTATAGGCCAGGATTGAGGCCTAGTCCAGAATAGGGCTCAGAGGAACCTGGCTAGAATTTGGCCAAGGAAAGAGGCTTTTTTGGTATACCCATGAGGAGAGAAGACACGTTCTTCAAGTCTGTTTGCCATTTGATCTTTTATTTATTAAGGACTAGCTAAATCACCTGGTGAGGCTTGGTAGGAGCACACGTTTGCTAGATAATACACATGGTCAGGCATTTCATGAGGGGCATCTCTATGGAAACAAAAAGAAACAAAAAATAATGGTGAGCGAAGACTATAAATCCAGTTTGTGAGTTCAGAGGGCAGCCAGGTGAGAAGCTCGAAGCATCTTTAGATGAAGGAGTAGGGGCAGCAGTAGCAATCTAATAGATTTTCTGGTTTACATGAATAGTTGGAGTAGACATTAATTTCGCAGTCATGATTATTTCCTGAAGTGGAACATGGAAGATGCAGGAGTTCCCATGGATTTTGGAATGGCACCTGTATCAGCAGCTTCAGGCATGAAAGGTGCCCATACATGATTTACTGTAGTGATGAATCTTTTGAAGTTTAGATCAAGTTGTCTGGCTTCCGCATGCAGGGCTTTTTCAGCACCTGGGGGGAAAGGGAAGCTCCAAGACAACCTGTGTCCCAGGAAGGATCTGGGCAGTCAGATTTTAGTTCCCACCAAGTCAAGCGGGAGGTAAAACATTGGATGTGTCAATCTGGAGAGTTGTGCCAGATATTGAAGAAAACTGAAAGGATTGAATATTTGGTAAGGGCTGACAAAATGGGTAAGGTGGGAAGATTCAGTTTAATTTACAGATAAATAAAATTTCTAAGACGTGGAAGAACATTTGAATCTGATAACCCACAAGAATGTGTTGGACTTAAATAACATGCAACTGTGTTTGGATGAGATGATTACCTGGATCTAGGGACAGCAGAATATAGTTGTTAAAGATTAGGCTCTGAGTCCAGATTTCCTGAGTTTATATAAGGGGACTTCTACTTTACGTATGTTTACTGTCAGGCAAACCATTAGCCTTCTTTGTGCTTCAGTTTACTCATCTAAAAAGAAATTGTAAGCATATATCCCTCATAGGATTTCTTTGAAGATTAAGTACTTTAAACTGTGTTTGCAATATTACTGTAAGTTATTATCGTGCTAATATATTTTATGGCTTTATAATTAAGAATAATAAAAATTTATTAAACAAACATATTAGGAATAACTTATTAAGATCACTATATAGTTCATTAAATATGCTGCCTTTTGGTGTATGAAAAACAAACTCACCCCACTCCCAAAGAACTTTTATATGTCTGTTTTAAGGAAGTTTTGTACATTAAAGCTGAATTCATAATACCTAAACTAACGCTTAATATTCTAAATAGTGGGCTTATACAAATGTAGATTATAATTATAGTAATGTAAGTTATGGTTAAAAAGAGTTTATTTAGGTATCATAAAGAGTTAAGTGAATGAGGTAATAAAACTAACCAATACAATTACTTTCTAAAAAAAAAACACTTCAAAGTTGAATTCATATTTTGTTCATAAGTGAAAGAAAGAAAAGATAGGACATACCATTTGCCACCCTGATCTTTATAAATGTTATTTAAATGGTTGGAAATTTTTCTTAATGATGGTAATCTTAACTGAAATTACTTCAGGGGTCAAAATATACCCTTTTCAACAGGAAATATTATCCAATAACTGATAGATACAATAAGTGGAAGAATTTCCCTTTAAGGTTATTGACAGTCCTCAGGTAAATTAAATAGTGGGAGGGACTTGTCTTTGAATATAAGCATTAAATAAATTATAATTAAGTTGGCGATA
The DNA here is from genome assembly GCF_027406575.1 of Nycticebus coucang. Taxonomy (NCBI): domain Eukaryota; kingdom Metazoa; phylum Chordata; class Mammalia; order Primates; family Lorisidae; genus Nycticebus; species Nycticebus coucang. The sequence continues at coordinate 33,524,274 of NC_069804.1, read as the reverse complement.
GTCCCTCCACTGCCTAAAGACTTAGAAATTTCCAAGATAAGGTATGATGTTTCTTAGAACTTAAAGGAAGCAAAATTTACACTTCTGATAGTGATTGAAAGGCACTATGTTTATTGAAGAGAGAATTTTACTTTATTTTTATCCTTTAATTTTCTTAAATTCTTGTTATGTATTTTATTTTTTTTATTAAGTCATATATACGTAGATCATGAGTACATTTATGCCTTCGTGGGATTCAATATGTTGATTTTTTGTACAAATTGGAGTGCTTACCTCCTACTAACTAACATAGCTTTCACCTCGTTTACTTCATCACAGTGTTAAGACATTTGTGTTCTATACTTGATAGATTTGACTTGTACCCTTGCAATATGCTCCATAGGTGTGGTCCCACCATTAACCCTCCCTCTATAAACTACCCCCTCTCTTCCCATCCCTCTCCCTTTCCCTCCTTCATCCTGGGCATAGTTGTGATTCATCTTTCATATGAAAGTGTGAGTAATTATAAATTGGTTTCATAGTAGTACTGAATACATTGCATATTTTTTTCCATTCCTGAGATACTTTACTAAGAAGAATATTTTCTAGCTCCATCCATGTAAACATAAAAGAGGTAAAGTCTCCATCTTTTTTTAATGCCACATAATATTCCTTGGTATACATATACCATAATTTATTAATCCATTCATGGGTTGATGGACACTTGGGCTTCTTCCATGACTTGGCTATTACAAATTCAGCTGCAACCTCTTCTCCTTCCTATATAGGCATTCCTATAAGGTGAATGTTTGCTCTTTTGGAGTTGTCCCACAATTCTCTCAGGGAATGGTCTGTTTTTGCTCTCCACTTCTCTTCCTCTTTGAGCACTTGGGAACATTCAAAAGCTTTGTCTTCACTCTACCAAGGGCGACAAAGTGAGACTCTGTCTCTAAAAAAAAGAAAAGAAAGAATGAAAAGAAAAGAAAAAAAGCTTTGTCTTCAATGTCAGAGATCCTTTCTTCTGCTTGCTCCATTCTGTTACTGAGGGATTCTATTGTATTTCTCAGACCTCCAAGGGCTGCAATTTCTTGCCTCAATGTGTCAAAATCTTTGGTGATTTTGTCTTTGAATTCATTGAATTCTTGAGACAACTTTTGAATTACTCCTTGAAATTCTAATTCCATCTTTACCTCCATTCTGTTCATCTTATATGCCGTCCAAATTTTGAACTCAATTTCTGACATCTCAGCCATTTTGTTTATGAATGGGATCATCTCGTGTGTCTGGTCATTTCTTGGGGGAGTTGATCTACTCTGATTATTCATGTTGCCAGAGTTTATCCACTGATTCCACCCCAGGATTATTTTTCACCATTTAGCTAGATGGGCAGGTAAGGTGAAATTGGATTATGCGCTCCTGGAGTTGTGGTTATCCAGCCCTTTGCCTATGATCTGGGAATGATGACTGTAGCTTTTTCCTTTACAGCTTTGCAAAGGACCCATATAGTACTACAGCTCTGGGGACCTGCTTGGTGTGGTGGGGTTATGTGGCTCTGTCATGTATTTAGCTGATCTTTGTGCAATCCTAGTGGATCAGTGACTCTGGGTTGAAGTCTCAGCTGTGGATAAGTACAAGCAACTAAGACATCCTGCCCCCCATGGGCAACAACTGGAAGAGGAAAATCAACCCTTCCCATTGCCACACAACCAGGGTACCTCCTGAGAGGGTCCTTGGTTGATTGGCCCAGGTTAGAACTTAGAAACCAATTGACCCAGTCAGTACCAACTCTCAAGTGGGAGAGTTCGAATGGTCTCCAGCAACTAGATAGCAGTGGTCAACTGGCTGCTCAAATGTGTCTTGCTCTGGTGCTCTGTGGAGTCAGAAAGGCCTGCCCAGTAGCAGACCTGGACGGGGGGCTGGTATCTCTTTCCCCACCTTGCACTTCTTTCACACCCAGTCACTGATAACCCCATGGGGCTATGGTCCTGCTCCATCCAATAGGTAGTAGTGCCAGGGCTTTGTGCCTGCCAGAGTCAAAGGAAAGTCAATGCCTCCTCAGCCCAGCCACCACCCTCTGCCACCAGCTGGCTGGGAGAGCTGAGCCCTACCTACCTCAGATAATCAATGGCAACTTGGGAGTGTTCCACTGAGCTCAGTCTGAACCTGAGGATAACAAATCAGCAAATAATTTTCTCCCTCAGCCACCATACCTCTTTGCTCCAGCCACTCTGCAGCACTGGTAGGTAAGGTCTGGCTTCCTCTGGCAGTCTTCAGAGTTGGGGAGGTGTCTCTTCAAGATCAGACCCCAGTGGGATCACTATAATGTTGCTGAATCTTGGTGGAAGGTGTCCCTGCACAGCTCCCAGGAGACTCACATGGCCAGGGAGGCAGCTGTAGCGGCGGCTCCGGGAGTGTGGATGCATGGCTCCAGCAGCAGGGCGGGGTGCGTGGCACATGGTTCTGGCAGGGCGGAGTGCCCAGCAGCTTTGGCAGGGTGGGGCACTTGGCAAGGAGCTCTGGCTGGGTGGAGTGCGGGGTGCTCAGTTCCAGCAGGGCAGGGGGGCGTGGCTAGCAAGCTTCCTCCCGAAGTTGGTATGCTTTTCGCAGATTCAAGCCCGACAGCCTCACCCACTTTGTCCGCACTACTGCTGGGCTCACGGTTACGGGGCAGCTTTTCTACCACCACCCTTGCAGTGCCTAGACCTAACAATGAACTGCAGACATTCCGGTCTCTGCAGAGGTTAGGCTTCTGGAACATCAGGCAATGGAGGATGGGTGGACTAGAAGTTCAAAATGTCAGGGAAAAGGTTAGTTCAACTTTCATGCTTGGTAAGAGAGTCCTCAGGGTCATAGCAGGGTCCCTCTGGAAAAGTAGTCCCCACTTCCTGCAACTCTGTTCCATGGGGGGTGAGACAGGAGGTCCTCAGTTCACCACTCGCCTGTAGAAAACTTAGAGCTAGAAAAAAAAAAAAAAAAAAACAGCAACAACTCTTTGGGAAAGGGGATGGACACTTTTCCTTTGGGATGAGTTTTGTGCTTGAAATTTGCTTTCTTGGAGTTCAGCTTGCCTCAGCAGAGGTGATAAGTAGTTATCACTCTTCTCTCTCAGCTTGGCTCCCAGTCCTCAGCTTTATTGGGTACTTTCTCGTCATTATCCTTCCCTCTGGACGGGAGCTTCTGTTGAAAGCTGGCTCCAGTCGGACATCTTGCCCCTCCTCTCATGTGTTTTATTTTCATTTATTTTTAAAATTCCTTGTTACTGAAGCATAACAAAAATAAGAAAAGCACATATGCCATAATTATATAGAGATAGCCACTACCCAGATCACAACTTGGATCAAGAAATAGGAATTAAGATTTTTGATTTTTTATGGCAATCTCTTTTCCTCTTATGCTAAAAATCTAGGTTCCTAATGGCATTAATATAATTACATTTTTGGTTTATCCAATTACATACATATAATGGTTCCAAATTAATAGTTCTTAAATTTTTTTTATAAAACAAAATTAACACTTAAAATTTTATAGTGATTTCTGGTTTTATTTCAATAATATATGTTTATAGACATTGACTAATGTTTCTGATGATCAAGCTTCTCTCGATTAACTGAAAACAGCCTTACTCTGCAGCTGTGTATTTCTTATCCCATCTGGAGCCTGTGCCAACAGACATTATGTCTGCCATTTTTTTTTTTTTTTTTTTTGTAGCAAATCAGAGTTTTCTTTCTGAATTGCTTATTCCTACCTTTGGTTGCTGATGTAGAGCATTTATTTTTTCTTCATTTTAGACTGTTTCCTGGCTCTGACAGGGTTTCTCACTGTCTCTTTGCTTTTATTTTTTCCTTCCTTGTTCCAAGCCCCTTGAATTACAATTTCTTCTAGAGTTGCAGATGAAAGAATTATGACTCAAATAATTCATCAGACTATTACAATAGGTGATAGTGTTCACTTTGGCTTAGTGGTTAATAGAGTAGTTTTTGAAATCAAACAAACCAAGGTTTATATATACCAGCTTGACCATAAACCAAGCAACAATCTTTTACACAACTATATCATAAGTTACCAACACACATTAAGTATTATATTTCTTCTACTATATGAAAGTACCATGAAGGTATAGACTATGTATATTTTGCTTTCTGCTATTTATCAAATGCCTGCTCCATACTAGGCACTGAAGTCTTTGATCAATAACTTGAGATAAAATTGAATAGAGAAATATAATTGTTTAAGTTACCATTTCCCCATCTCCTCCCCAAAGTATTAAATATAGACTAGGGCAGAAATGACACATTAGTTTAAAAAATTAAAAGGGCAGCAGTCTATGATGACTCTAACATTATAAAGCAGATGCAAAAAAAAAAAAAAAAAAAGGAAAACAAAGAAAATAACATAGTATGATAATTGATACAGGGCCAAGAACATTGTCTTTCTTGACACTAAAAGAATCTTCATCAGACTAAATCTGTGCTATTCACTGCTGAGAGTCATATTTAAAGGAGACACTGAAAAGCTGGAGCATGTCTAGAATGCAACTGATAATTTTAGAAATGTATTAGCAGTCTTCAAATATTCAAGGAGCTCTTCAGTGGAAAAGGCTTGAAGCATATTCTTAACAGAGTGAGAAGATTTGAGAGGTAGGTGTCCCTGAAAAACAAGCAAACAGATAAACAAAAAATCTTGATCACAGAGATGGTCAAATGCAGACAAAGAAGCTTAATCTAGAAGTATCTGAAAGTAGTGAGTACTCCTCCACTTGTTGTATGGCAGGAAATTTATGCCTATTTAGGGAATGTGGTGGAGAGGTTTGTTACACAAACTAGAAATTAAAGACTATTAAGAAATTTTACAATATTCTCACTGAAGCCTTAGCGGTCCTTAGGAGTGTTTCAAGTACCACCTCCTTGAAAGGAGGAGGCGAGAAGAGAGACTGGATGTCCACTGCCCCCAGCACCAACATTCCTTTAGCTAAATAGCTCACTCTTCATATATTTCCCTCTGGGCTTCTGGGTCAAGTTTCATTTTAAAGAAACAGCTTTCATTCAACTCTGAAATCTGGAGATGTGGTATGTTCTCATAGGTCCTGGGAGCAATTTTATTGCTATTTTTTCTATTGGTTGAATGGGCTGGGGCAGAAGGAATCTGTTGCACCTGTTTTCTCTTATGACTCTGTAAAGAACTTAAATTTCAGAAATTAGTTATTAATAAAAATCTTAATATATTAAATTATAATAAGCTCAATTCCTTTCTGACATGTTGACATAGGTGACTTAGCAAATATTAAAATGAAACAGTGATGATATGTGGTAGCCATTATGAATATGCTTTTGCATATAGCAGACAGTAAGAAGCAGTTGGAATAGTCTGAGCAATGCATTGATGAGACTTTCTGCAGCCAACTGGTGCTGCACCTGTTAACCTGGAAAGAGATTAATGTAGTAGAACAGCTACTGTCTTTCCATATTTTCTCCACCAAAAAAAAGATGTTTTATTGCATTCCTTGTAACTTCTTGGTGACAAATTCAGGTTATATCTTCTTCCTAGCTTTCACACATGCTTTTTCTCATAATAGTATATTATCTTTGACAATTAAATCTAATTTAATAATTTGGACTACTACATCAAGGCAGTATGAAATTGTTTTTCTTAAAATTTATCCCAGATCATTTGGTTTTGTGACATATAATATTTATGAATTGGTTCATTTGTATTTTTACTTGTTGTTTTCTCAAAATCTTAGTGAGTGGTGACTATCAATGTCTTTTTTAATTTTATGAACTATTTACAATACTTGATGTGAGCAATTCAAGATAAATTCTCATTATATACATCAATGATAATATGTATATAACTGATATTAAATATATAAGTTAATCTTTTTAAGTCACATTCTTTCATCATCATAGACATGGGCAAAAATATCTAAGCACTATGCTTAGGTATATATGACTTGCTTGGTAATTATTGAATGAATAAATAAAAAATATAGAACTTTATAGTTTTATCCCTTAAACATCTTATAAAAGGGTAGTTCAAAAAAGTTTGTAGAAAATGTAATTGAAAAATAAAAATTATAAACTTTATTACTCAATGTAAACTCTACCAAGGTCAAGATACTTTTGTAGGTAATTCTATCAGCCATTTAGTCCATCCCTAAAGAACTAAGGATCCTGGGAATTTAACTATGTCAATGCAGTCTTTGTTACATTATTAACTGATGAAAACTGGATGCTTTTTAGAGATTTTCCTAACACTAGGAAATGAAAATAAGTAAGAAGGAGGCAAATAAGTATTGTGAGTTGGATTCCTAATAATTTCCCATTAAAACTCTCTCAATATTGCCCTTTTTTGATCCAGAGGAATGAGCAAGAACATTGCTGGGGTTGAGAAGAACTTTCTGGGGAAACTTTCCTGGTCATTTGTTTGCTAAAGATTTGGCTTACCTTTTCAAAAAATACAAATAATAGACAGATATTATTCACTGACTTTCCAGAAAGTCAACAAGCAAAATGCCCTGAGCATTTTAAAATAACTGTTGTCATGACCTCTTTTCCTCTTAAGTAAACCACTTTTGCCTTGACTTGGACCATTTCTACCTTTTGGGAGCCATTTCTCTTATTGTGCTCTGTCTTCAGGCTCATACTGGTAAAGTTGTATTTTATCTCTTGTTAAAATTCTTCAAAGAATGCTCCAGAATCTTTATTCCACTTGTCTAAAATTTTCATCGAAAGTTATGCTCTTGTCTGCAGCTGATTTGGGCACAGTGGTTTTGTCACCCATCAAATGGAAAGTTTCCTTAACTTTAATTGCTTGGTCACAATTGTGTGAGATGAACTGATTGAGATGTCTCTGGTGTTGCCTGTTACTTGTGCCATGTATCCGTAGGGCACACACAAGATGAATTTTTTCCCCTCACAAATTGATGTGGATGGTCTGCTGCTGGCTGGCTTTATCTTCATCATCGTCTTGTCCATTCTTAACATGAAATATCCATTGTAAACTGATTATTTCTTTGGTGCATTGTCTGCATAAACTTTTCACAAAACACCAATGAATTCATCATTCTTCCAACCAAACATTTTCATGACAATTCATGTTGGTTCTTGTTTCAATTTTAGCAGAATTCATGTTGCTCTGACAAGGGCTCTTTTCAAACTGATATCTTATCCTTTGTGTTTCAAACTGGATTTTATTTAGACATGTTATAATGAGTTAGAATGAATTTACTTTGGTGCAAAGAAAATTTGAAATGCATGCATAGTTATTTCATAATACTCATTTTTCATAAACTTTTTGAAGACCCCTCATGTATCTTCCTTAATGCTCATTTGTCGTTAGCTCATTTTGCCTTTTATATTAGAAAACATTTCATCTTTATATCTAAAAATGACCCTTTTATCTCATATCTTAAGCTAAATTTCAATTTGAGTTCAGAAATAGTACTAAGGTAATAATATGAAATTTCAGAGTTCTTAGAAAGCTTATCAATCTGATGTTTACTATAAGGTAAAGAAAGAGAAAGCTTCAAGACTTTACTTAATGTGACAGCTAGAATCCATAACCTCAAAAGTGAAGTAGGCCAATGCACTTATGAAACCGTATTCAAAACACAAAGTTCTAAATTTTGGGAAATGGGTCGTAAATGTATTCCTTATATCTGGAGCATTAAGCAGTTGTAAAAGGTATTATATATTATGTCATATATCCCAGCCTCTCCTGAGACCAAGACTTTTAGCATCAGCCTGTGATAAAATTGACCTGAACTTTATCTCTGATGCTGGAAACGTGGAGACCTGTGATTGCTCTAAAGTCTGAACAGTCTTTCCCATAAGCTAAAGAAACTGAACAAATGATGAAATTCACAAGTGGCTTGAGAGGTATCCCTACTTTATTGAGGGCAAAGATTGTTATTGAGATCTAGATTGAGAAAACACCCCAGCAACAATAAAGTGGCTTGGGAAAATGTTTTATCCAGTACATCTTGAAGTTTCTACCTTAGGCTATTCTACATGAATATTTGAAAAGAGGAGATGTCAAATAGAAAAGCACAAGAGGCACTGAAGGTTTAGTATTTTTATTTGTGTTAAGGTTTCTCATAAATAATTCTATTTGGGGATATAGGCTCCAGTATATATGTAATAAATGTGACTCTTTTTAATATTGGAGTTACCCTTAGGATAGTAAGTGTATTTATTTCAAAGAAACATAAAAATAAAATGAATAAAATATTTCAGGTATGTCAAATCAATGCAAATTAGTCATCAAGTCTTTTTAGTTTTTCTTGGATTATGTGAATAATGCCCTGGGATAGAGTGAAACTCACTAAAGTATATTTCTGAGGACTAAGGGTGGGAAAGGTTTCCGAAAGGAGAAACCCACGGGAAGAAATTTTCTACTGACTGTCAAGTAATTCGTCTCAACAGAAGAAAACCTGATTTTCAATCAGTTTAAGGTAATAGAAGATGTCAGAATTTCAGAATTTTTTTTTCGTGTGTGTGTGTGTGTGTGTGTTCAATCACCCATTTAACCTCTTGGAGAACACCCTAGGAATAACAACTGAATCCTAAGGTACAGTGATATTGAAGCATACTTGTTTTCCTCAAATATTGATATTTTCCCTTTAAAATTATATGTCTAGAAAAGTTTGTCCTTAGATGCAGTCTGTGGGGTCAGGAAAAATAAATACCTGTGAGATAGGAAGTTAGATTGCCTCCCTTTGATTTTAGGAACTTCTGGGCTAGGTAATGTGTCCTGAAGGGAGACTGCTGGTTTGACCATTGTCTGTATCTCTTAAGGGAGAATGTGGGGTGTAATCAGAAGCTGAAGATGGTGAAATGCTCAGACCAGTTTTATTCCATGGCTTGTCAGCTGAATATTGCTGACAATATAGAAAGTCTTCATTGCAAAAGGAATGAGTCTCTTTGGCCTGATAATTTTCTCAGTTTACGGTGTATGTAATGTTTTTTGGAAGAGGGAAAATACTTGTGAGTGGAAGCTTGATAACCTAGAAGATAACTTTAGGAAGTTCAACCAACCAGGTACCATAGGCAAATTAGATAGAATTCAATGGACAAAAGTAAACTCAATTGTCTGCTTACCCCCCCATTCTATTCCCAGGACCTAGCTTATAGTACATGGTTCATAAAAGACTCTATAAATGATTGTCGAATGAATGGATAAACAAAAGAATGCACAATTTTATTTATCTTCTAGAATGCCCGATCTTGATCTTAGAAAACTATAATAGATAAGCCTAATGAATAGAAAGTTCTGTGAGTGATTCATAAAACTAAGGTCATTTACATACTCAGTTTCTATTTTCTCACCTGTAAAGAAGGCTTATAATATTTGCTTTCTCTGCTATCATGTTTCTGAATTGAACTTTCAAAGAAAGACAACACTGCATAATATTTGGCTGTGCTTAGTAGTCATCACTGTTTTTCCCTCTTGCCTGGTACAGAGTGATCTTTCTAAACATTCGAGGTAGTGCAGTGGATGAGCACAGGGATTCTTGTTTGAATACCAGCTTCACTACCTATTAGCTCCATCGTGTCTGGTAAATTACATCATCACTCATCTGTAAAAATGATAATATGACAACTATTTCTGTGCGAATTAGTTAATGCATGCAAAGTGCTTAGAATGGTATCTGGTTTGCTAAAAGGGCTCAATAAATTCTAGCTGTTGTTGTTGGTATTATTATTACTATTATGGTATTACTATTTTACTAGTACATATTTATCCTTGTACCCTTCTTAAAACCACAGGTTACAACTAACATAAGGAAATCTAACTCTCAAGTATGGAATAGTTGTTTCTTATAGTTCTATAAGTTCTATATTATGTTCTATAGTTCTATAGTTCTATAAAGCTATAGTTCTAGCTTTATTCATCACAGCCACTAACTATACATCTTATACTCTAGAAATACTAGTTCATTTGTAATTCCTCCTATGGGCCATTATATTTTATGTCTCTCCTCCTTCCCACTGGAAGTTTATTCCGCCTAGGATGTAATCCCCAGTCTGTCTATCCCCTAAGACTAACAAATGGTACGGTCACAGTCTTTTCCCTTTGCCATGTAAGAAAAAGCAAAACCACTTGCTTTCAAAGCATCAGGAGTGATTTCTCCATGATGAGTCATGGCAGGTCAGATTAGAGAGCCATACCATAGTCACCCAGTGTCCACATTCATCATTTATCCAAAGTGGTATTTGGGCCACCAAATGACAGTGGCCTCCTTGTTGCCTATAGCACTGACCTTTTCTTTCAGCAATATATTTAAAAAGGGTTGGTTTTTGATTGCAATCAAATTTGCTATTATGCTGGTCCCCCCCCCTTTTTTTTAGACCTGTTTAGGTGACTAATACAAATCCATGCAAGGATATTAAGAATGCATTATAATCATCAGGATTTTTACAGAATTCTTCACTTTTATCATTGTATTTTCCATTCCAAGGATTTTCTTCACATCAAAGTATAAAATGGAGTAGGCAACATTTTAAATGTCAAGGAGAAATGAAAGCCAGTGGTAGGGGATGGAACTGTCAGGACATTTGAAGCAAAGAGGAGCACCTATACTCACTTTTTTGTGAAATGTTAGGAAAGAACAAAGTGATCTTGGGTATTTTACTGTTTTCCTGGAACTTTCCTCCTCACTTTGATCTACGCTTCCCAGTTTTTTTACTTGGGAATCACAAATGTCTCTCTGTCCGTCTGTCTTTCACATCTATCTCATTTATATTTCTATTGTGTACATATGTTAAAGGATTCAATTGAAACAATGATGGTATATTATAACTTCAAAACTTTTGTTTTACTTCATATACACTTTACCTCTAGGTTTCAGAGCACGAAAATAGATAGGTTTATCTTTAGTTCCATTTGTTTTTATTTACCTTATGAATTCAAGACACTATAGAAATATTTAAAATATTTAAACACCAAATTTATTTCAAAGCATCAGAAATATTTAAAATATTTAAACACCAAATTTATTTGGTGTTTAAATAAACCATACCATCTGTTAGTCTTAGGGGATAGATAGACTGGAGGATTCTTTTCTAACATTTCTCATTCAAATAGTTTATTTGATGAATAAACAGAAAATTGTGGGATTAAAGAAAAAAGATATGCTTTTGAGGTAAAACTTTTGTTCAGTTATTACAAATTAAGGACATTTTAAGAACCTCCCTTAGTTTTAATTTTTTCACCTCTACAATCAAGATGATTATATTTAGGTACCAAGTTTATTTTGATACATTATATAATATTTAAGGGATTTTGAAAATGTAAAATGCTATGTAGATATTATCATTCTACTTAAAATTATTAGCAATGTAAAAGGTATGTTCCCAAAGTTTGATTCCCATATCAGCCACAAATAATAGTTTAGCCTTGGTCAGTTTATTGAAATATCTCAACCTCACTTTATTCTCCAAAACAAAACATTTTTTTTTCCCAGCCTACCTCAGAATCTAGGCCTATGGAATTGGCAAACTCCCTCTGTAGCAAGTGAAAAGTTCACTGCAGATGCATTTACTAGAAGTAACACAGATATCACTGAGCAAGTAGAAGGAAGAGGAGAAGGAACATGCAGGAACACCTATAGTAGTCCAGATTTCCTGCTCATTTAATTGAATGATCCAAGATAAATTTCCCCCATAACACCCAGGTGAAAAAAAGTCAGTTCTCTTTATTTTCCCAAATCAAATTGAATACGCTGCTAAGACTCCACTTCCCAGGGAAGATACAAGTACAACCTGTTATGTTGTGGACTGTCCAATTCCTTCTTTGGAGTTTCTTTAGCCTATATGGCACCCTGAGAACAGGGTAAAGGATATAACCCTTAATCCAATATTGTTTAAGTAACCTGATTAATTCAAAGAGGAGGCAACTCCCTCCCTTCCTACTAAATGAGGGTAGGGGGATATATTCCCACTGCATATTCCCAAAGGCCACAGGGGTTTAAATATCAGTACTTTTACTCTTTCTCTCAATTGAGTGGGGTTCTATAGTTAAAGTATCTACTATACTAGAAAAATCTCTGACAGAACTGGATGTAGAACAGCAACTAACTAGTCGTGTGGCTTTGTACAACCAGTTAGGACTCAGTTTTCTAACTGATAGATTTAGAGAGACAAATTGCATTGCACGCTGCCTTACATCTGTTACACCTGAAACAGGTTATGAATCTTAGTTTTTCCTAAAATAGCTTCCTGGAAAGCTCGATTTCTTCTCTTCTTCTTGTGTCTTTCTGCCTTCCTTTGCTACTCTTCTTAACTGAGAACTCTCATGAAAGGCCTGGACAAAAAGTTTCATTGTTAGAATTATAACATATCCATAGTTTACATTATATTAATTTTCTGTTTTCCCACGGCATTTCGAAATGTTGTGATAACATGAAAAATGTGTTACTTTTCTCAATGAAATGTCAATTAACAATTGCTTTCACTGCTTTTATTCTATGATGAACAGCTTTATGGCTGAATTATTACTGTTTTTTTTTTTTTAAATTAGATGCCTAAGTGGCACTGAATTAGGCCATCTTTGTCCTAATACTAAATTGGAGCACCCTTTGGCAATCCCTGTACACACTATTTTCATTTTTGAAAAATTTATGATTCCATGAACGAGAAAATGCGATTTGAATTATTGTCATTCAGAAAGAAGCTGGCTTCAAATGATGTCACAAAGCCAGTTTTAAAATAGAAACATCTATTTTTATGGAAGAAAAATAAGGAGAAAAAATGAATGAATATGAGTTCATTTTGTGATTTTATTTTTTTTAATTTCTGAGTTAGGCCGAGGGCCAGATTCATAATTGCTTATGTGTATGCTTTCTAAACCTTTCTTAAGGAAATCTGGATGAATTTTCTAAAGTATAATTAAACATTTGCAATTGAAAAATTATAAGTATTAGTAAGTATAGCTGTTTCCCTGCATGAGGGATATGCTGGACAGTATATTGAGAGCTGAAGCTCCAGGCAAAATTAAACTTGTGTTTTTCAGAGATAACTAGGATTAGGTTGTTCACTAATTTTTTAAACCAACTTCATTTGCGAAATACATAAACCTTAAGTTTTAATCTAAGAAACTTTCTTTTCCACATATTCTAACAAGTCCAGTGGCCCTTTTGCTGCTCCTTAAAACTAGTTGAGAATCTTTAAAACTTACAGATGCCTGAGTCCCACCTGGGGAGATTCTGATTTAATTGGTTTGGGAGGCAACCTGGTCACTGGGATGTGTAAAAGCTCCCCCGATGATTATAATGTGCAAGAAAGGTTACAAACCATTTAACTTGTAAACAACTACCAAGTCCTATACAAAAGCCAGTTAACTTAAAAAAAATCTCACATGAAAATAAAATAAGCCAAAAAAATTGTCAATGAATTGGGTACTTCATAAGCAAATGTTTGTGTAATGTGTTAATTAACATAATCAAAAACTTGATAGACAATTTTTTCTTAGAAAATGTCTAGGAAAATAAAATATAATAAAATCAGCAATCCATTTAAAACAAAGTCAATTAGTAGATCATATGGTATAATTCTTAAATAATATAAGAAACAGACATACTGCATTAGGTTTACACAGATACACAGATAGGTAGGAAAGCACTTAAAATAGATAACAGAATGTTGTTGTTTCTACTTCTGTAAATATTTATTATTGTATCTTTCTATCATAAACATAAACTGATTTAGTAATAAAAGAAAAAGTAATGTTATTTTCTTAACCCCCCCAAAAAAAAGTCTATTTGGAAATGACTATGCACCATGGAATACTATTCATCCATCAAAAGATGGAGACATTATGTCTTTTATATTTACATGAATGGAGTTAAAGAACATTCTCCTTAGTAGAGTATCTCAAGAATGGAAAAGCAGGCATCCGATGTACTCAATACTAATTTGAAACTAGCAGATGAACAAGTACAGACCCACATGAGAGAAAACCACAATTAAATTCAGGAAGGGAAAGGATGTTGAGGGTCTCCCACCTATTGGGTACAATGTAGGGGTATAAGACACACTTCCTGGGTGAAGGACTCAATTACAATTGGGACTATATCTTACAAACACAGGCAATGTAGCCTAATCTTACGTACCCCTATTTTAATTCAAAATAAATAAAATAAAAAGAAATCAATGACTATTAAAATCACACATTAAAACTTCTGGGATAAAAACAAAGTTGTAATCAAGGAATATTCATAGCTTTATATACCTTTGTATTTAAGATAAAAAGAAAAAGAAAAGAACTAAACATTTGACATTATATAAAATTTTAAAAGGAGAAGAAATACCTTCAAAATATTATTAAATAGATAAATGCTTTCAAACATCTAAGTATAAATTATTACCTGTTTAAAAATATTCAAATTACAAAAATAACTTTAAAACGTCTATCTTCATGTTTTAAATCCTACACAGCCTTGATTATGAAGCATCAAAAAATTAGCATAAACATCGAAAACTATTAACCCATTTCAGGAATACAAAAACTAAAATCCTATAAAATATCACAAATTAAACCAGTAAGTGAGTTATCGTGTTCAAATTGGATTTATTTCAGGAAAATTGCTATGTTAATATAAGAGGATTTATTTGCATTTTTAATTATAGGTAAAGTTCAGAAGAAAAATATACATTTTCCTTAATTTATGAAAGAATACTGATTAAAATGAAAAAAGTTCTCAATTTTAAGGTAAAAACAATAAAAAAACCTTTTAGCAATGTAACAACAGATGATAGTTTATAAGCATGACAAATATTGTCTATCTCAAAACAACAGCTAACTCCATCATCAAAGTTAAAATATTGGAAGAATCTATATTAAAAGCAGAAATATAATTATAGGTTGTACCAAAAGTTGCCATACTTTCATACATAGGAAAAATGGAAAATTATAGCTAAATGTACCTTTATTTACAAAATGTTCATTATAAAATTTTACAAAATATTTACAAAACATTTCTCTGTATTGACATATAAACATAAAAATTAAAAATACATAATATAATATGAGTTTGTTAATTATTCCTAGGTGTGGTAACCTTTGGGACACCTGTAGAATTCCACTGAAACTGTTCTTTTTTAATGCTACTCTGTATATTCTAGCCAGTGAAATAAACCACGTAAAATAAATGAAAAGTATAAATATTGAATAAGTAAATCCAATTATAGATATTAGAAGATAATATTATTGTCAACCTGGCACTAAGTAATTCAACAGTGACAACTCTTAGAACTTGTGGGAAAAATTCAGTCACAAAACTTATTTTAAAAGCTAGAAATAGAAAGATGGGGACTTTACCTCTTTCATGTTTACATAGATGGAGCTGGAACATATTCTTCTTAGTAAAGTATCTCAAGAATGGAAGAAAAAGTATCCAATGTACTCAGCCCTACTATGAAACTAATGTATGGCTTTCACATGAAAGCTATAACCCAGTTATAACCTAAGAATAGGGGAAAGGAGAGAGGGAGGGGAGGGAGGGGGGAGGTGAG
This sequence comes from Nycticebus coucang, assembly GCF_027406575.1. NCBI lineage: Eukaryota > Metazoa > Chordata > Mammalia > Primates > Lorisidae > Nycticebus > Nycticebus coucang. Next base: position 33,508,783 of record NC_069804.1, on the reverse strand, counting down.
CAGAGGGAGGGTGATTGGTGGGATTACACCTGCGGTGCATCTTACAAGGGTATATGTGAAACTTAGTAAATGTAGAATGTAAATGTCTTGACACAATAACTAAGAAAATGTCAGGAAGGCTATGTTAACCAGTGTGATGAAAATGTGTCAAACAGTCTATAAAACCAGTGTATGGTGCCCCATGATCGCATTAATGTACACAGCTATGATTTAATAAAAAAATAAAAATAAAAATAAATAAAAGCTAGAAATAATTACATATTAATTAAATGAAAGCTTACCCATGTTAGTAACTCTTTTGAAACCATTTTGAAAGTCAAAGCTCTCATTCTCCACAGAAGGTTAAATTGTTTAATTACTATGAATTTATTTAGCATAGAATTTGACAGTTTACAAAACTTTACTGAAAAATATAAAAGGATTATTTGAATTCATAGGCCGATACAAATGATACTTCTTGTTTAGAATAGTAATATTTTAGACATATAAGTTATCTAGAAAGTAACATAAAATGTAACAGAAACACATAAAAATTAAATTGGGGGATGGGAAGACATTGAAGGCAACAAATTTTTTTCCCAAAGTTTAGCTGGCAACAATACAGATGAGGCTTAATTAGAAAATGTTGAAAAGCTTAAACGAAAAGTCATTGGCTAATTTACAAAGGCTGTCTGGAAAGTAGCCATTTATAACTCTGTTTTTCATATTGCATAGCTGTATACTTTCTGGACATCCCTCGTATGTATTAAAATGTATACTAAAACTTCTAAAAGAATATATACACAAATATGTAAAACAAAAGAGAAAGATTCAAAATATACTCATGTGTGTATAATAAAAGTAGAATTTCAAATCAGTGGGTAAGGATGGATTGTAAAAAAGTTGTTATGGTAGTTACAGAAAAAAGTAAAAACCCTCTTTCACATGGTGAAGCAAATTATATTTCATCTTTTTTTTTTTGATAATGTAAGATTTTTTTATTTTTTAAAGTGGAAGGAAAAATCAAAGCAACTTGCAAAAAGTGAGTGAAGATCCTACTGGGTTTGTATTAGTTTTATAAACTGAAATTTTAATTATCTTGCCAATACTTAATTCCATAGTATTATTTTTAGCAACTCACCTTTATCTAGTCTTTTTTTTTTTTTTTATTGTTGGGGATTCATTGAGGGTACAATAAGCCAGGTTACACTGATTGCAATTGTTAGGTAAAGTCCCTCTTGCAATCATGTCTTGCCCCCATAAAGTGTAACACACACCAAGGCCCCACCCCCCCCTCCATCCCTCTTTCTGCTTCCCCCCTCATAACCTTAATTGTCATTTATTGTCCTCATATCAAAATTGAGTACATAGGATTCATGCTTCTCCATTCTTGTGATGCTTTACTAAGAATAATGTCTTCCACTTCCATCCAGGTTAATATGAAGGATGTAAAGTCTCCATTTTTTTAATGGCTGAATAGTATTCCATGGTATACATATACCACAGCTTGTTAATCCATTCCTGGGTTGGTGGGCATTTAGGCTGTTTCCACATTTTGGCTATTTTCTCTTAAGGACATTTGTACTAGACTGTTTATTGCATTTCATCTTAATATAACACTCAAATATAAATAAGCTTAAGAAGCCCAAAGGACAGGAAGGACGTTTAGTAAATATTTTTGCAATGAGATGATAGTAAAGAACTCTGTAGAAGTGATAATATATCAAAATTTAAAATGGAAACCCATATAGTTTTTTTTAAATGTGTATGTTAAAAACTAATAAATTGAAGTTAAATCCCACAAATCAAGTATAAAAGATGAAAGATAAATGTACTGCCTACTTTTAAACACGTATGAAGGAAAAATATAAAATACAAAAGCATATGAAAAAATGTTCAACTTCATTTGTAACTAAATAACTGAAATAAAATAAAAATACCTTTTAACCTTGTATAATTGTGACAGGAGACTCCCTTGGTATATTTCATGAGAAAAGTTTTTCAATAGCTATCAGAGACAATGTGTATACCCTTGACCAAGTAATTGAATCTCCAAGGAATTATTTAGAGAAATATTTAAGTCGATGTACAAAGATTAAGTTATACACATATTTATTGTTTGTTATTATAGTGAAAAATGAAAGCAACACAAATATCCATCAGGAGGGGTTGCTAAAAATAATATATTTCTACAGAAGAAAAATTTAAACAAAACTTTAGAAATGAATTGATAGTAAAGGTATTCTAAATACATAAAAAGTATAACATACTGTAATGCATGGTATGTGTACATACCATGCTATGGTATGATCCCATTTATATATGCATATGAAGAGGGAACTACGAATGTCATTGCCGAAGGATCAACAGTGAATCCTGTTAGTAAAAGTGGACTGGGGTGGACTGTTTCATCATTTTCATGGCTAAAAAGTGTTTTTGTCTCTGTCTCGTTCCAAACATGCAAATGAAATAGCTTTCTCTGGACATTATTTCTCATGTTGCTATTTATCTTTAGTTGAGAACATCATAACCTAGCTGCTGGCTGGGCTGTTTTTAATTTTCTATGTGCCTTCTTTTGGCCTAGGACACACAAGTTGTGTCCCATTGATCTGCTGGGTTCAGGTCGACACAAGTCAGGGTATTCTGCTCTTGAATAGCTTATCAAGGGAATACTTTTGATTGTTCATGGATGGATGGGTCAGAAGAGGCTGTGAGTTTACACTGATGTGTTTGGGATGGGCTATTGCTGCTTTGTGTCTGCCACTGTCCTTTGATAGCACTTGTATTTCAGTTATGCCTTTCCCCTCATCCAGTTTTACTCCACAGAGGAAAATGCTGAATCTTAGCTTTAGTTTCCTCCAGATGCAGATCTGGAGGCAACACCTAACATAAAAGCAGTTCACTTTGGGAAGTTATGACTTTTAGTAGGGGTGGTTCCATTGTACAGGGTCATATCTGAGGACTGAAACAAAATCCAACTCAAACTAGTTTGCTTGAGACCCAGAAGAGGTGAGTCCTCATACGAGGCCCCAACCCCTATGGGTAAAAGTTGACCCTTGCCCTTGCAGGAGTGTGGATACACCTGAATGCTTAACAGATGTAAAACACTTCATCAGTATTCAAGGGATGAATGGATAAATAGAAAAAAAATAGTCTGCAATATTTGGCCTATGAGAGGGTTTTTTTTTTTTTTCTATTCTTAGGAATTCATTGAGGGTAAACAGAACCAGGTTATATTGATTGCTTTTCTTAGATAAGGACCCTCTTATCTTTGTGTCCCTCCCCCAAAAGGTGTACAACACCCCCACCCCCTCCCTCTTTCCGTTTCTCAGCTCTCCCTATCCCCCAACCCCTTCTCTGTACTAGGACCTTAATTGTCCTCATATCAGAATTGAGTACATAGGATTCTTATTTCTCCATTCTTGTCACTTTACCATGAATAACGTGTTTTACTTCCATCCATGTTAATACAAAGGATGTAAAGTCTCCATTTTTTTTAATGGCTGAATAGTATTCCATGGTATACATATACCACAGCTTGTTAATCCATTCCTGGGTTGGGGGGCATTTAGGCTGTTTCCACATTTTGGCGATTGTAAATTGAGCTGCAATAAACAGTCTAGTGCAAGTGTCCCTGTGGTAAAAGGATTTTTTTCTTCTGGGTAGACGCCAGTAATGGGATTGCAGGATTAAGTGGGAGGTCTAGCTTGAGTTCTTTGAGAGTTCGCCATACTTCCTTCCAAAAAGGTTTTATTAGTTTGCAGTCCCACCAGCAGTGTGAAAGTGTTCCCTTCTCTCCACATCCACGCCAGCATCTGCAGTTTTGAGTCTGTGATGTGGGCCATTCTCACTGGGGTTAGATGATATCTCAGGATAGTTTTGATTTACATTTCTCTAATTATTAGGGACAATGAGTGTTTTTAATGAATACCATGACAAATACCTTAGTTAACAGGGGTCCTCAAACTTTTTAAACAGGGGGCCAGTTCACTGTCCCTCAGACCGTTGGAAGGCCGGACTATAGTTTAAAAAAAAATATGAACAAATTCCTATGCACACTGCACATATCTTATTTTGAAGTAAAAAAAAAAAAAACGGGAACAAATACAATCACACTGCCTCATGTGGCCTGCGGGCTTTGCAGTTTGAGGACCCCTGCCTTAGTAGCTTATCTCACGTTGATTCAATGAAAAACCTTAGACCTTACCTGATTTGTACAGCTTTTCCTAGGTGCTTCTCACTTCTTGGACCTTCCAATACTAATTTCAAAATTTTCAGAGTAAGATGCAAACATCATAGCTTTTTATTCCATTATTATACATATTTTATGGCTAAATAAATGTATCAAAGATGGATAGGCCTAGGAGGGAATGAGGAGGTATTCCTGACACCACCCTACAGGCTTTCTTTCTTACACCTGAGCTCTGAGGATAGAGGCTGAGCTGGAGTTCTGTCTCTCTCTCCTGGGCCATGGAACCTGAGAGCCCTTTCAGTCCTTGTTGATGAAGGGCAAGAGCAAGTGTATCTCCTCATAGACCAACATCACTCTCAGCTGAGTAGTGAGGAGGGCAGAAGGGAAAAGGAGAAAGATTATATTTAGCTTGTTCTTATATTATTGACCAGATCCACCTGCATTTTTTCTTGCCAAAATAATAGAAACATTAACTTTAAAGTTTTCATTTTACTTCTTCACATGTGTCCATTTTGATCAACAAAGTAATCTATGCTTACTGATGAGTAAAAAAGGACTAAGGGAAAGAAAAAGAAGAGATGGCTCTATGTTTTCTTTTACTTCTATGTCATCATTTTCAGTGTAAGTGATTGACTAATACAAGGAAGGGGCATAAGAAAGGATATGATAGGGTCAGTTTTTGGTCATTAGTGTTTCTTACAAGTCCATTGCCGCCTTTGTGCATTAAAAGAAAGTTTGGGGCTCATATGGAAATATGACTTTTTGCAGCTATTCACTCACCTACTTATTTGGGCATAGACATTATACACTTACTTTGTTATGTGCTTGGAATCACATTCCACTCTCATGCATTGTGGATCCTGGGGCATTGCAAATGTCCAATATAAATAGAATGCCTAGTACCTCCTCTGCTTACGTTGTTTCATTGCTCCACGTGACTTCACATATAAAATACAAGTGCTAAGATAAAAGTATTTAAAATTTTAGGATTGCAACAGCAGAGTATTAAACCAGGACTGAGTCAACTAGGAGTGACCAGTAACAGTACAGGTCACATGTTAATGACCTTATTGAACAGCATGAATAACCAAAACAATCTTAAGCAAAAACAATAAAAATAAATAAATAAATAAAATAAAATAAAGCAATAAAAATCTGCAGGCATCACATAATCAGACTTCAAACTATACTATAAGGTAATCATAAGAAAAATAGCATGGTATTGGCAGAAAAATATAAACATAGAACAGTGGAACCCAGAGTGGAATAGAGAACTCAGATCTAAAACCATCCACATGCAACCAACTGATCTTTGAGAAAGCAGACAACAATATACGCTGGGGCAAAGAAGTTCTATTCAATAAATGGTGCTGGGAAAATTGGATAGTCACATGCAGAGGAACAAAACAGGATCCATTATCTATCACCACTCACAAAAATTAACTCAAGATGGATAAAAAAACTTAAATGTAAGGCATTAAACCATAAGAATTCTAGAAGAAAATATAGGAAAAACTCTTCTAGATATTGGACTAGGCAAAGAATTTATGAAAGAGACCCAATGGCAATCACAGCAAAAACAAAAATAAGTAAATGGGACTTGATAAAACTAAAAAGCTTCTGCACAGCTAAAGAAATAATCAACAGAGAAAATAGACAACCTATAGAATGGGAGAAAATATTCACAGGCTATGCATCTGATAAAGGGCTAATAACCAGGATCTACAAAGAACTCCACCAAACCAGTAAGAAAAACACAACACCATTCAAAAGTGGGCAAAATACATGAATAGAAGCTTCTCTAAAGAAGAAAGAGAAATGGCCAATAAATGTATGAAAAAAATTGTTAAGGTCACTTATTATTAGGGAAATGCAAACTAAACCACAATGAAATATCACCTTATCCTTGTTAGAATGACTTTTGTTAAAAAGTCCAAAAACAATAGATACTGGTGTGGCTGCACACAGAGAAGGAACGGTTACATACTTTTGGTGGGACTACAAATTAGTACAACCTCTATGAAAAACAGTATAAAGATTCCTCAAAAACTAAAAGTGAATCTACTGTTCGGTCTAAGAATCCCACTACTGGGTATTTACACGAAGAAAAAGAAGTCATTTTATCAAAAAGACAGCCACCTGCACTTGATTGCTTATTGCAGCCTCATTCACAATTGCAAAGATGTGGAATCAACGCAATGGCCCATCAGTATATGAGCAGATGAATAAAATGTGGAATATGTAGACCATGGAGTACTACTTAGCCCTAAAAGGATGACTTCCTGACTTTTGCATGGATGAAATTGAAGGCCACTCTCCTAAGTGAAATACCTAAAAAATGTAAAAACAAACACGTGTTCTCATTATTAAATTGGAGCTAAATGAAGAGCACGCATGTATACACGGGGAAGCAAACCTCAGTGGAAATTAAGCAGGGGGTGGGGGGAGGAAAGGATGGCTAAAAACTTACCTAACAAGTACAATGAACACCATGTGGGTGATCAACACACCTAGTGCTGTGACTCAAACATTACAAAAGTGATCCATGTAACCAAAAACATTTGTAGCCCCCCTAATATTTTGAAATCCAAAAATTTAAAAAATTATGTAAAATATAGTAATTGGTAAAAGGAAATCAATTTTCTCAGATTTTCTCAGAACCCTTATTGTACATATATGTTTTAGAATCTCTAAGAGTGATAGAACATATAGGCCTTCCGATCTTCAGGAGAAAGAAAGATGGGTAAAACTTCTGGAGACAAAACCTCAGGTGGGTCATCTTATTTTCTAGGGAACTTGGCTTCTGCCAATATGCCAATAAGTGTCCATATTGCAGATATGAACATAAGCTGCTTCACACTAATCACACTTTCCAAAGATTTATGAATGATTCAACTCAGTGCCAATGTCGTAATGATCACTGAAAACCGTGACTACTTAGTCATTTGAGTTTTATACTGTAGACCAGTGTTTTTCAAACTTTTTTATTTCACGACATACTTAAACCATACTTAAACTTTCATAGCACACTTAAAGTTGATCCACAAAAAGAGTAAAAAAATATATATTACTGTGCTTTGCACTTCTTTTGAAAAGAATTCGATTCATAATCTTTAAAAATTATTGCGGCACACATAAGATCCTCTCATGGTACACTGGTTGAAAATCACTGCGGTAGATCATCAAGTTACCCACCCACCACATACATATATTGAGTCACCTGTATGGGAAGCTACATTATAATTGAAAGGTAATTTGGTGAGTATACTGTGTGAGCAAAAGGAGAGTAGTAGTAATGAAGCAGCCGAGTATTTCCCAGCTCATAGACATGAGATACCTGCAAAGGGACTATTTGTGCTTAATAAATGTAGTATGTGTTCATTGTAGACTTCAAGAACAACATAAAATCACCTCTAACTCTACCCGTTTGTGCTGTGCATGTGGTAATTCCCCTTTCTCCAAACAGAAACCATTTGCTTTCCCTTGAAAAAATTTTAATGGCAATACTGTCTGATTTCGTCAGGGTTTACATCCCTGTCTCTTAATTGAACTTAATTGCTTAACCAATCATTTCAAGTAATTTTTCTGTAAGTTGTGGATCTAAGTATTAAAATTATTAAACATTCTAAGAAGCATCTTAATTCTTGATCTGTGGACGGCTCCCAGGTATATTCTAAATATAGACATTCCTCAAATTTTTGCACTAAGAATTGGCCGAGAAAGATGAAAACTGTTTTCTGCCCACTTTGTCAAAGTATCCAAGTGCAGTTTAAAACAAAATTAGCTTGACTGATTTTTAAACTTTTTATATAATTGACTAATTCTACAGTAACTGGGTTTGGTAGTAACTAAAACTTGTTACATTCCTAATGATGCCAAATGAGCCTTGGGAAGTGAATAGGTGGATACAGTCCAGTTGTTAGAAAATAGTTGTTTGTTACTGATTTGTCTGAGAGGAAATGAACACTTTCATTTATCAGGGACAGAGCATAAAGTGTTCTTCACTGAAGCATTTCTAAAAGCTCTATGCTGCTTTGAATGCTGATAAGGACTCTGAAATTAAAGGTAAAATATGCAAGTAATCTGTACTATCACAGATTATTTTAGGAGCTGCTAAGTATTTTTGTATTCCTTTGTAAGTACGATTTTCCCTGACCCTAAGCTCAATAAATTCTCTAATCCCCATTATATATGACATTATTAGAAAAGTAATATAGTTTCCTATAAAATATGTAAATTGCTAGGCAAAGCAGTATGGTTGCAGGATTCCTAAGGGTAGATCTTAAAAAGAGCGACGGCATTAGTAGCTCTCATACTTGACTGCACGTTGGAGCATTTATAAATAGGGATGACTATATCATATTTCCCAAGATCCTGACTTCTGTGGGCTGTGGTGCCGGTACCTCAATTTTAAAAGTTCCATAGGAAATGCTAACGTGTATCCAAAGTTGAGAGCCATAATACATGAAGAGAGTTCTGGGACCACAGAAAAGCAATTCCACTACTTTTCCTAGCTTTTTGAGTAATTATTGTAACCCCCAGGTTCAAATTACTGATTGTTGTAGAAGTGGTGGGTAGCTATTTTACAATAAGAAATCAACATAATATCAGATTCCTCACTGTTTACTTTTACCTATCATAATTAAAGAACAAAGACTCTTCATGTTCACATATGGGCTGGGTAATATGTGTCTGTAAAACTGTGACTTGGCTGATTTCATCTATCCATCCGTCCACCCATCCAATGGCTCTGTCTAGGCCCCAGGACATTAATGGTGTTTACTTTACCAACTCCTTGGTGGTGTTAGTTATCTCCAGGCTTTAGAATTGAAGGAATTCAATCAAAAAAACAACCAACTCAACATATTAGTTTAACTTGAGGGAATAAAGTTTTTTCTTTAATCAGTAAATTATTTTCTTCTGTTCTTTCTTTTTTTTTAAGTTAGAGACAGAGTCTCGCTTTATGGCCCTCGGTAGAGTGCCGTGGCATCACACAGCTCACAGCAACCTCCAACTCCTGGGCTTCAGTGATTCTCTTGCCTCAGCCTCCCAAGCAGCTGGGACCACAGGCGCCCACCACAACGCCCGGCTTTTTTTTTTTTTGGTTGCAGTTCAGCCGGGGCCGGGTTTGAACCCGTCACCCTCGGTATATGGGGCCGGCGCCCTACCGAACTGAGCCACAGGCGCCGCCCTTCTTCTGTTCTTTCAAAACCATTCTCCATTCTATTTCCCCTAGCTTTGTGCCCTGGAGACTGCGTTTTAGGAATTCATCAGACTTCCCTTGCCCTTTGCTTTCTAGTTGAGAGAAGTTTGGGCAGGAGCACAAACTTCTTGGGAAGTGGGGGCGGGTGGTGGTCCACATCCCCACAGTGAGCTCTCAGAAAGGCTCATGGGAGATCCGCAGGCGCAGTCAGACCTCTGAACCATGAGATAGGCTCAAGCCAGGCAAATATAAAAGAAAACCCCCAGCCACATGCAAAGCGTTTTTCCTTCTCACAGTAATGGAGACCAGTTCACTCTCTATGGAGAATCTATCTTGCTCTGTAAGTATATTATCTTGCTCTTACTCTGTAAGCCCAAGTAGGAAAAGGGTGGAATATTTCATTTTGGGGGCTCTCATGGGATCTCCACAGCTTTTGTTAGATAGCTCTCTTCTTGCATTTTTACTGGCTCTTGTGCTCTGGTTCAAGAAACCTCCTTCCCCTTGACCTTTAAGGTCTATAGTTAATTGTAAGATTCTTTACCATCCCTTTTTAGGTTATCTTAACACTGACAACATCTCTGCTAATAACAACATTATTAAATTTGTCCCACATACCCCCAGACTGGAAAAACAATGTTTTTTTTTTTTGTTTGTTTTGTTTTGTTTTTCTGCTGGAAGCCTAACTAAGTTGTTTTGGGAAAATTTGCTTATACTATCTACCCTCTTATAAAGTCACTATGTACATTAGCATATCAACTCTTCTAAGAATTTCCATTTTTCTTTATTATTATAGTATTATACGTTTTTGATAATGTAAATCTCTGTTATGGAACACTGAAACACCTGCTGGTTGTAGAACTCCTTTTTTGGATGTTGTTGCATAGCTGACTCATTATAGGGGAAGTAGGAGACTCAAATTATCTTAGACTAAAGTGTCTCAGACATGAGCACCTGCAATGACTCCCTTGTATACGGTATTTTCCCACCACACATTGGGATTAGATGAAAGATTTTTACAGCACAAAAACAATTTGTTTAGATATATCCCCAGAGTTTCCCCTCCCTACACTTTGGCCTACGTTCTATTCTCTTCCAGTTATTTGAGGGGGTTCATGCAGTTACAGACTAGCTTTTGGGGAAACTGTAATTCCTGGCAGGGAAGAAAAGGGTAAGAAGTTAGAAGAAGAGGCTCATGGACTAGGACTATGGCATCGTGTTTATTATAAATTTGGGGAAGAGGCTTTCAGGAGAAGCAGTAGTTTGTACTGACTGAAAATGAAAGGCAAAAGTTGGATTTTAAAGAAATGAGCTACGCCCCTTTATTAGGGGCGTATGAAACTGAAGTAAAGGTGTGAAATCACCTGTGATTCCTGGACATTTTTTTTTTTTGGACAAATACCAAAAATGGAACACATGTGTTAAAAATTTTTGGAACTGAGTAAGATTTTTAAAATCTTGATTCTTTTTGCTTATTTATTATTATTGTCTACCTTCACCATCAATGATTTATGTTTAATGCTTTTAAGTAATATAACAAAATGAGATTTATGAACTACTCATAGTAGGCGGGAAGAAAACAGAAGCTGAGGTGATTGTGTTCCTCTATTAGCTATTAACAGATGAGGAAAAAGAAATAATATTAGTATAAGTGATTGTCCTGGGAAGGATAATTTTTTTTCTTCACTCTACTATTATTTTCAAACTTTTTTTAAGGAGAATGTATGACTTCTATGTTCAGAACAAAATAAATAAATCAATCCGTAATCTACAAACTTTCTCTTAAAGGGCCAGACAGAAAATCTTTTAGGCTTATAGGCTACATGGTAACTATTGCAGATACTTAACTATATTGTTGCACCAAGAAAGAAGCCATAGGCAATGTATGATGAGATGAGTGAATGGGTGTGAATCTAATAAAAGGTATTTACAAAAACTGTCAGATGACAGTTTACCATGGGCTATAGTATGTTGACCCCTGTATTAGGCAACACCACAGAAAGCTCACACATACGAAGAGCAAATCAACACCACGTATGCTAACACATACGAAGAGCAAATCAAAATGTTGGCAAATCAAAATTTTGGCACACATACGTATACAATTAGCCAAAAAAGCCAATGCCAAACAAACAAACATAAACAAAGGCAAGAATATGACCCCTCCCCAGATGCTGGATTATAGTTAATTTGGGGTTAAGAGGAGGGGTGCAGCAGAAAGTAGTATAGGCGCATGTGGGTTCAGATGCAAGTTATTGTTTATATATCAATGGGATGGATGTATATTCCTTATGTTATGATGCTTTGTAACTTACATATGTATTACATATATTGTTTTATGCATCAAATATCGCGTTACAAGAGGAGAATAAATGAATCCATGATGGAACAATATTGGTGACAAGCACAGGATTTGAGCCGTAGTACTGCATGCTTTATTCAACATTCTCAAATACATCTTGGGAGCTCAGTGTTTCCTTCTTATTTCTAAAGAGATGCATCTATTATAATCACATTTATAATGGAGTTATGAATGTTTTCCATTAGTTTGACTCGAGCTCTCAAGCTATTCTTTTAATGATGGCTACCAATATTCATCAGTTCTCTGGTAATCTGTGTGATGTCCTTAACTCTGTAGGCCTCAGCTTAGAGAGTTTTTATTGTGATCTGGATTTTTTAATTTATTAAAGCATTAAAGTGGTGACAAAATCTGTCACAGTTACCTTTCACTGTAGAATATTCAGAAAGAAGGCCAAGTAATGGAGAAGGAAATCGGGTTGAGCAAGCCTACACCTAATGGCATTGGGACAAAGACCCAAATCCTGACTCACCACGCCGTGCGCTGGTGGTGTGCCGCTCTGCAGTTCTCCTCACTGTGTTGATGTGTATCTATCTCCTCGGGACCAAGGAGTATTTATTCTCTAATGGCTTTTCCGGCAACGTGTCTCATTTTAGCTGCTTCAGGCTTCAAGATAACACCCTCGTCACTGCCTCTTTGATGGTTCCTCATTCAACGGCAGTCATTTCATCTTAGGACACTTTTCCTCATAGTCAACAGTTTTTCCTTTGTGTAATTAAGTCTCATTTTTTTCTGGATAGATCCATTTGTGCCAGAACTCTTTTGCTGCCTTGAAGCTCGCACCATTCAGTTATTTTTAGTCTTATCTCTTTCCTTTCATTAGCACAGAGCTAAACTGTGCATATTTTGTTCTTTCAGCTTTACACAGATTAAGATCTTCTAGCTCCTTAGTCATTCATTTTAGCTGTTGCATTGAATTTCCTACGGCTCATTTAAATCCTCGAGTTCAGTTTAATATGCTGAGAATAAATAAAGCAACATTTTTCACATCTAATCACCTACCCCACCAGTGGTAGATATAAGGATTATAAACTTTTGTGACTCTGGCTGTTTGCTCCCTTAGTGACTTCTGAGCCAACATATAAATTCAATAAAGATTTTTTTTTAATTTCAGATTAATATGAGGGTGCAAATGATTAGGTTACATTATTTGTGTTTGTTAGGTAAAGTTCAAGTTGTAGTTGAGTCCTTCACCCAGGGGGTGTGCTGTGTATCCTTACATGCCCTTCCTTTCTCTCCTCTGCCCTCTCCCTCCTTCCCCCTCTCTCCCACTTGAATTTAATTCTGCTTTTCGCTCCTGTGGGGGTATAGATGTTTATCTATTGGTTTCATATTAATATTGCATACATTGGATACTTTTTTTTTCCATTCTTGCGATACTTTACTAAGAAGAATATACTTCAACTCCATCCAGATTAATGCAAAAGATGTAAAGTCTCCAACTTTTTATGGCTAAATAGAATTCCATGCTATCCATGGAATTAATAAACTATGGAATGAAACATAGTTTATTCCACAGTTTATTGTCAGTCATCTCTAATTAAAACACATTTTAATGTTTAATACAGTTATCTCTAATTAAATATAAGAAATAGGTAATGTTTGCAAAGGAAGTTTAGCAAGATAAGTTTGCGTAAGGTGAATTTTCTATATCCTGGAGATGGTTTGAGAGTGCTCATGAGCTACATCAGAAGGGATTGTAGTTGTTGTCTATTCCTGGAATCAACCTGATTCTTTTGCTGGAGAAGCAGAGGGTATGAATCTCCAGCTCCAGCTCCAGCTCCAGCTGACAGAGATCACTTTGCTGAGCTTTGGCTGTAAAAGGAAACTTCCTTTCTGTCATCACTGATTTCTTTCAGTTGTACCCTGGAACTGGAAGCCAGACTTACCCTCTAACCAGCAGATATGCTATTACTAAGCATTCTTGAGTTTCTTCATCCATCATTTAAACTACACTAAAGCATGGATCATTTGTCAAAGCCATTCTCACCTAGGCTTCTCTCCACATGCACCCACAACTCTCCTTTCTTAGCCCCTAGGGTATTTGTTCAAACATTAAATATTGTATTTTTATTCTCTGTATAGGCCAATTGCCTTGGAGGTCTAATATAAACTATATTGCTATACCCCATTGCTCTTTTGCCCCATAGGCAGAAAGCATATTGACTAATTATGTATAAGTTTGGAACTTCTCCTAAAACTGAAATCCACCAACCTTATTAGGGAAGCGCAGGGAACTATATTGCTGCTACTTTTGTAGTGTCTTGGAATAATAGTGGGGAGTTGTAGGTTTCTGAAACATACAACTTGTATGCTTGGGTAAGTGCCAAAAATGGGGCTAAAGAAGCAGATTATGCAAAATAATTTCTATGTTTTAGTTGTGTACATAAGGAAAGTTCCTCTTGACCTATGTACATATGGGAGGTTACTGCTTCTCTGATTAGAATAGCAGACACAGTGATAATACAGTATCATATTTTCATAGCACTTTCTGGTTTTCCAACTACTTTCAAGTACATATGGTTCTCAATTTACAATGACTTGACTTACAATTTTCAACTTTAAGCTGATACAAAAACTATAAGCATTCAGTAGAAACCATACTTTAAGTACCCATCCAATCGTTCTGTTTTTCACCGTTAGTATAGTGTTCAATATATTGCATTAGATATTCAACCCTTCATTATAAAACAGACTTTTTGTTAAATGACTTTGCCTAAATGCAAGCTAAATGTAAGTGTTCTGAACATATTTAAGGTAGGTTCAGCTAAGCTCTGAGGTTTAGTAGGTTAAGTACATTAAATGTATTTTTGACTTACGATGAATTTATCAGGACACATAACTCCATCATAACTCAAGCATCATCTGTGTATGATCAATTTTGGTACCTTCAGTAACTACAGTCATTTGGTTGGACATCTTATCAATTTGCACTAGAAGAAACAGAGGAGAACCCAGGGGGAAACCAGCTAGCGAGCTTCTGTGCATGTCCTCTTTCTCCTGTGTCACCCTCCATATTCTTCATCAAATAAAAGAATGTACAACTGAAGGGGAGATTAGTCTCATTCAGCCCTGCTATGCTGCACACCAGCTATACACACAGGCAATCAATATAGTTTGGACACAGCTGATATAATTTGGTGGAACTCTAATTGAATTTTTTCCCTTCTTAATATCATTACACCTACAGAACATCTCCAATTAAGTGTCCCCTCATCAGTCTCAAAATTAAATATCCCAATTGGAACTCATTATCTACTCCCACATAAACCAGCTCCTCATGCTATTCCCCTTTCTATTATAGGCACCACTGCTTCCAGGGTCCTAAATCTGAAATCCCTGGAGTCATTTCATTTTCATTCCTTTCTCTATTCCTAAACCCATTTAGTGACTGAATGCTATTGACTAATGTTTGAAATTATTTCTATGCGTAATTTCCTTTACTTTATGGGTAAACATTTTGGAATACATTAAAGCAAATCAAGGAATCAGTGAACAAAAGAATGAAGCCATAAATAAACAATGAATATTCACTGTTCTCATTGCATTTATCTGTAGTCCTACAACCTATAGTTTGCATTGTGTGAGAGCATCTCAGTGTAAGCTGTGGTCCCAACCTGACATTAACTGTGTGATAAGAGTTATTTCTCTTTACGCGTAATTTTTTTCAAAGTTTCTGAAGTTATATTAAAATGTCTCAGGGCGGCGCCTGTGGCTCAAAGGGGTAGGGCACCAGCCCCATATGCAGGAGGCAGCAGGTTCAAACCCAGCCCTGGCCAAAAAAAAATAAAAAAACCTGCAAAAAATAAAAAATAAAGTGTCTCTTATTTTACACATTGGTTTTACTTGCTCTAACTTGAGAAAGATAATATGGTTTGTAAGCCATATCATTGCAAGTTTTTGAATCCAAATGATGTTACCCGACCAGATTGATTGAAAAATAAAGGCAAATATTGAATAATTGTTAAATTATTCCTAGAGCTACTATTCCATCGTTTTACTTGCTAGATGCAATTGTAACTGAGACTTTAAAGATCCCACATATTGCATGCTCACATGTACAAAACAGTAACTCATCTTGGCATTGAATTGACAAATATATACCTAAAAGACAAGGGAAAAAACAAAAACAACAGCTTTCTTAATACCAAGCAAATGGATGTGATAGGAAATAAAATTTTCATGATGAATGATACACATATTCACAAAGTACTATATTTTAAACAGTGCAGCTGGAAATGGAGATGATATGTTCTGAAAAAAACTACTAGGTAAAATTTTTAAAAATGTGATTCTTAGGACAAAGAAAACAATAACATCAAAGCTACTTTCAAAGAGTTTGAATAAAGTTGCTTCTGAAATACAACAGTAAAAATCACCCCAACATTTCTATTATTTTATCATATATAGCCATTAACATGCAATTTATTGTTAATATTATAAAAGTATACTTGATTATTTCATCTAAAACCTTGTAATTTTATATATCCATGTTGGTCTAAAAGAGTTATGAACGAGGCTGGGCGCCTGTAATCCTAGCACTCTGGGAGACAGAGGGTGGATTGTCTGAACTCACAGGTTCGAGACCAGCCTGAGCCAGAGTGAGACCTCATCTCTAAAAATAGTCGGGCATTGTGGCAGGCACCTGTAGTCCCAGCAACTCAGGAGGCTGGGGCAAGAGGATCACTTGAGCCCAAGAGTTTGAGGTTGCTGTGAGCTGAGACACTACGGCACTCTACCAAGGGTGACAAAGTAAGACTGTGTCTCAAAAAAAAAAAAAAAAAAAAAAAAGTGGTTTAAGGGTATATTTTCTATTGGGGAAATGGATACTGCCTAATACATATTTTTTTTTTTTTATTTTGGCACCCACAATGCATTTTACAAGGGGTCAGGAAAACAGATGTCTTTTGTTTCTGAGCCAAATAAATAATCTGTCTCTGAACCATGCTGGCTTCAATATCAGATTTAGCATATTTCTATTAGGGATACAAAGGTTCAATAAGGACATAAGAGCACATTTTCAGAAAGGTTAGTGTGACAGCTAAAGATTGAAGAAATGAGATGGTTAAACCCTAAATTTGCTTCAGGGAATTTATAATCTGGTGGGGAAATCAACCTAAGTACATGAAAACCCAAGAATGTATTCATTTGGATAACAAAATTTGTCTCTGTAATTTGTTTCTGTACAGTAAGATGAAAGAAAGACTTGTCACACTTCAGTAAAAAAGTACTATTTTATTCATAACATTCTTCACATGTATAAAAAACAAATATTTATTAAGTACTGATCATGTGCCAAGTAAAAGGAAGCAAGTACCTTGTCAAAAAAGATTAGTTTCAGGCTGGAATGATTTGGAAAGGAGAGAACTTGAGAAAATCTGGAGAAGATGGAGACTTTTCTCACACAGACAGGCCTTCCAAACAGAGGTAGAAACCCAAATAATTTAGTGATAAGTATTATGGTATAAATAAGTTAGTAAATTTTTTTCTTAATAATTATAGTTAGGACTTGTTGAATAATTAATGTGATAGATATTAAACCAGTATATTTGCATATAACATTTTATTTAGATCTTGTAACCTAGTGAATTGTCATGGTGATCAAATCCATTTTATTTTATTTTACTAATTTTAAATATTATATATATTTATTGTCTAAGAATGTTGTTTTGAAATAAGTATACATTGTGGAATGGTTCAATCAGGCTAATTAACATAATGTTTTACCTCACATACTTATTTTTTTGTGGTGAGAAGACTTAAAATTTGCTCTCAGCAATTTTCGAGGTATAATACATTGTTATAAACTACCTGTATAGTTGCCATGCTGTGTAATAGATCTGTAGAAGGTATTCCTTTTGTCTAACTGGAATTTTGCATCTTTTAACCAATGTCCTAAAACCTTTCCCCACCCACCCCCTGGTATCACCCATTCTACTCAGAACTCAACCTTTTCAGATTTCACTTGCAAGTGAGATCATGCAGTATCTGTCTTTTTGTGCCTAGATATTTAACTTGGAATAATGTCCTCCACGTTCATCCATGTTCTCACAAATCACAGGATTGCATTCTTTTTTATGGCTAAATAGTATTTCATTCTGCATATATACTGTTTCATTTCATTATCCATTCATTCATTGATGGACCCTTTATTCCACATCTTAGTTATTGCGAATATAGCTACAATAAACATGGGGATGCAGATGTCTCTTTGACATAATAATTTCATTTCCTTTAGATATGTGCCCAATATTGAGATTTCTGGATCCACACCCATTTTTAGGTATAAATACTGAGGCTTAAATATTTATATCTACTAAAATGTAACAGTCAGTGACCAAATCAGCCTAAGCTCTCTAGCCTCTATGCTTTGTCTTCACTACAACTGATCTTTCATTGAATCTTACACCTTCCTCCAATGTGCTTTTCCATAGTTGTAGCCATTTCTTGAAGATTAACTGTTTCGTAATTTAGAATGTTTTATAGCTGTTTGGTTGTTGAAGTAATTTCCACAATTAATTTAACTAATTTGAGTTGCTGTCACATATTATACTTTTATATATTATCTCACTCAAAAATATTAAAGTACTGTTCTTAAAGCCTTTCTAGAAATACCTGCTATATTTTATTTAGGTTACTTTTTCATCCATTACATTTGATTAGTGACAGTTTTTGTTGGATTCAAGATATGGTTCAGTTACTCATGGAGGTCAAAGCTTAATGACTTCTGGAAGTGCATGAATTCCTTTTACCCACTGGTGCATCCCAAACATTCAGAGTTTCTTCGCTAAATCAGGGCTTCTAGCCCTTAAATTTCCTTAGAGAGTACTATTAGAATGAAAGACTCAAAATGGAAGTCTTCCAAAATACAACGTTGTGGTTTAAAATTTAAAAGTATTCCCAATCTAGCATTAGTATTTGCTCATGTGGTTAGCCTAATTCCAACATGTCACAGACTGGGAACTATATAGCCTATGTATAGTATGCCAAAATAACTATCAGTGTAGTCAATTAATTGATTTTCTTCAAAAGAAATTGAATTTTTAAGGAGCTTACTTCTATTTTTCACGATGTATCCTCCAACTAGACTGTGAATTCCTTGAAAATAAGGACTGTTTTATTCATGCTTGAATCATCAATACACAGCACAGGACTTTACCCATGGAGGATGTTTAGTGTTTGGTGAAGAAATAAATTAATTATATATATTTTTTTGTTTTAGTTATTTATTTTTTTTAGAGACAGAGTCTCACTTTATCACCCTGGGTAGAGTGCCGTGGCCTCACACAGCTCACAGCAACCTCCAACTCCTGGGCTTAGGCGATTCTCTTGCCTCAACCTCCTGAGTAGCTGGGACTACAGGCGCCCGCCACAACGCCCAGCTATTTTTTTGTTGCAGTTAGGCCAGGGCCGGGTTTGAACCCGTCACTCTCGGTATATGGGGCCGGCACCCTACCCACTGAGCCACAGGCACCGCCTGTCAATTAATTATTGACAATCATTTGGAAAAATTTGAACTATGACATTGAAAATTATGTTCCTAGGAGCCCTGACTATGTGGTATTCCAAACCCACTGGTTTCAGAGCCATCTTCTACTTTTTTCCCAGTCCTCCAAATTAATTCCAGGTTTGTCTGTTCTTAATATTCAGATTATGCTTAATATCCTATCTTAATAGTTCACTTTATAAACATATTTTGATGCTAAAAAAAGTACATACATATTTGATAATATTCTTTATTTCAGGATATGAGGATTGTAGTGCTCATATTTATTTTTCAGTACTTCAGGGTGTGTAGTAATGATGTCAGCTATTTTTCATGTCCCAGCTAATGTCTAACCACACACACACACACACACACACACACACAAAAACACATTCCATTGGCAAACGCTTCCTATCCACTAATCAGGATTTGGAATGTAAACTATGTCTCTGAAAAGTAATTTTCTGTCTCAGAGGAAGAAAATCAGTTTTTCTAAAAATAAAGCTAAGAAATTCCATTATAGGAATTATACCTACAATGTGGTCTATGGTTTGAAATACATATTTAATTCACTGAACGAACTCAGATAATACTAGTAGGTTAGCTCTCATTTTTATATTCCAAATTTTTATTCCATAAAGTCAAACTCAGTTTATAACCATAGACTATGGAAACATTGTGTGTCTAGATATCTGAGGGAAATTTCTGTTTTTATTTTCAATATCAGTAAAATCTTCTATAAGTAAAAGAAAGCAAACATTTCTTTGATCATTTCTGTATTTCCATCTCGGCATTTCCTTGATCTCATTATATTATATCCCAAAGTTGATATTTCCTTAACATTAGTCAGGTACTGGAGGTTTAAACTTAATAACTTTTAATGTGTTTATAAATTTACAATTATTTTTTGAAAGCTTTTCTTTCCATAATTAAAATTGGTAATCTATCTTATTTTAAATATATTTCAGCCTTGGGTATCTTTTCCCAGTAAAAATTTAAAGTCTTATTTTACAATGCAATGGGACACAGCTTCATTTATTTGTACTTAAGCAAATTAAACCAGACTAGCTCACCAAAATCTATAAAAATTTGTTTAAAAAAAAATATAACCAATTCGGCTTGGTGCCTGTAGCTCAGCAGGTAGGGCGCCAGCCACATACACTGGAGCTGGTGGGTTCGAACCCAGCTGGGCCTGTCAAACAACAATGACAACTGCAGCCAAAAAATATCCGGGCTTTGTGGTGGGCGCCTATACTCTCAGCTACGCGGGAAGCTGAGGCAAGAGAATCACGTAAGCTCAAGTGTTCGAGGTTGCTGTGAGCTATGACGCCATATCACTCTACTGAGGGTGAGAAAGTGAGACTCTGTCTCAATATATGTACCAATCCATGTGATAAAAATAATTATGCCTTTACACCACCACTGTAGTGAAAGTTTGTTCTTCCTTTTTTAAGTTAATCATTATTAAGAAATTCATCCATGTAGGCTGAAAGGCAATTATTGTTAACATCCATAGCAAAGCAAAGAGAGTTGATTTTGCCTTATCTTATCCTTATCCAAATAATGGAATTTGAGCATTACATCTCATATTTTAATAGCTTAAGGTTATTTTTATTAGTAACATTTTTAAAGCAAAGAAAATGTGTTATATAGCCATCAAGATAAAGTTATATTTCTAATAGTAAAACTGGTTATCAAAAATGTAGCAATTAACATCTGGAAATAAGAGACATGGAATTCTATGATGTTTCCATCAAGTGGAATTTCTCCCAAAATACCTTGAGAAATGTATAAATTCATATTTGTTTTTTATGCAAATTACAGAGTAGTGGTCCTAGTTTACTTTTGTAATTGACTTTATTTATTTATTTATTTATTAAATCATACCTGTGTACATTAGTATGATCATGGGGCACCCTACACTTGGTTCATAGACCGTTTGACACATTTTCATCACACTAGTTAACATAGCTTTCGTGGCATTTTCTTAGTTGTTTTGCTAAGACCTTTACATTCCACACTTACTAGGATTCACATATTCCCTTGTAAGATGCACTGCAGATGTAATCCCATTAATCCCCCTCCCTTTACTTATGGGAAATGCTTAGTCAAGGAGTAGCTTTATTGAGACCATATACAGTGTAAGATTTAGATGCCAATTCTACAACCATTTTGATGACGGAAACTCAGAAATGCTTTCTCCTTATGCTGTTCTCGCTCAGGCTCATGGATTGCTTTAAATATTTTCTCAAGGCTATTCTTAAAAATAAATACTTAAAATTATAACTTGTAGCAAATCATCTGTAAATCTCTGCAAATAGGAGAGCTGAACTTTTGTTTGCTTGCTTGCTTGTTTTTGAGAACACAATTGCTTGTATTATTTATAAAGTAAACATTAAAGGAAATTACATGTGTAAGAACTTTCTCACTCAAAAGGGCCGGTTAGAAATGCAACAGGAAACAGTTACAAAATCAATTCATATCAGGGCTTCCAAACTTACACCTCAGAATGCCTTTCAAGTTTCAGTCCTTTGAGGAAGCCTTGTCTGTCTCCCCATCCTCTCCATTGGTGATTCATCTACCAGATCCTTTCTATCGATTTGTAATCCTGGTTAGCCTCTCTTCTTTGTTGCTATGATAGTGGTAACTGCCTTATTTAACGTTGTATCCCTAATAAACCTTTTATGTGCCATACATAGAGGTTAGGGGTTAAGTAAATTTTTACGTACATTAAACAGGACAAATGGGCAGATAAATGCATGTATTGATAAATATACAGTCGGGTCAATATGTTGATGATTCCTTCCATATAAAATATTTTTTTCAGAACTGAGCCACCTCTAAAGTGCCCTTAAAGCTTTGATTATCTTTATCTGGTTCCTTGCACACAGTACAAAATTCAAAAATGTAAACACAAAAGGACGTACGATATAAATCATTTCTCCTATTGGGTCAGTCGGCCACTTGCTTTATCCTCCTTCACTCTTACCAGAGGCCACTGACATTCATAGTTTCTCATGTATTCTTATGTATCACAGCTTCTGATGTAGCCAGAGATATACTCTGCACATGCACAGAAACACGTGTGTGGAGACATTAATTCACCTCCGCCAGCAAAGTACAAGAGCATGGATTTCCCCCGCACCATCAGCAACGCAGTGTATCATCAAGGTTCTTCATCTCTGCTTATCTGATTGATGAAAAATTATGTCTTTTGTTTCAGTTTTCATTTATCTACTCAAAAATGAGAGTGTACATGTTTTCAAGTGTTTACGGACATTTTTCTTACTTTTTCTCTGAACTCTGGTCATTTTCTAAGGAAGCGGCAGAATTCCTTTTAAAATCGTTTTATATGGTGTTGATAGTTGGAAACTAGTCTATTTTTGATCAGAAACAGTATAATCCAATCAATTCAAACCTATCAATTCACTTTATTTAGCACTATTGATAATTGAGTATTTCAAAAGTTAATCTACATTATAAAGGAAAATAATTTCAACATCCTTGACCGTATTAAAAAAAAAAAAAAAAAACCTGTTATGTTATGATGGCAAATCTGAAGACAGACTCCAAACAGTAATGAAGACTTCTTTTCTGCCTTAGGGACTTTGACCAAGCTGTTGCCTGGAAAAATGTTTGCTATTACTTTGCATGGTGGAATCCTTCTTATCATTTAGATCTGTTTAATTGCATATCCTCAAAGATAACCTTTCTGATCATGCAATCTAGTCCCTATTTCCCTAGACTTTTTATTTTCAGCATTCTCTATCTTACCATCTTGTGTATTTGTTCTGTAACACATATCATATTGTGAGATTCTTTTATGTTGTCATTTATTTGCTATTCCCCACAATAAATTAGAAGTTCCATGAGACTGGTTTTCACGTATGTCTTGTTTGCTGTTTAATCTCCACTGCCTGATTCATGATGTGAAATAAACATTCAGCAAATATTTGTGGAAGAAATAGGTGAACAGACACATTTACATTCTGGTTTTATTTTTGTCAAAAACTCAAGTGTTACTTTAGAACTACATCAAATATATACCTCCAGGACGCTGAATTTAATTCAATTGAGTTTATCCTCACTCTTGTAAGAAAAGAGAGGAAGGAAAGAGGGAAGATGGAAGGAGAGAGAGAGAGAGAGAAAAAGAGCGAGAATATCGACTCTAAGGAGTTGAGGGTTTTTCTCTTAGATTTAATTCACTACTTATTACAAGTGAATCTTACAAATACAGAAACTATGAGGACAGATGCCATCATTACTCTAAGACAAATGCAACCAACGTGCTTTGAGGTTCAGATATAACCGATAGCTAAAATGCAAAGCTGGGATAACTTTATTAAAAATTATTTTTAAACCTCATTTTTCCAATAACTTTCCAGAAAATGGATTTTTTAATCATATATAATGTCTAGGCTTTATGCTGTGTCATTGAATTGTGAAAATCCAATGAAATACGTATTTCAATAGGTCACAGACTCAGGAGTGGCCTAAGTGCATTGACTATTACATAATACTGATCACTTTTAGTCACCTAGTGTTTGATTAGGAATAGAGGTTGATATATCAAAATCAACGAGATCTGAAAATGACTTAAATAAACAAACTATTAAGCATCCATCTTTCTTTTTCTATGCGTCGTGGTTTTATCTTTCAGCCATTGGTCTCCGCTCCTGTTTACAGGGAACAAATCTAGGTTTTCCTATAGAGCGATATTTGACTTACTCTTTCAACCCTGAGTTGGTGCTGTAAGCTTTTGTAGTTTGTTTTCCTCAAAGCCCTCTGAGGGAAAGAAGGGTATATATGGTTAGATGTCCCCAAAGAATTTAGTGATGTTTATATAAAATGTAACTTATCAATGATTATTAACTTAGAATAGTGTGACCACATGTATTTGGTGATGAGGAAAATACAGAAATGTACATGATTAGCATGAAGACCTTTAGAAATAAGGATTGAAATACAGATAATGTAGATAACAATACATATCTCCTTTTATTTCAAATGTCATTTAGATAATTTTCTTTAAAAAGTAAATAAAGGGGCCGGGCTCGGTGACTCATACCTATAATCCTAGCAGACTAGGAGGCCAAGGCAGGTGGATTGCCTGAGCTCACAGGTTCCAGATCAGCCTGAGCCAGAGTGAGACCTAGTCTCTAAAAATAGCCAGACATTGTGACAAGCAGCTGTTAGTCCCAGCTACTTGGGAGGCTGAGGCAAGAAAAGCACTTAAGCCCAAGAGTTTGAGATTCCTGTGAGCTATGACTCCACAGCACTCTACCGAGGGCATCAAAGTCAGACTCTGTCATAAATAAATAAATAAAATACCAACAAAATGGACGTCAATTAAAAAAAATACAAGAAAGGCAAGATTTAAAAGATAACTCGAAGGTATATATTTTCTTACCTTGCAAGGAAAGAATCAACACTTTTCTGCATCTATTTATTTCATGGTTGATTAGTGAAAAATAATACAGTGAAAAGGAATAAGACTAAAGATGTCCTTCCACAGACAATCTGATTAACGAAGTATGCCACAAGCTGGACGCGCTCTCTGCAATCTCCTTCCCATTAGTACCAACACTGCCCTTTTATCAGCCAAGACTATTTGCCATCATCTTGATTTTGTCTGCACTCCTTGATCGTGATCTCTCCAAGCCAACTCTTCTATAACACTGTTGTCAGAGTTACTCATGTAAAACGTCTGATCATCCCCATTGTCCTACATTTAAACTGATTAGCTTGGCCTGCAAGCTTCACTACTTTTTGTCATTTTCTTACTTTTACCTTTTCATTTCCTTTACTCATTGACTGTCCTACTTAACTTTGAAGGCAGTCTCCTTACACCTTCATATGCTATTCCCCACTTTCTTAACCTGGAAAGTTTGTGATCCTCCTTTGGGACCAAGACACAACCTGATCTTTTATGTGATAAATTCATTAATTCTCGGAGGTTGAATTGATCTTCCTTTGCTTTCATTATCTTGTGACACTTGTAGGAACCCATACTATAGCAGGTATTGTACAGAAACTGGAGCAGTGAGGTATCATATGGAAAACAGAACAGTGGGTATCATATTGCATGGTAATTATTTTCCCAAATACACTTCTCCATCCAATTCTGAGTACCTCAAGCACTAGGAAATCATATTATGTGTGTATCCTGTGCTACAAATGTATTAAGCAGCCACAATACACCTCTGTAAGCTCAAGGGACTGTAACAAACTGGTCAACATACAGAGGTGGTCAACATAAGGAATGAGGCCTACTGTGCTTTAAAAATACATGTTGGGGTGGTTTGAAGCAAGTTTTGATTAAATAGGATGTGGATTTAATGAGTCAATTTTATCTTTAATGGACTCTTACATTTTCCATGTAATAAAATGTTTAGCATGTACAGTTATACTGATAACATAAATCCTTGCAATACATAATAATGGTCGTGTGTGTATGTGTGCTGAACAGAGAAAACCCACAGTCTCATATATTTTACATACAGAATAAGGAAGCTAAATGAGCACCTTTATATTAGACTTCAGCACAATAGGTCAAACCTTCATTTTAATGTTGATTGCTGACTGCCTGGCATTTGGATCTGGATAGCATTTAGTCCTCCTAAAACCTCTAATCTCTACCAAAGGCTAATACAGAAGTGAAAACGTTTGTTTTTCTGTCAGATGAACTTTATTAAGTCATTATTTGGGGTCTAGTGATGATATCTGCAGAGCGGCTTCATTTGTCAGAGTCATTCAGAAGCAATCATAAGTTTCTTCCTCTTGGCAGGCAGGGCAAATCCTGGAGTGACAGGATACAGGATGCACTGAACACCTCCCAGTGTGGGAAATAACAAAGCGAGAGCCTCAGGCACTCCCACAAAGCCAGCTTGCCTTTCTGGAAAGGAGAAGATTCTATTCAACATATTTAAGTGTAAACTGGAAAACCCATCACATAAAATTCAAACAACAAAGATCACCCACCCAATTTTTATGTTATAAATGGTGAATACAACCAGAAGATGCTATTTGCTTTCGTCTTTTATTTTTCTTCAGAGCTGACTATGTAGGGAGAGACAGAAATTATAAGAAGGGGAGATTTGGGAACTTACAGTTTCCTCACCACCAGTTGAAAAAGCACAAGACTAGGAAATGTTCCCTTTTGATTTTCCACATGTGATGATACCGTATTTTGTGT
Organism: Nycticebus coucang; assembly: GCF_027406575.1. NCBI lineage: Eukaryota > Metazoa > Chordata > Mammalia > Primates > Lorisidae > Nycticebus > Nycticebus coucang. The sequence continues at coordinate 33,482,372 of NC_069804.1, read as the reverse complement.
TTGTGAATTTGCACGTGATGTGCAGTGATGTGGTTGCAGTGTCTAAGATATAAGTAAACAAACAAAAATGTGTTTTGTATTGTTATTGATATATCATAGCTGGACATATTTTGGGTGTGCATGTGATATTTTGATACATGAATACAATGTGTAATGATCAAATAGGAAGTGGAAGGAAAGTGCTTGAGTCTGGAGCCTTAGACCACTCGGCCATTCTGACACACAAATAAGAGGAATTGGAATATCCATCACATCAAAATTTATTATTTCCTTGTGTTGGAACATTGCAATTCTTCTCTTCTGTGTAGTTTGAAATATACAATAAATACTGTTAACTAAAATTTACCTATTGTGCTAAAGAATACTAAAAAAATGCTTTTTAATTCCTATTGTAATACTTGGTAAACCGTCTTTCTAGATGCTTATGAAAGAAAAAAACACAAAAATCACATGTGCTAAACTGGCTCTGCTTAAAAACAGTTAAAAATATTTTACTTCTTTTTTTAAATTTTAGCCAACCAAGTCATATATATGTGTGTGTGTGTGTGTGTGTGTGTGTGTATAGAGAGAGACAGAGAGAAAGGAAGGAGAGGAGTATGTATATATATATATCAGCAACAATATCATATATTAAAAAAACATTAAATAGGTTTCAATAAGAAATATAAAACAGGCTTGGCACCCACAGTACAGTGGTTATAGCACCAGCCATATACATCAAGGGTGGCGGGTTCAAACCCAGCCCAGGCCAGCTAAACAATTGCAACAAAAAAACAGCTGGGTGTTGTGGCGGGCACCTGTAGTCCTAACTACTTGGGAGGCTGAGGCAAGAGTTTGAGGTTGCTGTGAGCTGTGACACCACAGCACTCTACCGAGGGCGACATAGTGAGACTCTGTCTCAAAAAAGAAAAAAAGAAGGAAATGTAAAAAGATAAAATGTATTATCCAGAGAGACAAATGTTGACATTTGAAATATACACTTTTATTCATTTACAGTATCACCTACTGTCAGAAATGAAGTAATCTTAATGAAGTCTAGGACAATACACTTTGTTATATATGATTTATCTTTTTATTCTCTCCTGGACTTTGGAATAAAGTAGTAAATTATAATATTCTGTATACTATTCTCGTTTATCATCCTATTTACACAATCACACCTGAATCAATTTAGAATAGATAACAGGAAATATTACAATATAAACATCATAATATAAACTACCATTCAAAGGCATTTCAGCATTTAAATTATGTTAACAGAAATAATTTGAAAATACAATATAGAACTCAGCATATTTCATTTTGGAGAGAATAAGAACAGTGACTTTTTATTCTAATGGATATTTTCCAAATATAAGAAGAGTGGGTTTTCCCTCATAATAATATCTCATTTCATTTCATATGGTACTCTCAAAAAAGGAAAATATACCCTACCTTTTTATAAATATTAAAAGTGGAAGTAAATGGTTTTATTATTGTTAGAATTATTCATAAGACTATGTTAATATTGATATGCTGCTTTACAGTTTATTAAATGTCTTTACATATTTTAATTCATTTGGCTCTGATTCTGTGACTATCCCAGAATAGGCCAAGCAAAAGAGGTTGATAAAAATCATAGTCACTCATGGGGTTTAAGACTTTATGGTACTTGAGTTGTATGCCCTTAGACAATGTACTTAATGCCACTGAGCCTCAACATTTTTTTTCCACGAAATGGGAATGTGAGTACTCATTTCATTGAGGAAGGAACTGTTTCTAAACCCTGGCACAGGGTTCAATGCCCAGCATTCCATTTCTCTTTTTAACCTTATAACTATAAAGAAGTGATGTCAGTGATAGTACTAAAGAGAGGGAGGGTAATTAGCCTTCACTTAACATTAATCAGCCCTCATACCACACCCCCAGAGCATATATACAATCTATTAAAATAAAGAAAACTGCATTCAAGATGAGTTGTGTATTTTCAACCCCCACTTCCTTTGCCAAGACAACTACATGTCCCTACTGAAGAAAAAACACAAATATAGTCTAGCAAGTGGGTGGGGAGAGGAAGGAGGGGGTATGTAAAGTGGGTAGGAAGGAGGGTGATTGGCAGAATCTTACCCAATGTGTGCAATGTGAGGGTGTCTAGCACACTCCCTGGTTGCAGGGCTTAACTACAACTTGAACTTTATCTTAGAAATGAAAACAATGTAACCTCAACATTTGTACCCTCATACTAATCTGAAATTTAAAAAAGAGAAGAAAAAGGCAAGAACAAGAACAAAAAAGAATATGGCTACATCTAAACCACAAAATGTGAGGGGCTGCCTAAAAATCCAGTGATCAGGATAAATGATGTTTTAGTTCAATATTTTAAAAATCAAAATTAATGCCAAACTGTTCATGATGAACAATACATTAACATTTTGGATAAATACAAGATTTGACCTTGCACTTGTTCCACTTATGTTTTCTGGCATCCACTTTATCTCCACTCAACCACGAACTCAAGGACTAGAACACTGGCAATCACATCTACCTGTGTGCTCTGTCCTTAACCCATCTGCCAATTTCTGCCACTCTGAGACAGCAAACATTGCATGAATTTATCATCTCCTAATTTTTAAAAATATTTTAGCAGATATATGTATGTCAACATTATTTGTTCGAGTTTAGAGTCACGGTTAAAAGTGTCGATTTTGGAGCTCTACGTCCTGGATTTGAATTGTTTGTACCAATTACTGGTGCTCTGACCTTGGGAAATTTACTTAGGTTCTCTTAGCCTCAGTTTTCTCATCTGTAAAATGGGAATTCTAATACAATGTATGTCATAGGGCTAATCTGAAAATAAGCAAATGAGTGAAATCCAAAGTCTATGTCCATAGATCTGAATACTTGCCTCTGTGTTCTCTGCGCTAGTGATAAACTTTAGCCAATATCCCAGAGTTTGTTGCATCACTCTGTGTCTCTATCCCAAGGCTTAAGGGTCTGACTTTGTTCAGTGAAGACCAGTATTTTCTTACTCTGTTGTCTGTTAATTTTGATAACGATTCTCAGTGAGGGGGGCTATACATCCCCTTTGGAAGAAATAATCTCATTTAGGTTGTAATTTGTCATAGTTTGTCTTACTTTGAGTTTCTTTAAAAGCCAACCCTGAGGCAAAGACTAGCAAGCAAATAGCTCATTAAGTAAGTGATCACAGGAAGTACAAGTGGGAGGCAGGGGAAGTGAGGAAAAAGCATATTGAGTATGTCATTGAGCTGGCTACTGCAGTGGAAAACTGTCGCACTATCCTATGAAGACCCTCTTAGGAAAGCTGTAGAATTTACTCATAATCGTGCCTCTGAAGGACAGGAGGCTGGGGAATATATCTCTGGTTCCTGTGCCTCACTATTTGAGGCATGTCAAGTCCCCAGCTCTGCGTAGGATGAATCAATTTCCATGACTTTGAAGAATTTTTGAGACAGAAACGCTGAAGATGCAGTGCATACTTGATCTGGCAGGGCTTTAGCATGTTTGGGCTGGCCAGGATGAGTATGTCAACAGAATGGAGAGTGTCTGCAATAGAGTTCTAACTGGGTTTCCAAATGATCCAGTCCCATGATCTTTGACAAAATGTCTCAAGAAGATAAAATGTGGCACTCACCCATTTTTGTTGAATCTTTTAAGCCTGGTACCATGTGGCTCTGCAGGGTGTCCCAATACGTGGGAAACTGGGAAATTGTAGCTAAATGGACCTTTATTTACAAAATATTCATTAGACAAGCTTACACAATTTTAAAAAATATTTACAAAATATTATCTACATGTTTGCCACCTCTTGTGAACTTTTGTAAAACATATTTTGTAAATATGTGACATTTGGGACACCCTGTATTTCATTTTCCAGGTACTTTAGTATCTGAAAGCTCTATAACCTGTTTTCCTTGATATAAATTATGATTAATTTATGCAAGTTAATTTTAAATTCACAGTTTGATGTTATGCATATAGCATACTCTCAATAAATACTTCTTATAAAGGGATGGTTTTTAAATGACTTTCTATATTATTTAGACACATACTAACTGTGATAGAGCCCTTCAGAAGGAAGGCAGTTTCTTCAAAATTACAAAATGATTGACAACAATATATATAACCTGAAGCTTCAAGGAAAATGTTACCAGAGGTCACTTTTAAACTATGGGAATAATCATTTTACACAATAAGCTTCCTCACGGAAGCCTCTGATCTGCTCTGATTATTAAGCCCCCCTTTTTACTGCAAAAACCTGCAAGCTAAAAGGGGAACTATTTCCAGAGAAAGAATCCCTTTTCCTTTTGGTTGATAGTTGTTATATTAACTTGTCAGTAATTCAAGCATATATTCATTTTATTATTATTGTTTCAGGTTAATTTGAGGCTACAAAGTATTAGAATACAATGTTTGCATTTGTTAGGTAAAGTCCCTCTTATAATTGTGTCCTACCCCAAAAAGGTGTGTCATACACCCTAAGCTTGTGCCCATTAATTGGGTATATATTTACATTTTAAAAATATTTTTATTACATGGGAATATAAGATTATAAAACCTACTATTTAAATAATAAACATAATGAACTGTGTTTATTATTTAAAATAGTTTTAAGTAACTTAAAACTATCCATCACTTTCCCAGTGCCACCAGAGATAACCATATTCTGAAACATTTTTGCTTTCTAGCCTTGCCACATAAGAATGCATTCCAAAAAAATAGCTTTACTCTACATGCTTTTGACCTTTATATAACTGAATTCATATTGCATCTATGTTTCTTTAACTGTTTTCTCCAATCAGCATTATGTTGCTAAGATTCATCCATGACTGCAGCTGTATTTCATTCATTCACTGTCATATTCATCATAGGAAGAAACTACAATTGATTTGTATCTACTACTGTTGATAGATGTTTAGATGGTTTCCAGTTCTGTTCCTCTTCCTATTATTAGTATAAATAATGTTCCTTGTACACTTTAGGAGTGGGATTGCTGAGTTATAGAGCTCACATATGCCCTCTATACTCTTCCACTGGGTACCAGTGGGAACTCAGTGTGTACCAGGTTTCCAATGTCAGCTGACTTCCAATTCTGTTTGACTCATGGCGAAGGATTGGAGACCCAGGGTAGACACTAGGGTACTTCTCTCCATCTCTTGTGCCTCTGCTAGAGTCTTTGGCAGCTGCTGCCTGTGCTTTGAGGTTCCAGCTCCAACCAGATCAGCCCACTGTGGCTCCAGCTTCCAGTGAATAATCGCATGACCTTATCCACTTAATTCAGGCACCCTGCTGCTTTTTCCTCCTCCTTTCCTCCTTTCTTATCCCCCTTGCCATTCCTCCTCCTGCTCTTCCTCTCTCTCTCTATTCTTTCCTCCCTCCCATCCATCTTTTCCTTCCTGTCTCTCTACTCTAAATATAATAGTGGCTTCCTGTGGATGCTAAACTGTGGGTCACGTTTTCCTCCACTGTTCGCCAATCAGTTCTTCAGTCACTAGTTTGAATTTCATAACTTAAGTTTCCTGTCTTAATTAGCAACGGGCCTCTAGTTTCTTCTTAGATGCTGACTGTTAGGATGAATCTCTGACTGTCAAATCATTTGTTAATTTGGTTCCACCAATTTTAAGTTGGTTCTTACCAACTTAATAAGAACTCTGCTTCCTTCACATTCTCTCCAACACTTCATAATGCCAAACTTTAAGTTTTGGCTGTTCTGTTGGGTATTAAATTGTTTCTAGCTGCGATTTGACTTAGAATTTTATTAATTAAAAATGAGTTTGTTGGGCGGCGCCTGTGGCTCAGTGAGTAGGGTGCTGGCCCCATATACCGAGGGTGGTGGGTTCAAACCCAGCCCCAGCCAAATTGCAACAAAAAAATAGCCGGGCGTTGTGGCAGGCGCCTGTAGTCCCAGCTACTTAGGAGGCTGAGACAAGGGAATCGCCTAAAACCCAGGACTTGGAGGTTGCTGTGAGCTGTGATTCCATAGCACTCTACTGAGGGTGATAAAGTGAAACTCTGTCTCTAAAAAAAAAAAAAAAATGAGTTTGTTCATTTTTTCATAGTTCCATTGGCAACTTTTAAATGGAGACAGTTAATTGTTCAGTATAAAATTTTACTGTCATTTAATAAACCTCATTTTTAGATTTAATTTCTTTTTTTATTAAGTCTTTTGTACGTAGATCATAAATACATTTATGCCATTTTCAATGTGTTGATTATTTGTATAAATTGGAGTTGCTTATATCATACTAATCAGCATAGCTTTCACCTCATTTACCCAATTATAGCATCAGGACCTTTGTGTTCTACACATGATAGATCCAACTTGTACTTGCATAGGTGTGGTCCCCCTACTGTCCCTCCCACCTCCTTCCCTCCTCCCTCCCTCCCCTTCCCTCCTTCATCCTAGGCTAAAGTTGTGTTTCATTTTTCATATGCAAGTGTGAGTGATTATAAATTGGTTTCACAGTAGTACTGAGTACATTGGATATTTTTTTTCCGTTCCTGAGATACTTTACTAAGAAGAATATTTTCCAGCTCCATCCATGTAAACATAAAAGAGGTAAAGTCTCCATTTTTTTTACTGCTGCATAATATTCCATGGTGTACATATACCACAATTTATTAATCCATTCATGGGTCAATGGGCACTTGGGCTTCTTCCATGACTTGGCAATTATGAATTGAGCTGCAATGAACAATCTGGTGCAAATATCTTTTTTGCCAAATGATTTTTGTTCTTTGGATATTCACCTAGAAGAGGAATTGCAGGATCATACGGCAGGTCTACATTTAAATCCCTGAGCTGTACTTTGATTTAGTGTTTTTCCATTTTACTTATTTAGCAAATATAAATTAAGTTCTATTGTATGCTAGATATAGTTTTATGTGAAATCAAGGAATTAAAATGTTATAGCTAGGCTAATTGGGGACCACAACTTTTAAAAAATGGAGTAGTGTTAGAGCATATGTTTTGTGTTTACCTTCCTCCCCCCAATCCCTAATTTCAATAGCTCAATTAGTGTCGTGTTATTAAAATATAATGTGAAATTGTTTACATGATTTAGTGTTATTCATCCACTATCAAAACTTTCAGTGTTGGCTGGGCGCAGTGGCTCATGCCTGTGATCCCAGCACTTGGGAGGCTGAGGCAGGTGGGTTGCCTGAGTTCACAGGTTCGAGACCAGCCTGATCCAGAGTGAGACCTTGTCTCTAAAAATAGCTGAGAATTGTGGCAGGCACCTGTAGTCCCAGCTACTTGGGAGGCTGAGGCAATAGGATGGCTTGAACCCAAGAGTTTGAGGTTGCTGTGAACTAGGATGCCATAGCATTCTGCCGAGGGTAACAAAGGGAGACTCTGTCTAAAAAGAAAAAAAAAGAAAAGACTTTCAATAGAGGATTTTGTTATTATCCTAATAACAAAAATGTAGAAAAACTTGGGTATTGAAGAATTTCTAAAATGTCTCAGCTTAAAATATTGAATTGATGAGAATGGGTCTTCCTTTATGATCCGTTAATGAAGAACGCAGAAAGCATTAATGTAATTAATGAGCATTAGTTGACAAAACAGTTGCCATGCTTTGGTTTGGCTTGGGTTTTATTGTGGTATTTGTATGTTTATGTATGTACACGATTCCCATTATGTTAAGTTGTATAATTCTGGGATATTTGTGTCAGTGATTGGAAATTGTAGAAACAGATTATTTTAGTTTTCTGATCAGTATATCATGTCAGTGTGTTTCTGTCTCTGCTCAAAGAACAAGACCAAAACACAGGCCACCTTGCATGGGTACTGAGCGTTGCAAACCAAAGTTCCAAATGAAAGAAAGAAATGGGTTGAGGGCTGGGTTACAGTAATGAAAGAGGGAAGAGCAAAAGGTTTGCAGACGTCCATAACATGCTATGTTTTGTTAGTTCATAATAGTAAAAAATATATTGAAACATTTTACATGAATTTCCAACTTCCTATCTTTTTCTTCACTTGCCAAATGCATGATTTAATTTTTGAGTTTCAAGTATTTTTTTCATTTTTTATTTAGTCTTTTGTACATAGATCATAAATACATTTATGCCATTTTCAATGTGTTGATTATTTGTACAAATTGGAGTGCTTGCATCCTACTAATCAACATAGCCTTCACCTCATTTACCCCATTATAGCATTAGGACTTTTGTGTTCTACACATGATAGATCCAACTTGTACTTGCAATGTGCTCCATAGGTACAGTCCCCCTACTATCCCCTACTATCCCTCCCACCCCCTCCCCTCCCCTCCCCGTCCCTCCTTCATCCTAGGCTAAAGTTGTGTTTCATTTTTCATATGCAAGTGTGAGTGATTATAAATTGGTTTCACAGTAGTACTGAGTACATTGGATACTTTTTTTTTCATTTGTTTACATGGATGGAGCTGGAAAATATTCTTCTTAGTAAAGTATCTCAGAAACGGAGTTTCAAGTATTTATTTGGCCAAGCTTACCTACTTATTGAATCCAATTTCATAATGAACACGTATATCGCTTTTGTGCACACATCACATACATTTTCTGCTCAGGTTTGTCTAAATACTATATGGATTAAGCATGTTTTAGGGTAACATTGCAAGAAACTTGGTAAGAGACTAAGCTGAGACCTGATCAAAAATATCTGTTCTACAAAAGCTTGACTTCCTATCCTTATGTCAAGAAAATATCATATTAAATATATGTACTGTACTATGAAGGCAGGAAGATAATCTTGTTTTATAGTGAGATAGTCCTCATTATTCTCATAGAAATAATATCTAGTTTGTGAGCTCATACATGGAATGACTACAGATTATTCATTTTGTGATTTTATTAATATGTATTGAGTTCAAACTACATTCAATTTACTGGAGCTTAACCAGAAGGTTGACCATCCAATAGAGTTTCTTATAAGTAATTCTTATAACAGTAAGCTATTCTCTATGGCAGATAAATCCTACCTATATATACTGATATCCTTTTTAGTGCCATAGTTATCAGGTTACTCCTTTTCTGTTCATACAGGCATGGCTACACAATCCTTTTTCAAAAGGGTCAGGAGCCTGTGTGGAATAAAAACAGGACAGTTAGATGATACAATAGTCAGCTTAAATTGCCTTCTCATTTTACCAATCAAAATACAATTTCAGGTATAGTTAACTCATTAGCCCGATGAGACTCAAAGATGTCTATTACCAAAGATTTCTTGACCACTTCTTTCTCTCACGTAGCACTTAACCTCCTGATAGTTTTTGTAGTCAATTCACATACCATGCCAAGGCATTCTAAATTTGGAGATGTAATCTAACTAACATAGCTTCACATAATTGACATAACGTAGAATTTTTAAAATCTCAACTATCTCAGGGACTTTATTCATGTGAATCTGGAAGATTCCTTTTGGTGTTTGAGCCCTTATTTTCAGAGATTCAGATGTCAAAGTATTTTTAGAATGGGTCCGTAAGGCATCATTATTTTGTAATTATAACCTTGTTGATTGACAGCAAATGCTGCGTTCCATGAAAATGTCGTTGCATTGAAGTGATCCTGGTTAGTGCTGGAGACAGACTGCTAAGATCTAAAGTTTCGTGAGGAGATTAAAAAAATAACATAAAATGTTTTTAAATTCACCAACATGGAGACACAGGATCTTTCAAAAAATGTTAAAAGGTTGTTTCTGCCCGCAGATTTTTAGCATTTCTATTTTATATTGCAAATGTTATGAAATTTGATTACTGACAGGTGAAAATGTTTTGCACAAAGGGTACTTTAAAAAATCATTTCAGTGTTGTTTATGGAAATAGTAGAAATTTTATTTTGAAAAGGAGGGAGAAGAAAGGGGGGCCGCAGGCCATATGATGGTTGGTATTTCCCACAGGAAAGAAAATATGCAGCCATACTCTGCTGCACCATAGAATAGGAGATAAAAACATGAGAAATTATAATAATGTTTGATGATGATAGTAATGTCGCTAAGTAAAACAGGGTATATCATATATCATAACTTAATAGAAAGCTTTACTACTGATTAAAGCCTGCATTATAAATTATTGGCATGTTTGATCTTGCAAAGGGTCATGGGTGATTTTATAACTAAAGAACTGTTTTGTTTTGTTTTTTTCATTTTGAAAAGTTAACATCAGGTTGATATCCAATTCTATAAGGTAGACAGGGTGTTGGGTTGCAATAAGGCAGGAGAAATAAAAAGAGATGTACAATGTGTAGACATGTGAGCTGTGAATTCAGACGTAGGCATCTGAATTTATGCCTAACAGCATTTACAACCAAGATTAATGAATGAAGGGTTGGTCATTTCTTTAGTTTTAATGTTTTGTTTTCTTTTTTATGAACCTTAGGTTTATTTTTCTAAAGTTAGTAAGAAAATTCAAATTCAAATTAAGGTTCATAATCTTGCAAATTTCAGATCTTTGCGGGGATGCATTAATAAGTATTCAAAAATCTTTTTAATCAAAATAGTGTTATGTTAATTTACATGTAGTAGGATTCTTTTAGAATGTTAGAAAACTTTCTTTACTAGGCTAAATATTCCCTTTGTGGTCTTGTTATGTAATTCCTTTGTGTTCAGCTATTTAGGCCTGAATTGTCACCAAAGGTGCAATCTAATATTTAAAAATAAAAAAAGCTTTACCAGAATTGTGGTGATTTTGAAGGAGGAAAGTTGCAGGGAATTTTGATCAATTCTCTCCAATAAATGATGAACTCAATAAAATACCTGTATTTTTCATTTCCTCGTAGAGCTGATGTACATGAAGAATAGACACAATATTTAGTGCAATCTATAATGGGAGGTGAAGGGAAGTAAATTACAAAAAGTGGATAAAAGTTGATTATAAAAAAAATCATGTTAGTTTGGATTTGACACAAAAGCAAAATGAAATGTTTTCAGAAAATCAAACAACCAATTTCATATGAAATCTTATGTTAGCTAAACAATTATATGAATACCAATATCTTTTTCAAATTAAAATCTAAAACAAAGCACTTGCCAACACTAATTTATTCACCATGTTTCATGAAATGAAATTAATATCACAGTAAAGAAATTATTCCAAAATGGTAAGGGTAAGCAAATCTTGCATTATCAGGCTGATAATAGACGTTTGCTTGTGATTCTACACTGGAATGATTTTATTGTGACGTTTATAGAACATTATAGTCATCCAGTAAATTTGTGGAGCAAGGGATTTTTTGGATCGTCTAGAAAAGTGGTGCCTTAGTTTCAGGTAGATGTATAACAAGTAACCAAATCTATGTCCTATGCACGTAACACCTTTCTGATAAGTTGTTCATAGTCAGAATGTTTATGCAGAATCCATTTCGCTTGGCGGGTTAATTTGACCTAACCTCCAAATTGGTGTGGTCCCCATCAACCTTGACCATTCTGGGTGCCCCTGTCATCTCCTTGTTAGAGTACTGAAATTGCATCATAACTGCTCTCTCTTTTATACCCTTGTCCCCTTCTATCCATCCTAATTGCAGTATTTGGAGCAACCTTTTTAAAAGGTCAATTAAATCATCTCACCTCTTCATTAAATCTCTTCTCATTCTACCAAGAGTAAATTCCCAATCTTTCACCTTGATCTATATAACTGTACCATAGTACCTCCCTCTCCAATTTCGACTTAGCTTTGTTCTTGTAGCTTCAGGCAAGCTAGCACTATCTTAGCCCTTGAATGTAATGAGTTTCAGCTCCCTTGGTATTTACTTATTTACTCTTCTCTCTGACTAGAATGGGTTTTTCTTCTGATTCTGCTTCCTTTTTTTCTGAGCAATCAAATATTCATTCACTCATTCATTCATGTGTTCAATAATTCAATGATTCCCAGCTGGGCGTGATTTTTTTTTTTTATCCCACAGTATATTTAGCAATGTTTGGAAATATTCTTTGTTGTTACAACTGAAGAAAGAGGGGCAATTTCTACTGGCATCTAGTAGACACACACCAGGGATCCTGCTAAACATGCTACAGTGTACAGGACAACTGCCATAACAAAATTATTATCTGATTCAAAATGTCAATGCTGCCATGATTGAGAATCACTGCAGTACTGCAGTAATTCAACACCTCTTTTTTTTTTTTTTTTTTTGTGATTTTTGGCCGGGGCTGGGTTTGAACCCGCCACTTCCGGCATATGGGACCGGAGCCTTACTCCTTGAGCCACAGGCGCCACCCTCAACACCTCTTCTTGATGCCAGGAATATGATGGTGAACCAAACAAATATGGCCCAAACTTTGATAAACTTTTACATTAGGGGGAAGACAGTTAACAAGCTCTTTAACAAACAACTAAATAAATACTTTCAAATCACGTTGAGTGCTCATAGAAAGAGGGGACAAGAGGGTGACCAGTGAAATATACTTTAGAGTAAGGGGTGTTGGGTGAGGTGATGTTTATTCTAAGACCCAAAGAGTTAAAGAAAGACTTAGCCACAATGTATATACATAATAAATAGTTATTGAATCGAGAATAAAATGTTATATTTTTCTAAAACATGTCTGTTTATTGTAATCGAAAATGCTTGAAATTATTTTTTAGAATCTGTTTTTTCTTAGATTCGTTACTAAAGGGACTAGTCTAGCATTTGTCTGTCGTGAGCAATTAAGTCCTCCACACAGTTGGTGAATCCCAAATTTCATGTACTTCCTACTCAGTTCTATGAAAAAATCTGAAAGATATATACAGGGTTTTTAACTTAGTGATATAGCAAAATGTTGCTGCATCTTTAATCACCAACAAATTTGTAATTCTACAGAAAGATAACATAGAACATTATGTTTTACACAATTAAATTTTAAAATAACCATATTTAAAATAATTTTAAATAAGATTATTTCTCTGTGGAATGTCACATGATTCCAGCATAGGAATGTTTTCAGAAATCAATAAGTACATATGTAACAACAGAAACACAACATAAATTTACATTTAGCAAAAGAGTAGATTTTCTTTATTTTTTCACTTTTTGAACAGTGTGACAGGCAACATATGATATGTAATCATTGGAATTGTACATCATTAATACATTATAAATATAAAAAGGATGATATTTAGTGTAAACTACTGCTTAGATGCTAATGTCTATATTCTCATTGTCTATAGCCCCCTTAATCTATATTCTGCTCGAAACTTTATAGAGTTTTCCATTTGAATATCCCACAGGTCCATGACCTCACTTGTACAAAACTAGTACATCTCTTCTTATAATCTTTCTTGGTGAAGGATATTTCTAAATAAAGGGCCTAATAAATACCCTAAGAGACATGAGTTGAAGGGAATATGAAGTTGTAAGAATGTTCTGCTAATTGATCTGATGCTGGTTAAATAGATACCTTAATGTTCCTGAAAACTTGTTGAGTCACTATGACTCATACAATTTTCACTACCTATCTCACATTTTTTGTCAGCTCTTTATGCTTAACTTGTTTTTTTGTTCACCACTTAGTTTATAGTGTACTCTAAAAAAAATTGAATACGTTCACGTAAACCTTTATTTCCAAGGTTACAATGTTGCAAAGACTTTATTAAATATACACTGTTTACAAAACAATGTCTATGTAGCAATCTCAGAAACCTCTCTTGATCGTATGTCTATATATATTTCATAGTGTAAAATAATTCAATTCACTTAAATAACCTATCCTTTATCATATTCTATGACAAATTCTTTAAACAAGTATAATTAAACCTTCTTTTCAGCTATTACACTGTTATAAGCAGTTTCACATTTTGACAAAAAGTTTACATAGGAATTCCAGAAGTTGAGAGTACCTTTTTCCCCTCCCACTCATCTACTGCCTCTAATGAACAAGTCAAGTTGTTGAGTACTTTCTGTATCTTTGGTATTATTATTAATGTGGTTACCTGGTCTAATGGTCAAACTTTCTATAGCACAAGTATTATTGTTCTATTTTACATATGAACAGAGACTTCTAGTGGTTAATTACTTTTGGGGGTATGTGTTTCAATAAAACTTTATTTACAAAACCAGGTGGTATGATGGATTTGGGCTGTCGACCATAGTTTGCTAATCCCTGATCCAGACAATACAAACTGCAAATAGTTAAACCAACAGTAGCAACAGTGATTGTTATTAACAACCTCAAAGCCACAATCTATTCCTGATAAAGTAGATGAGTTTTGTTGGAAAATGAGGGTTTTGTAGATGATGTTTAGAAGGTATTGAGAATAGTTTAAAAAAACACTAAGGCATAAATGCCAGGCAAGTGTCAAGCAGGGAATGGAAAACTGAAAGCAGTTTTCCTTAAAATATCTTGGAGCAATTGTATGAATTTTGCTTTTTGTTTCTGTATTTTTTCCACTTATTATTTTCTTTTGTTTTTTTATTTTTATTTATTTTTATTAAACCATAGCTGTGTACATTAGTATGATCGTGGGGCACCATACACTTGGTTCATAGACCGTTTGACACATTTTCATCACATTAGTTAACATAGCTTTTGTAGCATTTTCTTAGTTATTTTGCTAAGACCTTTACATTCCACGTTTACTAGGATTCACATATACCCTTGTAAGATGCACCGCAGGTGTAATCCCATTAATCCCCCTCCCTCCCCCCTCCCTCCCCTCCCTTTCCCCTTTCTCCCTATTCTTATTTTCTTTTGTAAAAAATTTAGACTAATACAAGGGAACAAATCATTAGGTTTCATTGTTTGCTTTTGTTAGGTAAAGTTCACATTGTACTTGTGCAGTTCACTGAGGGTTGTGCTGTGTACCCTTCCATTGTAGATTCTCCCCCTCCCCTTTTACACCTCTCTTCCCCTCACTTGTGTTTAACTGTGTTTTTTTCTCATGAAGGCACGTAGTTGTTTATCAATTGGTCTCCTGTTAGTATTGACAACATCGGATACTTGCTTTGCCATTTTTGTGATACTTTACTAAGAATGTTCTTCAACTCCATCTGTGTAAATACAAAAGATGTAAACTCTTCATCCTTTTATGGCTGAAGAGTATTCCCTGTGGCACATATACCACAGTTTATTAATCCACTCATGTGTTGATGGACACTTCGGTTGATAACACATCTTAGCAATGTTGAATTGAGCTGTAATGAACATTCTAGTGCAAATGTCCTTATGGTAAAATGATTTTTTTTTCCTTCTGGGTAGATACCTAGTAATGAGATTGCAAGATCAAATGGAAAGTTTGCTTTTAACTCGTTGAGTATTCTCTATACTTTTTTCCATAGAGGCTGTAGTAGTTTGCAATCCCACTAGCAGTGTTAAGAGTGTTCCCTTCTCTCCACATCCATGCCAGCATCTGTACCTTTGGGACTTTGTGATGTAGACTGTTCTTACTGGGGTTAAGTGATATCTCAGGGTGGTTTTGATTTGCATTTCTCTGATGACTAGGGGATGATGAGCATTTTCCAAGTGTTTGTTGGCTGTTTGCCTGTCTTCTTCACAGCAGTTTCTATTTATGTCTCTTGCCCACTTGTAAATGGGATTATTTGCTCTTTCTTGTTTATTAGTTTATCTGTAGATTCTATTTATCAGCTCTTTGTCATATTTGTAGCATACAAATATTTTCTCCAATCCTGAAGGTTGTCTGTTTGCTTTAGTTGTTGTACCCTTAGCTGTGCAGAAACTTTTCAGCTTGATCGTGTCCCTTTTATTGATTTTTGGTGTTGCTGCAAGGGGTTAAATAATTTGACCAATGTTATCCAGCAACAAAAATGGCAGAAGTAAAATTTGAATTGAAATCAGCATTTGTAATCACCGTGATATCTTGCTTCTCATGTTCCAGCTCCTTAGTACCTGGTATTCTCTAAGGTCTTCAGATTGTCATTCTTATATTTGGAATATCTTAAGAAATCTTGTGCAATGTAGTCTAGCCTCAGTTCATTCTAAACACTCCTAGGGTTATGCTCATTCTACAACGTACATCTGATGTTGCAGCTCATTTAATATACATTAATGCAATGCAGCCTTGGCTATATATGAGAAACACCAGGCCCCACCCCAGATAAATTAGAAACTCAGAGGCTGGGAAACTGGGAGTGAGCATTTTTTTAAAAAGCTCCCCAGGTGACTGTAATGAACAGCTAGGCTAGGGAACTGATATTTTAATCTTTCCCTACAGCTCCTATTAAAAAAAAAAAAAATAGCCGGGCGTTGTGGCGGGCGCCTGTAGTCCCAGCTACTCGGGAGGCTCAGCAGGAGAATCGCTTAAGCCCAGGAGTTGGAGGTTGCTGTGAGCTGTGTGAGGCCACGGCACTCTACCAAGGGCCATAAAGTGAGACTCTGTCTCTACAAAAAAAAAAAAAAAAAAAACTCCTTAGCACTGCCCAAAAGGCCCTTCATGATCTGGTTCCTACCTCCCTATCTCTTGCTTCCTTGACTATAACTCCCTTCTTCCCTTACCTTCTCCACTCCCCCTATATACACTCCATTTTAATTATGCAAAAGGCTTGTTTTCTCCCAGGCATTATGATTTTTTTGTACCACACCTCAATACATACAAGTCTTTCTTCCATGAATACACCGTTTTATTTTTTACACTTAATCCTTTTAATTGCTGCTAGTAAGTGGGATTTCTTATTTATATTTTCTTGCCTTTTTTAATTTAGGGAAAGTTGCTGGTATACAGATACTATACAATTTATAATTTAAAGTTGTTTTCCTACATCGAGCGTGATTTGCCTCTTTTCTCCTTCTCGTACATATACTGTTTCTTGGAAAGTCTGAGATCAGACAAGTATCTTTTTCTCTTGCTTGCAAATCTAATTTTCACCATTCTATCTTTTGCTTTCTTACAGAAACGAAAGCTTTGATCATGTGTGTTAAGGATAGCTTATGATTTGAGTTGTAAGGCCATTTAATGACTTACATGCAGCCGTATACTTTGTAATAGTTCACGAAAGAATTTTGGGATACTCCTAGGGGAGGAATTAACAGATTAACATATAGGAAAATCTATGTTGCTGAATTCCAATTTAGAGATAACTTATATTTAATTATCAGTACCTATTACATTTTTGAATGTACTATATATTTTTCTGTGTTTAATGAAATTACTACTCATTATATCAAAATTTGTTATCTTTCTAAACATCTCATGAATATTTTTCTTCTAATGCATTTTACTTTCTGTTGGAACTATACAAATATGCTTGTAAACATTTATTTGTGACTATTTGAACATTTACAGGACATTTTATGTGAAAAATGATTCTTTGTTAACAAGGAAAATATTTATGTGAATATGTGTATGTACAATGCTTGCTCAGGAGGAATTTTATTTATGTTTCTTTATTTTTCTCTGTATTTGTGTTCTTAAAATTTCCATAGTATCTGTTTTTATCCTATAAATGCTTACATAACATATTGTTGCAAAAACTAATACAAAGATGGGTCAAAACGCAATGATACATGTATTTATAAATAACATATCCATGTTTTGTCTTTTTTTTTTTTTTTCTTGAGACAGAGTCTCACTTTGTCATCCTTGGTAGAGCCATGGCCTCATAGCTCACAGCAACCTCGGACTCTTGGGCTTAAGTGATCCTCTTGCCTCAGCCTCCCAAGTAGCTGAGACTACAGGTGCTTGCCACAACACCCGGCTATTTTTTATTTTGTTATTTTTTGTTCCTTTTTATTAAGACATATACACATAGATCATGAATACATTTATGCATTTGTGGGGTACAATGTGTTGATTTTTTATGCAATTTGGAATGCTTACATCAAACTAATTAATATTGCTTTCATCTCATTTACTTAATTATTGTGTTAAGACATTTATGTTCTATACTTGATAGATTTGACTTGTACCCTTGCAATATGCTCCATAGTGTGGTCCCCCCGTTTATCCTCCCTCTATTGAACCTCCCCCCTCCCCTCCCATCCTCCTCCACTCCTCTCCTTCATCTTGGGCTATAGTTGTGATCTATCTTTCTTTTCTTTTCTTTTCTTTTTCTTATTAAATCATAGCTGTGTACATTAATGCAATCATGGGGCACCATACACTGGTTTTATAGACCATTTGACATATTTTCATCACACTGGTTAAAATAGCCTTCCTGGCATTTTCTTGGTTATTGTGTTAAGACATTTATATTCTACATTTACTAAGTTTCACATGTACCCTTGTAAGATGCACCACAGGTATGATTCCACCAGTCACCCTCCCTCTGCCCATCCTCTCCCCTCTCTCCCCTCTCTCTCCCCCTTCCCCATATTCTTAGGTTATAACTGGGTTATAGCTTTCATTTGAAAGCCATAAATTAGTTTCATAGTAGGGCTGAGTACATTGGATAATTTTTCTTCCATTCTTGAGATACTTTACTAAGAAGAATATGTTCCAGCTCCACCCATGTAAACATGAAAGAGGTAAAGTCTCCATCTTTCTTTAAGGCTGCATAATATTCCACGGTGTACATATACTACAATTTATTAATCCATTCGTGGATTGATGGGCACTTGGGCTTTTTACATGACTTAGCAATTATGAATTGGGCTGCAATAAACATTCTGGTACAAACATCTTTGTTCTAATGTGATTTTTGGTCTTCTGAATATGTACCTAGTAGAGGAATTGTAGGATTGAATGGCAGGTCTATTTTTAGGTGATCTATCTTTCACAAGAAAGTGTGAATAATTATAAATTGGTTTCATAAAAGTACTGAATACATTGGATACTTTTTCTTCCATTCTTGAGATACTTTACTAAGAAGAATATGTTCCAGCTCCATCCATGTAAACATAAAAGAGGTAAAGTCTCCATCTTTTTTAAGGCTGCATAGTATTCCATGTTATACACATACCACAATTTATTAATCCATTCAGGGGTCAATGGGCACTTGGGCTTCTTTCATAACTTGGCAGTTATGAATTGAGCTACAATGAAAAATCTGGTGCAAATATCTTTGTTGCCAAGTGATTTTTGGTCTTTTGGATATACTTCTAGTAGAGGAATTGCAGGATCAAACAGCAAGTCCACTTTTAGATCCCTGAGTATTCTCCAAACTTCTTTGCAAAAGGAATGTATTAGCTTGCATCCCCATCAGCAGGGCAAAACTGTTCCCTTTTCTCTGCATCCACACCAACATCTGTAGTTTTGGGGTTTTGTTACATGAGCTACTCTTACTGGAGTTAGATGATATTGCAAAGTGGTTTTGATTTGCATTTCTCTGATGATTAAAGATGATGAGAATTTTTTCATGTGTTTATAGACCATGTGCCTGTCTTCTTCAGAGAAGCTTCTGTTCAAGTCTCTTGCCCATAATTAAATGGGATCACTTGTTCTTTTCTCATTAATATGTTTGAGTTCTCTGTGGATTCTCATTATCAAACCTTTGTCAGAAACATGCAAATATCCTTTCCCATTCTGAGGGCTGTCTGCTTGCTTTACTTACTATGCTCTTGGTAGTGCAGAAGCTTTTCAGTTTGATCAGATCCCAGTAGTGTATTTTTGATGTTGCTTCAATTGCCTGGGGGTCCTGCTCATAAAGCATTTTCCCAGGCCAATTTCTTCAAGTGGTCCCCTGCACTCATTCCAAGAATCTTTCATGTTTTAAGTTTAAGTCTTTTATCCAGTGAGAGTCATTTTTTGTTAATGGTGAAAGGTGCGGGTCCAGTTTCAGTCTTCTACAAGTTGCCAGCCAGTTCACCCAGCACCATTTGTTAAATAGGGAATCTTTCCCCCAATTTATATTTTTGATAGGCATATCAATGATCAAATGACAAAAAATGTCTGGGTTCATCTCTTGGTTCTCAACTCTGTTCCATACATCTATCTCTCTATTTTTGTGCCAGTACCATGCTGTTTTGATCACTATAGATTTATAGTATAGTCTGAAGTCTGGTAGTGTGATTCCTCCTGGTTTGTTTTTATTTCTGAGTAATGTCTTGCCTATTTGATGTTTTTTTCTGTTTCCATATAAAACGAAGTACTAAATTTCCAGATCTTTAAAGAATGACAGAGGTGCTTTAATAGGGATTGCATTAAATCTGTATATTACTTTGGGTAGTATGGACATTTTAACAATGTTGATTCTTCCCAGCCATGAACATGGTATGTCTTTCCATTTATTAATAGCTTCAGCTATTTCTTTTCTCAGAGTTTCATAGTTCTCCTGGTAGTTCTTTCATGTCCTTTGTTAGGTATACTCCCAGATGTTTCATCTTCTTTGGCACTACTATAAAAGGAATAGAGTCCTTGACTGCTTTTTCCACTTGACTATTGTTGGTATATATAAAGGCTACTGATTTGTGACTATTGATTTTGTATCCTGAGATGCTGCTGTATTCCTTGATCACTTCTAAGAGTTTTGTAGTTGGGTCCCTGGGGTTTTCCAGTATACAATTATATCATCTGCAAAGAGTGAAAGTTTGATCTCCTCTGGTCCTATTTGGATCCCCTTGATTGCCTTCTCTTGCCTGATTGCAATGGTTAAGACTTCCATTATAATTTTAAAAAGCAATGGAGACAGTGGGCAACCTTGCCTGGTTTCCTGATCTGAGTGGAAATGATTTCAATTTTACTCCATTCAATATAATATTGGCTGTGGTTTGCTGTAGATGGCCTCTATCAGGTTAAGAAGGCTGGCTACTTTTTAGAGATAGAGTCTATCTCTGGCTAAAGCTGGTCTCAAACTCCTGAGCTTAGGCATTCAACCCACCCCAGTCTCCCAGAATGCTAGGATTATAGGCATGAGGCCCTACGCCTGGCCTCTATGTCTTATCTTATTTATACTGAAGGCCTTATTTATACTTTTCCATAAAGCCAAAGATAAAGAGTAGAATAACTGCTTATGATTTACTAGAAATCCATAAAATATATAAAATATGAAAGGATATTACAAATATCTCAATAAGTCATCCTTCCTACCTGATTCCTTTCTATATTTCTCTATAAGCTTATTTTCCTATACTATAATTTTCTATATATAGTGATTTAGCTTTGTCCCAAAATATTATCAGGTAGTGCTACCAACAGGTAGAAAACATTTATGGAAAAATTATAAAACGGCACAGTGTACATATATAGTTCCTCATAATCCTGATATTTAGTACATGATTGTGAAATATGGATTTTTGGTGAATATTATTTTAAAGTTAGGCAATTTCAAAAGTGAAGTTAATATTTGTATTTCGAAACAGTGGCTACACTTGGAAATTGTATTTAATAATGTACTTTGAGAGTTCTCAACAGGAAATTGCTGGGCTGATCTTGTAGTTTAAGATATAATAATTCTGAAGGTAATTTTTTTTATAACTTAATGCAAGTATTTTCAAAGTGTCAACATTTTCAAAGAAGAATATCAGCCTTCTCCAACTGTAAATGTGTTCAGGTTATCTTCTGCTCTTGTTACAAATGATTGACAGTATGAATGCTGTTTATCACATTGTATAGTGTGAATTTTTATATCCACTTAAAACATTAAACATTCCAAATATTTAATTTTGGCTAGATGCTTATGGCTGTAATCCCAGCAATCTGAGAGGCTGAGGTGGGTGAATTGCTTGAGCTCAGGAGCTCCAGACAAGCTTGAGCAAGAATGAGACCCCTTTTCTACTAAAAATAGAAAAATTAGCCAGGCATTGTGGCAGGCGCCTGTGGTCCCAGCTACTCAGCTACTCAGGAGGCTGAAGCAAGAGAATTGCTTGAGCCCAGGAGTTTGAGATTGCTATAAGATATGGCACTCCACCCTGGAACAACAGAGGGAGACTCTATCTCAAAGAAAAAATATCAATCATTTATTTAATTCTGACTTAATTGTGTTAAATATATAAGAATTTTATTACTTTTTAAATAAAAGTTGTTTTTTCCAAAATATATCATTGACTACTTTATAATTTAGATTTTTTATATTACAAATATATTTTCATCTTTTGCTACTATTGAAAGATCAGCTGCTTGCTACATTACATTTTAGATATCTCTAGATAACAAGCATTTTCAACCTTGGGGTTAATTTGAGGAATTGTTAAGAAATAAATAATGAAATATTTTAAAATACAATGTTATTTACAACTTTAACACTTCACAATTTTATTACATTTTACTTTGAGATTTGACTTTACTTTTGGTGTGACATCTTCACCTGGTAATATGTACTTTATTTAAAAGAAATATCGGTGAAAATATCCTTTTTTCATTCATATTATACATACACATAATATTTGCATATGTGAGGAACATAGAATCATAAAAAATTGAACTATTTCTTGTGATTACTTTGCTTAAGAAATAGAATATTAGCAATATCTAGAAACCACCTCTTTCGCATGCAACCCTTCTCCATTTTTTTTTTTTTTTCTGCTGGGGCTGGGTTTGAACCTGCCACCTCTGGCATATGGGACCGGCGCCCTACTCCTTGAGTCACAGGCGCCACCCCTTCTCAAATGTACCACCATTCCTACTCCCAATTTTTACTTTTGTATTTATTATTCTCATTCTTGTCAACAGTTTTACCATATGTCTATGTTTTAAGCAAATATTTTTAGTTTACTATGCACTTAATTGAATACTGTAAAAGAACAATTTATAAGACATTAGTCCAAGTTAAGGAATTTTAAGCAAGTTAGGGAAAAAAGACTTTTATATATAAAAAGTTAAATAGTAGGGCAGTGCCTGTGGCTCAAAGGAGTAGGGCGCCAGCCCCATATGCCAGAGATAGAGGGTTCAAACCCAGCCCTGGCCAGAAACTGCAAAAAAATTAATAATAATAATAATAATAGTTAAATAGTAATATCAAATTGCCTTTGATTAATGTTAAATCATAAACTTAAGGTCGTGAGGGATCATAGATTATAGGGCCGAAGGATTCCCAAACTACTTTTATTTGTTAGCAATAAAACTTCTTTAAACAAAATCTAACATAAGGAAGATGTAACCATAAAACTAAAATTGAAGTTGCTCAGTTTAAAATCCACGCATAAGCTAAAACTCTTACTTTATTGATAATGTCACTGGGCCACACAGAGTTTAAAGGACTTGATACAATTTACTTCGCTAATTTATGTCAGAGTGGATATAAGAATCCAGAACATTTAGTTTTAGAATTAAATATGAATACTTTCTATCATATTACATTGGCTTAAAAAAAAAAATACTAGAACCCCAAATGATGCAAAATGACATGAAATGAAATGAAATAATATAGTAGATGGAATCTAAAACTAAAATGCCTAGAAGGCTGTGACGGGTAATGGGAATGGGTGCAGCATAGATGTAAATGTATATAGACACTCTGCGAGTTAGAAAGAACATTTAAAAATGGAATGGAGGGTGGTGCTTGTACACAGTGGTTACGGTGCAGGCCACATACACCAAGCCTAGTGAGTTTGAACCCAGCCCGGGCCAGCTAGACAACAATGATGACTACAACAAAAAAATAGCCAGGCATTGTGCTGGGCACCTGTAGCCACTTGGGAGGCTGAGGCAAGAGAATCGCTTAAGCCCAAGGGTCTGAGGTTGCTATGAGCTGTGACACTACAGCACTCTACTGAGAGTGACAGCTTGAGACTCTGTCTCAAAAAAAAAAAAAAGGAATGGAATACCTGTTCCCAGTCTAACATGGGCAACTGGTATTCAATTCAATACAGCAGTGCCCATGGCAGAATTTGGGGCTATTTTTGGCACATATTTTATTTTTCAAGAGGAGCTAAGCATCTGAACTTTTCGGCTGAGCCTCCCTGTACTATATATTTGCCTCATAAGTTATGGATTTTTTAAAAATTTTGTCTATTGATGAATCGCACTCACCTGGAACACTGCCTGACGAATAGTAGGTGATCAATGCTTATGTGATGAATAATTGGAAAAAGTGTCTCAAAGTAAAAAGTCTGCACAAGCCCAGCCAAATGTATCTTGGCCCTGAATTAGCTCAATGCTTTCCAGTTCAAATCTGCTATTTTAGATATTAAACAGACATGGAAGTGGCTTTCTACCAGGTGGCATGATGCTTAGAGCTCAGGAACTTTCCTCAAGTATGCCAGAATTCCAATCTGATTTCTCAGACCCCAATTTCTTGCCTTTCTTTGCTCTTGTGGGTATCAAATAAGGGCAGGCAGCATATCTTTTGAGCAAAATAAAACATCATGTGAGAGCATAGTCCTTAGCACAAATTATTTTACAAACCCAGGCCTACCTAGAGTCTTAAATACAGACCTACATTACCACATTAAAATTACTTATCCGAACAATTTTATTCTTGGCTTCTAGGAGGAAAACCCTTGATAATAAAACAACATTTTTACATACAAGATTTGTGATGATATTTAACATGGATATACTTTCATGCCCGGCAGCCCCCTTATTTGGGCAGAATACTATGAGGTTCTCATTACACGTTCATTTACTGCTGAAAGTGGAGGAAAGTTCAGAGGGGAACACTAATTAGAAAAATGGTTGTCTACTAATCCATTAAAGTAAGCCTGCTAAACACGGTCATGTTCTTCTTAATATTACGAACACACGTTTTATATTGATTGCAGAGAATAAAGAAAACACGGGAAATGAATTGTTTTGCACTTTAAAATAGCAGATAAGCCTTCGGGTATTATCAACTTCTTCGAGTTGAATTATACAACACCAGTTGGCAAATGATTTAAAGTTGCTGAAGGACAGGAACTGGTAGCTATTAGATGAAAGCAGATCAATCAGACAGAACAATTAACAGATACATTTGATTAGCCAAATAGTAAAGATTCCACAAGTTATAACTTCAAAATAACACTGTATGCTTCCTTTTTCCTTTTAAATATTAAACCATTTTATTTAACCAATAGCTTTATCCCCTGTACAGCTGAATTCTATTAATTAGTTAATTTTTATTTCAAAATATAAAGGAAGTGCAAGTGTTTTCGCTGACATGGATCACTTTTGTAATGCTTGAGTCACGGATATAAGTGTGCCCATCAATCAAATACTGGATCCATTAGGCAGGTTTTTGCCCCTCCCCACACCCCACTTTCTCCTTGATTTCCACCGACTTTTACTTTCCTCTGTGTGCATGTGTGTTCATTGGTTAGTTCCAATTCAATAGTGAATAAATATGACGTTTGTTTTCCCATTATGAGGTACTTCACTTAGAATAATGGTCTCCAGTTCCATCCAAATTGTTGCAAAAGACATTGATTCATTCCATTTTGTGGCTGATTCATATTCCATGGCATACGCATACTACATTTTGTTAAACCATTTACAAATTGATGTGCAGTTGGATTGATTCCACATCTTTGCAATGGCGAACTGTGCTGCAATAAACATTTGCGTGCATGTGTCTTTTTGAAAAAATGACTTATTTTCCTGTGGGTAAATACCCAGTAGTGGGATTGCTGGATCAAATAGTAGGTCTACGTTTGGTTCCTCTAGGAGTCTCCATACTGTTTTCCATGGAGGCTGTACTATTCAATAATTTTCGGTGTCTACTTATAATTCAGTTGATCTGATAATTATAAAAATCACTGTTTTCTCTTCACCTCTCCTTTCTACATTTCCCCTTCCTTTCTTTCCTCTCCTTCCTTTATTCATTCTTCTTTTTATCCTTTATTTTTTCTGGTTATATTTTAGATACCTTCTAAATGCATTAAAATTTTAGTCAGTATTACTATTTTTTTTTTATACTGATTTAAGACAGTTATCCCAGGAACTAGAGTTTAAACCAAAGGTTTTTTCCTAAACTTCCAAGAAGTACACTGAAGGACAATAACTATTTTAGGGGCATAATTACTATCCAAAGTAATAACACATAAAATGCCCAATTATTAACGTAGACACAGTATGTTTTCCATTGCTTTTATTTAGGTATTTGAAGGCCCATGTTAAAGTAGCATTCACTGGAAAAGATTAAAAAAACTACCTTCTTCAATGTAAAAACTCTCAAAAGAAAAGGCTATAAACATATTATACTGAATACTTATGGTCAGTTGCTGACATATTTAACTTCTCATCATATAGCAATTCAAATCCTGTATATTACAATGTTCTTGAATCTAAAAAAAAAAAATTTCACTTACAGCTGTGATAAAATGCATCTTCTGATAATGCCTTATGTGGCAAAGACACTTTTCTTAAACACAGTAAAAGCCAAGCATTCATTTTCTCATTGTAAAATGAGACATGTTTACTTGCTCCAATTTTAACTTGAATAACCTTGAAAAATAGTTGTCCATTTAACACCCTGTATTTTTCTTGTCCTGCAGTCCAGTAAATTATCTTAGTTACTGGAGTGTTATGTGACACAGCTTGTTCTGTTACTACTGGTTTAAAAATAGCTCTACCCCTAAAACTCTTCAATAGGGGTTTTAGGACCCTGTTTTTTTTTTCTAATCTATAGCTTAGCCCTCAAGGCAATGTGGCCTCTTGCTGTTTACGTCTCATTATCTCTGTACTTTCAATTATATATGCGACTCTTTGCTTTATTTTAAAACAGTTGTGCATTGCTGATGAGCCCTGAAGTCACCAGAGGTGGCTGGTGTCAATAGTGAGTCTGCGCCTGGCTATTTTTATCCATAAACAGTTTACTTCCTGTATGATGAAAGGTGCTAAAGTGAAACCTGCCTCCTGTTATACCCTAGGGGTGTAATCAAGAGGGGTTTGATCATAGAATACCAATTAAGCAGGCGAGAGCAGAGTGTTTCGGGGGTTGTACTAAGGAGTAGGGTGTTCTCCACAGATTTTTGAACTTTTCATTGCAAAAGCATCAGGGCACAGCACATCTAATTTGTTTGATAGCACAGCTGTGTACATAAACTCCCGTATTATACTTTCTGCTTAGAGGCTGTGCTCTTAGATTTAATTTTCTTATAAGTCATTACAGCCATTACTATGCATTTAAACCTTGGAAAGATTAGCATTATCAGTTCCCAGGGAACTAGATGATCCCTTTAGACTGTGTTTATTTCATGAACGATTATAAGGCTTAGAAGAAAAGAATACTGGTTATTCACATTATATATACATATATGTGCATGTGTGTGTGTATATAAATTCATTCCAATTCAACTTAGCACCCTTAATAGCTCCCTACCATCACCCCAAATATATAAATATCTTATCAGAATTTCCTCTACCATCTCCAATAAGTACTCTTTCCAGTTTTGCTTCAAAACTTCCATTTTGATTATTCTTTCTATGGCCTGAAACCCCCAAAGTATCTTTTATGGACTTATACACACTTGGATTCTGCCTCTTTGACTGTTGGAAGGCTATGTTCTATTGGAATGGGAGTGTCGGACCAGCTGTTGCCCCAGAAGGCTCTCAAAAAACTTCATAAGCCAGACTTATGACCCTGTCCAACCTTGAAACCCCAAACTCCAGGTATGGATGAGCATAGTACTCCACAAACCCACTCCGTTCTGAAGGAATATTGGTTTCTCTAGAGCAGCGGTTCTCAACCTTCTTAATGCCTCCTAATGCCATGACCTTTTAATACAGTTCCTCATGTTGTGGTGACCCCCCAACCATAAAATTACTTTCGTTGCTACTTCATAACTGTAATTTTGCTACTGTTGTGAATCATAATGTAAATGTCTGATATGCAGGATGTATTTTCATTGTTACAAAGGGGTCGCGACCCACAGGTTGAGAACTGCTACTCTAGACCAACTGTAGATATCCTGTGATAGTTTTGAATAATTCAGTTATGATGATGTCAAACAGGACTATAAAGTATTTGCTCTTGTTCAATCTCAATCTTTGTCATACTATTATATAACTAAACCACTTGCTTTGCCATTTTCATGTAATTTATGAAACAAATACAATATCACTGTATAAAATAAATCTATAGTCTTTGATGTTATGAAAGGAATATGTGTCTTTCTCAAAAATTCAGAGGGGTTGGGCGAAAACCTACCTATGAGTATAATGAACACTATCTGGGTGATGAATACACTTATTGCAGCCCTAACTCAGTATAACAAAATTGATACATGAAATCAAATACATTGGTATATCTGTAATATTTGGAAATAGAAAATAAAAATAATTCACATGTTAATTCAATGTGATGGTATTTGGGAGTTATGCAGGGTAAGATAAGAACACATAGGCAGGGCTTAGTTTGATGGCCCTTATAAAGATCACACAGAGAGCTTGCTCTTTCTCTGCCATATAAGGACACAGGAGAAGAAGGCCATCTCTAAGCCTGGAGAACCCTCACCAGACAAGGACATGCTGGCACCCTAATCTCAGACTTCCAGCCTCCAGAACTATGTAAAAATCAATTTCTTGTTATTTAAGCACACAGACTATGATATTTTGTTATTGCAGCCCGAAATGAGTAAGACACTTGTAGTGTCCCTATGGTGGACATCTGATTCTGTTCAAATACCCCTTCCCCCCAAAATGAACAAAACTAGTAAGAGAGGGAATCATGTTATCAATAAACAGCATTATCTGGATAGCTGTATTGGTTAGCTGTTTCTACACCATTTTGTATTTGCCCTTCCCCCCAATTTAATGGCTTTCAATAAACATTAATTGTCATGGTCACCGGGGTCTAATTTGGACCTGGTGGTTCTGCATCAGGATGCAACCCTGCTAGGCTTGGCTTCACACTGTAGGCTGAGTTGGGATTTCTTTGACGTGTCACAGACAGAGGCCAACACTGAAATGGTACTAACATGTTGTTCTCATAGGAGAGTCAGTGGGTTACAAAGTAACAAGCCCAAACATGCCAGCCCGTTTCAAGGTTCTACTCATGTCACGTTTGTTCAGTGTCCTGTTGACCAGAGAAGATCTCATCTCCTGCCATAGGCTAGCTAGGCAAATTTATTACCTAGGAGTGAGAAAGTGGGACCAATAATCCAACCTACTGCAGTAGGGAAAGTAGGCCGAATTTAGCGTCAGACTTGCTACTTTGTTTTGTAGATACAGAAGAAATATCTAAAAAGAATTCACTTTCCAACTTAGCCACAATAATTGCTTAAGAAAAAATTTAGGTGCATATATACTTCACACTACTTTGCTTAATAACTCCACTGTC
Organism: Nycticebus coucang; assembly: GCF_027406575.1. NCBI lineage: Eukaryota > Metazoa > Chordata > Mammalia > Primates > Lorisidae > Nycticebus > Nycticebus coucang. Next base: position 33,453,398 of record NC_069804.1, on the reverse strand, counting down.
TGTCACAACAAAATTTCATCACCCCTGAGGGTTTTCAAGGCCCTTGATAATGACAAAGATTACTGAGAAGATGGGCACTCTCACGTCCCAAGGGGTATATACTATATAAATGACATACATCATTTAAATATATTTTTACAACCACAAGCCTAGGATATAGGTGATATTACTCTTATAATTTTGTAAGTGAAATAATGGAGGTCCAAAAGTAACATGTTCTAGAGGACACAGGTGGAAACCATGGTGCAATCTGTCTATAAATACAGACTTTCATGTGACAAGGAACAGAGATAAATTCAGCTTATTTTGAGGATGCATAGAAGTATGAGGAAGGTCAGGAAACTGTCTGACCAATGGAATAACTGAACCAAAATGTCGCTTTGGAAGATTTCAATCATAGTGTGTAATTTTATGCATAATTGGACTTTTGATGAGAACATGACGCAGCAGGTGATCTATCATTTTAGGTGTTTTCCACCTCAAATGCAAAATTCCATAATTCATCCTTTCTGTCCCTCCTTCTCCTGTTACCCCTACTCCTGGATGATATGTGATTTTCACTCTACCATGAGCTTCCCAAGAGAGAAAGGGTCTGATCAAGGCAGCCAGTCATCATCATGCGTCACACACGGGAGACACGCGTTCTTAACTTTTCTGGTTCCTTTAAATTGGTTTTCACTAAGCTAGTGAATGATGCCCCATGAATGTATCAATGTACACAGCTATGATTTAATAAATAAATAAATAAATTGGTTTTCACCCTTTCTGCGCATGCTTAAATATTGACAGTAGCCAGAGAGAGAAAACGTGCTCATTGTCTGGGCCTGAGCTGAGAAACAATGCCAGTAAATACAGAGAGTGCAGAGGAACAGAGATTCCCCAAACAATATTTGCTATCATATTACCAAAGCGAGGGAGCATAGAAAGTGGACTGCACAACACATCTAATATAGTCATTTTAAATCCTAGCTGCATATTAATGTGACCTGAGGAAATGTGGAAAGGTACCTTTTTCCAGATCACACTCCAGACCAATTGAAATCAGCATCTCTGGGCATGGGGTTTACACTGGTAATATTCAAAAGCTCCTCAGGTGAAATGAATGTGTGGCCAGGGATGAAAACCGACCTAAAGAGGGGAATATGAAGTAATATTGTCAGTACTGGAAGGAAGCATGAGTGTTATCCAGAGAATGACAGAAGGCCATGAAATTGTGGATCAGAACTGCAAGGGGTTAATGGAGAGTTGGAGGCCAGATCATACAGGGTGGCCATAAAGTTCAACACGATTTTAAATGTCACACAGACTTTGTGGCCACCCTCTATGTGCATTGTAAGCAATGATTACAGCTGTGTGTTGTGCATCGCCACCTTTAAAGCAATTTTCAGTTTTTCAGGGAATCGCTTGAAGTCCACAGCTCTGTCCTTTCCAAGTTGTCAACTACACAATTATGAACTAAAGAATCAGGGTTCTGTGGCCTTGATTTCTACGTCACATGGCTAAATTCACCATACACATGCAGGAAGCAACCCCCAAACGATGACCTGATTGAGAGAGTGACAAGATTCCAGGTCTAAGAAAAGGAAATATTAGTTACTAGTCCAAGGATGAAAGACCATGACAGCTGCTGACAGCTGCATGTTGACCAGCTCTGAAATGTCATGATTTTCTATTATCTATAAATCTTAATCAACAATAGAAATACTGATGGCTGTATCACATAGTGAATAATCTCTCCCACATTTTCATTTTGTTTTCCCAACAGTCTAGTGAGTCAAGTAAGTTTTATCCCCCCCACTTTTTTGACACAAAAACTGAGGTGCAGAGAGACCATCAGGGTCACGACAGTTAGCAAGAGCTAGACTCAGAGATAGAAGCCTAATTTTCTCATTCCTGTATTGGTCATTTTAGTAGCAATTTCCATCAGAGATGTGGTTTTTTCCAGCAAATGGGTTCCGTTGTCTATGATTGGTGCCAATAGACTCACCCTATTCTAGGAAAAGTTTCAGTCCTTCTAGGAACTCAGACAAAATTCTACAAGAAATTCACTTTTTTTTTTTTTTTTTCCTGCCAGGACCAATGGAACTACCCAAACCTTCCAAGCAGTTCACAGAACTCTTTACAGTAGTCTAGTCCCGGTGCACTGGTATTTCAGAAAGTCACCGCAATTTCTGAGTGTCCCCGGCACATTTTCTCACCGCTTCCATCACAGGGTCACAGGCTTTTATCTCAAGAGGACATGTCTCTAATTCTTCCCTGTGATTTGTTACTGTTTTGCTTTGCAATTTATGTGTTGGATAAGGATTCTTAGAAGTCCCTGGCTAAGCCTCTACATGTAAGGGCAATGAATCTCAGTAATGGCCTTCTCTGGAATCTGTAACTACTTTATATACTAAGCCTGCTTTCTGGTAGATCCTGCACATTTCATTTCACCCTATTTACTACTGAAATGATCCATTTTTCCTGACTTTTATTTTTTTTGTCTTAAACTTTTGGAGGGGAACTGATATAGAGCCAAGGTCTGAAAATAGGTGTGACTTGCTGATCCTATGTTCAATTCATCCCATAAAGACATTTTTTAATGCACTCATCTGTTAATGGACACTAAGGTAGATTCCACATCTTGGCTATTGTGAATAGTGCTGCAATGAACATCAGATTTTACATTTCTCTTCAAGATATTGATTTCTTTCCTTTGGCTATATACCTAATAGCACGGTTTCTGGATTACATGGTACTTCTATCTTTATTGGGGTGGGGGGAATCCTTAATACTGTTTTCTATTATATCTGTGCTAGTTTGCAATCCTGCCAGCTGTATGCAAATCTTCTCTTTACTCCACATTCTCGCCAGCACTTGTTATCATTTGTCTTTTCGATAATAGCTTTCTGACAGGCATGAGGTGATAACTCATCGTAGTTATAATTTACATTTATCAGATGTTGAATATTGATGTTTATGTTGAATATTTTTTCATATAAGTTTTGGCCATTTGCATGACTTTTACATTAGACATGTATGTATAGGTCCTTTGCCCACTTTTTTTTTTTTTTTTCAGTTTTGGCCAGGGCCAGGTTTGAACCCGCCACCTCCAGTATATGGGGCCAGCGCCCTACTCCTTTGAGCCACAGGCACCGCCCAGTCCTTTGCCCACTTTTAAAATGAATTATGGATTTTGTTGTTATTGAGTTGTTTGTGGTCATTATATATTTTCCATATTAACCCCTTTTCAGATATATGGTGTGCAAATATTTTCTCCCATTCCATGTGTCGTCTGTTTACTCTGTTGATCGAATCCTTGGCTGTACAAGGAACTTTTTAGTTTGATGAAATCCCATTTGTCTATTTTCTGTTTTTGTTTCATCCCTTGTTTTCTAAGTCATATCCAAAAACACCTTGCCCATACTGATGTCAAGTAACTTTCCCTCTGTGTTTTATTCTGGTAGTTTTAAAGTGTCAGGTTTTGTATTTAAGCCTTCAATTAATTTTGAGTGGATTTTTATATATGGTGAGAGATAAGTGCCAAATCCTTAAAGCAATGTATATATATTTATTATTCAAAATTGGATGGGATAAACTCATTTTGTTATTTTGGCATATTTTATCGGGCTTCTTTTTACATGAAATTAGGTTTTTCTCTCTTTATTTTCTTATTGATTTTTAGCTGTGATAAAACTATATTTATAATGCTTTGTCCTTTATTTTTTCTAACACAAAGTCCTTTTGTGTTATTATAATCTCACTCTGAATAGTTATATTACATCCTATTGTATGAATATGCTGAAATCTTCTGCTAAGTTTAGACATTTAGATCATGTCTATTTCTTTGTCATTCTAAATGACACACTTGAACATTTCTGTGTTTCCTTTACACAGCTTCCAGGACTTAAATTATTAGGTGAAAGGATATTAAGATTTTGTAAGTAGGATTTTTATTACAAATATACTTAGCAAAAATTTTTTTACAAGTATATGTTGCCCTCCATGAAGATATTAGAATACCTCAATTGTCACATAAATCTGTGTGTGGATAAATATCTCTGTTTTATCAACCACTGTATACAGCAAAAATTCTGCTTTCGCAATATTAACATTTGAAGATAACACAAATCATAGCATGTTTTAAAAATAGTACTGACCTTATGAGTTAACACACATAACGATAACATGTTTGTATAATACAGGAAAGCTGCCATGTAGAAATGAATACAAATTTTATGTAACATTATTTAATATGTGCATATATAATGTTAATATACACCTACATACAATATAGACATACTTTAATCTATATATGTTGTTGCACAGTCATTTGTGTATTTTTATTAAGCTAATTTATTTTACATTCGGTTTGTGCTGAATTGCCTTCAATCTGATTACAAACTAAGTCATGTACAACAAGAATGTGAATTGTACTGGAATAATAATAGTTTTGGAATCTAGATTCTGAGGAGAGAAAGGGAAATAGTATTTTGTGTGTGTGTGTGTGTCTGTGTGTGTATTTATGTGCATAGTACCGGAAATGGAAGTTGTTTTTCTCAAGGGAAACAATTATGGATACTACATAGACATTTAAATTTTTCTAGGAAACACTGGAACATTTTATTCTAAACCCTCAAATTTTGTTACCACATTTTATGTGATGCATCAGAAAAACAATGTTATATTCTTGTTTTATAATTCCCAAGTAGGGGAATTTCAACACTTTGGAGATTCCTTCCCTTTAATAAATTCTTCTAGTTTTTAGTTTATAACTGACTTTCATATGAATTTAAAAAGAAGGGATGGTAGTTATAAGCTTAATCTAGTTTTCATGAGATTTACTAATAACATGAGTTAAACTGGTAGTTTATCTTTGGAATCATCTGAAAAATTAATTTATGTCTTTTCTTTATATTGACATACAATTGAGGAGTTTAATATCTATGAAAATAATGATAATTGACTATTAGTTTTCCTTAAAAACCTTAGTTTTTGCAGTTTTCAGTGGTGCAGTTATGAGATGCAGAGCCATAAACTATAAACTTACCTTTCATTCTTTTTAGTACTCTGAATATTTTGCATCCAGTCATAGGAAACAGCCAGAAACCTCTAATCGAAATCAAAGGTTACACCACAGGGGTGCAGTATCTCTAATTTGTCTTGGAATGATGCAGTAGCTCCCCTTGACTGCGGTGATTAAATTCCTTCCAGTTTGTTCAGTTAATGGGAAGAGCACATCTTAACCCATAGAAGATAGTCTCTCTTTATGGACCTATGACTCTGAACAGATTAGCATTATTATCCAGAAATAATTTTGAGTAAATTAATGTAAGCAAGTGGCACTAGGCGAGATCCCTACACATCTATTCACAAGAATATATTCCTTGACTTTCAGCAAATGACTTTCTAAAACACAGCAGCTGCTCAAGCATGGGTGTAAATACAGTTAAATATACCAGATCCTATAAAATGAAAAGACTGCCTGAAATGTAAGGACAACTAAAGGAAGGTGTCCTTGTTATTTAACTCAAGATAAAGTTCTTTAACAGCGTCAAAAGTTGTAAAGCCAATAGCCCACTGTTTGGTGGGTTCAATGACCATTTTCCCACTTTTCTGTACTTGTAATTCTGAAGTGATGAGTCACTTACAAGTGCTAGTTTGAAGCTGGAGCGTTCCATAGTAATAGACTGAGGAGAACAAGTACATAAAATATGAGTTACAAAGTGTACTGGTGAAGTTCATTGTGTAGGGTGGAGCACAGCTTAACAGACAATCAGCCAAGCTATGGTACTACATAGACCTAGTTCAAATCCTGGCATCATCATCTATGCAAGTAACTCAAATTTTCCTTCAGACATCTCATATGTAAAATGGATGTTAATAAACTGAATTGTATTCCTGAGTTTTTGTGTGAATTCAAATGAGATGATACATATAAAGTGCCTGGCACATAGTAAGGAATCAGTAAAGGTAGCTGCTGTTATACCTTTAATTAATAGTTATTAAATTTTTTTAGTTAATTATGTATTTCCTGCCACTTAACTGTCAGTTGACATCTCTCCCTTGTTTTCTGTCTACCTTATAGGAAACCATTTTGTCGAATATACCTGAAATTGCCGTTAGGCCTGTTGCATTCTCTGGGTAGTGTGTCTATAAAGGTTGAAACGCTTAAGAAAGTCTATTTAGTAATCCCTTTCCTACATCCCCCTGCCATATTCTAGAGCAAAAATCTCTCATCTTGTTCTAGCCCTGTCTCTCTTTTCATGCCTATATTAACAAAAATGCAATACTCCTTTTATTTCTAACTCCCTGGCCATTCGTTACATATGAGGATGGGTTTAGTCAGGGTACCAGAGGAATGGTCAGAACCAGAGGATACAAATGCAGAAGATTCTAAGAGCAGGAAGAAATCCAGGCATGGTAGCAGTTGCTGAGGGAGAAACTCAGAAAAAAGTAAGTACAGCCTCTCACTGAGTCTAGCAGGTGAGGAAACACTGTAAGTCAAGGCTGAAATAAAGGAAGTGTTGGTTGGAGTTAAGTATTCTATACCAGAAATTTTATTAGCAGATAGAAGAGAACCAGCCATGGGCATTTGATGCAGAATTTTACTCCAGATTTTGAAAGGCACTGATGAAGCAACAAAAGGCTTTGTAACAGAAACACGGTGGTTACAATGAAGGTGGTAAGCTGAGTTTCATTCATCCAACTAACCTCTGCTGATCACCCCTGGAGAGGTGACCAGGCACTGAAAAACCACTTTGTGCTGGAATTAAAGCAGCGAACACGACAGATAGGGTTTCTGCCCTCTTTGTGGTACTTAATTCTACATCCTTTTTTTTTTTTTTTTTTTTTGTAGAGACAGAGTCTCACTGTACCGCCCTCGGGTAGAGTGCCGTGGCAACACACGGCTCACAGCAACCTCTAACTCTTGGGCTTACGCGATTCTCTTGCCTCAGCCTCCGGAGCAGCTGGGACTACAGGCGCCCGCCACAACGCCCGGCCATTTTTTGGTTGCAGTTTGGCCGGGGCTGGGTTTGAACCCGCCACCCTCGGCATATGGGGCCGGCGCCCTACTCACTGAGCCACAGGAGCCGCCCGGTACTTAATTCTAAATAAACACTTCACACAAGGATCCCTGTCTTCCTAGTGGGAGTGTATTGAGTACGAAGAGTAAATCCGGATCACAAAGGTGTGGGCAAGAGTCTAGCTTAAGCAAAGGGCTGCTAGGCCAGTAGTAATTTTGCCTTTTCCTCCTTTCCTCCAAAGGAGTGGGAACTTTTAAGTTCCTTTAGTCTGGAGCTAAGACATAGGCATAAACTATCCCCATAGTCGGAACAGTGAGGACAGCATGTTTAAGTAACTCTGTATGTATTGGTCAAGGCGGGGCAGAGGCAGGGAGTGCAGCAGATCACAACCAAAATACTATGTACTTCTCTTTTACTCCCTTCTTTATTAGCTATGCTGAGTTCCAAATGCCTCTATAGAACACATACCGAAAAGTAGTATCAGAAGTATTATGAAAAGGCATAAATTTTTAAGAGCATCAATTTAAAATACAATGGAGGCGATTTTTGTAACAACAAATTTAATTTGTGAAAAGCCAGTAGCATATTAACTCTATAATGATGAGTTTTGAAAAGGAAAGGCCCATAGTTAAAGAGAAAAATTATTGGAATGGTGCCAGCTAGTATCAGGAATTATGCTTTAAAAATTCATAAGAAAGAGGTAATTACCAGTGTCCAAATAAGAAGTGGTAGTAATAGAAAATTCAGATTTCATTGTATTGTAAATGTAATAAATAAGTTAGAAAATTGCCATTCACTGACTAAAATTGATTTTTGAGATTGAACTTCAAGCATGTATAGGAAATGTAAGGGCAACTTTCTAAGCAGAATTACCTTTTCTGATTTCTGCAGAGTCCCCTTGGTTCTTTAATCTGTAAGACGGGGACAGAGTGAATAGGCTCTCATTTCAAAAGACTCGATTAATTTACATGCTAACATTAGGACTACATTGTCCTATTTCCATTCATTCTTTACAACAAGCATGTTTATTAAAAGTGTTATGGGGGATTATGTTAACTATTACTACATAATGCAAAAAACTCTACAGGTAAACAAAACACTTTAGGGCTTACACTAGAGGCAGGAAGATTTGAATATTAAGAAAACTGGGTATAGAACATACTGGGTTTTTGTTCTTTGAGTTTAGCTGAATGTTTCCTACCTTTTGGTGTGCAGGAGATGACTACAGGATTTCAAACTCAACTATGTATATAAGTGTAAGGGTTTTCCAGATTAACTTCAACCACATTTTATTTTTACTATTCACATTGACTTTGAATACTAACTACAGACTGAGGTTGCATTCAATTGTCTATGGTTAGAATAATTTTTAAAAAAGCTCGTTTGATTCCAACAGTATCAAGTCCCATCTACAGAGGGAAGGCATATATAAATATGACCATCTGAATCCTTAAATAGCTCTATCCTTGAATATCTATCTACCTAATGAAATCACTAATACATTTATGTTATGAAATGGTGTAAAACAATAATGAAACATAATACATGGTGTTTGGAGAACTATGAGAAATCCTTCTTATCCCGAGAACGCAGACCTCAAACTTATTATTCTCTGTTTCTGCTGTGATATTGACAAGTTTGGGGGTCTGGAATGGTATCTCGGGCCCAAATGAACAGACAAAAACCACTCCAGTTATTTTGACAGAAAACAATTTAACATGAAGAATTGTGATCTAGATATTGAAAATTGAGGGAAAAAAAAGTAAGAAGAGAAGAGCCGTAGCAACTGCATTAAGTAGCTGTCACTCTCAGAGCTAGGAAAACAAAGAGAAAAAAATGAATTCGTAATATTGAGAAGCTTAGGGGAGGGACTTTCCAGAGCTGTAGCTCAGACCTCAGGGTATGGGGGCCACTACTTGGCTGGTGCTGGTAGCTCTGACATAGCAGGAAGGCTTCAATGCGACTGAGTCCTAGACCTCTGCCCGCCAATTGCTGCTGGTATTTCTGAGGCAAGGGTGCGATGAAGCTTTTTCTGTAAGTGTTGAAAAACAAAATTCAAGCTGGATTTAATATCTATTACTAAAAAAGAAGTGCTGCTATAGGTATGAAGAAGCAAGTCTGGGATACTGCTAATAGGGAGAGTAAATCCACAGGAAGCAAGTGGGAATGTGTAAATCCTTTCTCCCTCCTCCAGGCTTGCAGTCTTCCTCTAGTGCTCCCTACTGCCAGATTCTAACAGGAAATCAGTCAGCAAAGAGGAGTGTTTGCAGAGCCTGAGTCTCAGCATTGCACAGCAGACTTCGAAGGGCAGGTTGGTGTGAATCTGAGGGGAAAAAAATCTAAATAACTAGCTCAACTGCTACTATTTCTCTGATGAGAAATCTGGAAAAGGAAGTGATTATTAAACATTTTTCACTGTATTTCAAAGATTAGAAACGAGTAAGAACAATATGTAAGGGAAGATGATAGGAAAACATTTTATATTTCTATTAAATTTTCCTTGTAGTTTCTTCACCTTTGAAAAATTACTTTGTCCTCTTAAAAAAGTATTTTTTTCCAAAGATGTGAATTATGACCTAAGGAGTAATAATTGCTGCTTATTACTGAAAATTTTGAGATTGTAGAGCTGAGAATATACCCTGTTTTACTTATTTCGGAGAGTATTAAAGATTTTCTCTGATAATGAGAAAGGAAACTTAATCATTACTTTTCCATGAATAACAGTATAAACATTGAACATCAAGTTGTATGCAAGATAATATTGTCACAACATTAAGTGTATAGCCTATTCATAAATGGACTCAGCATGAGTAATCGTGTTCTCTACATAAAGAAACCAGTTCAGAATGCTTTAAGTACTGTTTTGTATGTTAGATTTAAAATATTCTAGATCCAGAGTTAAGCATGTTTCCTAAAATTCCTTTGCTTCAATTGTATTATTTAGAACTGGCTTCAAAGAAGGAAAAAAATAGTAAATTCTTAGAGTGTCTAATAGGCTTTTTTTAGCTCATGTAGTTCAAAGAGGTAGACTGCCGCTGGTATCTACCATTTCTAGCTGTACTTATTCTATGATGCTGTACCACATTGCCATCCTGGTTTCTGCTTTACGCCAGTTTGTATTCATAAGTAATTCACCCTAACACCTTTAATTTAAAAAAAGTTGCACAGAATTATCAGATTTCAGGGTTGAAAAGAATCTTAGTCTATCAAGTCAATGGATTTTGACTGGGATCTTACCTTACATCTAGCATTCTTGAGTTACGGCATGATATAAAGATAGAAAAAGGATATTTACAAAGTAGTTACCAGACTAAGTAATATGTACTACACCAGGGGGTATGCATAGTGTGCTATGGAAGCAGAAGGAAGAAGAGATCACCTTTGCTTAGATGGGGATGGATGGGATGAGATTAAAATTGATATTAAGTCTAGCTAGCCTTGAGAATGAAAGAGATTTTCATGCCAACAAAGGGAAAACAGGCCATTCAAGGCTATCTTTTCTAAACATTTACCAAACACCTTCTATATGCAGAAATCTGTTAGATGCTAAGAATACTACACTGCAAAAGACAGTGTATTTGCCCTGTCGGATCTTCCAGCCTATGGCTGATAAGGAACATACCGGGACTGTGAATTCATGAAGCAATTGTATTCAGGAACCAGTGCATATTTTGGCAGGACTGTAGAAGAGATTTGTGGGGCTTGGAAGTTGACAAGCCACTGGAAACGAAGCAAGAAAAATGAACAAGGGATACAATGTGGATGGAAGATATGTTGCTCGATCGAGTACTTTTTTTAAAAAAAAATAAGATATTTTTAGTTTTGTGTATTGCATTTTAGAAAGATACATTTGATAGCAATATATGGAATAGACCGTGTATGGGGAGATCACCTATGAGGCTAATGTCTTTTCACCTGGGAGAAGAGGAATGCTTAAACAAAGGCAATGATTGATGGAATACATTCAAGAATGTCTTTGCATTCTTTCTGTCTTTCTGTTAATGTGGATACGAAGCCTTTCTAAGTTCAATAAAAAACTGACATGACTCGTTGGTAGAGGGGAAGGCTAAAGATTTTGATTTCCAGCTAAACATTATTTTTAAGTTAATTTTTATTAAATCGTAACTGTATACATTTATGAAGTTTATGAAACCAATATAGATACACTTACCTATTCATATAAATGATAAAACTAAACATTATTTTTATTGTACCCATATCTCTTGTTCAGCCTGTTGAACTGGAAAAAGATTCCCATTATCAGGAATTAACCTTCCAAAAATAAAGCAAAATAAAAATGTCGGGCTTTATACAATCATAATTTTTGCCTAAATGTAAAACACAATTCAAGTTAGAGTAAATTAAAATATATTAGAGGTTTCTTACAGTAACTGCTATTCATTTATCCATAAATATTTGTTGAACGAACCCCTAGAGTGATATAATGGACATTGGAAACACAAAAGGCATTGGGTACAAAGTGCACCATTCAGGTGATGGGGACACTAAAGGCCCAGACTTCACCTCTATATAATATATGCATGTCATGGAATTCAACTTGTACTCCCTATATCTATTGAAATTAAATAAAGGGAAAAAGGAAAAAATAAAGGTGAATATTAATGGTGATTTTTATACAGGAATTACATAAAATGGGTAGCAGAGACAGTGATAATAATTTGTAGATTAAGTGAGGTGGCACAGCAGAGCTTGTCAACTTTTTTGTGAAGCTCAAAGTCAAACTGGTGAATAAGTGGTGATTAGCCTTGATCAGGGTCATGTGTCTATACCTAAATGATGAATCTCCCTCCCCCAGTACTCATGGTTTTTTATGACCACAGATCTCCCACAGGGCCAGTGTGAGTCAGCCACAGTCACTGGCATTAATGAATACCATCTCTACCTGAATGCCCTTCTACTTTTCACATTTTTACCAAAAAGAACACAGTAGACTTTCAATTATCCTTCTGTCTACAAGAGGTATAAGGAGAATAACTCTAAGCCATGTGAGAATTAATAGACATGATAGATGTAGATAACATGATATTATTAATGATAAATTCACAAGTTTATATTAATAGAAATTACAGATTTATTCTGCCCCAACTCACCATTTTAATTTTATTATTAGAGATGAAAAATAGCCTTTGATATGAAATTATTTGAAAATCAATAGCATTCTATCACCTAATCAAATCATTGGTATGATATCTCAAACTTTATTACAGATTTTCTAAAGTAATGAATAGAGATATTCAAGCTTAATCTGTGATGCAGCTACAGAAAACCACATTAATGTCTGTAATTATATTTTAGTAATGTATTGTCTGAATGGGTTATAGAGCTATAGTTGTGGACGCTAACATTTTGTTGAAGTTAAAATTCACTTAATCGGTTTAACATTGCACTATTAAAAACATAGCATAATAAATCTAATACTAAATGCTATTATTAAAATGATTTATTTCTTGATCATTTTTAGTGTATTACTAGTAGATGTGCTATTAAGTTCAAATGTCTAATTAAATTGAACTCAAGCTTACTTTAATTATCTCACATTAGGGGTCTTATTTAAATTATAGGCAGGTAATGACAGTTTTGTTTAACACTAGTCGTATAAAATAAACTCTACATCTATTACTTGGAAAATGCCATTTTAGAGGCTTTTTTTTATCTCTGATCTAATGTTCTTTCTACATCAAAATGGCCCCTATTTCTGAATATTGTGTATGAAAGCAAGGCCAGGGAAGGAAGTTGGTCAGTTAAAGAGTAATTTAAAATCCTGAACAATAGGAAGAACATTATTGATTATTTAGTGGTAGTCAAAGGTGTTGGGAGGCAGAAAATATTATTTTCCTGGCAGCATTTGGAAATATGTGTAGGCATCTTTTTGGTAGTCAAACTAATTCGGTTGTGGGGAATTGCTATGTATGTCTAGTGAGGAGAGTAAGGTACTGTAACTATCTTGCATTGTAAAATATAATACTGCTCAAAATGTCTCATTTAAAATACTAACAGGGGCCCATGGAGAATCGCCAAGTCTACTTAGGAAACAGGAGAGAGATAACTTAGAATGTAGGTCTTCTCTGTTCCCAGGAGATATTTCACCATTATACTCAGTTAATACACAGATGGTAGTGACCAAAATAAAGAAGAGTAAATTACTGCAGAGAATTGGATTCAAGTAGAGGGAGGAGGAGAGACTAGTGCAGCTGGGAGCTAAACAGTGAAAAGTGGATGATGGGTCCCTGATAAGAATGGATCCAAAGCGTGGGAGCAGGGAGGAGGAGCTGATTATTTTATTTCATTACTTTCCATCACCAAGCATGGTACGCTATACCCTATGATTGCGTGTCTAATGCCTTCAAATAGAAATCTGATGCCCTTGCTACTAGAATTAGGGGAGTGCTTTTATTTCTGGTTGGGTTTTCCTAAAGCCGATCTGGAGAAGAGGACTTGCGTTCAAGTGACTTACAAAGGAAATGTTCCCAAGGATGATAGGTAAGGGATCAAGAGTTGAATAGGAATGGGGGAGGGGGGAAGTCATACAAGGAGTAATTGTTGGCAAACTCCCAGCTCGGGCTGATTTTTCAGGAATAACTAGGCCTTGGAATTTCTTGTGACTTAAAGCAGGAGCTGTGCCTTCAGATGCCCATACTAGTCAATTGGTTTGTATATACCCTGTATATACTCAGTACACACCCTGAGGTGATATAAACACCAAGGCTCTTCAGATCTCTGCTCTGTTGGACAAAGCAGCTTTAATAGCCCGAAGACAGGAATGCAGTTGTAGATTTTTGAGAAGCAAAATATAGCTGGGGGATGGATACAAGGAAAGGTTAATGAAATCTTAGTGGGCCTAGATGAGACACTTGGAATTTTTTTTGCTATAATCTTCAAACTGATAACTTCCACAGGATTACAGTGACCTAATGTTAAAACAACTATCCGAAGAATTAATTTTGAAATATCTTGCTCTCCCTCTCCTCTGTCCTCCTCTGTCCTCTCTCTTCCAGTCTCTCTCAGTCTCTCCTCTCTCCCTCTTTTCTCCCCTCTCTCTCTCTCCTTTTCTCTCCTCCTTCGTGCTGCTCTGCAGCATCCCTCCCTCGCCAATAAAAACCTTTCATACAAAAAAAAAATTGAAATATCTTGAATTGTACTACAGCTAGAGTTATAAGAGGAAGAAAAAAAAGTATTTCCTAATAGAAACAGAAAACAATTCGGTATGGCAGCTTGATTAAAGAAGCTGTTTGTTCAAATGTTAGTTTTCCCACTATGAAACTTTACATTTTTATGTGACAAGATAGTGTTCCAAAGAGCACAATTAATCATTGGTTCAGTAAAGTTCTAAATCATTTAAGTTTTAAGTTCCTTTCAGTCGGACATATTAATTTAAATGACTTTACCAGATCAGGGATGTTGAAATCAGTCAAGTGAGTTTTGTAATAGTATTTCTCAGCTTACATTTGGCTGCAGAAACCTCTTAAGACTGCTTCTGCAAGGGAACAACTGCTAGAGGGGAAAGGAGGTTGTGATTGCTAAATATCACTGTTCTCCACTGGCATCCCTTCCGTTTCTTAGTTGAGGCTTTGTGGCATTTGTGTATATCTTAATTATTTGATTTTGATTGGCAATGTTATTGCTTCTAATCATTTTGACAGAATCTACCTTTTATCTTAAAGTTTAAACGTACCTAGAGGCTACAAAGAGATGCCTGTGTTCAATGAAAGCATTAAAACAGTGCTACTCATAGTGTGAGCTGTTGAAATGTTCCCCATTTAGTACAAATTAGTTTCCCCCTTGGTACAACTCAGTCAGAAAAATGAATGTAGCTAAAAATTGATGAACTGCTCAACAGCTCCAAATTCAACAAATTGAACATTCACCATGTGCAGTAGATGATGCTAGTTGTAATAGGGAGTAAAAATTAAGATTGAGTTCTAAAGCCAAGAGTTTTTAATCTAGTGAGGAAACACACACAATAACTTTAATTCAAGTCAGATAATAATTTCTGAATCAGAGACATGAACCAACAACTGAGGGACCACAACAGTGGGTGAGACTAATTTTTGTTTTTTGTTTTTTTCTGGTGGGGAGTTAGTGGTGAAGGAATGGTGAGCCAGGTGGGCGTAAAGGAAGAATATATCAAAACACAGCCTTGAAGAAAAGTGTTGGTAAAGAGAAAGGACGGTAAAGATGGAGCACAAAGAATGGAATCTGAAGAATAAGGAAGAATCAGTGAGCAATAGTGTTTGGAGTGATTATAAACATGGTTTAGAAATATAACTCTGGCTATACTCTGTAGACTGAATAGGACAATGATAGGGCTTTGGGACTTAAAGAGGTAGGGATACCATTTTAGAGTTTATTATAATAAACATCTTGGATCTCAAATCAATAGGGCTTAGTATTGATGTGATTCAAGGATGTAAAGAAAATGAGTAGAAAATGACTTACTTTTTCATAGGTTGAAAAATCTAAGGATGGTGGTTTCATTGGATAAAGGTAGAAATAGAGATAAGGAGCAAAATTATGAAAGAGAGTCATGAGTTCTATTTGGGACACATAGTTTTTGATGTGTTGAATGAATGTCCAAGGGCATGGATTATTGGGATGTCCAACAGTTCTTATCAAATGTACGTCTAGATCTGAGAAAGGGAGGTCAATGTGTGCATTAGATAGGTATGGCAGGTAGGAGGTAATGCAGGCAAGATATCAAAATTAATGATAATGATTTTGAAGTCATCGTATAGACTGTACACCATAGTGGCAGATGAGATGGCAAAAGTATATTATATAGCTAAAAGCAAAAGGGACCCAATACTATACATCTTGAGAAGATTTCACATTTAAAGTAAGTGCTGATAAAAAGAAGCCATCAAACAGCTGCTCAGAAATGTCGCAGGAAATTGTGAAGAGTATATGGTCCCAGAGGCAGTGAAAAATGAAATAGCTTTGAAGCAGCAGGTGACTACATTGACCAAAAAAAGTGATTCATAGACATTTAATTAGGGTATGAGTAAAAGCCATTCATTTTTCTCATTGTGTTGATTAATTTTAGAAGAACGATTTCAGTGGAGTGGTAGACCATAAGCAAGAAATGCATTCATTCATCCATTCATTCATGAATTCCTTCACCCAAGGGTCATTCAGTCAATCTTTGGAGCTAACAACTAGGCCTGGCATCAGATTAAAGTGAGATCAGAAGTAAATAAATGAGCAGAGATAACCAAAATCTGCTCTTTCCAGAAAAAGAAGGGAGCAAAAAATTGGCCTGGAAGCACTTTCAAGGGACTTTCTCATAGCAGGTTGAAAGGCATCCGAAGATTATAGCAGTGAAGCTGGAAGTAAAAGGAAAATACAGTCTAGGCAGGGAAAGGGACTGGGAAAATTCAGATGTGGCTAAGAGAAGACTGAATGCTTGGAGACCAGGTAATCTGTTAAATAGAAACATAGGCAGGGAACAAGAAATAGAGTCAATATAGAGAGATGAATATCAACTTCTAAGTCTAAAGGACTGAGATTCAAGGAAGTGCCTCCATTCCAGAGGATACTAGTTGTAATAGGGAGGTTTCCTATGACTACATGATAAAACACTCCAAATTTATTATCATAAAGTAACCTTGATTTTACCTCCTAATTTTGTAGCTCAAGAATCTGGCAAGGTTCAGCTTGTTGATTCTTCTAAGTGGTGTCACCTGGCATCACGTGGTAATATTCAAGCCATGTGTGGGCTGGTCTGGAGTGTGCAAGACAAATGAACTGCCTTAATGACATGCACAGTGCCTTTGTGGGAATGGCTGAGAGGATGAGCTCAGCAGGGTCTGTCAACCAGAGCACTTACCCAGAGCTCCTCCGGCATGGTGGTTTCAGGATACTCAGTTTTTATACATGGCAGCTTAGAGCTCCCAGAGTGTTTTAAGAAATCCATAAAGAAGCTAAAGGTTACTAATAATAATCTAATCTTGGAAGACCCATAGCATCACGTTTGCTGCATTCTACTTGTCAGACAAGTCACTAAGACCAGCCCAGCTTTAAGGAGAGGAGAATTAGATTCTGCCTCCTGATAGAAGAAGTGTCAAAGAATTTTTGCAGCCGTCTCTAGTCCATCACAGCTGTTATAAATCATTGCTTCCTCCTCTCACAGTTCCTTCAGGTATTAAGCGATCCATGTCTTGCAGGAGGATCGCCTATCAGTGACTCTACCTGCAAAAGGCAGAAGAAGGAAAGCATGGCACAAGAAAGCCAGGAGAGGGCAGCACCTGTGGCTCAAGGAGTAGGGCGCCGGCCCCATATACCGAGGGTGGCAGGTTCAAGCCCAGCCCCAGCCAAAATTGAAAATAATAATAATAATAAAATAAAGAAAAAAAGAAAGAAAAGAAAACCAGGAGAACAAGAAAGACTTATTAGAGTTTCAGGAAAGAAAAGAGATATAGCTTGGCAGACAGAATTCAAAACTCCTGCTGACCATGTAGTCTGCATTTTTAAGCCCAATTTTGTATCAAGTAAGAACATCAGAGAACAACTTACTCTTATGCGTGGTGTCTTATTTTAGCTCCCTGTAAAAATGAACTATATTATAATGTTCTACCCTCAGTGACGGGTGAATGAAGACTTAAGAACAAATGAAGAGCTTATCTGTTCTTTTGTGAAATAGTATCAGAAGACACTTTCTGGTAAGATGTCACTGTTATTAATGTGAAAGTTGGCTATGATAGCTGCTGTAAGGAAGGAATAGACTAAAGCCTTGCAACTCAAATTGTGGGCTGCAGTTCAGCAGCAGCAGCAGCAGCAGCAGCTGAGATTTTGTGAGAAATGCAGATTTTTCAGATCCTGTCCCAGACCTAAAATCCAGGCCTAAAGTCAATCAGACTCTGGACTTGAACAATATTTTCAGATGGTTCATGTGCAAACAAATTTTGAGAAATTCTGATCTAAGGGATATTTGAATTCAGGTCATTATAATGGACTCAGGTTATATTTTTCTGTATCTGTTTGCCTTACAGTATTTTAAATAGTTTTGTATTTATAATAAAACTACCATACATATTATTTACTAATTAAATGTACTTTGGCAAAGATCCCAATGATATATTTATTTTATAGTTAATACCAGTTAAAAGGTAAGTTTGATAACTTGTCTTACTGAGAAACAATTATGCTTTCTACCAATATTTCTCAAGTAATGTTCAAATAATTAAATCTCTCCAATATTAACAGGCACTACGTAAAAAGAGGTTTATTGTCATATCGTTTTAGAATCATCACTCATTGCTTTTGCTAAACTAGTTCAAAAAGTTACTTTACACTAGAGGTTCTCAAAGAAAGCCTAGAATTTGCAGCATATTTGAAGAAAGAGTCTTTGAATATGGAACATATATTCTTTTTTTCTTTTTCTTTGGCAGTTTTTGTCTGGGGCTGGGTTTGAACCCATCACCTCAAGCATATGGGGCCAGCGCCCTACTCCTTTGAGCCACAGGTGCTGCGCGGAACATATATTCTTTAAAAAAATTCATTTCTTAGGCTATTTCTCCATGAAACATTCCTTTAAAAATGCCTCTGTAGTCTTAGAAATAA
This sequence comes from Nycticebus coucang, assembly GCF_027406575.1. Taxonomy (NCBI): domain Eukaryota; kingdom Metazoa; phylum Chordata; class Mammalia; order Primates; family Lorisidae; genus Nycticebus; species Nycticebus coucang. Next base: position 33,434,814 of record NC_069804.1, on the reverse strand, counting down.
TAATTCATTCATTGTGTTTGCCTTGATTCTCTGGATACCAGAGCACAGAGGTTGGTTTGGAGCCTAATTCCTGTGTTTTTCTTTGGCCAGGGGTTTTACATGTAGACTTAATCTTATTTACTTTTTATTTTTTTATATCATGAATTTATATTCCATATTTGGGCTTTATATACTTTTTTTTCATTGTAATGGCCTCAAATCCACTGTGAAGTTTGGGAAGGTAGAGATCATAGCTATACAAAATATAATAATAACAATAATAATAATAATGGATGACATTTGTTGCCCAATTACTGTATACCAGGCTTTCTGCTAAGTTTTTTTGTGTGAATAATTGACTGCACATAATGACCTTGTGAGGTATGTACTGTTATTATCCCCATTTATCAGATGGGCAAACTAAGGGTCAATAGGTGATTTTCTAAGATCACAGTGCTGGTTTAGCAATGAGTCTCAACACATCAAACTCACATATTGTCGTCGCCCCTCAGATATAAACTAAGATTTGAAAGCAGGCTTACTGGCTCTTCCCCACACTCAGTACTCCCCACACTAAAATAAAACTCTAGAACAGGAGAAATTTTTTTAACTTACTAAAATTATTTTTGAACTTTCAAGTTTAGATTATAACTCCTGGCTGGTATATATATCTAGCAAATTTTAAAGCAATCATTTTTAAGGGCTTTGAATAACACTTGTTCTCCATTTACAAACTAATATACCACTATAAGTACTACATATTTCACATAGCATCTATAAATTCAATAAATGATGCTTTTCTTTTTAAGAACACTATTTGAACTGTGTAACGAAACTTCTCAAGCGACATCAAGAAGTTAAAGAAAAATTACATGGCACATCTTATCCTAGAAAATCCATATTAGCATACGTAATAGCAAAGCCCATTAGATCTCCATCATTAATGAACTGGAAAATGCACAGAGATGGGGATAATCCGAGGTGATTCCTAAACCCTTCATGTGCCATAGATTCCATTAGGAGTCTAGTGAATCCTAGGGACATCTCTTTAGCATTTTTTTTAAATATATAATACCTAATGTATAAAGTTGCAAAGAAAACCAGTTGTATTGAAATACTTATTAAAATATTAAATAAATTTGTGATTCCTTTTCAATGCATTAACTAGCATGATGTAGAATAGAGATTAAGAGACATCATTCCAGATAGTGATCAGTATAAGCAGCATAGGGAGACAGTTACAAGGGGTATCATGTGATAAAAAAATTTGAGATTTTTATTTGTGACAAAATCTCAAGTATTTTTAATTATGCCTAAATGCCTAAATGATAAGGAAAGAATATTATAAATTTATATGATAGATTATAAAGATTTTTTTTTTTCTTTCTGAGTTTAGGGGCTCTGTGAACTTCTTTTCCTTGCTCCCATGGACCTCAGGTTGAAAACCTTTGTCTTAAGGTTTAGGCTATGATGAAGTCCCTTTCCTTTTATTTGATAACAAACAATTAGATAACCTATCATGATTTCATTTCTATCTCTCCTTTTGGTAACCCAAGGACAGGTATTTGCTAAATTTGTGTAAATATTCTTAACTTCCACAGTTTTGTTGTTTTTTTTTGTTGTTGTTGTTTGTTTGTTTGTTTTTGCCCGGGCTGGGTTTGAACCCACCACCTCCAATATAAGAGGCCGGCACCCTACTCCTTTGAGCCACAGGCACCGCCCTGTGTCTTTTTTTCTCCCTAGCATTCTTTAGAATCTAGACATAGAATAAGAGAATGTGAGGGCTGAGAGTGTCCTCAGAGAAGAACCAGTGTGCCCTATTTTATTTCCATATAAGGAATGAATGCTTGGACATGTGCCTTGATGTACTCAAGGTCACACAATCAGTGGCGGAACTGAGTTTCTGAAGGTGTAATTCACTGTATAACTGCATCAGAATCATTTGGCAACATGCAGTTTTTAACAGGCTTATTCGGGTGATTCTGATATACACTACAGTCTAAGAAGCAGAGTCCTGAGCCTAGTTTTGAGGTGGATTCTTTAACACTAAAGCATTGTGTCTGCCATCTATATATCATTATTATTATACATATATGTATGTATATTATTACTATAATATTAAGGTATGTGTATAAATGAGGAAGGAAAAGAATTAATCAAAGTCCAAAGAGACTGTGGCTCGTGCCTGTAATCCTAGCACTCTCAGAGGCCAAGGCAGGTGGACTGCCTGAGCTCATGAATTCAAGACCAGCCTGAGCAAGAGCGAGACCTGTCTCTACTGAAAATAGAAAAATTAGCTGAGTATGGTGGTACATGCCTGGAGCCCCAGCTACTCAGGAGGCTGAGACAAGAGAATTGCTTAAGCTAGAGACTTTGAGCTATGAGCTATGATACCACAGCACTCTACCCCCCCCCCAAAAAAAAATTCCAAAGAGGCAGATAGTCACTTATTTTAAGAGCACATTTTGCTTCTTTGACACTAACTCGATTTAGCACTTCATCCAATATTTCTCTTTGTATATATTGTGCCTCTGCCTGCAATTTCTTTTTTTCTTTCTTTTTTTTTTTTTGCAGTTTTTGGCCGGGGCCAGGTTTGAACCTGCCACCTCTGGTATATGGGGCTGGGACCCTACTCCTTTGAGCCACGAGCGCCTCCCTGTCTGCAATTCTATAATAACTCCCCCTTCTAAGGAGTATGACTAGATATCATCTTTCAGATCTTACCTTAAATTTCGCTTCCTTGGAAGGGAGCAGTCAGGGCCTGTAATCCTCGTGAAGATATCTGTATTTCTGCCTTAGAATTTAAAAGGCTGTCATTTCATAATTATCTCATTATATATTTATAATTACTTAGAAACACCATATTTGACCCTTGGTGTCTTTTTCTTTGCATTCTTATGGTAACAAACCAGTACTTGGGGAGGTACACATATATAGTTCCAAGAATGGGGGAAGGCATTACTTACTCTGTCAAAATATAAACCTGCCACATGATATTAGGTATGAAGGGGAAAAGAGGCAGTCCTTAATCCTGTTATGATAGCAGGTAAACGAAAACAAAGATTAAATTCTATGTTAAGGAGAGCTTGTGATAGAGTAGCCAAGACTGAGGGCAGGAAGACAACTGTCCAAAATACCCTAGGGTTTTCAAAGACACTGAAAAAAAAAAAAAAAAAGAATCCAGCGGTTAACTGATTGATGAAGCAGAGATATAAATGAACCAAGATGAAAGTAATAAAAATATGGGAAAAGAATGCAGGTTGGTGGCTCTATCTACATCTGAGATCAAAGCTTACAGCAAGGAACCAAGAGAAGGACGTTTTAATAATGGTAGGATGTGGTATGAAGAACCTATAAAAATTAAGCAAGCAAGTCAATGGTGAAAAACAACATTGTGGCCCAAGTTCATGATTGATTAGATTCTGGCTCTAACTGGCAATAGCAATTTCATCTTAGGTATTGAAGGTAGTTCTGGCAAGCTTTGCCATTTGCTACTGCCTGTAGCATTTTGTAAAAGTATGGATGTTTTATTTTTGCATCACTTTGATTTGTTTCCATTTCCATTATTGTTGACATGGGTTGTCCATTTTATATAGACTGAACAGGTATTTATCCTTGAAATGTTAGAACTGTTATTCTTCTTCAACCAATTTATGTTGGATCACACATAAAAACACAAAAATATCATAGCACTTTATCATGGACATTTTTCCCATATTATGCTTGGTAGTTTTTTAAAGATTAATTTGTGTTCAAATTGGTTTGAGTCACTAAAGAATGCATTAAAAAAAGCAAAGCCCATTTTAATGATCATGTATATTTTTTAAGTGTCTCTAAGGAGTTGTTAAAATTGGATAATGAGAAGGTTGTTGGTAGTAACTGAAGTGTTATTATAACCTGATAATGCTTGTTTTGTGAACTAAAGTATATAATTTTGAGTATATTGTATTTTTATACATGCATTAATGAATCAATTTCTATTTATTTTCTCATGAGATTGCCCACACAATTATTTTAAGGATAGAACAAAAAATGGATAGAATTACTGATGGTCAATAATCATAAATAACAAAAAAAGAAGCTTTTGATAAAGAGCTTCTAAATCCAGTTCTCACAACTCTTGAACCACACTGAGTATCTTCCATAAATGAGGACATCAAGATAATTCCCAGGCTACTTGATGCTGAATACCCAGAGGGTTGACCATGATTTGCAAACTACCAAATTGGCAGGATTTAGGGAGCCATCTAGTCCATCATCTTAGATTCGAACATGGGTACATTCTAGCGTCCAGCGCTGACAGTATAGGCCACTGTACATGTGACAGTAAGCCCTGAATGAGACTATAATTGAGAAGATTCTGAAACAAGAGAGTCTATTTTTTAATAAAATAAATGTGCAGGCTTCACCATGATACATTTTTTCCCAAATAAAGTTTTAAAGATTTTATTTAATCATGCAAGCAAATGTTCATTATATGAGGTTCAATGAAATCAACAAACAAACAAAAAAAATGAAGCATTGGGTTAGGGATGGAGACAGAATACAGCCTATAGAGTCAGAGAGAATGGATTTGAATCTGAGTTTAAATACCTTGGTAATTGTACTCAAGACCTCTAAGTCTTAATTTTCTTATCTTTAAAAAGCAGAAAACAGTAGTTTTCACAAAATTTCTCCTAATGTTGGAGTAAGTTTAGTAATATTTATAAGATCCATAGAACATCATGGGTTAATTAAGAAGCACTCAAAATTAGCATTTTGATGAAAGAAGATGAGAATCAAGAAGGAGGCTGGGAAGAGTCAGAGAAAGAGGAAGAGAATGAATAGAAATATAAAATAATGCAGACATTGACTAAAATGTGCTTATGTAGCAATCGAAGAGAAGCTGTATGAAAATACAGCAATATTTTGAAGGAAGTTGAATGGTAAGATTCTATTATTTTTTCTTTTTATAATTTTTCTGTATTTTTTCATAAACTACATATTTACTAGTTTTAAAATTAGAAGAACCTTTCAAAACCAAGTAAAATTACTTTTCTTCACCTTTAAAGCTATTTATAGCTTATCATTTAAATCCTTATTTTAGCTAAGTTCACTAACAAGATAGTTAATGTATTCCAGGTAATATTTAAATTTAAGGGGCAAAGGGTAGGTCAGGTGAGCGAGCCCTAAACTTTTAAAAGGTCGATACCTTCAATCTGACAAAGGGCTGATAACTAGAGTCTACAGAGAACTCAAATTAATCAACAGAAAAAGAGTAAACAATACCACCTACCTCTGGGCAAGAGATATGAACAGAACCTTGTCTGACAAAGACAGAGGAATGGATAACAAACATTTGAAAAAATGCTCATTGTCCCTGATCATCAGAGAAATGCTGATCAAAACAACCCTGAGATATCACCTAACCCCAGTGAGAATAGCCCACATTACAAAGTCTCAATGCTGTAGATGCTGGCGTGGATGTGGTGAGAAGGCAATACTTTGACACTGCTGGTGGGACTGCAAACTAATGCAACCTTTTTGGAGGGAAGTACGGAGAATCCTCAAAGAACTCAAATTAGACATCCCATTTGATCCTGCAATCTTGTTACTAGGCACCTACTCAGAAGAAAATAAATCCTTTTATCATAAGGACATTTGCACTAGACTGTTTATTGCAGCTCAATTTACAAATGCCAAAATGTGGAAAACAACCTAAATGCCCACCAATCCAGGAATGGATTAACAAGCTGTGGTATATGTATACCATGAAATACTATTCAGCCATTAAAAAGATGGAGCCTTGGAGGCACCTGTGGCTCAGTGAGTAGGATGCTGGCCCCATATGCCGAGGATGGTGGGTTCAAACCCGGCCCCGGCCAAACTGCAACAAAAAATAGCCAGCCGGGCATTGTGGCGGGCACTTGTAGTCCCAGCTACTCAGGAGGCTGAGGTGAGAGAGTTGCCTAAGCCCAAGAGCTGCAGGTTGCTGTGAGCTGTGATGCCACAGCACTCTACTGAGGGCGACAAAGTGAGACTCTGTCTCTAAAAAAAAAAAAAAAAAGATGGAGCCTTTACATCTTTTGTATTATGCTGGATAGAACACATTCTTTTTAGTAAAGCATTACAAGAATGGAGAAGCAAGAATCCAATGTACTCAATTGTAATATGAAGGCAGTAGATTATCTAATATAAGTGGGGAGTAGGGGAATGAGGGATCCGGGAGAGGGGAGGAAGGAGATGGATGGGGGTTGTGGTGTATGGCACACCTCTTGGGGGAGAGACACAATTATAAGAGGGACTTTAACCTAACAACTGCAATCATTATAACTTAATTCTTTGTACCCTCAATGAATCCCAAACAATACAAAAAAAAAAAAAATTGATACCTATTTTAGAGAGTTTCCCTTTTCAACTTGATACTTATTCTTAAACCAAAGTGATTTCAATTTCCTTTTCTCTCAATAATATTTTGAGGAAGTTGCTGTTTTCTTAAAATCAAACATTTTGCACAATAATGTTTATGATTAGCAAATGTTCATAAAGATAAATCACTAAACTAGGCACCTTTTATGGCTATGTAATGTAATTACAGAAACATCCTGGTAAAACTTCTATTAAAAAGTTATGGGATTAATTTTTTTCTATTTTTGAAATGATAGGTTCCTAATAACATAATCTAATTAATTTATAGGGCAATTTAAAATTTTCTCTTGAACTTTTTAAAGAAAAAATAAGTCAAACCTAACTACTTTCCTTTGGCTGTTATTCAGCTTAATTTATTTTAAAACACATTTTTCTAGAAACACTAACTGAATGTGACAGTTTTAGTTCACAGAAAATTCTTTTGGAGTCATTATTTTTGTTTTGGAAATGTCTGACTAATAAATCACTGGAAATTATAGTTTATAATGAAGAAAATAAGATAAACAGGAATTTTTATCTAAAGTGACAACAGTGTAAAAATGGGAGAAAACATACAGTTCACCAACTTTTCTTTAACTTCTTCAAGTGAACGTCAAATAAATGTGTTGAGTAAGAAATACAATCTGTGTTGTATTTACAATATATAATCAAAGTAGAGGAGTTAAAAACCACATTTTACAAATGTAATGTTAGAAATGTTTTAAGGTTAACACTATTATATTTCTTTTCCCTCCCCCCACTAAGCTGACAATTAAAAACCTTAAGGCTCTGTTAATTATTAATTTTTTACAAAATAGCTTTAGAAGAGCTATGTAGAGTATGTTGACTGTGCTCTTGTCCACAGCATTCATTGAGTCACATCTCTATATAGAAACTATGACTTTTAGTTCATCCTCAATTTCAACAAAAAAAAATAATGTTTTCTAGCTACAAGTGCTTTTTCACAAAAAATCCAAGAGCTCTTTTTAAAATGATATTTTGGAAATAATGTACTCTTCTTTATAATGCAGTTTAGTTTTTCAGACATCTTTCTTGTGTGTAGAAACAAACATTCATATGTGGACATGTATCAGTGAGCTATTGCTGTGTAACAAGCCACCTTGAAACTCAGTAAGTCAAAACAATAGGCATATTATTTCAAATATTCAGGTTGCCAGGCAGTTCTTTAGAGCGCTGCTGGGATTACTCAGGTGTCTGTAGTTGGGAGTTGACTAGGTGGCTTTGCTGATTTCAGCTGAGTTCTCCCACTGGCTGGCTGTGAGCCTGGGATGACCACATCTGGGACAACTAGGGGAACTTGGCTCTGCTCCACATGTCTCATCCTCCAGAGATCTGGCTCAGGCATGGCACTGTGGCAAAGGCAGAGGAATGAATAAGAGAGAAAGTAAATGTCTTTAAACCCTTTAAGGCCTTCATTTGAAAAAGAAATGACATCATTTCAACTGCATTTACTGGTCAAAGCAAGTCACTCAGCACTCAAGAAGGAGGGAAATAGACATCATCTCTTCATGAGAGGAGCAGCGATGCCATAGTGCAAAGGGCATGGATTCGGGAAATTGTAAAATATTTGGCCCAATTTTACACTTCATCTACCATTTTGAGAAGTTGCTCCTGGACATGATCGTTCCCCTGGGAAGTAATATTTCCACACAAGAGAGGCAATATTGACCTGTGAAGAGAGGCAATATTCATCTTCCCCCAAATGATGCTAACTATGTTAAAATATCAGTCTAAGTACTAAAGTGAAAAATACGCTCAAAATTCACATAATCAGTTTAAAAGCTTGAAAACAGAAGACCATCAGACACTTGCCTAAGCTCTTTTGGGTGATAAATAAAGTCAGTTTTCTCTGGTGTGATCTCCCACACCTCTCTAGTCTCATCATCCTCTATCCCTTTATGTACCCTATGCTCCAAGAACTGGCTTGAAAATTTACTTGCATGGCTCATACATTTTATCTGATCTTCAGCATCTAAAGTAACCTTCGCTAGACATATTCTTCCCCTTTCTACTTGTACTTGTTGATATCCTGTTCAATCTTTTTTTTCCTTAAGTCTTTTGTACATAGATCATAAATACATTTATGCCCATTTCAGTGTGTTGATTATTTGTACAAATTGGAGTGCTTACATCATACTAATCAGCATAGCTTTCACCTCATTTACCCATTGATAGCATTAGGACATTTGTGTTCTACACATGATAGAACCAACTTGTATTTGCAATGTGCTCCGTAGTTGTGGTCCCCCTACTATCCCCTACTATTCCTCCCACCCCCTCCTCATCCCTCCCCTCCCCTTCCCTCCTTCATCATAGCCTAAAGTTGTGTTTCATTTTTCATATGCAAGTGTGAGTGATTATAAATTGGTTTCACAGTAGTGCTGAGTACATTGAATACTTTTTTCCCCATTCCTGAGATACTTTGCTAAGAAGAATATTTTCCAGCTCCGTTCATGTATCCTGTTCAATCTGGAAAATTCTCTCAGGGTTTCTCTTGTTATTCTCTCCAAGGAAGATGATATCACTTTTATTTATGTCAGCACCATACTTAAAACACCACTATTGATAGGATTGTAACCCTGTACTATAATTATAGGTAGTATTTGCTTGAGTTCATACTTCCTTTCTAGTCTGTAAAAAAGTTGTGAATAGAGTGGCAATATCTTGTTTGTTTGTTTATCGTTTTCCTTTTAATTTTCTCCAGTGCCCAGGACAATACGATGCATGTGAAAATTATTGATTAAATTTAGTTGAGTAATTTAACTTTTCCCCTCCTTTGACACGTGAGGAAAATAAGCAAAGTGCTAAGGAATTTATCAATGTTCATATAGCTGGAGAAAGGTAGAAGGTAATTTTAATAAAGGCCTATTTGCTCTCACATGGTACATTCTTTAACTTGTAACCACACTAAATCTCACATGGAAGACTTTCAAGTAACTTTTAAGAAATGGGCACACTAAATATACTAGTTTTTTTCTTCTATTTATAACTATCTCATTTAATCTCATTAACGTATATTCTAGGCTTTGGGGGGCGGGAGTTTGCCTTCATATTTTAATTCAATTAACAAAAACTGCAATTTTCAAATACCTTAGAGTGAATTCTGCATTAAAAAAACCTGGAGGGGGGGAGCTCGGCGCCTGTAGTTCAAGTGGCTAAGGCGCCAGGCACATTACACCAGAGCTGGCAGGTTCGAATCCAGCCCCGAACTGCCAAACAACAATGACAACTACAACCAAAAAATGGCCAGGTGTTCTGGCGGGTGCCTGTGGTCCCAGCTACTTGGGAGGTTGAGGCAAGAGAATCTCGCTTAATCCCAGAAGTTGGAGGTTGCTGTGAGCTGTGATGCCACAGCACTCTATCCAGGGCAGCAGCTTGAGGCTCTGTCTCAAAATAAATAAAAATAAAAATAAAAAATAAAATATTTTTTTTGGTCGTTGTTTTTCAAGAATCAGGGTATTATTTCATGCTTTGAAACAAATTGCTTCCTTCATCTTGCCAACCTTATACTGGGTTGTTGCTGTCACAAAAGCAACCATTGAAATATAATATAACTAGCCTCCAATTTCATCTCTGCCTATCTCAAAAGCAATTCACATGCCTATGAGACAATGAATTTAACTTTCAGAATTTTCAATTTATAGAATATATTCAAAGGTGGTATCATTAGTTATAATCATGGAAGGTAAGCCTTCCACAAATTTTAAAATAAATATTTGTGAATTTTTTTAGAAAAACATCATAATTTTACAAATTTATGCTTTAGAATACCTGTTAAAATAAATTAGTACTGACCTAATTTACAAATAAAAGAATTCAGGCCTAGGTTAAGCATTCAGTTTTATTACAAAGCATGTTAAAGATAGATCTGATCGGACAATAGACCATGCTGACTTTTGGTTAAGAAAACTTTACTTCGGGGTCCATAACAGACTATTTGCTGATAATGCCTTGATTTCCATTAACTATTGTGTGGTTCCTGATGAAAGTTCTAATGTGCAATCTGGTTGAATCATTCCTCGTGTGCTTAATAGTATAACATACACATTGGGTCCTGCTGATTATCCTTTACAAACAGTTACTGCCAAATAACATTTTGTATCTAGAGAGATTGTAATACTATTAAAGTATATAACTTGGCTCTTGAGCACTTCTTAGCTCCAAGGAATAACTTGGCTTTTCCTTGATTATCTTTGTAGCCAGATTTTAGTGCTGTTCATAGTACAGCAAAGTCTCCAAATGTATTTGATGCTAAGGGATAATGAATAAATATATGTTAATTTTCATCTGTTAAAGCCCACAAAACATTCCAGTTCTTTGATATTACTATTAGAAAAGAAGATATGTCCCAGTGATACATTGGGCTCTTTTCAATGACATTACTAGAGATAGAAATAATAGAGGAGGCCTGGGGAGGAACACTCACTCCTTCATTTATTTCCTGACATTGATTTTTGGGCTCGAAGGAAATGTGTTCCCGTGTCTGGAGCATTGGATGTCTTTGTTTTATTCCCTGGGCCCCCCTCCACCTTTTTCTTCCCTGGGAGGCTGAACTCTATGGACTATATCAGCAGACTCTCTTGCCCTCTGGCTTTCAGTTGGATTTGGCCAAGGAGAGTTTTGACAGGAGATCGGAGGAAGAATGGCAAGAAAGGCCACAGCCCCTATATTCACTGCAGGCTGACCGTACTTATCACTGAGTATCAGAGCGCCTGTCATTGGGCCTCTCAGTTATTGTTTTGTTCAGGGATGAGTAACCACTCTCCTTCTCGTCATTCTTATGAGTCTAGGAGAAATAATAACACTTTTCTATTATTAGTTCCAATGTTATTATCTTACCCTCCCTCATCTTTGTAAAAAAAAAATACCTTATTATACTCCCTTCAAATTACACAAGTCCTGCAAGGGCTCTGGAACCTTCCAAGGAGACGTGTACTCCACCTCCAGGTGACTCTCACCTCCAGGCGATGATGTTTAAAAGTAGGGAGGAAGGAGAGAATGCAATTCAGGTTTATTCAGCATTTTCTATGCCAGGCATCATATGCTTCCATTTATTAACCCATTTAATCTTCATATTAATTTTTCAATTGGTCCCTTCTGTTACTTTGACCCCAATATTACAATGTGCATTATGGAAAGTGTAGACTATTTGCTTTTAAAAATTAGAATAAATGCATAAAAGCTAAGATGTGAGTTTATCTTCCAAAGAAAGCAGTATCTAAGTTCATTTAGATCCTTAAGGCATCACCACAACATAGGTCATAATACATCATTTGTTCATAGATGAAAACATTAATGCAAAAAGAGGTTAAGTTACTTGTCCAAGGTCACACAGCTAGAATATGACATAGCTGGGATTTGAACTAGATCAGTACAGGTACAAAGTAAACATTCTTATTCATAATATTACATCACCTTCTTGTGCTTTGTAAATATCTTTCATCAATGTGACTTTATTCCTTTCCAAATTCCCCCTGTGTAAATCTAATATCTTTCACTTATTAGTAGCTTAGAATGAAATACTAAACTAAGGGTATTTTTCCATTTTTGAGAAATTTCTTTCAAGTCACAGCCATGATGCTAAATTTCAGTGTAGCAGTCATATTTGGAGGGTTGGCACATAGAACGGGTGTGAGGAGACACCCAGGGTATTGATCATATTGTATTTCTCTATCTGGGTGCTGGTAATATAATCATTTTCAGTTTGTGAAGATTCATTGAGCTATGCACTTAAGACAACTGTAATGTCCTGTATATATATGATTCTACAATAAAACTTTTTCTTACACTTTTTCCAATCCATACTAAAGTAAACATCTGTGATTGATGCCTATTTACACTATAGTGGGTTGCCTTATTTTCCTGGGAGCTACAGTATTCACCAGTAAATTCTGAATCCCCAGTTTCATACTCCTTTTTTGGTGTTTACAATACTTTTGGTGTTTCTGGTGTTTCAGAGACTTGTAATCACAAATAAGTATCTTCACTTTCTAAGCAACTGATCGGTCCATGGGTTGACCTTTCTGTAACCCGGTCATGCTAAATTATCCCCGTGCTCGTTAGCTCCTATGGAAACATTGATCCCTCTATATTTTCAGATCGAAAGACTGACACAACTCTGAAAATTAGAAGCCCTTTAAACATTTTCAAAAATGCGTTCTGTGCCCTTCACAGTTTGTTTTTTAGCTTTCATTTTTCTCCCACTTCAGTAATGCCACTGACCAACCTATCTGAATTTCTTTTCAAACATTATCTGTGCTCCTATATTTATTTTATGCTGGTAATGATGTGGAAGGATTATTGTCTCATTTTATGTTTCATCTTGTTATTTGGGTTACTGATGAAGAAAACAATACGTAAGTGAATGCATTAAACTGCTGAGTAACAGCAAACATTCAAAATTTACTTGATAAAGAAACTACATGTCATAAAAGGAATTGAAGACAGAGATCCACAGGGTCCTATGGCCCAAAGAAGTTTTAATGTTTTGTTTTAAAAATAATCTTCATACACTTGAAAAGAATTCCATTAAAGATGGAATTTTAAAGAAAAAAATTACTCTTTTCATCACATAAAATGTCACCTGCAACAAAAAGACATGGTAGATGTTGAAGATAAAAGGGAAGAAAACAAAAGAATGTTTAATTTTAAAATTAACAAAAGAACAGGAGAGAAATAGCTTAAAGCCACTAAGTGCTTCCCCTGCTCCATCCACATTGAGTAGTCTTAGTAATTGTAAAGGAAATGACACCTTCTGCCCTTGACTTCTATTTTCATAGGGCTGCCAAACAAAGAGACAACAGAGCTCATATTTGGTGAGCTCTGTACTTTCTAGAAGATTTAATAACATGCTATAATTTTATGTATACCTAAAATGTGGCCAAAGCAAGAAATGTTGACAAAGAATAGTAGAAGAATAAAATACAAAAATTGTCCTATATTTCTTCACTGTATATTATTTGCTAAGGCTGCATAACTCACCTACTTTATTTCATTTAAACCTCACAGGAGTGCTCTGAAGTGATATGATTTCAACCCCCACTTTATTGTGGAGTAAAGTGTGCCTCAGAAAGGCTAAAACCATGATTGCATTAATGTACACAGCTATGATTTAATAAAAAAAAAAAAAAAGAAAGGCTAAAACCGTTACTTGTCTAAGATAGCACAGCGGGTGAACGGGAGACTTCAGAAGTGATAAATTTCTGCCTATGAAATTTGTGCTACTTTTGCTATCTCATGTCTATAACTCTATACAATAGGAGGTTGAAGCAAGGCAAGAAATAAGAGCCATCCAAGGGAAAAGAGATGATTTGCTTTCCCTGGGGTATTCATAGTCCAGGGAGAGTAAGACTGAATGCTTGATGGTCTGTGAAGTTACAGGCTAAATATTGAACATTTCATTGAAAATCACTTTAGACCACTGGGGGAAAGGGGTGGGATTTTACTCAAAAGTATTTAAAATTACTTGGACATTAAAGCAAATATCCAAGGAGAGGAAGGCAAAATCTTAATGAATTCTTACCGTATAACATATGCTTTCACAGAAATTTTGAACCTACAGTCACTGTGTAATTTATACTACCCGACTCCAGGGTAAATTCATTCAATGTGGTTTGTTGAAAGGATGTTCTGGTGGAACATTCTGAGAAGCACTGTTAGAGGATATGGTGGATGTAACAAATAAAAGTTGGATTTCAGTGGTGATCCTAATATACCCTGTTTCCCCGAAAATAAGACAGTGTCTTATTTTAAGGTGTACTCCCAAAGATGCGCTAGGTCTTATTTTCAGGGAACGTCTTATCTTTCCTGTAAGTAGGTCTTATTTTTGGAGGATGTCTTATTTTCGGGGAAACAGGGTATTATTGACTCTATGAGTTTTGAAAATTATATACAAAACCAGGAACTGTCTTTTCTTCTACACCTCACTGCTTCCTCTTTCTAAGTGTTTCAACTAGGTGACCCAGGAGGCCTCTGACTAACGTATAGAACTTCAGTCCCTCATCATTTTGGTTGTCACCATTTTTAATGGGAGACTCACAAAAGACCATGGTTTGTGTGTTTAAGTTTGAACTGAAAGCAAGATATTATTTGCCTATTGACATGTGGCTAGACTTTCTGTCCCAAAGCCCAAGCATAGTTCTTGTATCTGGAATGCTATATGATCTCTATGGCCTTGGAGTTCATGTTTTCTTCTGTAGCCCAAGACATGCCTGAAATTTCTAAGTTTCTGTTCCTCTTTTTGGATGAATGATATTTTGCCACCCACATCCTTCCTGGTTTGATAGACTTTATCTATCTATCCATTTATCTAAATCTCTATCTATATATTTTATAAGAACAAATATCTCTGTCAGCTAAATACATTTTATTTTCTTCAAAAATTGACATGTTGGGCTTGGCACCCAAAACCCAGTGTTTATGGTGCCAGCCACATACACGGAGGCTGGTGGGTTCTAACCCAGCCTGGGCCAGCTAAACAACAATGACAATTGCAACAAAAAAATAGCTGGACATTGTGGCGAGTGCCTGTTGCCCTAGCTATTTGGGAACCTGAGGCAAAAAAATTACTTAAGCCCAAGAGTTTAAGGTTGTTGTGAGCTGTGATGATGCCACTGCACTCTACCAAGGGTGACATAGTGAGACTCTATCTTTAAAAAAAAAAAATTGACATATTGCAGTGTCAAAGATTTCTTTTTGATAAGCTTAGAAGCCATACTTTTCTAAGATATACTCTAAAATTTTGCTCCTGAAAATAACCCCATCATTTTAAAGGCATTGTATATACTCATTTAATTTAAGAAAATTAAACAACTTACTATTTCACTAAAAATGCCAGGTTAATCTAAGTTAGATATGAGGTACTTGACAGCATTATTAGAAAGTGCGCAGTCATTTCCTTATTAGTAAAAACTTTTTCTTAAAGTTTCATAAAAATAGCACTGTTCTTTAAGATGTACTAGCATACAATTTATATTCAACCTATTTTTTTTTTTTAACAATTCCAGCACGTTAGTATTTTGTGTTGTATTCCTTTTCTCCTGGAATTTTGAAACAGCACTGTTTAGGTAGAATGTTAAAAGAATAACTTGGAGTTAACTTTGTCAGAGCACATATGTGGGTAGATTCCCTAAGCTAGGCGTCCAGGTGGGCTTGTGGACTGCCTGCAGGAATCACCATTCTCTGTGCAAAGCACAGAGGCATTGACAGGACTTATCACTGGCCTGGCTACCAACTGTAGGAACAGTCTGAGTTGTGTTTTTTGTTGTTGTTGTTGTTGTTTTTTTTTTTTTATTGTTGGGGAGTCATTGAGGGTACAATAAGCCAGGTTACACTGATTGCAATTGTTAGGTAAAGTCCCTCTTGCAATCATGTCTTGCCCCCATAAAGTGGGAAGTTTCAAGGATGTCTTTTGCCTGGAAGTGAAAGACTTTCTTGATGTTTTCAACATGTGTCCGATTCAGAGTTTGTTTATGTGATCCAAGGAGTAGATGAAAAGAGCCCAATCACCTAAAGGCTGATTTTAGAGCCATAACCTGATATTTGGGGGAAAGTATTTTCTGATCTCATACTCATGTGGAGGTCCCACAGTTATATGTTTTAGTACTTTTATGTAGTATTCTCTTTTAGGAATACTTGTTTTTCCTCGTGGACTCTAAGTTTCATAGAGGCTGGGTCTGTGTCTGTCTGTTTACTATTATATACTTCAATTCCTAGCTCAGGTTTCTTCATGCTCAATATACACCTATGACTGATGAATTAGGGCTTTCTAGATAATTCCGGGGGTGAAATATCTGGGAATGGTCTCAGGTGAAGGGATTATAGGCTTTTAACAAGAAAATTAAAAGATTTGGAAGCATATGACAGAACAAAGTAAAATATTTGAAAGATTATCAAATATAAGGATAAAAGGCCAAGGAAACAGCATAATAATATAGAAAGAACAAGGGCCCCAGGAGTGAAACAGATCTGAGACAAAATCTTGGCTTCACTCTCTTCCATTATCGTTTTGTGACAAAGGAACACATTTTTAAACTTTCAGTGTCTTGTTGGCAAGATGGGTGTATTAATGCTACCCTCACCGAAATGTTGCAAAAGTGATAATAAGATCCATTCATTTAGTGGAGTGTCTCTCCACTAAATGAATAGTTACTCCAAAAATGTTAGCTAGTATAAGTGACTATTATTATCTCTTATTATAATTCCTTAGCAAGGAACTGAGAAAAATAGTGAAAACATTTCCACAGGGTTATATCAACTCTGTTTAAACCAGAACTTCCTAAAATCAGACTTATTCACTATGAGAACAGGCCATTGTGAATCAGTGTCCACATGTGTATGCAGAGGAACCATGTTCTGTGCAATGAGGATGTCAAACACTCTATGAATGGGGATTATACTTCGAACTACACAGAACAGTTCAATCTTGTGTACCTGTCAAGGGAAAGTCGAATATGGTCTTTGCTCAATTCTCTCTTCACCCCAAACTGCCTAAGAGTTAAAATATGTTTTTTCTCTTCTTCATAGAGCCAGTGTTCAATAAATTGGATTAATTAAATCAATTAGGCTACAGATCTCCGATTCTTGCTATTCAGAACCAATTCAGATAGATTTGACTTAATGATCAAATTTAGCTTTGTTTTGCTTTTTAACTCAAACTGTTTTTTATCAACCACCACTCTTGACTGATTAAAAAGTATGTACATTAAATATCCTTAAATATAGCTTTAAATGTTGAAGGGCGTAATCCCAGAAACAGAGCAACTGAAGCTTGCTTTGTTAAATTCCATATATTTTGTATTTCAGTCTGGGAAGCAGCAAATAGAGAACCTCTTCAATGACCTGCAGGATGGGAGACGCCTCCTCGACCTCCTGGAAAGCCTGACAGGGCAAAAACTGGTACGTGACTTACTTTTAAGAAAGTTAACATTAACCTCAGTAGAATTTCAGATCAGAGGCAAATAGCGTAGTTTTGTGAGATCTAGTAAAATTCAGCCATTTACTGTGTATTGATTTAATTAATTAGCACCACGAGACATTCCTAAGTAAAACAAACTCACGTCACTATTTTCATTTTGGCATAATCTATCATATTTAGAACAACAAAGTGAAAATGCTTACTAATATAATTTATTTTAATTAAGAGATAGCATTCCTTTTTCCTATTTGGTATCTTTTTATCGAATGTCCTTATAAAGCTGTGATACATAATTACTTTTAAAATTATCTTTGTGCTTTTGTATATTTTGCAATTTGGGGGCATGAATCTGTATTAATTTGTAAATAAAGACACAATTAATGTGGGGCAGGGTAAAAAAGTCTAGGCATTTCAGTCCAATACACAATGCATATGTGAGGAGAATGTAACTTATCTTTGAGAAGTATTATCTCCTCTAACTTCAGAGCATTCCCGTGAGACAGATATGATTGTTATACACAGTTAGAGGTCAATAAAGTCGTGTTGATTAAAGTCTCACAATGGGGGAAAAAGCTCCAGAATTCAAATCTCCCGACTGAAATAATCTTATTCTTAGAGTGCTATTATTCTAATAAGTGGAGTTTAAGGCCCCAATCTACAGTCACAGCCATGCTGCATATCAAATTAGTCCTGCAAAATTATTGCCTTAATATTTTCCTTTCGCCTTTCACTATAACTCCTGAACATGCACGCATGCTCAAACACACACACACACACACACACACACACAACACTCACAACACTCACATACATACAGATTTTGTTAATAATATACAAACTCCAGCAGTTATTCAAAATAAAAGATACTCCAAGTCCTATTCTCCTAACTTGCCTTCGGCAACTCATTTATGCTAAACCACATTGGTCTCTGTAAGCACATTCAGATATGTATGGATTTTTGCCTGTGTTGTTTCAATTGTCTGTACTGCTTTCTATACTGTCTGTCCGAACAATCCTTCAGAAACCTTAATTTCTCCTCACCAATAAAGCCTTTCCCAAATTGCCTTTGCTAATTTCTCTGTCTTCCTAAATCCCATAGAATGTCTATTTTTCTTTGGACGGTTTTGTTATTTTGGTATATATTTACGGGGCTGTGCCACGTCTCCTCGGGTAAATTCTGATTTCTCCAGTCTAGAGATATGCCTGCTGCTTTCACTTTTGAATCATCTTCAACTACCATATGAGATTAATATATTTTAAAATCAAATTCCCGTTTAAAAATGTAATTTTTCAAAAAGTTTGAACTTGGATTGATAGAATATGAACTTAACAATATATTGAAATAATTAGTCAAGTGAAAAAAATTCAGATTTGCCTTACAGATGAACTTGTTATGCTTTTAGCCAATGTGAGGGCATTGTATTTACTTAGGCTTAATTTCATTGGTTACAGGTGTATTCGTGAATAATCTTCCACATCCTATGACTTGTATGTGAGCAAGTTATATTATGTATGCATCATATGTATACGCACAGCTGGAGAAAACAATATGTTTCTGCATGTTCCTAGTTTCTCGAGTATTCTGTGGTCAGTCCTGCTTTCAGTTACAAAATAAGGTAGTCCAGTTGTCTCCCACGTGTTTATGAAAATTATTTCAGAATCATGGGTTCTACAACCTGTCCTGGCCCCTGTGCACAAAACGTTTTTATCTCTTTGCCTCTGGGTACCTCTGTGACTGCTTCTCAGTGCTGCTGCGACTCTCTCTGGTCATTTCAGTGACTCAGGCAACTGGACCATCACCCAAAGGAATTTTTCAGGGTTAACAAATTTAACATAGGCACAAGGTTTGAAAAAAGTAAAAAATAAATAACTTGAGATTTTCATTATGTACATACGTAGATGCAAAGATGAAATGAAACTAATAGGTAACACAAACTGAAGAAAAAATGGTGAACAAAATATCCATGAAATTGGCCAATGTGGAGTAATGCAGCACTGGGAAAAATTGCCAAATATTTATACATGCCTAAATGTACTATTTAATCTCAGATACTGCTGCTCATTCAAATCTGTTATTTATTATTCATTCTAGTCACAAATCTGTCAGCACTGGTCTGAAAGCTTTGCCTTTCCCATAGAGCATAATCTCCTCTGCCATATACACATATGCTCCCAATTTCAGAACTCCAATTCTCTGTACCTGCTCTTGAATTCTAATAGTTTCTGCAGAGATATATCTTCTACCCCTAATGGGAGTTGGGTATAGTATTGAACAGAAATCTTAGCATCCTCCTTTGAAGCATCTGCATTTGGATTACTGGCTAAGGATATCCCCAGGGCTAAAAGAAGGTACTTACTTGCCTTACAACTATAAAATTAAAATGACTCCCCAGAGAGACTCTAATAGGGACAGATTTAAGTTAGCACTTTAAGATCAGAAACCGTAGCTTATTTAAAGAATAGAATAGATTCGGGTCTCATAAATATGCACACGTGTATATAGATGTGTATATTTAATGTTTGAATTTTTACTTTGAAGCAATTGAACATGTTACTAAATCTTCCTCCTGCAATTCTTTTGCAACCAGCTAAAAAGTAATATATAGCTTTTGTCTAAATAGTAAGCAGAGGATTGATTTGGGTAATTATTTTCTAAACTTTAAAATTCTAAAATTGCCATTCGACTTGTGTTTTATACACATAGCACATACAGACACACAAGCAGATCAGTTTTTTTGCTGCTTTTCTTTTGATCTCACATCTTGCTTTCTATGGCCTCCTTTTCTTCTTCTTTGTGATGGGAAATGGGGAAAAAAACCAAAATACCAAAAATACCAAAAATACCAAAATATCTATGTCATTTGGATATTCTTGGAGGAAAATTTTCTCATAGGCAAAAAATGGAGATTCCTGTTCATACAGTTATCCTTAAAGTTGTAAGAAGTCTAATATCCAGACATCAACACTGCTTGATAAAGAGTGCCAGGCAAGTCAGCTTGGAGGTAAGGATGCTTTAGCTTAGTTTGGGTTGCACAGCAGGCAGCAAAAAAGGTAAGTTGTTTTAGGATGAGGAACTGCATGAGAAAGACAGGAAAAATGCTGGAGAGTATAAAAGTAAAACTCAAGAAGTATAAGAACAGATTATTTAGTTGGTGAATGCACAAGGTAGAGAAATAAAAGAGAAAAGAAATGTTGAAAATCTTTGATTGTACAGGCACAGACATATTGTTCGTCCTGGCTCTACCGGGTTATCAGTTGTATACTTATGTATATATTAGCTGTTACCCTGAGGTTCACTCTCTGTCCAATGAGGATAAAACTGTTTGCCTTGCCAGAGAGTTTACAAATAGTCCTTCCAAGTACTTGGTACATACTACAAGGTCAATAATAATATCAAACATTTATATTGTGCTTACTATGTGATAATTTTAAAGTTTTGTACATATTAGCACATTGGATTAATCCAGCAAATATAGGAAATAGTTGTTTTTATTAACTCCATCTTAACAGATGGTAAAACTGGTGTACAAGAAGATTGATAAATATGCCCAAAGTCACACAGCACAAAAGTGGCAGAGCTAAAGGTTGAATGCAACTTGTCCAGCTTTATAGTGCATGCCCTTAACTATTAGCTCTAGTCACCCGAAGGTTAAGAGGAGAGCTTTGTGAGTGGTTTGCATTGGCAGTGGGCTCACTTTAAGAACTTCATTGTTGAAGATATGCAGGATGGAAAAAAGGAAGAACAGTGTGGGGGGGTGGGGGAGAAGGAAAGGAAGTTATGATATGTTCTGGGCAATAGCTCATGGGGTAAAAGAAATAAAACAGAAAGAAAGCATAAATACAGTAGGCGTCATAACAGCTGGAATTTCTAAAACCCTCCAACTGAATAAATGATAATTTGTATATTGTAATGAGCTATGCAGATGTTAGCTTAAACATTACAGGCCAAAATATGACTTTTGGGATTGAGAATGTGGGTTAGGAAAACAAAGATTATTTAGATTTTGAGCTTCAGTGACTAGAACAGTTAAGATAATATTCACAGAAATAGTTTTGTTTAACCTTATTTGGCATTATATAACTTTGGTAGACTCAAATCTCCCTTAAATTTTTCTAAAAGTTTTGAAATTAACTTGTTTAACTACCTTATTAGCAAATATTTCTATGCACACTGATGTCTCTGTCCTTGGCAACCATGCAGTAATCCCCAGCTGGACTATGTAATAAAGGAGGTATCATCCCCAAATAGCCTTTGTGAAAAGAAAAATGCTATCATTCTGGGGGAGTGGTTGGCTCTTGCTAAAAACATACCGGGCCAAGGACAATTAGCTGCATCGCAGACTGTGTTCATTTAAAATATTCCACCTTAAAGTGCCATTCATAAATTTTTTCATTGTTAGTAAATTGTTGATCTGTCTGCTGGGCAATAAACACAACTTCATTTTATTTTCAGCCAAAAGAAAAAGGATCAACAAGAGTTCATGCCCTGAACAATGTCAACAAGGCACTGCGGGTCTTGCAAAACAATAATGTAAGTGGTACCCTAACCAGGGTCTAGATGCTATAAGATAGAATGCTTCATGTTTGAGCGAGGGCTTTGGCCCTAAATGCAGAAAAAGCATCTTAAGTTCTCTTCTAAATCAAAGCAAGTTTTTGAGAGTGCTTGTTCCAGTTCTCGCATGTCTGCTGGTGGTTAATGTGATTCAGGATACAAATGCACATAGCCTCAGAGGACAGGGGAAGACATGACCTAGACATGACAGCGTGCTCCCTGCTGTTTTCAGATTTCACTTGTCACAGCTAGCTGTGTTTGGTGGACGAATTAAGTTCTACAGTGAACTCAGTTTCTGTAGCATTGTTCTGTGCAACAAATGGATTTTATTATACTGAATATTAATTTTTATGTATTAAGTGTGTTCGAATCTGATCGTAATGAATTTGGTCTGAAGCAAGCCACCATTTATCAAACACCGCCTCCAAGTATATAACTTATACAGAAACATCACTATTTTCATTCAGAGTAAGAAACTGTAGATTTGTTTTCTACTCCTGTATTTGGTTTAGTTTAACTGGATGAAAATATGTGTTATATTAGAAAAAGTAAATAATCATAGCTAAGTCATTGGACTGGTCAGAAGAGTTCTAGTCTCATCTGGGGGACTTTGTGACTCATCCATTCTATTATTGCATTAGTGGCAGTTCTCTTACCTATCTAAAGTCTTTCTGATCAGCCTGTACATTTACCAGGCACCTTTAGTAGCTTCATAATCACATCTCTCTTGCATAGATCAATTCAATTACATTGGTCACATACTCTTAAAATAACCACGAACAATGATAGATTAGTACTAATATATACCCCACCACCACCACTGTTTCTCAGCTCATCTGGTAGAGAGAAAGCATTACACAAGATATGGAAGTGGAGACTGGAAAATAATCAGTTGATTTTATGAAATTAGGGTCATTGTCACCTTTGACCTATGAAAATTATTTTACAGAAATATTATGTATTTTATTATCTTTTTTAAAAAAAATCAAAGCTACGTACATTAATGCGATCATGGGGCACCATACACTGGTTTTATAGACCATTTGACACATTTTCATCACACTGGTTAACATAGCCTTCCTGGCATTTTCTTAGTTATTGTGTTAAGACATTTATATTCTACATTTAGTAAGTTTTACATGTACCCTTGTAAGATGCACTGTAGGTGTGATCCCAATCACCCTCCCTCTACCCATCCTCTCCCCTCCACTCCCCTATTTTATTATCTTATAAAGAGAGTTAACTCTATATTGTGAATTTCTCTTCAGTCAGAATAAAATAGTTTCTGGTTTGTTTTCCTCATTATTAGTCCAATAAACTATTTTGAAGCATCAATAGTATCTACTTTTTGAAAATTGTTTAAAATATTGAACACTTACACAAGATACGGCTTTGAAACACCAAAATGGCATATTCTATTTCAAGATATAAAAGTAAGGAAACCAGAAGAAAATTGAGGGAATTATTAGATTCCATTTATTTGATGTAATTAGACACCACACACAAAGAAAAGTCAGTTTAAAAAATTAGCTGTTAGCTCGGCGCCCATATCTCAGTGCTCAGGGTACTGGCCACATACAGCGGGGCTGGCAGGTTCAAACCTGGCCTGGGCTAATCAACAATGGTAACTACAACAAAAAAATAGCCGGGCATTGTGGCAGGTGCCTGTAGCCCCGACTACTTGGGAAGCTGAGGCAAGAGAGTCAGCCCAAGAGTTGGAGGTTGCTGTGGTTAGTGACACCAGGGAACTCTACCAAGGGCTACACAGTGAGACTCCGTCTCAAAAAAAATAAAAATTAGCTGTTGGATTGCCTATAAGGTAATTAATGTAGCCATGCAATTTGTTTGATAAGTGTATTGTTTCTTCACCTATTGGTTATAGATTATGAATATGTAAGACTTCCTATATATATCATAATTATTAATTTCACAGATTTGATATAGAACAAAAAAAAATACGGCAATAAAATAGATAAGGCATAGAAGAATATCTATATGGCTCTTGAATAGCCAAACATTTATTACATAAAATAACCAAACCTGATTCAAAAACAGAAAAATTAACTTGAGCTTCATCAAAACTATATGTTGTTCTTAATTCAGGATATGAGCCCTTTGTTCTATGAGTTAAAAATAAATTTTACTTCTTTGTGCATTACCATTTTACTCAATGGTAATTTGGGATAAAGACAAATTATTCATTTTGATAGAGATTTTTTTTTCTTTTTTGATACAGAATCTCACTTTCTCACCATAGGTAGAGTGCTATGGCATCATAGCTCACAGCAACCTCTAGCTCTTGAGAGTAGCTGGGACTATAGGCATGTACCACCACTCCCCGCTAAAGTTTCTATTTTTAGTAGAGACAGGGTCTTGCACTTGCTTAGGCTGGTCTTGAATTCATGAGCTCAAGCAATCTACCCACCACTGCCTCCTGGAGTGTTAGGAATACAGGCGTGAGCCACCATGACCAGCCCATGAAGTTTATTTAAAAAAAAACAACAACAAACTATTGCTTTATATTTTTTCACCTGGTTTATAAAATATTTGACTAATCAATGCCATTATGATAATTTATTAGGTTATTGTATATATAAGCATTATTGTTTTACCATTTGAATTGATCTATACTTCACCTGAAATTGATTATGGTGTATGGTGTGAAAAATTGGTTAAGAATCAATTTCTTTGTCATTTAGAATCTAATTGACACAACACCATTTTTTTTTAAAAGCCTGCTACTTCCCCATTGCTCTGCAATATTAAGTGTGTTATAAAAATTTGCCAATACATATGTGGGTTTATTTCTGGACTGTAATTTACTTTCATTGCTCTCTTTGTGTGTATATCACATCATCATGTGGATTGAAGTATTTTTATATTATATCCTAATATCCGGTGAAATAGGTCTTCCCACTTTGTTCTTCTTCAAGATTTTCTTGCACATTATTGGCCCTTTGTATTTATATATGTATTTAACAGTTACCATTTCAATATCCATATAAATCCATTTGGAATATGATCAACATTGAGTTAAATCTATAGATTTGGGAACAATTAACATGTTTACAATATTGAGTATGCCAGTTTTCTCCTATTTTTTTTTTTTTTGAGACAGAGTTTCTATGCCAACCTTAGTAGAGTGTCGTGGCATCACAGCTCACAGCAACCTCCAACTCTTGGGCGATTCTCTTGCCTCAGCCTCCCAAGTAGCTGGGACTGCAGGCGCCCACCACAATGCCCAGGTAATTTTTTTTGTTGTTGCAGTTGTCATTGTTGTTTTAGCTGGCCTGGGCCAGGTTCTAACCTGCCAGCCCTGGTGTATGTGGCTGGTGCCTTAACCACCAAGCCTTCCTAATATATATATATATATATTTTTTTTTTTTGGCCAGGGCTTGTGTGTGTGTGTATATATATATATATATATATTTTTTTTTTTTTTTTTTTTTTTTTTTTTTGCCAGGGCTGGATTTGAACCCACTGCCTCTGGTATATGGGGCCGGCACCCTACTCCTTTGAGCCACAGGAGCCACCCCTTCCTACTATATTTTAAATTTTAAAAGTTCAGTAGAAGAAATAGCTAAGAAATTTGAACAGGAACTTCATAAGAGGGTGTTCAAAACTTCAAGAATAATATTAAAAAGTGTTTAACCTCATCTCTTCCTTGGCACAACCTATGGAGGTGGCAGCCATCTCCTGTTCGCCATCATGGCTGCCCTCAGCCTGTGAAGCTGAAGACTGTCAAAAAGAAGACCAAGAAGTTTATCCGGCACCAGTCAGACGGTTATGTCAAAATTAAGTGTGACTGGCAGAAACCCAGAGGTATTGACAACAGTGCTGGGAAAAAGATTCAACAGCCAGATCCTGATGCCCAACATTGGTTATGCGAGCAACAAGAAAACAAAGCATATGCTGCCCAGTGGCTTCTGGAAGTTCCTTATCCACAACTTCACAGAGCTGAAAGTGCTGCTGATGTGCAACAAATCTTACTGTGCAGAGATCACGCACAACATTTCCTCCAAGAACCGCAAAACCACAGTGGAAAGAGCAGCCCAGCTGGCCATCAGAGTCACCAATCCCAATGCCAGGCTGCACAGCGAAGAAAATGAACAGACAGCTCATGTGCACATTTTATTCGTGTTTAAATAAAACCATAAAAACTGCAAAAAAAAAAAAAAGAAGTGTTTAACCTCAGTAGCAATTGAGGAAATTTAAAAGTGCGATGAGATACCAAAGAAACTCAACAAAATGACTGAAATTAGAAAGACTATTAAGGCTGTGTGTTGATGAGGACACAGAATACCTGGAGCTCCCACGGCTGATTGATGGAAGTAGAAGTTAGAAAACAACTGAAAAGGTTGGCACTATCTGCTACGTGTGAAAATGCACAGTCCTTATGACTCAGCAGCTTCATTCCTAGGCATATAACTAACGGAAATGTATTTCTGGCTGGGTGCCTGCAGCTCAGCGGCTAGGGTGCCAGCAACATACACCACGGCTGGCAGGTTCGAACCCAGCCCTGGCCTGCCAAACAACAAGGACAACTACAACAACAAAAAAATAGCTGGGGGCCGTGCCTGTGGCTCAGTGATTAGGACACTGGCCCCCTATACTGAGAGTGGCAGGTTTGAACCCGCCCCAGCCAAACTGCAACAACAGCAACAACAACAAAAATAGCTGGGCATTGGGCGCCGCCTGTGGCTCAAAGGGGTAGGGTGCCAGCCCCATATGCCCGAGGTGGTGAGTTCAAACCCAGCCCTGGCCAGAAACTGCAAAAAAAAAAAAAAAATAGTTGGGCATTGTGGTGGAAGCCTGTAGTCCCAGCTAGTTGGGAGGCTGAGGCAAGAAAATCGCTTAAGCCCAAGAGTGTGAGGCTGCTGTGAGCTGTGATGTCACCGCACTCTACTGAGGGTGACATAGAATGCCTCAAAAAAAAAAAAAAAAACTGTGTTTCTATGTTTTCCAAAATATATGTATATATGATAATTTTCTTTTTTTTCTATGTACCAGATTCTATTAAATTTTTATTTTATTTTATTTTATTATTAAATCATAGCTGTGTACACTGATATGATCATGGGGCATCATTCACTAGCTTTACAGACCGTTTACCAAGTTTCACATATACCCTTGTAAGATGCACTGCTGGTGTAATCCCACCAATTCCCTTCCCTCTACCCACCTCCCCCCTCCCTCCCCTCCCTTTCCCCCTTCCCCCTATTCTTAGGTTATAACTGGGTTATAGCTTTCATGTGCAAACCCTAAATTAGTTTCATAGTAGGGCTGAGTACATTGGGTACTTTCTCTTCCATTCTTGAGATACTTTACTAAGAAGAATATGTTCCAGCTCCATCCATGTAAACATGAAAGAGGTAAAGTCTCCATCTTTCTTTAGGGCTGCATAATATGATAATTTTCATAGCACTTTTATTTGTAATAGCCAAAACTGAAGTGACTATGGCACATTCACATGATGGGATCTTAGAAAGCAATGAAAATGAACACAGGACAGCTGCACACAATACACAAGGTGGACGAATCTCCTGCAAGAGATTTGAGCAAAACAAAGGAGGCACAAAAGAATAGCCACCATAATTTCAAAAACAGGCCAAATGTTTCTATGCTTTTAAGATTTAGGGAAGTGCTTAGATTTTGAAAGAAGTGAAGCAGTAAAATACATCCGAGAATCTTCAGAAATGCTTAAATAATGTTCTGTGTTTTAACCTGATGATTGTATACATGTGCACTTATTATGAGAAAATTCATCAAGCTGTACCAGTATGTATCCTTTTATATATGTATATTATACTTCAATTAAAAAAATATAGAGAAACCTCTAAAGGAAAAGTAAACCTGACCTTGCAACCTCTGAAATGTCAATGACCATATTTACCAATTGATCATAGATCTCATATTTTCTATTACTTTATAATAGAAAATAAAAAAAGTGAGTATATAAAATTGGTGAACGAATGTGAGTATACAGAAAGAAAATGAATATGCAGAATTAGAAAGTGACTAAGGCAACATATGGATCTTCTCTGGGAAGGCCACATTTTTTATAGAATTTGGGGAACCCCTAATGTTTTAGCAGTAAAGGTCCCAAAATAATAACTTAAATTTAGGACATAGTCCTTCAAAAGCAAATTTGCACAATGCTTTCATTAGAATCTGAGCTTTAATGAGGAGCTGCGTAAACCTGGGATATCGGCATTAGAGAGCAGAGATACTCATAAAACGTTCTCAAGCAAAAACCAAACCCTCGGCAAAATAACCTTTACCTCAGTTAGCCCCAGGCTGAACGATACGAAATGTGAATGTTCAAAAGTAAATGTATTATCCTTTCATACTTCTTCATTATTCTGTAATGAAAGGAAGCATCAAAGAAATAAAACTATTCTGAGGTACAACTTTATTAATCTCTGCTTCTTATTATAAGCAAGAAATACACAATTAAATCAGAGAATATTCGAGGGTAGGACTTGTTCCTAAAGATGGGATTGGATGGCCTGTATCAGGTGAATAAACAATTCTGGGGCAGGATATAGATAAATAAGAATATTAAATAAAATAATAGATAAGATCATTTCAAATTCTTTGTCAAAATCACCAACATTCAAATTAGAATGAACTATAGAAGATATTGGCAATTTTGAGTAATCGTACCTTGAACAGAATAGTTTTGGTATATCACCATTTCACACATCTGTTATTGTCCCCTATGTGTCAGGTTGTAGTCTAGATGATAGACATGTAGTGAGTTATCAAATCAAACACAACCCTTTCTTTCATAGATCTTATGGCCCCGTGGCAGGGAAAATTAAACATAGATAACTCATGTAGTGATAGGTAAGTGAATGAAGAAGCAATAAACAGAATGAATAGGAGGTCAAAGAAGACCCCTTGGTTAAGTTGCTATATGATCAGTGACTAAAGGAAGTAAGAAGTGAACCGTGGAATTATCTACAAAAAGATGGTGAAGGCAGAGCAATAAAAACTACCTTGAAATTAAAAAGCATTTGGAATTAGAACTCACTAGGTGGAGCAAACTGAGTGTGGGGGGAAAGAAAACGTAGTAAAGAAGGAGAACAGAGGGATAGTGAGCTGGGGTGTAAGCGGAAAGCATGGTGAGCCGCAGCTAGGGTTGTGGCTAAATAGGAAGGCAATGACTAAAAATAAAAATGCTGTTTTAAATTAAATGAGTCATAACTCAAATTCTTGTAAAAATCAGTGATAGCATAAATAATGAAGAATAACTTATGGAAAATGTATTTCAAGAGTTCAATTTTTACCCAAGAAACTTATAATGAACAAGGAAAATATAATACAACTTATTGCATAATAGAAATGCTGCTAAAACCACAAAAATTGCTGGAAAGTATTTACATTTAGAGCCTTTAATGCACCATTGTCAGATTGCAACATATTTAGCAGTGAACAATGAGACTATGAGTAATATAAACAAACCGTAGATTTAACTGATTTTTCTATTCCTTAACACTTCAAAGTGTACTAGATAGTTCTTCTGTAAAATATGTGTGCATTGTGCATAAACCCCCCCACAAAGTTTAATTTGCAAGAGGAGTGATAATTTCACTTAAATTAACCAAATCCAAATCTGAGCTCTCAACTATACAGTCAGGAAATTCCAGCTCTGTCATTACTAGGAATGCCATTATTAGGAATCCCTATGGAACAGTCAGGGCTCAGGGGATCTATGTGATGCCTTTTATATACAGAAAAAGCCTTTCATCTTTAGTCCATTGAGATGTCCACTGATAGAGTTATCATACAATTCCAAGTCACTTTGTGAAGCCAAGTGTATTAGTAGCTCTCCTGCTATAAAACAGATGGCATACACAAAACAAAGTTAAAGAGATTGTAATGAAACACACAGCAAGATGGCAGACTAGAGACATACCCTTGCCAGCTACTTGTGGTAAGACAGGGGAAAGTGGCCTCCAGCCACCTCTGGCTGGGAGAATCTGCACAGAAACATCACTACAGGAAATAACGAAGCAGCAAGAAACTTCAGGAGTCAACAAGGAGGTCTGGAGCTGAGGAAAACTGATGGGGCAGGCAGGTGCCCTTTGGCCAGCTCTCCCATGGAGGGCCAGAGATGGGAAAAGGTTGTCCTGCAGTATTTTAATTTTGGACTAGGCTACTTGGAGCAGTGAGTGGACTCTAACAGCATCCTGTATCCAGGGTTGAACACCAGGTACAGTGGTTCTCCCATCAGTTTTGCTGCTGGCAGAGTACTACCATTATGGAAAGACCACCTATGAGGGAGGGATAGTCCTCAGAGTCCTAGTGCACACATGGTTCTGGAACCCTGCTGAGCTTGAGCAGCTATTTTGGGGGTGAGCTGAGTGCCCCTGCATCCCCACTGGGAGAGCTGCTTTATTGTCAAGGGACACTGTCTGAAGGGCCTCCTGGGAAGTCTGGCAAGAGCTATGGGACCCCAGTCCCATGGGAACTGAATGCTGATGAAATGAACAGACCTCTTGAATGAGGGCCAAGAAGTCAAAAAGACAAGATTTGTTCTCCTTTGCAACTAGAAAGTGGTTTCCAACCACCATCATATACAGAAAATCCAGCATGTATTCTCCATCTCCTAACAATGCAGTGCAAATCCATCAGGTGACAGAGAACTTCTCAAGTGAAACTTTTTAAGCTACTTAAAACAATTTTCAGCCCAGAATTCTATATCCTGCTAAGCTAAACAACCTTAGTTTGAATGATAGCTGGGTCAAGGAAGAGATAAAGGAGGATATTGCTAAATTCCTCTAACATAACTAAAATGAAACTACAAGTTACCTAAATCTGTGGGATACTACAAAAGCAGTCTTAAGAGGAAAATTTATTACATTAGATGCCTACAACTGAAAAACAGAAAGAAAGCACATCAACAATCTAATGAATCATCTTGAGGAAATGGAAAAGGAAGAGAAATCCAATCTGAAACCTAGCAAAAGAAAAGAAATAAACAAATTTATATCAGAAATAAATGAAATTGAAAACTAACGAGTCATGCAGAAAATCAATGAAATGAAAAATTGATTCTTCAAAAAGATAAATAAAATAGATGAACTTTTGGCCAGATTAACTAGCAACAGAAAAGTAAAATCTCTATATAACCTCAATTGAAATGAAAAAGGGGAAATAACAACAGACACCACAGAGATACAAAAGATTATCTGTGACTACTACAAGAAAGTCTAGCTCAGAAGTTTGACAATGTGAAGGAAATGGACTAATACCTGGAATCGCACCATCTCCCTAGAGTTAACCAGGAAAAAATAGATCTCTTAAACAGACCATTATCAAGAACTGAAATCGAAGAAACAATAAAAAATCTTCTAACAACAAAAAGCCATGGACCAAATGGCTTTGCAATAGAATTCTATCAAACCTTCAAATATTAGATTGTACCTAGGCTGCAGAACCTATTCCAAAACACTGGGAAGGAATCTCCCCTAACATATACTATGAAGCAAATATCACCCTAAAACCACAAACATGAAAGGACCCAACCAAAAAGAAGAAGTACACACCAATTTCGCTAATGAATATTGATGCAAAAATACTCAAAATCTTAGCCAATAGATTACAACTACACATTAAAAAATATATACATCATGATCAAGTAGGCTTCTTCACAGGGATACAAGACTGCTTTAACATATACAAGTCCATGAATGTAATTCACCATAGTAATACAAGGGAAAACAAAGACCTTATGATCCTCTCAATAGATGCAGAAAAAGCCTTTGATAAAATTCAGCATCATTTTCTAACAAGAACACTTAAGATTATGTGCATATATGGTGGCACCTGTGGCTCAAGGGAGTAGGGCACTGGCCCCATATACTGGAGGTGGTTGGTTCAAACTCATGCCGGCCAAAAACTGCAAAAAAAAAAAAAAAAGAAAAGGGTGGAGCCTGTGGCTCAAGGAGTAGGGCACCAGTCCCATAAGCTGGAGGTGGCAAGTTCAAACCCAGCCCTGGCCAAAAACCACAAAAAAAAAAAAAAAAAAGAAAGAAAGAAAAAGAAAAAGAAAGAAGAAAAGATTATGGGCATAGATGGCACATTTCTTAAATTGGTTGATACCATCTTTGAGAAACTCATAGCTAATATACCAAATGCAGTAAAACAGAAGTATTTTCCACTTAGAACTGGAACCAGATAAGGATGTCTTTTATCACTACAACTATTCAACATACTATTGGAAGTTCTAGGTAATGAAATCAGGCAAGAGAAGGATATAAAGGGGTAGAGGAAATCAAACTCTCACTCTTTGTCCACAATACAATAGTATACTTAGAAAACCCCAGACAACCACAGGACTCTTGCAAGTGATCAAGAAATACAGTAATATCTCAGGGTATAAAACCAATGTCCACAAATCAGTAGCCTTTGTATACATCAACAACAGCCACATCAAGAAGCTAATCAAAGATTTAACTCCCTTCACAGTAGCTTCAAAGAAAAATGAAATTCCTAGGAATACACGTAACAAAATAGGTGAAGGACCCCTATAAGGAGAATTATGAAACTCTAAGAAAACAAACAGCAGAAGTCATTAACAAGTGGAAAAACATACCACGCTCTTGGCTAGGAAGAATCAACATTGTTAAAATGTCTATACTACTCAAAGCAATCTATAGATTCAATGCAATCCTCATTAAAATACCAACAATACCTCAATACTTTGAAGAAGTGGAAAAAATAGTTATTCCTTTTATATGGAATAACAACAATAACAACAACAACAACAAATGCCATATAGCCACGGTAATTTTTATAATAAAAGCAAAACCGGAGGCATCACTCTACCAGACTTTAGGTTGTATTACAAGTCCACAGTAATCAAAACAGTGCATTATTGACACAAAAATAGAGACATAGACATATGGAACAGAATAGAAAACAAAGAGATGAAACCAGTTTTTAATTGCCATCTGATCTTTTACAAACCAAGCAAAAGCATATACTGAGTAAAAGAACCCCTATTCAATAAATGGTGCTGGGAGAACTGGATATTCACATGTAAGAGACTGAAATTGGACCTGCACCTTTCACCACTTACAAAAATTGATTCAAGATGGATAAATGATTCAAATCTAAGGCAAGAAACAGTAAAAAATCATAGAAGAAAGTGTGGGAAAAACTCTTGAGGATGTCATCCTGAGAAAAGATTTTATGAAAAATACTTCAGCAGCAATTGCAACAACAACAACAAATAAACAAATGAGACTTAATTAAACTGAAAAACTTTCATACATCTAAGGACACAACAATTAAAACAAACAGACAACCTTCAGAATGGGAAAAGATACTTGTATGTTACAAATCTGACAAAGGCTTGATAAGTAGGATCTATAGAGAATGCAAATTAATTAACAGCAGCCTCAAGCAGCAGCAGCAACAACAACAAACAGCTACCAATCCCATCTATCACTGGGCAAGAGACTCGAACAGAACCTTCTCTGACAAAGATAGATGAATAGCTCATAAACATGAAAAAATGTTCATCATCCCTAATTATCAGATAAATGTAAATCAAAGCCATCCTGTGAAACCCATTGAAAATAGCCCACATCCCAAAATCCTAAAGTTGCAGATGCTGGCATGGGTGTAGAGAGAGAGGAACATTTTCACCTTGTTGGTGAAATACAGAGGCTTTTGAAAGAAGTATGGAGAGTCCTCAAAGAACTCAAAGTAGACCTCCCACTTGACCCTGCAATTTCACTACTCGGCATCTACTATTAGAAAAAAAAAAAAGTCATTTTATCATAAAGACATTTGCACTAGAATGTTTATCATAGCTCAATTTACAATCGCCTTGATGTGGAAACAACCTAAATGCCCATCAACTCAGGAATAGATTAACAAGCTGTGACATATGTATACCATGAAGTACTATTCATCCATAATGAAAGATGGTGACTTTACATCTTTTGTATTGACCTGAATGGAGTTGAAACACATTCTTCTTAGTAAAATACCACAAGAATGGAAAAGCAAGTATCCAGTGTATTCATTTTTATTATGAAGCCAGTAGACGATCTAGCACATAACCCATAGGAGAAAAAATTCTATTTAAGGTGGCGGAGGAACAGGAAATGGGGAGAGGGGAGGGGCGATTGGTGTGTCCTACTTAAAGGACACAAGGGTAGAGGTGTATGGCACACCTTTTGGGTGTGGGATACAACTACAACAGGGACTCTCCCTAACAAATTCAAAAATGGTGACCTGGTTGTTTTTGCCCTCACAATAACCTGAGATTAAAAAAAAAATAGAGAGAGAGAACATAAAAAGAAAAAGGTAGAGTGTAATGAGGAGAATATTTCCAGAAATGTGGGCATGAATAAAGGAGCTAACAATGAATGATGAATATAGCATGAGTTGTTAAACTTTAGTACCTCTAAATCTTAACACATTATTACCTTAACTTGGTAATAGTTCTCAGCTTGGGAAAGGACCACAGGGCAGCAACTTGAACATGAGTATATAAAACATGTAGTTATTCTCAAAGCATGATATGGTAAGGGTGTTGTGGGAAAAGCTATACCTTAGCCTCTTTTTTGAACCCTCCAACATCCTCCCAGTGCTACTCATTGTTTGAGTACAATTAGAAGACAGAGAATAAGAGACCTCAGGTGATGGAGTCATCTTTTACAAAGAAGGGGTGAAGAAGCTTGCTGGGTGAGTGTGTGTGTGGGGGGAATGAAAACAATATAATCAGCATTCCAGATATTCCTACTTTTTTTTTTTTTTGAGACAAATTTAGTACTTGAGAATCTGTACACTGAGAACCCTAACGTGGACTAAGGTTCAGCCTTGCTAAGTGTATCAAGAAGTCATACTCTTTCCCATGATGCCTGGAGGAAATTAAAACCAGAAAAGAAAAATAAATTAAGAGTCATTTCTGATTTCTACTCTTCTGTACAAATTACCAACAGCATGGAAAAATACTAATATAGTTAAAATTTTTCTGCCACATATATAAATTAAAATGGATAATAAATTAAGATGCAGTGAAAATGTCATTAAATATGCCAAAAGCACTTCTAAAATTTATATTTTTGTCAATAAGAATGCTAGAAATTAATAATACATTTATAAATTCGATTCAATTAAAGTATGTTGAATAAGAAACCAAGAGCACAAAACCACATTTGTTAAGGAAAAAAATATTCTATACTAAAACCCATGAGAAACAGCCTAGGTTTGAGGATGAATTTTTGTCTTTGATTTTATCTTCATTAAAAAAAAAAAGACAGAATCAATTGAATCCAACTTTCAAATAAAAGTGTTATAAAAATGCTCTAAGGAAAGTAATAACTAAAGATAAATGAAGAAATTAGAAAGAAGAAACACTAGATAAATTTAAGAGCTAGTATTTAGTTTTTGTAGTTACATAAAATACATACATTTATTATAAATGTGATTAGTAGAAAAGGGGAGAAGACAAATATATGCAATTGAAAAATAGAAAGGAATTGTTAAAGGTAAGTGCCAGAGATACAGCAACCAAAAATGGATTCTACACATAACTACATGGTTATTATTTTAAAAACAACAAAATTAGATGCTGGTGATAAATTCATCCCTTTCTAAAAAATTGATAATTCCTATTAGAAAATTGTATAAACCATCTCCCAATTTTGAAGAACCATCAACAAACTTATTGTCTAAAAATCACTTGTTAAACAAATTAGCCTTCTCTTATTCTGAAAAGAATATTAGAAGCTTTCTTTCAAAAAGATACTTTTTGGTAGTTTCAAGATCTTTTGGGGTCAAATTCATTTTGTCTTCTTCTTTCCTTGGGTCTCCTTCACTTTAGCCCATCCTTCTGCCATAATTTACTAGTTCTAACCTAGCTCCTCAACTTAACCCTGTTCGTCAGTTTCCTTTACTTTCCCTGCCATGACTTCGAACTTGCAGTCGTCACTCACAGCTCACCTCCACGGAGGATGGAACGGACACAACGTTTATGTTCTGATTTGCATTCTCTGTGCTGGAGGTTTTAGCATAAAGTTATCCATGTTATCAATAATTTATTTTTGGAAAACCATGTCCTGAGAATAAAATACTTCTAAGTGCAGCGATACCTTTATAACAATATTTGCTGAAAGCAAAACTCATTTGTAATAGTGTTGGCAGTGATTTTAAAAAGCAAACAAAGGAAAGTACAAAATTCTGCACAACAGGACACGATGCTACCAAGTGATTATTGTTTCCACACCAGCTGTAGATAAAAATACATCTGTGTCTTCCATTTATTGGTGACTTGTTGAAGGTAGGCAGAGCAATTCCCAGCTAAGGTGGAAATATCTTTCATATCGCCATTCCATCATTCTTTTACACGTCTACACTCCTGTCTGAGAGCAATGCCCTTCATTAGGCATTCTGAATTCAGTTCTCACAAATGAAAAGAGACATTTAATGGGCAATTTAAACTTGTTTATTAATAGAGTTTCTTCCCTTAGATACAACTAAGTTTTCAGTAAATGAGTTTTCTCTATCAGATGATTAATCATTTTGTGTCTACTTGAATGATTATTTTTTTTCACTGGTAAAGAAATTTATCAGCTACATATCTGATAGTGAGATTTAACTGTCTGTGGTTCTTTAAACTTCCCTCCATATGTGTTATGACCCTTGTCTTCTTTTACAGACAAGAAAGTTTTCCAGTTTGTATCTTCTTCCTCCTTCCCAAAATTTCCGTGTTTATATTGTATGAATTCCAATGTCTTTAAAAAACTCTGTTAAGAATGTAGTGTTGATATACACCCTAGGTACATAACCAGACTTTACTTACTTAATATGATTTAGTATTAGCTGACACGGTTGTAGGTAGATCTCATAATGAAGCTCAGTATACCACTCTTATCAATTGTCTATCACAAGGTGGAAAATTTTTCCCAACTTCAAATCTACCAAGTGAGATAACAGAAAGCACATAAGATCATTGTCACACATTATTAAACCACAAATTGAAAGTGAGTATTTAAAAAGCCTAGGGTGAAAATTCAAATGACAGCTATGTTCAAATATTCACTTAATCATGTCATTGAAAATTGTCACTGAAATAAATTGAATGGTTGTCAAATGTCACCAATCTGAAAAAAATGATATAGTGTTCACACTTGCTGGCATATAATCTTCAATAAAGGAGATTCTAAAGTGTTCTTTAAAACTAGTATTTTATGTGTCCTTTAAATATTCAGAAACTTAAATAGCCATATTTTGGGGTATGTCAGTACATAATATCTTTGACTGAATATAAACTACTACCATTGATCACTCATAAAATCCACTGTCCAAATGTAAATTCCAATTTTAAAGTTAATTTATGTCAGACAAGTATGATTTCTTACACTAAATTTTGAGTCCACACAATGGGCCTGTAAAATATCTATACTTTAAATAAATTCATTCTTAAGGATTTAGAAGCAATATCATGGGTGTCCAACCTTTTTTCTTCTCTGGTGCACATTGAAAGAATAAGAGTTATCTTGGGCTACACATTAAATACACAAAACTAAGCAAAGAAAATTAGCAAAAAAAAAAAAAAAAAAAAGTCCTTGCATACTTTCTGTGATATCCAACACCACAGCCAAAACATTGCTCAATAAACCAGTATGCAGCCTAGGGGCCAAGGGCCACAGGTTGGACAACCCTGAATAGATCTGTTAACTCTGTAACTTACCAATTGTAAGGTCTTTGTTAAATGAATTTGTGACTTGGATCCACTTCATTGTTGTGAAATGTACTAACAGTAATTGTTGTACTTCTTTCAAAATATTCTTGTATGGAATACAAAAATATACACAAACATATCTTATAATTTGGAAGTCACGTTCAGATATTATTAGTTTTTGATTGAAACATTTCAGTGTTTAAAATAGTTTTATAAGGTGAGTTGATTATCCCTCCCAACCCCCCTATTTTTTCATTGATGCAAAAAATAATAGTAAAGGAGTTGGGTGGGATAATCAACTATACTATAAATCTATAGTGATCAAAACAGCTTGGTACTGGAATAAAAATAAAGAGGTAGATTTATGGAATGGATTAGAGATCCAAGCGATGAACCTAGCCACTTACCGTCATTTGATCTTAGATAAGCCTATCAAAACATTCACTGGGAGAAAGATTCCCTATTTAACAAATTGTGCTGGGAGAACTGGCTGGTGACCTGTAGAAGACTGAAACTGGACCCTGACCTTTCACCATTAATAAAAATTGATTCTCACTGGATAAAAGATTTAAACTTAAGACATGAAAATATAAAAATACTAGAAGACAGTACAGAGAAAATTCTTAAGAAATTGGCCTGGGATAATATTTTTTGAGGAGGATACCCCCCTCCCCCCCAGCAATTGAAGCAACACTAAAAATAGATTACTAGGATCTGATAAAACTGAAAAGTTTCTGCAGGACAGTGTCTGTAGCTCAGTGGGTAGGGTGCCTGGGCCACATACACTGAGCCTGGTGGGTTGGAATCTGGCCCTGGCCAGCTAAACTAACAATGACAACTACAACAACGGGCGGCGCCTGTGGCTCAAGGGGTAGGGTGCCAGTCCCATATGCCAGAGGTGACGGGTTCAAACCCAGCCCCGGCCAAAAAAAAAGAGACAACTACAACAACAACAAAAATAGCCTGGCATTATGGTGAGTGCCTGTAGTCCCAGATATTTGGGAAGCTGAGGTAAGAGAATCACTTAAGCCCAAGAGTGTGAGTTTGCTGGGAGCTGTGACACCACTGCACTCTACCCAGGGTGACAGCTTGAGACTCTGTCTCAAAAATAAAGAAAGAAAAGAAAAAGCTTCTGCACAGCCAAGAGCACAGTATGTAAAGCAAACAGTCTTCAGAATGGGAGAAGATTTTTGCAGGTTGTGCTTCCAACAAAGGTCTAACGACTAGAATCCACAGATAACACAAACTGATCAATAAGAAAAGAACAAATAACCCCATTTATTTGTGGGTAAGAGACTTGAACAGAACCTTCTCTGAAGAAGATAGGCTGTTGGCTTAAAAACACATGAAAAAAATGCTCATCATCATTAATCATCAGAAAAATGCAAATCAAAACTACTTAGAGATATCATCTAACTCCAGTAAGATTAGCCCACATCACAAAATCCCAAAACTACAGATGTTGGCATGGATGCGGAGAGAAGGGAACACTCCTATGCTGCTGATGGAAATGCAAACTAATATGGCCTTTTTGGAAAAAAGTTTGGAGAATACTCAAGGAACTAAAAGTAGACCTACCATTCAATCTTGCAATTCCTCTACTAGGTATATACCCAGATGATCAAAATCATTTTAAAACAAAGAAATTTGCAACAGAATGTTTATTGTAGCCCAATTCATAATTGCCAAGTCATGGAAGTAGCCCAAGTGCCCATCAGCTCATGAATGGATTAACAAATTGTGGTATATGTACACCATGAAATACTATGCAGCCATAAAAAAGATGGAGACTTTACATCTTTTGTGTTTACCTGGATAGAACTGGAACATATTCTTCTTAGTAACGTATGTCAATAATGGGAGAAAAAGTATTCAATGTACTCAGTGCTACTATGAAATCAATATATATTCACCTACACATTTATATGAATGATAAAACATAACTATAGTCCAAAAGGAAGGAGGGGAGAGGAGGTAGAAGGGAGGGGAGGAGGGAGGCCAGGAGGCAGGAGGGTATTTGGTGGGACCTCTCCTAATGTGCACAATGCAATGGTACATTTCAAAACTATTAAGAATAGAGTATAAATGTCTTACCACAACAAATAAGTAAGTGAGGTGGACGTTTTATGAAAGGCACTTAACGTGTTTAAAAAGCAAATTCAAAGCACTCAAGCTAGACCTCCCATTTGATCCTGCAATCCCATTACTGGGCATCTACCCAGAAGGAAAGAAATCCTTTTATCATAAGGACACTTGTACTAGACTGTTTATTGCAGCTCAATTTACAATCACCAAAATGTGGAAACAGCCTAAATGCCCACCAACCCAGGAATGGATTAACAAGCTGTGGTATATGTATACCATGGAATACTATTCAGCCATTAAAAAAAATGGAGACTTTACATCCTTCGTATTAACCTGGATGGACGTGGAAGATATTATTCTTAGTAAAGCATCACAAGAATGGAGAAGCATGAATCCTATGTACTCAATTTTGATATGAGGACAATTAATGACAATTATGGTTATGGGGGGGGAAACAGAAAGAGGGAAGGAGGGAGGTGGGTGGGGCCTTGGTGTGTGTCACACTTTATGGGGGCAAGACATGATTGCAAGAGGGACTTTACCTAACAATTGCAATCAGTGTAACCTGGCTTATTGTACCCTCAATGAATCCCCAACAATAAAAAAAATAAATAAATAAAAAAAAATAAAATAAAATAAAAAGCAAATTCTGTTCATCTAAAATGTTGGAAGGAATTTCTCAGTTTGTATACACTTTATGAGAAAGAAATGGGTGAATATGAAAAAAGAAACAGATGGTGGAAATATAAGCATGAGGTGTGTCAGAAAGAATATTTAGATCATAAATTCCCATGTATAGTATGTCCCTAACCATTATGTATTGTTGAAGATTCTGGTTTAGGACATCAACCCAAACTTTTAAAACTGATACTTCATGGTTCTTTTCACAATCCCTTTATTCTTTGTGCAATTATTTTATGGAATTTAATTTGTAGCATTTTGTTAGCACCAAGTACTTTGTCATGCTAAGACTGATGAGTGAAAAAAAAAAAAATGGCTTGCCTTTAACTCCTCCTTCTTCCCTCATTCAACAATGGTCAGCTTTTAGATTGCATATGTAGGAACAAAAGTGACTACTTCTTGGGATGAATTTTGAACTCTGAAATTATTAATATATGGGAGAACTACTTCCTTTGAAACAAATGTCAGAAACCTCTCAGCTTGAGCCTAATTCTCCTTGGTTGTATTTTCATTAGCGTCTGGGATCTATGAAGTGTCTTTGTTAGTGGTTGTCTAAAGAGGCAGGAAGAAGAAAATGCCTCTTATTATAAACGAGATGCTTCTCCTGGTTAATGAGTTATAACTTTCTGGAATTTCCAAGTGTTTAACCGATTTACAAAATGGTTAAATATGAAAACGTTGATCCATATATCCCTGCCTCTACCAGAAAAGAAAAGGTATAAAAAAGATCCACCAAACCGTTATTTCTCAGAACTTTGTCAAATAAATTATACACACAGGCATATGGATATGTGCTGCATACACACATACACACACCACAGGAATATATTATAGCCCTCTTACTTTTCTTTATCTTTTTTCTTCTCTGCCCTAAAAATTTTCATTTTTATTTTTATTATTTGACCTGGTTAGTGAAATTGTTTTTATGTTAAGTGTTCCTCATTATAAAGTCATGTGTCTCATATTCTTGATGAACCTTAATCTACTATTCTTATTTTGTAAAGCAAAATAAAATAATAGAAACTTGTCCGGGTCAGTAATCTCTCACAAAACCATCATATTTCAAGTTTACCTTAATCTTACGATTTTCGTAAGTATTTCTAACCATTGAACATATCAATATAACATGGACAGATTCTTTGACTAAAGCCACTATGGGATATCTAAGTTTAGCTTATGGAAAATATTATTGACCAAGCTAGAAATTGAATCCATGTTCCCAAAGTAACTTGGGATAAAACAAAACTGTGTGGTTTCTTGCCCCTCTAAAATAAACAAAGAGAATTGTTCCGCAAACCCCTGTGATTAGCAAACGCATTTAGGAGTCAAAAGTACCTGGAAGTAACAGTGCTTCCTGTAATGCTTAGACATTAATCTTAGAATTACTAAATTTATATTTTTGTATAAAATCAGAGATTTCAATCCAAGTACTAGTGTAGGGACAAAAAAGGAACCTTCTCCAATTTTTGTCCCAAAACTGATAAAATACCTACACAGGGCAGCGCCTGTGGCCCAAAGGAGTAGGGCTCTGGCCCAATATTCGGAGGTGGTGGGTTCAAACTCGGCTCTGGCCAAAAAAAAAAAAAAAAAACTAGACAACTCTATTGCAAAACTCCATTTATTAAGTTTTCTATGTGTATTTTTTGGATTCACATTCAAATATCCTACTGGAGTCACAATAAGTTTCCATTATGTTGATGCAAATGGTAGAAATTTTCTATCCTTAGGAATTACATTTGAATCAAGCATCTTCCAAAGATATGGGTAAAGCTTTGAGCCCGAATCCAATGCTATTTTATGATTAATATCCTAGGCCTGTTGTCAAGAATGCCAAAAGCCAATTTTCATGTGTAGATGAGCTTATTTTTCAAAAATTCAACACATACTATTAAAGTTCACATGATATCAATTTTCACACTTATGAATTAGGTATCATATGTTTTCATTATATAAAATTTAAAAAATCAGAACTTTGGATATCCTTAATGACCTCAATATTTGATTTGCTAGCAGTGGTTCTCAACCTTCCTAATGCCGCGGTCCTTTAATACAGTTCCTGTGGGTGGTGACCCACAGGTTGAGGATCGCTGATCTAGAGCTTGTCCCAGCACTGATGCACACACACAGGAGGTCATATGTTGACATATGTGTCATATCACTTTTGTTTTGCTAACTAGGCAGACATAATTATTCATTTAATACAGATTTTAGCAAATTTTGAGATTTGTTTTGCCTACCCACAGTAACTTAGCAATTATATTGAGGATAATCCTTAAAAAGATATAATTCTAGAGCATGTATTAGAAAGAAAATGTGCAAAAGAAAAAAGAGAAGTAATTGTCTAACATAGTGATGATTATTTAAGCATAACTAATAATGTAGTCAGAAAATCATTATCAATCCCAGCTACATGGTACGAAATATGTTAAAAGAAGTTATAACAGAAACCATGAGTTAATATATGGGAATTCAGCTTCAAAACAGGACAGACTGTCAACATGTGGCATTCAATAGTAATGCAAAGATCATAATAAATAAATGCCCTTGAAACATGACAAAAATACCAGTCCTGGCGGCACCAGTGGCTCAGTGAGTAGAGTGCCAGCCCCATACACTAAGGGTGGTGGGTTCCAACCCGGCCCCAGCCAAACTGCAATAAAAAAGAAAAAAAATAGCCGGGTGTTGTGGAGGGCACCTGTAGTCCCAGCTACTTGGGAGGCTGAGGCAAGAGAATCACCTAAGCCCAGGAGTTGGAGGTTGCTGTGAGCTGTGACACCATAGCACTCTACAGAGGGCGACAAAGTGAGACTGTCACTAAAGAAGAAAAAAAAATACCAGTCCTCCTCTACAGTCTTTGTGATTAGAACTATTGTTCTTCTTATTTGGTAGTTTGAAGAACATAGGCACA
The DNA here is from genome assembly GCF_027406575.1 of Nycticebus coucang. Classification (NCBI taxonomy): domain Eukaryota; kingdom Metazoa; phylum Chordata; class Mammalia; order Primates; family Lorisidae; genus Nycticebus; species Nycticebus coucang. The sequence goes on along the minus strand of NC_069804.1, from coordinate 33,391,577 downwards.
GCAAGAGACAAAACAGAACCAAAAGAAATACTATTTCTTGTCTACATGGTAGGGTGCTTTATTTTTATTAATTTTGAGAGAGCCTAGTAAGGCCTTTCAAGAAAAATTCTCTAGATGTAATTAATGAATTATCTCTCATATCCAGATCTAACTTTAAGTCTGACTTTGTGGAGACTTCATCTGTCTTTTGATATTCTGTTTCTTTCTTGGTAAAATGCACATTAATGTAAAAGTTACATAAACTCTTTGTACAATGTACAAAATCATACATACTATGATGATGTTGTGGGCACAGTGAAAACTATATTCAGAGAGAAACATATAGCCTAAAAAGTTTTTTAAGATGATAATAAAAGACATAAGTATATATCTTAAGGAATTATAAAAAATTAAGAATTGTAATGAAAATAGAAAAAAATTATATTCATCCATATAAAACCTAGTTCTTTGAAAAGATCGCCAAGACAAATAAACCTTTTTGGATCTAAACAAAAGAAAATGCGAATTAAAACTATATAAGAATGGTAATGATGCATAACAACTGGTTCAGAAGAAATAAAAGTACAAGAAATTCTTGTACTTTTACCTCTTACAATATGAAGTTGTACAATTAAGTTTGAGAACTTATCATAGAAAAAGTGCTACAGGGCGGTGCCTGTGGCTCAAGGAGTAGGGCGCTGGCCCCATATATAGGAGGTGGCAGATTCAAACATGCCCCCTTCAAAACAATGCAAAAAAAAAAAAAAGAAAGAAAGAAAGAAAAGAAAAAGAAAAAAAATGCTACAATATCTAATTGCTAAATATCAATCACTATGATCACCTTCAAAGTAAACCCCTTCAGCGGCTATGCACCAACACTAGCACCTAGTCTACTCTTTAAAGCCATTGTGGAACTCTTTTTCTAGAGTGGACATCAGGCTTGGCATCATCGTATAAGGTCTGACAATTAACTTGGTGAACTCATCCTAAAAAAACTGCTACATATCTCATTGCTGAAGGTCAGTATGATTGCCTACAAAGTACTCCCATTGGCCATCTGGTGACCATAGAAAGAAAAGCATGTCTGAAAAAAAAGAAAAATAAGAAGTAGGTATTTATGAGATTTCATTTAGGCATTTTTATAAAATATTATCTTTTGTGTACATAGTATAAGGAAATTAAATATTTTTTTAAAATACAAAAATGATGTTTTATATGCACATATGCATATTGACCAATCTATCTGAACAAACACGTACACACACACACATACACACACGTATGAATGAAACAGCACAAACAATACCATAGTTTACCGTTCAATGATGGTGTCTGTGTTTCTTGTAACTATTATCTAAGACAGGGGTCCTCAAACTGTGGCCTGCGGGCCACATGAGGTGGTGTGATTGTATTTGTTCCTGTTTTGTTTTTTTACTTCAAAATAAGATATGTGCAGTGTGCATAGGAATTTGTTCATACTTTTTTCTTTTAAACTATAGTCCGGCCCTCCAGCAGTCTGAGGGACAGTGAATTGGCCCCCTGTTTAAAAAGTTTGAGGACACCTTATCTAAGACAACAAAATACCCACTTATGTAACATAACTTAAATGTAGACCTTTAGAAAGTAATTGTCATTGCAATTAACTGCAATATTATAAAAATAACTATCTGAGGCTATGCCTTTAATTTTCAATCAACTATCTTTTACCTCTCAGTCATGTGAGCCCCTCTTCCGGGTGTGCTTTCCCACTTGACACTTTTCTTTCTTCTGGTCTTTCTATTTCTTTCTATTTTTTCTTCCCAGATTCAATTAATATTCCATTAATCTGTTTATTTTGCTTGCATTGTCACACTAATTTTTTATCACCTAAGGGTCCATAAAACATAGTTGCTGATCTATTTTTCCCCCCCCCAGTGGACATAGATGAGTTTTATTAAAACATAGCCATGTACATTTTAAGTATTGTTTACGTATGACTTCTTTCTTTGGGGTATGTGTTAAAAATGGAAACAGCCTAAATGCCCACCAACCCAGGAATGGATTAACAAGCTGTGGTATATGTGTACCATGGAATACTATTCAGCTATTAAAAAAAAATGGAGACTTTACATCCTTTGTATTAACCTGGATGGATGTGGAACACATTATTCTTAGTAAAGCATCACAAGAATGGAGAAATAAGAATCCTATGTACTCAATCCTGATATGAGGACAATTAAGGTCCTAGTACACAGTAGGGTGTGGGGGATGGGGAGAGCTGAGAAAGGGAAGGAGGGAGGAGGTGGGGCCTCATGGGATCTGGTACACCTTTTGGGGGCGGGATACAAATATAAAAGGGTCCTTATCTAACAAAAAAGCTATCAATGTAACCTGCTTCTGTGTACCCTCAATGATGAATTCCCAGCAATAAAAAAAGTCTTCTTTTTGTTGTAGTAAAAAAATACATATATATATAATGTACCATTTTAACTATTTTTTATTTTATTCTTAACAGACAGATAAAAACTACATATATTTCTTATTTAAACATATTTTAAAATATGTATACATTATAGAAAGACTATTTCATTAACATATCTGTTGCCCCACACCCTTATCATTTGTTTTTGTGGTGAAAACACTTAAAATCTATTCTCTTATAATTTCTTTTTTCTTACTCAGGACCAGGTGGGGTTTGAACTCAACACACCTGATCTGTAAGGCTGCGCCTCTAACCACAGAGCAACAGCACCCCTCTTAGCAATTTAAAAAAAATTAATTAACTATAGTCACAATGTTATAAAGTGTATCTCAAACTCATTCTTCCTATATAAATGAAATTTCGTATCCTTTGAACAACATTTCCCATTCCCCCAATGCCCTCACCCCTGGTAACCATAATTCTACTGTCTAATTCTACAAGTTCAACTTTTTTTAGATTCCATAAGTGAATATAATCATGCAGTAGCTGTGATTCTGTGTCTGGCTTATATTACTTAATCTAATGTCCTCCAGGTTTATTCATGTTGTCGCAAATTACAGAATCCGCTTTCTTTTTTAAGGCTAAATAGTATTATATTGTGTATAAATACTACATTTTCTTTATCCATTCACCTACTGATGGACACTTAAGTTGATCTCATATCTTGTCTGTTTGTGATTAATGCTATAGCCATCGCTGAAGTGCCAGTATCTCTCCAAAACACTCATGTCATTTCCATTGGAACATATACCCAGTAGTGGAATTTGTGGAGCATATGGTAATTCTATTTTTAATTTTTAAAGATACTTCCATACAGTTTTTCATAATTGCTGTACTAATTTACATTCCCACCAATAGTATGCAATGTTGCCCTTCTCTCCACATTCTTGACAAAATTGACCTTTCTTTTTTTTATAATATCCATTCCAACAGGTGTGAGGAGATACTGCTTTCTACTTTTAGTTTGCATTTCTATGATAATTAGTGATGGTGAACATTTTTTCATCATATACATATTGTTCATCTTTATGTCTTCTGAGGAATGCCTGTTCAGTTACTTTACCTATTTTTCATAGGATTATTTGTTTTCTTACCATGGAGTTAAGTTCTTTATATATTAGATACATAGTATATATGTATGATATATAATGTGGAAATATTTTCTTCCACTCGATGGTTTGTCTTTTTATGCTGGTAATTGTTTTCCTCTGTTGTGCAGAAGCCTTTTACTTTGATGTAATCCTACTTATCTATATTTGTTTTTGTCATCTGTCTTTGTGATCCAAAAAAAAAATCTTTCCCCAGGCTAACATCATGGAGTTATTCCTCTATGTTTTCTTCTAATGGTTTTAAAATCTTAGGTCTTAAATTTAAGTCCTTAGTCCATTTGAGTTTATTTTTTGTATATGGTACAAGAATCTAATTTCATTCTTCTGTATGTGGATATATGGTTTCCTACTATCATTAATTGAAGAAACTGTCTTTTCTCCTTTGTGAGTTTTTGGTACCTTTGTTGAAAATCAACTGACTGTACATGTATGTGTTTATTTCTGTGCTGTCTATTATGGTCCATTGACCTATGTTTCTTATTTTATGCCAGTGCTGTGTTGTTTTGATTACTAAATCTTTGTAGTATATTTTGGCATCAAGTAATGGAAGGCCTCACACTTTGTTCTTTTTTAAAGAGAGGAGGGAGGGGGGAGGATGGGCAGAGGGAGGGTGATTGGTGGGATTACACCTGCGGTGCATCTTACAAGAGTACATGTGAAACCTAGTAAATGTAGAATATAAATGTCTTAACACAATAAAAAAAAAAAACGATTTCTAAGGCTATTCCAGGTTTAATTGTGCTCTCATATGAATTTTAGAATTTTTATTTAAAATATCATTGGAAATTGGATAGGGATTGCATTGAATCTGTACATTGCTTTCGGTAGCATGGACATTTTCACTATATTAATTCTTCTAATACATGAACGTGTGATATATTTCTATTCATTTATATCTTCTTCAATTTCTTTCCTCAATGTTTTATAGTTTTCAGGGTATAGATATTTAACCTCCTTGGTTAAATGCATTCATGAATATTTTATTTTGAGGTAGTAGCTATTAATTATTATATTATTGATTTCTTTTTCAGATAGTTTGTTGTTCACATATGGAAGTACAATTGATTTTTTGTGTTGATTTTTGTCCTGTTTATTTACTGAATTGATTTATTAGTTATAAAAGTTTTTTTAGGAGTCTTTATAGTTTTTATATATATATAAGATCATGTCATCTGAAGAAATAGAACTTAACTTGTTCCTTTCCAATTTGGATATCTTTTATTTCTTTCTCTTTCCTCTCTCTGGCTAGGACTTCTAGTACCTATGTTGAAAAGAATTTGTGAAAGTAGGTATCCTTGTCTTGTTCCTGATCTTAGTAGAAAAGCTTTCAACTTTTCAACATTGAGTAAGGTGTTAGTTTGGAGTTTGTCATATATAGCCTTCATTGTGTTGAGGTATTATTTTAACTATTTTTAAGTGTACAATTCAGTGGCATTAAGTACATTCCCATTGTTGGGTAATCATCACCATGATCCATCTCCAGAACTTTTTCATCATCCCAAACTGAATCTCTACCCATTAAACCATAACTCCCAATGCCTCTCTCCACAAGCTCTTGGTAATTTCCATTTTTTCTCTATGAATTTGACTATTCTAGGTAGCTCATAAAAGTGGAATGGTATAATAGTTTGTCATTTTTTGTCTTGCTTATTTCACTTAGCGTATGTTCCAAGGGTCATTGATGTAGTTTGTATCAGCATTTAATTTTTTTTTAATGCTGAAAATGTACCATTGTGTGTACATACCACATTTTGCTTATTAATTTATCTATCAATGAACATTTGGGTTGTTTCTACTTTTTGATTATTATGAATAATGCCACTATGACCATCAGTTTACAGACACCTGTTTGAGTCCCTGTTTTCAATTCTTTTGTGCATATACTTAGAAGTAAATTTGCTGGAGCCTACCTTATTGTAATTAACTTTTTTTTAATGCAGCCTCCTATTAACTTGTGAACTTCTTGACATTAGGGCTTCTACCTTGCCCTATTGTACCAGAGCTGAGCACAGTACTTAAACATAGTAGAAATTGTACCTTATGTGGACAAGGACAAGAAAAAAATACCTTTCTTCTCACACAGTGAGATTTCTGATGCCAGTAGACGGGATGCTAGAAGCTAAGTGCCTGTTACTTGCTCTAAGTCTTTCCAGGATCCACTCAATGGCAAACCAAAGCATAACTACCACTATCATTTTACTAGTATAAATATATTTCCTAAAAATCATATAGTCTCCATTTAAGTAACCGAGTCTTCAACAATTTAATCCGATTATCATTCTCCCTAAAATTAACTCTCATAAAATCAGGAAGATTTTTTACTTTGTGTGCTTTACGTACATTATTTCCTGGCATATTAACCAAACATGTTTTAGTCAAATGAGCAAATTCATGAATCAATTGATAAATTTATAGTGGCTTTTTCTTTTGGAGGATCTCCCCTCACTACCGCCATATGAGGAATCCCCAAATGAAATATAGATGATGGTGCTTTCTTGGTCTTAAGTTACTAATTGCCCCTAGGATCTAGTAACATCTCGTAAAACGAAAGCATGATATCATGACCAGGATGTCAAAATTGATACAATCCACCAATAGTACTCAAATGTCCCCAGTTTTACTTGTACTTACGTGTGCCTATGCAAGTGTGCATGCACATGTGTGCATTTATTTCTGTGTAACATTATAACATGTGTAGTTCTGTATGTTCACCATCAGAGTCTATTTACATGACATTTCCATCACTACAAGAATCCATCATATTGCCTTTTGAAAAGTAACTACACCTACACTAAATATTCTACCCCATCTCTAACCTCTGGCAAATACCACTTTGTTCTCCATTCCTATCAACGTGTCTTCTGAAGACTGTTATGTATTAACAAATTGAATCATACAGTATGTAATCCTTTGAGATCAGCTTTTTTCCTCACTTAGAATAAGTCCCATGAAATTCATCTGAATAGCTACATGTATCAATAGTTTGTTCTTTTTCATTGCTGTGCGGTATTCCATGGGGTGGTTGTACCCCAGATTGTATAATTCTTCTTTCATGAATGTCATCTGTGTTGTTCCCAGTTTGGAGCTATTACAAATAAAGCTAGCATGAGCCCTGAAGTACCACCTTGTGTATGGGCGTATGTTTGCATTTCTTTGGGATAAATGACAAGAGCCCAATTACTGGGTTATGTGAAGGCTATTCAGAAAAGTATCCAGCCTGTGTCTGTTGTTCCATATTACATGACTGGTTACTTTCAGGACAGCCACCTTTGAGTAAATATACCTGATGAGTTTGGGAAAAACTGCTGAACTCTTTTCAGAGTGGCTATAAAATGTACATTTTCACTAGTAAGTAGAGTTTGAATGACCCAATTTTGTACATTGTCTCTTGCATATGATTTCACCATTTTTTATTTATTATTTATTATGATAAGTATGCAGGTATATATCATGGTGGCTATGATTTGCCTTTTGTCTCCCACATGTGATTCCACTATTTTTTATTTATTATTTATTATGATAAGTGTGCAGGTATATATCATGGTGGCTATGATTTGCCTTTTCCTAATGGCTAATAACGTTAAACATTTTTTGTGTGCTTACTTACCTGATATTTATATTCAACCTGACTCCACTTAAATATGCTAAAAGCATGAAGACACAGGAGACATAGATTTGCCTTGAAAAATGAAACTCTGCCAGAGTTTGATTTCCAAACTGAGACCTGGATAGAGAAAAGAAAAAGTGGACATTTGTTCTATTGTTTATTAGAGTTTCAATATTCTTTCTAAAGCTGAGGCATTTTAGTGGAATGCAGTCATCCTTAATCATAATAGCACTCTCTGAGCTAACAGAACTGATGAAACTTCTTTCTTATGTCTCAATTTTAGGTTTACTCTATGGGTTTTACGGGTTGTCAGACCCATATATTTTATTTGGAGATACTCTGATTAACCTCTTTAATCTGCAGAAATCCATTCATATGCTAAAAGTACATTAATTTTTCCATCTGTATAAGTGTATTTTCAGGCACCTGTTTTTTATGGGAAGTGAATTTATAAATGTATTTTGTTTCATTTCTAGATTTCCTTTAAAAGCCATAATGCTATTTAGGCTCTGAAAATAGCTAAATGCAATTACCTTCACTTTTTTTTTTTTTCAACTAGCTGTTTGGTCTTCTATCTTCAAATGTTTTCTCCTTCTCTTTACCAGGTTGATTTAGTGAATATTGGAAGCACTGATATTGTAGATGGAAATCACAAACTGACCCTTGGTTTGATTTGGAATATAATCCTCCACTGGCAGGTAAGAATCCTTATGAATAGTTCCACTTTGGGTAACCCGTTGCTAATTCTCCCTTTCATTTTTACCCTTGACCTGCAAAACAAACAAGTATATCTCTAACAATACCAATACCAAGCTCATCTCCATAGTGCTGGTTTTAAATTGGCACTATCCGTATCATCTGAGATGTTAAGGATCCAAAAAGTACAAAATGAGGTCTGGTACATTTTCAGGGATATTTTCTAAATTTTATTTCATTGCATAATGATCATGCAAAAAGTACAAAGTCCCCACCATAAGTTAATACATTTATTCTTCATAAATATGTGTGTTCTGTAATTTTTATATAAGTGCATCTACATAGTTTTGTAAAAGGAAAGGTGTTTTTCATTTTAGCCACTATCAAAGGAATGAATCTTTGTCAGTCTGGTATATTCTCAATGTAAACTAATGCTCATAAAGTATTAGTGGGAAATGAGTATCTGTGTGACTGCATGTGTTATATACACAAACTTACTTCATAATCTTCTTTAGAAATTTAATTCTTTTAATCACCTGAACATAGGGTCTTGTGACTGTCTATATTTATTTGACCACTGCAAAAAAGATTAATTTTGTTTTGGTTTTGGGTTAGGGAAGAAAGTATATATGAATATTTTAGTCCGACCAACATGAAATTAAATTTAAATTTCCCCACCTACCATCTTCGTGACATTGGATATAATATTTTCTATTTCAGTGTGAAAAGAATAAAGTAAGAATAATCTATATATTTTTTATTAGGATTAAATGAGAGAATATCTTTAAAACATTCAGCATGGTGCACCACTTTCATTTGAGGTATATCATATGAATGGCATTAAGTGCCTAGAGTTTAAGAACTTGGAGGATACTTGGGATAGGTTTTTCCTTTTTCCTGGTAGGATGGATTACTTTTTTATAAAACCGTTTTATTAAGATGTAATTTTATAGCACAAATGTTCCCATTCTAATTGTAAAATTCAATGTGAACCAATCTGATTTAGCTCTGTTGTTCAGTAGCTTCTCAAAGTTGCTTAAGGATGGAACAGATTTCCCTCCCAATACCCAATTTTTAGGGTATTTCAGAGTTGTACAGACATTTAGAAATATAATTTGGGCACTTTTTACCAGCCTAAAATGAAATGTTTTCTTCATTCCTCACTCCCTCTCCATTCCTAGGCAATTGTTAAGCAATTTCTATCTTTATCTATTTGTGTTCTTGGTTATTTTATATCAATGGGAGCATATCAGTATGTATCCTTTTGTGACTAGCTTCTTTCCCTGAGCATACTATTTGAGGTCTATCCCTATTGTAGCAGATATCACAACTTCATTTTGTAGAGTTGACTTTTAACCTGAATTGTAAATTGGTCTTCCTCAGTCAGATAGCCTGTGGAGCAGAGATATACCTACTTAACTCAGTAGCCATATTGCCCTCCCAATCCCAATATATTTTTATTCCAAATTCTTTGAACAGGCTTAACTCTATTTCACAGCAAAATAGGAAGAGAATGAGGGAGCGGGGAGAGAGAGCCAGCAAGATTGACAGTGAATAGCTTTTAAGAGCCTCAAGTAAGCCCAAGTTAGTCAACTTTCAGCCCTTTCCATATAGTGATGGTGTCAAATAGAACCAGCAAGTCAACATGCCCTACTTCTCACCAAACTGGTTTTCTCCTCTTGCCTGTACTTTTTAAAATATCTTGCAGAAGAAATAGTTTTTACCTTTAGAGCATTATATGTAAAATAGAATAAAATTGAAGCATTACAAAAATGAAATGACACTGAAAAAGTTTCAAACGCATTCCCCGTTGTTCCTGAAGTGGCCCCAGTTTGCAGTCCCCACTTTGAGTAAGTCAGATGTTAGTTGTGGCAAAGCCAGAAGAACTAAGGCATGCATAGAATTCTAAAAGGCACTTTTGAATTATAGTCATCAATCATACTATACCTCAAAACAAACTGCTTTGTTCCTTCAAAACCCTTCTCCGCTCCACCTCAATTCACTCCAAGATAGAGTTTCTAGACTATTCTGTCTGATAATTTCTTCATTTGCTTGGGAGTTATTAATTTTTTATTATTGGCGTGCTGAAGAGCTTTTATACTCAGGAAAGTCAGAAGGACAATGCTTCTTCAGTCTTTACTTGTTGAAGAACTCTCTCTTAGCCTATTGTTTCCCATACATGTCATTGAGTTGTAGTATGCTTGAGATTTGCGAGGATGTAGACTCTTCCCGGTCTCTGCCTACTTATCTCTCTCATCTATCACACTACCCTGTTCTCCTAAAAGTATTAAGCACATTTTAAAATACTCCTGCTCAATGTTCTTCATTATAACCCAAGGAATCCCAAAATGCATTTTTTGTCAAAATCACATATATGCCTTACTATTAAATAGCAGAAACCCTTACATTTCAGCAAAGATTAAAGAACACTTCGACCAATTCAATGGACTCTCTAGTTCTATCAGATTAAAACTAGCATTAAGAAGTGGAAAGGCATGAATATCTTCTAATGCTGCCTACTATGTTACTAATAATACTGTGAAAGCCTTCTCTTTGAACTTGCGGAAACTCAGGAATGCCAAGTCTTATTTCCCCATTACTATTTTTCCAGTTTCTACTTCAAAATAAAATTTCTAACCTAAAAATAAAGCACATTTTATAGTATAGGACCCTTGGAACAAATTTGATAAATAGATAATGTGACTTTGGCATATTTTTCTTCTTTTTAAGTATAAACCATTCTCCTTAGAGCAGTAAACTCAGTTGTGGCAACTAGTCAATAATAAAAACCCATCCTACTAACAGTGGTGACCTATGAGAAGTCATATTCCCACTTTTTCTGTACTTAATTCCAGGGCTAATTTATACTAAAATATTTATATTATTTATACAACATACAATTACAAGGTAATGATGACATTTGCACTGCTGAAAGCCCTTCTTGTGAATTCCTGCCTACCTAATAACCTTTTAGACCTTCACACAAACTATCCTGTCCTAGTAGGAGATTATTCCTACCTCACTTCACCCCCAACCCCTTTACTGAAAACACTTATAATTACACACTGGGTTCTGGGAAGTAGACTTTGAGATTGAGTTCAATAGGCATCACGTTTATTAAGCCATGCCCTTGGTTCCAAAACCCATGGAAGGGTAGAGGCAACAGGAGTAGAAAGAGGAAGAGCTAGAACCCTGGTATAGACCCAACAATAGTCACATTCAACCCCATAGGAAACTTGGAGCTAGAATGACCACCTTTCAGAGTAGTCTTCAGTAGGGTCAAAATGCCGCGTGTTTATACCACTGCATTTCATTAGTCACTAGACATGGGCCACCCTGGGAGGGTTTTACTTTGTCTGACAGGAGTCTGCAACTCATTTAGCTCCTGAGAGGACTAATAGCCAGAAATAGCTTGAACACAGTTGGACCGAGAAGACCTTCCCTGAAGCTGAATCTTGGTGCTACATGTCCAAATTCATCACATTTTCTTTGCCCAGTTAACTCGCAGTCATTTTTAAAAATCTCTGCTCATAGACATTTCAATATTTTTTCTTTTGAAAACAGATTTATAACAGTATGCACAAACATGAACACACTGATTTCTTTAGATTGAGTCTCTCATAAGGACAGGAAGATCTGAAGAGAGGAAAATTGTCTGCTTACAGGCTCATGTTTAGGACTAGCTTAGTGATTTCTTGATAACTATCTTTAAAGTAGGAAAAAAAGAAGTGATTATTACACGTTGCCTTTTATTGTTTTCTTGGCAAAATCTGCACCCAGGTAAAAGCAATACCAATAAGGCTGAGTCTGTCAAGCTGAATTAGTGACAGAATGCTGGTATCGGAGTTTTGAATTGAATACTGTTTTGTCCTTTAACATTACCCACATAGAGGGCAGTCTGGCCAAGCATTTCACAAATGAATCCCATTCATCATTAAAGGGTTGCCAGATCAGTGCAAATCCATCACCACCACTAAGCCACTATCTACTGATTACAGCCCCCATTCAGCACCGGACACAAAGCACACATCCTGTAATCACTGTATGTGAAGGCTGTATACTTTATAATTTTAGAATGTGATGAGAAAAAGTATGTATCTTATATAATTATTTGACCTATTTATTCACTGAGTAACTGACAAAATAAGCAGGCCAGGAAGGAATTAAGAAAACTAGATAATCCACTTCTAAACAATGGATTTAGCTATCAAGGGGTTATGGCAAATGTATGCAAGGATTTCGTATCTTCAATTCATTACCATGTTTACAAACATCATCCAAAATCTGTTTAAAGTATTTGAAAATCATATTTAACAGTATATCCTAAAATTTTCATTGACTCTTTCATTAAAAGATGACTAACATTGGAGATGTTAAAATATGCAGTTACCCCAAAGGTATTTGTTAACGTCTACGTGGATGAAAAAGAAAATAAAATTTCATATTTAGAATAAACCATAAATATTCATCATCTGATCAAATGTTGATGGTATATGGACCTTATACTTCCCCAAAGGAAAGCCTTGGGTGGTAACAACTAATCACATTTACATATGTACTTTCTTCAAATATCTCATAAGGGGCTTGATGTATATTTAAAAAATAGCCTAGTAAATATACCTTTAATAAAATATTTAGACAGTTTATTCTATAATGATGTGTCACTAAATTCTTGAAACTTAGGAAAACTGCTTAGAATGGATTTCTGCATTAGAGCAGATAGAGGAATGAAACTTTGAAATACAATAACCTGCCAAAGAGCATTTGCACAAACCCTAGAAGAGAATTATATGTACAGAAACCAATGAAAGAAAATAAAACCAAGGCCATGCATTTGACTACTGTTAGGGATAAATGTTCCTGTCCTTTATTTTGTTGTTTTTTTCTTTATTTTAAGTGGGCAAACATTTCGGTATTTTTTAACTTAAGTCAATAAACATAGCTTGAATTGCTTTAAATTATATGGTAGCATTAACCTAGATGGTTTATTTTACTATATTTTGGATTTGATTCCTCCTAAAATCTTGTATATAAGATACAAGGAAACTGAGGCTAAAAAAAGGATAACTTACTCAATTAACACAATTTGTTAATAGCAAAGGCAAAATTTGAACTTAGGCTTTAGAAAAATCATTCTTTTATCTACTATTGCTCCCATAAATCTAATCTTTTGTATGCTCTCTAGCCTATGGAAAGTTAGAAGGAAAGCACTTATAAAAACAGTAAATGTATAGTCAAATGTGGAAGAATCCAGGGGCAATAATAGACATATTCACTGAATGGTATGGCAACCAATCAGAGTAGACTGCTAACAAGTTAAAATGGAATCAGTTCTGGTAGAATCTATGAATTCTCAGTACTCTTGGCCCTAAAATAGTCACAATTTATCACTGAAGATCAAACACATTCATGTTTATGTTTGCATGGTTTTTGTTCAGGAAAAGCATTCTCTTAATGAAACTTTCTTTCCATATACGTAGGTCAAAAATGTAATGAAAAATATCATGGCTGGATTGCAACAAACCAACAGTGAAAAGATTCTCCTGAGCTGGGTCCGACAATCAACTCGTAATTACCCACAGGTTAATGTCATCAATTTCACCACCAGCTGGTCTGATGGCCTGGCTTTGAATGCTCTCATCCATAGTCATAGGTAAGGAGACTTCTGAGACATTAAAAGATTTTTATAATTATTGACTTAAATTCTGATGATGTATTTTCCCCAGTGTGGTTCCAGCTCATTTTCTACTATACAACGTGTTACATACATCAACCATATTGATCTAACAATTCATTGGAATGGACTGATAAAGAATATTTTCTGTATTTTATGTGATATATCATTTAATTGTTGAAATAATGAAATTACTGGAACATGAAATTGGTTATGGTCAGGGGAGAGGATCAACATATTTGACATCAGGACTCCCAAAAAGTCAAGGTTATATTCTAACTTTGCTGAGAATGAGGTTGGTCTTTTTATACAAATAATATGTTGGTGTAAGTCTAGGCTACAGAATTAAAATGATTCCAAATGATTCTCATGTTAATGGGCGTAGTAAAATTAATGACCATCATTACATAAATGAAGAAAACGAAACATTTGTCTTATGAGACACAGACTTAGTGAACACCATAAGACCCTATATATTTTCTTCTACTTTAGGACGTAAGAGGCTCAGAGCATCTTAGGAACTAAGGCAAAGAGTAGAAAAGAATTATTTCTATGACCCAGTGCTCAGAATTTCAAAAGAAACAATTGCTCTGGAACAGCAAAGTAATTGCTATAAAGCAAGAGAGAGTTCTTTCGTGGATCTTCATAAAAAGAACTCAATGTGATATAGTGAACCAAATTCATTAACCATATTCCACATAATGTTTGCTAGGATGACAAAAGAGTTTTTTACTTTTTTGTATAAAGAAGTTCAGTAAATGAATTAATAACAGTTCAAGGAAAAAGCAACATTATGTGTGGATATATATGAGATATAAGATATATACTACATATACTATACCTTTTATATTATACCATATATGCTATATATACACTCATATGGATGGATATACATATATATTTGTATATATATGTAGAAATATATATATATATATATATATATTTAGTATGTTAACTGTGGGAAATATCTACTTAGGTCTTACTGTTACCAATCTAGTTTACCCAACCCAGGGATAAATGCATTGCCTTAATTAATGGCTTGAAATGCCACTGGACTGCGTCCTCCCTCATTTTCAGTACAATTTACCTTTTCTCATTTTGATTTTTCTTATTGAGGATTCTACTACTTTCCTATGCCAATCTTGCCTCTAGAAAAGCTCAGAATATAAATTTTCTTCGTGGTAAAGCTCAATCCAAGAGCAAACACGCTCTAAATAAGCATCTTGCTTCAGCTTGGTTTAATTAACCCCATCCGTACTGGGGTTCCAGGTGAACTGCTCAGCACCCTGATTTTAGAAAGAAGCCAGATTCACATTCAATAGGCAGGTTAACCAAGGTTCACACGTTACTTTTCCTACGTATAACAGAAGAAACATTTTCCCCAGCTTCAATGAAGTCAGATGCGAAGGGACAGAAATGTTGATTCTGCACGATAAGGCAGTGCTCATTTATGCAGCCACATGCTTCTCACTCAGGGCCTGAAAATATTGACCTTGCTGTTCATGTACACATTTGCAGATGAACAAAAATATGGAGGATCAGGGTTTGTCGTCATTGTTGGCTCTATATCGTTGTCCTTTCAAGTGGAAGACTTCTATCCTGCAAGGATGTTCACAGCCTACGTTTGTTAATATTCTCTTTAGTGATTTCTGAATGTATTTGTAGGTAATGCAGGAATCATCTCCAAATGGCGCTGCTCTGTCTGTCCCTGACCCACTCTTTATTTCTCCCAGTGTCCTTGTTTATATATTCTCTCCTGACATACTGAATGAATCATCAGTAACTGTTTATAACTTACATGGTTACTTTTCAAGAGGTTCCTCTCAGTTCTTTAATACTCTTTCATGAATCATTTCCCCCTTCTTTTTATATTTAACAGATGTTCCTATTGTTTATCTAAAGAAAAAAAAAAGGTTGAACTTTCTGTTCCAAGGTGATTGTCATTGGTACACCTAGGAATGTCATGAAGTGTCCTAATTTCAATAATCGAGTGACTAAGCCAGGCGTCCTCAAACTTTTTAAACACTGGGCCAATTCACTGTCCCTCAGACCGTTGGAGGGCCGGACTATAGTTAAAAAAGAAAAAAAAAAAACTATGAACAAATTCCTATGCACACTGCACATATCTTATTTTGAAGTAAAAAGCAAAATGGGAACAAATACAATTCACACTGCCTCATGTGGCTCACGGGCCGTAGTTTGAGGATGCCTGGACTAAGCTATATAGAACGGAGGCATATAATTAATATGGAGCACAGAAATTGACAAAGGCTCTGGAAATTTAAAGTTTTGTGTTAAAACACAGTTTATTACAGTGCTATCAAAAGGAAGCTGGATTCTACTTTCATAGAAAAACTCAATAGTGATCGATTAAAATATGCTCAAAATATGCAGATAAAGTTGCAATAGGTAGAGAGTTGCAATTAAATTCTCTTCTAATTCCTTATTTTAATTTATTAACAGAGCATATGGTTTAAAAACAAATCAGATATTAGAGCACAGGGCAAAGGCAAAAAGAGAAATAAAGTGTATTTTCATGTCTCCAACCGTACCCCATTACATTCCAGTCCATAGATGCAGTAAATGTTAGCTTCTTTGCTTTTTTTCCTGATGGTTATCATAATAAAACCCTGTTTTCCCGAAAATAAGACAGTGTCTTATTTTAAGGTATGCTCCCAAAGATGCGCTAGGTCTTATTTTCAGGGTACGTCTTATCTTTCCTGTAAGTAGGTCTTATTTTCGGAGGCTGTCTTATTTTTGGGGAAACAGGGTATGTATTATAGGATTTTATTTCTTAATAAATCAATTTCTGGTAGTATATGTGTTTTCTCCTTAATATGAAGAAGCCCATGGATTACCTTTCATCTTCAAATTTTTTTGGCATTATGTAATAAAATTTTGTTTTTTAAATTACTTTATTAAATCATAGCTGTGTACATGAATGCATTTATGGGGTACAATGTGCTGATTTGATATACAATGTGGAAAGCTTACATCAAACTTGTTAAAATAACCATCACCTCACTTACTTATTTGTTGTGGTAAGACATTTATACTCTACTCTTTATAGTTTGGTGGGACCTCATCTCAACTATTTTTTAAATTGTATTACTTATAATCATTTTACTCTTATAATTTTATCATTTTTACTGTCATTACTTTAAATGATATGAGTGTAACTTTTTTCATAAAGTTTAGAAAGGAACTGTTGACTGTATGGTATGAAAGATAAGGAAATTATTCCATTCATTTTGCTATTATTTTGTTATTCTTGCATCAGCAACATTTGCAACGTTTAAACCTGTTCTGTAAGGATAGGTATTTTTAGATTGAGTCTGCGAATTGAAAATACATCATTGTTGTTAAATAACTACAAATAACTTTAGAAGAAAGTATTAGAAGATAATGTATTAAAATAATTCTTATGTTGTAGACACTGTACTAAGTAAAATACCCCATCTATTTCTCATGATATAGATACTATCATTATCTCTATTTCAAATATGGAGAAACTGAGCCACAGAGAGGTTATGTGATTTACTTAAGACCATTTGGCTAATATGTGGTAGAACCAGAATTTTAATTTATGCTGCCCTAGTCTTGATGCCCGTTTCATTAAAACAACATGCAGGTGTAGGGCAGATTTCCTGTGTGAAGGGCACAACTACAACTTAAATTTTACATTACAGATGCAAACAATGTAGCCTAATTGTATGTACCCTCATATTAATCAGAAGCAAAAGGTTTGGTGATCCTACGTTGTATGTTCTTGTTAATGAATTATGGTCTAGGTTAGCATACAGAGCTACTTGGCTCACCTCTATAGTCGGTTATTTTTACAATTTTTATGCAGTTAAAAATCATAGATATTTAAAATGTTAATTACATTTAATGATTTCAAACAATTAGATTCTTTTTTTTTTTTTGAGTTTCACTTTATCACCCTCAGTAGAGTGCTGTGGTGTCACAGCTCACAGCCACCTCAAACTCCTGGGCTTAGGCGATTCTCATGCCTCAGCCTCCTGAGTAGCTGGGACACAGGTATCTGCCAGAACGCCCAGCTCTTTTTTTGTTGCAGTTTGGCCAGGGTGGGTTAGAACCTGCCACCCTCAGGTATATGGGGCTGGCACCCTACCCACTGAACCACAGGCACCAAGGCCGTTCAGTACAATCCTTCATAAAATGAGAATGCTGAAGCACAAATAAATTACATGACTTAAGTATGATATCTTCACACTCAGGTGCTTCGTTAGTGGCCAATAGGAAGGGGGAGGAAGAGAAGGGAAAGGCCGAGATTGCATAAGCAAGTCTCATTTTCTCATCATACAGTAACCTTGTTTACTGTATTACATGTGAAAAAAATACATTCTCTTATGCTCTTACCTATATTTTTTTCCCACTCCGATTGCCTAGAGATAAAGAAATGCAGATGGGGTACAGGTTGAATAGTGAAGTTAGAAGTCCTCTGATTAGCCTGCTTAGTCTAGAATTTAATTTTTTATCTCTCATATCCTTCACACAACTGGAAGCACTTGCCAATTTATAAATATTTTAGGTTCCAAAACATAGTGTGTTGGCTGTTTGGAGTAATTTGGAACATTTAGGAGGGATTCAATTTTCTAATAAGTGTACACAATTCTGCTGTATTAATTAAGGTAGGAGCAATTAAAGAAATGAAAATGAGAAATACGTTTGTATCTTTATATTGAATTATGGTCTTAGGAAATAATAGCTAATGCGTGTTTGTCATTTCTTCCATTGCGTAGCATGAATTCTTAAGCAAGAGTTCACTGACAGAGACAAATGTCCTGAAATTGTATGTAAATTTTATTTACAGTTATACATAGGCATTTTTTCTGGGTAGAAGTTACATAAATTTCATCAGACTCTCAAAGGTGTCTGTGATCCAGAGAAAGTGAAGAACCACAATACTAATAAATTCCAATGCTGTTGGGATAAATTGAATTCTTGAACAGCCAAGGCCTTATGAAAATTTATCCAGATTCCTTCTCTTAATCATAATTTCCACCATTAAATACTTGAAATATTGGGTGGCGCCTGTGGCTCAAGGAGTAGGGTGCCGGTCCCATATGCCGGAGGTGGTGGGTTCAAACCTAGCCCTGGCCAAAAACCACAAAAAAAAAAAAAAAAAAAATACTTGAAATATCTCACTGGAGACAGGCCTATGAGATCTTAATTACCTGGACATGTTTTGATTTTTTTTTTTTTTTTTTGGCCATAAAAACTTGGTTCTCTAATATTCACGCCACCTAGAATTCTATTCTTAAATACTTAATCCAAACTCAAGCCACAGATGAGATTCCCTCAGCCTCCAAAAACATTCTGGACCTCTTCAGACTTTAAAATACCTTTTCTCTGATTCTCTGTGCTTTTTCGCATTGCACTTTTTAAATGTGATTTTAGTTAACTTATTATGGCTTTGACATTTTTCTTCCTTGTTAGATTTAAAATCCTTATAAGAAGTACCTCTTACACGCCTTTGAGTTTTCTTTACTATCAAGTGAAATTATATTTATATAGCATGTGGTCATCTATTCTCTCATGTAGTTGTGATAAATATTTATCGAACCCCTACCATTTGTCATGCTGAATTTCTAGCAGTGAACAAATCTGTCAAAAAAGTATTCTACATTCCATTCGAGTGGAGGAGGAGACAGAGTTTATGTAGATTATATAATATGTTAAATATTAGTAAGTACTGGTGAAAATAATATAAAGCAGGTAAGGTGAAAAAAATAAGTATGCATAAATTTTATTTAAGATATGTGATTTTAGATAAGAATTGGGTAGGAAAGAACTCACCTATAATGTGATTTTTGAGTAAAGACCCAAAGAAAGTGAAAAAGTGAGCCACATCCATGTCTGGGAGAGGAGAATTCCAGCAAATGCAAAAGTAGGAAATTATCTACCCTGTTTGTGGACTATGATGAAAGAGGCAATAGAGATCCAGACCATGTTATGCCTTGTAGATCACAGTTAAATATGTGATTTTTACTCTCCCTGTGGCAGAGATTTGAGAAGATGGATAGGATGAAATATTTTAACAGATGACTCCAGCAGCTCTGTTGAGAGTAAGAGAAGGGGGAGCGACTGGAAAGCAAGATAAAATGGTATTTTGGACTAGAGAGATGACAGTGATGATAGTGAGAAGTGGTCATATTCTGGTCAAATATTTTGAATGAAGTATAGCATGGGAGTAAAAGAATTATCAAGGATGACTTCCAGCGTTTTTACCTGAGTAAGTGCAAATTTGAACTTCTCATTTGATATGGAGGAAGGAAGGGGTTTGCGGGAGTATGATGAAGATTTATATCAGCTGCTCCGTTTGGGACACAAGAGGCTTGTGCTTACTAAGTGGGGATATTGAGTAGTCAGTTAAATCTAGAGTTTAGAGTTCAGGGGAAGACATCTGGAGTGGGCTTATACAATGGGGAGTTACAAGTAAGTGGCTTGCAATCAAATCCATGAGATTGGATGATTTCAGTCCAGTGTTTGATGCTTGAATAAGGTAGAATAAATTCCTTGTTTTCTTCAGGATTCCCCCTGCCCGTATTTATTGAGATACAATTGCCAAATCAAATTGCATGTATTTAAAATGTGTAATATCAGAACTTGCAATAAAAATTATGACTCATTTAGATGAGACTTGTTAAATGCTATTGAGGGGTCGTGAAGAGTAACATTTAATTTTTAAGGACTATGGGCATGGGTTGTCAATCAAAATTCAGAATTGAAGTGAATCCAGTGAAACATTTGAGATTGATTCGTATTTGTCCTTATGTGTGTGTGTGTATATGTTTCAGGCCAGACTTGTTTGATTGGAATAGTGTGGTTTGCCAGCAGTCACCCACGCAACGACTGGAACATGCATTCAACATCGCAAAATATCAATTAGGCATAGAAAAACTACTTGATCCTGAAGGTTGGTACATTTCTGGATTACTACCATTTATAGTATAATTCAATATTTTTCCTCACAGACTTGACATTTGCACATACTAAGCACAAATTACAAACTATATATGTTTCCTTATATGCTAGATATATTTAAAATGTCTTCTGGTAGTATTACTAATTGTCTTATTTGATTTTAGTAGCAAGCTTTTAGAATGTATAAGTATGTCTCATGGATGAAGCATACAGCAATTATAAAAAGTGAATGTTTTGCTTATTCTACCAAGAGATTTGATGGACTAATCAGCTATAATTAATTAGCTAGCCCATTTATTTCATTCACATACTCTAAAAGGCAACATGGTTTACTGTTTAAATCAGGAATGCTATTCTTAGCACTGTTTCTATTATAATTTCTCATTTAGGGGAGTCCTCTGTTCGATGATTATTCATTTTTGCTTCTTTAGTTGACAAGAAGCACTGTATTTATATTTTTATTATATTATACTTAAATCACTTGGATCTTCATCTCTGGTGCTGCATGGTCATAGCTCCCAGATACCTGGATTAGAGGAATGATGACATTCTGACTTCTACTCTTCTAGCCTATGAGGCATGGTTTTTGGTGTACTAACTTTGAAATTGCAGAATCTGGTCTCACTTTCTTGAAGCTTTTACCACACTCTGAAAAAAAAAAATTGGAGAAGCAGACTCAGTGTAATTGATATCTGCATTACAACAGAAGCTGATATTTTGGTAGAAACTGTGATGTAATTAATGGAAGCTGATAATGCAATGATTTTTTTTTTCTTTCCTTGTTTACTTTGATTTTGCATTACATTTTTAAAATTTCTGATTAATATGAGGGTACAAATAATTAGGTTATATTGTTTGTGTTTATTCGGTAAAGTTCAAGTTGTATTTGAGCCCTTCTCCCAAGGGGTGTGCTGTATACCCTTACATTGTGCCTATTAGGTGACAGCTTACTCATCTCCCTCCCTTTTCCCCCTCCCCATTCTCTCTTCCCCTTCTCCCCCATTTGAATTTAATTGTGTTTTTTCTCTGGTGTGTGAGTGTACAATGATCTTAAGACTCTTGGAATCAATTCCAAAATAGGAGACCTTTGATTACTGGTGCTAGGTCCCATCAGAAAATCTCAGAAATCACTCTGAAAATGGCCTTTGGTGAATTTACTATCATCCAGGATTTAGTCCTTAGTAATGCAGATCATCTAGAAAATCTGTATTGAAGAGAGGTGGAGTTAATTGTAAGCAAGTTTAAAATGTGATATAAATCAAAATGAAAATTCAGTGATTTTAAATGAGATGTTCATCCTAAGAACAAGAATACTCATATGTAATTGACCAAAATATTGCTCTTGGTAGGCAAACATACTTGAAAAGGCAAATTATAACAACACAGATGTGAGGTTTGAGGTTGAAATCAGATTAAGTTTATTAGAAATGCTTTTTCCCTTTGGATAATGCATGGCCGAGCACTGATGTCTATAACCTCCTTTTGTTGCTTCTATAAATTATCAACATCCTGCTGTCCTAGTTTTAAGCTCTAAGGGAGAAATCATATCAATTGTATGTCCTTATTTTGCATCATAAGGGAGAGTCACCTCATTATTTACTCCTACTCCAGATTTATGTCTTTTCTCTTACTCCAGTGAGGTAAAGAGGACAGGTGCAATGACAATATGAATTCCAACTCCTGAGGACAAGAGCTATAGTACATGAACTTGAAGGATAAGCCGGTTAATATGTTTTTGTTTTTTATTAAACCCACATACTGTGGTCAGTTCCTGTTATCTGGGCTACGTGCACTATTTATTCCTGTGTGTGTTCCATCCTTCATAAAATAGTAAGGGTAGGTTTAAAATAGATCTTTTTCTTATTAAGTGATAAAATGGGTTCTGAGTCTTCCTTTGAATCAGTGAAATAGAGGTACCTAGATAGGTATCCACATCATAATCAGAAAGATTGATAAGCCTATAATCAGAGAACAGAGAATGCCAGTTATATGAATAATCTATTTACAGCATAAAAGAGCCTATGTACCTGACTCCATATGCTCTCCTAAATGGGAAGTGTATGTTGGAATGTCCATTCTATAGCCTTTATGAGCACCATTATACTAGGTCAAACTTCAAAAATTTTAAATAAACCAAATATAGTATGAAATACTAGCTGATTATTGGAGATTCAATCACTGATTTTGGTCTCTTTTTGCCAATAAAACCTTAGATCTAAAAACCCTTTCTTTTTATGGACTGTCTTATGATTCAGAGAGTATTCTACCTCCTAAAAAGGTTCAGTAAAATTTACTTATGGCTGTCAAAAGATGAGGATTCAGCATTAATCTTGTGTTATATTTTCAAATATCTGTCCATTCCTGCCAGTCTGGCAAGGAAATACCCAAATATGCAGTTATGAATTTTTTTCAACATTTTTCAAAAGATGATACTGATAATTAGAAGTAAAAAATAAGTATTAACTGAATCATAAAGATTTGTAATTTGTTAGTCACAAAATAAAAAGAATACCATTTCTTAAGAGCTCAGAACTCTCTCTCCAATGGATTTAACATGGGAGATCCAGTAACTACTTTCATGCCTATATAGCAATTGGCCTTTGAGAAATTCATAATTTTTTTAACCAAATATTGGCTCTTTAACTTTGTACAACAGTGTCAGCTATTCTGCAAAGATATTTTAATTGTAAATCTATTATGCCCCTTAGGATGTTAATGAAACGTTTTGTTTTATACATTTGGCAATATTTTTATTATTAAGGAATCGAAGCCATATTTGTCTGATGAAATATGTGCCAAATAATACTTTGAAAAATTTAAATATATGCTTTGTTGATTGGGTTGCTTTGTAAGTTAAAAAGTCATAGAAACATTGGAGGTTTTCATAACTTGCATATATAGACTGTGGAGTCCTTTGTTTGGCTTCACGTGGTGTTTTGAAGCCTGAGGTTTGGTTTTAAGTAGAACTGCCTTTTAAAAAGAGATGCAACTGGTATTAGCATAAGCAATTTCAGGAGCTGCTTCCAGTGTGTTTACTGTTAATGTATGTAAAAATAAGTACCTCTAGGGCAAAATTATTTCATAATGTATGTATTTTTATGCTTATAGATATAGAAGGTTCATCTCCTTAAATATATATCTTATTGTGGATCAGACAATTCATTTCCTATCATGATTTCTGTCTATTGCACATGCATTGTGGGTTTCATATATATTGTTTGTTTCCCTGAGTTTCAAACAAATTGATTTGTTTGTCAATCCACAAAAAACTCTCTGTATTAAGAGAATGCTTTGTCAGCTTTTCCTTGTGAATAATGTAGTAAAGATATGCTCTTTAAAGGAATAAAAAATGAGGAGTAAGACATTGTGCCTGTTCTAGATGACTTTTGCATATTACTGTAGAAAGCCATTTCCATTTGAGATACGCAATACAATGTGGAAATGCCTTTACTTATTTCCCAGGGTAACTTTATAACAAAAATGAATAATGACAGTCGAATTTGACTAGCAAAGAAAGAGCACTAGGACTTGGAGAAATTATTATATCTTCAAAATGACATTTACAAACCAATTAGAGTTCAGTTTTAATCCACTTTATTCTGACTTCATGAGGATGGTGACACGGAATCTATTTTCTGCTTGGCTAATCCCTGCATCACTCTTCCATTGTTTTTAGAGTCTTCTTTTCCAAGAATTAGCTTTGCCTATTGAAGGTTTTACTACTGAAGTGAACCATCTCAGACTTCACTTTCCTTACATGCAGATTTCCAATCCTTGAACAAAGTATTCAGAGAAAAACAAACAACATTTGATATAGAGACAGTCTGTAGGGCCTCTCATTTAAGGTTTGATATCAATTGTTTGACCAAGAGCCGTTTCTACTTTCTTCCATCTCTGGTCCAGTAATCACATTTTGATTCAATAATGACAAGAAATATTAGTAAGAGTTTATACTAGTTAAATTGAAAGGGAAAAATATACCAACTCAGAAGGATTATTATTAAGTTAAATAACTAGAATTTGGGGGAATATGGATACTCATATCATTTAGATGGATTTTTTCTAGCACCCATTATAGAATAGCTGTGTTTTCAGAAAATATGAGGTTAAAATATATTGTTGCTCCTTTAGTGTATAGAATTTTAACTTGAAATTATTACTATAAACATCTAGGAATTTTTAAAGCCAAACTCTTTGCAATACAAAATGTTTTTTCCTATATTTAAATATATTCCACTAGCATGTATGTGACTGAAAACGGTCAACACCTTGTTGATGACAAAGTAATCTATCCAAAATATATGTTACTTTGTACTTTTTTCTATTACTGAGATATATCATTACCTCCAGGGTCTTTAGAGGTAGTACAAATTATTATTATCTAAATCTAAGTTTCAAGTTTTTTCAGAGGACAGTTCTTATTCTACTTAACTCTGCGATGCAAAAAAGAATCATCTGCTTATGGAGATATAGTAATAGCAAAATAATGTTTGTATTATGTCAGTAGGAGGCCACTTTTACAGGGTTTCCTTTTTAGAAAAACATTAAAATTTCATCATTAAAACCAAATTATATCATTTAATAGCATTAAATGTAATAATAATGAAAATATTTCTTTAATTTTGAACTTCAGTGGACTACAGTTGAAGTGAAAAAAATTAGAGCTGGCATCATTATATTAGCAAACAGAAGGGGTACATACATTAGGAGATTTAGTGCTGCCATTTTGTTTTCTAACGCATATTTAGCACAATCTTCTAGCAAGGAAACTTATAAAACTCTGTGTTAAATCATTTAAATATATACTTTTATCAGCATTGCTTAAAGAAGACTAACATTGATACACAATGAGGTTTAGAAATGCCAATGGGCAATGTAGAAATACAGATAAATGGCAGCACCTATGGCTCAAAGGAGTAGGGTGCTGGCCCCATATGCTGGAGGTGGCGGGTTCAAACCCAGCCCCGGCCAAAAACTGCAAAAAAAGAAAAAAAAAAGGAAACAAATACAAATAAATGTGATTCACACTCCTTACCTGTATATCACTGGAGGAAGGGGACTAGTCACTATTTTTAAATTTATCCTGATATTTATTTCTTTTACATTTCTCCAATCAGACACATTGCATGATTAGCCGTGCATATCTGTTGCCACTTTAATATATTTTAATACTTTTGAGTTAAAGCAGTCTGGATCAGAGTATCCAGAAGCATCGTCAGATCCATCATTGCTACCCTAAAAAGTAAATCTTTGAGGAAAAATGAGGTATAATGATGTACATTAAAAGTAATGCATAACGAAATAAATAAGAACTTTCTACGTGGGTAAGAAGTTACCAACCATAGAATACAGGTACACTGATATAAAATGAGGATACAGATATGGTAATATTGTGATAGAGATGACTATATTAACATTAAGATATTAATGTAGTAATTTCATGTTTCCTGATGGAGAACTTTTAAATTGCTTGTCACAACTAAAGAAATCGAAAGACATGAATATGTTAACACATATTGCTTCCTGGTAGCTTGAAATGACAAGAGACAAAGAGACAGAAAATGCATTGTCTCTTTCTGATTCTCTGTCTTCTACATTATTCTCAGTTTAGATACCCTAGAAAAACGGAATATTTTCAGGACAATTTGAACCAAGCACTAATAAATTGAAGCTATTTTGGCTCTCTTTATTTCAGTTTTGGGATGATTGAAATAATTGGATGTAACTGTCCCAAATTACTCACTTAGACACCAAAGAGACCTGTAAAACACTAAATGTGATATCTCTGTTTAGGTGCATGGCCTGAATTGATACTTCATACCAAAATGTGGTATTTTCCACTAATATTTCATATTCTTTTATGATTTATTATCATTTTGACTTCCAGTAAACAGTCTTCAATATGTAAATCTTTATCTCTCCCTGGAGTTGATTTGCTAGGATAAAATGAATATGTTCTAGTTAAGCAGTACAGTTTGGTACTGGAGTGCAAACTTTAAATAATAAATTATAATTTAGTCTTGTGATTTAAGATTTGCACTGAGTTGGTTCAGAAACATTTAAATACAGTTCTTTCCTAGATATCTGGGAACCTTTCAATCACATTACCAGGATTCTTTATGCAACTTTTTTTTTTTTTTTTTATTGTTGGGGATTCATTGAGGGTACAATTATGCAACTTTTTTTTAAGTGAGGGAAACATAATATCCTTGGCCTATACAAACACAATAAGTGATTTTTGAATGAATTATCAGATATCAATAAGTTATTTTAATTGTGGGAAATTGAGCCACCAGGTTCAAATGCTGAATGACACATAATAGATATTTTGTAAGTGGTATCCCAAGATATATCATCGTAAGGAAATCATAAGACTATTAACAATACATACAGGTATTATAAAAATTGATCTTTTATTGCTAATTTTAGTAAAGTTCAGCTATGAAGGCATAAGCAAGATATTAATAAGTTTTATTCATGAAAGTGTTCTATAGATGATATGTTTCTTATCCCAGAATAATGTTGCCTTAAGCAGAAGCGTTTTGAATATTTAAGTAATGAAGTCAATTGAGATTAAATTGTATAAATAGTTTAAAATTGTCTATGTGGTTTTACTTAAGTAAATGATAGTGATTGAAAGTGAGGCGCCCATTGCTAAAAGTTGGTACATTTTTATTGATTTTGCTGTCTTTAAAATGGAATCAATTGTGTTTGATAAGCGATTATGAGAAATATCACAGACCTGCAAATGAATATCTAAAAACCTTAAAACTGACTCCTAGAAAAATTATACTAGGTCAGTGTATATATGTTCTTATAACAGGATAATTTAATTCTCGTAACAATAGAGTTTAATCATTGAAAAAGGAGACTAGAAGCTTTACAGTTGTTCTGTGATTATTTTTTTAGATACTGGGGTGCCAGAAAATGTATATGCATTTTAAGAGATCTCGTTGGAAGTAAAGTAGATCATTCCCAAAAAGTATACAAATTTTAGGTATAATGGATGTTCGTAGGATGTCTAGGTACTCTTGATCAGTAACGGTGGCTTCAATTCAACTTCAAAAAGAGATACATAGATAACAACTCTAAGAATGTGTATACATTTTTCGGCACCCTCTGTATATTCTTAAATTTATTGTTATGTAACTAACTTGTGAGGTTGGTGGGTTATATGATATCTGTTTATCAGATAAGAAAACTATTATAGCTATGAAATAGTTGGGAATTTCATGTATTATTAAAATTTAATAAGATGATTGAAACCTGGTGGTTTTACTTTTTGGAAATAATCATTTGTTCTGAAATAATTCTTGTAATATTATTTCAGTATTGCTAAGTAGACTTTTACCGCAAATTAAGATACGGTTTTCTCCTCAAAAGATTTTTCTAATTTAGGCTCAGTGCCTGTGGCTCGAGCGGCTAAGGTGCCAGCCACATACACCTGAGCTGGTGGGTTCGAATCCAGCCCCGGGCCTGCCAAACAACAATGACGGCTGTAACCAAAAAAATAGCCGGGCATTGTGGCAGGCGCCTGTAGTTCCAGCTACTTGGGAGGCTGAGGCAAGAGAATCGCTTAAGCCCAGGAGTTGGAGGTTGCTGTGAACTAAGATGCCATGACACTCTACCCAGGGTGACAGCTCGAGGCTCTGTCTCAAAAAAAAAAAAAAAGGATTTTTCTAATTTATCATCAGTGATATAAAATCAAATTTATAAAATTTATTTTAATGAAAAAAACTAATATTTAAGTAGGTCAACTATCTTCTAGGTAAGTCACATATTTTTTTCTATTTTTTGTACACAATAATTCCAGATCAGTTTATCCTTATTTTATAAATGGGGAAACTGAGATTTACAGCGTTTTGTTAAAGTCAAGATCACACAGCTAATAGGAAACTGAGCTAGACTAAAACCAAGGATTATCTCTTTTCAAAATCCATGTTTATTTCTAGTGGAACTGTCGAATAAAAATCAATTGGGAAAGTATTAGGAAACATCAGGATTGGAGCTGAAATTCTGATTCTTCCATTGGTCTAAGGTAGGACCTGGCAATTTTTAAAAGCTCACCTAAGAAGAATATCCTGTAGCCAAGGTAGAAAACCCCACAATAGAATAATTCTTTCTATGAGATATGGCTTTTCAGGGGATTAACCCTAGACTCTGTTGTCTTAGGGCTTGTTCAGACCTCTAGCATTTTCTTTCTTAAGACGTGACTAAGTCTGCTGTTCAAATCTTCAATGACTGGAGCATTGCTGATTGCTAACAGTCCTGTTGCTAATGAGAAATGGTTCATTCACCAGATAAAACAGAAGTGGACTAGCTTCCGTGTAAGACTGGTCACCAAATCATTCTCTTTAGGATGAAGGGACTTGCTTTATCTCCTCTCTCTCCCCTCCGTCCCTTCTGTTTATTACTTCATCCACATATTTGTGATAAAACGGTGCCCTCACTCTAATATTGATTTCACTAAAGGGTCGTCCAGGTAAAAGGGTCTGTGTACAGACGTGGTCCCTGTCTCTTTGTTCTTTTATTTCTTATTTCCTTGTTTGCCTTCCTTGCCCACCTTGATCCTCATTAACATCTCTGTGCCCTGTCATCAGTGGTTTGATGATGCCGTTCTCAGCCAATAAAAATAGCTTTCATTGATACAGAGGATGAAGATCTAGTATTAATAATAATTATTAATAATAATTAAAGGATAAGAAAGGAAAAATAAATAAAATAGGGAGTAAAATAACAGTTTTCAGAATATGTTTGTGATCCCATAAATTCATTTGAAATAAGCCAATGGCTTAGTTAAGTCCACAATCTTTAATATTAATGCCACAGATAGGTTGTATTTACTTACAAGCCATTTCTTTCAGATTAGTTTAGCTAGATAGTCTATTCCAGTCAGATATGTGACCTTTACAGATAAGACATATGGACTTTGGAGCCCGCTCTACCACTGTAGTTGTGAGGGGATCAAATTGGTAATTACACTCACAGATACAATAGAATTTCATCTAAAACTACATTTACTTAGCTGTATAGAAAGATAAGATACAAGGCAGGAGATACAATTGTATGGAATTTTTATATCATTGGGTGGCCAAGAAGTAACAAAAACACACAAGTTCGGTTGGCTCTCACCCACATGGGGTCTATATGGCTGGTAAGAACAAAAATCAAGATCAGTGTGGGCCACTTGGTATGAAGAAATCACAGCTTTGATTTCCCACCAGTATTTAATACTATTTTAGTCACGTAGGGAAAAGGCTTGTACATCACTTCATAGCCTCTTCAAACACTAGAGCAATAGTAGTTCTTCCTAGAAAAAAAAAAAAAGAGGGCTACAAAATTCCAAAATTATCTAAATGCTTAATTAGCTCTAAGAAAACAAGACTTTGTGGTCATTTTCTTTGGCAGGCTGGTATTAAGCTAGGGATGATTTTTAACATTTTATTCACAGAAACATCTATTCTCAGGTTGAAATTTTATTTTTGCCTTCCACTAGTTCTATGCCATTGGGAAACTTTTTAAGTCTCGTTTTTGCTCCCGAGCGAAATCGAAAGAATAATATTCACCACCTACAGTTACTTGCAAAGAATAAGTTTAGTAAAATCTGTAACAATTAGGCCTGTAATACGGTCTCACAAATAGAAGCTAAAACATATGGCAAAGGCCTGGAATGTTGTAGCAATTATATGTGAGCACCTTTTCTATTCCTATAATTATCTTAACTGTTGTGTTTGCCTCTAGGATAAATGGTCACTTTCTCTGAATTATTTTTTTATTTTAAAGTATTACAGCGGTAAAAATACTTTTGGTTACCTGGATGGCTTTTATAATGGTAGAGTCATGGTTATAAGTATGCTCATTACCCAGATAGTATTCATTGTACCCATTAGGTAGGTTTTTTCCCCTTCCCTCCCCTTGCTTTTCCCTCCTGCTTGATTTCTGTTGAGTTTTACTTACCTCTGTGCCTATTTGTGCTTATTGGTCAGTTCCAATTTAATAGTGAATACATGTGGTGGATATTTTTCCCCGTTCGTTAGATATTCCACTTAGCATAATGGTCTTCAGTTCCATCACAATTATTGCATAAGGCATTAAGTCATCTTCATGGTGTGTGTGTGTGTGTGTGTGTGTGTGTGTGTAAAATCACATGTGAAACCATGTGTCAATTTACTCATGTATCGATGGGTACTCGAGTTGATTCCACATCTTTGCACTTGCGAATTGTGCTGCAGTAAACATTTCAGTTCAGTGTCTTTTTCATATAATAACTTCTAGTTTGGTTTACTGGATCAAATGGTAAGTCTACTTTTAGTTTTTGAGGTATCTCCATCCTACTTCGCATGGAGGTTGTACTAATTTGCAGTCAGAACAACGTGTGCAAGGATTCCTTCCTTTCTTGCTGCATCCACTAAAGGATCTATTTTATTTGTTGTTGTTTTACTTTTTAATAAATGCTATTCTAACAGGGATAAGATGATACCTCATTGTGGTTTTAACTTGCATTTCTCTGATGATTAGTGACAGTGAGCATTTTTTATATGTTTATTAGCCATTTCTCTGTGTTCTTTTGAAAATCTTCTGTTCATGTCATTTGCTTACTTTTTCGTGAGGTGGTTTGATTTTCTTCTTGATGATTTGCTTGAATTTTTTATAGATGCTGGTTACTAGCCCTTTATCAAATGCATAAGTTTATAATATTTTCTCCCATTTTGTACATTGTCTATTTGCTCTGTTTATTCTTTCCTTGGCTGCGCAGAAGCTTTTTAATTTAATGAAGTCCCACTTATTTATTTTTGTTTTTGCTGTGATTGTCACTGGGGTCTTCATAAACTCTTTGCATAGGCTGAGATCTAAAAGTATTTTTCCAACACTCACTTCTAGAATTCTTATGGTTTCGTGGCTTTGATTTAAGTATTTTATCCATCTCGCATTAATTGTTGTGAATGATAAGAGATATGGATCCTGTTTTATTCTTCTGCACGTGGCTTCTTGAGGAGGTTTCTTCTCCCTAGTGTATATTATTGTCTACTTTGCCAAAGATTAGTTGGCTGTATGTGGATGGTTTTCCATCTGAAATTTCTGTTCCACTTCCTTGGTCTATGTCTTCTCTAGTTTTGCATGAGTACCATATTGCTTTGATTACCATACTGTACGGGTAATCCCCCTTGTCCGTGGTTTCACTTTCTACAGTTTCAATCGCCCATGATCAACCATCATCCAAAATTATCTAGGTATAGAACAATAACCAATTTTTAGAGAGAAAGAAAGGGAGACCACATTCACACGTTTTTATTATTATTTATATTATTCTATTCTATTATTAGTTATAATAATTAATCTGTTATTGAGCCTAACTTATAAACTGTATTTTATCATAGGTATGTCTGTATGGGAAAACAGTATATATAGGGATTTGTGTTATTTGTGGTGTTAGACTTTTGCTTTGGGTCTTGGAATGCATTCCCTTTGGATAAGGGGGAATACAGTTATTTTCCATTTGAAATCTTGCTGTTTTCCCTTGATCTTCCCCTTCATCCCAGGTTCCGAGGCTGAGGGATATTTTTGGCGCACAGCTGCAGTTGTGCCTGGTCGTCTTTGACATCCTTGAGCTCTAGAATATAATCTAATTTTCACAATATATTTGATCTGTATCTTAAATTTCTTCAATGGAAATATCTCTCTCCCTCTCTCTCTCTCTCTCTCTCAATCACACACACATACATGCACAGTTGCCAGGGTTAAGCTGTAGATTTCTAGCAAGAGTCTCTTGAATATTCACTCATAATTATACTATCTTATTTTTCTAATTGCCATAGTATTTGTAGAACACTAATTAGCGTACTTATAAAAATATAGCTAGCTTTTCTCCTGCAATCATAACTTTGTTTAACACTGTAGAAGTGGTTGAATTGTTCCCAAAACCTCAGACAAACTATCAACTTCTGAAAGCAGAAGTAGCTTTTTCATAAAATTGTTGACATAAGTTTGTGTGATATTCACTGAGCATTTATTAAGTGCTAGACACAGTATTAACACTTTATATTTATTATTACATTTTATTCCCACAAGAACCTCAGGACATAGATCCCAGTATTGTGTTCATTTTCAGCTAAGGAATTTAAATAATTTTCCCACGTCACTCAGCAAGTGAGTTGGAGTTATGATTCCCTATTTGTAATTGCCACAGAGTATAGTCTTGTTGCAGATTATTCCTCTCCTCTTCCATGAATGTGTCCTTTGCACTAATTAAAAGGTTACTCATGACAAGGCTAATTTGTCTTGTTTTCAACTGGATGTACATCAATCAGTTCATTCAAAATTTGCTGAAAATAAATGCAGAAGTCATGCAAACTGGAGCCAAACTAAGAGAGATACTGGCTTTGGTCTTTTTACTATGATTTTTCTTCAGAGAATCATCAAATAATTAATCAAAGTAGAAGGATGTTTACAAATCTTGCAAATATGATATTCTATCCATCCACATTGAAGTTATCAAAGGAAAACACTAAGCAGTCATCATGCATCATGATACACTCTCCTGTTCTCTCTCTCTCCCCTCCCTTCCTCTCTCCCCTCTTCCCCTCCCTTTACCCACCTCCCCCACCCCTGACTTGTTTAAATCTAGAAATAGATGACAAAGGCATCAGAACATCTCACTATCTCTGATACTTTGTTTATCAGGCTCTGATGTGAATATCTCTTATCTGGATTGAAATCCTATCTTGAGTCACACAGGGATTAAAAAAAAAAAGAGGGCTTTTATTCTAAGTAAAAAATATGAATTTTACCTAGGGTTGAGTATCTATTTCTTTACAGGGTACATTTCTTTGCAAGGATTTATTATTTGAGGTGGTTGGTGACTTGAGTCTGTATAGAATCAGTTGGGCAAATGAAATTCTTGGACAAGAGATTTTAAAATTGTTTTATTAATAAGTAGCGTACACA
This sequence comes from Nycticebus coucang, assembly GCF_027406575.1. Taxonomy (NCBI): domain Eukaryota; kingdom Metazoa; phylum Chordata; class Mammalia; order Primates; family Lorisidae; genus Nycticebus; species Nycticebus coucang. Next base: position 33,358,155 of record NC_069804.1, on the reverse strand, counting down.
CACACACAAACACACATCCTCTTATTTATGGTGGAGCCCTTGACAAATGCACCTCACTTTGTAACAGCAAACCATGATATTATTGTAGTTGTTATTCAAAGGGAGTCAGAGAATTGATAGCAGAAAATGGGGAAAGACAAGTCTGGAATAATACTAATGATCGCCAGGCATTTGGGCTTATTAAAATCCTGAAAATAAGGACAAATTCCACCTATTTCAAAATATAAGAACAAATATAAAAATGAGTCAGATATAGTTCTAGATAAAAAGAGAATTTTATGTAATTTTCTCTCTGCTATTGTACTTCTAATTTTTCTTCTTCAAAAACATATAAGAGCTGCATGTGAAAAAAAAAGAAAAAAATAGAATATTAAGGAACTAAGAGATAAGTAATTGATATTCAAAGTTTCATGAATTAAATCTGTCATTTAAAAAACACTTTATGGGGGCAAGACATGATTGCAAGAGGGACTTTACCTAACAATTGCAATCAGTGTAACCTGGCTTATTGTACCCTCAATGAATCCCCAACAATAAAAAAAAAAAAAATATTAGTTACTAAAAATTTTAGTCATATATAATTATTAGGCATATGAAAAATATTTGTGTATTTATATTAAGTGGAAATGCATATTCGATGCAAAAATATTACAAAAAATAAAATGATAACACCCCTCACCTATCCTTCTTCACCTTAATCTTTATATAGACTAGTGAGGAAAATGGCACTCAAAGGTAACCAATAATAGAACGAATGTTCTTGTCTGTTTAAAGTAACCTTTTCTCATTTTGATCAAGAAAGACTGAAAAAGGCTTGGCGCCTGTAGGACAGTGGTTACGGCACCAGCCACATACACCGAGGCTGGCATGTTAGAACCTGGCCTGGGCCAGCTAAGCAACAATGACAACTCCAACAAAAAAATAGCTGGGCGTTGTGGTGGGTGCCTGTAGTGCCAGCTTCTTGGGAGGCTAAGGCAAAAGAATAGCTGAAGCCCAAGAGTTTGAGGTTGCTGTGAGCTGTGACGCCACAGCACTTTACCAAGGGCAACATAGTGAGACTCTGTCTCAGGGAAAAAGAAAAAGAAACACTGAAAAAAGCAGAATAATTGAAATTTTAATCTTTCACGTGTAATGAAATTTTTAAAACTAGAATTTATCATATGAACCTAAATATAAGCCAATTCCATTATTATTTATAAACTGCTATTAGTTTAGCTAATACGAGTGGTTTACACTCTGTTGAATACATGTAGACTAGTCTAAAAAGTTAAATAAAAACTAATGATTTTATAAAGCACAAGTGTTTGGGCAGGTGAATGTGGATTTTTCCAGTAAGTGGATTTAATGACATCATTAATAAATTAGAAATTCTGGAGTCCCTGCTTCCAATTTATACATGTAATCTGTTTCAGGTACTAGCTAACTATTTTAGATTTCTTTACTTCAAGGTCATCATTTTATTAGGCAAAAATGCATATTAATTCTTCTGACAATTTTATGTAAGAAATATTGCTATATACTCCGCATACATCAAAAAGTTGTAAAATCTGCCAAGAATTGAAATTTCATTGTGAGCTAACAATTACATAGGTAACTGTTATGAAAGACAGAATGTGATCTAATTCTCACAAATCATTTCACATAAAAGTAAAATATTTTGAAAGTATAAAGAATACTTGGGAATAGTGTCTCATTCTAAGACATGGACAAATGTTTATTTCAAGTGAAAATTTATATGTATCATAATTTTTTGATGTTATAAATTTTCTATTTGCCCCTGATTTTTTTTTTAATTTCCAATTAATATGAGGGTACCAGTATTTAGGTTACACTGTATTTCTAAAATACAGTTCAAGTTATAGTTGAGCCCTTCACCCAGGGGGTGTGCTGAACACCCTCACATTGGGCACATTAGGTGAGATCTCAACAATTACCCTTCCCCCTCCCTCCTCTTCTCTCCCTCCTTTCCCTTACCCTTTGCTAGACTCTACTAGTTATTTTTCTTTTGTGTGGGGGTGTAGTTGTTTATATGTTGGTTTCATGTTAGTATTGAGTACACTGGATAATTTTTCTTTTCCATTCTTGAGTACTTTACTAACAAAAATGTGTTTCAATTCCCTCCATGTAAACACAAAAAATGTAAAGTCTACATATTTTCTTACGGCTAAATAGAACTGCATGGTATATATATACCATAGGTTGTTGATCCCTTCATGGGTTGGTGGGCACTTGGGTTGATTCCACATATTGGCAGTTGTGAATTGACCTGCAATAAAATTCTGGTGCTAATGTCTTTGTGGTAAAATTACTTTTATTCTTCCAGATAGATACCTGGTAGTGGAATTGTGGGATCAAATGGAAGGTTGACTTTTTGTTCTATGAGGATTCTCCATACTTCTTTCCATAGAAGTTGTATTAGTTTGCAATCCCACCAGTAGTGCAAAAGTGTTCCCTTCTTTCCACATCCATGCCAGCATCTGCAGATTCAGAACTATATGATGTGGGCTAATCTCATTGCAGTTAGCAAAGAATCCCATTTATAAATGGGCCATAGAGTTGAACAGAAACTTCTCTGAAGATGGCAGATAAGTGGCCAGAAAGAAGCACATGGAAAAAATGCTCATTGTCCCTAATCATCAGTGAAATGCAAATCAAAATCACGCTGAGATATCCCACCATAATTTTTTAATGTGGGATGTTGAATTCAGCAAAACCCATAGACCCATGTTCCAGTCTTTACTCTGCTTCCTTCATTTTATTCACTGCATTAAAATGAATGAATTTATTAAAAAAAATGAAGATGATTTTGGAGCAGGCACCTAACCTGCTGTTCTATTTCCTTACTTCTTTTGAGGTTAACTCATTTCGTAAATATAAAGTCCATCACTATTTTAAATAACGTTTGCACTATTTTAAATAACGTTTGATAGTCATTGATTTCTATTTAATGTGCAATCTCTAACAAAAAGTTCTGGACTTTTTTGTCTAATGGCTAAAGTATTTTATTAGGCCAAGGAAGGTGGATGGCGTGAGCTCACGAGTTCAAGACCAGCCTGAGCAAGAGTGAGAGGCTTGTCTCTTTTAAAAATGAAAAACTGAGGCAAGAGGATTGCTTGAGCCCAAAAGCTTAAGGTTGCTGTGAGCTATGGTGCCAGAGAACTCTAGCAAGGGTGACAAAATGAGGCTCTGTCTAAAAAAAAGAAAAAAGAAAAAAGTAGTTTATTAGGAAAGTTATCCAAAAGTCATTGTAAATTCACATGGGAGGTGTGCCTCCCCCAGGTTTGAGCACTGAATTTTTAAAAGTTAAACCCAGTGTAATTAATCACCTCCAACATGAGAAAAAGCTCTTTAAACCATTTTAAGTCAACACTTACAAGAAAAATGGGCCTATAACACACCTCATGTTCTTAACCTTTTTGAGAGCTATAGATAGAAAAACTGCTTCTCTATAAAGGTAACATATATTGCCAATAAAATTTATAAGGGAGGATAACTACTTATAAAACTCAGAAAACAATTTGGTGGGAATAGTTGTTTTATTAGCCTTCTGCTCTTTAATGGATGAGGCCATCCTGGGGCTATTTAAAAGATGATTTAATTTGTCCTCTAAACACATGGATGAGTTTAGCGTGTTTCTTTTTTTTTTTTCCTCATGAATCACCCATGTTTGCAATTGAGATTAAAGGCTTACATCAGTAATCTATGTAATAATAAATCTATCTTTTGAATTACTTTTCGTTGGTCATTTAAATAACTTTAAACATGGACAAAATAAGTTATTAGAACTACTTGTGATAAGATAATTCATCAGTTTGACTCGAACTTAAAGGGTGTTTTAAATGTAAGTTTAATGTAAATTATAACTGAAATGTTTATGTAATATTCTGAATTATCTTACATTCTACAAGCAAATGATTGATTAAATATATATCTTCACAGAGATATCTTCTTCCCGTTTTGCCTAGACCACTGAGTGGTCATGGTTATGGAGTATGCAGTTACAAAGTATCAACCTTTATCCAAACTTAAATAACATATACATTTCACGAAAGGAACTAAATCATACTGTTTGACAGAAGAATGCTAGGTCGTCATTGGAAGTTATACATATTGTACACAGGTGATCATCTGTTTGCACAGCTGCTAAAGCAAAACTTACAAATTGTCCTTGATTCCCTGATTTTCATCATCTCTAAAATGTCAAGCCATCATGATGCTTTGGGGTTATGCTTTTAGAATACAGTTATACCTTGCTATCCACTGAGAATTGGCTCTAGGAACTTCATGGATACCAAACTCTTCAGGTGCTCAGGTGGCTTATATAAAATGGCATAGTATTTGCCTATAGCACATCCTCCCAGGTATTTTAAATCATCTATCTCTCTCTACATTACTTATAATACCAATACAGTGTAAATTATATGTAATAATTGTTATAATGTATTGGTTTTTATTTTCATTATCTTTATTATTATATTGTGGGCTTTTTATTTTATCAAAATGTTTTTTCAAAATGTTGGTTGAACCTGTAATATGGCACCCATAGGTACGGAGGGCAACTGTACATCACTAAATCATTCATGCTTTTCTGTCTTTATAGCTACCACCATAGTTAAAGTCATTCTCATCTCTTTCCTTGACCCCAGAAAGTGCTTGCTAACTGCTGTCCCTATTTCCATTCTGGCTCTACCTTCATTACCTTTGTACACTATTATTAAGAAGGGTATTTACACTTGCTGTCCCAACTGCCTGGAATTCTTTTCTTTCATTCTGCATTTCACAGCGGAGCCAGAGAAAGACTATATCCTTGTGTGAATTTAACCACTGTCAGAATAGCAGGTTTCTCTGGTCATAAGCACATAGTCAAACCATTCTTAGTCTTTCATTTTTTCTTTATTTTGTATATTATACACACTAGATTTGAGGTCTTTTTTTTCTTTCATAATCTAATGATTTCTAATCATATTATCTAATGGACATAGGAGAAAAGAAACCATTTCATTACTGTTAGTGGAGAGCATAGCCTGTGAAATTATCTTTCTTAAGTTTAATCTACCTTAAGAAATGGTCATTTCCGTAATTTCCATTAGAATATATTCAAAATTGGTTTTTATCCTTAAAACATTACCATGTTTCTATTTGATATTTAAATTTAACTATGATTAAGCAAGCTAGAATAATAAATTCCTTTCTTATCTGGGAGCCCACATGAATACTGAGAGTATTAAGAAATCAAGCAAGGTATCTTGCTATCCTTGGAGGAGCATACCATATATTTTCGGAATAAAGAAAAAGCATAGCAGACATATAATTTTATGACTATCAAAGAAGATTCAAATATTCTTTACCTACATCTTAAAATTTTTTTTATTTTTTTTATTAAATCATAACTGTATACATTGATATCATCATGGGGCATCATACACTCGCTTCATAAACCATTTGACACATTTTTATCACAGTGGTTAACATAGCCTTTCCGGCATTATCTCAGTTACTGTGCCAAAACATTTACATTCTACATTTACCAAGTTTCACAAATACCCCTGTAATATGCACCACAGGTGTGATCCCACCGATCCCCCTCCCTCTACCCACCCCCCCCTTTCCCACTTCCCCCTATTGTTAAGTTGTAGCTGGGTTATAGCTTTCATGTGAGAGTCCCAAATTAGTTTCATAGTAGGGCTGTGTACATTGGGTACTTTTTCTTCCATTCTTGAGATACTTTACTAAGAAGAATATGTTCCAGCTCCATCCATGTAAACATGAAAGAGGTAAAGTCTCCATCTTTCTTTAAGGCTGCATAGTATTCCATGGTATACATATACCACAATTTATTAATCCATTCGTGGATCGATGGGCACTTGGGCTTTTTCCATGACTTAGCTATTATGAATTGGGCTGCAATAAACATTCTGGTACAAATATCTTTGTTATGTTGTGATTTTTGGTCTTCTGGGTAAATGCCCAGCAGAGGAATTACAGGATTGAATGGCAGATCTATTTTTAGATCTCTGAGTGTTCTCCATATATCTTTCCAAAAGGAATGTATTAATTTGCATTCCCACCAGCAGTGCAGAAGTGTTTCCTTTTCTCCGCATCCACGCCAACATCTCTGGTCTTGAGATTTTGTGATATAGGCTAGTCTCATTGGAGTTAGATGATATGTCAAAGTAGTTTTGATTTGCATTTCTCTGATGATTAAAGATGATGAATAGGTGTCTCTTCTCATATTTAAGCTAGTGTGGTCTCTGAGTGGGGGGGGGAGTAAGCTGTTTTGCCTTATTTTGCTGTGGGATTATGCTCATGTATACCTCTAGTCAAATAATGGATAGGTAGAATAAGAGGAATAAGGCAGGTATAGGTCAGAAATTCAGTAGCACGGGGACAACTGACACATTCAAAGGCAATAGGAAGGCGAGAGAATGTTGGAACAGGTAGGGGTAAGAGAGTGTGATAAGTTACTCTATTCATTTAATTATATATTTAATACTTACATAGTATCTATAATGCTCCATGCATATTTGAGTGACATGTAAAAATTCAAAATGTAAAGTAAGCAAAATATAAAGTATGATATGTAAAGTATAACATTTTTGGTCTTGGGTATCTGTTTTAGTGGTAGTAGGGTTTTTCTTTTGTTTGTTTGTTTGTTTAATACTGTTTATTACAATAATAACAGAGTAACAAGAATATTGGTTTTTCTCATGTTTTATTTTGATTGTATCCATGATATTCAATGCAGTAAAAACTTTTAAACTTCAAGAAAGAGTAAATTCTGATTTACATCCTGGTGGTGTTGGCTCCTACCACAATACTGCTGGACAATCACAATACCGTAGGTGGTTGTATACTTGTCAAATTCTATAATTGATGGCGACTCCTTCCTGTACAGGGATCTTTCTTGTTCACAACTGAATTCCCAGAGTGTAAAAGAATAGCAGATTTTTAGTAAATGCACAATATGTTTGTGAAGACATGGGTTTTAAATTACAGATTACATGAAAGTGTGAAGGTCATAAATATGTGTGAGGACCAGTGAGGATTTTAAAGTTCTGATCAAATAAGCCACCTTCAAGTCGATGACTTAAATTAACTGATTAATATAAAGAATTAACGTTAAGAAGCAACTCAATGGTTGGTATCCATTGGGTTTTATATCCTATTTTCCTTTATCCTATTGGTTATTTTGTTGTCTGCCAAAGCTAGAGAAAGGTATTCCTGATTATCTTACTGCATTTAAAAAAATAAATACTAACAAAGGTGATTTTTAAAAATTAAAATATTAAGGATGCTAAATTATAGACTTGAGGTTTGATTTTTAAATAGCTGCAGACAGGTTCTTAGCAATGTATAAAATAATCAATCTCTGAGCTAATTAAAATTACAGAAATTCTTCTGGAGTATACAATTATAAAGTATCAAACTTTATCCAAACTTAAATAACATATACATCTCACAAAAGGAACTAAATTGTTCTGTTTGACAGAAGAATGCCAGGTCAGCATGAGAAGTTATATGAAAGAGAAAGAGATTGGGTACTTGCTATGTGGAAATCCACGTACATGGAGCAATAGGATGACTTTCATTTGAAATTCAATCTCTTGGAATCACAGTCTCTTGGAATCATGCCACCTGTCAGTGCGATAATGACATAAATCTTGTATCACCAACTAGTTTAAAATATTCATATAGATTTAGTCAAATTTACTACAGTAATCATTTTACAAAAATAATTTGCATGAAACGAATATGCAAACAACTACATACCCACACAAATGATGAAACACAAATATAGTCTAGCAAGGGGGAAGAGAGAAGAGGAAGGGGGGAGGGGAGAAGAGGAAGGGTAATTGGCAGGATCTCACCTAATGTGCACAATGTGAAGGTGTTCAGGATGCTCCCTGGGTGAAGGGCTCAACTACAACTTGAACTTTACCCTTAGAAGTGAAAACAATGTAACCTAAACATTTGCACCCTCAATTAATTTGAAATAATCATACAAAATTGTGTCCCTAAGGATAATGAATGCTTGAGAATACCAGAAAAGAATTACACCAGAGACAAAGTGAAAACTAGGTACTAGATAATGACTTTTGTTTTTTAGGTCTTTGGGTTTCAACTCCTCTGTGGTAGGTAGAATTCTGGCTCACCAACGATGCTCCTTCATGTCCTAATCCCTGGAGTTTGTGAATATGTTATGTTACATGGCAACAGAGAATAAATGTTACATATGAAATTACAGCTGTTAATTAGCTGACCTTAAGGAGATTATTATGTATTATCTAAGTTGGCCCTTAGATAAGCATCACATGGATGCTTAAAAGTAGAAGAGACGAGCCTGAGAGTAGGTCTGAGTGATGCAGTTTGAGGACCACTACTCCAGTTGTTGCTTGCTTTGAAGAATGAGGAAGAGGACCAATAGCCAACACATATAGGAGGCCTCTAAAACCTATAAAAGGCATAGAAACAGATTCCCCCCTAGAATTTCTAGAAGGGATCAAAGCCCTGATGTCACCTGAGTTTAGCCTGATGAGACTCATGTCAGACTTCTGACCTACTCAACTGTACACAGACAGGGTGCCATAAAGTTCACGTGCGATTTAAAATAATGTGCCGTTTAAAATTGCACGTGAACTTTATGGTCACCCTGTCTGATAAAAAGGGAAAATTGTTTAGTTTTAAGCTACGCAGCTTTTGAAATATTTTACAGCAGCAATTAACTACTAATGCATCTTCCACATAGTGTAGGGTTTTCTGCTGCCAAAATCCTCAGCTTCGCTGGTCTGTTGGCCTACTGCACACCTTTAGGGCCCCTGAACTGCCCTCAGTAGTAGTAGTCCAGCAGTGCTCACTTCCACAAGGTTCAAGACTTGAATCACAGGAGGCGCCAAGGGAGAAACGTTTCCCCTCACCCTAGAACAAAATCCTTATTTCTTTTGCCAGGATTTTTTTTTTATTTTAATTTTGAAAGATGTTTGGCAGTAGAAATCCCTACTCTCTTCGGGGGAAATTATCCTCCACGTTTCTTAACTGGCAGTGTCAGATAACAATTACATCAGCACACAGTGATCAGTAGAGCTCATATATTCTGGCTTTAATTAACAGCATCAACTGCTAAATCTATGTGGAACCACATTAAACTCAGGTCTCATCCATAGTCTTTGTTCTAGTAATGTTTAGAGATGTATCTGCTTTCAAAATTCTTGCGGGGATTCCTCCTTGTATGATTAAAGGGGTGTGCACACATACGTGTATGTAGTTGTGTGCATACACGCATACATGCATGCTCATACACATACAACCTTGACATTCAAAATTATGAATATGCAGCAATATACACATAGCCTAATGTTGCTGAATTTCCCATACTGAAAAACAAAACAAAACAAAAAAGCTTTCTACACTATAATAAAGCTTATCTGTGGAAAGTAACAGTTCCCATCTCATCCTTACACAAGCAAAACAGTTTGGCTTCTTACAGAAGTGTCTGAAATTTCTTTGCAAAATTATGTCTTTGTTTTGAATACAAATACCTAAATGCAGATTGCAGTGGCAAAAAGTTTGCCCAATAGAAAGGGCTAATCTATTTCAAGGTTTAAAATATTTCCATTTCTTTTGGAAAACTGCTTTGCTAAAGCCCTGAGTTCAGGGGTCTTGTCAGTTATTCTAATTTCCCCACTGAAAAGCAAATGCCATTCACCCAAATAAGTGAAAGAATAAAGGTAGTCATAAGAAGATAAGAATACATGAAAGTAATATTTAATTCTTACCATAAACAATATCGGAGGTTTCTTTTTATTTGAGGGTAAGATTTCTGAGATTTCATACTTACTTAAAATATGTCTTGACAAAATAATAACCACTAATATGTATCATTTACAACACATTAAGCACTATCCTAATTATTTGAAACACATCCTGAAATTCATCCATGAATTTCCTAGTTTGGCAGGAATCCCCCCTACACACACCACCACCAAAAAAAAAAAAAAAAATCAAACTTCACAACTAGGAATGCCCTGTCTAGTTTGTAGACCCAGATATCAAATTCTGACCTGGATAAATGAATAATGCTGCAAAATAAAGTGACCTAGAAATCCAGCTAATCTTATCAGCACTTGTTTTTAATTGAGGAAGTCTAATTACTCAGATAATTGTGGGGCTTCTTGCTTACTTTTAATCACTGTAAAAATAAAAAAGAGAGAGACAGAAATTTATGCTGCTATACATGTCTCATGCCCTATAAAACTGGTTATTCTTTTTCATGACCCATTTAGCTTCATTCACTTTATCAGTGAATAAAATGCAATCTAATATTTTTTTCTAACTTCCTACTATTTTGTCTGCCTTTTTATAAGCATAAATAATGAGCTTTCATGCACAAGCATATTTTTGGTCGGATGAGTTTATTTACTTTGTTTTGATAATTAAGCCTTTCATAAGATCAGTGGTTTAGCTTTGAGGTTTCATAAATAGGAAAGCTTAGGGAACAATTCCTCCTTGTACTTGAAACAATTTATTCTGCATTAATAAGTATACTACCTCAAAGAACAACCCCGAAAGAATAAATCCAGATTAACTTAAAATGTGCTTAGAATCTGTGCTTTAGTGTAATTTGCTATGGACTTACACAGATATAAAAGAGAAGTTGTATCTTATAAATTATTCTTTTTCCCTCAGGGTTAGTCCCATGACTTGCATGAGAGGGTAATCAGTAAATTTAGATTATTTTTAAAATAGTTTAATAACATGTTTTTAGTAAAATTGAATAGATAACCAGTTCATGCTACAACCCTGGCACACTAGCCTCCCAGCAGGCCATTTCCCTAAGGAACGTCAGACATCTTTAATCTTCACATCATTATGACCTCATGCATATCGTTGCTCAGTTTGGGCTGTCGTGGAAAATATGTGATGGGTATATCTTTCTGGGGGCCAATTCCTCTTAAACTGACCTTTCTGACCTTTCTATATCCCTAGCTATGTCATGTGTGTTTACAGTGATAATCACATATTTTCTCTTGTCTGGTATAGGCCAGATATCAGAATATTATACATTGCAAGTGTAAACCGAAGCCTAGAGCAGAAATCAGGATGGGATTAAACTATAAATGCAAATATGAATCAGACATGGGAATATGAATAAATAGACGGTAGAAATGGATCAGATGTAGACATTTATAAAAATTCAAGATGTTCAGAACATGTAATGTTGAAAATTAAGAAACACTACTCATGAGAAGCTTTAAACAGAGAGAAAATATCAAAAAGAAAGAAAAAGAAAGGGAGAGGGAGGGAGGGAGGGAAAAAGAGAAGGAAGGAAGGAAGGAAGGAAAAAAGGAAGGAAGTCAAAGGAATGAAAGAAAGGAGATAAGGCGGCAAAGACAAGAAGGAAGGAAAGGAGAAATGAAGGGACTCCAAAGAAAGGAACTAAAGAAAGAAGGAGGCAAAGAAGAGAAGGAAGGAAAGGAGGGGGAAGAAAGGAAAGAGGCCTAATCTCATAACTAGACGTTTCTTTTGCCGACTACAAGCACCAAGCTTTCTGTTGGCTCTGGTTTTTTGCATGAATAGGATACAAACTCCCACAATGTATTTCAAACAGATGTGCCGATTATACAAACTTGAGCTTGTTAAACATACTGAGCAAGGAAGAGCATGACTCCACATCATCTGCATAACCTTTCAAAAAAGGAGCAGGAGGGAAGGGTACTCAAGGGTTTTACAGACTGAGCTGGAGGGTTCTCAGAGTAATCTGCATAGGCATTGGTCAGAAGTAGTTAGCTAGGTGCGTTGCTGTGAGTCTGTGGTGTTATCTTGAAACACATGGGTCTGAATGCGTTCCTGTAAAGCTATTTGAGCTTAAACACTTAAACAGTTACTGTGTTGTAAGTGTGATGGTTCTCTTCCCCAAACAACTTTGTTAGCCATTGTAGGAAATTATGCTGGGCCTTAGTTCTTCTTGACGTAGAGGACTCTGTGGAGTCTGAGTTCTTAGATAGTTCTCTATTAACTCTTTAGGATCCAGACATTGATTAGGGAGTGATAAATTAGTTCACATAACACAGTGAGAAATTCCCCTCAGCTCAGACTACTTATTTCCGTTTAAAATATCTACCTCCTTAGAAAGAGTAAAGAGAACTGGCTTTAGAGCCACAATGTCCTTACTTAAAGCCTAGCTCTGCTACTTACCAGCTGTATGACTTTGAAAAATTGATATAACCAACTTGTGCCTCTGTTTTCCCATTTGTGAAATGCGATTAATAATGAATGAGTGAATGTAGGTGAAGTGGTTGAAATAGTATAATGTAGAGCTAGCTATTGTTATTTGTGTTATTCCTGATTTTTTAAATGATGGTCTTTAGTTCTTTCACTTAAATTCCCCCCCCCTTGTTAAAGCAAGGAGAAAATGTTAGGAAATAAATATTACTTATTTCTAGTAATAATGACATATTAAGTTAGTAGTTGGGCTAATAGGCCATAAAAGGAAATCTATCTCATGGGATATAAGTAGTATAGTAGGTAGTAGAGTAGGTCATCAATTACTAATGGCATTAAAGAATGAGGCAAAGACCTATTTCAGTGACTTCGGGGAGGAATCAGAAATGCTTGCAGCAGAATCCGCATTAGAAAAGAGCTTGTGATTTACCATAGCAAATTGTGAATGGCCAACCACTGTCCTCATGAGCTAGACCCTGTCAGCCCTCTCTTCTATTCCTTTTTTCTAGTTCTACGGTCTTCTAGACCAGTTTCCGTTTTTGTTTTTTGTTTTTCTCATACTAACCCCAGCACTGGCTATTATACAGTCAGAAGGAGTATCAGAATTACTGTTTTAGTTAGGACCTACTAGTACTTTTTAGAAATATTTTGGTGTTCTCATCCATTCTACTAGGAATGGTTTCATTTCACATCTAGGGTCTATTTAGGTCTTGAGCTAATCCTAAAGAATGAATAATGTATGAACCTCAGAGATGAAATGAAAGCCTCTATCTTGATGAACTAACCAGTGCTTTTATTCTGAGCTTGTCACTTGGATTATTGTGTCTCTCTCTTGCACTAAAATAGTCAACCACTGAAATAGCAAAAAGGATAAAGAAACTCATACAGTTTGGAGAGTCATACAAGGAATGCTATTTAGTCCCATTCAGCCGTTATTATGCATCTTCCAGCAGGCAGGCACTTTGAAAATATTGCATACACAACCCTTAATATAATGGTAGTATGAACAGAGCCATGTGGGAGCAGAGAGGAATGGGGGTGGACTATGTGTGTGTGTGTGTGTGTGTCTGTGTCTGTGTGTGTGTGCATGTGTTTGCATAATGGGAAATGAGGATTAGGGAATTTGTCAATGATGAGATGACATTTAAGGTTTCATTATCTCAACACTTCGGAAATTTGCTTAGATTGATAGATGTGTGAAGCCTTTTTTTACCTTCTATAGTAGCTGAACCTTCCATTTCACACATGACAAGCTTTCATTTACTTAATCCGTTTCAGTCTAAGACTGGCACAATCACTAAGTAAGAATGGCCCCATCATAATGTTCACATATTTTCACAATTACTGAATTATGAATCCTTCCCAGGAATGTTTAGATGCCAAAAGATTTGCCTGTGGTGTAAAAAGTGTTTTGCTCAAGAGAATGCTAATTCAATTTACATTAATCTTGCATTTTAAATGAATATCACATAAGCTAATAATATGCTCTTCATGACTTCATTTCTGGTCAGATCCAGTCTCATGGGGAGCCCAGTGACAGAGAGGTCCAGCCTCAGGGCCTTTGCACTTGCTGATCCTTTCCTTTAGTATGGAAATGCTTTTTCTCCAGAGAATCATAACAGGATTCAACTGTTCATTTCATGCAACTCTATTTTTAAATGCCCCTGTACTTGAAAAGCCTTCCTTGTAAATTCTCTGTAAAATAGTGCCAACCCTTCCATCCCTTTTATTCTCTGTCTCTTTACCCTGCTCTACTTTTCTTCATAGCACTTGCCATGACCTGATTTTTATAATATATTTATTTGTCTGTCCTTATTTTTACTTCATGTTCTACAATTTCAGCTTCATAAAGCAGGAATTTTGTGCAACCACTTCAATAACTCTAAGGTCTAATGCAGTAGGAAATCAAATATTTAATGAACAAATAAATGAATGAATAAATGAATTAATATCAGAGTAAGCATACTCTCTCCAAATGTATATTTTGTATTGTACAAATACATTTAATTTCTTGCAATTCATTATGTAATTGATATATTTATATTGCTTTGAAAATTAGCTCCCTCAAATACATTTAGGATAGAAAAAAAATAATATATCAATTGATCATCAAGCATAGAAAGGGAACTCCAATAATAAGTAAAGTTCCTTCTTATATCTAAAGTCTTATTATACTTCTGATGTTATTTTGTACTAAATCATTGTAAATATAATGTCCCATTCTAAATAGAAATACTAGAGGAAGTGCCTTCAAATTCATTAATCTCTGCTGTGTTGATGCAGGAAAATTGCTGCCTAGATTATTGCAGTAGCCACTTGTCTAAATGCTTCCACAATTAATATTTGAAAATGCCAGATTCAAGCATGTCATTCTCCTGTTAATAAAAACCCATGTTCCTTCTAAATAAATCTAGCTTCCTATGCCTAGTTTTCACAATGTGTTCTGTTCCCTTTATCAAACTAACATTCCATTGTACCAACCTTGGGAGCATATATTCCTGAATTGCCAAAGGGTTTACTCCATATTTCTATTCCCCCAAAGTTACTTCCCATCATGCTTTGTGCATAGTCTATACCAAAAGATTATGAGTGATGACCGGATGTTTAACTATTTTTTCGCTTTGCCACTGTCCTAGACTGTACACATGACCTTTCCATAAAACTGGTTGACATTTCATATATAAAATGTCACATTTATCCTAAGCCTCCTGATTTGTTTTCTAGTTTTGACTGCATAGTAATGTTTTCTCAAGTTTTTTAGTAAAACTGGAATGTATCACTTAGCTTCCAGCCATTGTACCACAAACTTTGAGGTGATGTGGAATAACTATTCATCAGCTCTTATGTCTCCCAAAGGACATGCCTTATACTAGGTAGCTTGCTATAACCAAATTCTAGTCATTTTTATTTAAGTCAACAGATACAAAGAAAGTGTGATCTCGTGTTATTCTATTAGATTGCTAACGCAGCCACTAACCCATAAATGCCCATATGCCAGTGGTTTAAAATAATTGTTTTTGTATAGCCCAGGTATAAGTCCAATGCAGATGTTCCCTGTTGGTGACTGATATTTTTCCAGGAACATCTGCCTTTTTGTGCCATGTCATTATTTTCTTCTACTTCTAGACAGTAAAGAGGGGAAGAGAAGATAGAAAACCACAATGACTTCTTGGAAGTCTTATTGCAGAAGTGATGCATATCAGCTCCCTTAACTTCCCCTTTGATGAGGCAAGCATCTGATTTCACCTAGCAACAAGGCTAATGTGGTATCTGCCTGATTTTCTGCTTCTAAGTGAAAATGTCATGCTTTCAAGGGTGGAAAACTCATATGGTTATCTGACTCCTTGTCCCTGCCTTAGCTAAAAACTACTAGCTTAAAAAGTAAAACTATCTAGTGGTCTCATAAATGGGGAGATAAAGCTTAATTACCTGAAGCAAATAAGAACAAAATATGCATGAGGTTCAGTTTTATATTAAGAAAAATGCGTCATAAGAAGATTATACTTTGTAAAATGAATGAAGGCCAGTAAATATCATATGGGATTAAGTACACAATAGGTGTAAAATATAATAAATTTTTATGTTGAATTTTATAATTTTAAAATAATTATTGTGATAAATATACTGATTGTTTTCAGAACATATGAATGGGGAATTCAGTGAGAAAAATAACGTTTTGCTGAAAAGTACTCAATTAGAGTTCGAGAGATCAGATACACTTGTCTTGGTGACAAGATTGGCACAAAATTTCATGCAGTCTGCGAGTGGGCAACGATTGCATCAAAAAAAAAAATCTAACAGCATAAAACAAGTTTGTTATTCATTGTCATGATATTGACACTTCTCCAAAAACACATCCAGAGATAAATAGCTCTATTCCCCAAATTCTAAGGACAGCATCCGAAGGAAATCTAATTTCAGTTTTGTTGTTAAACAAGTTTGATTAGTGTCTGCCGTAGTAGGCAATGTTTGCAAGATAGGATATTCATTTTAAAACATATTTTTAGTATAAATGGAATCAATATAGGGTCACCAAAAGATGTTTCATTGTGACGCACTAACTTTCCTCCTAGCTTTATTTTAGTATCACCATTATATAAATGTAATTTTGATGTAATGTTTTGTAAGTTGTGGGGTCATTGTTGGAAATGGTACAAAATAATTTTTGTGTGTAACTCCTATGAAACAGTCAAATAATAGCATATCAACATCCCTTATGAATACTTAAGTCTTTATAAAAATAATCAGTTCTTTAATTAACATTTTACACCTTCCTCCTAAACACAAAAAGAGATTTATAAACACATAGTAGTGTGTATGTGTGTGTGTGTTTGTGTATATGTTTATGAGCATCAGATTTAACACATAAATGCTTGTATAAATAAGATGTGTTGAGGTCTGAATTAATGTGTTTTTAAATAGTATCCCTTCCTGTGAAAATAGAAATAAATATTTGTGTAATACTTTATAAAATAGTTTTATCATAATCCTCAAAAAATCCTATTGATAAAATGGCATGAGCTTCATATTCCAAATGAGAACACTGGGATTCCAATAATTAAATACTTTCTTCCTGATGAAATACCAGGTAGACTCAAACTCAAACTTTTCTTGTTAATATTCATCATATATCTCCTAAAAATAGGAGATAACTAAAAGTTTGATGCTCTCAATTGGATATAGGCATCAGAATTGAGCATATAAACTTAGAAGAAAGTAAATAATTGTAATGACACTTAATAGAATTTAGATTCTTAACAAACTAAACTTTTTGATCATTTGAGTTCAGAATATATATCTTCCAAAAGATAGGAAACATTCTGTAGTTTTTCCTTTGGAGAATTAAATTCATAAATTGAAAAAAGAAAATATAATAGAAAGTAGCTAGCTTAGAAAAATCTTGTCCCAACTACATGTAAGTTCGATATTTTACTAATTTTCTACATCCATATTCTAAATTTCCCACTAGGGTTTCCTTTAAATGGCTACCTTTCTTTCAGAAAAGAAATCATGAGTATATATCTACATGCAAATGAGCCAAAAAACTTTTAGATGCCTTTAGTTTCCATTAATATGACATTACTAATTCACAGTGAGGATATTTTATTTTAATGCTAGTGGTGTTGCTTTTGGTTAGAAGCCAGATTGAGTTTAATCCTATTACTATGCCTATAATGTGGAGTAGTTTTGCTTAATGGTATATATTAATGCAGTAGTGGGCAGCTTGAATTAAGTCAGAGAAATGGTGTTGGCAGGAATTGAAGACTTAGGAGAATTCAAACTTATATACGTCTTTTTTAATTATAAATTGACAGTTTATAATTCTATGTAATTATAAGTTTCAGAAGGATATGATAATTTATGAATACAATGTGGAAATTTTAAATAAAGCTTGTTAACATATCCTTCACCTCAAATACTTAACTTTTTTGTGGTAAGGACATATGAAACTTACTCTCTTAGCAATTTTGCTATGTGCAATACTCTGTTAGTAACCAAGTACAACACTCTGCAATGGATTCCAAATTACCTGTAGGAAAACCACCATTGAAGAATGGATGCAAAAATTGTATATAAGCTTTTTAGAGGACACAATCTTATAGGCAGAAAGTCTTTGATACCACTTGTACCCACAACCACCTATTAACACAAATAAATAAGCAAAGTTGCAGTATATAAAATCAACATACAAAATTAAGTTGTGCTCATATGCACTAACAATGAAACAATTCACAAAGGAAATTAAGAAAACAATTCCAGTCGTGGTGTGTGACACACCTTTTGGGGGCAGGACACAATTATAAGAGGGACTTTACCTAACAAATGCAACCAGTGTAAGCTGGTTCTCTGTACCCTCCACGAATCCTCAACAATAAAAAAAAAAAAAGAAAAGAAAACAATTCTTTCACTCAAAATAGCATTGAAAAGAATAAAAGCCTTAATTAACCAAGGAAGTGAAAGACTTGTATATAGAAAACCACAAAAAAAAATTTGTAAGAAATTAAATATTTCTTTTCACGAATAAATGGAAATTCACTCTGTGTCTATGGACTGGAACACTTATATTGATACGATGTCATTATTACCCCCAAACAGTTTATAGAGTCAATGCAATCCCTGAGAAAATTTCAATAGGGGTTTTACAGAAATAGAAAAGTCCACCAGAAATTCCTGTGGAATCTCATAGGACCCAGAATAGTCAAAATGGTATTGAAGGAATAATAAAATTGAAAGAATCATACTTCTTGGTTTCAAAAGTTGTTAATAAAAAAAAAAGCTTACTACCAACCTATAGTAATCAAGACAGTTCTTTATCTTTAAAATAAAGATAGAGTAAATAGACCAATGTAATGCAGCAGAGAATTAAACCCTAACATATATGGCCAAATAATTTTCCATAGGGTAGCCTAGACTATTCAATGGTGAAGTAACAGTGTTTTCAACAATGATGCTAGGAAAACGGGATATCCATATACAAAGGAGTGAAGTTGGGCCCTTAACTCACATCATATGAAAAAATAAGCAAAATGGATCAAAAACTAAACTTAAAAGCTGTAACTATAAAACTTTTAGAAGAAAACATAGTTTCATAACATTAGCTTTGGCAATGAAATTTCTTAGATATAAAATCAAAAGCACAAGGTACAGGAAAATTAGCTAAAGTGAGTTATATTCAAAGTTAAGAACTTCTGTGAATCAAAACTGCCAAGAGTGAAAAGACAACTTATGGAATGGAAGAAAATATTTTGAAATAAGGGATTAATATTCAGTATATTTAAACGACCACATTAAAACAGGGACAAATGACTTGAACAGAAATTTCCTGAGAGAAGATCTACAGATATCTAATAAGATATGAAAGAATGTTCAACATCACTAATTATTAGGTAAAGGCAAATCAAACCCAAGGAGGATACTACTTCATACCTATTATTATGGCTATTATTAAAAACAGAAAAGAAAATAATAAGTGTTTGTAAGGATGTGGATAAATCAGAAGACTTGTACACTGCTGCCTGGAATGTAAAAACTTGCAGCCACCCTGGAAAATATGTTCGTTCCCCCAAATATTAAATATTTTGTATACCAATATTCATAGCAACACTAGTCATAGCAGCATAAGATGGAAGTCAAATGTTCATTTCAAAATGAATGGCTAAACAAAATATAGTATATTACACAGCGAAGTATTATTCAGTCTTAAGAAGGAAGGGAATTTTGACATATGCTGCACAACATCAATGAACCTTGAAGGCATTAAGCTAAGTGTGAACAAAACCAGACACAAAAGGGCAGTGTTGCATGAGTGCACATTTGAGTTAACTAAAGTAGTCAAATTCATACAGAAAGGAAATAAATGGTGGTTTTGGAAACTGGGTGGAGGGGGGATCTGAGGAGTTATTAGTTAATGGGTATGGGATTTCCATTATGTAAGATGAAAATTTCAGGAGATGGATGGTGGTGATGGCTGCACAACAATGTAAATGCACTTAATGCCATTGAATTGTATACTTAGAAATGACTAAAATGAGAAATCGTGTGTTTTTATCACAATGAAAATTCATATAAGCTCCCCACAAAGTTTTAGAAAGTATTTAACTTCATGAACATTGAAGTTTTGAGTTTTTATCACGTGAACTTGAATTAATACAGTTGTCAAATTGTCATTTGTATATTTATTGTTTTTATTATCAAAATATTAAAGGGATACAAGTATTTTATGTTACATGGATTGCTTTTGTAATGCTTGAGTCCCAGCTGTGAGTATGATTGTCACCCAAATAGTGTTCATTGTACCCAGTAGGTAGGTTTCTTGAAGTCCCTCTGCCCCCAATCCCTCGGTTGATTTCCACTGAGTTTTACTCTCCTCTGTGAACATGAGTGCTCATCAGTTAGATCTCATTTAATAGTGAGTACATGTGGTGTTTATATTTCCATTCTTTAGATACTTCCCTTAGGACAGTGGTCTCTAGTTCCAACCAGATTGTTGCTAAAGGTATAAATCCATCCTTCTTCATGGGAGAGTAGTCCTCCATAATAGACATTTACCACATTTTGTTAATCCACTCATAAATTGATGGGCAATTGGGTTGATTCCACATCCTTGTACTTGTGAATTGTGCTGCAATAAACATTGGAGCACAGGTGTCTTTTTGATGAAAAGTCTTCCTTTCCTTTGGGAAAAAACCTGGTAGTGGATTGCTGTTTCAAATGTAGGTCTACTTTACTTTTTTTAAGGAATCCCTGTTCTGTTTTCCATTAGAGGCTATACTAATTTGCAGACCCACCAACACTGTATAAGCATCCTTTTCTCTCTGTCTCTACTGTTTGTGGACATTTTAATAAAAAGCCATTCTGACAGTGGTGGTATGTCATTGTGCTTTTAATTTTCATTTTCCTAATGATAGTGACAATGAGTATGTTGTCATATATTTATTGGCCATTTGTCTTTCTTTTTTTTTTTTTTTGTCTTTCTTCTTTTGAAACGCTTCTGTTCACGGGCTTTGTCCACTTTTTAGTAGATTTGATTTTTGCTAATTTGCTTGAGTTCTTTGTAAACTCTGGTATTTGGCCCTTTATCAGATGTGTAGCTTGAGAATGTTTTCTCCCATTCTCTAGGTTGTCTGTTTGCTCTGTTGACTGTTTCCTTAGCTGTGCAGAAGCTTATTAGTTTAATCAAATCCCATTTATTTCTGTTATTGCCATTAGGGTATTTTTCATAAATTATTTGCCTAGGCAATAATCTAGAATAATTTTTTATATATCTTCCTCTAGAATTTTTATGGTTTCATGCTTTATATCAAAGTATTTTATCCATGTTTAATTTTTGTGACTGGTAAGAGGTAGGGGTCCTCTTTCATTCTTCTGCATGTGGCTATGTAATTTTCCCAGCACCGTTTATTGAAATGAGGCTTCTTTTTCCCAATGTGTATCGTTTGCTTTGTCAAAGATCAGTTGGTTGTAGGCAGATGGTTTTATATGTGTGTTCTCTGTTCTGTTCCATTGGTCTATGTGTCTATTTTTGTGTCCATATCCATGCTGTTTTAGTTACTATCACCTTGTAGTATGTTTGAAGTCTGGTAAGTGATGCCTCCAGATTTATTCTTTTTGCTTAAGATTGTTTTGGCTATTTGTGCTCTTTTCTGGTTCCAGATAAAATGTAGAATTATTTTTTTCCTAGGTGTGTGAAGTATGATTTTGGTAATTTGATGGAGATTTCATTGAATTTGGAGATCACTTTGGGTAGTATGGATATTTTAAGAATGTTGATTCTGCCTGTCCATGGGCATGATATGTTTTTACATTTGCACATATGTTTCTCAGAATATCCTGTAATACTTTTATAGAAATTTTGCCATTTAGTTCAAAAAAACCTCATTTTAAACCCAAATGGATATATCCTTTTCAATGCTTACTATAAAATGCATTAGTTATAAAAACTTTATTCGTTTTTTATTTCAATTTTAATTTTAAAAACTTCATCTTTTAAATTTGTGATCTGGATAACTTTCTGATTGCATAGTGTACAGGTGTTGTATATAGGTAACACTCAATATTATTTAAGGTCTTTTTGATTTTTTTATTATTTCACCAACAAACTATTTTTTATCTGTTACATAATACTCTCAGTATTTTACTTTGCTTTAGTAATAGTGAATGGAGGAAGGGGTTTGGAAAGAATTTCCAAATATTACAGAAAGAATTAGGTATGTATACCCTGAATCTTCTCATAAGAAAAAATTTAGGATTGCTTTTGGAAAGACTCAATAGAGAAATGCTTTTATCTCTACTGCTTGTTTTCTTTGTTGTTAATTAAAATTTGAGGTAAAAATTGATTCTGAGAGAGTCAATTGAAACAGATTTGACAATAAGGATGTTGGTAGGTAATTACTGTGCTTTGAACTAGAGTCATTATTGTGATCCTGAAAATTTTTACTTTGTAGGTTGTTCATCACCTTTGTCCCTTAGTGCTGTTTACAGCATGATCAGTTATTACTGTGCTGACAAGTATTAGTCTAGTAATAATTTATCATAGGCTGACAAGTGCCAAAATTCATCCTCACATTTGTATGCACTGAAGCAGACCAACACTATTTTCATCTCTGACACTATCTACAGTTTATTGTGATATTTTATTTTGGCCTACAAGGTCAAAGGCAAATTATATTTAATCACTGCTTCAAATTAAAACATAACTGTAAATATGTTTGCATCCTTTAAATTTTATAGTCAAAATATTGAGATATACTTGACAAGTTACACATTAAAATGAAAATTTAAAAATGTAAATTAACATTGTATTATAATTGTTAATTGATTTGAAATAAACAATGTATTTGAATAAAGATTAGTTACCATGATTATTATATAAATGCCCCTATTAATATAAGGGAAATAATGTCAAGAGATCTTTTCTGGTTGAAATCAATTACGCTACATTTTAATTACAAAATAAAAGCTGTTCGTTGTATACAGAGGTAGCACTCCTGGACATATCATATAAATGACCCCATTAATGCAAGAGAAATAAGGTCAAGGGAGACATTTTTACTGTAGCCAACTATGTTACATTTTAATTGAAAAATAAAAGCTGCTTTTATTCAAAGAGAACATCACTGACATTCCATCATGTTTCATAGTCTTCTATTATTGCAGTAAGTGCCTAACCATTCTCTCAGTTCTCACCATTATACAAAGTGATCTTTTTGCCACATTAATTAGGTCATGTCTTTCCTACTTGGCACTTGAAGAAGACTCTTCATTGTATTTAGAAACAAAGTCTGAAGTCTGAACGTGACGTGTGATCTGTCCCTTGCCTACTTCTTGACTTCACTTTGTGACAGTCCTCCTGCTTCACTAGGCTGAGGTCAAACTTGTTCTTGCTACACACCTATTCATTTGTCCTTTTGGTTAGCAAGAACACTCTTCTATATCTTTATATGGCTTACTCCTTCCTGTCATTCAGTGTAAGCTTAAAGTTTTTACCTCTAAAAGAACTCTTTCCAGGCTAATGTGTCTAAAGCAGCTCTCCTATCTACCCTCCCCAGTCACTCTCTACCACACTCACCTTTCTCATTTCTTTATAATCATAATCATTACCTGAAATTATCTTCTTTGTTTTGTTAACTTTTTCTTCTTTGCTTCCCCTACTGGAAACTCTGATGTTAAGGGTTTTATCCATTGGTTTCCCTACTGAATAGCCAGTAACTAGGAGAGCACCGAGGAGATAGTGGGTTACAAATTTTTGTGGAAGGGCAAATTAATGAATAGTGTAGCAGTAGTACAGATAGATGGCACTCAATTTGTAATATAGGACCATAGTTTGATGTTTAGGGTTTCTTTCTCCTGATTGGTTAAGTCAATAACAAATTCACTTATAAGAGAATTCATCAGGACTCAGATTTGGGTATGTAAGTAGAAAGTATAAAATACCTTATGTATAAACTTTGATGTAGGTATAGAAGGAGCCCAGAAAGATGTTTCATCTGAACTACACCTCATTACAAATCTCTGTTTCTGTTCTTTCTCAGCAGCTCTAGCAGCTCTAGGGCTAGATGATACAGGGACACCATCCTGCTAGTGCTGAGTAGTGCTCATCCTTCAGAGAGGGCACAGTACTCACCAGTGGGCAGCAGCTCTCACCATTCACACAATTTATGTAACTCCACTTAATAGACTCAGTCACTCAAGTCGCTTATGGAATCTGACTTTGATTCCATATAGAAATGTTCTGGATAAATGAGCTGAATTTGAAACTATCATCATCATTGTATATATGTGTGTAAGTTACCTTGGCCATTTCTCTGGGAAATAAGTCTGTCAACAAATCAGAGAAGAATTCATGGCAATAGTGAAATTAAAGTCTTTCAGACTAGATGATTATAGAATTTATTTCCATTTGAAGTTCACAATTCTAAAACTTCTGATTGCCTCTCTTTTCTTCAAACTTCTGTGAAGGGTGTCATAGATTTAATAATAAATAAGCAGATTAGATGCCAAGGTTTGAGAGGTTTCAGTAGCTGTGTTTCTTTAAGAAATCCCCAGATAAACCAGGTGGGTTTATGGTAAGAGATGGAATTAAACAAACCCTACAAAAAAGTAGACAACATTGTAAAAGTCACATGAAGAAATGAGACTTGTAAACATCTTTGATATAAGTTGATGACATAAGTGTAGTCCAACAAAAGAGTTCAAAGAAAAAGGCATTGCAATCAGCTGGGGGACAGCAGTAATGCCTTCAGAGCATGACATTCGTGCTACATTTTAGTGAAAGGCCTTGATAGGCATAAATAGGGAAGAATACTATTCCAGGGGAAATAGCAAAGATAAAGCACCAGTAAAATAAACAAGATCAAAGCATATCTGAGGTATAGAAAATCATCTAAATTGGTTAGAGTAAAAAATACCAATATTCATATAGGAGGAGGTGTCATGCTAGAGACTGATGGGTAGCTAGAGCAAAAGGTATACATTAATTTATTTTTATTTTTATTTTTAATTGTTAAATTATAGCTGTGTACATTAGTGCAATCAAGGGGTACAATGTGCTGGTTTCATATATAATCTGAAATATTCTCATCAAACTGTTCAACGTAGCCTTCATGGCATTTTCTTAGTTATTGTATGTAGATATTTGTTCTGCCTTTAGTAAGTTTCGCCTGTACCCATTCTAAGATGCACCGTAGGTGTGGCCCCACCCATTACCCTCCCTCCACCGGAACCTCCCCCCTCCCTTCCCCTTCCTTGGCCCTTTCCTCATAGTCTTGTGCTATAGCTGGGTTATAGCCTTATGTGAAAGCTATAATTTAGCTTCATAGTAGGGCTGAGTACATTGGATACTTTTTCTTCCATTCCTGAGATACTTTCCTAAGAAGAATATGTTCCAGCTCCATCCATGTAAACATGAAAGAGGTGAAGTCTCCATCCTTCTTTGAGGCTGCATAATATTCCATGGTATACATGTACCACAATTTGCTAGTCCATTCGTGGGTCGATGGGCACTTGGGCTTCTTCCATGACTTAGCAATTATGAATAGGGCTGCAATAAACATTCTGGTACAGATGTCTTTGTTATATTGTGATTTTTGGTCTTCTGGGTATAAACCTACTAAAGGAATTATAGGATAGAATGGCAGGTCTATATTTACATCTCTAAGTATTCTCCAAATATCCTTCCAGAAGGAACGTATTAGTGTGCATTCCCACCAGCAGTGTAGAAGTGTGACCTTTCCTCCACATCCACGCCAACATCCCTGGTTTTGGGATTTTGTTATGTGGGCTACTTTTACTGGGGTTAGGTGATATATCATAGTAGTTTTGATTTGCATTTCTCTGATGATTAAGGATGATGAGCTTTTTTTCATGTGTTTACAGATCGTGCGCTGTCTTCTTTACAGAATTTTTTCTTCAAGTCCCTTGCCCACCCTGAGATGGGATCACGTGTTGTTTTCTTGCTAATACATTTGAGTTCTCTGTGGATTCTGGTTATTAGACCATTATCGGAGGCATAACCTGCAAATATTTTTTTCCCATTCTGAGGGCTGTTTGCTTCCTTTACTTACTATGTTCTTGGCTGTGCAGAAGCTTTTTAGTTTGATCAGGTTCCAGTAATGTATTTCTAATACTGCTTCAATTGCCTGGGGAGTCCTCCTCATAAAATATTCACCCAGGCCAATTCCTTCAAGAGTTTTTCCTGCACTTTCTTCAAGTATTTTTATACATTCATGTCTTAAGTTTAAATCTTTTGTCCAGTGAGAGTCTATCTTAGTTAATGGTGAAAGGTGTGGATCCAGTTTCAATCATCTACAGGTTGCCAGCCAGTTCACACAGCACTATTTGTTAAATAGGGAATCTTTTCCCCACTGAATGTTTTTAATTGGCTTGTCAAAGATCAAATAACGGTAAGTAGCTGGATCCATCTCTTGGTTCTCTATTCTGTTCCAGACATCCACTTCTCTGCTTTTGTGCCAGTACCATGCTGTTTTGATCACTATCGATTTATAGTACAGTCTCAGGTCTGATAGCGTGATTCCTCCTGCTGTGTTTTTATTGCTGAGTAATGTTTTGGCTATTCGAGGTTTTTTTCTGATTCCATATAAAACGAATTATTATTTTTTCAAGATCTTTAAAATATGACAATAGAGCTTTAATAGGAATTGCATTAAAATTATATGTTGCTTTGTGTAGTATGTAGTATATATTGCTTTGTGTATTATATACTGCAATATATTAATTTTAATGCAATTAAAATCAATAATGTTGATTCTTCCCAGCCATGAGCATGGTATGTTTTTCCATCTGTTAATGTCTTCAGCTATTTCTTTTCTTAAAGTTTCATAGTTCTCTTTGCAGAGATCTTTCACATCCTTTGTTAGGTATACTCCCAAGTATTTCATCTTCTTTGGCACTACTGTGAAAGGAATAGAGTCCTTGACTGTTTTTTCAGCTTGGTTATTGTTGGTATATATAAAGGCTACAGATTTATGGGTGTTGATTTTGTAGCCTGAGACATTGCTGTATTCCTTGATCACTTCTAAAAGTTTTGTAGTAGATCCCTAGTCTTTTCCAGATATACGATCATATCATCTGCGAAGAGTGAAAGTTTGATCTCTTCTGACCCTATGTGGATACCCTTGATCGCCTTTTGTTCCCTAATTGCAGTGGCTAAAACTTCCATTACAATGTTAAAGAGCAATGGAGACAATGGGCAGCCTTGCCTGGTTCCTGATCTAAGTGGAAATGATTTCAATTTAACTCCATTCAATACGATATTGGCTATGGGTTTGCTGTAGATAGCCTCTATTAGTTTAAGAAATGTCCCTTCTATACCAATTTTCTTAAGTGTTCTGATCATGAAGGGATGCTGGATATTATCAAAAGCTTTTTCTGCATCAATTGAAAGAATCATATGGTCTTTATTTTTTAGTTTGTTTATGTGCTGAATTGTATTTATAGATTTACATATATTGAACCAGCCTTGAAACCCTCAGATAAATCCCACTTGGTCATGGTGTATAATTTTTTTTGATGTGTTGTTGGATTCTGTTTGTTAGGACCTTATTGAGTACTTTTGCATCTATATTCAATAGTGATATTGGTCTATAATTTTCTTTTCTTGTTGGGTATTTCCCTGGTTTGGGGATCAAGGTGATGTTTGTTTTGTAGAATGTGTTGAGTAATATTCCTTCTTTTTCTATATTTTGGAAGAGGTTTAGTAATATAGGTACTAGTTCTTCTTTAAAGGTTTGGTAGAATTCTAACATAAAGCCATCTGGTTCTGGGCTTTTCTTTTTAGGGAGATTTTGTATAATTGATGCTATTTCAGAACTTGATAAAGGCCTGTTCAAGATTTCCACTTCGTTCTGGCTAAGTCTTGGTAGATGGCGTACTTCCAAGTATTGGTCAATTTCTTCCAGATTTTCATATTTCTGAGAGTAAAGTTTCTTGTAATATTCATTAAGGATTTTTTGAATTTCTGAGGGGTCTGTTGTTATTTCATCTTTACCATTTCTGATTGATGAAATTAGAGATTTTACTCTTTTTTTCCTGGTTAGGTTGGCCAAAGGTTTATCTATTTTACTGAGCTTTTAAAAATACCAACTTTTGGATTTATTGATCTGTTGTATAATTCTTTTGTTTTCAATTTCATTTAATTCTGCTCTGATTTTGGTTATTTCTTTTCCTCTGCTGGGTTTGGGGTTGGAATGTTCTTCCTTCTCCAGTTGCTTGAGATGTCCCATTAAGTTATTAACCTCCTCTCCTTCTGTTTTCTTGAGGAAGGCTTGCAGTGCTATAAATTTCCCTCTTAGGACTGCCTTTGCAGTATCCCAGAGGTTCTGATAATTTGTGTCTTCATTGTTGTTTTGTTCCAAAAATTTGGTGATTTCCTTCTTTTTTTTTTTTTTAAATCAGTGCTGAATTTAATTATAAAAAGGGGAAAGTGTACTAAAATACAGTTTTCACAAATGCTACACATAAGCTACTCATGAGAATTTTAAAGGGTTGATGAAGTTGTTCTTAGGTCCAGGGCAAAATCCATAGCCCCCAAATCAACAGGTCTAAGAATTGAAGATATCAATTATCAATATCATCAGGTAAGCCAAATTTGAGTACTTCAGTATGACTTTCACTCTAAGATGAAGATGCCCCGTAATTTATGTAAAATATTCAGTCTTCTAATAAACTACTTCCTTAACAGAGTTCCTGTTGCATGTCAAAGCAGAGAGCACTGTACCTCACTCAGTCAAGGCTGGACTTGAGAAGGGGAGCAAGGGTAGACACTTTGTGAGTCAAAAGAAAATACATCGTCTTGTAGTGAAGAGAATTTTAACAAATGGGTTCGAATACTTTGAAGAGGTATTAAAGAAAAGTTTGTGGGGGGAGGAAATTTTCTATCTCATATGTGGAGACAAAACTCATAAATCAACTGGAGGCTAGTGATTAGCCCAATTTGGTGGAATAAGCTAACTTTTCACCTAAAACACAATCTCAGAACTTAAAGATGTGTTCTGTGCGAATGGAACCAAGTACTAACTTTTCCACGCCTCATCAGCACTGGACACGGTTTAGACACCCCCACAAATCACCACCCTCTACCTTCACAGGAAGTGAATGTTTCCCCCTCCCCCATGACTGCTTTTCTACCCCCAACCAGAAGTGAGGTGCCCCCATTCAGTCAGCCTCAAACCGAGACAAACCAGTAACAACAGCAGCAGAAGAGGGGTGATCTTCAAGCGGTGAAGGGCATCTCGCCTGTGGCCACTCCCAAACTCGCTTTGCTCACTGACCTGCTGACGATAGGGCAGGTCAGGGCCCTGGGCCTAAAGAAAGTCCCTTGCACGGAGGACAATTCCCTCAGCCCTCTCAATCGCCTTCACTCTTCACACTCGTCGTCTCACAGCTTGACAAAAATTCCTCCGCAGCACTTTATTTTGATGTTCTTCCTTTCTCTTTACCCAATTGCTTAGTCACTTTACCACAGGTAACTTCTCTTATCGCAGTAACAGTTAAAATTGTTCGGGCGTGGTGAAAAATGAAATAATATTCGCAGTGCCTTCAGTAAAATGGTGATTTCCTTCTTAATCTCATCTATAACCCATCTATCCTTCAGCATCAGGTTATTTAGCTTACATGTTTTTGTATGGGTATGCAGATTCCTGTTATTATTGAGTTCACCTATTATTCCATGATGGTCTGAGAAGATGCAAGGAATAATTTCTTTTTTTTTTTTTGAATACTTTCTATTTTTTTTAATTTGCTGAGGTTAGATTTGTGGCCTAGGATGTGGTCGATTTTGGATTTGTTGGGATGAAATGTTCGTAGATGTCTGTTAAGTACAGATCTTGAATGGTTAAGTTTAAATCTAAGATTTCTTTGCTTAGCTTCTTTTTGGAGGATCTATCCAGCACTACTAAAGGGGTCTTAAAATCTCCAACTACTATGGAACTGAAGGAAATCAAGTTGCTCGTGTATGTTAGAGTTTCTCTTATAAATTGAGGTGCATTCTGGTTGGGTGCATAAATATTAATAATTGAAATCTCATCATATTGAGTATTACCTTTAACAAATATGAAGTGTCCATCCTTATCCTTCCTTATTTTGGTTGGTTTAAAGCCTATTGCATCTACGAATAGGATTGCAATGCCTGCTTTTTTCTGCTTTCCGTTTGCCTGGAGTATAGATGATCATCCCTTCACCTTGAGTCTATGTTTTTGTTTTAATGTAAAATGTGATTCTTGTATACAGTAGATATCTGTCTTGAATTTTTATATCCAGTCAGCCAACCTGTGCCTCTTTAGATGACAATTTAAATCATTCACATTAATTAAGAATATCGATAAGCCTTTCGAGAGTCTGGTGGACATTTTTAATCCTTTTGCGACTGTGGAAGTTGGAATTTGATCAAAATTATCTGGGTGGGTTTAATTCTGTGGTGGAGAATTATGCTGGTCTTTATGGAGGATAGGTCTGAGAATATCGTGGAGAGCTGGTTTAATTGTGGCAAATTTCTTCAACATGTGAATGTCATTAAAGTATTTAATTTCTCCATCATAAATGAAACTCAGTTTAGCTGCATACAGGATCCTGGGTTGAAAGTTATTTTGTTTTAGGAGATTAAAAGTTGATGACCATCCTCTTCTAGCTTGAAATGTTTCAGCAGAGAGATCTGCAGTTATTCTAATATTCTTCCCCTTATAGGTAATGTTTTTTTTTTTTTTTTTTTTTTCGTTTGGCTTCTTTCAGAATTTTCCCCTTCAGATTAACTTTAGTGAAATTGATTATGATGTGTCTGGGAGATGTCTTATTCAGGTTGAGTCGTGCTGGAGTTCTGAAACTGTCAGCTATCTGAAATTCAGAATCTCTTGGCATGTCTGGAAAGTTCTCTTTCATAATCTCATGGAGAAGAGACTCTGTGCCTTGTGAAGCCACTTTGTCACTTTGGGGGATCCCTATAAGATGAATATTGGTTTTCTTCAAATTATCCCAGAGCTCTCTCAGGGAGTGATCATTTTTGCCCTCCATTTCTCTTCCTCTCTGAGAGTTTGGGAGCCTTCGAAAGCTTTGTCTTCAATGTCAGAAATCCTTTCTTCTGCTTGCTCCATTCTGTTACTGAGGGATTCTACTGTGTTTCTCAGATCTTTGAGGGCTGAAACTTCTTGTCTCAATGTGTCAAAATCTTTGGTCAGTTGGTCTTTGAATTCGTTGAATTCTTGAGGTATCTTTTGGGTTACTGCTTGGAATTCTAATTCGATCTTATTTGCTATCCAGATTCTGAATTCGATTTATGACATCTCAGCTATTTTTTTGTGCATGGGATCTTGGGCTGTGTCTGCCCCATTGATCCTTGGGGGAGTTTATCTACTCTGATTATTCATATTGCCAGAGTTTATCTGTTGATTTCGCCTCCTGATTGTTTTCCACCATTGTCTCTGGCCATCCTCAGAGTTGGGGAGGTGTCTCTCCAAGACTAGACCCCAGTGCGATCACTCTATTGTTGCTGGATCTTTTTAGGGAGTGACCCTGTGTAGTTCCTCTGGGGCTCCCCCAGCCAGGGAGTTCTGGTTGTGAAAGCAGCTCCGGAGTGTGACACACCTGGATCCAGCAACAGGACGGGAGGTAGTGCACACAGTTCTGGGAGTGCTTGGTGCCCAGTGACTTTGGCACAGAGAGCCCAAGGCTCCAGCAGTCTCTGGCTAGGAGAAGGGCTCTGCACAGAGGCAGGGAGGGCTCCGGGGGGCACACAGCTACCAGAGTCCCTGGCCAGACGAGCAGGCTTGTGTGGAGGCAGGGAGGGAACAGGAGGGAAGATGCAGGGTTGTGTGGCTCCTGCAGTTCCTGGTCAGGGCATGCAGAGGCCTGGCGGGCACGGGTCATGGGTTGGGGGTCATGGTGCAGCTCTTATAGAGGTCTGGGCGGCACCAAGCCCAGGAGTTTGAGGTTGCTATGAGCTGTGACACCACGGCACTCTACCCAGGGCAACAGCCCGAGGCTCCAGTGTGCCAAAACCGGTCTCACTCTGCCCCTGAGGGTTAAAAATGTAAAGCAGCTCAGTCCCCGCCTTTAGGCTGCTCAGTCACTAGGTTACTAGGTCCCGCCCGATCATTGCTCTGCAACCCTTAGGGCAGAGCTTGCCAGGGCAGTTCACTCACAATGGCTCCCTGCAGCCCACAGCAGAACACAATTAGCTCTGTTCAGCTCAGCAGCTCAGTCTGGGGCCCTAGACCATGCCCAAATTCTCCACACTCCTGCTCATTCTCCCCCAAGGCACTTCAACTGAGTGCCAAGCCCAAAAACACCACAACAGTTCACAGGTAAGGCCTTTCCGGTTTGCAGTCTCACTGCTGTTTGTACTTACCGCTGCCAGCAGGGTTAGGTCGATCGAACACTCACAACCACTTGCCAGTTTTCCACTGTTTTTGTCCTCCTCTTGGGGTCCAGAAGTCCTTTGCTGACTCTCTGTGTCCTCAAAGGGATGATTATAGGCAGATCCCACCAGCCAGAGATGCCTGGAGTGTTATCTCCCCAGACTCACCGTGCCCAGTTGCAGGGAAGCTGTTACTTGGCCGCCATCTTGCTCCACATCCCAAAAGGTATACATTTAAAGAAATAATAGATTTTGCTTAATTATTTTCCAAAATGGTTGTAATGATTTTTGTACCCAACATCAATATATTAAGTCCTCAGTTCCCTTGAATCTAACATTATTAAATATATTTCAGTGTACCACTCTATTGTGTAGGTTTTTACTATCAATATCATCATTCAATATTTATTGTGTACTTAGTATGTATCAAGACTCTGTTTGGCACTGGGGAAACAAATAGTGTGTCTAATCTCAGGTTAAAGACAATATAATGGGAAACATAACATAGTTCCTTTAAATTGTGAACATTTCCACCTCTCTTTTATTTTCTTTTATTAAAGATATATAACCTATTTTACTAGTTATTTCTATTTTGTGGAGGAGTCAATAGGAGGGTACACACAATTAGGTTATAGTATTTGTGTTTGAAAGGTAAAGTCTGAGTTGTATTTGACTCCTTTGCCCAAGAAGTGTGGCATATCATATACCCCTACATTGCACTAGTTAGGTGAGAATTTACTGAGCCCCTTCTATCCATCCCCCTTTAGACTGCACTTTAGCATAGCCTGGAGAATCCTCAAGGAACTAAAAGTAGACCTCCCATTTGATCCCACAATCCCATCACTACGTATCTACCCAGAAAAAAAAAAAAATCATTATACCATGAGGACACTTTCACTCTATTCACAAATACAAAGATGTGGAAACAATTCATAAAGATGTGGAAACAGTCAAGTACCTATCAACCCACCACTGGATTAATAAACCGTGTTATATGTATGCCATGGAATACTATTCAACCGTAAAACGATGGAGCCTTTGCATCTTTTGTATTCATCTCTCTTTTCTTTTTTATTTTTTCCTTCTTTTATTTATTTTTTTTTTATTTCAGGTTCATATGAAGGTACAAACTATTAGATTACATTTTTTTGCATTTGTTAGGTAAGGTCCCTGTTGTAGTTGTGTCCTGCACCCAGGAGGTTTGCCCTACACCCTCACGTTGTGCCCATTAGGTGAGCCTCTTTTATTTTCAATACAGCTTGTGGTCATGAGAAATTTTTTTTTTTTTAAGTCTCACTTTGTTGCCCCCGGTAGAGTACCATGGCATCACAGCAACCTCAGACTCTTGGGTTCAAGTGATTCTCTTGCCTCAGCCTCCCGAGTAGCTGGGACAATAGGCGCCCGCCACAATGCCCAGCTATTTTTAGAGACTGGGTCTTGCTCTAGCTCAGGCTGGTCTCCAACCTGTACGCTCAGGCAATCCGCCTGCCTCGACCTCCCAGAGTGCTGGGATTATTGACGTGAGTGCTGGGATTATTGACATCCACTGCACCCAGTGTCATGGGAAATTTTTTGTGGAAACAAAGTAGGGCAGATTTTGCACTAAGGGGTGACGAGATACATGTAGAAAAGGTTTTCTGCCTCTCAGATTTATCCTGAGAATAATGAGATATGAATAAATCTGACATTTGAATAATTCTGTTAAACACCCATCTGGGATGCTGGTTTCTTCTCACTCATTTTTGGGTTGAGTATGACCCTTCTTTTTAATAGAAGGCATTATAGAAACAAGAAGTCTTTGGTTGCAATAATGTTTCTTTTACTTGTAACCAAATTGATCTTAGGTAAGTTACCTAATACCTAGATATTCACATATCCACACACACAGCAATGGGATAGTAATAGTTAATTTGAGAGATTTTTGTGAGATTTAGGGAAAATAATCAGTAAAGGAAAAGGCATGATACAAACGCAGAGTACAAAACACTTACGCTATGCACTTACATGCTATATAAATGTGTACAGAGTGTAAATTTTCCTATTTATAATGCAGAGTTGTTCATCATCTTTGCTTCTAATTCCATATTTTTTTTGTTTCAGAGTTTAATTCCATCCTGTATATCTTATTTCCAAGCCTATAGCTTCCTGAAGACTACTTTCTGAGTGGTACTGTTAGAATCATTAAGAAGTATACCACATGACCCTATTAGACTGTTGTTGCTTTGTTTCATTTTCTTTTGTGGAACCCCCAGCATCTGATTTAAACATAAGATCCAGTAATCAGAATGAAATTCATCAAGCTTAAGCTTATCACTTCTGCAGTTGTAGCTCTCTGAAACTTTAAAAAGAAGTTTTTTTTTTTTTTTTGGCCGGGGCTGGGTTTGAACCCACCACCTCCGGCATATGGGACCAGCGCCCTACTCCTTGAGCCACAGGCGCCACCCTTAAAAAGAAGTTTTAAGCTTTGCATACCCGAATTTCTTAGGTAGCATTAGATATAGAACTATAATTTAAAAAAAAAAAGAAATTCCCAAAGAATCAGTTTGTCAAAGGATGAATCCATTCAGTTAAATGCCTCTAATGAAGATGGTAGCTTGGTTGCCATCGAGAAATTAAAGTAAGTCATTAACAAAACAATTTTGCAATAACTGATGCCCTTTTGCCATGTTGCCAAGTGTGCCCCATACTGACGATTGGAGTAAGGATTAAGATATGATGAAGAGTGGAAAGTGATATGTGGAAATCAGAATAAACACTCAACAAAAGAATGCATCTAACTGAGAAAGAGGGAATGAAAAAGAGAACAGTAAATCAGATTTTCCTTAAGTCCTTTCTTGCTTAGTTTCTCGTTCTGTCTAAAAGATTAAGCATTCAGTGCCTGATTACTTGTTTATTACTGTGCTAGAGGAACCTAGAGAAAAAGTAGAAATGATTCTTGCCTTCAAGCAGTTTTAAGTGTAACTGGGGAGTCGGGACTAACCAAAATGGAGTGATGGGCCTGAAGAAAAACTGTATGTGAAATAGTAAATTTAATGTTATAGTATATGAATGCTATAGAAATCTACGAGAGAAATCAACAAGGCTACAAGGCTACAGTGGAAAATAAGAAACTCCCGCTGAGGTAGAAGTTGAGCTGAAAGTTAAAGATGTTTGGAACTGCATGAGATAAATGGTACGTGGGAGGAATATTCCTGGCTGCAACAGAAGATCAGATGAGAGAATGTTTAGAAATAAAGCAAAGAGATTGGCATAGAAAAAAAAAAAAACATACTGTTGAAAGAGAAGAGGACAGCTCATTATTTTTCATTTTCGACATGACTGTTTTGTATATGCACACCTATTTGATCCAATGGCTCTGGCCTTGCTCAGCTGGAAGATACAGAGGGGGTCCAGTCCAGTCCATGCAGTCCCCACTTTTGGTAGATTTTCTCCAGCTGAAAATAGTAATAGCCATCCTTTATTGAACACTTACTGTGTTTCAGGCACTGTGCTAAGCTTGTATACTTATGATCACTTGTAATCTTTTGAATACCTGTGTGAGGGCAAGATGCAGGAGAGTGAATGGGGAGTTTATCTGATTCCCAAGTCTAAAATGCCCATCTTTTTGCCCACTGACACTTAAGGGGCTTGTTATGTAATTACAGGAATTCAGGGAGCTTAATCAATAAGTAACAATGGGTTGAGTGCTGTGAAGTGATAAATTATTTTGTCAAGTGGATGGGATAAAACATGACTGCTGTATTTTTGGGGATGAATGGGAGAACTTTCACAGGTCATGGAAAACAAGCCTATAGAGAGGTACCAAAAAATGTCATTTAGCAACATACAAGGAACAAAAAGACCTGTGTTTAAACGCCCTCTCTACTGTCTAGATCTGGGTAAGTTTGGGGAATCTGCATCATCTCTCCTCTCTGAAGACCAGTCTCCTTATCTGCATTATGGGTATAATTAAAGAACCTATAGAACTTACTTTTATATCAGACACTGCCCTGGCCCCTGAAGTTAAAGAATTAAGAGGCATAACCACTGCCCTCAAAGATTTAACAGTTTAAGTGATAGAAATAGTCAAGACTCACAGTTTGAATTTCCCCCAAAGTTTGCCTGATATGAAACCTTAATCGCCTGGTTACCAAAAAAATATTTAGTAAACAAACCCAGGAAAATGAGAGAAGTGGAAAAAAGAGACAAGAAAAGGAGGGCAAACTAATAAAGTGAACATTATTGAGCTGATGACCCTCATAAGGAACTGTGCCTTCACCTTGCCTGGGATGCTTGGAGGAACCTTGTAGAACTCCCCAGTGAGACCAGGCACGCTGCTTTGTATCAGACTCTTTCTCATACTGCCGTTGGGTCGCTAATCCTGCTATAACACTGAGAAAACGTCGATGAGTTAAGTGACAAGGTATGTTTTGAAATATGCTTGAATGGGTCCTTAGGAAAGTCCCAAGGTACCTTTTCCCAGGTAACTTGGAGTGCTTTCTGCCAAGGCTTTATCAGTTATCCAGAAGATTAAATGTCGAGTACTGACTGTCCTTGGAGCCTCCCTCTATCCATCTGTAAGTCTATGGTTTTATTCATTTTTGTTCAACTTGATCCACAAGGGGATTAATCATTTTTCCTGATGACCCTTTTAAACTGGATGTCAAGACATGTAATATTGGGATCACATCCATCCACCTATAGTGTTATTTAAATATTTGAAGAATTTTGTTAGACCTTTTATAATGTATGAAAGCTTTTGATTTTTAATTACTTCACCATCATGAAAACCCATACTTGGCTATACATTTTTCTCTTTCTGACCTAATAAACATTCACATTTAGCTTTGTGTACTTTGTCATTGTAGAAGCAAGTTCAAAGTAATGAAATTTATGATTCAATCAAAAAACAAGCATTGAAGCTGCTGAAATATGATGTTCTCAGCTTTATTTCTTCTAGTAACAGTCGAGGTTAATGTTTATGAAACATTTTAAAACTTTTATTTCTATTCAGGATTGAAATTTGTTGAGCCAATATGGTGAGATCATTATACTGTGGAAAAAAGGGGAGGTTTAATGACAGTTTTTTAACATGAAAATGATACTCAGATCTAAGCTATGCACTTAATACTATTTAAAATAAATGGATTTGATAAAAAGACAAAGCTAATAGCCATAGCATATTAATAAGTGAATGGACTTTCTTTAGTTACAGCAACTGAATGACAGGTAGTTAAGACTTTTAATATTTGTATGAACAATTGCATTCTTCTTTTCCCTAGATTAAGCTTGCTGATTACAGTGCAATGAAGAAAAATTAATTAGTTTGCTCCAGTGGAGCAGTTAATGTAGCACAAGTGAAACCCATACCTTGTTTCCCACTGTAACCAACTTGTTTGCACTTCCTGTGCCTTTTAATATACAAATATTTTCTTGATTACTTCCCAACTTAGAAAAAGTTTAATTAAGTAGGTAATACTACTTAGAAAACACAGTACTGAGGAAAAAAAACATGTTATTCAATTCCATAGTTATTTTTATTGTTGTTTAAGTTTAACTTGTCTTATACACACCAATGAAAGAACTGGACATCATTTGAAAATATTTGTAATTAAGCACTAATTAGCAATATGAATATCTCATTCAATTATAAAACATGTATCACTCCAAAGAACACACATTCCTGTGTTTAGCTACACTTAATTTGAGTAAACACATTGCCTGCTCACAGGGAACTTTCTATCTACTAAAGTTCAGAAGACATTTCAAAGAATCTTAACCAACAAGATTTACAATGCACCTATGTAAATAATGGAAACATTTTTATTTGGGGGGATGGGAGCAGAGTAAGACTGTCACTCAGGGTAGAGTGCTATGGCATCAGCCTAGCTCACAACAAACTCTTGGGCCCAAGCAATCCTTTTGCCTCAAGCTCCCAAGTAGTTGGGACTACAGGCACCTGCCACCATGCCAGGCTATTTTTTTTCTATTTTTAGTAGAGAGGAGGTCCCGCTCTTGCTCAGGCTGATCTCCCATCCTGAGCTCAGGAGATCTACCCACCTGGGCCTCTGTGGGAAACATTTATTTTTAATTTAGAAGCAGTGTGTGTTCATTTCCCTAATTCCTTAAAATTAATGTTTTACTCATGATACATTTTGAATATTTTTTTCTTCTTCTTTAATGATTGTTTGAAGACAATAGTTTTATAGGAGAGAATTGTTCTCTAATGCATCTCTTGAGTTACCATGCCTATTGGTTATTTTATAAAGAAAGACTTTCCCTTCCCAGCTTCTTCCTTCCTGTCAAAGCTTTCCTTCCTATTAGAACCTACATCTAGTTATAAATGGCAAGTCAGAATTGCCTGGTCAACACCAACTAGATCTGGTTTTAGCTAAAAATTATTGTGCTCCAGAAAAATAAATATCTGTAAAGGACAATTCTTATGCACTCATCCTGTAGCACGAAAAGGAAACAACAACAACAAACTTCAGTTGCTTTTATCAAAATAAAAAAAGAATTTGATTACTCATTTCAAAAATGACATGACACTGTACTTCCTGAGATAGCTATGTTGTATTCATGTATACTACTGAGAGGTCACTGTCAAAGTAGTCAGAAATTTATAGTATAGTCTTAGTTTTACCATGGATGGGTTCTAGGTCATCTACAAATCACTAATCTTCTTTGAACTTTAGGCTTCCTGACTTTAAAATAAATAGCTTAGATCAGATGAT
This sequence comes from Nycticebus coucang, assembly GCF_027406575.1. NCBI lineage: Eukaryota > Metazoa > Chordata > Mammalia > Primates > Lorisidae > Nycticebus > Nycticebus coucang. The sequence continues at coordinate 33,319,359 of NC_069804.1, read as the reverse complement.
TTGGGGGTGTCCTGGCTTTTTTCCTCTCTGCTGTGTGCTGGAAGAAGAAGCGTGTTCTAGGGCTTATACACAAACACAACACTACACAAACACACTACACAACACAACACAATACACAAACACTAACAACTGATGAATGAAGAAAAATTCCATGCATGATTTTCACCATATCTGATAACACATATAAGCAAAATAGTCCTCACATAATCTGCATGCAGCCTATGGGCCCCAGGTTGGACATCCATTTTAAACTTTATAATGTCATTCTTTTTCCATGTACATTGCACTATTTTATCATATCACAAAGCAAGTTTTAAATTTAAATTTATGTGTTATTTTAGTCATTAGTTTCAGCAGGAAATATAAGGAAAGCCTATGTTCTAAAATATCATAGAATCATTAGATTCAGATAGATGCTGACAGTGATAAGATAGCATGTGGATGAATGTTTCTGGTGTGTTCTATGGGACGAGCTGCTTGGGTTTTGATACAATATTTACTTAGAGACAAATGTTCATTCGCCAATGCACTAATATGAATTGAGCTTCCATTATTGAGCTTTCCTTAATAACTTGTATACAAAAAAAAAAAAAAGAATTAGTGTCCCTATCTTCACGGGAGACAAACAGATAGGGAAGTAATTCTTTAGCAATGTGATGAGCAGGGGAAGGCATATATGATATGGGAAATCAAAAGTGCTTCGCAGGTAGGTCATGCAGTGAACCAAAATGTATACCATCAGAGAAGGCTTGAGAGGTAGTGGTAACTCACCCAACATGAAATGGTGCCCTGTGAATAGGATGTCAGGGACAGAGAAGATGTAGTATTTAGAGGACTGAAGGTAAAAGAAAACATCAGATTATCGGTGGGAAAATATAGCGGGAGCCATTTGCACAATGATTTCATGGCTACATAGGAATCTTATGTGTAGTTATTTGTCTTATAAATTGAATGTACAGTTTCTATAATTTTAAAAAACAGTAAAAATGATAGTGTAAATTAGACACCATTGACCTCATATCCTGCAGATATTTCTTGACCATTTCTGTATATTTAGATCTGCAACAAGCTCATGATTCAATCATTGACCTAAATTAACAGCCTGTTCTGAGGAAAGGCACACTTGAGACTGGTTTGGATGGTCCCATCAGATTGAAGATATTCTATTTTTGCTATGAAACCTAAGTTTGGGGGAAAAGGGTTTATTTCCGTTTAAGTAAAAGGGTTACTAAGGCTCTAGGGGTATTAGAGAATATGATGGTGCAATGTGAGCTTTGTGACAGAGTTAGCAGTGGCATTAAAAACCATATTGACTTGATGTGAGAGTGAGCTATGTATGTAGAAGATACACTTTAATAACAAGGGTTTGAATCCTATACATACCACTTAAAAGCTGTGTTGCCTTCAGCAAGTTTGTTATATTGTATCTCAGTTTCTTCATCTGTAAAATGTTGATGATAATAGTATCCATCTAATAAGACTATTATGAGGTTTAAATTAGTTAATATATGAAAAAAACATTTAAGACTTGCCTGATAAATACCAAGTGCTTAGTAATTCTAATTTTTTTTTATAGTTAGTAAGCTTTGTATTGCTTAATAATTAATAACTAATTTCTTAAATGACATCAGTAAAGGACTGATTTTCAATTCTGCAGATGGCACAAATCTGGGAGGGAGGACAAAATGAAGATGAAAATTGTTTTGGTAGACCAGAAAACTGGGTTAAAACTCACAAAATAGAATTTAACAGGGCTTGGTATCTTCTAATTAAGCAATTTGCTTTATTTTTTTTTCAATAGTTTGTTATTGAACAGTGTTCATATGCTCAACCTGGTAAGTTACATAAAGATGAGTAAATTTCGGTTATCTCCCTCCAGATCATATTAACATCTGCACAGTCATGTACAAAAAGAAAGAACTAACATACAGTACGATGCGTAGTCTAAAAATGCTAAATTAACAAAAATTATACATGGTATGAGATAACGTTGTATTGTATCTAAATGGAATACTAGGAGGCATAATTAATAATCTTATGTTTAGTCCTCGTATCAGATTTTAAGAAAGCCATTAATAGGCTAGAGAAAATTCACAGCTGAGTGAAGAATTTAGGCACAAGCTTGCTTAGAGTACACTCTGTGTCTGGCTTAGGATGAGTGGAGAAGGGGAGAGCTTGTCAGGGCCAATGAGGAAGGCTATACCAGCATAAAAACTGAAGGTCTCAGGTAGACTCCATGGAAAACAGGACCAGGTCTGGAAGAAGGATAAATTCCATAAATGTTTATTGAGCAACTACTATGGACAAAGTGTTTTGTTAGGTCTTGGAAAATTTATTGAAGAAATCAGAAAAGGTTTATTTATTGTCTTTTGAGGAATACCAGCATAATTAGGATTGAATGATTAATATATAATTTCATTTTGAAATGAAAAAATCTCAGGGTCCTATAAAAGTGAAAATAGGAAGTGCACCGCTACTGGGAGAAATAAGAAATCGGGAAGACTTTTCTGAGGAAGTAATACTCAAATGGAGATCTGAAGGATGAGTTGGTTCTAACTTCCTGTGCAGAAGGAGAAAGTGGAGGCATGAGGGAGGGAAATACGGGTGGGGATGGAAAGATGTTCTAGGCAGAGAAAAGCCAGTACCTTAGAATCCTAAGCCTGAAATGTTAGGAAATTAAAAGCTGCTCAGGTGACTAAAATGCACATATAGAAGAACAGTGGCATGCAATTAGGGTTCTTGACGTCAGTCGGGGCCAGCCTAACTCATATTAAGTTTTTGTCAACTTAACAATAAAGAAAATTAAGGTAAGATATGATTCAGTAGGCAAAATAGAATATAACGTTCTAATCCTTTAGAAGTGCTTTTAATATGAATATGATTAGTTACATCCTAATCATTAAATGATTCACCATATATTTAAGAAGGCAAAGTGTACTGGCGCAAATTGAGACGTTCTTAGAATTGGCCTGTTTAATTGGCCTCCTTATGTATTAACAGTAGCTCAGTTTCCCATTCTTTCCTAAATTCTGACTTTCTAACCATTTTTGCCTCCTATTGCTTCTTTTCTTCCCTAGCCTCATAGTCACGTGGCCACACCCATACACTTCTCTGTGGTTTCCTAAACCTGACACAGGAAAGGAACATTTTGTGATTTTTGACACTCTGCATGACACAATTCATCCAGTTAACAAAAAGCACTTGTAGCCCCTAAATCTATTGAAATTAAATAAAGGAAAAAATAAAGTCCATACCTGATAGGTATTCTGTACATTTCTTGACTTTCTTCTAAAATAAAAAGATTACTCTTCTTTCCAAATGTAAATCAAATGTTCTTTAATTTTACACTAAACAGGAGGAGTTTCCCCCTCACTTTTCTGAATACATGTTTTGATTATTGAATTAAATTCATATTTTAGTCGGAAGAAGCCTTAATTTTCTCAAGGGTGGATAGAGGTTGAAAATGATAGACATCACAGTATCTTCTGACAAGGAATGTTACGTTACTTTTATAGGGTTTATGATTAATATATGTGTACCCTGTTTCCCCGAAAATAAGACAGTGTCTTATTTTAAGGTGTGCTCCCCAAAATGCGCTAGGTCTTATTTTCAGGGGACGTCTTATCTTTCCTGTAAGTAGGTCTTATTTTTGGAGGATGTCTTATTTTCGGGAAAACAGGGTAGCAATGTGCATGATTTTCTTTTGGTGGCAAAAAAAAAACCCAAACTATTTTTGAATGTTATAAATCACAACTAGATCAATAAACATTGATGAGTGTCTTCTAAGTATGTCAAACTGTACTATGTTTCATGGGATAAAAGTGAAAAATAAGGCAGGGCTCTTGTCTTTTAATATCATGGAAAGGGCTCACAGTCAAACTGAAAAAGATCAGTGAACTATATATAATTCTTTCTATATATTTAATATGAATAAACTCTGATATATTTATTCAAATGAAAGTTGTAATTCCTAATGCCTTATATCAATCTTTTTGCTATATATGGTTACCTTTTGAAGTTAACATTACAAATTTGTCTGTGTGATCATGAATATTCACAAATCCTCACTGTTTATTCAATCATGAGTTTTATGACATTTATTTATTTTGAGACAGTCTCATTTTGTCACCCTTGGTAGAGTACAGTGGCATCATACCTCATAGCAACCTCAAACTCTTGGGCTCAAGCAATTCTCTTGCCTCAGCCTCTCAAGTAGCTGAGACTACAGGCGCCTGCCACAACACCTGGCTATGTTTTTTTTTTTTTTTAGAGATGTGGTCTCGCTCTTGCTCAGGCTGCTGTCAAACCCATTAGTCAATCCACCCGCCTGGGACTCCCAGAGTGCTAGGATTACAGAGGTTAGCCACAGCGTCTGGCCCAAGTTTTCTGACTTTTGATTGTCATTTGATTGTTGTTTATAAATAAAATAATTTTTTTTAAAAAAAACCTCTTGGCTCAACAATTCTTTTATTTATTTATTTATTGTGATTTTTGGCCAGGGCTGGGTTTGAACCCGCCACCTCCGGCATATGGGACCAGCGCCCTACTCCTTGAGCCACAGGTGCCGCCCATAAAATAATTTTTAAGCTATTTTTGCTTTGTTGTCTACCTCAGTTAGCATAGCCTTAAAGAGATTACATCAACTAGGAACCCAAAAGTTTCAGTAAAGCTTGACTTTACCTAAGCTCTTCAAATACTGTCCTAAAGGTATTAAGAACTTGAAATAGTGTTCATTTGCATTTCATTTTCTTTCCTTCTTTTTCCATTTTCTTACAAAAATGCTAATAAGAAATGCAATCTTTAGGAGCAGAATGAGGGGCCGGGGAGGGAACAGTATAATTTACAAACTGTTTAATAAACTTGTGAGCAATTGAATGTCGACCATATAAATTGTAGATAATATCATTACTGTACCCAGGTGGGCTGTTAAAAAGTAATAAAGGAAAGAAATCTAGACATCTATTTTCTAGATAAGTATTAGAATAGCGATGTTATCACCACATACCATTTAGCTAGAGAGACAGAATTTTATTTAATTAAATGACTCATTAGTTGTATTGGACTCCTGCCAAATTATTTCATCATGGTTTGTCAAATGATAATTTTACAAGTGTCAGGGGCAATCAAGATGCTGGACATTTGTTTTCTCTTTTCCCATCTTCTGAGTCACAATTCTCAAAGGATGGCTATTATAGTGATTCAATCACACCTTAGAGTTTATCTTACATTTGCAAATCAGACTAGTTCATCTGGGAAGAAACCTTAGCACATAAAATAATAAGTTGATTCCCTCCCTGCATTGTCTTCTTTTGGGGTCCTAGAAGTACCTAGGAAGTAATGGGGCACTAGCAGGTTAGGCCCCAGAAGGGAGAAAAGTTTCTGTTAATCACTCCATTACGTTAAACAGTCTAGTTTGTACCCATAGACGGGAAGACGTGCTTGTGTGTTATGCTTCAGGCAAAGTAGCTAATCAGAGAACTGTGAACAATTGCAAGTGACTTTCTGCTTGGTTTTCTGTAATGACTGATTTAACAGTCTTCTTGCATCATAGACATAACATTTCTTCACATGTATAAGCGATAGTTACTTTGAGAGAGCAATTTTTAAATAAGAATTTGGTTGCTCACCTTGGCCTTTCAGAGTGCTAGGATTACAGGCATGAATGGGTGCCTGTAGTCTCAGCTACTTGGAAGGCTAAGGTAAGAGGATTGCTTGAGCCTGAGGTTGAGATTGCTGTGAGCTATGACACTACAGCACTCTACTGAGGGTGACAAAGTGAGACTCTGTCTCAAAGAAATAAATAAATAAATGAAAAGGAATTTGGTTGCCATGTTACACATGGTCAATCTCCACTTGTTGGTAATATAGTTTAATTTGTGGCTCAATATACCTTTTTTAAATTTTAGAATGGGAGTACACATGTTTAGTTTACATACTGTGTTTTTGTATAGATTGAGTCAAAGTTATTAAGTGTGCCATTCACCCAGATAACATGCATTGTATCTAATAGGTAGGAATTTGTCCATCCCCTTTTTCCCTCCCACCAGCTTGATTTTCACTGATATTTACTTCCATTTGTGCACTTAAGTGTTGATCAGTTAGTTCCAATTTAGTATTAAGTATATTTGATTGTTTTTCCATTCTCATGATGTTTCACTTAGAAGATGGATTACAGTTCCATCCATGTCATCACAAAAGATACTAGATTACCATTTTATGACTGAATAGTACTCCATCCTATGCATATGCCACATTTTATTCATCTATCCATGAACTGGTGGGCACTTGATTTATCTGATAATACTATCCTTCACAGTTTGAGATATCATTCTTAATTCCCTTTAAATGATACATGTAATACATGGGTTTATCCAGCACTAAGACTCTTCCAACATACATTTTATGAAGTCGTGTAGACATAATTGTTAAAATCATAACCTTTGAAACTGGATTCCAATCCTGGCTGATTCTGCTACCTTATGTAAAGGAGGTAAACTGGTCATCAGTTCCCTTATCTAAATATCAGGATAATTACTCCATCTTCAGAATTTTTGTTATAAAAAGTTCCTTTCTGTTATTTTTAAACAAAAATTCTGAAGATGGAGTAATTATCCTGATATTACTTACTATTGCCCTTGGCACATAATACCCAATAAATAGTAGCTTTTGATATTATTAAAAGCTACTCAAGCTTTTTCTATCATTGAAAGTTATTCAAAGCTTTAATGCAGAAGGAATAGTTGTACATGAATTCCTTTGTGTCACTTGAACGGTCACCTTTGCTAACTTTTTGCTGGGATGGTACTCTGCTCTCAAACTTTAGCCTGCATCATAGTCATTGGGATGGATGTTGGGCGGTGCCTATGGCTCAGCAGAGTAGGACACCGGCCCCATATGCCTGAGGTGGCAGGTTCAAACCCAGCCCCGGTCAAAAGCTGCAAAAAACAAACAAATAAACACAGTCATTGGAGGTGATTATTAAAACACAGATTCCTGGGCCTCACTCTTGGAGATTTTGTTTCAATAGGTCTAGGGAATGTCAGCAAGATTCTGCATTTTCAGGGCTCTTAGATAAGGCTGATACTGCTGGTTCTTCAACCAAAGTTTAAGTAGGGCTTCCCTAGAGTAGCAATCCCAAACAGATGAATCACCAGAATGTCCTGGGAATTTTTTTTTTGGTGGGGGTTCATTGTGGGTACAAAGAATTTTTAAATAAATGTAAGTTCCCCAAATATACTGAATCAAAATTTTAGGAGCCTTTGGGAAAAAAAAAAAAAAAAAGGTTGAGAACTGTTGCCTAAATCAGTAGTTATCAAACTTTAATTTATGGTAGAATCATGTAGAGGACTTATAAAATACATTTCTGAGATATGAATTCAGCTAATGTCCATCAACAGATAATTGGATAATGTGGTATATATATACAATAGAATACTATTCAGCCATAAAATAAATAATGAAATCCTATTATTGGCAGCAACATAGATAAGCCTGGAGGATGTTAAATGAGGTAAGTCAGGCTCAGAAAGACAGATACAGCATGATCATACTTATACGTTAGAAGTAAAAAGGTTGATCTCATACAAGTAGAGTGTAGAACAGTGTTTACTAGCATCTGGGAAGAGTAGCAAGGAGGAAGGGTAAAGAAAAATTGGTTAATGGGTATAAAATCATGGCTAGATAGGAGTAGTAAGTTCTAGCATTGTATAACACTGCAATATGACTACAGTTAATAAAAATTTATTGTATGTTTTTAAATAGCTAAAAGAGAGGATTTTGAATGTTCCCAACACAAAGAAATGATGAATGTTTGAGGTAACGAATATACTAATTACCCTGATGTGATCATCACATATTATATACATATATCAAAATATCAGTCTATACCCAATAAATGTGTACAATTATTGTGTGCCAGTTCACTTTTTTAACATAGATTACCAAGCCCCATCCACAGAGTTATTAATCAAGTATGTCTGAGATTAATAACTCTGTGGATGGGGCTTGGTAATCTATGTTAAAAAAGTGAACTGGCCTGAAATTCTGCATTTCTAACAAGTTCTCTGGTGAAGCTCCTTCTAGTCTGGACCCACCCTTTGAGAACCACAGCCTGCCCTAGACCACTGCCTCTTAACTCATTTTTGAATTAAGGATCTATGTGAGATTCGGTCACATGACATAGATTTTCTAAAAAAAAATGAAGAAGAAGAATATGAACATAGTTTGCATACAGTTTCCAGTTCATGGATCCTCTACAGCCCATCTATGTTCATTATATGGACGCTTGAATCCAGATAGAGCCCCTTTGAGTAATATAGCCCAAGTTAGGAATACAATTCTTTGAAGCTATTTTCAGTTTTATCTTAACATGAGTATGCCATTTTATCCCATTTCTAATACATGGGGATTAAGTCATGTTATTTTTTGCACAAAGATAAAGGCTTTTAAATCTAAGAATGAATATTGATTTTTAGAACTTGTTTGAGTACAATTTTCAGATTTAGTGAAAATGGTAGTTAATTACAAAAAGGTTTTAAAATAATAATTTACAAATTTTATAAGCTTATGGTTATGTTACGCACTGGCTGTATCCCTTATTTTTACTATTTAAATCTAGCTTTGTGCTTTCTCCTTTTCCCGAAGACATCATTTTATTAATGAAATTATAGAATTATGTGGCCTATTAACTTAGAAAACATTCCTGAAAGTCTTAGACTATGTGACTCTATTGTTTATACATCATGATCATAGCAGCAATGAATGCTTTGTCTATAGCTAGGTGATTTATTACTACATACAGCTTTTGAAATTATGAATATCTTGAGAAAATCTTTTTTATTAAGAATAAAAAAAGCAACTGTCTCACCTGATCCAATAATAGAAATACCAGTATATTCGCATGCTTTTGATTTCTCAAAGCACACTTGTGGCTTGTAGCCAAGAATTCACTTCATTGAAGGGAGTATTTGACAGACAGTATTGAAGCTGTAAAAACTTTGAACTCATTACAGTGTCTCACCATAGGAACTGCACTGTCATTGAAGACTCCCTGTCTGCAAAAACCATCATTCCTACAATTATTTTTATCTTTGCCTGAAAATATTTCTTTGTGTTTTAATGCATTTCAAAAGAGAAGTTGGAAGCTAAGGAGGCTATAGGGATTTCCTGAGTTTTGTGAATAGTGTATTGATACAGAATGAGATCAGAAACTTCAATATATATGTTGTAACTTAAAATGTCAGTTGATCATCATGGCAATGGTTTTATAAAGAGTTTTCATGGAGTCGAATGTTTGAAATTATAAAAATCATTGTAAGGTTATTCATTCATAAGCTGAACAAATACTTCCTATTTCTATTTCTTTGGCTTTCTTGTCAACTACTTTTTAGAGCAAAGACCACTGAGATTGCCATGTTCATCTGTTGTGCAACAATCCTAGCAAAGAGTAATAGTTAGTCTATACTAACAATCTACATCTCAAACTCACATCCCTACAGATAAGAGGGGTACATATCCTGAACTAGGGTCCTGACAAGGCAGATGAAGAGGATTGATTGGAATGGAGAATAACTGAAGGAACTTAAAGGAATGACTAGGTCTCATAGGGTAGGGAGGTGAAGTAAGCCAGGGTTACTTCTATCACAATGTCTTAGGCAAGTTAATAGAAAATCAGGTAGAAGTAAAAAGATTTTGGGAGGAGGTAATGAGGATGGGTTAAGGTTTTCCTAGGTTTCATTCAATATGCCTACAGTAAAATATCTATTAGGCCATTATATATATGAATCTAAAGCTTAAAAAAGTACAAGCTAATAAGTAGATTTAGAGTTTATAAATCATTAAAATTAACAATTGAAACCATGGGAGAATGTGCCATTTGAAAATAAGATGACATCAAGATCATATAGTACCAGGGGAGACAAAAAAGGAGAGGGCAAGGAGGTAGGTGGATCATAAAAGGAGTACTTAAGTACTAAATGCCACCAAAAAATGGGTAAGAAATGGATTAAAATAATTCATTGGTTTTAGCAAACTGGAAGTTTTGTTGACATTCAAAAGAACAACTTCCATTTAATAGTAAAAATTTATGAAAATAGTTGTCCTTGTAGAAGCTTGTTGCTGAAAGATTGAGAAATGAGTTATAATATGCAGAGAACTGAATAGTTCTCTGAGCCCATTTACGAGCCCATTTGCGAGCTGGTGGGAGAAGGCTTCCAGATGGAGGTATATGTCCTAAATATGTTTTGGGTGTTCATGAAGATAGGGTAAATTGTCTATCTTATTCAACCACTGTCTCCCCTGTGCCTAGCATAATGCCTGGCACAGATTTTATTACCTTATATATACAGAGACTGTGTAAGGCACTAGAAGAAACATTTTGCCTCTTCTCACTGAACAACAGCTAGAATAGAGACACCAACCACTCACTGTTGTTTTAAATAGTTATATAAATACGGGGCACTAGAGCATCTTATCACAGACAGAACCTGCCTTTATCTTGGGGGACCATAGAAATCTTTACAGAGGAACTAATATTCAGTGCATTGCCTACTTTTACTAATGAGGGCAAAATAGAACTTTCTCCTATTCCTCACTCCTGGAACACATTCAACAAAGTTAAAAACTTGGCATTTCATCTATGGACTCATCTCTGGAATTTAGGAATTATTATAGCCTACAACTATGGGTTTAGTGCTAACAACATTTTAATGTTCATGGGTAGGATTCTAATCAGGAATGGCAAAAATAAGGGCCCCTTCTCCTAGATTTTGGCTCAAGTATCAATGTTGCCAATAATTATAATTAAATAGCAGTTTTAATTTATACTTCTTTATGATTTTAAAGTACCTTGTACTTGTAGTTTTTTTTTTGGAAAGAGATGATAGAGAACCTGAGTAGGGAAGTGAGAAAATGAGACCAGGGAGAGAAGGAAACCAATGAAAAGTTAGGCAACTGTGACTCAGTGCCACTGGGGAATGGTGGGGATTGGTGTCATGGTGTAGCACAACACATGTGTGCACACACACAGAGACACACCCCCTCAGAGTTATCTTTAAAATTCGAGGACGCTGAGATATTTATACACCAACTCTTGCTGGTCATTGGTTGAGGGATCCTGGATCCTAGGGGATAGGAGTGTGTGCATTTCATTTCTAATCTGTCATATACACTGAGGAAAAGCAGGATACAGAGGGCCCAGAGGTGCAGGAGCTGGCATGTGGAAGTTGGACCAGAGTGCACTGAAAGGCAAAGGACTGAGGGGGACAGGCAGCTGTGCACCATCACCACCTGCTTAATGAGTTTTGAATCTTCATTTTGTCATTTACTAGTCATATCATCTTGGGAAATTTACTTATCCTCTTTCAACCTTAGTATTTTTATGTGTAAAATGGGGATTGTAGTAGTATCGACATCATAGTATTGTAATGAGGAATAAATACATTATAAAATGCACCAGTTTTACAGATGAGAACATGAAATCTCAGAAAAGACGACTTAGTCCACAGTCACACAGATGGGATGCGGGAAAGCCACCTTTCAAAGCCTTGATTCTTTGACCCCTCTTTTTATCCTTACAATGACTGCCCAATGACATTCTTGGTGTCCTCATCATTTACACTGGTGCTTAGGAATCATTCTTTAATCCTTTGTCCCATTTACTGTCTTCCCAAACCCATGTAATCGTGTAGATGAGCTTCTCGCTTGGATGACTGTGAATGTATTTTCAATATTTCAGTCTCTGTCCTCGCCTACCTGATTAAAATTGTATTATTACCTCCCAGTCTCCTCTACCTCCCATCTTTTCTCATCCATGAAACAGGTTAATCCATGGTATTTTCACTTCCTCCATCACTGTGGTACCTGATTACCTATCTGATTATTTTTTGTTCTAATGGAATTTTTAGGCTTCTCTGGCCTATTTTTTCCTATTAGCATTCACATTATTACGGGAAAAAAGAATATTTAACGAACTATTGGTTTTATCTTAGAAATGGGTAAACATATCATTCTTTCCTCCTAAAAAATCAAAGGTGGATAGATGGATTGTGTCAAAGCTATGGTGTAATATGAACTAGAAATAGCAATGGTGCCAGAATGGAGAGTTCTGTTACTAAAGGAAATGGGTAAAAGCCAGGTAACCAAGTCCTCATACTGGGATGAAACTAGTGAGGCATAGGGCTCTGTGGATTCACGGTAATCAATGATATCACCGTCAAGAAAACAATACATGTGCTAAGTCTGACTCATGTTTTAGGCTTTATTATTTAAACAGAGGGAAAAATGCTTTAGTATGTTTAGAAGCCTAAGTGATAAGGAATGAGTGGCAAAGATTAGAAAAAATGCACTGAAGATGCATGACAATCTGGAGGCCAATTGTACATATTTAGGTTTCCATTCATCATCTCATAGAAACTTTTGACCTAGAAATGTCACTAGTTGCCCAAGCAGTCATGATTCTTTATTACATTACTTTATTGTGAAAGGGAAATAAACTGAGTAGCAATACCAGCATGATGAGCTGTAACCAGTAATCGGAGTTTTTTCTTAGGTTATCATAATGATTACCAATTTCTCTATTAGACTAGGGCATTGAACTTAAAACACCATCATCTTTCTCAGCCCATACAAAAATCATTTATTATTACTTTTTAAAAGTTACCAAATAATGAATATGCTTCTACACACACACACACACACACACACACACACACACTAGACATGCACAATTGGCTAACCTTTAGTGTCATGTACATAAATTTTCCCATCAACACTTTATGTCATTATAAATTGGGAGGGGTCTCAACTCACTGTAGTGGGCAGAAGGCACTCAGACTGAGGGAGGGCTCCTCTCAACACAAACTTTGAAAACATGAGACAACATGTGAAGCTACATGATACATGAGAAAACATGTGAAAGCATAAGGCTCCTGTTCACCTTTCATTTGATGATGCAACTCATGTGTCCGTCCGATCAGAATTCAAGTGGGCAGAGTAAAAACTGGTATCAGGAGCCTGGAATAAAAGAATGGGACTTCTAGGAATAGACTTAATGAAGACCATATCCCTTAAAACAGAGGTTCTCAAGGGCGGCACCTGTGGCTCAAAGGAGTAGGGCGCTGGCCCCATATGCCGGAGGTGGTGGGTTCAAACCCAACCCCGGCCAAAAACTGCAAAAACACACACACACACACACACACACACACAGGGGTTGTCAAGCTTGGGCATGCATCAGAACAATGGAGATGCTTATTAAAACACAGAGTGCTGGGCCACTTTTCAGCTGTGTGACCTTGTGCAGATTTTTGATCCTGTAAGACTAGAGCAGAGTCTGAGTAGTTATGCTGATAACCAATGCCCAGCTGGTGTTGATGTTGCTGTTATAAAGACCATGCTATAAGAATCACTACACTAAATTAAACACTCTGCTCATATCATTCCCCAATTTTTAAATCAACCACATATTTCTCAATTTTCCAAATTTCTCTCAATGTTTATTTCCATTTCCTAACACTAGGTATTAATAATTTCCCCAAATGATTCTGTTTTCTCTTCTTCTGGCCCAGTTTGATTAAGATATTTATCTTCCCTAAATTGTAAAGTATTGCCTGTATCTTTTCCAAAGTAGTTTGCACATTTCCAACAGAAGTGACCACATATAGTGTGGTCTTATACTACAGTAATCTTATACTTGTGTTTTCTCTTTCACTCTCATAAACTGCTTTAAGTTACTATCTTTTTCGTAGAAGTTTATACAAAGTGAATGTTCGAACGATTTTTCTTTCATTCCTGATCTTGCTCTATTCGAGTAACAGAGACTCGGTGCATGACCTAAGTTCAAATTATCACTCTAGTCCCAGCAGCCATGCGAGTGATAGGTCGTACACGCTGCTTCTGCAGCTCGACTGCCTGGTTCAAAATCAACCTGGACACTTGTTAGCTGTGTGATTTTTGTACAGATATCTTCATCTCCTTGTGCCTTCTTTTCCTCATCTAGTAAATAAAGGTGATAGTCGTATTCGCACCTTAGGGCTGTTTCAATGATTGAATGGATTAGTTGATTTGAAACATTGAGTGCAGGATCTAGCACAGAATATTTGTGAGCCAATACAACTGTTATAATTGCAGAACATCCTGATGGTCTCCTCTGTACCTAAATTTCCCCCGTAGTTGCCTACTGCTCATTTTTTCCTTAGTCCCTTAAAAGCTATCTTCTGCCTCATTTGTTCTATTAAAACTTCATTGTTGGGTGGTGCCTGTGGCTCAAGGAGTAGGGTGCCGGTCCCATATGCCAGAGGTGGTGGGTTCAAACCCAGCCCTGGCCAATAAAAAAAAAAAAAAAGAAAGAAAAAGAAAAAAAAATACTGCTAATCCTTTGGGCGGCACCTGTGGCTCAAGGAGTAGGGCGCCGGTCCCATATGCCGGAGGTGGCGGGTTCAAACCCAGCCCCGGCCAAAAACCAAAAAAAAAAAAAAAAAACTTCATTGTCGGCGGTGCCTATGGCTCAGTCAGTAGGGCGCCGGCCCCATATACCGAGGGTGGCGGGTTCAAACCCGGCCCCGGCTTAACTGCAACCAAAAAATAGCTGGGCGTTGTGGCGGGCGCCTGTAGTCCCAGCTAATCGGGAGGCTGAGGCAAGAGAATCGCCTAAGCCCAGGAGTTGGAGGTTGCTGTGAGCTGTGTGAGGCCACGGCACTCTACCGAGGGCCATAAAGTGAGACTCTGTCTCTACAAAAAAAAAAAAAAAACTTCATTGTCTATGTATAGCACGTAGTTTATCTGCCCTTCTGACTCTCCTTTGTATTATTATGGATGTTTCCCAAATCTTCTCTTATCCTCTGGAGATTCTCTTGTCTGTGGAGATTTTCAGTCTTGACTTTTACTCCATTCAATTGATTTTAAAATCTACATTACTAGTTCTGCTTTGTCACTAGCATTCTAAAATCTCTGATAATTTTGCTAAAATAGATAATATTTAATATGAGTTTATTATATGCCAGACACTTTATTAGCGGGTTCTTATTTAAATCCTAAGACTATTTTTATAACGACTTGGCAATTTACACGTACATTTACAATGTAGAAGTAAAGTTCCTAAGAGAGATAAAGAATTTTCCCATGTCATACGTATAACTAGTAGAAAGTGGAGACTATATTTGAATCCAGGACTGACATTAGAGTGTAAACACTTGATTAATATTATTTTGGAACATCTACATAGAGGCTTTCGCTTTATAAATAAATGATGATTTTAAGAGCAATAAGTGGTGTCTGACAAAAAATATGTCACCAAAAACCAAACTCACCTTTATTCCTATGAATATCATGACATCGGATACGATGAAAATAAAGTTCATACTTCTAACCAAGTCTTTGAAAACCATCTATGACCTTGGCTCATCACATTTATTTATTTATTAGTTTTGCCCATAGTTTTCTTGATCTTTAGTCAAATTGGCTTATTTATAACTTCCATAATGTCTCCAGGTTTTTGCTTCTCTAGGCCCAATTTATGCAGTTTCAACTTCATCTGAAGCCTTTGTTGAATCTCCTAGCTAATGGTTTAATTTTCCTAAAAATTCCAGTTATATCCCACCAGATCCTTATAAAACACTTGACTTTCATTTTCCCTCTGCTAGCCTTTATTCTTACTCTTTATCTGCTCATAGCAGAAAAATTTTTCTGCTATCTCCCATCTCTTCCATATTTGAGTCTATTCCACACATGGCCTCTAAACTTTTACTGAAACACTAGTTTCACAATGTGGCTTCACCATGCAAAATATTAAGTAGCTTCCCATTACCTATATTAACAATTCCAAACACTGTAGGAATCAATATCTTTCATGGCCTTTCTAGATCTGCCCATTCTTCTGGTCTTATCTCTTACACATCTTAGCTTTAATCGTGAGGTAGACTTCTTACTATTACCCAGATGTGTACTTAAAGGCACATTACATTTTAACATGTGCATCTCATTACTACAGTTTCCCATATAGCCAAAAATATGACTCAATCAGTTATAACTATTTGGCCCACCATATAAGGCACAGACTATGGTCATATAGAATAGAGGTTGTCCGACATGAGCTTTAGGTTTTCTATGGTGCCTAGAAAAGTGTTTATTACATAATAAGTACTCTGATAAATGTTTAAAATATGTTGAATGCCTGCTGAAAAAACTACTTCTTTTGATAAAGAATTTAAGGGAATGATGTATATATTTAATGATTAAAAAAATAACCAGAATATGTACCTTTCTGAATTTCTGAGTATGAAAGACTCATTATGAGACATAGCTATACAAAGATAAAATTATTTATCTTTGATCCTCTATTAAACTTGGTATATTTCATTTTGGCAGAAATTGAAAAAAAAAGAAAGGATCTGCTAAGATGATCTATGAAACTGCAGAAATGTTGAAGATACAGTTTGCAGGGGGAGGTTAAGATAAGACTTGGAAGGTTATCACACTGCTCTTAGGGAACCAGTCAATATACCAAGCTACCACAAATCAGTTTTTAAAGTGAGGCAAAATATAAATATGTTTTTAAAAAGCCAAACTATCAATTAACATGAAATGGTTCTGAAGCTGAGGTGCTAGATTATTGTGCCAGAAGAAAAAATATTTGGCAACATTAGCTTCCCCTATAATAACACCACAAAATACAGGTTGAATATACCTTATCCAAAATGCTTGGGACCAGAAGATTTTAAGGTTCTGAGTTGTTTCAAAATTTGGGATTTTACAATATGTATACTTGTTGAACATCCATAATCTGAAATTCAAAATGTTCCGAGTATTTCCTTAGAGCATGATCTTTGAGCACAATGTTGGTGCTCAAAAATTTTTGGATTTTGGAAAGTCTCAGATTTCAGATTTTTAATGATTTTCAGATTATTAATGATTTTCAGATTATGGATACTTAATCTGTATTGAGTTCTCTAGCTTACATGTGTTGCCCCTTTGTTAGTTAGAATTTGAGCTCCACTGAAAAAGTGTTCATTGATTCTTTTATCCACAGTTGTGCCCTAGCACTTGTAGTGCCTAGAAAATGGCAAACTCTCAATAAATATTTCTTGAATGAATGGATAAGTAAAAGCATTTTAGTTTGGTAAATTAAGGTGGAAAGACTATCTAAGTAGGCCAGATGTGGTGGCTCACACCTGTAATCCCAGCACTTGGGAGACCAAGAGAGGTGGGCGGATCACCTGAGCTCATGAGTTTGAGACCAGCCTGAGCAAGAATGTCTCAAAAAAAATAGCTGGCATTGTGGCAGGTGCCTGTAGTTCCAGCTACTCAGGAGACTGTGAGCCCAAGAGTTTGAGGTTGCTGTGAGCTGTGATGCCAAGCACTCTACTAAGGGCGACAAAGTGAGTCTCAAAAAAAAAAGAAGTCTATCCAAGTATTTATGTAGCCATGGTCAAAGTCAGGTCCTCTTCAGTTTAAGAAATGGGGGAATGGCGGCACCTGTGGCTCAGTGAGTAGGGCGCCAGCCCCATATGCCGAGGGTGGCAGGTTCAAACTCAGCCCCGGCCAAACTGCAACAAAAAAATAGCTGGGCGTTGTGGTGGGCACCTGTAGTCCCAGCTGCTCGGGAGGCAAGAGAATCGCGTAAGCCCAAAAGTTAGAGGTTGCTGTGAGCCGTGTGATGCCACGGCACTCTACCCGAGGACGGTACAGTGAGACTCTGTCTCTACAAAAAAAAAAAAAAGAAATGGGGAAAGAGGTAGAAAATTGGGAAACGATGAAAGAAAGCTAAGAAGAATCAATAGAAGTTCTCAGTTAAGCCAAGAGAGTTAAAAAAATACAAGCAGATGAGGAGTAAAGAACTGTTATTTTACATGCATTATATATATAATATATATGCACATATGTATGTGTGTGTCTATATATATATATATGTGTGTGTGTGTAGTAGAACCTTTGTAAGTTTGTAACAAGGGTCAACATGCAGAGGTGGCCAACATAAACTAGGTCTACTCTCCTGATAAGTACATTTGGTGCATGTCCAATCTATGAAAATTGGGTCAACTTATGGAGATGGTCAGTGTGTGGAGATGGCCAACTATGGAAGTTCTAGTGTATGTGTGTGTGTGTGTGTGTGTGTGTGTATCTCCAATAATTACTGCTTTACTGATTGTCAATCAATATCACAACTATCATATTTTCTCATAGGCCAAAGTGAAGTGTAGGCCTATGATAAGACAAGTTTTACTGCTAACACAAGTTAGATAACTTTAGAATATGAAAATGACATTTATGCAGTCTACTGCTAAGTTCAAATAAATCAGCTCTATATAAAAAGCAGCCATGGATTAAATGACTTTAGCCTGCTTTGGGGAAACTACTGCAGTTAAACATGCTCCCAGCAAGCTATACTGGTTGCTTGGACTCCATTAATGAGAAGACGTTTGAATATAGACCTAACCGTGTGATCATTTAACATATTTTATTGTACTTGGTCCATGTATACATCGGCTTGTGTTTTTTATGTATCTCAAGTTCACTTCTTTACCTTATACATGTAATACCTATTTGCTGCCCTGAATGTTCTTATAGTATTACTGGCAAGCATTCTAATGAGAAATTTGAAAGAAGTTTTACATTAAAATCACATTTTGAATTTTTATATTCCTGGATAAGTTTTAATGTAAGCAACATAAAAACACACAAGTAGGCTACGTCATATGCCATTTGTCAGTCTCCAGTGACGGGTAAATATTTACCAGCTTCAGTAACTATCCCTGCCTAACTGAGGACTGTCATTTTCTAAAATTATTGATTGATAGAGGCCTCTCCTTAGAAATATAAAATGCATGTAATTTACACATAGCTGAGAAATACAAGCTCATTATTTCCTCCTGACAGGCAGTAATGCCCTTTATAAACTATGGAGATTTCATTCCAAAAAAAAAGTTACTTAAATTGAAAACAAAAGTATGATTAGAGTTCTGTGTTGTGCATTTTCTAATATTTTATCCATGTTTTACATCACCCTGATTTGGTAAATGAAAGTGGATGGGAATATATTTTAGAAACTAATATGTGTATATATGTGGTGTGTGTATGTTTGTATCATAGAAACCTTTATAATGTCTAAGAGAAAATCATCAAAAATACTTAAATTTCAACACATTTTTGTTATGAGGGGGCAACAAGTATCCTAATTTAGGTAAGGTATGTTTGCAAATATTGTCCTAAGGAAATAATGATTCTAAAAATAAAATTCAAGTATTTTATTATTCACCGACAGGGGCCAATCACATTGATGCAGGCAGAGGCCTGATATAAAAAAATTAATTAAGGTGATTCTAGGGGAGTAAACAGGACTCCAGTAAATGAATTTCTAAGTGGTCTAGTTAATTACTTGAACATTAATCAGAATTTAGAGTTGAAAGTATTTCTGCTCTGCTAGTTTTAAGCTCAATGATCTTGGGAGGCCATTTTTACTTTTTAAGTCTCATTGAATTCATCACTATATAGTTCTTGTTCCATATGCTTTAGCTTTTTTAATAAAATGGAGCAAGAAAAAGATAATGTATATCAATATATCATCTAAGTCGTATATCAAGCAGTGCAGAATACATCTCTAGTATAGATGACAGATGTCCATGCATTCTCTAATGAACAATCCTATCTTATGCTAGTTTAGTCTAATTATTAAAAACTATATGATTACCTAAAAATTATTTGTTACATTAAACAAAAATACATATTTTTTTAACACAGTGATTTTAATTTTACCTAGAATTGCCATGACTGTCTTATACTAGTTGAAGAAGTCTTTACGTCTCCACCATCTTCAAGAGGAGTATCTACAGCTTTTACTCATATTGCTCACTTGTGGTATTCTTTACCATAGTGCTCATCCTAGCCCCTATAACAATTAAACTTCAAGAATAGAAGTAGTACTCCAATTGCCTTGACTTTCAAATAATATCTGAATTCATCACCTTAAGTATTTATCATTTCATTTAGATAGATATGCAAATAACCCCAATTTGATCATTACATAATATATACATGTATCAGAACATTATCTTGTACCCTATAAATATGTACAATTATGATGTGTCAATCATAAATAATTAAAAACTCTCCACACAAATAATTTTGGAGTTTATGAAGTCCTTACAGCTGCCCTTTCCAATATTAATTACAAACTTTAACTTGAACTCTATTAAACTTTTTCTTCTTGACTTCAATATTATTACAGTTAAGACATCAATAGCTATATTTTGTTATAAAGAGCTAGTCTTTCCAGGATAGTAAAATCTTTTATTTTAATAGCTATATTTAGATGCCTTAACATCCAAATCATTGGCAAGATATATTTGGTAAAAGCAGTCCAAAGGAGATTCATGTGACACTCGACTAGCTATCATGTAACATTGACACAAAGTCATTTTTTATTACTCTTTGTGTAGGGTGATCTGCTACCCAGGCATTTTTTAATTATTTTATAAAATACTATATTCTAACACAAATTATTATCAACATTTTATTCGTAAACTTATTACAAAAGACATTGTCAGGCTACACTGTGAATATGACGTTTGCTTACCTATCAAACTCACAATATGATCAAAAAAGAAAAAGAAAGTTTTGTTCTTTGGTTGATTTGATAACACCACAATGTCATAGACAGAAGGAGTGACACTACTAGATACTATCTAAATGTAAGAATGCATCGATTCTTTAGCTGTTATAGAAGTATAACATATATATGGGACAGACATATATGTGGATTTTTCCAAAATTTTAATTTAAAACAAGAGGGTCCTTATCTAACCAAAGGGTTCTCTGTACCCTCGATGAATCCCCAACAATAAAATAAAAAGCTATTTCTAGTAGAAATTACAAATATTCTAGGGCATAAAATGTATTATTAACGATGGCATAGCATATTTTACATATATATACCCATTGCCTACAATATTATCAATATCATAATATTATCAATATCTCCATAAGTGACTGATACTGATAGATGATAGATAGATAGATAGAATGTTCATCAGTGGAAACTCTTTCAAACTGTACTATCAAATCAAGTTTCTTGGAATTCCTAAAATGATCTTTCATATTAGGGCCGGAAACCTTATTATTAAACCATCATTGCATAAATGGCTAACAAGAAGTTTACAGTTTAAACCAAGGATTAAGATTCTATTCTTTCTTTGATATATTGTGATACATAGATGCAACAAAACAACAACTATTCATTATATACTATCTGTGGCTAAGGCAGTCTACTTGATGCTGTATTATTTATAGACTATGATGTTAAGGTTTATTTGATGTTTACTGGAGCTTTGTCATCCCAAGAAGAAGATTCTGATTTTGGTAGGTCTCTATTTCTCAATTACTTTAAGACACCAAACATTATGTGAATAATCAGCATAAGATAAAAACACTTTTCCATCTCAATGACATTTTAAAACTCATGCTTTTATGATTAGGAAAAGACTAGAATGATTACTGATGTAGGTTATAGAAAGAGGTTACTATTTTTAATTCATCATTATAAACTTACACAAAAGAGCTAATAATATGACCCAAAATTATTCACTTGTGCTTATGTAAACCCTTGGGTCGTAAGACTTATTTAATGAATGGATGGAGATGATATTTTAACTGTCTTGGGATATGTGCGCTACAGAGTTCAGCTGTACAATTTGATCAGTGTTTGTTCATTTTATGGGATGTAATATATTTCACATTGGTTTGATTTATTGTTTCAGAAGAAAATTAAATTTAACAGGTTTACTTGCTAACTGAAATGTAAATGAATTATGTTAAAATCTCCTCTGGGCAAAGGCCTCGACAAAATACGTATGGTCAATAACCATTTTGTGTGAAATAATCATATAAAAAAGCATACTTTAGTGGACTACTCTAGCTTACATATTTCTTCATAAATCAACTTTATGAAAAGGATGACAACTGAGCAGAATTTATTTGAAACACTTCAGCTATAATGGCCTTGTAAATTATGTTGACTGTACCCATTATATTAACCTCATTTAGTTTGTGCAGAAAAAAAAATGTCAAATTTAATTTGAAGTTTATTATTATCTTAAATTATACAATCCTTAATTGTATATTTATAGTTTGTTGTTTGATCGGTTTTGGAAGGAACTTCCTCAAGAAGTAAAATTTCACCTTAAGCTATGTATTACATTTGACTTTTCAAGCATTGAATCTAATTTTTATCATTTTAAACATAATAATATATGTTAGCTCTTATAGTTTTAGTTTTTATTATTTTACTGTATATATTTAAATATATGACATGATATTATGCTATACATAGACATAATGATTATTACACTAAAGGAAACTATACTATTTATTACCTTCCATAGTTACAATTTTGTGTGTGGAAACACCACCTAAAATATCCTTTCTTAATAAATGTTCTTCATACCATACAATATTAACTATAATCATCATGATAAACATTGTATTTCTAGACTCATTCATTCTGCATAGCTGAAAGTTTGTATCTTTTGACCTACTGCTCCCCATTTCCTCCAGATATTTAAAGAAGAATTAATACAAATCTTTTATTAAAATCTTCCACAAAATAGAAGTAGAGAGAATACTTCCAAAGCCATTGTATTCACCCAGCATTACTCTGAATAACAAAGCTAGATAGACACTGCAAGGAAAAAAAATAAACTACACACCAATACCTAGGAAGGACATACATGTAAGCAATATTTACTAAAATATTAGTAAAACAATTCACCACGACATCAAGAAGATAATAAACCATGACCAAGTGGGATTGTTCCCAGGTTGCAAGGTTTAACATATACAAATCAATGTAATATAACACATTCTCAGAATGAAAGGTAAAAAAACATATGATCATCTCAATAGATGCAGAAAAAGCATTTGAATATATTAAATATCCTTTTCATGTTAAAATATTACAACAAAAGTGGTATAGAAGGTAATTTTCTCAATGTAATAAAGGCTATTTGTGAAAACCCTAAACTAATATGATGATCGGGGGAGAATACTGAAAGCTTTTCCTCTGCATTCTTGTACAAGGCAAGGATGCCCACTCTTATCACTTCTATTCAACATAATATAGGAAGTACTAACAAGGACAATTATACAAGAAAAAGAAACAAATGAGCTCCAAATATGAAAGAAAGAAAATTATCCCTGTTTGCAGATGAGATTATCCTATGTGTGGAAAACACTACCAACGCTGTATACATGTACATACATACATACCTACATAGACACACTCTGTTAGAATAAATGAATTTAGTAAAGTAACAGTAAACAAAGTCAATATAAAAATCAGTTACATTTCTTTTTTTTTATTTCAATAGATTCAGGCAATAAAAGTGGTTTTATAATATATAAATGAAGTGCATAAGGTGAAGTCAGGGCTTTTAGTGTAATTTTCACCCAAATAGTATACATTGTACTTGATAAGAAATTTTTGATCCACCCGTTCCCTGAGAGCCTCCCTTCTTCTGAGTCTCCAAAGTCCATTGTACTACTCTATATGAGCATGTGTACCATCAATTATTCTGTATGCAAATAAGGATCTATTTAAAAAGAAATCAATAAAATAATCCTATTTACGATAGTATCAAAAAGAATAAAATATTTAGGAATAGATTTAACAAAGGAAGTGAAAGATCTGTATACTGAAAATTATAAAACATTGATGAAAGAAATTGAAGAAGAAAAAATAAATGGAATGATATACCATGTATGTAGTTGGAAGGATTAATATTATTAAAATGTCCACAGTACCCAAAGTGGTATATATGTGTCCATTGTTATCCACAGGGAATTATTTCTAGGACACCTGTGTATGTCAGAGTTCAATGGTGCTCAATTCCCTTTTACAAAATGGCATAGTAGGTAAATATGCTTATGCACATCCTCCAATATATTTTAAATAATCTTTAGGTTACTTATAATGCCTACTACAATATAAATTTAATATAATATTTGTTATATGGCATTGCTTTTTCTCCTAAATATTTTTTAGTCATGCTTGCTTGAATCTGAGGCTATGGAACCCTCATGTATGAAGAGCCAACTGCACAGATGCAAATGCATTTCTCATAAAAATCCCACAGGTATTTTTCAGAGAAATATTTCTAAAAATTCTAAAATTCATATAAAACCACAAATGAGCCCAAATAGCCAGCCAAAGCAATCTTGAGAAAGAAAAACAAAGTTGGAGATATGCACTTTTTGATTTCAAATTATATTACAAACTGTAGTAATAAAAACAGTATGGCACTGGCATAAAAAGAGACACATAAACCAATGGAACAGAATAGAGGGCCCCCCAAAAAACCTAGATATATACAATTAACTAATTTTGGACAAAGCCACTAAGAAGACACATGAGGAAAGGACAGTTTCTTCAACAAATGAGGTTGTCAAAAACAAACTCTTGTCTTACATCATACACAAAAACAACTGAAAATCGAATAAAGATCTAAACATAAGAACCAAAGCAATAATACTCCTAGGTGAAAATATATGGAGAAAACTCCTTCATAATAGCCTTGGCAATGAGTTTTTTTTTTTTATATTACACCAAAATCTCAGGAAACAAAGGCAAAAATGAAACAAGTGGAAGCATACCAAACTTAAAAGCTTCCACATAGAAAAAGAAACAGTCAACACCAAAACAAATGCAGCTTATAGATTGTGAGGAAGTATTTGCAAAGCAATTATCTGTTAAGGGGTTAATATCCAAAATATGTAAGGAACTCACAAAGCTGAATAGTGAAAAGACAAAAAAAAAAAAAAAAAAAAAAAAAAAACAATTAAAAAAGTGAGCAAACCCACCTGAATAGACATATTTTTCAAAGAAGGCACGCAAATTGCCAAGGAGAATATGAAAAGGGGCTCAACATCAGTATTCATGGGGAAAATGCAAATCTAATCCATAATATCACTTAACACTTGTTAGGATGGATATTATCAAAAGGACAAAGAGTAAGTTTTAGAGAGGGTATGGAGAAAAGCCATATGCTGTTGTTTGGGATATTCATTTTTACAGTTATGAAAAACAATATGCTGTTTCATTAAAATATTAAAAGTAGAACTGTCATAAAACCAGCAATATTTCTGCTGGGTATATAACCAAAGGAAATGAAGTTGGAAGCTCCTACCGATAGCTGTGCTTGGATGTTCACGGCAGCATTATTCTTAGTAGCCAAGATATGGAAACAACTTAAGTTTCCATTGATACATACATAAAGAAATTGTGATAGACATGCAATGGAATACTTCAGCCTTTAAGAAGAGATAAACCCATTTGTGAAAACACAGAGGAAGGGAGAGGACATCATGCTAAGTGTTGTACTCAGTACTTTTACGAAACCAGTTTATAATTACTCACACTTTCTTATGAAAGATAGATCACAACTATAGCCTGGGATGAAGGAGAGAAGTAGGAGGGGATGGGAGGGGAAGGAGGAAGTTTTGATAGAGGGAGGGTAAACGATGAGACCACACCTATGGAGCATATTGTAAGGGTACAAGGCAAATCTACCAAGTATAGACCATAAATGTCTTAACACAATAATGAAGTAAATGAGGTGAAAGCTATGTTAATTAGTTTGATGTAACTATTCCAAATTGTATTTTAAAAAATCAACACATTGTACCCCACAAAAGCATAAATGTATTCATGATCTATGTGTACATGACTTAATAAAAGGAAAATAAAAGACAGAAAGAGGCTCCCGCGCCTGTGGCTCAAGCAGCTAAGGCGCCAGCCACATACACCTGAGCTGGAGGGATCGAATCCAGCCCGGGCCTGCCAAACAACAATGACGGCTGCAACCAAAAAATAACCAGGCGTTGTGGCGGGCGCCTGTAGTCCCAGCTACTTGGGAGGCTGAGGCAAGAGAATCACTTGAGCCCAGGAGTTGGAGGTTGTTGTGAGCTGTAATGCCATGGCACTCTAGCCAGGGTGACAGCTTGAGGCTCTGTCTCAAAAAAAAAAAAAAGGAAAAAGACAGAAAGAGAAATGCTGGATGATCTCAATTAGATGTGGAATCTGAAAGAAAGTTGAACGCCATGACGACAGGAAGAATGGTAGTTATCAGGGGCAGAGAGAGGTAGGAAACGAGAAGTAGGTTAACGGATACAGACTTGTAGTTATGTAGGATGAATACATCTAGAGAGCTAATACACAGCTAACCCTTTTATTTCTTTTTAATTTACAAATAATAATTATGTATGTTTTGAGATAGGATGTGATATTTTAATCCATGTATACCTTACAGGAAAACTCAATCAACCTAGTTAACATGTCTGTCACCTCACCAACTTAATCCTTTTAAATTCTAATCTGAAATATATCAGATCAAAGGGTGTATGGCCACTATTTCTTTTTCAAGAGAAAACTGGTATCTATTTCAACATAGGGAGGAACTTATCTAAGAACAGAGGCAAGTAGGCAGAACCACAGGTCAGATGGTGCTAGCACTAACCACCTCCTACAAAAATTATGATACAAAGTAGAGATTAAGTTACTTAATTATGTTACTCAGGTAAGAATGTCTCACCATGGTTTCAGGCCGCACAGGCTCCAATCTTTAATCCACACATGGTTACCTGGAGAGTGGGGATAGACTGGGAGTAATAAACTAACAGAATATCTATCATTCACCCATTCTGAAATCCTTTTTCATTATTTTTCCCAGTGACATTAGTTGGTTAGTAAGTTTTGTTTCTTCCACTTCTCTCAGGGTCCCTGGTAAATTTCTTAAAATGAGAGGGATCCTGTGATATAGTATTTTATAGGGTGAGTAACCTATTTTTCTTTTTTAGTTTTTTGAACCAGGTTACATTGATTGCATGACCACTTTTTAAACATTTCTACCTCATTTTTATACATATATTACATTTGATAATTGTGAAAATAATTTTCTCTATTTGTTTATTCAACATTGATGTTCCAAGATAGTGAATTTAGGACCGATTTAAGTAGTTCGTATAATAGAAAAGCATGAAAAAATCCCTATGGAGGCAAATGATGTTAAGTGAATAATATTTCTGCATAAAAGAAATTGTTTATTTGGATAGAGGGTAAGTTACAAATAACAGTAACAGTTTGGCTGGGGCTGGGTTTAAACCCGCCACCCTCAGTATATGGGGCTGGTGCTCTACCCACTGAGCCACAGGTGTTGCCCAAGAAACTATAAGTAATTTAAATTATCTGACATAAGAACACAACAATGTATCCGGTCTGTAGCCAATTTTGTTCCGTATTTCTCAAGTAATAAATAGGGTTGATATAATGCCCTAAAAATGCATTGTCTTCTAAGAGACCATATTGGTCCACCTTCAATCCTAAAAAAAGAAAATAGAAAAATGACAATAGAGAATCTTGATAGACACTTAGTTGTAAATTTTGATTTGACTCATAAAAATAGGTATGACAACTATTGAGTTATTCCTTCAGATAAGAAAAAGTCAAAAGAATGCTAATGACTTTCATAATTTAGTCTTATTTCAATACTTTCCTTATAAATGAATATCATATTTTATTTACTTAATATGTTTAATTTACTCTTCTTTAGTATTAAAACACTTAACCAGGCTCGGCGCCTGAAGTACAGTGGTTACAGTACCAGCCACATACACGAGGGTGGCAGGTTCAAACCAGGCCCAGGCCAGCTAAACAACTGCAACAAAAAAATAGCCAGGGACTGTGGCAGGCTCCTATAGTTCCAGCTACTTGGGAGGCTGAGGCAAGAGAATCACTTAAGCCCAAGAGTTTGAGGTTGCTGCGAACTGTGACATCACGGCACTCTACCGAGTGTGGCATCGTGAGACTCTGACTCAAAAAAAACAAACAAACATAAAAACACTTAACCAAATTAAATATATACAAATTTAGAAAAACATATGCTATGTAGTATGACACAATAGAATTAATTTATGTACAATACATTATTAACACAATGAGATCTTTCTCTTTTTTGTTTTTTGAGACAGAGTCTGACTTTGTCGCCTCAGTAGGGTGCTGTGGCATCACAGCTCACAGCAACCTCAAATTCCTGGGCTTAAGCAATTCTCTTGCCTCAGCCTCCCAAGCAGCTAGGACTACAGGCACCCGCCACAACACCTGTTGTCATTGTTGTCATGGTTGTAGTTGTCATTGTTGTTTGGCAGACTCCGGCTGGATTCGAATGCCCCAGCTCCAGTGTATGTGGCTGGCGCCCTAGCTGCTGAGCTACAGATCTTTCTTCCACATTATTTATCTCTTGAAACCAACATGGGACTTCTTGATAGATTACATTTGAGAATAACACTGATTTAATCATCAGAAAGTAAAGGAGTCACTATTCTCTTCAAACATTTTTAAAAGAATCTCAGGTCTTTTAATATAAGTTTTTAAAAAATATTTCCACTTTGATTTTGCATGAATGCATGCAGATGAGTCTAAGTGTGTGTGTTTATGTATAAGCTAAGGTTGTATGGTAGCATATAATAGAATCTACCTGGCAATGAAATTCCAGAGGTTGGAAACGAGCATTGTATATCAAGCTCTTGAGGTATTTAGGTAAACAACTACCCAGGAAGCACCTGGGCATTGACTGATTGATAACATTTATTCAGTGAAATAACTAAAAAGGAATAGGACCAGGTTTCCAGGCCTTGCAAATAGCTTAAATGAAAACACAGTAGTAAATTTACATACAATGTGCTCAAAGCATAATGTGCATCTGTACAAAATGCAAAAGATTTATTTTTGCCAAAATAATTTTTCCCATTATTTTACTTTAAAATTGGGAGCACATGCATATTACCATAATTAGTTTAAACCTTGCAGCACTAAGGTTTTCTTTTTTTTCTTATTTCATTTAGTACAAAGACCCAGAGTTATAGAATTGACGCCAATTTCTGGGCAACATATATATTCTTTACTAAAAATTTCATTTCCTTCATTCTTCTGCACACAACACTCACAGAGAGAAACAAACTTACAAGGAGAAATTGAAGAATAATCTGAAAGCTTAGGGATAATTTGTATTTGGTTTATATAAACCTTTAGAAGCATAGTTCTGTCAATATTATCTGAATCTTTGCAAAACTTATTTCAAGCTATTATCTTTGGCACTTATGTCCCAACTTAGCTTAATTATTATTTTTTAACTCTTAGGAATATGTGGACGCAATAGAAGATAAGTTGCAAAGAGAGATAATAAGTGAACATATAATTTCAGGGCCATTACTGTGATGACCATAACAGAGGATGCATGAGAGTCATCCTGTTTCCTGATATGTCCACTTATGGTTAGTGATTATGAGTCAGTTTCTTTTCTACCTTGTCCAGTTGAGTAACTGTATATGTGGGGAACTGAATCGAATTATTACACTCTTAGAAATATGCCCTCCCCTCCTTTATAAAGATGCATCAATTAAATCATTTATTTTTTATTTTTTTTTTGTAGAGACAGAGTTTCACTTTATTGCCCTCGGTAGAGTGCCGTGGTGTCACACAGCTCACAGCAACCTCCAACTCCTGGGCTTAGGCGATTCTCCTGCCTCAGCCTCCTCAGTAGCTGGGACTACAGGCGCCCGCCACAACGCCCAGCTATTTTTTGGTTGCAGTTTGGCCAGGGCTGGGTTTGAACCTGCCACCCTCGGTATATGGGACCTGCGCCCTGCTCACTGAGCCACAGGCACCGCCCCAATTAAAGCATTTTTTAACCTTTTTTTTTTTTTTTTTTGTCGCTTTGTCGCCTTTGGTAGAGTGCCATGACATCATAGCTCACAACAACCTCAAACTCTTGGGCTCCAGTGATTCTCTTGCCTCAGCCTCCCAAGTAGCTGGGACTACAGGCGCCCACCACAATACCTGGCTATTTTTAGAGACGAGGTCTCGCTCTGGCTCAGGCTGGTCTCAACCTGTGAGCTCAAGCAATCTGCCCACCTCAGCCTCCCAGACTGCTAGGATTACAGGCGTGAGCAGCCGTGCCCAGCCTATCCATTCATTTGTTGAAGGACACTTAGGTTGATCCCAAATCTTGGCTATTGTGAATACTGTGGCAATAAACATGGAGTGAAAATATCTTTTCTAAATGCTTAATTCCTTTCTTTTGGATACATACCTAAAAGTGGATTGCTGGGTCATATAGTAGTTCTATTTTTAGTTTTTTTGAGGAACGTCCACACTTTTCTTCATAGTGGTTGTACTGTTTTACATTTCCACAAATAGTGTATAAGGATTCCCCTTTCCTCTCATCCTCACCAGCACTTTAAATGTGGAAAGTTAACTATTTACACTCTAGTCTAAATTAGAATATAAATACAGAGGGTGCCACAGGAAAAAAAAAAACTGTGTTAAAATTGTAATACTCAATATATACTGATAACAAAAGATAAATATAAGTGACATATGAACACCTCTTATAATTGCAGAAGTCAAACATGACTTGAATATTACAAATTTAATACAGTTTTTTACTTTCTTAAATATGTCTACATTTTTTGGCACCCTCTATATTTTTAGCTAGGTGAATTATTTGCTAAAAGTAATTTTTTTCTATACTTGCCACACACTCGAAAGAGAAATAAGGTGTAAATCATTTAGAGGGATGAAATTCAGAACTTTCACTTAATAACTTTATTTAAAATAACATTTCCATTGATAATGAAACTCAGAACAAGTACAAAACAGTAAACAAGTAACATTTAATCTTTGTTCTTCCTTTTATTAAAGAGGGTTGGAAAACCAGAGCTAGTCAGGCCTACCAGTAATAGCAGAAATATATACCTAGTGGGATTTGCTAAAATTCATTACCAATTCCTGATAAAAGTTCTTATTAATCTGGGAACAGAATAAAACTTTCTTATTTTATAGACTAAAATAATTATTATTAAAATAATAAATAACACTAGAATATTCTTCAATGTTGTCACTTTTCAATATAAAAAACAATATCATTTTCTCATTTCATAAAACAACTTTAAAATTAGAAAATGTACAGACAGTGTAAAATCATACTCGGAAAAGGTATAGAATCTTTTTGTAGATTCCACGTATAAGGGAGATCATACAATATTTTTCTTTTCATATCTGGCTTATTTCACTTAGCAAGTGGCAAAATGTCTGTCTTTTGTAAAGGTTAACAGTATTTCATTGTGTACCTAAAGAGGAAATAAAATAGCAGTTACAGGCCTGGGATGGCAGAGGAAATGGGGAGATGTTGGTCAAGATATACAAAATAGCAAATATATATAATAAACAAGTCAAAAAACTTAAGGTACAACATGAGAATCATAGTTAAAAATAATGTATTATATTTAGGATTTTTACTACATGTGTAGATTATGGATTATAGCTACTCTCAGAGGGGAATGGTCTTTGGAATGAATAATTATATAATAGGGTAGATATATATTAATTTGTTCCATTTTAATACATATGTATATTAAAGCATCATGTTTTATACATTATACATAATAAAATATATTTTTAAAAAGGAAAAGTTATAAAAATCTATAGATTCATTAAAAGTAAACTACACAAGAAAGTACTGAATTTTGTCAAATGATTTTTCTGTATCTATTAAGATGATCATATGATCTTTGTTTTTGCTTCTGTTTAGGCAGTGAGTCACGTTTATTAATTTATTGAACTATTCTTCCATCCCTGTGATGAAGCCCACTTGATCCTGGTGGATCATTTTTGTGATCTGCTGTTGAATTCAGTTTGCTAGTGTTTTATTGACAATGTTTGCATCTATATTCATAAAAGATATTGGTCTGTAGTTTTTTTCTTTTTTTTTTTTTTTAATTGTGTCGTTTCCTGGCTTTGGTATAAAGGTAATACTGGATTCATAGAATAAGTTGGGGAGGATCCTTTCCTTATTAGTATTATAGAATAATTTCTACAGTGTGGTTACCAACTCTTCTTTGTAGATTGTGAATCATCTAGTTTGGGGTACTTTTTTTTGGAAGTTTTTTTTCTATTATTTCAATCTTGTGGCTTAGGAGTTCTATTTCTTCCTGGTTGAAGTTATCCAAATTGGAAAAAAGGAGGTCAAACTATGATAATATGATCTTGTATCTCCAAAACTCCAAAGATTCCACCAAGAGACTCCTGGAATTGATATATAAATTGAACAAAGTCTCAGGTCATGGTATCAATGTACACACATCAGTAGCCTTTCTATACACCAATAACAGTAAAGCTGAGCATCAAATGAAAGCCTCACTACCATTCATAATAACTACAATGAAAATAAAATAACTAGAAATATACTTAACCAAGGAGGTCATACTAGAAATATATTTAAACAAGGAGATCTCTACAAAGAGAACTACAAAACACTGAAGAAAGAAACACAAGGATACAAACAAATGGAAAACCATAAAATGCTCACCGATTAGTAGAATCAACATTGTTAAAATGTTCATGCTA
The DNA here is from genome assembly GCF_027406575.1 of Nycticebus coucang. NCBI lineage: Eukaryota > Metazoa > Chordata > Mammalia > Primates > Lorisidae > Nycticebus > Nycticebus coucang. Next base: position 33,286,919 of record NC_069804.1, on the reverse strand, counting down.
CCTAAAGTGATATACAGATTCGATGCAGTCCTCATCAATACCAATACATATTTCACAGACCTAAAAAAAAAAAAAAAATCTGTGTTTCATTTGGAACCAAAAAAGAACTTAAATAGCCAAAGCGATCTTGCACAAAAGGAACAAATCTGGAGGCATCACAATACCAGACTTCAAATTATACTATGTGTCTATAGTAAACATAGCATCATTGTATTGGCACAAAAATAGGGACATAGACCGATGGAATAAAACAAAAAATCAGATATAAGACTATCCTTACATGGCCAACTAAGCTTTGACAAAGCAGACAAAAATATACACTGGGGAAAAGAATCACTATTAAATAAATGATGCTGAAAAAAGTGGATAGCCACGTGTAGAAGAATGAAATAGTATCCATATTTCCTGATACTCACAAAAATTAATTCAAGATGCATAAATGACTTAAATTTAAGGCATAAAGTTATAGAATTCTGTAAGAAAATATTTGAAACACTATTCTAGATATTGGTCTAAGCAAAGAATTTATGAAGACGACCCCAATGACAATTACAGCAACAACAAAATAAATGGGAGTTGATTAATTTTTAAAGCTTCTGCACAGCCGTGGAAAGAATCAAAAAGCAAATAGACAACATACAGAATTAAAGGACATATCTTCAGGATATCTACCCAATAAAGGGATAATAACCAGAATCTACCAAGAACTCAAGCAAATCAAGCAAGAAAAAAAATCAAACCCCCTCAAAAAGTGGGTAAAAGACATGAACAGAATCTTCATAAAAGAAGATAGAAAAATGGCAAATAAATATATAAAAAATGCTCAATTTCACTAATCATCAATTAAAACCACAATGAGATATCACCTTTCCCCAATTAGCATGGCTTATATTAAAATGTTCAAAACAATAGGTGTGGACATGGATGCAGAGAGAAAGGAATACTTATGAACTATTGGTGGGACTGCAAATTAGTAAAAGTTATATGGAAAACAATATGGAGATACCTGAAAGAACTAAAGTCAACCTACCATTTAATCTAGCAATCCTACTACTGGTTATTTATCCAAAAGAGAAGTAATTTTATCAAAAATACAACTTTACTTGAATGTTTATTACAGCACAATTCAAAATTGCAAATATGTCGAATTGACTGAAGTGCCCATCAATTCATGATTGAATTAACAAAATTGGTATATGTATACCATGGAGGACTGCATCAATGGATTTGTCTTTTGCAACAAGTATGATAGAACATTAGACCATTATCCTAAGTGAAGTATCTACAAAATGAAAAAACAAACACCATGTGTACTATTAAATAGGAATTAACCTATGAGCACCCATGTGCATAGGGGGAAGTAATACTCAATGGAAATCAAACAGAAAAATTAGGGAGGAGGTGATATGTGAAAATCTACTTAGCAAGTGTAGTTAACACTATCTGGGTGACAGACACACTTAGAACCATGACTAACGCACTATAAAAGTAATTCATGTAACCAAAAATACTTGTACCCCTGTGATACTTTGAAATAAAAATAAGAAAATTAAGAAAATTAAATTACATGAGAAAGTATAAGAATTATTTGGAGAAAGTTTAAGTTTGTATATAAATACATAAATAAATACATGAAGAAAAGAAGGGACATACGGTGAACATGATAGTTTGAAGTTACATTCCAATAATTTCAATCAAGATATAGAAAGTCCTCAGCTTAAAATAGATCAACTTATGATTTTCAACTTTACCATAGTGAAACAGTGATATGCATTCAGCAAAAAGATTACTGAAAGGAAAGGCAAACAAATAGTCAAAAATTATTTTAAATAAGTGGCTTGCTTTTGTAGATTTCGTAACATAATATACATAGTATGACATAATAATCAGTTTAATGATATAGAAGGGATATTTTGAAAGCATACCCTTTTACTTAGGCACATTTAGTACACAATAAAGGTAGCATTTCATATCTGAGGAAAAAGGATAGGTAAGCTTATTAATTAAAACTTTTGACTGTGGAAACCCAAGGCCACAACAAAACTATTTTCAGATAATGACTCTGGGAATAAGTAAAAGCTCTAAAAATACAACATTAAAATATAGAAAGATATTTTAAGAATATTAAGGTGAGGTAAAAACTGGAAGCTATAAAAGATTGACGGATTTAATAACAGAAAATTAAAATATTTTCTATGGTGAAAGACACCAATAAACAGTAATAAAACATATGATGGACTGAGGGATCATACTGATAATAGAGGATTAATAATAGCCTCACTATGATAAAATTTCTACAATTAACATGAAAATGTAACATATTTAAAGTATTGGAATGTAACCCAATCATAAGTCAAGGAGCTTCTGTGTACTTACACACACACACACACACACACACACACACACACACACACATCATTGAGGCAGTTCTACTGAGGCTTGGGGTTTACATTCAGTAGGAAAGACAGGCCTTTGCTAGTACATTTCAGGCTGAGAAGGAGAGGTATTTGAGAGAAGGTGAAATTTCAGAATCAAGAAGAGTCAGAAGTTGTGTCAACAAACTGAGTTATTTAATATTTAGCATATTAGTTTTAAACTTTGTCCAGCGACTGAGAAAGATGAAGAAGAAATTTTAAAATTGCAAATGGGTAAGTTGAACATCCAATGATTAAAATAGATATGAGATGCTACATAATGTCTTTCCTTTTATCTGCCCATTCTTTGATTTTACTAATCTCTAGTCAAAAAAAAGTTGAGGGTGTTCAGCATGCCACCTGGGTGAAGGGCTCCAATACAACTTGTACTTTACCTTAGAAATGAAAACAATGTAACCTCAACATTTGTACCCTCATATTAATCTGAAATTTTAAAAAATAAAAAAGTTGCTTTCCAAATATGAAACATTTAAATAAATACCATAGTTATATTAGTGACCATATTTATTGTTTATAAATGTGTGTGTGCCATCCCTATTTTTGTTTTGTTTCTTAGTTGAAAACAAACTAAGTTTTCCCATTCCCATATCTCAGTTTAAGGAACTTCTTTTACATTTGTGCTTATTAAATAGAATTCTGCCCACTACTGAGTCATAGTTTTAGTGATATGGAAAAGCTTTTACTTGCTTGAATCTTTCAGACTTCCAAGTGTGCAGACACTTAGTAGAACATTTCTGAAAGCTGTGCTTGGAGTCTGCTTTTTCAACATTGGGTCTGAGAGTACTTGAATATTTTTTTTGTAGACATCAGTCAATATTATTTTAAACATGTATTTTTGCAAGTGCTATGCTATTTTGTAGAGTATATGCCAAAGTTTAGGAACAATGAATAAAACATTAGTTTTCCCATGTCTTGAGTATTAGCTCGAGTATTTTCGATCTGAATTTAAAATGTACTAACTTTGTTCTCATCACTCATAGGCTTCTTGATTAACCTGATAATGTTCTCTAATTTAGAAATTAATGCTTCTTTCCCTATCACTTAAAAAATCTAATCCAGTACTTAGGGCATGAGATGTTCTTCAAATCAAGTCTCATTTTTGAGAGTGTGATAAATAATTTAAGAAAAACTTTTTTGCTATACAATAGTAAGCTGAAGCTCATTATGTTCAAGGTCACAAAATGAGAGATCTGGGCTGGAAACTCAGGAGTCTATTTTTTCCACCTTAATCAGAATATCACTTGCTAGTTGTATGACCTTGGGCGGTATTCTTAACTCATAAGAAAGTGGTGAATTTTAAATTGGAAAACATAATAGTAGTTCCTTGTATATAATTTATATTTGATAAAATTGATTAAATATGAAAGTTATTCTCCTTCACATACTTCTGTAGGAAGACAAATACTGTATGCTCCTGTTATTTTTCTACATAATTTATTCTCCTTCAACTAGTTATCAATTTGAAACATTTGTCTTACTCTATATTCACAGATATAGACCACCAAAGGAACCTATGTTTTTAGCAGCCATAATTATCTCTTAATTCATTCATTTGCTGATTTAATGAATATCGAGTATCTATGAATTGTCAGTGGGAAAACAATTTAGAGAAAGTTCATGCCCTTGTGGTGCTTTTATTCCTATAGTGAGAGAAATCATAAATGAATAAATAAATAAATAAAGACAGGGTGTGTCAAGTGATGGAAAGGAAATAAATCAATATGAAATAAAGCAAAGAGAAAAGGAGCAAGCCTCTTAAAATATGATGACAAGTGTATTTCTGAAGAAGTACTATGTGAACTAAGACCTAATAGATAAGAAAGCATCTATAATGCAAAACATAGAAAATATATTCCAGGTGAAAAGAGCAGCAACTGTAAAGATCAAGAGATGTAAAAGGGCCTATGGTATTTGAGATACAAAATAAAACAAGGTCAATACATTGGAAAGGTAGTGGGAAAAAAGAAAGAGAGATGATACTAAATTGCTTTTAGCTAAGAGTGGAAGATTGAGTTATATAGTACTTTATAGAGCATGACAGGACTTCAAATGGATTCTAAACAAAATGAGGAGACTTTGAAGGACTGTAAGTAGTTCCAGTTGAGTTTGTGTTTTTGAAAAGTAAGTCCAGCTATTATATGCAAAATGGACTAAAAGGCATGAGAACAGTTAGGATGTGAATGTTTTGGTCCCAGAAAGTGAGGATCATGGCTTTAGTGAGATAGTAATAATGAACATAAAGACAGGTAGGCACATTCAATGATTTTAGAAGCAAAACTAAAAATAAAAAATAAAAGATAAGGGCAATGAACCAAATGAAAGAATGTAGAATAAAGAAAAAGTAAGAATGGCTATTATACACAGTGCAAGGGGACATTTCAAAACAACTAAGAGTATAATATAAATGTCTTACCACAATAATAAGTGAGAGATGGTTATGTTAATTAGTTTGATTTAAGCATTCCACATTGTATATCAAATCATCATATTGCACTCCATAAATGTATACACTTATGATTTAATAAAACTTAAGTATAAAAAAAAACAAGAATTGCCCTTATGTTTACAGCCTGACACAACACATGAATGTTGTTACCATATTCTGTAATGAAGATAAGTGGGACACATTGATTTTGGAGGGAATTGAGAACTCTATTTGGGGTGTAACAAATTTGATATTTCTAAATGGAGAAATCTAATCAGCTGTTAGGACCTGTGAAGAGCGATCTCAGCTATAGGTATTTGGAAATCATTCATATTTAGGTAAGTCAGAGAGAGAGAGAGAGAGAGAGATATTGAGTGAGAGGAAGAAAGGAAAAAGGAAAGAGAGAACTAAATGAAATAACAGTACAAAGGGAAAGAGTGTGTGTAGCTTAAGAAGATCCAGATCCAACATCTAAGTCTTTCCAACATTTCCTATCATTTAAATAGAGCCAGAAAGAAAACCTGGAAAAGTTTGCCTAGATAGGTATAAAACTTGAAAAATGTAGTGTCAAAGAATCTTAGGGGGGAAAAAAACAGTTAAAGAATGAAAGAATGCTATTGGGAGCTACAAGATTAAGATGAAAATAAAACAACAACAACAAAAAACATCCAGTAGGGTTGGCAACAGTGTAGCCATTAGTGGAGTAGAGAGAGAGAGAAAAGTCACTTCCCATATCCAGTGTTACCTAGAGTAGCCTGACATACTTATTGCCATAATCCCAGCCCCAGGGGCAGGGTCCCTTAAACCTGTGGATCTGGTTGTGGCCTACTGAAGAAATATAAGGTTAGAAACAACAAGAAAGAAAGACACAATACACAGAATAGAATTTTTAAAGGTGGGAACTCAGGGGACCACTGCCCATTTGTAGGATTCTGATGGTGGCCCCGAACGTTTGTTCCACTCAGCTTTTATTAAAGGCTACTTGCTCATTACTCCAGAGGACAAGCTGAGGAACGGAACAAAGACACCTGCAGTTTCTCTGAGTAAGCATATCAGCTTCTATTGTTTATTTAATCATTAACCTTAAGGGTCTAAGCAGTCTTGAGAAATCTGGAACTTGAGCCTTGTATGGGAGCAGCCTCCTGTCTGTGGTAACACACACAGATTCTTAGTGGGGTGTTAATACCTGCTAGTTCACTGTGGAATAAAATGCCACTGACATCAATCTCCTCTGAAGAATCAGTGGAAAAGAGGAATTTTTCTCCCATCACAACCATAGAGGGTCTTCCTCTGCAGTAAGGGATATAAGCTCTTCTACCCATACATCAGGGCTTGAGCTATTCCCTAGATCTCTGCCCCAGCCAAATACAAATCTCCACAATGAATATTTGTTTTGACTGTTAACTTGGCAGGGGGCAGCCTAGTTAATGTTTCTTGCTAGGCCTTGCACACAGCTTCCTCTTTGGCCATTATTCCTTCAGAGTGCTTACAGGCCCAGCAAGGGTGTTAATAAGCTGTATCCCCAACAGGTAAGGCTTCTAAGAAAAGCAGGAAACTTGCTCAGAAATGGAATTTAGCAGTGGCTAGTTGAAAGTTAAACTAGCTGACTTTCCTTTGTTCTGCCTCCCTTGGCTTACTTTTTAATTTTCCCCTTTTTCTGGGGGTGTTTTCCCTTACCAAGAATAGGGTCTTAGGTCCCCATTCTGCCTGTACTTACTGTCTTTAAAACATTGACCTCGTGCATTGCCTACCCATTTTATTGTCCTCTATGGAACTTAAAATAAGAGAGGCTAGAGATTTGTTTTTATTTATCAACTTTATCTCAACTAGAATATAGCCCCCATGAAGGCAGGGATTTTGTTTTGTTCACTGCTGTATTCCCAGCATCTAGAATGGTGCCTGGTTCATATTAGATGCTTAGTAAATATGAGTTGCCTGGAAAGAAGTGTAGGAAAGTAGGTTCATAGAATGCAGCTGAAACATTTGAATAATTTTATTGTGGAGGGGAGCAGAGAAATGGAAGGGGATGGAAGAACAAGGAAGTAAATAACCCTTCTAACAGGTACAATGGAATATTCAGGTATTGTGCCAGCATGTTGTTAAAACACTAGTAACCTGAAATCACCCATAGTGGGAGTACAAGGTATCCCAAAGGCCACTCAGAAAGTCATCATACATAGGGAAAATGGGAAATTATAGCTAAATGTACATTTACAATATATTCATTACAAAATTTTACAAAGAAGTGCACAGCATGCAGTGACTGCTTTGTAAATATTTTGTAAATAAAGGTAAATTTAGCTAAAATTTTCCATTTTCCCTACTTTTAATGACCTTTTGGTGACCTTTGGGACACTCCGTATTTACAGCATAGATATTGGCAAACCCTAAAAATCAGGGATTTTGTTGTGGTGGTGGTTGCTTGTTTATTTCCTTTCTTTTTCTTTTGGGTACCCAGTTCATCAGCACACCACTGGTTGTTTTTAAAAAAAATTTCTTTGTCTTTAAAGTGAGAGCTAGGAAAGCATGTTTGTAGGGTGAGGAAAGATTGATGATTCAATAGAAAACAAGTGAAAAGTACAAAGGGCAAGATTTGCCTTAATTGGAATGAAAACACTTTAATTGTAACAAGGAGGAAAGAACAAGAGAATGGTTATAACTGTCGATATCTGTGACTTGCAGTAGAAAGATGAGGGAGGTTGTTCTCCAATAAATAAAATCCAGACATCCTGCACAGAAGCATGGAAAAATAACCTAGCTCACTCTCAGTACATATGATGTCCTCCATTCATGTAGTATTTATAATTACACACACATCAAATTCTATTAAATATTCAATTCTCCCCTGGCCTCCTTCAGCCTCCCCCACACATTAGATTGTGAGCTCTTAGAACACAGAAATGGCCATTCATGTCTGACCCCCTACCAAATCCAGCACAGTGCCTTGCATCAAGTAGATTTCAATATTCCCCAAATTAGGATATCCAACTGTCGTGAAAATCAATCATTTGAGTTATATTTTATGCCTTTTGAACATCATTGATTGCATTGTCCAGAAGGGTTCAGCCATGTAATATGAAAAATAGAGAAATACATGGCTGGATACCTTCTGGACAGCCCTGGTAATTATCACTTATCATTGTCTTCATATTTGAGCATTGTAAGTTTTTTGATGCTCATTCTCTTTTTCACTTGTACCTTTCCCCGTAATTGCTTCATATTTGATTATTTTCCTTTTTTCGAAGATCTAAATTGCATTTTTACCACCTCGAAAGTTATTTGTCATCAACAAATATTACTGTACTTGTAACTGGGAAGTCTTTATTATATTGGTGGGTGCCAGGAACTCCAAACTCACACTCAAATGAAATTTTATTAGTACTATCGAAAGCAGATGTATCTTTGTAATTTGAAAATGTATTAAAGACTCCACTTGTTTATTGTGTTTTGTCAGCATGCCTCTACAGTGCTTCCTCCCTACACAAATGTGTGCTTTTTGGTGACTGGTTTTAGCTTTCAGTTAGAATACTATAAAATTTTGGATGAGTCGTAAAAACCTATTTTGCCAACAATTTTGTAATTTTTTTGTGAAGTTTGTGTGTGATGGTGTTTTGCTTAGCACTGAACCCCTTCTGATGTTGTGAATGGTACTATTATGATATCTTTCAGCATAAATTTTCAGTGTTTCAGTCACAACTGGGTCATATACCTTTGGGCTGGTCCAATTGTCTACTGATTTATTTCCTAGGAGTTCAGAGATGGAATCTTTCTGATTATAAATTATGATTCATTTCCTGTTGAATTGGTGTCACGTTTTACACATGTAGGTGCCTGACAGATATTTGGTGAAAGTATAAATGCAGGTAAACTCAGAGATTAAATAATATGCCAACTGGTAACAAATCAATGACAAATAATAGATCATATATATTATTTACTTGGTCCATTCATTTCCTATGTTAGCATCATCCTTAGCTATTTTTAAGATACTAAAATGACTACTTTCACTTCTAAACGCAGGGATAAAGAAAAATTAGTGAATTTCACTACAATATTTTACCTATTAGAGGTAGGGTCATGCTTTGCTCAGGTATGTTTGCCTTAGCAGGCTAAGGTCTTTGATATGTACTGGGTATATTTTTGTAATATTTGTTTCAAAAAAAAAGGCTGATCTGCCAGGTGCCATGGCTCACACCTATAATTCTAACACTCTGGGAGGCTGAAATGGGTTGTTTGCTGGAGCTCACAAGTTTGAGACCAGCCTGAGCTAGAGAAAGACCCCGTCTCTAAAAATAGCCAGGCATTGTGGCAGGCACCTGCACTCCCAGCTACTGGGAGCCTGAGGAAAGAGAATCGCTTGAGCCCAAGAGTTTGAGGTTACTGTGAGCTGTGATGCCTTGGCACTCCACCAAGGATGACAAAGTGAGACTCTGTCTCAAAAAAAAAAAAAAAAAAGGCTAATCTTTATATACAGTTTCTGCTTTAAACTAGTTATCACTGAAGGATTTGCCTCAAAACTGTTGTTAATACATCAGGCATAATTCCAAGTCCCAAAACATACCATAATAACCAATTAGATTTGTTCCGCATGAAATGAGCATCCCTCTCTGGCTCCATTGTTTCCAACTATCATTTCTGACACACTATAAACAATGAGCGTATAGAAATAGAAAATTTTGTGTTAGTAAAGAACATGGGGGTGGAGTTACTTCTGAAAATTACTGCGCTTTTTTAGCAGTAGGAAAAAGAGTCAGTTGTTTAGTCAAAAGCAAAGCACAAAAACAGTAGGTGACAATTAAGAAAGCAGACTTAAATGTCACTGAGTCAAAATACTTGCATCTCAAATGGAAACTAATAGTTCTTCCCACAGTAGGTGTGTAGAGAGAATTGTAAGAAAGTACAAATGCTTTCCTATCAATAGTCTCCCCCATTGACTGATGAGTTCCCATTCCATTCTTATTTTCCTGGTTTTAGAAGATAGATACCAAAAAGTCGTGCTAAGAATTTAAGTGGCTGAGGGTAGTTTTTAGATATGAAGTATATCTCAACAGGCACAAACTTAAAGCAGCTGGCAAGGAGACAATTTTAATAGAATTGTTCCATTTTGGAATTGAAAATTTAAAGAGAACTTTCATGTAGATTAGATGCACAGGGCAGACATTTGATCTTTGTTTGAAAATGTGTTCAACTTAAAGGTGGTTTATTTGAAACTTGTAAAGTTTGTAACAGTTGAGAACTTCTACTTAGTTGACTTTTCCCCACCAACTTTACATGCATTTCTTCTCTGCCACTCTCCATGTGTTTGATATTAACACGACAGAATTGCCATTCCTATTTAATTCCCATAAAAGAGCGCAGAAAAGAGCATGCCTTTGTGGAAGGCAATTTTTTAAAACAATGAAGCAAAAATAACTAGGTAATAGGGTTATATCGGCAAGTGGTAAATGGACAATTTTGAAATTATTTATTTGTAACTTTCCTTCCTATTTAATCAATTTTCCATAAGAATAGATGTCTGAGCTCCTTTATTTCCCTCTGTATTCTGGAAGTCTAGAATATAGCCTGGGACAAAGTAGTAACTCAATAAATGTTTGTTAAATATATTTTTTAGTGTCTTATATTTTCGATACAGTAGATTTTTAATTGTTAACCTAACTTCCAGGTACCACTGTTTATTGGATTGAATATGTGATGGTTAATTTCTATTTGCATAGGTATATTTAGGATTTCTTCGTTAGTAGCTCAAAGAGTTCTCAGTGTATTAGAGAGTTCTATAAGTATCTGATTTTTATTTTTGTTTTTCCCTGTCACACTCTAGGTAAGCATTATGTATTTTGAGTCGCTGTCTTATACTTATAACAAAATGATGGTGATAGTTCTCCACTAGCTATGCCACAAGCATATTGAAACAAATAATTGGATGTTCAAAGTTAAAGTTTAGTGTTTCTCATGGATAAATAAAAGACATTGCTTTTATCATTATTAATTTTATTATGAAAACTCAATCATCTTCATCAATGAAAATTACATCCATTACGATATTTTATAGCCCTTTAATGAGAAGCATTGTTATTAAATGATAAAAGCAACTACTTGGATCAGTGAATGAAATGCTAAAAATTGATGAATTAAGGAGTACTTAATTTAGTGAAGGTGGAACATATCTCACAGAATGTTCTTGTGAAAAATTTAACATGGGGCGGCACCTGTGGCTCAAAGGAGTAGGGCACTGGCCCCATATACCAGAGGTGGCAGGTTCAAATCCAGCCCCGGCCAAAAACTGCAAAAAAAAAAAAAAAAAAGAAAGAAAAAAAATTAACATGGGAGCACTGTGAAAATGATTTTATTATTAAAATGTTTTATAGCCAGTGTACATGATGACTTGCAAGGATAAAATTCATGTATGCATAATACAGCACTGAAAGTGAAACCAAAAAAATTGAAAATAATAATCTAATGCTTTAATGAATTAGTCCACTGAATATTGTTTACAACTTATAAACTCCAGCATTAAAAGCACAGATAACATTAAATATAATTCTCTTCATTTGCAAACTTCAAAAGGTAACACACTTTGTTAGGTAGGTAAGGTCTCCAGCTCTTCTAGGGACAGGGTGCCCTGATTTGGTGCAGTCTTGAGCAATTGCTCCACCTGGGAAGAAGGATAAGCGTGGACATTCCATTTTGGCACTGCCCTACCCTTAACGCTACCGAGAGCAACTGCTACACCTGGGGAAGAAGGCCATACTCCTCCAGCTGGGAAAAATCCCTTCACCCTCTCCAGGTGTGCTTTTGAAGCAGCTCCTATAGGCAGATGGAATAGCAGACACCTGTTGATCATTTATGGCCATCCTACACCTGAGGGACTGCCTCGGGATTGGGTCAATAAAAGAAAACAACCTGTGAGTCAGGGAGTGAGTCAGTCTCTCCCGCTTCCAGAGACAGACGCAGTTCATTTTGTAGTAACAGAGCTGCTGTTCCTGTGGTCAGTCTCTGTCGTCTTAGCCCTGTTGGTGATTTTTCCCTGCTATGGAGCCACAGAACCTGAATAATAGAACCAAGAGGCTGGACATGACACTTTGGGGTGTCTGTTCATTCTTGGGCCAAGAGCATGCCAAGAACCAAGAGCAGACTGCTACCCTGATAGCTTTACTCCCAGCAGTAAGTTCTCCAGAGTTTCACACCCAGGTATTTGCTTACTTCTGCAGTCACAGGTTTTGATTGTGTCAATATACACGCCTTTCGATTTTCATAGTCAGAGCTTTCTATGATGTTTGTGACAACACATTTCTTCCTAGTTTATCCACCCCCTTCTCTTTCAAACATTGCATCTATTTTTTTAATTGCTTTCTAATACAAACTTTGTAGAAAAAAATCAGTGTTTATTCACATCATGTTTGTAAATGACACTTTACTGCTTTTTTTAATGCAATGCCAAAGCGTTGTGAGTATATCTTTATATGTCTGTTATCTTTGCAATCTTCTTTCCAATTACGCAAGATATGCATTATCCAGTATTTCAATTCCTTCCTGTCTCTTGATAAAGGTGGCCTGAGATTTAGACAGTGGAGCCTCTTGTTTCGATTTCCCAGAGGTGTTTCAAGGTTATGCCTTTACAGTTTGGCTAATCAGACTTTCCTGAGGTTGACTGCCCAAGATAAGAGTAGTTTTGTTGAAAACACCAATTTCATCACAACCTCATTTGGGTTACCTTGTTTTTTTCCCCATAAAATTGTTATGATAGTCTACATATTATAAATCCTGTATTTTTGATTTAATATGTCACCTAATTCTTCAAAAGAAGGATTTTGATATTTTAAAAATATTACTATGCAGTTATATGGACAATCATTCTCTAATTCTCTTAACAATATAAGCCATTGTATTGGTCTGACTTTTCTTTTTGCATGGTAAATAAATGTCTCTATTTTGTACAGCAAATACTATTTAAATTTGAATTAATATTTCAATTTCTAATCATTTCCTTGGAGTGGAAAATTGAAGGAAAATTATTAGGTCATTGAACATGACTTTTTAAAGTTTTGATAGACATTGCCAATATGTTTCTGATAAAGGTGGAAATAATTGCTACTCTTCAAGTCAAGTTTGGCCAAATAATTGAAGCCTCTGCAACATACACTGTTCTTTTGTAATTCTTTGCAAATTTGATAGGCATATGAATATTATTAAAAACACACATCTTTATTTAATTTGCATTTCTTTGATTACTAATGAAGCTTTGTTTTTATGTATCTATAGTTTTTATTAAACCTTACTTATTAGAAGTGCTAATATATGGGCGGCACCTGTGGCTCAGTGAGTAGGGCGCCGGCCCCATATGCCGAGGGTGGCGGGTTCAAACCCAGCCCCGGCCAAACTGCAACCAAAAAATAGCCGGGCGTTGTGGCGGGCGCCTGTAGTCCCAGCTACTCCGGAGGCTGAGGCAAGAGAATCGCTTAAGCTCAGGAGTTGGAGGTTGCTGTGAGCCGTGTGACGCCACGGCACTCTACCCGAGGGCGGTACAGTGAGACTCCGTCTCTACAAAAAAAAAAAAAAGTGCTAATATAGCAAGTGGAGATAATGTTTGATAATTTAACCACATTGATCATGGGGTAACCATTTGGGTAATGACTTTCAGATACTTGGACTTCAACTACTCTAAGATAGCATTAACTGACAGAATGAAGGTAAGGTACTGAGGTAGTATAATGTAAGGGCTGGGTTTTAATCTAATTCTGATTAGCTTTTGAATTTACCATCAAACCATTGTGAGCTTCAGTTCATTTCAGAAATGATGGAAATTCACTAATTCTATTATAGCCTCCAATGTCATATTCATTGGACTCAATGTTATTGTTCATGAAATAAAATATTCTAGCAGTATTATAACTTCTCAATATTTTCATTCTGAGATGGCTTCAAAGAATGGATTAGCAATTACTAAATTTTTGTGACAATGGATACTTTATACATTAGGGTTTTAGCACAAAAATTAATTGCATATAATTCTTAATCTGGGGGTTCAGCCACCTCTCATTTCATACAATGTTAATTTCTTGGAATAAAGAAGTATACAAAATGTTCCATCGTTTTGCACTCTTCAGATACTATAGTAGTCATTACGTGTGCCATGGCTTTTTAGTTGGTTTCTGTTTCACACAATTCTCATCAATTTCTATGGCTTCAACTGTTCTCTTTATTCAGTGTCTTAGCAAGTATTTAGGTGCTCACAAAGTGTCAGGAATTAGCTTTGGTGCAGCCATCATAAATGAAAATTATCCCCAAGTCATGAAATTTATTTTGATTTATAATACCAAAAATTGTGTATAATTACTTGTGGAATGGCTCATCTGCTGAATACCTAAAAAATACAGGTCTTCAGATTCAATATTTTACTGCATCAGACTCTTGCCTAATACATTTAAATGTACAAGTGTATTTCGCCACTGTAATATTATCAAATGATGAAACCATTAACTAATAATTGAAATAAAAACATGCAACTGAATTTTTGCTTGCTTAAGTAAGAAGGAACTATGTTGGTCAGGTACAGTCTCTGAAGAGAGGATGTTCTTAGATTCAGGGGAAACCCAGAGGTCAAGTAATCTGAGAACATTCCAAGTTGGGATGGGTTGAAGTCAGCTTTAGAAACGTGGTAACTCAGGTGAGACTATAGTTAATTCATTTGCATCTAAAATTGTGTTTATTGGAGTGAATCCACTTCTGATTAGTTGAATTTCAGAAGGGAGGATTTGCTACTACTTGTCTTGGTAGGATGATCATGATCACAGAATCAGCTAATTGTTAATTGATTAAATAGGACTGAAACTTGTGTGGATGGCTACTTGTTACCATGGCTACAGACCAATCCGTGTCCTCCTCTTCCTTCATTTTATTTTCAGTTTATTCTTCTTTATAACCTCAGGGCTTAGCACAGAATTTTGCATATAGGCATTTCCAAAGGCTATGGATTAAAAGACTCGAAAATTGAGTGATGTCATTTTTCACCTATCTTAGAATTTTTGTCATACATCTCGTTTTCATTCACCCCTCACACACTTCTATTTTAGTTTTCTCACACCTCCTGTCCGGATTATATTCCTAGCCTCCTACTTCCTTCCAGTTTTATTCTCTATCAATCTATTCTGCATTTAAAGTTTCTACTTTAATACAATTTTGATGGGGTCCCACTCTTGCTCAAGAGTAGCTACTCTAACCTATTGAACTAAAGCCAAATTTTCTAGTTTTCTATTGATGATCCCTCAATGTTCCACATACAGTCTACAGCTTTTATTTTTGACTGTTCTTCCCTGTCTCTAAGACACAAACGTACTATTCCTTAATATTTACCTGTCTCTTCACATTTGCTCACGCTGTTCAACCACCTAAGATGCTCTTTGTCGTTCCTCATTTCCAGCTAACAAAATCCTGTACATACCCATTTCAGTTTCTTGCTCATAAAGAATTGTCTCATCTCCAGTAATATAGAATTTCTTAATCTGTACATGTTAAGGCACTTGTGACATTAAGAGAAACACATTTTAAATTCTGTTCAGTAATGCAATTACTTTGTACTTATTTTCTTCTAATTTTAAGTAGAATGCATGATTTATCTTCTAAATCTCTTGGACAATGGATTAAAATATATTGAATATAATGGATTTTTAGTATATGTCAAATTCCTTTGATTTATGTCAAAGGAATTCAAAATATTTTAGAAGGCCTATATTCTCCTGTTTAAAAATATATATATATATTGGTTTCTACCTACTGGTACTTTTAAGTCTCACATGATCTCAGAGGTGGCAGAGTAATAGTTTGGGGCAAAAATGTCAATAGGGTGTAAGTGCATATTTATTGTAATTACTGACATTAATATTTTCACTTGCTTTAAATTTGCAAGTAATGTTTCGTTTTGAGACAGAGTCTCACTTTTACAACCCCAGTAGAGCACTGTGGCATCATAGCTCACAGTAACCTCCAACTCTTGGGCTTAAGCGATTCTCTTGCCTCAGCTGGGATTACTGGCGCCTGCCACAAGGCCTGGCTATTTTTAGAGATAGGGTCTCAGTCTACTTCAGGCTGGCCTCAAACTCATGACCTCAGGTGATCTGCCCACCTTGGCCTCCCAAAGTGCTGGGATTATTATAGGCATGAGCAACCGCGCCTGGCATATAATGTTTTATTTAGATAAAATTAATCACAATGTTTGACATTTGGTTGAGGCAGTAGTAATAATACCTGACCAATTTTTGCCTTTATTTTTATCATGTCATATATCTGAAGGCAAACATTTACATGCACATACGTCTATGTGTAACATAGCAGTGAATAGCCCAAGGTCAACACTTTTTAATTCAATGCCTTTCTTAACAGCATGGTTTTATTTAACACACTCACAAATGAAAGAGTTCTGTTATGCTCATCAAAGGTGTAAGTGACAAGTTACTCATGAGAAGGAAAAAAGTGTTTCACGATATGGTAAAGTATATACCATAGAATTTCAAGGGATGGCGAAGTATATACCATTTAACAAATCCTTAAAGAATAGTTATCAGATGAATGGGATTTGTTTAAGCTTCAAAATGCCAAAGGTAAGTTAGAAGTACACATGAACAAAATCTTTTTTTTAAAAAACAATTTGCAAAAATTAGTTTTACTATTTCGTTTTAATAAGGGATGGAACATGTGTGTATTGTATAACTTTGTACCTCAATCTTGTGCATTTAAGTGTCCAGTAAATATAATTTAAAAATTAATAAATTAATGGAATGGAAGATGATGTTAAGACTCTGCATGCATGTGATATTTTTGACCCATTTTATTCAAATTCTGGCCGGCCAGCAAGTTCAGCATCATTTGAGCGTCTATTGGAAATGCAGGCTCCAGGCTTTATTCCTGATCTACTAAAACAGTCTATAGTCTAAAATGGTCCCCAGGTGATTCATATGCACATTAAAATTTGAGAAGCGCTGTATTATACTTTGGATAGAAGCAGACCCAGGAACATTAATTTTCCCCTCCTCTTAAATCTTTTTAAAAATACTTTAAAAATAGTTGTCCTGATTAATCATGGTCCTGGTACTTATCAAATAATTAAGTCACCTTTTCAACCTCTTTTTGGGCAAGTGAACTTGAGTCTTTACTCTTGGCTTTTTCACTCATAATTAGAATGCCTGATCTGAATATACATATTTTAAGTAGATATTTTAATACTAGATAAGATAAATTTATAGCAAGAAAAATGCATTGCCACATTGCTTTAATGTTTGGACTTCCAGCCAGGACTTAACTTTTCTGTTTTTTATTTGCTTATAAATTGTTTTTATTGGAAAAAAAATGTATATTGTATAAATCAGTGTTGTAAAATATGTACACAGTATGCAATGGCTAGATAGTGCTAATTAACTAACTCATTACTTTTGTGGCAAGAACATTTAATGCCTACTCTCAGCAGTTTGTAAGAATACAATGCATTGTTATTAACTAGGTTATGTACTAGATCTCACTTTGTGAACTCATTCCTCCTATCTTAATGAACTTTCTCATCCTTTGACCAACATCATCCAGACTCCTTTCCTTCCCAGACCCTGGTACCCACCGTTCTACTTTCTACTTTAATGAATTCAGCTTTTTAGATTCCCCATACAAGTGAGTTTTTATAGTTTTTGTCTTTCTGTTTCTGACTTAATTCACTTAACATCCTCAGGTATTTTTTTCCTGAGGCTGAATAGTATTTAATTTCCATGACATATGTTTTAACACTTTTGGGATTAATGATACACTTCACATTGAAAAATTGTTACATTTGATTCCCTGGAATAAGTGTAGTATGTAAATTGTAATGCCAAATAGCCAAAGAACATTTTGAATGAGCTGGCACTTTATGTGTTATTGCAAATTTTTATTGACTTTAAATGTGGGGTTTCATTCACTTCCTGGCTGTTACAAAGACCATGAAGTTAGATCATCTTTATGTGTAGGACTTCCAAATTTGCCTTTAAAATCTGAAAAGGAAAGTTACATCCTACTTTAACACGTGCACCATAATATAAAAATATTTTAATATACTTACAGAATATTACAAATCATTCACATGGTATATTTGTTTAATTTTGGTAAGAATATATAGCTCATTTCAACAGACATATTTAGCTCTTTGCATACTTTAACACCAGCAAAAATTCAATTAGGAGGTGCAAGGTTTTTTTTACTAGGAGCCAAGACATTAAATACTTTTGCATAATTGTTTAATTACCAATGCAGCATTTTAGTTGACATGTTAGAATAATTTTCCGAGGAAAGGAAAATGTAATCTTTTATTTTTGTTTCTTATCTAAGGAAAGCTACCCTCTTAGATGGGTTAGTCTGGCAATTTGACTTAAACAGTATTATTGAAAATTTTTATCTGAGCACGGAAAAGAAATTAACTTTAATGCTCATCTCATTGGTCTGCCAAATTGAAAGGACATTTTAGGCCTGATTATCATGTTCTAATTAGTCTCTGGAGGACATTCATGGACAATCGAGTGTTCATTAATCTGTCTTCTTCCTGTAGCATTGATTTGTTCATCACCCTTTCAGAGTCTCAAATATAGAAACCCCAAATTGATGTGTGGTGTTAATGTGCTTACAGATGTTGCCACCACTTATCCAGATAAGAAGTCCATCTTAATGTACATCACATCACTCTTCCAAGTTTTGCCTCAACAAGTGAGCATGGAAGCCATCCAGGAAGTGGAAATGTTGCCAAGGCCAGCAAAAGTGACTAAAGAAGAACATTTTCAATTACATCATCAAATGCACTATTCTCAACAGGTAAAGTGTCTGAAGTGCAGCTAATATCACAGATGTTTGCTATTTTGTATGTGTTTTTAGGTATCAGACATTTATATATCTATAATGGATTATATATAACTACACATATATAAAGCATAAGATGTGTGCATGTAGACAGACTATATAAACTTTTTAAATATGATCCAATATGGACTATAATATTTCAAAGCACATGGTTAAAATACTATTGATATGTACCTACTATAGGAATATCTAACAGAATGTTGCATTTTCATCGCGTAACACAAAAGATGAATGGAAAACTTACATACATACTAAGTTTTAAATCTTCCACTGACGAAAGAATAAACAGAGTAAGAACAAAGTGAAGTACTGTTTTAAAAAATTTAAAACATTGGTAGCAGTTTGTATTAGCCAATTTTGATTATTCAGAGTAACAATTTTGAAAGGAAAAAAGTGGTTTAAAATATTGAAGAATACACGTAATTAGATCTTTCCTTAGATGACTGCATGAATCCAGTGGGATTCTTCCATGACATTGGCTAGTTCTTGCTCTCAACAGTGGGTAGTTTGGATGTTCTGCTTTCCTAGACACAAACAATGATGAAAAAGCCTTTAGCAAATTTCTGCTGAAGGTGTGGAAAGCTCTCAAGCCTCATTTTCTCATTCTACTGAGCTAGTTCTATATTTAGCTTATGAAAGCTTCAGTCCTTTCCAGGGTATTGACCTGATGAATTCTGGCTTTGTTTACTTTGGGTTTAGAGAAAATTGCTTTTGGATGCCTGGATTTTTGTTTTGTTTTGTTTCGGGGTGTTTCTTTTTTTTTTTTTTTCCTCCTCTGCTAGATTGAAGAACACCATTCTCTATAAGTGCTGGAGTTGTCAGTATGGAATCCTCGTGGTTTTATCCCACCTTCATATTTTCCCACATCATTTGCTCTCCAACATGGCATTAAGCACCACAGTTCTTGGAGGGTAGAAATCACTTGTGTATGTTTAGGGTTCAACTTTTTATCTGACCATTTCTACCTAATGTTCTGCTTTCCAGTGTGTTTGGAAGCAGTCCCTCCAGCTTACTCACGATGTCTCCTCCTCTCCCCTCCCCAAACCCTTCTCTGCAGATCACAGTCAGCCTAGCCCAGGGCTACGAGAGAACGTCTTCCTCCCCTAAGCCTCAGTACAAGAGCTATGCCTACACACAGGCTGCTTATGTCACCACCTCTGACCCTACACGGAGCCCATTTCCTTCACAGGTCTGTCAACGTTTACTCTGTTCTACAAACCAGAGAACTGCTTCCAAGATAAACTAACATTGCTTTTGCGTCTTTGAATTTGCCAGTGC
Source organism: Nycticebus coucang (assembly GCF_027406575.1). Lineage (NCBI taxonomy): Eukaryota > Metazoa > Chordata > Mammalia > Primates > Lorisidae > Nycticebus > Nycticebus coucang. Next base: position 33,266,918 of record NC_069804.1, on the reverse strand, counting down.
CTTTTTCCTCCTCCAACAAGAGCTGTTTTGTTTTTCCCAGTTTTATTAGATTCTTTCAATATGATGCTGCTTTGTTATTGAGACTGCTCTAGGTTTAAGATAGGTTTTTTTTTTTTTTTTTTCCATGAATGAGCGTGCTCATAATGCTTTCTACTTTCATAATTACCCAATAAGGTTCTGTTTTCACAAAGGCTACTAATGGCTATAAAAAATCGTGAGGCCCATTAAAAGGTTTATATATGAAACTTTAAAAAACTGAAAATTATCAACCACACGGAGGTTTTTGTAGATCTTTGATGCAGAAAGGAAATACCCTAAGTAAATGGTATTATTATTTCATTCTGAAAACATTCTGTTTTAAAAAGCATAGCTGCAATCTTCTTCATATGATATTCCTTAACTTTGCTAATTTAAACATGTATTATAATAGAAATTATAGTGTTTGTAAAGTCACAGTAAAATCAGGTCAGATGCTATGTACCATTTGGTACTTTCTACATAAGGAATACTCACTGGAATTTTCTACCCTTGCAGTATTGTAGGAAACCTAAAAATACAGGGAATTGGAGCCTCGTACATGTTACAGCATGGAAGTGAAATGTGCTAGGATTGCTAGATTTGCATGAATTTCTTTTTACAAGAAAACTATTTGGCTCAGCAGAACCAATTTGAAAGGTTCTTTAGGGTGTGACTTTTATCAAAAGTACACAATGAGAGAGTTTAGAAATCATAGATCTGATCTTATTGGTAAAAATAGTGTATGCTTTTGGAACCTTTTTTTTTTTTTTTTTCCCCCCCCCCAAGATAGTGGTATGCATTTAATTAGTGATTTTATTTGGCAGTCAATTGATTCATGAGGCTGAAAATTCTAAACTCTGAAAGATTCCCCTGAGGAAACGTTTATTTTAGGGCAGAGTTATGCCTTCTATCCTGGGCTCATTTTCATGCAAAGCTGAACAAAGGAGAATGGGTGAAAAAAGTTTGGGTGAGTCAGTGTCTTCAATTAAATTGCCGTGGGAGTTTTCGCAAAGGCTAGTTGTATAATCTTGAACAAGAAACTCGTCTAGTTTCCTCATTATCAGAAAATAATTCTGCCACACATTATTGAGCATTTACTATGTGACAGGTGTGCACGTATGTGAACTAATCGTTACAACATCCCTTGGGTATCGGAAGTACTATCCCCATTTTAATTCTATCCATCCTTCTTTCTTGTTCCTCCCACTCCTCTCCTCTTGACTTGTCCCTCAATTCTCTCCTGGCCCCTGGACGGTTTTTATCACCACTCCCTCCTTTGAAACCAGGGAGACTTAAGGAATAGGTGCTACCTTCTCTGAAGAACCATAAACCAAGGCAAAAAAAAAAAAAAAAAAGCTTTTTTCCCCTCCATTATTACTTTATTGAGCTGCTTTTGGCCTCTTCTGGCCGCACATTTTTACCTCATTACCTCCCCATTAAGATATTGCTCAGGTAGGACTCTTAATGAAGTAATTGTAAATGACTTAAATGTTGCTAGACTCTATTTGTTCACTCTACCTTTGTGAAAATACTACCAAATACATAATGTCATGAAATATTCAAATTTACCTACCCGTTTTATTTGACGCGAGCCATTCAAATCTGTTTATCTTTTAGAAAAGGAACACAAATCACGAGAGATTTGCAATGATACATATCCTGTTACAAAGGAAATGCATCAGAAGGTGATGCTACATAGTTAGGTTTAATACATTTATATTTTAACTATTCACACTAAGAAAATCTTTTCTAAAGACGCTGAAGGACTGAGCCTATACTGCCCCCTATAGGTTGTATCTGCTCCATTTATTTTTTATTTTTTTTTTTGCATTTCATTTGAAATGTACTTTATTATGTCATAACTACAGGAAAAGTAGCAAAGGGATTTTTTGTGACTTACCATCTTTTTTTCTTTTTTTATTAAATCATAGCTGTGTACATTGATATATGCTCCATTTCAAATGAACTTAAGGCAAGCTGAATTGGATTCCATCAGAAAGTTTTTTCTTCTTATTTTTTATTTTATTTATTTTATTTTATTTTATTTTATTTTATTTTTTTTTGCAGTTTTTGGCCGGGGCTGGGTTTGAACCCACCACCTCTGGCATATGGGGCCGGTGCCCTACCCCTTTGAGCCATAGGCACCGCCCAGAAAGTTTTTTTCAAGTGTTTACTTGCTGGTCTTCAAGGTAAAATAAAGTTTTCCTTGAGTGATGCAGATGATTGTTCCCTACTAAAAACAAGTCTATGCTTCCTCTCCCAAAATATACTACTCAGCTCTATTTTTTCATTTATTTATCAAACAAGTATTATTACTCACCAAATCATATGGCATGTTTTATGTTCTTATAACTGTCTACTATCCTTGAAACACTTTTTTTTTTTTTTTTTTTTTTTGTAGAGACAGAGTTTCATTTTATTGCCCTCGGTAGAGTGCCGTGGCGTCACACAGCTCACAGCAATCTCCAACTCCTGGGCTTAGGCGATTCTCCTGCCTCAGCCTCCCGAGTAGCTGGGACTACAGGCGCCCGCCACAACACCCGGCTATTTTTTTTGTTGCAATTTGGCCGGGGCCAGGTTTCAACCCGCCACCCTCGGTATGTGGGGCCGGCGCCCTGCTCACTGAGCCACAGGCGCCAGCCAAAACACTTCTTTTCAGAGCCTCTAGACTCAGCAGGCTCTTATTCCTCTTGGGCTATTCTGTATCTCTTTCCTTATCTGTCCTTATCTTCTTCCAACTCACTTATCATAGGAATCTCCTGGAAGATCTCTTGGCCCTGTTACACTTCTTCTCTTATCAATAATGATTTGATCTCCTGTCCTCAATCTGTATGCAAATGACCATTGTATCTATGTTTTCACCACTTACAATCTCTCTTGATTTACAGCCCCATTTCTAACTCCTTTTCAAATCTTTGGTATGTATCTATACTTTGATGTTCACTGAGGTCCCAAACACAGTGTGTCCCCAAGTGAACCTTGTTTCAAAGTTTCTTGTCCTTATTTTGGTGTGTCAATGAGAATATGACTCAACAGGCATTGAGGCTTACATACCAGACATTCTTTCTTCTCTGTATTGATCTGGTGTTTAATAAATGAGACATAGCTAATCCTTTCTTTATAAACATTTCTTCATTATGTCCCCTCAATTTTTATAAATGCCATCCTGGTCCAAGGCCTCAGTACCTACCTTCTACACCATAGAAATAGCTTTGTAGATGACACCATTACTTTTAGCTTCGCCACCTCTGAAGCAGATTACATTTCTTATTCCCAGCCTACGTGATACCATTTGCAGAACTGTCCTCACTGTCTTTTGCCTATACAAGTCCACTCTCCTAAATTTCCTCAGGGATCTCTATGATCTGTTAACAGTTTATATTTTAATGCTTATTCCACATTTGTATATTTCATGTTTTCTTCAACCAAATTAAGTCACTGGTTCTCCATAAGTGCCAAGAAATTTCCTATCTTTTATGCTTTCCTCAGCCCAGAGTGACCTTTATCTTCATTTCATAATGGCCAATGTAATCCATATTTCAAGGCCTAATCGGTACATGGCAGATCCTACATTAAAGTTCAGATTTATTTAACTCCAAGAACACAGTTTTGATACTAGGGTAACACTGACTTGTCACTACTGCGATTATTGCGTACAGGGTTACTCACACATGCAGTACTATTGATCCATTCAGTCATTTAACACTCATTTATCAGTCGCCTCCTATGTGCCAGGTACTATTACCAGATTAAGTGATACATTAGTAAATAAGCATACAAACCATGTCCTGCTCTCATGGAGAGTATTTTTTTTTCTTTTGAGACAGTCTCACTATGTCACCCTGGGTAAACTGCCTTGGCGTCACAGCTCACAGCAACCTCTAACTCTTGGGCTTAAGTGATTCTCTTGCCTCAGCCTCCCAAGTAGCTGGCACTACAGGCGCCTGCCACAACACCTGGCTATTTTTTTTATTTTTTTGTATAGTATTCATTGTTATTTAGCAGGCCCAAGTCGGGTTCAAACCTGCCACCTTCAGTGTATGTGGCTGGTGCCATAACCACTGTCGAATGGGAGAGAGAGAAAAATCTAAAAAACAAGCAACAGTATAAATAAAATAGCATGTTAAATAGTATGCAAGTGATATACCTTAAGTAAAAATTAGTAAACCAAAATGATAAAAAGAAAAATATAATGAAACAGGAAAGGGGAATGTGTAAAATATAATGGGAAAACAGTTAAAATTTTAGGTCAGGTAATCAGAGGAGGACTCTGAAGTACTAAGAAGGCAAATTTCAAGTAAGGACTGAAAGAGGTATAGTATCTGGGTGAAGATGAGTCCATGAAGAGAAAGCACGGGTATAGTGCCGAAGCCTGCCTTGTGAGGGCGGTTTGAATGGTCAAGAAAAGCTGTGAGGGACCAGGTGCCGGGTGATGGTGGCTAGGACGTAAAGGAGATCACATAGGGCTTTCTAAGTAAAGGTTAGGGCTGAGACCTTTATTTACCAGTAAGGTGGAAAGCTAATGGAGGATGATTTCAACTCACATTGGCTCATCAAAGCTGTTATGTAGAGAACAGCCTAAAGAGAGCCAGGATGGCAGCAGAGAGACCAGTTGAAACACTTTCCCAATAATCCAGGCAAGATCTAACAGCAGCTGGCATCTGGATTACCTCACTGAGCACGATGGATAGTACTTGATTTCTGGATAGGTTGTTTTTTTTTTTTTTTTTTTTAATATATATAAAAATCAGGAACTTTATTTCACAGAGCTTTTTATGCATTTATCAGCATACCACTTACCAGGACCAACTACAGACCAAGCAACATGAATATGTACATATCAAGATCACTATTTTTAATGTTATTCCAAGATCTTGTTTAGAATACCACCCCCTGAATTAAAGAGTGGCAAAAATGACCTTGAAGGACCAGATGAGTGTTAAGTAGCATGAAAGAAGAGTGCATTTAGGTCTGTCTTTTAATATAGATATTAATAGCTTATACTATTTTTAGACAGTATAGACAGATCTCTTATAGTTAACGGAAGGCACAGTCTTATTATCAAAAAGTAGAAAGAAGAAAGCAGTGATAGTATTTACTTGTTTTCAAAAAGAAGGGCTTAACCTCAACCACCAAAGATATTATACGAAAATTACTGTCTAGGGCAGGCAGTCACCAACATAGGTTTTGAAGGACAGTCTATAAAATTTGCTAAGTGTTTGCTGTATTATTTGAGAATATTTAATTGTTACAAAAAATACAGGATGGATAAAACAAACTGGTAAGAGTCACCAAGCGTAGGGTATAAATAAGCTAGCAGCTTAAAGATATTAGTGAAACTTGTATGTTAAACTTAGCTAATTAGTAAGCAAATATCTTGTGAGACATAAGCAAAAATCATGTTTTAAATACAGCTAGTAACTTATTACACATGTTAAAAATAGATGGAATAAATGCTAGGATACTCAAGATTGTTCTTTCCAGATAAAGAGATGAAAAGAATAAACATATTTCAATTCTGGACTGACAACTATATTATTCAGAAATTGGCCACCCACTGATGACACTCAATATGTCATGGTTATGGCCTCCCTGCTCTACCTGAAAAGCACACACCCTGCAGCTGGTTAGCAAATTAACGATGAGCTATAGTGCAACAGTTTTAGGCCAGGCATTCTTGCATCTGCAGCTCTCCAGTAGACCAAGGCTATGTTTTGGCTTCGAATGCCTTCAGTCTGTTGGACTTCTTGTTCAAATCTTGCCTTTGATTCTGTGCACCACACCATCAGCAGGAAAGGCTGATATAGCGAAACGTATTAACATCATACAACCCAAGATTTAAATAATATGGCCCTTCTAACTCTTTGCTCATTATCCTCATTGTGTTACCCTCCCCATCCCCTCCTCTTTGCTGTATGTTTTAAATTCATTTAGTAAATGGTACGAGCATCTTAACCGATCTGTGAGCATTTGTTTTTATGATCTCCGGGATAGCCTAGCTTGTAGCTGAAGGGAAGGCCACCACTGCATCAGAGTCATTTCCCGCCTGATACGGTAGATGTGACAAGAAAGAATGAAAGCAACCAAGGGTTACTGTAAGGTTTTTGGCTTAAGTAACTGGCTGCATGGAGTTGCCACCAACCAAGGTAAGAGACGCTGTAGGAGGAGCAGGTTTAAATGTCAATATTGGGATCTCTCAGTTTTGAGCTTGTTAATCGTAGGATGCCTGTACGGTATGAATATATATAAAAAAGGAGTTTTAAGATCAGAGTTTAGGATACAAAATTTAGACATCATCAGCCCATGCATAGTACTTAAATCCATTGGCTTGGATAAGATCGCCTAGGAAAAAGGTACACACAGCTGTGCAATCTCTGTATTTATATACAAAAAGGTAATAGGAACAGCCTGAAAAGGGTATCCAGAAAGAGAAGAAAAAGGAGGATAGAGTACTTTAAAATCTAGAAGAAGAAAGTCTTTCATGAGACTAGGTTGTCTAACTACATGAGGTATTGCTGATTAGCTCAAGTAACATGAGGTTTGACAATCAATGAATCTATCAAAACTCAGTAAGGTAGGTAGGCTCCCTGGGAAATCAATATATAGCAGGATCTGTGTATGTTTTCTGTATGGAAATATTTCTGTGTATCTGTATTTTCTATTGCTGCTGTAACAACTACAAACCTAATGGCTTAAAACCACAGAAGTTTATTATCTAATGGCTCTATAGGTCAGAGCCGCAGCATAGGTGGATTTCATTGGGCTAAAATAAAGGTATCAGCAGGACTGACCACCTTCTGGAGACTACCGGGGGAAGATGCGTTTTCATGTTTTCTCCAGCTTCCAGAGGCTACCCACATTCATTAGCTCATGATCTCATTCTATCGTCAAAGCTAAAGGTGGCACGTTGAGTCTCAGATCACATAGCTCTGACCTACTCTTTTACCTCCCTTTTCCACTTTCAGAACTTTTTGATTACATTAGACACTTGGATAATTCAGGAAACTTTACCTTTTCAAGGTCAGCTAATTAGCAAGCTCAGTTCCATCTGCATCCTTAACTCTTCACTGCCAGGAAATGTAACATATCTTCAGGATCTAGGGATAGGACATTGTTGTATTTGGAGAGGGTATGTTTTTCTGCCTATCACTGCGGCATGCTAATCTGAGGCAAGCATCCATTATCTGCAAATAAGTTTGCTATCATTTGTTCTCCCAGGTGTCACCAAGCAACATTGCGTTCCCTTTTTCTTGTTGACAATACACAAACCTTGCTGTTACAGAGGCTTTGTGATCACTCTTGTGACAGAAACAATGTGCAAGAAGAAAAAAGTACGCACCTATATTTCTGTTCCTAATGACCTTATTTTTCTTTGTTTACCTTGCACAGCTTAGGTTATAGATGCCTACATTCATTTAATACACAATTTGAACCCCCAGTAATATGCTCTTCCCTCTACTAACACATAAAGAAAATAAGGTTTTGAAAAGTTACCCATACCTTGTTTATGCTCCTATAACTCCTTAAGGATAAAAGCAAATTATACTACCCCGTTTCCCCGAAAATAAGACATCCTCCAAAAATAAGACCTACTTACAGGAAAGATAAGACGTCCCCTGAAAATAAGACCTAGCACATCTTTGGGAGCACACCTTAAAATAAGACACTGTCTTATTTTCAGGGAAACAGGGTACTTGAGACAAAGGGGGACCTCTCTTATTTAACTAAAATTTGCGGTTTTAAAAAGTCTTTCAAATACGCACTTAAACATTACAATAAATCTATGAAATGATTTTATTAGACTCGTATTTTAGGAGACATTTAAATGGAATACAAAATTTGTTTAAGGAGCAAGTAAATAGCAGAACTAGGATTTAAGCCAGATGTTAGGAGTCCATGTATAGTTTGATGTCTCACTATTTGAAACCCCTAGCCAGACTAGCCAGAAGGTTTGTCTGATTCTCATCAACACTGTATATTTCATCTTAGTCTTTTAATACATGTAAATACTTAAAAGTATGTGGTAAGAAAAATTCTTCCTCTGTTCCTCTCCTCTTTGTGTGATGAACGGTAGTTGAAAACCTCCTGAGCGTATACTTACCACTGATAGGCAGGTAAATAACTATTTGTGCATTTGTAAAATAAGAAATTGAGCTTTGAAAATATAGATGCTGAACATAAAGTATGAGGAAACACTATAGAGAAGCATCCCCATATTAGAAAAGATCTGCAAAATGTCACAAAAGTAATAATTATGTCAATCAGTAAAATTGGCTCTTTTAGTAACATGGGGAAAAACCAGAAAACCTATACTTATGGTCTCTTCAAAATAATAAAAATTGAATTTAAGAAATCAAAGTCATCTTTTAAATATTAGGATGGCAAATCTTCATAAAGGGTAGGAATAGGTTGAGAGATGTTCGATAAAACTGGACAGTTAAAATAGCATTTAGATATTCACAGACCGTAAGAAATGACAACGAAGCACCTGTCACACACAGTGTGCCCCCACCCTCATGTTTATCTCCATCTAGACACAATGGATGCCTCGCCAGGCTGCAACTCCACCCCTAAAATGGTCCAGTTCTAAAGTTTCATGAACCTACTGACTAGTAATTTTCATACAGTAGTATCTTCCCATAACCTCAAGTTCAATATAACTGAAACTGAACTCATCCTTGCCCATGGGTCCGGGAGTCTGTTCTGACATTTATTTTTACCCAGCATTTACCCATCCAGACATATGTGACTCCTTGTCCTTCAATTCCCTCATACTTAATTGGTTAATTCCTACCCATTGCCCCTTTGGACTATTCCTGACACCTTTTCCTTCCGGTCTATTAGCCTTGATTTTTAAGACCTTCCCTGAACTGTTGAGCAAAGCTTCTCAATCTTATCTATCACTCTCCTCCTATATGACACTCCCCCTTCCATTTGGATCCCGCTTTTCAAGTTTGCTTTTGAATGATGCTATTCCTTCAGTTTGATTCCTCACCCTTCTCCTTCCCCCTCTCTTTCACACATACACGTCGACCTTCACATCCTTTCGCATTTGCACAGGTTTCTTTATCCTAGTGACTCAGACACTAAATGGCAAGTTTCAGGATTTGAATGATAAGTTGAAGGAAGTAGTCAAATCAAAAGTTCTATACATCAATTTTATTCTACTTATTTTTGCGATAGGATCTACATGGCTATGATTTAAAAATAAAAAGTTAAAATATAGATAATAGAACTTAAATTTCCTTCCCACCCTCGCTGCTCCCTTCTGTAATGAGCATGTATACAAATATTTGCGGTTCTCATCGTGAAAGAAACCAAGCTGCTTCATATATACTTAAAAAGCACTAGCATTTCTTTTCCTGAGAAATTGTCAGATGTTTCCCAAATTTTATAAATTGAAATAGGATTTTTTTTAATCAATGTTCAGGAATTGTTTGTTTATATATTAAATCAGCCATTGTTGGTGATAAGGAATCTGAATAATGCCTGTAGTTTGTGACTTCTATTTTGAATTTGGTGTTTTTCACCATTTAAAATGTTATTTTATGTGGTTGGGAATTTTTTATCTTTTGTGGCTTTCTGTATGGCAGGGGGAGGTCACATTTGAAAAGGGCTTTGCTCTTCAGAGGTTTTTAAAGAAATTCTTCCATAGTTTCTTCCAGTTCTATTATTTTAGGAAAACTTTGATACTACTAAACTAGTATAAGTTGCAAAATTGAGACAATTTTATTATTTCCCCTGGAAGCTACCCAGTTGTTGAAACAGTGAATGCACATTGATCATAATCTAAATGTGTGCATCTTTTAACAATGAGAGAATATATCTTAGAGGCGACCATAGCATATTTTATGCTACGTCTTATTGGATTATATAAACATAATCCTATCCAATAACTTGTAATAATACATAGAGCTATTAGGAGCTATCTCACATATTCCGAATATGTGAGATAATTATATAAAGAACATTTCATAGAAAAGGTACATTACACGAATGGATTAATAAATTGTGGTACATGTACACCATGGAATATTATGCAGCCTTAAAGAAAGATGGAGACTTTACCTCTTTCATGTTTACATGGATGGAGCTGGAACATATTCTTCTTAGTAAAGTATCTCAAGAATGGAAGAAAAAGTACCCAATGTACTCAGCCCTACTATGAAACTAATTTATGGCTTTCACATGAAAGCTATAACCCAGTCACAACCTAAGAATAGGGGGAAGGGGGAAAGGGAGGGGAGAGAGGGGGGAGAGTGGTAGAGGGAGGGGGATTGATGGGATTACACCTGCGGTGCATCTTACAAGGGTATATGTGAAACTTAGTAAATGCGGAATGTAAATATCTTAGCACAATAACTGAGAAAATGCCAGGAAGGCTATATCAACGATTGTGATGAAAGCGTGTCAAACGCTCTGTGAAACTAGTGTATGATGCCCCATGATCATATCAACGTACACAGCTATGATTTAATAAAAAAAGAAAAAAAATGAAAAGGTACATTGTATGGTCTAAAAAAAAAAAAAAAAAAAAGTGGCAACCAGTATCAAGATTGCTGCTTTAAATGCATCAGGGGCTGTATGACATTTTATTACCTTATCTGAGGACCTTATTCTATTTTTATCAGCACTTCTATGGGAAGATACAGCCTTGGTTTTGAACTGATTTATAAGCAAGGATTTTCTGAGTACCATATTGGATTGAAACAGTCAGAAGTCAGTTATCACATGGCCAAATAGAACTGGGTAATTTCAAAATCAAATAAGATCCTCTTTGGAGGAAGAAAGGAGAAAAGAAAATTGGTGCTATGTAGGCAGCCAGCAGTTTGTGTTAAACAGTCCCAAGGCTTGCTGAAATTTGTGTCCAAGGCCAGAAATTTCGCCACCACCTGGAATGTAGTTGAGATAGACAGGAACGTGCACTTGATCCACCAGAAGCAGGAGATCATGCGTTTTTGAAGCCCTAAATTGAAACCACATTTACTCAGAGAAGCACCAGTTTTTCAGAAGGGAGAGTATTAGTTGAGCAAAGAGGAGGTAGTGAGAATTATGACATCAAAGAGATCTAGGTTCATCTTCTAGCTTTGCTACTTTCTAGCTATATGATACTGAGTTTCCTGCATTTATTGGGCCTCAGTTTCCTCATGCATATTATGGGAATTGTATCTAACTCAAACATCTATTAGGAAGGTTAAACGGAATAAATTGTATAAATAAATGCCACACTACAGGCTCTTTCTTGGTTTTTAAGAAAATGAGAACTGATATCATGGTAATTATTCTAAATACCGTACAGCAGAGGTTAGATGAGATTTGGTGGTCTATTCTGAAGTCCTTCTTCTGTTTTTATCAGCATTTCTATGGGAAGATACAGTCTGAGTTCTAAACTGATTTATAGACAAACTCACAACCTGTGTAGAGTTTGACAACATTCTGAGTTTATATATACGGAAGAAAAGTTTCTACAGAAAAGAGGATGTGCCTTTTTGTTCTAAAGTTGGTGAGGAACAATCATGGCACCATGCAAAGTGGAACATAGTGATACTTCCTTATGGATCAGGGAAAAAGAAACACATCCAGGTGTTTTTATGTCCAGTGATCCGGTATTGGGAGAGGGTAGGAGAAGAGGGTTTTCACTCTACCATCAGCCCCTCCCAAAACAACTTTCCCATCAAACTGAACACAAATTGTACAAAAGAATTGGCCAGAGGAGGACACAAAGCCAGCCAGTGGGGAGCATTGCCTAGATTAAAAGCATCATTGATCTGCTTCACAGAAGCCCATATACTCTCTGATGTGATTGAACGTTGAACAAGTGACCTAGAAATAGAATTGTCAGGTTTAAGTTCAACTCTATAGATCAGGACGCTGACACTTCTGAGCAGAATTTTAATATTGGAGAGGCATTGAACATCTTTTTGTATACCTGTTGATCATTTATTTGTGTGTTGTATTTGAAGAAATGCCATTCACATCCTTAGCCCATTTTTAAATGAGTTCTTAGATTTTTTTTTTTCCTGTTGGGTTATGGGAGTTTCTTATGTATTTTGGAAATTAACAAGTTATATATGATTTATAAATATTTTCTCCCACAGGTTGCCTTTTCAAGCTGTTTATTGTTTCCTTTTCTGAGAAGCATTTTTAGTTTTATGTAATCCAACTTGTCTATTTATACTTTTGTTGCATCTGCTTTTGATGTCAGGATTAATTTGATTTGATTAATTGTCAGGATTAATGTCACAAAGATTTTCTCTACATTCTTTTCTGGGAGCTTTACAGATTCCGATCTGATCTTTAAGTCTTTTTATGCCTTTGGGGATGATTTTTATGTAAGAAGTATCAAATTTGCTTCTTTTACAAGTACATACCCAGTTATTCCCAACGCATTTGGTGAAGAGATATTTTCATATCCCCAGTGTGTATTATCGGCATCCTTGTGGAATATCAGTTAACGATATACGTCTGGATTTATTTCTGGGCTCTCTGTTCTGCTCCATTGGTCTATATGTCTGTTTCCATGCCAATACCATTTGGTTTTAGTTACTGTAGCTTTGTACTACATTTTGGAATCAGGAAGTGTGATGTCTCCAGTCAGTTTGGGTCTTTCTCCAGGTTACTTTGGCCTTTTAGGATCATTTGTGGTTTTATAGGAATTTTAGACATTTTTTTCTATTTGTATAAAGATGCTTTTTGGATTTTGATATGGATTACATTTGATCTGCATATTATTTGGGGTAGTATAGACATTTTAACAATTTTAAATCCTCTAACCTACGAATGTGGGATGTCTTTCCATTAGTTTGTATCTCCTTTTATTTCTTTCATAAACATTTTATAGTCAATGTACAATTTTTGACATCCTTAGTTAAATTTATCACTACGTTTCTTTTTCTTTTTGGTACTATCATGAATGAAATTACTTTTCTAATTTCTTCTTCAGATAATTCATTATTAGTGTATAGAAAGTAAGTTGATTTTTGTTGATTTTTGCAGGCTGCAACTTTCCTGATTATTAGTTCTTGTTTTTTTAATGAAGAGTAGGGTTTTCTACTTATGAGATCATGAGTGATAATATTACTTCTGCCCTTCTAACTTAGATGCCTTTTATTTCTTTTTCTTGCTGAATTACTCTATTTAGGACTTTCAGTACTATTTTAAAGTGGCAAGAATGCATATTTGCCTTGTTCCTAATCTGAGGAAAGACTTTCACAGTTTGTCATTATTGAGTATGCTATTAACTGTGATCTTCTCATATGTGGCATGTTTATGTTGAGGCAATTTCCTTCTATTCCTATTTGTTGAGAGTTGTTTCTTTTTGTGTTATTTTTAATAAGAAAATGGTGTTGGGTTTTGTCAAATGCTTTTTACACATCTATTAGGAAGATCATGTATTTTTGGTCGTTTATTCTGCTAATTTAGTATGTGTCACTAATTGATTTTCATCTGTTAAATCATCCTTACATCTCAGGGATGAATCCTATGAGGTTATAGTGTATGGTCCTTTTAAATGTGCTATTAAAGTCAGTTTGTTAGTATAGCAAAGCCTCCATAGTTGACTACCGCCTTAAGTTGACCTAATTTCGTATTAGGACATGTATCACATGTATGTATCAGTACAGCAGGCCTAGTTCCTTATGTTGACCACCTCCATATGTTGACCAGTTTGTTATAGTCCCTTGGGTGATCAACTTACAGAGGCTGTACTATATTTTGTTGAGGATTTGGCTTCTATATTCATCAGAGATATTGGCCTGTAACTTTCTTGTGATGACTTTTTCTGGCTTTGGTATCAGACTAATGCTAGCCTCATAAAATGAGTTTGGAAGTGTTTTTTTCTTTAGTTTTTATTTTTAGGAAGAGTTGGAAAAGGCTTAATATTAACTAATGTGTAAATGTTTGGTAGACATCACTTATGAAATCATCTTGGGATTTTATTTAACGGTAGGTTTCTAATTACTGATTTAACTCTCCTTACTTGGTCTATTCAGGTTTTCTGTTTCTTCATGATCAGTCTTGGTAAGTTTTATGTTTTTAGGAATTTATCATTTTTATCAGCTATCCAGTTTTTTGGAATGTAATTGTTTGTAGTGGTCTCTCAGGATCCTCTTTATTTCTATAGCATCAGTTGTAATGTTGCCTCCTTCATTTCTGATTTTATTTGAGTCTTCTTTTTTCCCCTCAGTTTAGATAGGGTTTGTTGATATTATTTATCTTTCAAAACAAACTAGCCTTAGTTTTTTTGATATCTTTTTTTTTCCTAGACTTTCATTCATTTATACTCTGATTTTTATTAGACCTTTCCTTCTGCTAACTTGCTAACATTGGGCTTAGTTTTTTGTTTTTTTTTTTTTCTTTTTCTAGTTCTTTATGAAGTCAGGTCATTAATTTGAGATCTTCTTTTATAATGTGAGAGTTTCTCTAAGCCTGTCTCTTAATATTCTTTTTGCTGCATCCATAAGTTTTGGTATTTGTATTTCTGTTTTCATTTGCCTTAAGCAATTTTCTTACTCCCTTTTTTTCATTGACCCATGATTTGCTCAAAAGTATACTATTTAATTTCCACATATTTGTGAATTGTCCAGTTTTCCTTCTGCTGTTGATATCAAATTTTATTCTATTGTGGCTGGAAAAGATACTCAGTAAGATTCCAATCTTCTTGGTTTTGTTAAGAATTATTTTTTGACCTAACATATGATCTACCATGGACAATAGCTTGTGTTGGCTTGAGAAGAATGTATATTTTGTAAGTGTGGAGGTGTTAGGTTCAATTGGTCTGTAGTGTTGTTCAAGTCTGCTATTTATATGTTGATTTTTCTGTGTGGTTGTTATATTCATCATTGAAACCATGATATTAAAGTCTTACATTGTTATGTTGTTGTATATTTCTCTTTATTTCTGTTAATGTTTGGATAAAGGGGAAAAATACAAACCTGACTAACATGGGAATCGTTCTAGAATTTTTCAATTTCAAACACACAATATTCTATTTAGAATCAGATTTTGAGTCAGCCATATGGTTATTATAGGCATATATTTTACATATTCACTCAACCAGTAAGTATTAAGCACAGACTAGGTAATTTCAACTACTAGGTTCTGAAATTACTTCAGTGAAGAAGATGGAAATGTTATCTGCCTTCATAATGTTTAATTTATAGATCAGAAAAGACAACAAAATATTTTAAAATGAAAATCCGATGACCATAACTTCTTAGAAACATTGTTAAGGAAACAAACAAGGGCTGAATTTAAAAAAAAAAAAAAAAAAAAAAAAAAAAAAAAAAAAAGATGTTAAGCTTAAAGGAATATTCTACTACTCATAGTCTAAAAATGTAGAGGCTTATAAAAGTGATTCAGTGTAAGTTTACATGGAATAAAAGGCCATAGCTCATTACCTAAGAGAAACATTAAATTTTGCAATAATTCTAAATAAAAATGTACCATTAATATTTCAAATATGCTTATTGATTTCTAATTATAAAATAGGACTGCCAAGAGTTAAACTCTTTAAATACTTAAAAAATAATATTGCTATATTAAAAATTATTGATGAGTTTCTGGTAATAATTACAGAAAGCACAATGCAATATTGTACAATATTCCTCCAAGAAAAAAAAAGGCTTAAGAGTAAGCCTTCATTAAATATCAAAATTTTGTAAGAATAATATCAAAAGACCTCATTTATTGTACAGGTACATCTGAATGTAAAACATGTATTAAATGCATAGTATCTAATTTATATTATTTATGATTTTTAAAAACATTATGAAGATGCAACTCCATCTTACAGATTGGAAAACAGAGGCTAAATGAAAAGGTTTGGATAGTATGGGAATGTGGCTTTTTTACTTGATCTATAAGTGATAATTCTGTATGAGCAGCAGGACTTTTCTGTCATGCATGTCAATTCCTGTTTTGTCCTCTGATTTAGCCTATTCACAGTTGTTCAGATCTATTTACAATTGAATGGGGTCAATATTTTCAATGGAAGATTAAAGAGTATTCTATAGAAAAGATGTTCAGTTGTACTTTTTCTTGAGATGAAAACTCGACTATGAAAGGAAACCAGTCCACTTGTGGGAATTGAATATATTTCCCTTCTATGATTCAGTTTTCTCGTCTCTCTACAGTGGAGGTAATTTCAACTTTATATGACAGCTAAATAATTAACACACAGTGTATGTGAGAAAAGCCCTCATTCACCTTCTTACTTAAGAGGCACTCGATAAGTGAAGTGTTTCAACGTGAAGAAATACTTGTAATAATACAGGTCAACATTCCTGCATTTTGTGCTGTACTTACAAATCATGATCTAACCTTAAAAATAACCTAAATCCAAAAATGTAGATTGAAAATCTATATTTGGCAAAGATACTCGGAAGGGATGATACATAATTTAACCAACCATCCTGGAAAATGTCTTTTCCCGCCTGCCTCTTGATATTGGAGATAGATCCAGAGGTGCAGCTGTGGATAATATAAAAATGGATCCAATTTTTGCAAAACAAGAATTTTTTTAATACTAAATCATAGCTGTGTACATTAATGCAATTATGGGGTACAGCATACTGATTTTATATACAATTTGAAATACTTTCATCAAACTGGTTAACATAGAAAACAAGAATTTCTTAACTCTTTACTTATGTTTATTACATTTTATAGGGGTTCGTGGGTCTATAAAGGTTGAAGGAATTATTGGACGCAATTGAGCTAATCTGTCTTGCAAATGTTTAAACAGGTTAGGTGGCTTATTTGTAATCACTAAGGGTTGTTTGAATCTCTTTATGCAGTCAATGCAATATGTCTCTGTTAGCTTGTTTTTGATCTCTGAGAGAGAATCTTTCCCCCCAAATTATTTTAATACCTTTTCTACAAGTCAAATCTTTGAGGAAGTAAGAATGTGTGTTTAAATTCTAATTCATCTTCCTATTTGCTATGCGATTCAATTTTTTTTTTTTTGCCTTTTTTTTTTTTTTTATTGTTGGGGATTCATTGAGGGTACAATAAGCCAGTTACACTGATTGCAATTGTTAGGTAAAGTCCCTCTTGCAATCTCACAGTGTACCTGTGTAAGATTAGCTCACCTGTGCAAACCAGACATGTTTATCTTGTTCTCCAGTTACTATTGTCACACAGAAAAATCACCTGAAAATTTAGAAGCTTATGAAAACAACACTCATTTTTGTCATTATGCCTTTTGACTCTGGGGTTCAACAAGGCTCAGGGATTCCCATGCAGTTAAAATAAGACGGTAGCTGAAACAGGCTGAAGCATCGTGAAGGCTTCTTCCCTCCCATGTCTATAGTGGCTACTGCCGGAACTTCAGCTGGGGCAGCTGGCTTGAACACCTGTATATGACTTCTCCGTGTAATCTGCAGTCCCTGCAAAAAATGCTGGCTGGATTCTGAGAGCAAGTGATTCAGAGTATCGACCAGAAGCTTTTTTGTGACTCAGTCTTAGAAGATATATAACTTCTACCGTGGTCACAGTTCCACACATATCCAAGAGGGAGAAATGTAAGCCCAACTCTTTATGGAGAAGTGTCAGCGTTAACGTGGTAAGAAGAGTATGTAGGATATAAAATATATTATTGTATCCATCTTAAATACAGTCAGAATTTATAAGTTTTGTGTTTTTTTTTTTTTTTTTTTTTTGTAGAGACAGAGTCTCACTGTACCGCCCTGGGTAGAGTGCCGTGGCGTTGCACGGCTCACAGCAACCTCTAACTCCTGGGCTTAAGCGATTCTCTTGCCTCAGCCTCCAGAGCAGCTGGGACTACAGGCGCCCGCCACAACGCCCGGCTATTTTTTGGTTGCAGTTTGGCCGGGGATAGGTTTGAACCCGCCACCCTCGGTACATGGGGCTGGCGCCCTACTCACTGAGCCACAGATGCCGCCCAGAATTTATAAGGTTTTTATGAGGAACAGGGATCGATTAAGAAAAGTAGCTAACATGGTGCCTAACAGGGGTTCAATAAAATGCACTCTACTTATTGGTGACTGTGCTCATTTTTAAGTAAGCTTATACATATCTTAAAATCTCCAGGCTCCTGATTAAGAAATTTGAGAATGTTTTTTACCCATGTACATCACAGAGTAGGCTCTGCCATAGCCAATCAATTGCTTTCCAGCACAAATACCATTATATCTACACTTGAGAAGAATTTGTTATTTAATAATAAGTGTTAAGTAGATGAGGCACCCTTCATACTACTAATTTTACAGATGAAGAAACTATATTTCAGAGACAGTATATCATGTAACTAAGGTGATAGTAGAAATATCAGATTTGGGACTCTAATCCAAATTTTGCTAAATATTATTTCTTCTTTACAATTGCAGTGATTTTAAGCTAATTTACCATATTATCCCATTTGCCATACAACCTTTAGTGTCTAGATTCATTAAGTAGTTCGATTTTCTGTTTTGTATTTTTATTTTATTGTAATCTTTTATTTTCAGAGGATATTTTATTTTTAATTATTGCTCTTGAATTAAAGTAATTAACCTCGTTTTTTAGTGAAACCATACTCAAAGTGAGGTTACATCAAAATTAAGATGTATGTCAGCCTTGATTGAAAACTCATTTTACACAGATATATTTCTGAATATTTATAATTAGAAGCTGTCCAGGTCTAATTGTGATCCCTGATATAAAATTTCATCAACACGTTCTGAATATTGTGGGTTTATTTTAAAGTTTCTTGAGGAAAAGAAAGATTTACAGAGTAAGAAAGTTTACAAAATAGGATACATTTGCAATGAACAGCGAATGGGCCTTCATTGCCATGGCAAGTAGGCAAAGAGACCAGATTATGGTCTTTGTTTACAAATAATATGATTGCAAAAGTGGAATAATGCTTAGTCAACATAAACTTCTCACCAAACTTTCAGAGCAACGTAAGGCCTTTTGTAATGTAATTGGGTAAATCCAATATTGATGAGTTTCAAATCTACTGGCAATTTTTTTTTAAATTTTCACTAATACTTTACCCCTTTAAACTTGTAAAGAAAAAGGTAAATTCTTTTGAAGGGATATCTTATTTGGTAGGAATTACTTTTACAGTGATTGTGAAATCACATAATTCATGTTCACATAAAGTACTTTATACATAATTAGCTTTGATAAGAATGCAGTCATCCATTTTTTAATTATTAAAATGTTATGAGTTAAATCTTTGGAGAAAGAAAGTATCATTGAAATGATTAACGATAAGATGATAGTATTGTTATTTGATTCCTTATTTCTAGATCATAGTCCAGCAGATTCAGCTAGAGAAAGCCATTGTCAGATTTTGCCTATATCAAATCCAGATTTGGTAGATTAGCATTTTAAATATTTCTATTAGTAATTTGCAGTGTAATGATAACAATGATGAGAGCTATATATAACAATAGGATTGCTTCACAATAAAATTTACTTATATGAGCATTTATGAAAATGTTTATTAGGTTTCTCTGGAATCGTTGGTTAATTTAAAATCGTAGTACATTTTATCTTCATTATAACATGTCCCAAGGAAATTTTTGGCTAAAAGATTAGCATTATAAAAAGAGTTCTTTAATTAGAAATTTCTATATTGTGGGTCAGATTGCTAAATCCAGCGGCAATTATCTGCTTCCTGAGATATGTAGTTCTTTTCTGAAACATTAAAATTTACTTTATAATACCTCAAAAAGTCATTTCAAGAGGAAATTTGGATCATTAATGGAATTAGAAATAAGACCCATGGATTCTTCTACTTCCGTTTCATCATTTAAATTTGATGTGTGCTGTGTGATTAAAGACATTTTAACTGTTTGGTACCTCAAATAGTCTAAGAGCCCAAGGATGCCAGAAGCACTATATTGTTACCATTAATTTACTGATTGCTCATTGCCTTCTTGATCTAGAAGCCAGGAATGAATGTGAAATAAAATATCTATAAGCACTTAAAAATTTTACCATTTATATTGGTTCATAGTCTATGATTATAGCAGTTATTTATTGAGTAAGGGAAGGTAATTAGTAAGGCAATGTATTGGGTAGAATGCATACAAGAAAAACAATAAAGAAAAATAATAAGAGAAACTGTAACATTTATAACATAAAATATCACTAGACTTCATATATATACACAACTCTGGCAAATCAGTAAGTAAAATCAGAACACTTCAATAGGAAAATTAATGAAGAACATGAGTCAGAAAATGATAAAAGGTCAGTACATTAGTAAGTATATGAAATGATATTCTACCTGCTTAGTAACGAAAGATACATAATATAAAACAAATCATTTTTACCTACCAGACATGCAGATTGAAATACTGATAATTTTCCAGAGCATAAGGGAGCAGGAAGTCTCAAAAGTTAAGAGAACTAATGACAGAATACATTGATGCTGTATTTCTGAAATTTTTTTCAGTGTATGATAAAATTTACATATGAAAAATCCTAGATGCCTTTTTGTACCTAAAGACGTATTTAAGGGCCATCATCTGATGAGTGACATGAAATAGTTAAAACATTTCTTTTTCACAGAGTGATAGTTTTGATAGACCTGAATATTCACCATTATAGGAGTAGTAAAACTTAGGGTAAATATATTTAATGCAATATAATACAGCCCTTAAAATTCATGCTATAGATATAGGCTTATTATGTTGTAAAGCTAGCTCTGATCTGTAGTAAGGTTAGAAGGTTAGAAGAGAAAGTTGCAAATAGAGTATAAAACATAATTATGCATCGTGTGTATATATGTACATATAGAGTTATACTGTATATACAACAAACAGGTACAACTAATGACAAAAACATACAGTATGTCTGATTTGTTCTAAGTTGTTTGGGCTTTCCCTTTTGGACTTACTTCCCAAATCCCACCGTGTAACTAGGGATCCAAATACATTGTAAATATATAGACTGTGTGTATGTGTGTATTCATGCGTGTGTGTGATATGAATATTTCATTATTGCTTGTATGGTGCTATTTTTTTTCCCCATTGGAAATTTAACTTAGTAACTGGATTCTTACCCTCTTGATTCTTAAGGAAATAAGCCATTATTACTCAATGGCCTTTGAAAAATTGAAGCAATAAGTCTAAATAGCCGCCTGTTAGATGAATAGTTGTATTCATTCCATTGTTCAATAAACAATTATTGAGTAATGATTATGTCCTAGGGACTACACACTTAAGATGCTTAATAGAATAACCTGCTTTTGGTTTAGAGATTTACTAATATAATACGAAGGCTAAAGACTGCCGTTGAAATGTTAGTAGTTGCTTAACAATATTAAGTGCAATCTATACCAGTTGGTCTAGATAAAGTTACTAAATTTCAATACCTTAAACAATTTGCTTATATAACATTTGAATTGTGATCAGCAAGGGAACTTTATTCACTGTGGTCATTCAGGGACCCAACCACATAAAACAGATACCATCTAGAATATTTCCAGTCACTGTGCAGAGAGAAAACAAATGCTTGGAAGGTCTTGTACTGGTAATTAAAGGATTAAACTGGAAGTGACCTATGTTACTTCAGCTCATAACTCGTGGGCAAAACCAGTCACCTGGTCTCACCCAACTACGGAGAACGAGAAAGTATATTTATATGTCTGAAAGGTGAAAACCTGAGAATAAACATGAGCAATGTCAGTGATTGTTACATCTATGTTTTCAGAAACCTTGAAAAACAAAAGGAAATAAAAACATGATTATGTGGGTGGTGCCTGTGGCTCAGTGAGTAGGGCGCCGGCCCCATATACCAAGGGTGGAAGGTTTGAACCCGGCCCCAGCCAAACTACAACAACAAGGACAACAAAAAGCCGGGCATTGTGGAGGGTGCCTATAGTCCCAGCTAATTGTGAGGCTAAGGCAAGAGAATTGACTAAACCCAAGAGCTGGAGATTGCTGTGAACTGTGATGCCACGGCACTCTACCCAGGGAGACAAAGTGAGACTCTGTCTCTTAAAAAAATGATTGTGCCCTCAACATTAAAAATTAATTTACAAAATTAAAAGCATCATAAAAATTAACTTGCTAAAATTCATGGGGACACTTGTGTGATATTTGAATACTTTATACTCTGTTAGGTGTATAAACATCCTAAAATTCAATAAAAGGCTCCGGGGAATAATGAACTCTCTTCTAGAAAAAGGTATTTAATCACAGACTAGATAATGAGCCGGGCGGTAAAAGGGAGTAAGTTATTGGACCCAAAGTTTTTAAACCTGCTCACCTACTCTATGCGGGAACCGGAAAGGTTTCCTTTGCAAGCCTAAAATCCATAACCCTGATCTGTTATTCTTTTTGAACAATAGTAACTATGATGGAAAGAGAGACAATGAACCAAGCATGGGAATATATAGCTATGTTACTGCTCTTAAGAAAATTATGAGTAGAGAAGACATTTGGAGTAGCTCTAAATTGTGACAAAATTTTACTTTACACCCAGAAGAAAACCCAAAATTCCAACCTGATTCATTCCTGAGATATCTTACCTTCTTTCCTGTTCTTTACTGCATCACTCAGCAACAGACCCACTGGCCTACTAGCATTGCATCAAATAGGCCAAGCATACTTCTAACTCAATGACTTTATGTATGGATTTTCCTCTTTCTGGAAGATTCTTTCCCAGATATTCATATGGCTCACTTACTAAATTTACCAGGCCTCACAGAGATCTTTTCTGACTACCATATGCCATGACGATTGCTGTCCATCCCTTTCCAAAGTTTATTTTCCTCATTGTGACTAACAACAGTAAGCTATTTAGAAGTCGTGTGTGTGTGTGTGTGTGTGTGTGTGTGTGTAATAAGTGAAAACTCCAAGAAGGAAAAGACTCAAGACTCTAGAACATGTTAGGTACTCAAGATGTATTGACTAAATGAATACGTAACACATTTCTTTTGTATGCCAATTATCCCATCTCATTACATATTCTAAGAGAGGGTTGAGTGAGCAGCAGTGCTTATGGGAGGAGCAACCAAGAGCCCTAATAAATTGTCTGGGTGTTTTGAGGCAGGTCCTACAATATGAACCCTTTTGTGACACAGTTTTATATCATCTTTTTTTTCTCACTATAAATTATCAATCCCATCAACAATACTTTAACAAAATATCTGCATGTAAAAGGAAAATAATACAAGGTGGACTATGCTACCTTGTATTTCAAATATGTGTTTTATTTTTGAAACTATCCTCAGCGGTTGGGGAGGTGGTGATAAAACATTCATGAAGCTCTGAATCCCAAATCCATTGAATGGGGTTCAAGAATCTGCACTTTATGCATCCCACAATGGTCCGTGCAAAGGTACTTAGGAAAGTTTTCGTGGAGTAATTTCATCTTGAAAAGGGGACTTTAGGAAGCTTAGATAAGTGATCGGAAGGATGAAAATATTTTAGGTAGTACATGACTTTAGTAAGTGATACTACTCATACTGTAGAGATAAGCCTGTGTTCACGTGATCGAAGACACATTTCTGGAAATCTCTACTGCCCTAATTATCTTGATTACCATAATAGCAATAGGACTAGCTAGGGGTGAAAATCATTACTTATTGACTAAAGGTGGGAAGGCATGGAGGCAGAACTGGTGAAAAGTGCTGTAAAATATAACTAGGAAGTAAGTAAGCCTGGAGAAGAACCACACGTAGATGAGTATATATGGACTTCAAACTTCTCCCTTCTCAAATATGGGGATTTTGAATAGTCTAGTGATTTTATGTTCCCGACCACTTTCACTGGGTGTGCATGTGTGAGTGAACAAGTGAATGAGAGACACACAGAAACTGGGATTAAGGGTGAGCAATAGGGGGAAAGAGCGAAAACAAATAATTTGAGGCTTAAAATGAAATTTCTCTTTTTAAATTTGAAAATATTTCATTATTGGCTTGTGTGAGGGTCTCACAGATTTTTGAATATTAAGTATATGAGCCTTGTAACAAATGTTGCAGATTAATAATTCAAGATGCAATACTCAAGTTTAATGAAAGAATTACTCTTAGTAAATAAAAAAAAATTATAGAGAGCATTTTTACCTTTTACTAAGAGGAAATTTTAATAGTGCGTAGAAGTAGACTAAGAATTATGGACAAAGAGCCTTTCCCTTGGTGGAAATTTTTCTATGCCCTGACAGTTCATTTGCAAGAGAAACCTTATTTTTGTTGGAGAAAAAGATTGGGCCTTTGATAAAACTAGTATTTGAAGTCTCTATTTTGATTCTATTAGAATTTCTTAGTGATACTTCTAAGTGTTATGTAAAATATTAGGAAAAATATTTTCATGGTTGTATGTGTGAATCATAAGTAATAGTATAGTTTCCTTTTTTAGGTGTACAAAGGGCTAGAAGAAAGTGAACATAAATGATTTGGCAAACATTTCTTGAGTCAATTTCAGTATTAATATGCTACAAAAAGAAGGTAAAAGAAAATGATTAGTAGTTTTCTTTACCGTAATGTTTTAAATGCCTTCCTCTTACTTGACTATTACAATGTTTATTTTATTATGATTTTCCTAAATCTATCCACTTCCATTTTCATTAAAGGCAGCTTTTCTACCTTCTCATCACTCCCATCTTAGGAAATATTCTTTGAGTTTCTACTTTGTCTCACGGCCTGGTATTAAGATGTCTCCTGCTACCTGTGTTTGAGTTACAATTAGTTCCTAAGAAAGTTTTTTTTTTTTTTTTTCAAGACTTTATGAAATTATTTGTCAGTATTGTTCATTCACTTACGAAGGTAGAAAAAAAGGGAGCCTTTCACTAAATGTTCTTACTAAATCTGAATCACATTTCGTGGAATATCAGTAAATTTCAAGAATGAGCCAGTCTATCTTAATCAAAAATCCAACTCTTCATTTTTCTGATCTTTTATGTTTCTGGTATCTATTTCACTTATGCCTGCTCTGATAATTATTTCTTCCCTTCTACAAACTTTTCCTGGGGAAATACCCCAGCCATGCCACACATACGACTGTAGAAATAGACAAGTTCAACTATGGCATTGTACTAACATAGACCAATCTCCCCTAGCATAGTTAACAATATTAATCACTTAGATAATTCACCACTGTCATATATCTTTGGAGAATGTACCTTTTTTTAATTTTTTTATTACATTTATTTTTTTCCTTTTGACTTTGAGATATCTTTTTAGTTTTCTAGGTTTTTCAGTAGTGATTTTATGATCAGAAATGTCCTCGTGTATTTTCCTTTTTAGTATATTTTATCTTCAAAGTTTTATAATTAAAATTTCTAAACTATAATTAAAAACATATTTATTTTCAAGGTTTGTAGTGGGAAGGTGGTCAAGGGAACCTTAGTCGTTTACTTACTATAATTCTTCACATGAATGACAAGGTGAATGATTTTATGGTGACTAGTCCAATTTTTTTTCCTGTGAAGGACAGAAGGTGAAATTGACAGATTCTTCTGTGGTCGTGGAGTAGGGAAAGGTAACGGTGACCGCAGTTGTCAGTGAAGGAGGGAGGGAAAGAGACAGATGATATGTTTCTGTTTATTCTTGTTGGGTGGGGGAACATAGCTCCCCTGTGTAGAAAATGTACTTATAGTGGCTTAAGTAGCTGGCCTTTCATTTCATGGGGTTAAAAGTTTCTAAGCACACATGCACACACACATAAATGCTAATTGGTCTGATGCTGGCCTCCAATTCTTTTTCTGCTACTTGGTAAATGTGTGACTTAGGATTCTATTACCTAAGAATGAAAATATTTTGTTCACTGTTTTGCTATTTGGATGTTTTAGTTCACATGTTTTAGGTAAAAAAAAAAAAGGTGTGTTGACGTGTACTTATTCATCTACTAGTTTCATAGTACTCATATTAATCTAGAATAAAAAGAAAATATGTGTTGAAAATCATTAAGAAACACCATGGAACTTCATCATCTGTGATACACAGAAAATTTGTCAAAACTATGTTCTGTTTTCTTTCATAAGAAGACTTAATATGGACCCTACCATATAGAAAATTTTTAAGGGTACAAATACAATATTGTTAATTACAGGTACAATGTTGTACAGATCTCTAGAACTTATTAATGCATAATTGAGACTTTATGTCTATCGACTAGTATATATCCATTTTCTCCATATCCAAGTTCCTAGAATTCACTCCTTTACTCTCTGATTCTATGAGTTTGGCTATATGAGTGTGTCACATGTGTGAAATCATGCGGTATTTGTCTTTTGGAATCTAGTTTATTTCACTTAGCATAATGACCTCCAAATTAATCCATATTGTGACAATTGCAGGATTTCCTTCTATTTTTTTATGATTGTAAACAGATTATTTTGCTTTTATCTCTCCAGAACCAAAGGAAATCTGACTACAATATAAACACAATTAGTAAAATAATTCAGTACATGAAATCAAAAAATTAACAGCGTCTGTACACTAATAGAATTACAAAGTACAAAGACTGAAAATCTCCCTTTATGACAGCAATATTGATTATATGCCTAGATATTTTAAGAATTAAGCAAGTTTTATATGCAGAAAAAACTTTCCTATGCTACTAGTAAGATTAGAGCAAATGGCAGCACCATGGTTTAACATGAGAAGATTCAACATCATAATGACTTCGAATCTCTTTAAGTTAACCTAGAGGTTTCATAAGATCTAAATACAAATAATAAGATTATTTTAGGAATCAGAACAAGTTATTCTAAATTTTCTGTGGAAGAATAAGCAAGCAATAGTTACCAAGAATTCTCTCAGAATGAAAAGTAAAGAGAGGTGGCTCATTGTTCTACACAAATGGGGACTTTGTGCAAATGAAAGGTTAAGGGCAAAGTCACTGGAGGATTTTTTTTCCAAAGTCTCAAAAAATAGACAACTAATATTTATAAATAAGAATAGAAAATAATTTCAAAAAACCAGATCATGCCAAATCTTATAGACAATAGAAAAAGAAGAAACACTTCAAATTCATTCTACTTCATCTGGATATAGCTGATATTAAAATTGGAAAAATAAAGGGAAATTACAAACATATTTCACTTATAAATGAAGATGCAGTATCCTAAACAACATACTAACAATTTGAATTAAAAATTAATGTTTAAGTAATGTACTTTCATCAAAATTAAATCCAATTTATATGAGAATTAGTCACTATTTTTTCTTTTATTTTCTTTCCCTTTCCCTCATCCCCTCCCTCCTCCTGTCTGCTCACCCCTTCCCCCATCCCCCACAGTGTAATTAATTGTCTTAATTGTCCTTATATCAAAGTTGAATACATAGGATTCATACTTCTCCATTCCTGTGATGCTTCACTAAGAATAATGTGTTCCACCTCCATCCAGGTTAATACAAATGCTGCAAAGTCTCCATTTTTTTAATGGCTGAATAGTATCCCATGGTATACATATAACACAGCTTGCCAATCCATTCCTGGGTTGAAGGGCATTTAGGCTGTTTCCACATTTTAGTACAAGTGTCTTTATAATGAAAGTTTTTTGTTTTTTTTTTTTCCTTCTGGATAGATGCCCAGTAATGGGATTGCAGGATCAAACGGGAGGTCTAGGTTGAGTGCTTTGAGGTTTCTCCATACTTCCTTCCAAAAAGGTTGTATTAGTTTATAGTCCCACCAGCAGTGTAAAAGTGTTCCTTTCTCTCCACATCCACGCCAGCATCTGCAGTTTTGAGATTTTGTGATATGGGCCATTCTCACTGGGGTTAGATGATATCTCAGGGTGGTTTTAATTTGCATTTCTCTAATAATTAGGGATGATGAACATTTTTTCACCTGTTTGCTAGCCATTTGTTTTCTTTAGAAAAGGTTCTGTTCATCTTTCTTCCCCATTGATGTATGGGATTGTTGGGTTTTTTTGTGTGGATTAATTTAAGTTTTATATAGATCCTAGTTATTAAGCTTTTGTCTGATTCAAAATATGCAAATATCCTTTCCCATGGGGTAGGTTGTCTATTTGCTTTGGTTGTTGTCTCCTTGGATGTACAGAGCCTTTCAGTTTAATTAAATTCCATTTGTTTGTTATTGCTGTTGTTGCTATTGCCATGGCAGTCTTCTTCTTGAAGTCTTTCCCCAGGCCGATATCTTCCAGTGTTTTTCCTATTCTTTCTTTGAGTCCTTTATCCATCGTGAATCAATTTTTGTGAGTGGAGAAATATGTGGGTCCAGTTTTAATCTTTTACATGTGGATATCCAATTCTCTCAGCACCATTTATTGAATAGGGAGTCTTTTCCCCCAGTGGACATTCTTATTTGGTTTGTCAAAGATTAGGTGGTTGGAAGTTGTTGGTTTCATTTCCTGATTTTCTATTCGATTCCAAATGTCTGTCTCTATTTTTGTGCCAGTACCATGCTGTCTTGACCACTATGGCCTTGTAGTACAGCCTAAAATCTGGTATGGTGATACCTCCAGCTTTGTTTTTATTACTAAGAACTGCCTTAAGTATACGGGTTTTTTTCTGGCTCCATACAAAATGCAGAATCATTTTTTCCAAGTCTTGAAAATAGGATGTTGGTATTTTAATAGGGATGGTGTTAAATCAGTAGATTTCTCTGGGAAGTATAGACATTTTGATAGTGTTGATTCTTTACAGCCACAGGCATGGTATGTTCTTCATTTGTTAAAGTCCTCTGCTATTTCCTTTCTTAGGGTTTCATAATTTTCTTTATAGAGGTCCTTCACCTCTTTTGTTAGGTACAATCTGGATGCCCTGGTCTGGGTGGCTTCATACCAGAAGTCTGTCAAACCTTCAAAGAAGAGCTTATTTCTATATTGCAGAAATTATTCCAAAAAATTGAGGAAGAAGGAGTCTTTCCCAACACGTTCTATGAAGCAAACATTACCTTGATACCAAAACCAGGAAAAGACGCAACTAAAAAGGAGAACTTCAGACCAATTTCACTAATGAATATAGATGCAAAAATTCTCAACAAAATCCTAACCAATAGATTACAGCTTATCATCAAAAAGTCATACATCATGATCAAGTAGGTTTCATCCCAGAGATGCAAGGCTGATTTAATATACATAAATCCATAAACATTATTCACCCTATCAACAGAAGCAAAAACAAAACCCATATAATCCTCTCAATAGATGAAGAAAAAGCATTTGATAAAATCCAGCATCCTTTTCTAATTAGAACACCTGAACAGTTTAGGCATAGGTGGCACATTTCTTAAACCGAAGCTATCTATGGCAAACCCATAGCTAATATTTTACTGAATGGAGTTAAACTGAAAGCTTTTCCAATTAGTACTGGAACCAGACAAGGTGACTTCTGTTGCCAATTCTATTCAACATAGTGCTGGAAATTCTAGCCAATACAATTAGGCAAGATAAGAAAATAAAGGGCATCCAAATGGGAGCAGAGGTCAAACTCTCCCTCTTTGCTGACGATATGAACTTATACTTAGAGAACCCCAAAGACTCAACCACAAGACTCCTAGAAGTCATCAAAAATTACAGTAATGTCTCAGGATATAAAATCAATGTCCACAAGTCAATTGCCTTTGTATAGGCCAATAACAGCCAAGATGAGAGGCTAAAATTAAGGACATAACTCCCTTCACCATAGCCCCAAAGAAAATGAAATACCTAAGATTTCCTTCTTTTTAAAGGCTGAATAAAATTGTATATAATTAGGACATTTTCTTTACCCATTCATACATCAGGCATTGAGATTATTTACACATATTGGCTATTGTTAATAGTGCTGTAATACATATTGCACTGCTAATATCTCTTCAAGTTCCTGATATTTTACTTCTCCAAAAGGTGGCTTAGGAATAGTTTTTTCCTCAAAAAATTCTTCAGAAAATTCACTAAAGGGTCAGTCACAGTGGCTCATGTCTATAGTTCTAGCACTCTGGGAGGCCAAGGCAGGTAGATTGCCTGAGCTCAGGAGTTCAAGACCAGCCTGAGCAAGATTGGGACCTTGTCTTTAATAAAAATAGGAAAGAAGATTATCTGGACATCATGGCAGGTACCTGTAGTCCTAGGTACTGGAGAGGCTGAGGCAAACAGGATTGCTTGAGCCCAAGAATTTGAGGTAGCTGTGAGCTATCATGATGCCACTGTAGTTTACTCAGGGTGGCCAAGTGAGGCTCTGTCTCATAAAAAATAGAAAGAAAAATTCACTGAGTTGATAGGTATATATCTGATCACAAAAATGAATATAGTAAGTATTTTTATTGTGCAGGAGCCATTTTTATGGTAACTTTGTGTAAGGGTGGGTCTGTCTTGTAAGTTATGGGACTCTATTAGTTTTAAAAGAGTATTATAAAATGTAAGAGGTAGAAAGACATAAAACTTCTGGTGCCTACATAATTTTCTCATTTCAATTTCAATTATTTATTGAAGAGTTTTAATTAGACATACAGGAAGATAGCATTTTGGTGGTGCCTGTGGCTCAACGGAGTAGGGCACCGGCCTCATATGCCAGAGGTGGCAGGTTCAAACCCAGCCCCAGCCAAAAACTGCAAAAAAAAAAAAAATAATAATAATTAATTTTTTAGGTCTTACATTTTTTGTTATGAAATTAGTGTTATTATGGAAATTGGAATATTTAAAATACACTCATCTCCAAAAGATGTAACATACAGCATCAAAGAGCCAGGTTATGAAAGAAAATTTAATTGAATGGGAAATTTTTACAATATGAGTAAAAATGTAGATTAGATAACATTGTGACTGATTTTAAAAAAGAAAATACATTTGTGTATGTATACATTTTTATATATATATATATAAACGTAGGCTACATTAAGAATATTTTGTGTTAAATTGTCTTCGGTTACTTTTACAGGAATTCCTATTTCTTTGAATTTTCTATTTTTTCTTCAACAAATCTACATGCTTTAATATATGCAACTCAATTTTATTTTAAAACTCATATTTTTAGATTTTAATAAATGGAAATCAAGAAAAGGAAATAGTAACATATCCTTTAAAATTACAATTTAATAAAAGACTGAAGACAATAAATTATATTTTAATTGCAGATAATGATTAATGTTTGCAAAAGTTGTATATAGATCTCTATAAAATGAAGGACCACATTGGCTTGGCACCTGTGGCTCCAGCGGCTAGGGCATCAGCCACATACACCAGAGCCGGTGGGTTCAAATCCAGCCTGCGCCTGCCCAATGACAATGACAACTGCAATTAAAAAATAGCCAGGCGTTGTCGTGGGCACCTGTAGCCCCAACTACTTAGGAGGCCGAGGCAAGGGAATCACTTAAGCCCAAGAGTTGGAGGTTGCTGTGAGCTATGATATTATAAAACTCTATAGAGGGTGACATAGTGAGACACTGTCTCAACAACTACAAAAAAATAAAGATTCAAAAATATAACCTAGTAGACATCATAGTGTTTGATTGTATTGTTTGACAATTTCTCTTTTTTTTTTTATTAAATCATAGCGGTGTACATTAATGCAATCATGGGGTACAATGTGCTGGTTTTATATACAATTTGAATGTTTGCATCACACTGGTTAACATAGCCTTTGTGGCATTTTCTTAGTTATTGTGTTAAGACATTTATATTCTACACCTAGTAAATTTCACGTGTACCCTTGTAAGATGACCAATCACTCTCCCTCCACCCATCAATTTCTTAAAGGAATCTGTTAACATTACTGACTATTGAGGGATTTAGAAGTTAAATTGAACTTACAGTGTTAGGTCAGTGCAAATTAACAAGGATAAGGATTGTGCAATCATTAGAGTTCATAGGACCCTAAGAGTTTATGAAATATGTATAAGAGTGTCCATTACCCCACTGACATGATCTTCAAGACACTTTTGTACATATATATTGTATTCTTGGGGCAAAGGAGCCACAATTTCATCATATTGTCAAGGGAGTTAATCGTACCCAAATATAGGCAGTCCCTGCCTATAATTCCTGAGTCACCAACATCTGACTGACAAATGACTTGCCCTCACAAATGGAGACTATTACATGTAACAGGTAATTATACTTGTTTCAACTTACAAAGAAATTCAACTTAAGAACAGACCTATAGAATCAATCAAATTTATAACTTGGGAACTGCCAGTAATTTAAAACTCCTGAAAAATAAGATACAGTGTGATTCTGAGGCCTTTGAAAGCTAGGCAAAATACTTCTTCGTCATGTGATACATGCAGACAGATGATTCCTTTATGTTATGTTAATGTTATCCATATTTAAAATCCAGTGGATTGGGAAGCAGGAAAAAGGATTTATGTTTAATCGTAAGCTGTGAGTTTTTAGTAGGACCAGAACAAATGCCACATACGTCGAGCCCTTCCCAGAACAGGAGGGAAAAACTCTATTGATACAACTGAAAAAAAGTGTAATCCTCTTTATATAAAAAATAATTCCTTGGGTGATGCCTGTGGCTCAAAGGGTTAGGGCACTGGCCCCATATGCTGGAGATGGCGGGTTCAAACCCAGCTCCGGCCAAAAACTGCAAAAAAAAGGAATTCCTCACATCTTATAACATGTTCATATCCCTTTTAAATGTCTTGCAGTTGTCATTTTATTTCCCAGTGAACTTGTGAGATAGGAGATGGGATTTTAAGTATGTCAACTAAGGAAACAGCTCATTTATGGAATGCTTTGACCAGAATAGCATGGTTAAAAACAAATAGATATGTAACGTGAGTCAATATCAGTTTTCTAATTTCTAGAATCCTGATCATTTTATTTATGCCCATCCTGAATGTTGTTTTTAAATAATGAACCAAATGCTATTAGATAATGTCTATGAGGATGAATAATAATAAAGTAAAAATTACTAACCCTTATTGAATAATGATTATATGCCAAGCATTGCTCTAAACCCATTTTATGCATTAGCTCAATCTTTAAAACAATCCTGTGAAGAAGATGTTATTCTAATATCCATCTTACCCTTGAGGGAATTGATAGACTCGTTATTCTAGCCACAGTTATGCAGATAAAAAGTGGTTGGACCAGAATTTGAACACATGCAGTCTGACTCCAGAATCTACCCTATTAACCTGATATAAAAGACAGTTATAATTAGTGACCATGGGAGGAAAAGTTAGGTTGTCATAAACACACATAAGCACCTACTCTGGAATTTACTAAACTGAATCGATATACAAACAGTTTAATGGCAGACTGTAAATCAGGCAAACAGAACATAAAGAGGCAAAATGCAGGCAGATTTAAAAGAAAGGCAACTTTAAAAACTGAGGGGTGAGGGTTGGGTAATTGGAATGATGAAGAATAATTACTGTGAAATCTATCAACAGATGACTTCAATAATCTTTCTTTCTTGAAAGAGATTCAGATGATATTTCCATTTCTTTAGAAGAGAATGAGAAAAAAGTTGTTTTAAAGGTTCCAATTTATTGCCAGCTTGTGAAAAAATGATGCATTAAATTCCCATTTGGCACTCTAATTGTAATAAGATAATACAACCTTTCTAAAAATTCCCATTTGATGAAGAAGTGAACCTATTCAAATGTCTTCATTTTATTGATAGTAGCATCAGTATTATTAATGACAATGCTTTATGACTAACAGCAATTAACCAGATTTGGTGAACTGAGCAATTGAGCATTGAATTTGAAATCAGAACATTTGGCACCAAGGATGTTATGAGTCCATATTAAAATGATTGTTGAGTATTTAAGGATTTATTAAGTTGATGATGAACATTAAAGTGTATTATATCCTGTATTATTTAAGATTCTATTGGTTTCAAACCTACTTAAGACACAAGGAAAATTAGTTCAGTAAATAGTAAGTTCAAGCTTTGGTCAAGGGTTTAATAGAGTTTTATTATGGAGTCAAGGAAGAGTCTCTACTTCTCTGTGAATCTCTCGACTCTACCCTCCGCAACTTGTCAGATTGGTATAAACTGGCTTCCCTGAACACATCTTAGAAAGTCTTTTTCCTTGTTCATAGCCAGGTGTAGAGTATAACTTTCCCCAAATAGCAAATAAAATCCGAGCTTCTCTTTTATTGTAGCCTCTTAGATCATATGCTTGTGCTGAGCACATCACTGTAGCAAAATGGATGGAATTATCACAACTACCTTGTACAAAATGAGACCCCTATCTAGAAATGAGGGTAAGATCAATCATATCCCCAAATTACCAGGCTACTATATAATGTGGGGATGGTGGAAATGATACTGGTGGAGCAATCACAGTGTCTACTACAGTCTTTTTGAATATCCAGCATTGCAACATACCCTCCATAGCATATATTTACTTTCAAAAGTGCTCACATAACCTCCTCAAAAATAGAGAATCCAAAATCTCATTCAATGATGGCGTTCAATTCCAAGGTTGGGGTATTGGGGGATGAGCAGTCCCTTTCAAGCAGACCTCGATGAAGTAGTGCATGGTCTGGTATATTATGATTAAATGAAAAGAAAAAATGATGTCTAATACCCCTAAATAAACAGTTAAAGGAGACAGCAGAGTATACTTTATAAAATAAAACTAAATACACAAAAGGAAATATTGAAAACAAACACATATTAAATCCTGCACTGAAGAGTTCCTTGCTAATCTTTTCATTAAAAATCTTGTTTAATAGTTGTCTTTATGATTATATTTGAGATTGATTATGGAAAAAATGCCAATTGAAGGGAATTGTGTGACTTTAGTATTTTCCTTATTCTGTTGTTTCAAAGTTTTAGTATTTGCCCTGGAATTAAGCCATAACAAAACACTTTTACATAGACATGGGATTTCTTAGGCAGATTTCTTTTTGTGTTGTCTTTGCACATCCCCCGACTGAGGCAGTTTGCAGAAGAGGCTTGGTGTAGGAAGCATAGCCAATGCACCCTTTACGTGTAGATTACATAGGAGCTGCTTTATCATGATAGGCATGATCATTTACTTCGTCACAAAAATGCTTTGGAGAAGTACAGTTGAATTTTTTAGTGTTTAAGTCTTCAATTCTGCCTCTCCTGCTTCTGCCCATACAACCATTAGATTTGGAGTAAAAATAAAAATTGGCTTTCCCAATCATACAAGGGTCCAACTTAGCCTCTCAAGCAGCTCATATTATAAGCCACAAACAATAAGTATTTTTTTTTTTTTCAAATAAAGCCACATTTTTCTCTGTAGTTCAAACAGGTGACTATTGGCATAAGTGTTTTTCTTTCTTGGTGTAAAGAGACCAGTAGGTGCCAATATCTGTCTGTATCAAATCTCCTAATAATGTTGGTAGGCATAAGGTATGCCAGATAATTTGGGCTGTTGTTTAACCAACTGTTTTTTAACCACATATCTGAATTGGAGGGACCTTCTCACTGTCCCTGTCTCTTATATAGTTCAGCCTATTTCACATTTTAGGGTCTATAGCTTTTGGCCCTCTACTTCCTGATATCAAACTCTATATACATTAGAATGATATATTTTACAATAATAGAAAACTCTTCTCAGGAAAATTTCAAATACACGCACACACAAACAGAAAACATTCACACCAGATAGTCATAAGTGGCATCTTTTCCTTCATCAAAAATTTATTGTGATTAAACTTTGAGAATTATTGGCTCGTAAAATAAAAATAAAAAATAAAAAATTCCAAAGAAATGGTGGTAATCTGGTAAAGAATTTAACCCAGCTGTTCACATTATTATCACACTGCAGCTCCATATCTCGTTGGGTATCTTGGCTCTATCTTCTTCCACCAGAAAGCAATTACTTCTTTTCCAGGATAGTTTTGTTATGATACCAAGGTGGCTACTAGAATGCCAGTTGTTTTTTTTTTTTCTTCCTTATGTCCAAGGAAAAATAATTATTTTTCTAAATAAACAAATCCTTGATATACTTCTGGTTGGAACATGTTGGTTATATGTACGTGCAACTTGTACTGTGATAAGCAGAAAACAATGTGCTTAGGTTTATGTGACATGTCCCTAAACAAGTCACATTGGCAAGAAGGATTTATTTAAATAAATGACAGCTTATAAGTGGGTTGGAATTAATCTCTCCCAGGCTGCAAGGTTTACCATAAGGAGTGATAGATTGAATCATTTTGGACATTATTGAATGGTAATATTCGAAAGCTTTCAATTTTTTCCCATGTTTTCATCATGTGAATTTTTAATCGAATAAAATATATTGCGCATAGTTCTATTGTGTGTATTTGGAGGTGTGTGTGTGTGAATACATATCTATATATCTATCTCTATAGATAGATTTCATTAGTTCTAAAAATGTTTTATTTTTCCCCAGGAAATGCTTTTCGTATCCACTAAATCTTTTATCTTACATACATTTCTATTAGATTATTTTCAAACTGGCTGCCTCACACCAATCAAAGTCATACTTAGTGTGGGTTGGGCTATTAATGATGATTCAAATAGTTCTAGAGTAATACTTTGGATCTGTCCCAGAGCTAAATACATTCAACATTTAGCAAACATTCATCGAGTACCTGTTATAAGCAAAGGGCTCTGCTAGGTGCTCTTGTTTATATGAAGAGAAATATTTGTCACAAAACAATGACAAATTGGCTTTCAGAATGTACTTATTTCCAATATGATCGCATTTTTCTTTTCTGTCATTTTTCATTTTATCATAACAAGACCTTGAGGTTTTTTAAGGGGAAAAAAACGATGCATGAGCTCACTCGAGTTAGTTACATACTATGCAGCCTATGTTATGTAAAGCATAAGTGTGTGAGAGGTATAGGCATCCAATTTCATGTTTAGATAGTTATTAAGTTTGCCATTTTATATTTTCTTCTCACAGATGGCTGGCCTTCAGTGTACACCATAGAATTTACAAAAACGAGAGTTTAATAAGCTGAGTAAAATGAAGCTATTTATCTGGTAGATTACTTTGTAAAGTATAAGAATGGGGGAACCTCCCAGGTCAACCTAATGTATGATTTTCCATTTTTCTAAATAAGTTTTATTGACTTATACAATTTAGTGGAAAATGAGTAATTTGCAGATAATAACTATATTCGACCAAAAATTATGATGGTATTTGTATCAGAGAGTAAAATATATCATCTCTAGAAATCGCCCAGACATCTATATTTGTTAATAACAATGGTTTTCTCAGCTCATTATTTTCTTTTTTTGTTTTAAAATGCCTATATATACGTAACATATTTTTGTAGGGTTGGTTTTAAAGATCAATAAGGACCCAGTGAACTGTGTTTGTTTTTAAACAAATTTAAAAACTGAAGTTGTGGTTCCCTGGAATAAGAAATTAAGTGTAAGAAAAACAATTTGCTGTTTGGTAATTGAGAAATGTTTATGAAGTCAATATAATTCACTGAATAATGGAGAGGTATACATTATTCAGAACATTCTACAAGCACCTTGGCTAAATTTCAGAAAGAGCTGAGGAGAGAGAGTGAGCGAGAAATCATTATCTTGGGATGATATACTCATAAGCATGACAGTATTGGTACTGAGGTATTAGCTGTTTATACCTCCCACTTGCAGCTAGGAGTGTTTTCTTAAATGGTTTCCCAGCATGAGCCATCATTGGCACTGTCAGATCTCTGCAATCCTTTGTTGGGGTTAAGTCAAGAAAACCTAAGTAAACCCTGGGGAATGTGCTTTATGTATGTGATTCTCCCTGTCGCCCACACACATCCTCATTGTTTATGAGGACACATTTGCTTTAACATTACAATGCTTTTGGCCTTGAGAGAATCCATTCAAATTAATACAACATTCATTACTGTAATATCAGAATTTTTATTTTTAAATCATAAGAAGCAGAAAACTCTGACAAGTTACCTTGGTGAATCCTTACTGAAAAAACAAAGGTCTTTGTTTACAAATAATCCATTATAACTTCTCTTGCTTGCTTGCTTTGAAATTCAAAATAGACCAAGGTTTTTGACATTTTCTTATATACATGTTATCACTGTTATTGTTTTTATAATTATTTTAATACCATTTGTCGTATACTCCCTATGTGTTTACTATGTGGCGGTTGCTTCAAAGGTAACATTTGTAATGTTCCACACCAAGCTTCCCCCTTTACAGATTAAGATAAAAGACTTGCTAAGGGCCACAATGCTTGTTAAGAAGCAGAGTAAAATGGACCCAAGCATCTTAGTTTAAACCTAAGATTTTTAAATACCTTTTGGTTTTCTGTTAAAAATTTTTCTAAACTTACAGTGATACTTTTAAAATTAAACAATTAGTATGCGAAGGTCAAATGCTGATAGCTCCATCCATCAAGTGTTCATTGATGACCTAATTTATGTTAACTATTGGGTGTTGTTTGATTTGTCCTCAGGATCCTTATGTACCAGAATTGGAGACAGACACTCTTATAGCTGCTTTAAGGCATCGTAGAACTAGGAAGTATAACAAATGTTCAAAGAAATCCTCTGGGAGCAAAAACCATGGCTTCATAAATCTTGACTTAGTGCAGGTTGTAGGAGTGACGAGCCTTGGTAGTCAAAGAGGATTGTTATAGGTGAATCACCCCATAGAAAGATTACTCTAGTTTGTGGAGCCAAATGAGAAAGATACAGAAGCATGAATCTTTGGTCCATTTTGTGACTGGCATGCAGGGTATACGCTGGGAGTAGGAGAGGCAGCTGGAAAGAAAGGTTGTGGACAAATGGTGGAGGATATTGAATATCATGCCAGGGTGGTGCATTTTTATTCGGTAGGCAAGAGAAGACCATCAACAGGTTTTGAATAAAAATTCATATGTTTTGACTCTGGGAGTTAAGAAGCTAACCTACAGACATTTTGACATTAAGAAGGATGGACAGAAAGCACTACGCTAAGTTGGAATTGCCAGTGGCACCAGCAGGTGAAGCTGTCTAACTGTATATGAAAATTAAGGTTTATTCTCAATGCATCAGTTAAGATCAGTGATGTGGACACATTTCAGTGGCTGGGAGAGAGACAGCACAGCAATCTGTAAGAGCATATGGGATTTCACAGAGAGAAAAATGTACAGCAAACTTCTAAGAGGCTCAAACCAGAAGATTTGGGAGTGTCTTTTTTTCCTTCTTTTCCCTTCTTTCCTTTCTTTCTTCTCTTTCTGCAGGAAACCAGAGGTGAGGAGATACTGAGATGTGGTTTAAGAATTTCCTCAGAGTACCATCACATAGTATATGTATTTTTAAAGACTTTAAAGAAGGTGGTCATGTTCAATAGTGTCATATGCTGCAAAGGAGTCGAGGATGCAGATGGGAGAGGTAGCTGGATCTGGTATTTTAGAAGTAGACTTGTGTGCTTTGCTAGGGTTATTTCGATATGAGGGTGGCAAAGGAGAAAGAATATGTAGACTTACAGTTTGATAATAGCAAATTGGAAGAAGAAAAATGGAGTAATCTCTTCAGAAGCTCAGTGATGAGAATAAGAAGGAGATGGAATAATAGATTGAAGGGTGATAGTATTGGACAGATCTGTTTTAGATTGGGAGAGATTTAAGTAAGAGTCTGGTGTCCTCTGTGGTGGGACACTTTGTGGTAGGAATCTACGGTGCATTGTACATACTATTCCCTGTGCTACATATAATCAGAGATAGTAACCTATAAATGTTTTTTTGGACAATAAGGTATAAAAGCATGAACATTCATGATGAATCGTCAATGACAAGTTTTTACTTAATATTTCACTAATAATACTATCATAGGATAGTGATTATTAGTAGTATTGATTCCTGACTAATCCATTCTAATGCCTTTGTCTCACTGTATTTTCCTGCTTTTATTAACTTGAATTTGAAAGACTATTTTTTTTGTCAGAGAGCAAGAGGGCATAGAAAAAAGAGCACACACCATGATATAGCTAGAACATTTTAACATGATTTAATTTTATAAAATACAATAAAGTAAGAATCAGGCAGCACTTTGTTTTAATATATTCACTGCCGGAAGTGTACTGTCCATACAAACTCTTGCTTATAAGTACATATCTGTCCTCTGATGCCAAGTTTTATACTGTCTTCTACAGCTCCAGGTAAGTAATGCAGAAGACTGATGGAACCCCTTTAAGCCAACCCTAGAAAGAAGTCCTCTCAAAAACATGGCTCCATAATACAATAGACTTTGTCTGAAAAAATGCCAGTAAATATTCTGAGTTTTGATAGCTAGTATTTGTTACTGAACCCAAAGTAAAGGAAAATATTCTTGACTCAGTCTAAAAAGTCTATATGCATATTGAACACATGAGTGTGTGCATTTTGGAAATTTGAATGACATGTAATTCAACAATATAACATGATTTTGATAAACAAATGGACATCAGTAGGGCCAGCAATCTGATATTCTTCAAATTGCATTTAGAATCTGAAATGGAAAGTATATCGTTTAAGCTTAATTAAATAGCCCATGGAGATGCAATTTCTTTTTTTTAGTTATGTGAATTTAGTAGATGACAAAAAATAAGGCAAAATAATGGGAAAAGTTGAAAACTTTTAAGCAAAGGTGTAGCAGATCCAATGCCAAATACGTGAAATGTGGAAAAGACCAAAATCTATCACAGAAAAAGATTTTACTTTAAGGATTTTCATCTTGTGCTCTCAATAATAGTAAACTATAATATGTAGTATAGTATTAGGTAGTGATTAAGGTCTGAACACTGCTTCCCCAATAAAAATAAAGCAATAGCACTTCAGGTCCATTGAAGTATTATGATCACGTATATTACTTGTGTTTGCTCATTGGTGTCGTTTAATGCATTTCTTAATCCTCCCAGTCTTTCTAGTATCCCACAGCATTAACCACAACAATAGAATTAGTAATAAAGTTGCCTTGAAACATATAATTTGCAACAAATTTAACTTTTTTTTTAAGTATTATTATATTTATCAATTATGTAATTACACACAAATGTGAATTTCATGAACAGAGATAGTTCTATTTACTGCAATATCTTCAGAGCCAATTATAATGCCTGGAAATTAGTTGTAACTCATTAAACAGCTGGTGACTAGACTGTAAGTCAAAGATGAGTGATTTCTAGGCCTGGGAACCTATCTACTCAGTGATGTCATCCAAAGTTCAGATTAGTATAATGTCATCTAGGCACATTCATATTGTAGCAGATGACAAGATCATGTTATTTTCAAGGCTGAATAATAATGTATGGTGTATATATGTACCACAGGTTTTTTTATTCATTTGTCCATCAATGGACACTCAGGTCATTTCTGTATCTTGGCTGTTGTGAACAATTCTACAGTGAGCATGGGAGTGCAGATATCTTCATAAGTGCATTTCCTATGAGTATATGCCCAGAAGAGGGATTACTGGGCCATATGGTAGTTGTGAATCCCTTACCCCACAAAACCTTGCTTTATCCTTGCTTTTTTCTACCTCTTTTTACCTGTTGTCTAAGGGGAAAAAAACCTACGAGTCATTCTCAGCAACTCTCTTTCCTTCTCTTTATATTTTACTCACCAAGTGCAATAGATTCTAAGGCCGAACATATCATAAACCCATCAGCTCCCACTTCTACTGTTTTGTTGAAGCTCCCCGGTATGTCTTATCAATTCATCTTTCAACAACTCATGAGTGTTTACAATGTGTCAAGCACTGACCGTCGCCTACTGGTTTTTATTGGTCCTCTAACTGGTCTTGCTGCTGCTACTCTTCTTCCGCAGACCATTCTTTACACTGGGACCAGAATGATCATTGGAAAACACAAATGCAATCACTATTTTCCTCACAAAACCAGGAAACCTGATTATCTTTAATTTAATGGCAAATGCATTAGACACATTGCCATAAGGAAAAAGACTAACTTAGCAAGGTCTCGGTAGTGTGTCCATGTGGGGAAATTAGAGAACAAAATATATAGGGATTTAAGAGCCTGGCAGAGTAATTGTTTATCCAAGTTTGACAAGGTCCTTTGGATCACTAGGAAAAATGGTCTTGAAGCAATAATAGAATTAGTCTCAATACAGTAAGTTAGAAGGTTGGTTCGCAGTCTTTTAAGTGCAGATATTTACTGGAAAGATAAGTTTGGTGGGTTTTTTTTTTTTTTTCTTTTTTTCTCTCAGAATCAGTATTGTAAAGACAGGAAATTACAGTGGTTTTTGTTCCTCTTGGGTTTCAGTAGCTTCTTCTGTATTATAAAATACACTTGATGTTGCATACACCTCTATGCCTTTGTATGAGTTCTGCCTGATAACTATCCTAAACCCTCAATCTTTTCCTTCCTTGTCTGGAAAGTTAACTAATTTCACCAGATTTCTTTAAATGTCATCCATTCTGGGAAGTCATTTCTGATTAAAATTCCTGCTTCTCAAGTTGGTTTCCCTTTTCGGTGCTTCCAATTCATTTTGGTCATGCCACTTTGAAAGCACATATATTAGATTATTTGCTTACTCATATGGTTCCTCCAGTGGACTGTAATTTCCTGATGTCAGGTGTTGTATTCTTTGTACCTATTGCTATGTAAGTAAATAACTGATACACAGTCAGCAGTACATGGAAGCACAATCTGTACTTACTTTAGTATTATTGATTTAATGTATAATACACTGCTTCTTAATTTTGCTTTAATTGACACAATAACCAAAATTATTGAGAACTTACTATGGGCCAGACCCTTCCATACTATGCATATGTTAACACATTTAATTTCTCTTACCAACAGTAGAAATATATATTTTTATTTCCCTATTTATAGATCAGAATGCTAGGATTCAGTGGTATGGAAAAGAATTTGAATCTAGATATTTTGGTTCCAAAGTCCATATTGTTAATCCTTCGTACTACTTTTTTGTGATATGCTATGTTTGATGGCCAATTGGTAACACACAATTGCTAAATGTATTCTGTTGCAAATATCACGACCATTCAAATGATAGAGGTTGGTTGATTTACCAAATGGCACATAATTTGTTTTTTGTTTTTTTTTTTTTAAATCATAGCTGTGTACATTAATGCGATCATGGGGCACCATACACTGGTTTTATGGACCATTTGACACATTTTCATCACACTGGTTAACATAGCCTTCCTGGCATTTTCTTAGTTGGGTAGAGGGAGGGTGATTGGTGGGATTACACCTGCGGTGCATCTTACAAGGGTATATTTGAAGTTTCTTATTTGAGAACATTTACTTCCTCTTCTTTGGTGTCTTTGGTTTTTAGTTTTTCTCTTTTTTATTTTTTCTGGTGGATGCTTTCATTTTAATTGGCGGTTTCCTCCTCATCAACACAAATGCCTGACATTACAGTAATCAGGGTTGAGTTCTCAGATGACATTTATTTCCTTGGTGATCTCATCTAGCCTCATGACATCAAATCCCATCTGTAGATCAACACCTCTCAAACGTTTCCCCATCTCAACGTTTTTCACTAAACTCCAAAGTTAGATATAAAACTGTCTACTCTTTCCTAGTCAACTCAAATTGACCCTATTTAAAAAAGAATTGACTAGCCTCATCAATAGTTCTTCATACCCTCCAGTTTCCCTAACAAAACACTTTGGAGTCAAAGTTAGTCTTTCTGTTTCTCGTATCCCATGTTGTCAATCAAAAATTAAGGCATGTCTATTTTGATCAAGTCTGTATACAGAATCTGATCACTTCTGATTATCTCAGTTGCTACCAGCATAATTCTGGTTTGGATTATTGAAATTGCCTTTTAAGCTGGTCTTCCTGCTTTGGTCTTTGCTTTAAAATCCATTTTGTCTACCAGATGGTTCTGTTAAAATGTTCGTCAGATCATATTACTTTCCTGCTGAAAATCCTCCAATGCTTTGCCACTCACTCAGAATAAAATGCAGCCCTGCTGCTTTATAAGGACACATACACAATACCCTCCATCTTTCCCTCCATTTCTTCTCTAGCTTCCTCTTCCACCCTTTTTATACCTATTCATTTTACTATAGTCATACTGGCTTCCATCCCTCTGCCTAAAACACATTTTTTTCCCATATATTCATGTGGCTATCTCACTAATGTTTCTGAGTCATTGTTCTCAAATGGTACTAACTCACAGATGCTTTACCTGACCTAGTTAAATCCACAATGTTCCTTCCCCTAACAATTTCCATTTCCCTTTTTCATTTTGTTTTTTATTAAATCATAGCTGTGTACATAATGCAATCATGGGGTACAATATGCTGGTTTTATATGCAATTTGACACATTTTCATCACACTGGTTAACATAGCCTTCCTGGCATTTTCTTAGTTATTGTGTTAAGACATTTATATTCTACATTTAGTAAGTTTCACATGTACCCTTGTAAGATGCACCGTAGGTGTGGTCCCACCAATTACCCTCCCTCCACCCATCCTCCCCCCTCCCTTTCCCCTTTCCCTCCCCTCCCCTCCCTTTCCCCTTTCCCTCCCCTCCCCTCCCTTTCCCCTTTCCCTCCCCTCCCCTTATCACTTTCCCCTTTCCCCTTTCCCCATATTCTTAGGTTATAATTGGGTTATAGCTTTCATATGAAAGCTATAAATTAGTTTCATAGTAGGGCTGAGTACATTAGATACTTTTTCTTCCATTCTTGAGATACTTTGCTAAGAAGAATATGTTCCAGCTCCATCCATGTAAACATGAAAGAGGTAAAGTCTCCATCTTTCTTTAAGGCTGCATAATATTCCATGGTATACATGTACCACAATTTATTAATCTATTTGTGGGTCAATGGGTACTTGGGCTTCTTCCTTGACTTAGCAATTATGAATTAGGCTGCAATAAACATTCTGGTACAAATATCTTTGTTATGATGTGATTTGTGGTCTTCTGGGTATATACCTAGTAGAGGAATTGTAGGATCAAATGGCAGATCTATTTTTAGATCTCTAAGCGTCCTCCAAACATCTTTCCGAAAGGAACGTATTAATTTGCGTTCCCACCAGCAGTGTAGAAGTGTTCCCTTTCTCCACATCCACGCCAACATCATTTCCCTTTTGCTTGCTTCATTTTTCTCCATAACACTTACCTCCTTCAAATTTGCTTGTTTCTTTGCTTGTTTTGTTTAGTATGCCTTCT
Organism: Nycticebus coucang; assembly: GCF_027406575.1. Taxonomy (NCBI): domain Eukaryota; kingdom Metazoa; phylum Chordata; class Mammalia; order Primates; family Lorisidae; genus Nycticebus; species Nycticebus coucang. The sequence goes on along the minus strand of NC_069804.1, from coordinate 33,221,987 downwards.
CTAACATAATATTGTAAGGACATAAATTTTCATCTGTTTTGTAGATGGCTTTATTACATTGCCTAGATCAGTACCTGGCCTTTGTAGTTGCTTAGTATTTGTTGAAGAAATACTCTTTTTAGCCAGAATTTCTCTTCTCTACAAAATAAAAAAGGTGTAATGTATTTAAGTTATTCATATGCTGCCTATTCTGCTCGTTACTCTTTAACCTGGAAAATCTGCAATTATAACAATTTTATGACGAACCATTTATTTGAAGTTTTTCTATTACTAGTTGTCACTAGATACGCTAGACACACAGGTTTACCATTGATTAGGAATATCTTCATGCTTTTAAAAAAGCAAAATGATAATAGAAGTAACTCATGATTTGTATATTCAAGGTTATATAATCTATGATCAATATATGAGAAAAGGGACTTAATTTTCTGAATTCTTAATTCCCCTCAAAACAAGGATAAATATCCTTGTGGTGGCAACAATAAATACACAGACAAGTCTAAAACCAAATAAGAAGCTTCCTAGTTGACCCGATTCTTGGTGTATGCTCTTTTCTCCGAGAAACACTATGTAGTCGTCATAAATCTTCCTTTGGAAAGCTGCTTTTCAGTTTTTTTTTCTCTCTGAAAAATGGTCAGTGCATTGGCAATGAGTGTTATCTATTGCTCCCTGGCAAGGAATATCTCTAAAAATGGTCTATTATATACTAAAAACAAAGGACTTTGAATCTTGTAGGCATGCCAAAACCTCTAGGCAATTCAGTCAATATTTCAGATGATATGGTGGGAAGATCAGTCAAGGCAAATTGGCGTAGTACACATTAAACACCTTGTGCACACTATGTTGGTTAAGTATTTTAGCATTTTTAATGTTTTGCTGTATGTGCTGCTGACAAGGAACAAATTTGTTTGTTTAGAATTTGTGCAGCCTTTCCTTTTTTGCCTTAACTTTCTTGTTGAGGTGCCAGTGAACTAGGGAAGTGAAATAAGACCACCTGAGAATCCATACTCGGAGAAACTACTCACGTAATAATTGGCAGTTTATGGTTCTTCTAGGGCAATGGGAGAAAAAAGGCAATGTTGGCCCAGTATAATATATGGAATAACCTATGTTAGTAAAATTGGAAAAATAAGTTTATAAGGCAGTCATTATCCTTCCAAGCAAATGTCATATGTGTGCCATCGGGTCTAGGCATAATTCAATTACCTGCAAAAATTTATAGGTCAGATTGTCCTATGTCTTAGCATTTGTAAATTAGGAGATTCAAAATGTAAATGTTTGACTATTTGTCTTCTACCTTAATTCATTTTTCCTGATTTATAGTCTCCCCAGACCAAACACTTACCTGGTCTTCCTTTTCTATTCAGTTTGCTTAATTTTCAATTATTTTCATGTTAAGATTTTGAATTGCCATCCTATTGTAATATTAGAAGTTTAATTTATATTTATTTATGGATATGACAATGATTTTGTTTCCTTCTTAGTATAATGTGAAATAAAGCCAATATACACAAAAACGAATGGAATAAGTAGTAATTTTGTAGGAAATTCCCAAGGATTATACAAATTAAGAATATGAAAATGGATTTCACTTAAGCAAATTTTGAAAATGTAATGAAACATTGTTTTTAAATATTATCTCCACTATGTAGCAAAAAAATGTGTTTTTATTCCTTCTGTTTCTTTCCATTCCTATTTTTTCTTTTCTTCTTTTTTTTTTTTTTTTCTTTGAGGCAGAGTTTCCCTTTGTCACTGTTGGTAGAGTGCCATGGCATCACAGCTCACAACAACCTCAAAATCTAGGGCTCAAGTGATTCTCTTGCCTCCGCTTCCCAAGTAGCTGGTACTACAGCCACCTGCCACAATGCCCAGCTATTTTTAGAGCTGGGGTCTTACTCTGGCTAAGGCTGGTCTTGAACCCCTGAGCTCAAGCGATCCACCCTCCTCAGCCTCCCAGAGTGTTAGGATCACAGGCACGAGCCACCTCACCTGGCCTCCATTCGTATTTTCTAAAGTAGAGCAAACAAGTTAAAACATACCCATAGGCATGTTTTAAATTTTGACATGTGTTCCATATGTGATTATATACCAACAATGATTCCAATGATATTGTTGCTGTATACTTTATAGTAACCATATTTTTTGGATACTGATTTAAAACTAAAAACGTGAGTAAATTTTAGGACAATGAGCTGATGAAATCCATGGTATTTTATTGTTAATCTTTATAGGATCAAGTTATCTATTGAAAATGTGGAAATTATACACCAAAGCAAATCATATTATAAACATACAAAAATGTAGCCAAAAGGTCTAAGGATGAGAAAGACTGGATGAATCAAACAATTCTATCAACAATTCTGTGTATGTGTGAGACACTTATAATAATATTCACATAAAATACGGCACTCTTATATTTTGTTTTTTAAATGCAATTTTATAAATGTAGCTATGTGGAAAATTTTTCTTCCCCTTGAGATATTTAAAAAATGTCTAGAAACATAGCCAATATTATAGGCTTTTGTAAGACAGATACTGAATTCTGTTCCCATTTCTGCTTTTTTATTAGCTTTATGACCTTGGGCAAGTTTCTAACCTTTATGAATTAGGTCTCTGTACCGTAAATGTAGAAAGTAATAATCCTTTATGTTGTGAAGTTAAGCTAGATGATCAAGTGGAATGCTTACACTACACTGTACAAATGCTGAAGAATGAGTTATACTTCTGATTGTAAGTTCTGTGGGAGTTTATAGTATGAATAAACATTATAGATCAAAGCATTGTACACAGTGGAGAGCACCCCCTAAGGAGATACACGAGATGAACTTGGGTTCAAGAGAACATATTATGTGTCTCTTCATAGTATTATTTTGTGTAAAAATTTGGAAAACTTGCTGATTTTTAATATAACTTAGAGCAATAATAGTAAAAGGTAAATAAGTCTAGTTAGTTAAAATAATTTGGTTAGAAATTATAAGTCCAGCAAGAAACATGACATAAGGGTTAGCCTTCCCCCAATAGATTGTTAATTAAAACAATGGTGTATGCAGTAAAAGTGGAGCTAGGCTGAAGCAAGGGGCTGTTGCATGGTCCTAGTGGTTGAAGGTGGAAAGACTCCCAACCGAGCTGCACTTTAAAGAACTTTCTCTTTGTGTTTTGACTGTTTATTTTTCCCTCATCCTCTCATATAGAGCAGCCACTGGGAGAGAACTCATGGCCTAGTTTGGGGCCGGTCCCTAACACTGGTCTACTTTTACCAGTAGCGCAGAGAACTTTTTATTACTTCCTGTGAGGAAGAGGACATAATTTGCAGCTGATAATGAAATCGACCAGAGTCTTCCCAGGGCTTAATACCATTAGCACTTTCATTACAAATGGCAAGCTCTAAAATCATTAAACAAAGCATCTCTTTTCTTGAAGAGAATAGGGAGACCACACTGCACTGAGTAAGGCAGCAAGTGAACTCAAAAGAGGTGGAATATGCTATTTCTGCTCTGTTCTGCTATGGAAAGATGCTGTGAGTCTGGCTTAATTCCCTTAGAGAAAATATCTTCATATTAATATGAAGAAAGTTGGAATATAGTCACATGCCATGTGCTAGGTAAAATTCATTATTTTATTCAACAAATACAGAGTCTGTCAAATAGTCAACAAAATAAACCAACTCCCTTCTTTTATAGAGTTTCCATTTAATCCTCCCATGAGGTTTTTTCTGAAGACTATACTATACCATTGTTTAGGAAAAAGAAAAGACAAAAGTATGTAAAATAATTAAAGAGAAAATCCACAGGATTTAGTGATACATGTGAAAGGGGGTGAAATAATCCAAGTTTCTTGTGTACATTAAAGAAGTAGAAATAGGGTGACGCCTGTGGCTCAGTGAGCAGGGCGCCGGCCCCATATACCGAGGGTGGCGGGTTCAAACCCAGCCCCGGCCAAACTGCAACCAAAAAATAGCCGGGCGTTGTGGCGGGCGCCTGTAGTCCCAGCTGCTCGGGAGGCTGAGGCAGGAGAATCGCTTAAGCCCAGGAGTTGGAGGTTGCTGTGAACTGTGTGACGCCACGGCACTCTACTGAGGGCAATAAAGTGAAACTCTGTCTCTACAAAAAAAAAAAAAAAAGAAGTAGAAATAGCCAGACTTATAGGGAAAATGTACCCATTTGGGAAACATTTTTTAAATTAGTGGAATTTTTTTGGTAACCAAAAATATAATTGAACTAAATAAACTCCTCTTAGTTAACTTTCTATCATGGGTTGCACTACATAAGAACAATGAGGCAATTGAAGTGATTTTTTTTAAAGGTCGCATGGGAAAGGGTGATGTTGACTATTAATAAAAATTTGTTGTCTATTATTTTTGAGCCTTTCATTCACCTTTGAAGTTAGTGTCATCCATATGCATTTTCAGGTTTGTGCCAAGAATCCGAGATTAAATAACTTTGCCAACCACACACTATAGAAACTGAACTTGACTTTGGGGTTATTTTACTCGAAAGTGAGAGACTTAAAAGTTTCCTGAGTACAGGCGCTGGTTCCACGCACTATGATGCCTTCGAGACATGTCTGTATACAGGTATGAAAGTGGGGAAGGAGAAGACAGTGTGATTTTAGAGAAGGCTGACTTGGACATACAATAGAAAGGGAAAGTGACCCATTAGGGTTAGTTGAAGAGGAAGAGATTGGAGAGAGAAGAGGTAATCAGTGGTTGGAAGTTCTGAAGTAAATGCAGAGGAATTAAACATAAGAAGTAATTAGATTTTAAGAAGATAGGCAACTATAGCCAGAGAATCAAAATAGATTTGCTACCTGTGTTTTGTCAATAAAGTTTTATTGCCCCATAGCCATGTTTATTGACTTACGTATTGTTCACGGCTGATTTTGTGCTACAATTTACAATGACAGAGCTGGGTAGATGGCCTGTAGTGGCCTACAAAACTAAAGATATTTATCTGGACCTTTACAAAAAAAGTTTAAGGTTTAAGGACTCTTAGATTATATAATAACAAAAATATTTTTCTTTTTTTCAATAAAAGATGAAGTGATGAGGCTAAAATTAGTACAGGTGTTGATGCTTGTCTGTTTTGGAGAAATCTATCTTGATAACTTCTAATTTATTTTAATATAGATTTATATAATAGATGAATACATTGCTAAGAATACTATAAATGATTTGTGAAATAAAACAAAATTTAAAAAAATTGACATGTAGAAATACATAATGGTCCATTTTCCTTCATGGCTCATTATTGAATAGTTTGTATAGGTTATAATAAACTCTATAGACTATAGTCATTTGGGAAGACATTATTTCAGTAGTAGTGCAGCATTTATTTATTTATTTATTTATTTTGAGACAGAGTCTCTATTTATTGGCCCAGGCTAGCGTGCTGTGGCAGCATAGTTCACAGTAACCTCAAACTCCTGGGAGTTTGCCTCAGCCTCATGAGCAGCTGGGACTACCGGCACCTTTTCTACTTTTAGTAGAGATGAGGTCTTGCTCTTGCTCAGATTGGTCTCAAACTCCTGAGCTCAAACAATCCATCTGCCTTGGCCTCCTAGAGCGCTGAGATTACAGGTGTGACCCATTACGCCCTGCCTAAATCGCAGTGTATCTTAATGTGGATCATAATGAGTATTCATGACATGCATATTTGGTTTTGAAAAATTTGGTAAGTGAAAACCACTTGCCTATAGCAATTTACTTTTCAAGTATTTTTATTTTAAAAGTATAGTACAGTGAAAAAACAAAAAAAAAGTATAGTACAGTGAGTCAATTTTTTTTAAGATGTTCCTAAAGGACTGATTAAAATAAATAAGACTTAGTATTTTTGCATTAGGCCTATTGGAAAGTTTATGCTACTGTTACATTGAGTATTAAGGAAAATAATATTAAGAATTTATTTTGTTTTCCAAGATGTTTTGTAAGTATTTTAAGGTTACTTTAAAGAAATCTCTGATTTGGGAAATTACCAACTTACATAAATTCTGACAAAATATTAACTTATAAATTTATTGAAATATACCAAAACCAATATAATGTGTTCATCTTTCTTGTTTCAAATTTGTAGATTTCATGATATTCTCCCAGCCCTTCAGAATGACAAGAGGGAATGCGGGTTTACTGGAGAGCCCATTTACCATCTCACACCTCATAGTTTTCTCATCTTAGAAATAGGCGCTTTTTATTAGGGTATTTATAAAGATTATATGAAATGCTTTATGTCTATACAGAGCATATTCTTCTTAGTAAAGTATCTCAAGAAAGGAAGAAAGCCGGGCGCGGTGGCTCACGCCTGTAATCCCAGCACTGTGGGAGGCTGAGGAGGGAGAATCGCTTGAGCTCAGGAGTTCAACCACGCCCACTGCACTCTGCTCAGGGGCATAGGGTGGGACCCTGTCTCAACAAAAAAAAAAAAAAAAAAAAAAAAAGGAAGAAAAAGTATCCAATGTACTCAGCCCTACTATGAAACTAATTTATGGCTTTCACATGAAAGCTATAACCCAGTTATAATTTAAGAATATGAGGAAGGGGGAGGGGGATGGGAGGGAAGGGGTGGATGGGTGGAAGGAGGGTGATTGGTGGTTCTATACCTGCAGTGCATCTTACAAGGGTACATGTGAAACTTAGTAAATGTAGAATATAAATGTCTTAACACAATAACTAGGAAAATGCCAGGAAGGTTATGTTAACCAGTGTGATGAAAATGTGTCAAATGGTCTATAAAACCAGGGTATGGTGCCCCATGATTGCATTAATGTACACAGCTATGATTTAATAAAAAAAGAAAATTAGCAAGCTTGATAACCTTCATAAGCTATATAATAAATTCATGATAAAGTTGTTTTACATAGGAATTTGATGTTTTTCTAATATATTATTGTAAAATATGTTAAAAGAAATCTTTTACAGTAGGTTATTACCTTATTCTATGGACTTTTTCTAAATCTTTTATTATTTTCTCTAAATTTCCATTGGTTTAGAAGAGTTTCTTATAGCAATTATTCTGTTTATTCTGGATTTTATGAGAAGGTTTGTATTACTTTATATATTATAATGGCTGAGACCAAAATTTTCAGGAGAAAGGCAAGAAAAGAGGAAGGAAAGTAATAAGAGATAGCAAAAACTTACAAAGTAAATGTATACCCATGATATAAAGGGTATAATTAGAAAAGGAAAGTAAATATACATATATGTGTTCTATGTGTGTTGTTCTATGCATATATACATACACACATACATTTGGGGTCTGACACTTAAGTTTGTGAACTTTCCTCTGTGTGTTTGTTGACAGCACTGTGCAAACAACTAGGTAAGGTTTCATAACCTTGACATATCAGGGTCTCACAGTTGTGTTAGTGTTGCTGTATAGCAATGTCTTGCTGAATGGCATTCATTATTGTTGTGTGATTTTGTTTGCTGTGGCAAGAAAGTTGGAGCTTGAATCAGCAATGAACAAACATTCATAAATTTCTCGTGAAAGTGAAATTAGGGACATGATAGTACAAGTTTATGAGGATAATGCCATGTAGAAAATGACAGTGTAAAAATGGATTTCTGAAAGGAGAGAAAGTATCACTGCTGAGAGAGATCCCAGCAGCCGTTAATGAGCAGAACTGATAAAAACATTGCAAAACTTTATTGAATTGTGCCCCAAAATCTTCAGCTGACTGTGACAAACATAGCAGACCAAGTAAACATTGATAGAGAAACAGGAAAATCTTAATTGAAAATCTCAGCCAGCAACTCATGGCTCTTACATCATTACAATGTAGCAGCTCACATAGCACTGTCTATGAGGGAGATTTCAGCCAATGAATGAATAAATCTATTGGAACCTGATCTGTCCCCCAGTGACTTTTTTTATTTACCCAAAGATAATGGAAATATTAAAAGGAATATAATATTTTTGAAAAAGTCTCACTCTGTAGCCCTGGGTACAGTGCCTTGTCATCATACTACACAGCAACCTAAAACTGTTGAGCTTAAGCAATCCTCTTGCCCCAGCCTCCTGAGTTGCTGGGACTGTAGCATGCACCACCACACTCAGCTAATTTTTCCATTTTTAGTGGAGACTGGGTCTTGCTTTTGCTCAGGTTGATGTCAAACTCCATCTTGACGTCCTAGAGTGCTAGAATTACAGGCATGAGCCAGTGCACCAAGCCTGAAAGGAAGACATTATGATAACATTCATGACATTACAGGTAACATGATGACAGTTTTGGCCATTCCAGAAGAAAAGTTCCAAAGTTGCTTTGAAAGGTAGACTAGGCATAGCTTCCCAGGGAAAATACACTGAAGGTGATGGTTATAATATTCAGCGATGAGGTATATAAGCATTTTTTCTAGGATGAGTTCCCAATCTTAATTTATGACCTCATATATATGAATTCTCAAAGGGAATATTAGGGAGAAATACATACATAAAACATGAATATTTTATACCAGGATACTCCTTTTTATGACACGGCCATCGGTTGAAACATATTTTATGTGAATCCTTAAATTAGAAGCAGTAATGACTTTTAATGAGAAATTAAAATTACCCAGAGTAACTTAATTCAGCAAATATTTCTTATCTTTGTGCTATCTTCTATTAACAATAGAGGTAGGGTTGCATGCCTCTTGGAACATAAAGACTGGTGTAATATCTAAAGATACATAGATTAAAAACTAAGGATGCAAAATGAACTTCAACCCTAATTAGAGTATGTTTTAGAGAGTGGGGGTATATTATCAGAGAGACATTCAATTTTATGGTAGAAAGCTTATTTTAAATTTACACATTAACTTTGACCAATGCGTATTTTTTATAGTAAAATCTCCACCGTTAGAAACTTAGGGTATGCTAGTGTGTTACATGGCACAGGTCTTGTGGCAGTAACAAAGAAACAAGGATGGATTGTTTCATCAATCAAGTGTATTTCTTGATGAAACAATCAATCACAAAGCAAGTGTATTTCTATTTCAGAATTATTTCTGAACTCTGTCTAAATGATAGTGGTCAAGGCCTCGTAAGGAAAGCTGTGCTCATCTAGGGATCCAACATTCTTTTGTCTAGTTGTTCTATCTCTTAAATGCTACCTTTATCCTCATGATTCATGATACTTTGCCATAGTCATGTCTGTATTGTGGCCTCTGGGAAGGAGGAAAAGGCAAAGAGAAGAGTGTGTTCATTCCCTTTTAGTTCTTAATGGTGAAATTTCATGTATTCTAGCCTACTGACCAAGAATTGGGCACACACCACACTGAACTACAAGGAAAGGTAGAAACTTTAGTAAATATTCTAGATAGCCAAATTGTCCCCTCATGTTCTACTGCTATATACAAAGTAGAGAAGGACAGCTATTGAAAAATTAGTAGTCCTTGCCAGGGCCTGTTTTTTTTTTTTAGGACTTGAAATGAAAATTTTTGGTTCCAGAATTTTTTGTTTAATAGGATTTCAAATGAGACAAAAATATATATACATGTACATACGAACACACACTCATGAATATACATATGATAACGTGTGATACATATCAATTGTTTGTATTCTTAAACGCAGCATCCTAAGCACAATAGCAGTTCTGTGAGAGATTCTGTCATAGTGAAGAAGGCAAATGATAGTGTTACTAGAAGGCATAGAATTTGAATGGTGGTCTTGGCACATTTCTTCCTTTAGAAAGTATTAGTTAACTTTATATTTTGCTTAGCTTCAACTGATTTAAAAAAAGAGCATTTGTATTAACAGTGGGCTGTATTTTAAAGCTGTCTTTCTGGTCTCCCCTTCTTTTGTGTGATAGTGTATGTGACTTGCATCCATACATTTGAACTTGACATTTAATTTCAGACTCATGGACATAATGGAGTCCAGGTATTTTCTTTTTCTTTTTTTTTTTTTTTTTTTTTTTATAGAGACAGAGTCTCACTTTATGACCCTCGGTAGAGTGCCGTGGCACCACACAGCTCACAGCAACCTCCAACTCCTGGGCTTAAGCGATTCTCTTGCCTCAGCCTCCCAAGTAGCTGGGACTACAGGCGCCCGCCACAACGCCCAGCTATTTTTTGGTTGCAGTTCAGCCGGGGCCAGGTTTGAACCTGCCACCCTCGGTATACGGGGCCGGCGCCCTACCGACTGAGCCCCAGGCGCCGCCCCAGGTATTTTCTTAATAGCTTCAAAATGATAGACTCTAAATTTGTGAAGATGAAGACAAGAAAAATATATGCAGTTTTATTTAGTTTTTAGGAAGCTATCTAGGCTATTTTGTGCAAGTGGTATTTAGATTCTGAACTCACTTTATTCATTAATAGAGGTACAGCAAGTTGTGGTAAAGATGTGTCTTTTGGGATCCAAACAATTAAATGTTAAACCTCAGCACCACCAATTACCTTTGTGCCTTTTGGCAAGTTACTATAATAAATTCTTTCTGTTCCCATTTCTTTATCCTACTATTCCCTGTCATCCTGACCTGTTATGGTAAGAAATGATGTAATGCACATTAAATGGTTAGCAAATTGACTGACACCAACTACCCAATAAATAGTGGCAGTTGTAGTTATTGCTATTTTATATGTAGTTGTGTTGTTGTAATTGTTATTTTAATGTCGCCATAATCGCAACCAGATTTTTTTCTAAACCCTCATTAGGGTTTTATTTTGAACTGCATTTTAGATACTAGCAATATTAAAAAGTGCCTATTTAATGTTGTCACTAGATTGAATGCCATGTACAATGCCGCATGATGGATTAATTTCTCATAAGTCACTTCGGTAATCATTTTTCATGCTTTGAACAATGCCCTGGTTTACATGTTATATCTCTGGGAAAATACAGTAGCAATGTGGCAAGAATATTTCCAGATACTAATCCTGGTTCCTCTGAACTGCTCTTCTGTTATTTAATAAAAGAACCACTTGGTTATCCCTCTATAATCCTTTAGCTCTGAAATAATCTTTTACTGAGGGATAAAAAGATTATAGAACACACCAAAAAATTTCACCGTGCATGCATTGACTTAGACTCCACAAAAAAGAAGTAAGATATATTTAAATGAACTAAAAATGATAAAATTTTCAAATGTTCTTGGAGCATGTGAGAACAATAAATTTTTTTTTATTCAGTTTAAAACAGATCACATTTTAAGGCTGAATGTGGAGAAATTGCTAAAATAGATCAGTTTCATCAATGATATAAAAGTACTCAATAATAGACCGTGCCCTCTCGAAATGTCCCAGCTATTTTCTAAGAGGTTTGTCGTTTGCTGGATTGCTGGTTTCACTACCTATATGTAGCCACTTGATGACTTATCTCAGTTTGAATTGCCCAAATCATGCTTCCAAAAATACACACAGCTCGTTCAACTGTTTCCTCATAAAAATCATTTGGCTTTTCAATGAAGATTGCCCCCTAAACACAAGCATTTCATAGCATTTCTTGGGATCTAGAATATGCTTAGGATTTTATACGCACTATCTCATCTAAGCTTTCCAGCAACTCTATGGATATATAGGTACACATTTTTTAAATTTTTCTTGTTTTATAGATAGGGAAACTGAGGTATAGGTAGTTAAATCCCTCACCCGAGATCAGACAAATAGAATACTAGATTTTTAAAATATGTTTATGTGTAGCATAGTATCAGGGTTTATTGCTCTGTACTTTATTAGGACAATTTCTAATCATAGAAGTTCTGTGGCTAGGAATTTCTATGACTAGAAATTGTCACTAGAGATGACTTGCCAGAATCCTGGAAATTGTAGGACTAAAAGTGATAGTTGTTTATTTTCCCTCATTGCTTTACCTTTCTGTTTCCTAGTCCTCCACCTTTACCCATGAGCATTGTGTTGAAGGAACATAGGTGACAATTTCTATGGCAGTAAAAAAGCCTGTGAAGTGTTTGGCTAATGTTGGATAAACTTGAGTGTTCTCGATTTTGAAAACAATCAGAATTGTGTCACCCATTCATTGCTTTGCCTCTCATCATAATCGTTATTTGTCCAATGTACTGTAGAGAAACAAACTACTGTAATAAAGACAAAAATTAAAGTAGTATTGAAGCGTAGGGAAAAAAAGTTAGTTCCAGTTGATGATACTGGCATCTCCATTCATGAAATGATTGGTGTTTATCTTATCTTCTGTGAATAGCAAAGATCAAGTTCTCTACAGAATTTCCATTGATGGTATGATATGTATTAACTGGTTTCATAGCTGAGGTGCAATTTGAAATTCTATGATGATGAAAACATATTTTGGGGTGCAGAAACTGAAAACATAACCATCTCTAGCTTTCTTTTTTTTTCAAATGCTCTTTTTAAAGATAGTTTTATTTAAAAATGTGTTTTATCTCAAGGGTTCTGTTTAACATGTACAACTGTAGAATTTAAATTCTGTCATGAGTTTAGTTTGAAATTCAATAGCCATTTTTAATTTTATTTCATGAACAGCAAGAGAAAAAATTTCTCCGAATTTTAATCTCAACTCAGAGCATATATACATATGCACATTCTTAGACACACATATATACACATCTGAAACAAACATTCACTGAACAACACTAATCCTTAGTATAACTGACAGAGTGATAATTTTTAGTCTTCTATTTAAAAAATATTCCTGGTCATAACCCACTAAAATGATTTTGTGAATCACTGATGGATCATGACTTACAACTTGAAAAACAGTGGTCCAGAGAAAAGGAAGAATTACGCAGAGCCAAGATGACAATTTTAGATCATAACTTTATATGCATAGTTGAATAAATAGTATATTTGAATTTATGGATAGAAACAATAGTTTAGTTATTTATATAATTGTACATAGTTTATTCATGTTTGAAAAATTAGCTTTAATAAGGTTGTCTTTAAAAAGTTCTCGTTTTAGAAAATCCTCAGAAGAAACATTTATGTTAAAAATTTATGATTATTAGACATTATGTCTTTGAGTATAAAGATATGACTTTTAATATGTTCAACAGAAATTTAAGCTCATGTAAATATCAGCAAGTCAAAGTGTTTAATATTTTCATTCAAATTCCACGCTGGTAAAATATAATATTGTTTTACTTGAGTACCAGGCCTATTTATAGCTTATCATTTGGAGAAGATTATTCAAACCCATGATTGTTAATGATTTTTAAGAACTCTGAAATAGGAGGTAGGTTGAGGTTCAAGTATCAAAAAGAGCTGACTTTAAGAAATCATGTTTGCTCATAAGATTTTTGGACTATGTTTTTCTACAGTAATTATCTGGCTCCTGCAATCTGGGCAGGACTTAAGAAGGTCACCTTGAAACAGGTTATGTTTCAAAACAGTTCTTATGTATACAGGAATGTGGTAATAATTAAAGCTATAATATACGTTACAAGGTGCTTATACAAGGTCAGGTATTCTGTCAAACATTTTAACACTTTTCTTTAATACTTACCACGCTCTTAGTAGAAAATATTACTGTTCCCATTTTACGTATGCCGAAACTATGGCATATGTAGGGATAAGTAACTTGCCCAGGGTCAAAAGATTTCAGGTCAGAGTCAAATTTCAGCACCAAGTCTATCTCTACAGCTTTAGATTTAACAATAATATTCTACTGTGCATAATAAATCTCCCTTCTCCTCTCACTTCTAACCCAGAAAAGGCAAAATGTTCACGACTGGATTGTACTTTTCTTTAGCCTACACACTGGGTTGGCTACATAATTTTTAGGACCCAGTGAAAAAGGAAATTCAGGGCCCCTTGTTCAAAAAGCAGGAAAAGAATGCCATTAAAATTCCTAAACTATAAAGCAGTTTATTCGACAATCTCTCAACTTGTCATGGTGTTTTTATTTGCTATTTAACATTGTACTAAATCGAATTAAAATTTTAGAGTATTACCCTGAATTTTCCTATTCATTGTTATGTCATGCAATTTCTGTTGTAAATGCAAATATAACAGCATCTAAGTCATGTAGAATCACCAGCGTTACATAAGTCATATCTTGTAGATAGCGCATGCGTATGTATTTCCTTCTTACCAGGATGTAGAAACATTGAACAACTAACTCCACTATTTTTATTGCACTTTTTGTTATGTTTAAATTCAACCAATACTCTCTACCTTCAGTTTATTAAAGAATACGGAAGGACTGAAACAGAAAGGAACTATAGGTTTTCCTACCTTTCTCTTTCTTTTAGTGTCATCAATTTCAGCATAAGTGGGTGGCTAATCCAGGAGCATGCCATGAGGAAGAAAGACTATGATAGAGTTTGCTTGTTTATGTGGTTTTTTTTAAATTGCCTCTTTCTTTCTTTTCTTTCTTTTTCTTTCTTTCCTTTCTTTCACCCAGTCTCACTCTGTCGCATTGGGGCCCTGGATAGAATGCCATGGCATCATCATAACTCATAGCAACCTCAAACTCCTGGGCTCAAGTGATCCTCTTGCCTCAGCCTCCAGAGTTGTTCACCTCACCTACCTGGCTAGTTTTTCTACTTTTAGTAAGACAAGGTCTTGCTCTTGCTCAGGCTGATCTTGAACTCCTGAGCTCAAGGAATCCACCTCCCAAAGTGCTAGAATTACAGGCATGAGCCACCATGCCCAGCCAGAATTGCCTCCTTTCTGCATTTGAATCATGATCTACTGGGGCTGTTAGTGTCCTCATTTACTCCATCATAGACATAAGGGACATAGACTCTCTGAGTCATGTTGAAGTCCCACAATATTGTAAATTCACCAGAATTCTAGCGCACAGGGCATTGAAAATACTGTATGCATATGGGGCAAGTACATAGTGCATCTGTGTCCTCTGCTCATTTGCACACCTCATTGTCCCACTGGACATCACTTACAAAACCTAAATTCAAAAATAGAATTATTAATAATTTCAGAATGGTAGCAGCAAATAAAAAAGGGTTCCTTCTGAGCTCATAACCCTCCACCTAAACGCATGTCTCAGCCAGCCCTTTTTGTACCTTTTCTCCTTAATGCTGGCTTTGATATATATTATTAATAGTATTCAGAGATAGAAGGGATGGATCATGGAACTTGTTTTGCTAAGACCTTCAGAAATTGTCTTGCCCTGGCTGAGGGGATCCCATGTGAACAGGCCTCTCAGAGAACTTATGCACAGTTTGAGAAACTAGAATTGGACCATTTTGACTCATCAGGATGACCTATTTTTGCCAGTTCTCTATAAAGTGGAAAAGAGTGCATCATTTGATGAAAAGATCACAGCAACAATTATCATTGTGCTTTGTCATCTTAAAGGATTTAACAGTTGGGGAAGTGTACAATATTAATGTTTAAAAATTGGAGTATTTATTGGAAAAGCACCCCCAAGTTGATCCTGGCAGTTCAGTGGATTAAGGCCCAGTATTAGGAAGGACAGGAAATGCAAGGCAGGCATATCAAGGGAGAATCATCAAAGGTTGGGCTTTCTCTAGGCAAGACTGTGAAATCCCTCAAGTAGCTTCTGATTATTCTTCACTGCCTTTGCTTTCTTTGCAAAACTTTGTTATGGCCCAGTGCTTGCTTGCAATATGCTGGATGCACAGAATTTTCCTGTCTAAATATTTCTCCAAATTTTTTTTGGCTGTGCTCAAATCCCTAAACAGTCTGTGTCCCTTGCCTCAGTACAAAACCCTCCTGAGTTAAATCCCCAGCAACATACTATGAATGTACTTGACCTAAAGGAAAACTTAGGCAGACTTTTTCTTTACTCAAAGGTTTGTCATTGTTGATTGCTCTAAGGTTAAAGCAGCAGACACATAAGTTATTCCAAGAGTTCTCTCCTATCATTTGATAGTATGGATCCCATCACATCTGAATCTCTGCGAACATGCAGCCAGGTTTAGAGGTCAATGTTGCATTGTGTAAATTACCTTGCCTCTGTTATTTCATCTCAGGTGGTGGAAAGTTATGGCCATGCACACCACTCTAGCCAGTCCAAAGGAATTCTTCCTCATCAGATGCTTCCAGTCAATTTACTTCCTTTTATATGCCTTTGAGATAGATAATAATTTAAGAGTCATAAGACCAATTTTGTGATCACCTCTTAGCAATTCCTTCATAGTGTGGCCAGGATCTTCTCTCTAGAGTTATGGACACTTAGTTTTGGGACATAGTAGAAATTCCAAGACAGCTATTTGGAATATCGGTATCCTGCTAATTAAATTGGGTAAATAAAAAAAATGCTAGAATGTATTGTCTGTAAGATAATGTCTTGGTATGTATGTAAACCATGGCCTTCTGTAAGTAAAGTCTAATTCACATATGTCGTTAGCTGATCAGAATTTTAAATTCACCCTTCCCTGTTATTGTCTTACCGATACCTTTACTGGTCTGTCTGGAAACATTTGGAAATATTTTCTTAGCTAGGGTCTCTCAGGAAGAGATGTTTTCTTTAAAGCTGTTGTGGCAGGATATGAATATAGTTCCAATAATGCATACATGTATATGCGAAGGAGTATAAATAAGAATTGAAGAACGTTAATGAATGGATGAAAATTCATAGCATTTAAAATGCAACATGAAGAGATGATACATTAATTCGCTCTTCATAGTGTTCCAGAAGAGCTTTAATAAAATACTAACAGTGTGTGGATTTGGACTGCTATTTGGAAATGTCTGTGTGTATTTGTGGGATGTTATGATGCGGGCTCACTACTGCATGTATCTGCTTTCACATCTCTGATGATGCAAGTAGATGTTTCTAGCATCTTAAATATTTCATTCAATTTATCATGTAATGCACTGGAACGGTCTGCAAAGATACTAATTGTACAACACCCAACTTATTTTATTGTTCAGCATTTGGGAGCTCCTGAAGACAAGTCACTTGGCAGTTCATTGATGGAGACTGAAGTCAACCTGGACCGTTACCAAACAGCTTTAGAAGAAGTGCTCTCATGGCTTCTCTCTGCTGAGGACGCATTGCAAGCACAAGGAGAGATTTCTAATGATGTAGAAGAAGTGAAAGAGCAATTTCATACTCATGAGGTAAACCAAAACATTGATTTGTGAACCTCAGCACATGACTTGTCATAATGGCCGGTCTTTGTTTTCTCAATGACTCTATTGGTTCTTTGTAGTTTGGAAATTTAGCTGGGAGATGGAAACAATTGTTCATATGCTTGGGTTACAAGAGCAGACTGTGAGGTTCTCCTTTGGAAAACAGCCCCAGAATGTGTTTGCTAATGACTATATGGGAATAAAAAGTCCAGCTTTCTTCTGTGTCAAGGCAATACTGCTGCATAAGTTATGCTTCTGAGTACCTATATAGTATTGGGCTGAAGTACCCTCAGTGGGGTACTTTCCCTGAGACAACATACCTTTTATCTTCTTTTTTTTTTTTTTTTTTTTTTTTTTGCTGGGGCTGGGTTTGAACCCACCACCTCTGGCATATGGGACCGGCGCCCTACTCCTTGAACCACAAGTGCCGCCCTATCTTCTTTCTTTTCCTTCTCTTTCCTGCTAAGTTTAACTCTCTTGCCGATTTGCCTGGGAGCTCGTCCTTAATCAATGACTTGCCCTGAAAACTTTATCTCGGGATCTGCTTCTGCAGAAGGTGACCTGAGATCATTTTCCTTAATTCCTATTAGAAATAACATTGAGTTTTCTTAAATAAAAATTAAAATACTTTTACTGGGAATATAAATCTAAATGGGCTACAAGTTATAATTGCAAAATAAAATAAAATCCAAAACCAAAGTAATTGACCCAGAGTTCTCATTACCGTTGTTAATATTTCTTTGTTAGGGATACATGATGGATTTGACAGCCCATCAAGGATGGGTTGGTAATGTTCTGCAATTGGGAAGTCAACTGATTGGAAAAGGGAAATTATCAGAAGACGAAGAAGCTGAAGTCCAAGAGCAAATGAATCTCCTAAATTCAAGATGGGAATGCCTCAGGGTAGCTAGCATGGAAAAACAAAGCAAGTAAGTCTTTATTTATGTGTGATTAAGAAAAATAGCACTTGGGCAGCACCTGTGGCTCAGTCAGTAAGGCGCTGGCCCCATATACCAAGGGTGGTGGGTTCAAACCCAGCCTCGGCCAAACTGCAACAGGAAAATAGCCAGGCATTGTGGTGGGCGCCTGTAGTCCCAGCTACTTTGAGAGGCTGAGGCGAGAGAATTGGTTAAGCTCAGGAGTTGGAGGTTGCTGTGAGCTGTGATGCCACAGCACTCTACCAAGGGCAATAAAAGAAAAAATAGCACGTTTTGGAATTATACTATTATTTTGGTGCAGATTAATGATTACGTTGGGATTGTCAGTCTGTTACCGAGGCGTGCAGCTTGTTCTTCACGAGACGGTATGGTTGGGTTTTCACGTCAATACCATTTTAGTTTTCACTTTTTTAACTGGAATGGAGATGGTGTATAGATAGACTGCTATCTAAATAACTGTGCTTTAGGAGTTGCCAAATTTTTGTCATAGTGATTATTTTCCAGTTTTTCTCCAAAATTGTGAGCATGGAAGCATGCAAAGGAAACCGCACACGTGATATCACCTATTAGCTATAGTTGGAACTTCTCCTCTAAAGGAAAAAGTAAAACTCAGAAGCATTAAAGATTTACTCATTTGTTTATGGAAATCCTCTTGAAAAAAAATTACTCAGCTCTTCTTGGAAATTCTTATTTAAGTACAGTATGGCTGTGAATTATTTTCAGGAATATAATTGACAAAAAAGAGTTTTTGAGACATTCCTGAAAATAGAGTGTTTTTTTTTTTTTTTTTACAAAGGTAACAAGCAGATCTCATATCCTGGATGTGTTGCTTTGATTTATAAATATTGTTAGGTGTGTATACTCATGTAGAGCCCATTGAGACAAGATAGATTTATTTTTAAATGAAAAGAAATGAAGTGCCAACTGGGGATTTGAATACATTAAGCTAAAGAAATTGTCCAAGTGCCTTAAGCTTACTTAGCCATTATTTATGAAGATTAAAAGCTTTAAAATAGGACCAAAAAAAAAAAAAAAACCTCATTAGATATGCTGGGAGGATTGCTGTTCACCTCCTAAATTATAGTTTGACAATGGGGTGGGGGGAAAACATGTTTCTAAGTTAATGTCTTTTGAAAAATAAGGCACCTGTAAGATAGAATTTTCACAGCTATGTATGTATTCCAAGCCAGGACATACCAGTTTATGTATATTGACATTTTCCCGCTTCTGTGACCATTGAGATGATTGTAAGTAACCCTAAAGGTGAGGTTTATAATAATCATAACTATGGAGTCTGACCCTCACCAGTGCTCACAGGTCACCTAATTTACTCTACCCATTTATCATCATAAACGGTAAGATATAAGCTGCTTACTTTTGACCCTATGTCAATATTCTTCAGGTTACAACTTCTGATTGCAGCAATCTGTATGACTTAACTAAAGCAAACCTCAAAGAAAATGAGCAAGTTTTGAAAATCCAGCCTCTTCTTTTTACTGACCTTCCTATACCAGCACCATTATCCTCTCTATTTTTTCATCCCTTTCTGCAGGCTAAATGCCTCCATTGTTCCCGCAGTCCCTTATTTTAACAGGAATAACAATATGGCATTAATTATTCATGCTAATCAATTAATTAATTGCAGTTTGAAATTGAGTTGCAAGAAAGTATGAACTCAATCTGGAATTAAAAATTCAAGTCTTTCATGCCTCACTTGAAGCACCAGAAAAAAAGAAACTTAAGTCTTTTATTTGTTGTTATAATATTTAAAACAATGTTCATTCAAAAAATCCTCTTATTAGGACAATATCTACCATTAAATGATAGATGACAATGTCACACAATGTGACACACACATTGTGTGTGTGTGTGTAAATTTTATTTCCTTACCTTTATCCCACTGAAGGATGGAAATGCTAAATTGACAATATTATTACTTAACTAAGATTGACATAAAAAATTACTTTCTCCTTCAGTAAGATTTGGGGACATTGGTTTGTGTTAGAGCTTCTAGAATGATTATCAAGACAGCAAGGACAACCCTGAGCTGGCATAGCTTTTTGCAAAAATATCTTATACAGCTTTTAAAATGAGACATTGTATGGAACCACTCATAGCAATAATCTTTTCTGGGTAATTTCTTGAAAAGCAAATATACAAAGTGTTATTTAAAAAAAGTAAATTCAAGAATATTATGAGAGTTTATAAATCACAATGAGCCTTCCATATCATTTTCACATACTTTGCCTGTGTTCGTGCATAAAGCATTTTAAATTCTAAATGAGATAAGCTGTTATGCCAACTTTGCTGGACCTAATTTTTGACAGATTTTGTGGGAAGAACCAAAAGCTGATTATGACAAAAGGATGTTGTCCGTACATAAAAAAAATAATAATTCTAGGTTTTATTTAATACTTTAAATAAATTAAAACTTGTTTAATTTCCAATATCATGATCATATTGGTGATTGGCTTCAATTTGGAGCGTCACTTTGTTTTCATCAGACATATGATAACACTGGAGCAGTAAAATGCTAGTAAACAAAGTGGCTACTTCATACTTTTCATCATCCTGCTAAGGACAAGTTTTGGATAGATCCAGTGGGAAGCCATCATCTCTGCCTACGCCTAGTTTTGGTGATAAGAGAAATGATAATTAACACCAGTACATACATATTACGTGGCCCCCAAGCCGTGCTAGAATTCTTAAGTTGTTATCTTAAAACAAAAATGAACATAAGCTTATATTAAATATTAGAACACTGACATTTAGTAATTATAAGTATCATCTACCAATATATTTACTAGAAACCATCAAACTTTATTTGATATATATTCATTGTGACTGAGATTATACATATCTTATTCATAAATGTGAACAAATATTAATGGAAGACATAAGTTAACAAATACCATTCATTCAAAGCACTGGGAACACCGCAGTGATCTTAAGTATTATGGTCTCAGATTTCCATGGAGCTTATATTCTACAGA
Organism: Nycticebus coucang; assembly: GCF_027406575.1. Taxonomy (NCBI): domain Eukaryota; kingdom Metazoa; phylum Chordata; class Mammalia; order Primates; family Lorisidae; genus Nycticebus; species Nycticebus coucang. Next base: position 33,201,093 of record NC_069804.1, on the reverse strand, counting down.
TGTTGAAAGCCAATGAAAGAAGAACATGAGAAAAACATCAGATCAGACAAGAATATATATACTCTTTCTCTTTTCTTTTTTAAAATTAGATCATAACTGTATACATTACTGCATTTATGGGGTACAATGTGCTGATTTCATATAAAATTTGTAATGTTGATAAACTGATTAACATAGCATTCACCTCACTTATTTAATTGTTGTGTTTAGACATTTATACTCTGCTATTAATTATACTTGACATGTACACTTGCAATATGCACAGTAGGTGAGGATTTTTTTATTTGGGGGGGATTCATTGAGGGTACAAAGAAGCAGGTTACATTGATTGCAATTGTTAGATAAAGTCCCTGTTATAATTGTGTCCTGCCCCCAAAAGGTGTGTCACACACCATGAACCCCACCCCCTCCCTCCTTCTCTCCCCTTCTCCCACTGTGTACTAGGTTGTGAATTGTCCTTATATCAGAATTAAGTACATAGAATTCTTGCTTCTCTATTCTTGCGATGCTGTACTAAGAATAATATGTTCCACTTCCATCCAGGTTAATACAAAAGTTATAAAATCTCCATCTTTTGTAATAGCTGAATAGTATTCCATGGTATACATATTCCACAGATTTTTAATCCATTCCTGGGTTGGTGGGCATTTAGGCTGTTTCCACATTTTGACAATTGTAAATTGAGCTGCAATAAACAGTCTAGTACAAGTGTCTTTATGGTAAAAAGATTTTTTTTTTTCTTCTGGGTAGATGCCTGGGAATTGGATTGCAAGATCAAATGGGAGGTCTAATTTGAGTTCTTTGAGGATTCTCCATACTTCCTTCCAAAAAGGTTGTATTAGTTTGCAGTCCCAGCAGCAGTGTAAAAGTGTTCGCTTCTCTGCACATCCACGCCAGCATCTGAAGTTTTGAGATTTTGTGATGTGGGCCATTCTCGCTGGGGTTAGATGATATCTCAGGGTAGCTTTCATTTGCATTTCTCTAAATAATTAGGGACTATGAGCATTTTTTCATATGTTAGCCATTCATCTGTTTTCTTTAGAGAAGATTGTATTCATTTCTCTTGCCCATTGATATAAGAGATTGTTGGCTTTTTTCATGTTGATTAATTAGAGTTCTCTGTAGATCCTAGTTATCAAGCTTTTGTCTGATTCAAAATATGTAAATATCCTTTCCCATTGTGTAAGTTGTCTATTTGCTTTGATTGTTGTCTCCTTAGGCATACACAGAAGCTTTTCAGTTTAATTAAGTTCCTTTTTAAAAAATTTTTTATTGTTGTTGCAATTGCCACTGAAGTCGTCTTCATAAAGTCTTTTTCCAGGCTGATATATTCAAGTGTTTTTCCCATGCTTTCTTTGAGGATTTTTATCATTTCATGCCTTAAATTTAGATCTTTAATCCATCTTGAATCCATTTTTATGAGTGGAGAAAGGTGCAAGTTCAGTTTCAGTCTTTTACTGGATATCCAGTTCTCCCAACACCATTTATTGAATAGGGATTCTTTCCCCCAGTGTATGTTCTTATTTGTTTTTTTAAAGATTTGGTGGCTGTAAGTCAGTAGCCTTTGTATATACCAATAACAGCCAAGATGAGAAACTAATCAAGGACACAATCCCCTTCACAGTAGCTTCAAAGAAAATGAAATACCTAGGAATATACCTAACAAAAGAGGTAAATGACCTCTATAAGGAAAATTAAGAAACCCAAAGAAAAGAAATAGCAGAAGATATTAACAAATGGAAGAACACACCATGCTCATGGCTAGGAAGACTCAACATTGTTAAAATGTCTATACTTCACAAAGCAATCTACAGATTCAGCGCCATCCCTATTAAAATACCAACGTCATACGTTTGAGACTTGGAAATAATACTTCTTCATTTTTTATGGAGTTAGCAAAAACCTGGATAGCTAAGGCAATTCTTAGTAATAAAAACAAAACTGGGGACATCAGCCTACCAGACTTTAGGCTGTACTACAAGGCTGTGGTGATCAAAACAGCCTGGTATTGGCACAAAAATAGAGACATAGACATCTGGAAACAAATAGAAAACCATGAGAAAACCAATGAAACTAACATTTTACAGCCACCTAATCTTTGATAAACCAAACAAAGACATACACATTTTCTGAACAGATTAAAAGGTAATGTGATAGAGAATGGTCAAGGGGCTACTTTAGACTTTGTGATCCAGGGAGGGTGTTCAAGGATGGTCCCACTTGGTTTGAGATTTGAATGGCAAGAAGGGGCTACTATTGCAGATCAAGAGGAAGAGTATTAGGTAGTGGAAATGACAAATGCAAAAGACCTAAAATAGGGACATTTTCACATGTTAGAGGACATAAAGGGTCCTGTGGGACTGGAGAGTTGCAGATTGGAAGGTTAGGTGGCCAAAGTATTAGATGGGGTTGAAATATAGGTAGGGGTCTAATCACATATGGCAGTGCCAGGGAGAAATGAGAGCTTGCAATTTTAGACCATGTGCAAGAAAAAGCCACCAGAATATTCTGAGTAGGGGACATACAGGGCAAGAAAATCCATCAGTAAGGCCACTCGAAGAAGGGAGGACAGTTACTTGGCCAATTGCCCAGATGTAAGAGATGCTAGTGTCTCAGACCAGCTGGTGGTTATGATCCAAGAGTACCCTGGTATCTTAGCCAAGTAGTTAATTTTAAAACCAGTTCTTTTTATTACTTTTTAGTTCCTTTTTAGCCTTTCTAATAGTCATATATTTTTTTTTTTACTTCAGAAATAAACATCCTTGCCTTGTACATAAAGACACTACCTTTATATACGCTGCATCTATGAAAAACTACAGGATGTCCTAAAAGTTGTGCCTGAAGTCATCATACATGGAGAAAACGGGAAATTGTAGCTAAATGGACCTTTATTTATAAAGTATTTATTGCAAACACATAGAGAATATTTTGTAAAACTTTGTAATGAGTATTTGATAAATAAAGGTCCATTTAGCTACAATCTCCCATTTTCCCTATGTATGATGACTTCAGGCACAACTTTTGGGATCCTCTGTATTCCATTAAGAATTAATAAACAGGGTGGCGCCTGTGGCTCAGTGGGTAGGGCGCCGGCCCTATATACCGAGGGTGGCCGGTTGGAACCTAGCCCTGGCCAAACTGCTACAAAAAAATAGCCGGGTGTTCTGGTGGGCTTCTGTGGTCCCAGCTACTCGGGAGGCTGAGGCAAGAGAATTACTTAAGCCCAGGAGTTGGAGGTTGCTGTGAGCTGTGATGCCACAGCACTCTACCAAGGGCAATAAGGTGAGACTCTGTCTCTTAAAAAAAAAAAAAAAAAAAATTAATAAACAAAACAAGAAAATTTTAAAAAATGTAGAGGCAAAAACATGCCCTTATTTCAGCCTTAGAAAATCTACTTCAATTTACCTAAGGGATGAGCTCTCACTTTCTCAAGCACTTATTTATGCAAACTGGGGTAATACACTTTCCTAGTATGACCCTCACTTTATTTTATAAAATAACAGTCCCATGTGTCCAACGCACCTCTAAAAGATACTGGCTAACATAGTGTATGAAAAAAGTAGCCTGTGAATGGAAGAAGTTACTACAAATATAATCATCATTATAAATAAGATGACTTGCTGTGGGTTAACTATTTTAATCATACTACATCACTTTGCCTCACATATCTTTTACATTTTTTTCCAGCTTTTCTAACTGTCCCACTTATTTATTTATTTTTTTGAGGGAATATGCTTGTGAGTCTTTTTAAGGGAGCATGAGCAAGGGGATTAAAATTACATTTGAAGTTACATGTTCACAATTAAAACATTTAAATATATGCTTATGGAGAAATGTCAGTAAAAAAAAAAAAAATAAGCATACAAATTCTTCCTCCTCCTTTCTAATTCCTTTTTTACTCTACTGCCCTTTAGTTCTTTCCTTTCTAATATCTTCCCTTTCTATTTCCAGTACTTTCACGGACATGAGTTTATGAAGTGATAGTCAATACAAGAAAGAAGTTTGTTAGGATGACTCTAGCCATAAACTAGTTTGGCACCATCATGCTGATAGTGGTCAATTGCAAATCTTTAAAAATGTTTATGAAATTGAAATGAGAGTGCCAAGTGCCACTGGCTTCATAATTAAAATAATTAAAAACAAGACAGTGTCCTTTGATATGCCCGAGTTAGATATTCTTAAGAAGAGTAAGCTAAATGATTTTTGTTTGCTTTGGTTTGGTTTTATGCTGAGGAATACCCTTGGGGTGATAGGAAGTGAAGGAAAGGAAGGAAAAAGACAAAACTTCCAACTGTGGAAGTACAAAAAGACAACGGCATGGGGACCACAGAAGATTTCCTTCTCTATGAATAAACTAATTAACTTGATTGAAAAAAATGCAACCTGCAGAGAGCGAAAGAGATTTACTGACATTTCTATAAGGACTCAGAAAGATAAGCACAGCAAGTCCCATCACCTTCTCTGATCATGGTGATTAGGACGTGCAAGCAGAAAGTAAAACCCTTATATCTAGGGCCAAAAATGCAAGCAAGTCAGTAAGTAGGCCAGGGAAGCTGTATTCTGGTTTATATCAGCAGGGAAATAGATGTGAATGGTTTCTGTGTTGAAAACACAAATCATAACATGGAAAATAATTGTCAATCACTATCGACACTTTGGAGAGAAAATGTGTAACAGATCTGGCTCATCTTATTTATTTCTCCAAATGTCTATTCCCAAACTTGAAATGAGATAGGGTATGTAAGAGTAGATAGAGCAGAAGAGGTGCTGAACAATTGGGTAGGTGGTTTTCTACCAAATACAGTGGCTGACATGGTGCACATGTGCACATAGCAATGAATGGGTGAACAACTGAAATAAACTCTTCAGGTACCTCCAGTATTTGAATTGATCTTGTTGCAGTGAACATTTGGAAGTGCATAATCTCATATTCCTGCTCATGATTTCAACTAACATTTTGGTAATCAATTGTTTTTTTTTATTTTTCATTCACTTCTTCCAGTAAGTCTAAAGTAAAAATTCTTTTTAGACCAAAGTAGTCCAAGCATCAGCAGCGAAAGCATCATCTGAGAACTTGTTTAAAATGCAGAATGTCAGTCCTCACTCTGATCTACACGCTCAGATTTTCTTCTTTTTTTTTTTTTAATGTTTGGGGATTCATTGAGGGTACAAAGAACCAGGTTACATTGATTGCATTTGTTAGATAACCATCTTATAATTGTATCCCACCCCCAAAAGGTGAATTTTTAATGTTACACTATCTCAGGTGATTCCTAAGCACATTTAAGTTTGAGAGGTGCTACGCTAACTGAAATAATTATAAAATAGTATAAATCTATACTCCTCTGTAGATCTCTACTCAAGTATCTTCTGTTCTTATTTTTCTGTCAATTAAAGTGGGCTGAACATTTTAATTACTTTTTTAGAAGTTCCACAAAGAGCACTAGCGATATTTCATTCAGTCCGCATTGATAGCACCCCACGTGTGATTAGTAAAATAGCAAGATTCTGGTGTAAGAATATATAATAGACATAATAGATGAATATTGGGCCCAATAAGAAACAGCAATTATTACCATGTGATAACCTGACAATTAGGTTGCAAGTGGATATGGCCATGATAATTTTCTGCAAATAATGAAAATATTGTGGATTAATGCAGCTAAATGTGGACATCTCTTTTTCTAACAATATCAAGTATGGGGTGCTTATAGTTGAAATTACAAACAGGAAAGCCCAATCTATGCAATTCGTGGAAATGCTAGAGTTGCATTTTTAAGAACAATCCTTTCTCTCAAAGATAAATAATGGTAATCAGAAAAATTAAGTTTATTCCTTTCTTCACCATCCAGCTAACAGTAGTCATCTACTCTGTTCCCAGCACTGTTCTTAGATATTGAGGATATGTCAGTGAACAAATGAAACTAACTCCCTGTCTTAGTGAGTTTACATTCCTAGTGGGAGGAAATAGCCAAGGAAATAATATGTACGTATACGCTTTCTTTATATATATATATATATAGTGTCAGATGGTGTTTAATGAAAAAGAGGAAAAGAAGTATAGGGTACATTTAGAAAGTGAAACATTATGTGTATTATTGTATGTCAGAGAAGGTTCTTCTAATGAGGTAATACTTTAAAAGAGCCCTAATTGAAGGGAAGAAATAAGCCCTGTAGATAGCCGAGACTAAAGGAATAAGCAAGTGGAAACATCTTGAGGCATGAACGTGCCAGGCATGTTGGAGAAAGTGTGCCCAAGCTGACAAAACACAAAATGATTACATTCTGATTTATGACTAGAGAAAAATGATTCAAATTAAATTAACAGACTGTCTCAACAAGAAGACATTTTTATAATCTTAATTCTTTTTTTTGAGTACCATAAATATATTTATTATAATAATTCAAAAACTGAAGATTACATGGAAAATATGACTGTGTTGGTGCTCTCTAAGACCACCCTTCAGTTTTTTGGGTTTTTTTATTTTTTATATATATATATATTTTTTTTTTTTCATGTATACATAAATGCATTTATGGGGTACAATGTGCTGATTTTAAATACAATTTGGAAACAGTGGGACCACACCTATGGTGCATATTGCAAAGGTACATGTCAAAATATTAAGCAGAGAGTATAAATGTCTTAACCCAATAATTAAGTAAATGAGGCGAAGGCTATATTAACTAGTTTGATCTAAGCATTCCAATTTGTATAATCTTAATTCTGGTATTTCTGATTGAGAAAGTATTTGTAGTTTTGCACTTCCTTTTTATGCTTGATTGAAAATTAAGTTATATCTGGGCGGTGCCTGTGGCTCAAAATGGTAGGGCACCGGTCCCATATGCCGGAGGTGGCAGGTTCAAACCCAGCCCCGGCCAAAACCCACAAAAAAAAAAAAAAAAAAAAATGAAGTTATATAACTTACACATTCAAGAACCCTTTTGAGGTGTCTAGTATGTGTCAGGTACTGTGCCAGAGACTATGCAGTAGCAAAATTGTTGAAGTTCAGAGTGAGCTTCTATTACCATATAAATGAGTGTGATCTCCGAGTGTTATCATGACCCACTCTTACTTGATATCATTGAACAGTCTTCCAATCATTGTATTTTAATAGTTGCCCTTGGTGTGTGATGAAATCTGCAAGTTTCTTCATCCACTTCAGAAGCATTTAATTGGGAAGATGGAATTGAGGGTTGCCATAGCATCAGATTTACTAGTCTCATAGTAACAGCTGTAATTTTCATTTCAGTGAGAAGAAAAAGTAAAATTATCTATTAATGACAATCTCTTTTATAATAACCCAACAAATGACCTCTTTCTTCTATTTTACCTTATTACTAATAAGTGTCATAAATGAAATGGGTAACAGATATAAAATTTATCTGTAAAAGGTTAATCTTTGTATGAGCAGTATAGCATATTGATGAGCCAGACCCCAGGGCCAAACCCTTTTAGTTCTCACTGTATCACTTTCCCTTGCTAGTCTTTTGACCTAGGTAAATCTTTGTATCCCCATTTGTCAATCATTGGGGCCAATATCAATTCTTGCATCAATAGGATTAATTATAGTAATACTCCTGTTGTCTGATACATGATAAATATGTTATTCAAAACTAAGATTATGTTTAAAATTTCCAAATTGCAAAAGGTCAAAATGACTCTTGAGATCATTTATGACTTGCAAAGTGTAATTAGTTTGTAAATAAACAAGCAAAGACATTTTCGTGCATCATGAATTTTCACCTCCATGTTATCTCTTTGTATCTGATTCATATTAACCCTGATATGCCATGATACCCGGGCCCAGCTTTTCAAATATTGCCCCTGTGAGCACCCAGGCTGGAGAAAAATTATTACTGAGTCCTGTAAAATCAGCACAGTCATTCTCAGCCCTGGATGTACATTAGAATCACATAGCTGGAGAGTTTTAAAAGTAAAAATATATTGACATCAGCTACAGAAATTGTGACTGAATTGTTCAGGTGTGGATCTGGGATATCAGTTTGAAAAGTTCTCTGTGTGACGCTAATCAGCACCTTTTATATTAAGGCATTATTGACATAAATCCTACTAGTTCCCCTTTCTGCATATTGAAGCACATGCCAGCATTCTGGAAACATCTAGCTGAGCTAGATATAAAAAGTTGCTGAGCTCAAATTATGAATATATAATCTATCTATTACAACCATTTTGCTACAATTTTCAAGTAATCATTTTGAATAAGTTAATTTTAATCACTGTAGTTTTAACTAAATGGCACGCATTTAAAAATTACATTAAAAATCCTGTGGTGCATCTTACCAGGAGTATTTGCAAAACTTGGTAAATGTAGAACGTAAATGTCTTGGCACAGTAACTGAGATAATGCCAGGAAGGCTATGTTAACCATTGTGATGAAAATGTGTCAAATGGTCTATGAAGCGAGTGTATGATGCCCCATGATCATATCAATGTATACAGTTATGATTTAATAAAAAAATTCAGTTGATACATGTGAAACTTAGTAAATGTAGACTATAAATGTCTTAACACAATAACTAAGAAAATGCCAGGAAGGCTATGTTAACCAGTGTGATGAAAATGTGTCAACGGTCTATAAAACCAGTGTATGATGCCCCATGATCGCATTAATGTACACAGCTATGATTTAATAATAATAAAAAAATTTCAGTTGAATTTACCAGTAGCCTTCCCTTAAATCAAATTATATACATTTTATTGCCAGCTTAAATCGTATCAGTGCATTTTACATCTAATATACACATGTTAATTGATGACCACTGGTGGTTATGCTCTAATCTAGATATTAATATTTTACCCCCTTTTATTAATTGTATTTTTAATTGAAATCGCATATAAGAAAATCATGAATTCTAACAAATTGGACTTGAGAGCCTATCTCCCAAAAGAGCTCACACCTCTTAGGAATTTTTAACTTTTAATTATAATCCTCTAGGTTTTATTAATTCCATATACTTACACATTTATTAGTGTAGTGTCTAGCATATAGTTGTATTTTAATACATTTTATAATGCATTTCCATATAGCCCCATAAATGCTATTAAGACTATAAAATGTAGGCTGAAATTAATAAGAACATGTACCATTTTGCATTAATAAAATTCTGTCTACAAAAATGGGAATTTCAAAAAAATGCTATTTATGTGTATTGCTAGATTCCTGGACTCAGGACATTATTCTCTGTGGACATTGCAGGACATAATGAATTGGTGCAGATAAGTGCATTGAAATACGGATTCCTGGCTATTATTAATCTTCCAGGTTAGGTCGGTATTATCCGGTAGTGCAGCCACTAACTACATGTAGCTAAATTAAAATTATCACAGTCAAATATAGTTAACAATTCAGCTTCTCAGCCACACTAGCCATATTTCACAGGCTCAATAGCCCCCCATGGCTAGTGGCTACTATGTTGACTATTGCAGACATAGAATATTTACATCATTGGAATAAGTTCTGTTGGACAGCACTGGGTAGAGAATAAATTGCCTTCCCACATTCTAACAGAATTTCCATCAAGCAAACCCAACATTCTTGTTGATTTTCGTATACATTCAAATGTATTTTCATGGTGGAGTGTGGGGTGAGAGACGTCTTGTAAAATTGTTTGAAAAATAGCGTTGGTTTGAAATTTTTTTACTGTAACAAAAAAATTTAACCAAGTCAAAGTGTCTTATACCATTGCCCCTTAAAGTGTGATCCGCGGACCCCTTTGTCATTCATTAAAAACACAGATTCTCAGGCTTCACTCAGGCCCTAAAGTCATGAAACATTATGTAGTTTGACACTCCCCAGGTTATTTTCAGGCATATTAAGGTTTGAGAAGCACTGGGTAAAACCATTAAGGATGTCTACTATCTAACAATAAATGCACAGGTGATGTGACTCCTGAGACCATTAAGTCTGGAACTCCATGAAGCCAGAGTTGCAGTTCTTCAAATTTACCTGTTTTTCAGGCCTATCTCTGTCCTCAGATGATCTTTAATGGCTGAAAGTTAACTGAAGCAGTCCTAGTATCTTGTTCTGACACACTTTGGCCTCTGTGTACTGTCAGGACCATCTCCTCCTGCCCTGCACTATTTTTTCCTCTGCCTCACCCCTCGATTGCTAGTCAGATATTTATACTCCATTTGTCTTATGCTTTCACATCCCTTTTTACATGACTACTTGAAGAATAAAAAATTAGTAAAAACTGTAAACACTTTTCTTGTCCATGGGTAGTAGATTTTTTTTTTTTTTGAATTTTCGGAATTTGACATTTTTTCCAAATTTATTTGCCTTGTTAGGATATTAGCTGAAAAGGTGAAACTGCTTTCTCATTTTAATCATGTTTTAATTAAATATAAAATTCATGTTCATCTAGCAAAAAACTCGAAAATGTAAGCAGTTTCATATGGCTTAACCTAATAGGCTTTCATCCATAAAAAAAAAAAAATAGTGCCAGGTTAAGGGCCAAGACTTGGTTCACAGATAATCTGTGATTTGTATACCGTCTTCACATGCCACTCTGTCACCTTGGACAAGTTCCTTAAACTACCTTTCAAAGTTCCAGTGTCCTAAGAAATAATATTACTAGCCCATTTGGTGACAACAAGGAACAAACATGATTATTCAGTGCTTCTCAAATGCATGCCAAATCATGCTTAACCTTCACAATTTTTTCTTATATCTGTTCTGTTTTTTACTACATACCATTGTGTTAACACTTTTCCTTAAAATGACCAATTTTTACATAGCCTTATTCTAAATTATATATGATTTTAATGGAAATCACTGGAAAAGCAAAGCCATTTCGAACACTATATTAAAGACAATTGTTCCTAAAGTACGAAGAAAAAGCATACAAAGTTACCCTCTTCATGAGAGTTCCCCTGTGTGAACATCATTTTTTATTTTTCTAGAATTGTCATATGCCCAAGTCCATTATAGTAAGAAAATCCTATCGGCTGCTTAGGAATTCCTCTCACTTTTAATAAGTAGGGCAGTAGACACAACTCAATGCACATTTCCTAATTATGCAATATTCACTGTAAAGTATCATGGGATTGGTGAAAGAGAGCAGCCTCAGGAGTCCTATCATCTCTCCTAGTCTAGAAAAACAAGAAAGAGGAGCGATTGGGTATCCTGAGATTTTTCTGCTAGCCTCCTATTAATCCCTATCTTCTTAAGCTTCTGAGTTTGAGCAGTGGGCAACTAATGGAGCAAACACACACCTTAAAAAGACCAGCACTGATTTTCAAATATGCAGTCTTCTCACCTGGATTCTTGTTATTCCAAGTGTAATTTATGACCATACAACATTGGCTCCACTTGGGGAGCCTGTTAGAAATGAAACTTCTCAGACCCAACCCTCTGATTTTAAATTAGAAACCCTAGGTAGTCCACATGCCTTAGTGAGAAGCTGTTACCAATATCATGGGACACCAAGTCCAAATGTCTAGGGAAAAGAGTCAGAAAGATAATATTAAGGAAGTGAGGTGAGTAGGTTATAAAGAGGATAAGGAGTGGTAGGGACGATGGCAAACTGAAAAACTAATGCTTTATATATGAAGGATAAATGCTATTCAAATTGACAGATTGTTGCCACCGTGGGAAGGTAGATTTAGGGTTGCTAAATCCTATTAAATGCTATCAAGAGTGGCCAAGTCTGATTTTTGGAGGTAATATCTCATGATTTTTAACTTTTGGCAACTATTTTAAATTAATATGAGACCCAATCTGGCACATGCGCACTACTTGTAGCAATATTACTAGTATCTAGTCAAGGCTTATAGTAAGGAAAAGAAATACTTAGTGAGAACATGTTCTCAGAATCCTTTTCCCAATGGAATGAATGCTCTGTATTTTCACGGTTATTTGTATCATCACTATCCACCACTCTTGTACCCTTCTATTTTATAAATTATTCTGAGGTTAGGTTCAGGCTTCAGACACATACAATCCCTCCATTTTAGTGCATTAGATCAGAGTCCATTCTTAGTTAACAGTCACACTTCTCTCTATAATTGGAGGTGAGAATGACATAGTCTCATGTCAAAATAAATCCAAATAATTCCTTGGGCATTGGGCCCTTCTTAATGTTAATATGAATAATGTTTTTGTCTCTGTAGAGTTTGCATGAGTTGTGGATGTAGATTAAAGCTGTCTAGAGCAGTGATTATCAAACACGAACCTCCATCAGAATCACCAGAAAGTCTGCTTCAAACACAGATTCCTAAACCACATCCCCAGAGTTTCTGATTCAATGAGTCTGGGTCTAAACCTGAGAATTTGCATTTCTAGGGGCTGGGCTGATGCTGTTGGTCCAGGGCCAATACTTTGAGACCTACTAATCAAGACAGAAAAAGCAGATCTTTATTTAGCTGGGAGACATTGATGTGACCCTATCACTAATTAAAATATTAGACCACACAGGTTGCATGCTGAGTATCCCTATGTGCTCCATGACTACCTGCTAGCTAGTGATTCTGGCTTTTTGCCTAAGAACTTCGAACTGGACATTTCCATATCCTACCTGTGAAAAGATAAATACCTGACAAAACACTTTTGCATATATCCATTCATACGAATCAGTCTCTGAGTCCAGGTTTATAAGATGAAACCACAATTAAACATGAAAGATTATTGGAGGTTCAGATTTCAGAGTTTTAGGCAGCACTCCAATTCTCCAAGACCCAGGAATTCCTGTCGGACGTCATAGTGTAGACTTCACTGTGCCTTAGGCAGTCAAGCTGCACCTGTCTTCCTGTCCCTCTGTGATGCCTTAGGGCCATTTCATGTTTTGTTCTTTCTGTCTTACGGTTCTTTATGGTCCTCTTCACTGCTTTATACTTTAAGATTTAGATTTCTTCAAATATCAATAGTGCAATAAAACTATTCTTTTCCTTACAGACACAATGCACTTGCTCTTAGTTTATAACATGATCCCAATTATACGTGGACTAATGAGCTTTATATACTATCTATGGCCTCACTTGTTTCTGCCCCACATAAGCTCCATAAGAGTAAGGGATTGTGTGGATCTTCCTCAACTCTCCATAGTATCTAGGTACTCAATAATCATATATGTAATAAATGCATGAATACATTTTTCGAGTCTCAAGGCTCTGGTCATGAGTTCTGTGACACCATTCCTGGTGCAGGCTGCAGTCAACTTGGAACTTGTCCTTATATACTCTCTAAAATGTGTATAAATCTAATTATAATGATTTTCTTATCTCATTGTAATTGTTGATGTACATATTTCTCCAGTAGTCTCTAAGCTATTTGAGGTGAAGAATAGGTATTTTGTTTTGTCCATTTCTAGCAAATAGGAGTTTCTTGCATAGATACGGAACCCAGTAAATATTTCTAGGATGAAATGTTGCTCCAACGCCAAGAATAAATAAATAATAATTTTAGGTTAAATACCTTAAATCAAGGAAATGCATATTAGACTCAAAAAGTTTCTTCAAGTATAAGTAATAATGTGAGATTTTTTTGCTTCAGTTTTTGAAATGTGAGAATTTTATCTTAATGACAAACTGGGCAGGAAAACAAAACAAGGAATGCTGTGGTAGCCAATTTTCATGAAATATCATCAGGTCAGTTCTCAAGGGGGAGACTGAACCAATATAGTGAAGGATTTATATACTTTGCAAAGCTGGGATGATCATTGTCTAAGAGGTTTAAACTTGCAACTTTCAGTTTTTGCTTCCATTTAAATGGATATCTCATCTTTGTTGTTTCTCATAACAAATAAAATGTCTACTTTTTGTGTTTGATAAATGAAAGTTCATTCTCATGGACTTCTGATTCCAAGGTGCCTCAGAGTAAATGTGTCTCTAAAATGTTAAATGTCAATAAATAGTGCAATCTGAATTATCTTAAACACTCTCCAAAGAGAAGATAGTATGAAGCACATGTTAGAGGGAAGCCCTGGTAATAATCCCAGACTTTCTGGCCAGCTATGGAGCTGTTATAATTAACATCTATGTTTTATGATAATGCTCCTCTTTCCCTAGAATATTATATGAAGAGTGCTCATGATCAACTCTACATATATGGGGTCCATGGTGGGGTTTGAATAAATTGGAATTAATGTGTGAGGACAAAATAGCTGATGGATTGGGTATCTTTGTGTTTAGCTTTAAATATACTTATTAAATGTAAGTTAACCATTTTGGTAGTTATTTTCTTTATCAGATTCATTTCACTCTTCCATTTCTTCTTTTGTTCAATAAAGATAACCCCTGGATGATGGATATCGAACCATTTTGTTTTTTTCCTACTGCACATTGGAAGAAGGCGACTTACCTTGGGCCATACCATACATACACAAACAAAAAAATTCCATGCTTACTTTCCCTGATATTCAACATCACAGATAAGCAAAAAAAGTTTTCACAAAATCAGCATGGGGCCTTCAGGGTATAATTTTGTTCTTTTGTATATGGATATTCACTTTTCCCAGTAGGAGTTATTGAAAAAATTGTCCTTTCTTCATGTTACGTTTTTGATACTACTGTCAAAATTAATTTGTATAAGTGCATAGACCTATTTCTGGACTCTTTATTCTGTTAGTCTGTGTATCTGTTTGTATGCCAGCACAATGCTGTTCTTGATAATATAGAAGAACCTCTTCTAATTTGAGACTTTAACCTTAGTGACAAGATCAAAATCATCATTCCAAAAAGAATTATATTGTTAGTGGCTCGATACTGATTTTGTATCTTTTTCTTATTGGTTATGACATTACTGTACGTGGAGATATGAAGAGATCCCTGGCAAATGTCTTACTCTTTTTTAATTATTTTTATTAAGTCATAAACATATAGATTATACGTTAATGCCTTTATGGGGTACAATGTGCTGATTTTATATACAATTTGGAATGCTTACATCAAACTAGTTAATGTAACCTTCGCCTCATTTACTTGATTATTGTGTTAAGACATTTATACTCTATACTTAATAGAATTATCTATGGTTCAAATGTCTTATTCTTCTGATACATTTCTGCTTGACGCTCATTGCAGAGGATCGATCAACTCAATTTATCCTTTGTGTCTAAGATCAGTGCAGTAATGCCTTTATTTATTCAGCAATATGAGGATCTCAACATTGGAGCAGGAGCATCTCAATTTCTAGTTTAAAGAAACCTTATTATTATGCAGTCTTAATAAAAGATGGAGACTTTATCTCTTTTATGTTTACATGGATGGAGCTGGAACACATTCTTCCTAGTAAAAATATGTCAAGAATGAAAGAAAAAGTATCCAGTGTACTCAGTACTATTATGAAACTAATATATAAGCATCCACACTTTCATAGGAAAGATAAAACACAACTATAGCCCAGGATAAAGGAGGAAAGAAGAGGATGAGGGGAGGGAGGAGGCCGGGTCGAGGGAGGGTAATCGGTGAGACCTCATCTATGGTGCATATTGCAAGGGTACATGTCAAATCTATTAAGAATAGAGTATAAATGTCTTAACCCAATAATTAAGTGAGGTGAAGGCTATGTTAACCAGTTTGATATAAGCATTTCAAATTGTATATAAAATGAGCACATTATACACCATAAATGCATTAATGTACACATTTATGATTTAACAAAAGAGAAAAGAATTGCCACTTTATGTCAAATTTCTTACTGGTAAACTGCTAATTTAAAGATAAGCAGAGAAAAAAGGTAAACTACACGATAATGACTTAGGTGGAGACATCAGTATGACTTTATACTGAGCACACTGTAGGTACAGATGATTACATATACAAGTATTTATTGGTGACTACATACATATCCGTCCATTCTTCTGTCAACCCAAGGGTCCAAAGTGCTGCATCACCCCTGAAGCAATGAGCACCCCTAACAACAGCATCTTGGTTTCTAATACCATTTCACAGTAAAAATCCCAGGACAGTATGGAGAAATTACTGATTATAAAACTATGACAGAAAATATAGAAAATGAGCCTGGAGCATTTTGTACTGTCAGAAAGGAAGGGCATGCTTAACCCTCCTCCCTCAAGAAATACATTGATGGGATATGTATGAGCTCACAATGTCCAAAGCTGAAACAATTTGAGTGAAAAGGAAAAGCAAAACAAATAATATTGTATTTAGCTCAAAGTATAAAATAACCATGCATGAGTTCATACTATATAAGTATATAATTGAATAAATAAATACATAGAGACAATATCCCATGCAGAAGAATTCCAAATAACCCAGGAAGCTACCTTGTCCTCAAGGAGAGGGAATAGCAAATATCATTCGCTACTCCTTAAGTGTTGTCTGTATATAGTGATGTTCTTATAAAAACAACAAAAATGTAGAAAAGGGAAGGAAGAGTAACTTTACAATAAAGATACCTGACCCCCATTACTTTAGCCAGATGATCAACATTATCAACACTGATTACTCATGTTGAGCATACATATAACCTTGACATAATTTGCTTAAAATAGCCAATTCTATCCGTGGTCTTTCTCTCAAAAACCCATAGCACCAGGCTAATTATGAGGGAAAAAGATCAGACAAATATGCTGCCCGGGAGAATATTACAAAATACCTGCCTGGCCACTATTCCTTAAAACTGTCAGAAAAATTCTGAGAAACTGACACAGCCAAAAAAAGACTGTGAAGACAGGAAAACTAAATGTAATATGGAGTCTTGGAAGAATGCTGAAATAGAAACAAGTTTAAATCTAAGGAAATCAGAACTGAATACAGACTCCAGTTACCAATGCACAGATACTGGTTTACTAATTGTAATAAATGTTGAATATTAATGTAAGATGTTTGTAAAATGGGAGATTAGATACAAGGTATCTGTTCTCTGTATTCTTAGTATTTTTTGATAAATCTAAAACTATTCTAAGAAAATAAAGTATTAGAAAACACTCTCAGCTATGTGTATACTTTGTGTGTTTAAATATGCTGATTAACAGAAAATTCTGTTAATAGTTTCATAAGTCATTATAGATTCTAATTAGGTCCTTTTAATATCAGCGTTCATTATATTAGAGTTTTAAGAAATGATTTAAACATGACTTTCAGAAAGATTGTTTACCTTAAAATTGGTGTTAACATCATTTTAATCTTATATTTAAATAGACTAATGGATTAGCCTCAACTTGTATTTTCATCTTCAATGCAAACTTTCATGTTTAATAGACAAGGTGATATTCTATGTTCCTGATACTGGTAATTTAATTGAGGTTTGAGAGCTTGGTTTTAAGGCTTACAGCTGGGCTGTGAACCTAGGCCTTTGGAATTTAAATCTATTACCCTGCCCACTATTTTGTTTCTTTCAAGGTATACCTTTTCCCTTATCTATTTGTGCATATCAAATGATTTCAGATTTAGTGGCTTAAAACAAAAATTTACAAAGTTATTGTGATTCTGTAGAACAAGAATACAAGCAAAGCTCAGCTAGGTTTTTCTTCTACACCCAGAGATATATCTAAGGACAGTGTTTTCCAACCACTTGAACCTATGGTAAAAACTTCTGTAGCACACTTAAATTACGTTGATCAAAAAAAAGAAAAGAGTAAAAAGAATACATGTACTATGTTTAAACTTCTTTGAAAAGTTATTTAATGATCCCTAAAATTTTTTACAGCGTACCTAAGACCCTCTTATGGCACACCAGTTGAAAATCACTGATCTAAGGTTATTCTTCAGCCTTCAGTGAGCTGGAAGCTCACCCCTGAGATAGCATTTCATCTTTCAGGGTCAGTCTCACCTGGGCTTTAATCCATGGCCTCCATTACAGTATGGAATCTGAGCTCCAAGAGAGAATTCGTATGCTGCCACTGGTTCTTTAACAGCCTACATTGGAACTGGTGCAATATCAATTATGCCACATTGTATTGGCCAAATCAAGTCACAAGGCCAGACCATATTCATGTTGATGGGAAATAGACCTGATCTCTTTGATAAGAAAAGTAGCAAGTAATTTGTGGCCATCTTTAACCACCACATATATTAAAATAATGGAATATAAAAAAATTGCCAACATCTACTACTAACTCAATTATAAGGAATGACTTGCACTTTAGTTAGCACATTCACATTTAGATGGCCATGTGAAACTTTCTAGAGATCAGGATGTTAACTGTTGTAAATCTGAGAAAGAAGAGCTTCAGGGGTGATTGATAGTGGGTTTTACTTACATTTTTCTTAATGTCTATTGGGTGCCAAAAATGTGAGCATAATGTAAATGATAAATTCTACTGTTTTACCTAGTTGTGTTTCTGATAATAAATTGCTTTAATCAAGATAATAATAGAGATAATAATGGAGTTCTTTCAACTTTTCAGTTTACATAAAGTTCTAATGGATCTCCAGAATCAGAAACTAAAAGAATTAAATGACTGGCTAACAAAAACAGAAGAGAGAACATGGAAAATGGAGGAAGAACCCCTTGGACCTGATCTTGAAGACCTAAAACGCCAAGTACAACAACATAAGGTTAGTATATTACATGCTATAGGATTACTCCTAGAAAACTATGTGTGTATATGTAATATATAGATGTCTGGGTTGATGAGAAAGGAGGTTTCAAATTACCAGTGGTTAAAAATATATTTCCTAATACATTTTTGTAATTTTTTTTCTATGTTTTGAATAAGCCCCTTCCAAAATTTAGGTGTTGATAATGTAATAGTTTGAATAAGTGGGCTCCTTAAGGAGAGATTAGGCCCTGAGGGCTCCCTCTTTCTGAATGGGATTAAGGGTCTAATAATAGCAGGCAGCCTTTGGCTGTCTCTTGCCCTTCCAACTTTGACCAGGTGAGAACACTGCAAGGAAGCCCTCAGTAGAAGCCAGCAGTTTCATCTTGGATTTCTCCGCTTCCAGAACGATGAAAAATAAATTTCTCTTCTTTATAAATTACCTGGTCTCAAGTATTTTTGGTACAGCAGCCCAAACCAGTGTAAGACCTTTTTTTTCCAAATAAAGTATAACTAGGCTTTTCATATTTAAAAAAAATCAAACACATTCCTGGAAGAGAACAGTGTATGGTGTGTGATTTATTCAAATTTTACTTTCCTGGAAAAATCCCTCTGTAGGGATTACCCGCAATGCAAATTTAAATAATAAGATTTTTCTTTTTTTACATATTTTCAGCCTCAATTCATAACTTAGAGCAGGACAAGCTTGATGAAAATGAGAATATGTAACATTACTGTAAAATACAATATCTTTGAATTTTAGTATTTCTATCTTACCGATTTTCAGTTTATTTATACATTTACAGTTATGCTCCCTGGTTGTGAGAAATAATTTGTTTTGTTTTTGTTTCTGTGATTGGGACTTTACAAGAATGTTTCTGATCCAAAATCATGAGGGTATTTTGTTTTAATAATCATTGTAAATTATTAAAATAAGCTCTGAGTTTTATCATTGGAACAGGGCCTTCCTCAGTCCATAAAGACACACATACAGAGAAAGAGAAGAACCTTGATGACTGACCCAGGATTAGAGCTGCCCCAGTTAGCAAATAAAAATTACAAGAGGGTTGGGCAGTGCCTGTGGCTCAAAGAAGTAGGGCGCTGGCCCCATATACCGGAGGTGGTGGGTTCAAACCCGGCCCTGGCCAAAAACTGAAAAAAAAAAAAAAAAATTACAAGAGGGCTAAATTTATTTGGATTTCAGGTAAATAACACATAATTTTCTTACTATGAGTATGTCTCAGATTATTCATTGTTTATCTGAAATTCACATTTTTCTGGTTTTCTTTATTTCATCTGGCACCTTTAATCAAGATCTATAGTTCTTAGATTTATGGTTGAATGGGAATATCTGCTCCCTTATCTCATACCACCTAAATCTGCTTCTTGTTCAACTTCGTTCTCTCTTTTTATAACATTTTGTCAGGTGTTTTATAGTTCTTCCAGACACATAAAACATATCTTTCTTTCTAAGTTCTAGAGGGTTTTTTTTTTCTTATTTATTGAGCTTTAGGTTTGAATGGCAAGTGAGGCATCCCTTGCTATTACCCCCAAACAGTCCATTGACCACAGCACTTTAAGATCAAGCAGTTATGGATAGCTGTAGCTATGGTAATCCCTATCTACTACAGCATCAGGAAAAAGATAGTAACTGTATTATCAGTATCACAGGAAAATTATGACTATAATAGGTTAACTTTTCACGTACATCTGATAAATAACTTATATCCTATGCTAGTTTTCTAATTGTATCCCTTTGCCTGAATGAATAATGTCCTCCTCTAGTGGACACTGTGCTTACCCTCTTCCCCTTGGTCCACACTGGAAGTTGCATGTAGGCTCTTTCTGTATACACCAGTGGCTTCTGACACAGGAGCATTTCAGCAAGTTTGAAGGTGGATAGGAAGTGGAGTTAATGCCTCTAGAGCAATCTTTAACCATCAAAGGATAAAAATTGACAGATAAATCCCACAGAATCTTGGCCCCAATTCCAAGATGTATTCCCCACAGTTCATAAGATTCCCCAGCAAAACTGAGCTTCAGCTGCTCAGAGGGTAACTTTCTGTTCATTCCCTTACTCGTATAATGCCTCATGAAATCAACTCCCAGATAAATTCATTGCTCCTAAATCTTTTGTTCAGAGTCTAATTTTTGGAGGAACCTAACTTAACACGACTTTCTTGCCCTAGAAGTCAGTTTTCTAGTTCCAGCGCTACCACTAAATAAATCTGTGATTTTCAGATATCACTTAGTCTCTCTCAGATTCTTCATATCATCACCTTGAACATAAATGTGTTGAGTCAGTTGGTTTCTATGTTCTTTCCAGTCATGGTTTTAGTGTGTCCAGTGGTTTTGGACTATGAGAACTTTCGGAACAGGAAAAGATGAGGCCAGTAACACTGAACATCAGAAGGCAGGATGCTGGTGCTAGATGCCTGGAAGCCAGGAAAAGGGGCTCTAAAAGAGAAGGAGAATATCGAGGTAGCTATAAGGGTAGATAACTGGGAGTAACCTAGGTGCTCTAAGAGGGAATGCTTTAACTTGGGATTCTGAACAGATTCTTCATTAAGGTTAGACCATCCAGATCTTCATATCCTGACAACTGCCTTAAAGGTTCTGCATTTACACCCCGGAAAACATAAAGTGAATACAATAGAAAGTATTTGCTAATATTATTACAAAATTTGAGTAGATTGAAAATGTGTCATCTGTGATGAGTGTGAAATTTCTTTGAAGAAAATAATTTGAAGCAAAAAAGACAAAAGGATTATAAGTAAGTTGATTATTGGTTATATAACATTTTACATCTAGGAATTATTCACATAATGTGTGTGAAGAGAAGGAATTGGTTTGCTGGCTCAGAGAGTGAGGTCAACTCCTACTTTTAACTATGTGGATTCGAACCCAGTTTAGGACAGGTTTTTTTTTTTTTTTTGTTTTTTGTTTTTTTTTCTTAAAATTAAAACAAGGGAAATATTCATAGTCAAGAGAAAGCTTGATCATTGAAAATACTCTCTTGTTACATGGATGTAATTTTGTTGAGAAGAGCATGACTTAACAAAATCAAGCAATTCAATGACAGTTGAACTTAATTAAATGTGAAACATGTACAGTACGTATTTTTAAAGTACACACTACAAGGAAATATTTTGTTACTCTGGCCATATATTCAGAAAATCAAAGAATATACTTTGTTTAGGTTAACTAAATTCAGATTAAAGCCTTATTTAAATAGTCATTGAATCACTTTGCAGCTTTTCTTCCCAAGAATTGCAAATCAATGAAAATAAACTTATCCTTCTGACAAAAAAATATTCAGTAACTTTGGAGTATCCAAAACTGTAGCCCCCATCTATATCACCACACGTTTAACCTAATATAATATTTACGTTATTCATTTTTAGCTTGGCATAGACAGACATAAAATCCTTGAGTCATCCCCATTGTTTTTCTTAAAGATGATTACAAATGGCAACATTAAAGAAAAGATACAGGTTTTGTTGCTGGGAATCAATTTAAATTCTGCTCATATCAGAGGGCATGCACTCTTCTCTCTCAATTGGAGGGCAAGATAAAAACGTTTGCAAATCTTGCAAGTGCACCGTGAATATTACAGATACGCTCCTACATATTTTGTGACAGCACCCTTTGCTATCTCCATTTCAACAGCATTTTATTAGCAGGCAGGCTAGAAATTCAAACAATGAAATGCCACCAAGATAAGTCACTTTACTGAATCTGCCCATTAGGTAAGGCAAAGCAATTGATCCTATATTGGTGGTTTCTATTAAATCTAGCCAAAGTCTTAACTCTGGGTAACTGAGAAAAGTTCAACTGGCTATGCAATTTGTAAAAGATCATTCATTCTTCATAGCTATTACTGTGGCGAGAGAATTTAGAGGGTAGCTTTACATCCTAGGCACCCAACAGTAATTCTCTCTGGAGAGTGAACACATGGACCTTCATCCCCATGTAAAGAAACATGTCAGGAATAATTCTAGCTGGTAATTTCTGTCTTAAGAGATGGACTTTATTAGTGATGCTGATAAGGAATGAAAGGATTTTTATTGAAGGGGTAGTGATAATATTGAGGAATAAAAGCCTTGAGCTTTCATTAGTAGGAAAAAATTTAAGAGTTTGTAAGTCATATTCATCTAAAGGAAAATATTTGACCCTGGAATATTTCATCTTCTGGTACAATCAGAATGGGACAGAGTTTAAAGTTCAGTTTACTAGCTAGATTTTCAATTCTTTTGAGACATATTAGACTTTTGTCATAGATACATTGTCTTAGCGACATCATCAAAGTCTTTAGAAATTACTCAAATTTGCCAATGTATATGTAACATGAACACTATATTCTGACTCCAGTAAATGTTTTATGTTAGAGACTAATACAAATTAAATTACCTCTTAGAAGCACAAACTCTATTCTTTCCTTTTTTTTTTTTTTTCTTTTTTGCCTGTATAAATAGTTCATTTCCTTTTTATTTCTGAGTAGCATTTCAGTCTGTGGTTATGTCATAGTCTGTTTATCCATTCACTCATAGATGGACACTTTGTTTCTAATTTGGCCATTATAAATAAACCTACTATAAACATTTGTAGGCAAGTATGTTTTTTTTTTTTTTTTTTTGCTTTTCTAACATTGCATTTTATTTAGTATCTTTCTTTTTCTTTTTTTTTATTACATCATAGCTAAGTACATCAATGCAATCATGGGGCACCCTACACTGGCTTTATAGACCGTTTGACACATTTTCTTTTTTTTTTTATTAAATAATAGCTGTGTACATCAATATGATCATGGGGCACCATACACTTGGTTCATAGACCATTTGACACATTTTCATCACATTAGTTGACATAGCCCTTCTGGCATTTTCATAGTTACTTTGCTAAGACATTTACATTCCACATTTACCAAACCTCACATACACCCTTGTAAGATGCACCACAGGTGTGATCTTTAATCATCAGAGAACTGCAAATCAAAACTACTTTGAGATATCATATAACTCCAGTGAGACTAGCCTATATCACAAAATCTCAAGACCAGAGATGTTGGCGTGGATGTGGAGAAAAGGGAACACTTTTGCACTGCTGGTGGGAATGCAAATTAATACATTCCTTTTGGAAAGAGATATGGATAACACTTAGAGATCTAAAAATAGATCTGCCATTCAATCCTGTAATTCCTCTGCTGGGCATATACCCAGAAGACCAAAAATCACATCATAACAAAGATACTTGTACCAGAATGCTTATTGCAGCCCTATTCATAATTGCTAACTCATGGAAAAAACCCAAGTGCCCATCGATCCACGAATGGATTAATAAATTGTGGTATATGTACACCATGGAATACTATGCAGCCTTGAAGAAAGATGGAGACTTTACTTCTTTCATGTTTACATGGAGGAAGCTAAAACATATTCTCAGTAAAGTGTCTCCAGAATGGAAGAAAAAGTATCCAATGTACTCACCCCTACTATGAAACTAATTTACGACCTTCACATGAAAGTTATAACCCAGTTACAACCTAAGAATAGGGGGAAGGGGGAAAGGGGGGGAGGGAGTGGGGAGATGGGTAGAGGGAGGGGCATTGAAAGGTTTGACACATTTTCATCACACTGGTTAACATAGCCTTCCTGGCACTTTCCTAGTCATTGTGTTAATACATTTACATTCCACATTTACTACGTTTCACATATACCCTTGTAAGATCCACCGCAGGTGTAATCCCACCAATCACCCTCCCTCTGCCCACCTCCCCTCACCCTCCCCTCACACTCCCCTCCCTATCCCCCTTCCCCCTATTCTTAGGTTATAACTGGGTTATAGCTTTCACGTGAAAGCCATAAATTAGTTTCATAGCAGGGTTCAGTACATTGGATACTTTTCTTCCATTCTTGAGATACTTTACTAAGAAGAATATGTTCCAGCTCCATCCATGTAAACATGAAAGAGGTAAAGTCTCCATCTTTCTTTAACGCTGCATAATATTCCATGGTGTACATATGCCACAATTTATTAATCCATTAGTGAATCGATGGGCACTTGGGCTTTTTCCATGACTTAGCAATTATAAATTGGGCTGCAATAAACATTCTGGTGCAAATATTTTTGTTATGATGTGATTTTTGGTCTTTTGGGTATATGCCTAGTAGAGGAATTATAGGATTGAATGGCAGATCTATTTTTAGATCTCTAACTGTTCTCCAAACATCTTTCGAAAAGGACCGTATTAATTTGCATTCCCACCAGCAGTGTAGAAGTGTTCCCTTTTCTCCACATCCACGCCAACATCTCTGGTCTTGGGATTTTGTGATATAGGCTAGTCTTACTGGAGTTAGATGATATCTCAAAGTAGTTTTGATTTGCATTTCTCTGATGATTAAAGATGATGAGCATTTTTTCATATGTCTGTAGGCCACGCACCTGTCTTCTTTAGAGAAGTTTCTCTTCAAGTCCCTTGCTCAACCTGCAATGGGATCACTTGTTCTTTTCTTGCTTATACATTTGAGTTCTCTGTAGATTCTGGTTAATAAACCTTTGTCGGAGACATAGCCTGCAAGTATCTTCTCCCATTCTGAGGGCTGTTTGCTTGCTTTACTTACTGAGTTCTTGGCTGTACAGAAGCTTTTTAGTTTGATCAGGTCCCAGTAGTATATTTTTCAAGCTGCTTCAATTGCCGGGGGGGTCTTCCTCATAAAATACTCACCCAGACTGATTTCTTCAAGGGTTTTCCCTGCACTCTCTTCTAGTATATTTATAGTTTCATGTCTGAAGTTTAAATCTTTAATCCAGTGAGAGTCTATCTTAGTTAATGGTGAAAGGTGGTCCAGTTTCAGTCTTCTACAGGTTGCCAGCCAGTTTACCCAGCACCATTTGTTAAATAGGGAATCTTTTCCCCACTGAATGTTTTTAATTAGCTTGTCGAAGATCAAATAACAGTAAGTAGCTGGATTCATCTTTTAGTTCTCTATTCTGTTCCAGACATCTACTTCTCTGTTTTTGTGCCAGCATCATGTTGTTTTGATCACTATTGATTTATAGTATAGTATGAGGTCTGGTAGTGTGATTCCTCCTGCTTTGTTTCTATTTCGGAGTAATGTCTTGCCTATTCAAGGTTTTTTCTGATTCCATATAAAACAAAGTATTGTTTTTTGAAGATCTTTAAAGTATGACAGTGGAGCTTTAATAGGGATTGCATTGAAATTATATATTGCTTTGGGTAGTATGGACATTTTAACAATGTTGATTCTTCCCAGCCATGAGCATGGTATGTTTTTCCATTTGTTAACATTTTCAGCTATTTCTTTTCTTAGAGTTTCATAGTTCTCTTTATAGAGATCTTTCATGCCCTTTGTTAGATAAACTCCCAAATATTTCATCTTCTTTGGCACTACTGTGAATGGAATAGAGTCCTTAACTGTTTTTTCAGCTTGACTATTGTTGGTATATATAAAGGCTACTGATTTCTGAATGTAGATTTTGTAACCTGAGATGCTGCTATATTCCTTGTTCACTTCTAAGACTTTTGTAGTAGAATCCCTGATGTTTTCCAGATATACGATCGTTCATCTGCAAAGAATGAAAGTTTGATCTCTTCTGACCCTATATGGATACCCTTGATCACCTTTTCTTCCCTAATTGCGATGGCTAAAACTTCCATTACAATGTTAAAGAGCAGTGGAGACAAGGGGCAGCCTTGTCTGTTTCCTGATCTGAGTGGAAATGATTTCAATTTAACTCCATTCAGTACGATATTGGCTGTGGGTTTAGTGTAGATGACCTCTATCAGTTTAAGAAATGTCCCTTCTATACCAGTTTTCTTAAGTGTTTTCTTAAGTGTTCTGATCATGAAGGGATGCTGGATATTATCAAAGGCTTTTTCTGCATCAATTGAGAGAATCATATGGTCTTTGTTTTTTAATTTGTTCATGTGCTGAATTATACTTATACATTTACGTATATTGAACCAGTATTGAGACCCTGGGATAAAACCAAATTCGTCATGATGTATAATTTTTTTGATGTGTTGCTGGATTCTGTTAGGATCTTGTTGAATATTTTTGCGTCTATATTCATTAGTGATATTGGTCTATAATTTTCTTTTCTTGTTGGGTCTTTTCCTGGTTTGGGGATCAGGGTGATCAGGTTTGCTTCATAGAACGTGTTGGGTAGTCTTCCTTCTTTTTCTACCTTTTGGAACAGGTGGAGTAATATAAGTACTAATTCCTCTTTAAAGGTTTGGTAGAATTCTGACGTGAATCCATCTGGTCCCGGGCTTTTCTTTTTGGGGAGGTTTTGTATGGTTAATGCTATTTCAGAACTTGATATTGGCCTGTTCAACTTTTCCACTTGATTCTGGCTAAGTCTTGGAAGGTGATGTCCTTTGAAGTATGGGTCAATTTCCTTCAGATTTTCGTATTTCTGAGAATAAAGTTTCTTGTAATATTCATTAAGGATTTTTTGCATTTCTGAGGAGTCTGTTGTTATTTCGTGTTTGTCATTTCTGATTGGTGAGATTAGAGATTTTACTTTTTTTTTCCTGGTTAGGTTAGCCAAAGGTTTATCTATTTTATTGACCTTTTCAATAAACCAACTTTTTGATTTATTGATCTGTTGTATAATTCTTTTGTTTTCGATTTCATTTATTGCTGCTCTAATTTTGGTTATTTCTTTTCTTCTACTGGGTTTGTGGTTGGAATGTTCTTCCTTTTCCAATTGCTTGAGATATCCCAATAAGTTGTTAACTTCCACTCTTTCTGTTCTCTTGAGGAAGGCTTGCAGTGCTATAAATTTCCCACTTAGGACTGCCTTTGCGGTATCCCAGAGGTTCTGGTAATTCGTGTCTTTATTGTCGTTTTGTTCCAAAAATTTGGTGATTTCCTTCTTAATCTCATCTCTGATCCAGCTATCATTCAGCATAAGGTTATTTAACTTCCATGTTTTTGTATGAGTATGTAAATTCCTGTTGTTACTGAGCTCAACTTTTATTCCATGGTGGTCTGAGAAGATGCCAGGAATAATTTCTATTCCTTTAAATTTACTGAGGTTAGATTTGTGACCTAAGATTTGATTGATTTTGGAGTATGTTCCGTTGGCTGATGAGAAGTATGAAGAGCTAGTTTGGTTATGGCAAATTTCTTCAACATATGAATGTCATTGAAGTATTTAATTTGTCCATTGTAAATGAAACTCAGTTTAGCTGGATACAGGATCTGGGGTTGAAAGTTATTTTGCTTTAGGAGATTAAAAGTCAATGACCACCCTCTTCTGGCTTGAAAAGTTTCAGCAGAGAAATCTCTAGTCATTCTAATGTTCTTCGCTTTGTAGGTAATGGATTTCTTATGTCTGGCTGCTTTCAGAATTTTCTCCTTCATATTAACTTTCGTGAAGTTAGCTATGATATGTCTGGGGGATATCTTATTTGGATTGAGTCGTGCTGGGGTTCTGAAACTGTCTGCTATCTGAATTTCACAATCTCTTGGTATGTCTGGAAAATTCTCTTTCATAATTTCATGGAGAAGGGCCTCAGTGCCTTGTGAGGCCACTTCATCACTTCTATGGATTCCAGTGAGGCGGATATTAGCCTTCTTTGAATTATCCCAGAGATCTCTGAGAGAATGATATGTTTTTGCTCTCCATTTCTGTTCATCTTTGAAAGTTTGGGAGCGTTCAAAGGCTTTGTCTTCAATTTCAGAAATCCTTTCTTCTGCTTGTGCCACTCTGTTACTGAGGGATTCTACTGTATTTTTCAGATCTTTGAGGGCTGCAAATTCTTGCTTCAGTGCGTCAAAATCTTAGGTGGTTTTGTCTTTAAATTCGTTAAATTCTTGACACAACTTTTGAATTTCTCCTCGAGTTTCTAATTCTGACTTTTGAATTGCCGTTCTTATTTCTAATTCCAAATTTTCCTCCATTGTATCAATCTTGTTTGCGATCCAAATTCTGAATTTGATTTCTGATGTCTCGGCCAGCTGTTTATGAATGGGATCTTCAGTTACATCTGCCATATCTTTTTTTGGGGGGGGAGGGGGGTGTTGATCTATTCTGGTTATTCATGTTACCAGAGTTTTTCTGCTGATTCCACCCCATGAGTGTTTTACACCGTTTGATTTTTCCCCTGGAGCTTTGTTGAGGACCCATACAGTGTTATGGCCTGAGAAACTCGGGCCCTGTTTGGTGTGGTGGGGCTAAGTTGTTCTGTCTTGTTTTCAGCTTGTTTCTGTTCAACCCTAGTGAAACCGTTACTCTGGTTGAAATCTCAGCTGTGGAGAAATACCAGCAATTAAGTCACTCCACCCCCCTGTAGGCAACAATTGGAAAAGGAAAATCAAACCTTCCTACAACCACACACACAGAGCACCACCTGAATAGTCCTCGGGCAATTGGCTCAGTTCAAAAGGTCCAAATCAATTATCTCAGTCAGCACCTGTCTTGGGTGGGAGAGTTAAAAAGGTCTCTGGCAACCAGATCACAGGGGTCTGGTGACTACTCCAATATGGCTTGCTCCATTGCTGCTTGGAGCCACCCAGCAAATAGATCAGTCTGGAAGGTTGATGCCTCCTTCCCCACCTTGCACCTCTGTCATACCCAGTCACTGATAGTCCCACAGGGCTTTACGCAGTTGCCTGTAGTGAATAGGTATTCCAGGGGGTTGCTCCTGCCTTAATCACAAGGAAATCTATTTCTGCTCTGCCAGGCCGCTGCACTCTGCCTCTATCTAGCAGGGGGAGGTGAGAACTGACAACCTCGGGTGCTTGATGGAGGCTGGGGAGTGTTCACTCAGTTCCAGCCCCGCCGCTGATTGATGTTACTGACAGAACAACTTTGTGCGAATTTTTTCTGACCCTGCTAAATTCCCCTGCAGAAGAGAAGCTGTTTTGAGTTCCCAGAGCCTGTACCCAGGCCCTGTCTTTGCTCCTGCAGGTTTGTATTCGGTTACCTGTCAGTTCTAGCCTCCTGTCTTCCTTTGTCTATAGGCTGACAATCCCCTGAGGGCCGGGTGTGTTTTAGGCTCAGTAAAGCCGTCCTCTGGGTCAGCCCCATCCTGGGAACTTCCCGGGTCTTCGAGTGCGTTTCTACTCCCTGTGCACCACCCAGGTCGGTACCGCCTCAGGCAAACCCTTTACTCACGGGGCCTGCATTTCTATCCCAGATCTGTTCTGTGGTGGTTGCCACCTTAGTAAATGCCCAGCCTCCTCTGGTTGCCCAGGGAGACAGGGGGTGTGGCTTCAGAATATCTGGGAGTGAGCCCTATTGTTGCTAAAAGATGGCTGCTTCTCTGCGCCTCAGGGCACCACCGCTCTTGTGTGGTTCCCTCTCAGCCAACCGTCCTCTCCTCACTCCCGTGTCCCAGAGTCAGCACTGACCAGCTGCAGTTTAGGCACTGTCCACACCCCTCAAGAAATCACCCAATAATCTGGACTCCTGGGGGACAGGCCTCCAGACCTCAGAGTGAGAGTGGAGGGGAATTCTGGGAGCTCAGAGTTGTAGGTAGAGAATATATACAGTTTTATATGGTTTTATGCCTGGCAGGAGAATACTGTGGCACCCTAGTAGAGGAGGTAGGTCCAGTTTTTAGAGGGTGTCTCCCATGGAGTGTAGTGGGAGGACCTTTGAACTCTGCTCGTTTGTTTCTGGGGTACTCTGAGCCGTTGTCATGGGGGAGGGACTCCCGTCCGCTTGGTGATAGATTTCGTACTATTTGTTTGTATCCTTATGGTCGCAGCTCACCTCAGCGGGGTTGACGTGCGTTCTTCAACCTTCGCACTTGGTGCAGCTCAAATCCACTAGGTTACTTGCTAAGTTTCTGTCCTTTAACTCTCCTTCTGGATGGGAGCCTCTGTGGAGAGCTGGCTTCAGTCAGCCATCTTGTCTCCACCCCTCTCTATCCTTTCCTTGAAGCTTAGTTAATCTCAAACATTTGGGTTGCCAAGATTGTAAAATATTCTCATCTGGTGACCTTTAAAATGATCTAGATGTTCATGTAACAGGGAAGGATTAAGTCTAATCCTGCCAAAGGATCTGACATTTCATTTCATTCCATTGCATTCTATTCCGTACCACTGAACAAACACTCATTAAAGCGCATAGGTGCTGTGAAGAATTCAGAAACCAATCATAGATGGAATCTTCCTCAAGAAGTTCACATTCTAGTACTTCAGATAAATTCACACACAAGTGACCATTATACAGGTAATTATGGTGCATGCCATGAAAGCCTTGAAAGTAGTGATTTGTTTGAGCAAAGAAAATAAGGTGAGAAATGTCTGGCATGTCACGTGTTGGATCGTGTGTGTAGTTACAGCACACCAGCGCTTTGTTCAATGCTGGGAGATTAAAGCCTGATCACAGAGGATCTTGTATACACAGCTCAGGTATTTGTAACCATTCTGTGAGTAAAAGGAGTCACTATTTATAAGAAATTAAAGGTAGAAGCAATTTAGAAAAAAATGACCTAAATATTTAGGAAGATGTTTTATAAAATAAATAAGAACACAAAGAAAGAGGGTCATAACACATGTTAGGAGGATACTGCAGAAAGTATATAGAGCCTGAATGAAAGCATTATGAATAAAATAATTATCAGTGAAATTGTGAACAGGAATAAGAGGCATTTTTTGGAGCTCAATGGGAGAACCAAGCAAGGTGCTATTACTCACGCCTATAATCCTAGCACTTTGGAAAGCCAAGTTGGAAGGATCCCTTGAGCTTAGGAGTTCCAGACCAGCCTGAGCAAGATAAAGATCTTTTCTCTACTAAAAATAGATGAATTAGCATGGCATTAGAAGATATCTTGAGCCCAGGAGTCTGAAGTTGCTGTGAGCAGGGCACTCTAGCCCAGGGCACCAGAGTAAGACTCTGTTTCCAAACAAACAAACAAAATAAAAACACGGAAACCAGTAGGACCAGTAGGACTAGACATGCAGAATGAGCAAAGAGCTTGAAATAATAGATTCTGATATTGGGCAATTGGGAGCCCAGAGTATGAATTAAGAAAATAAGCAATATAAAAGGAAATACAATAGTTGAGAGGAGAATGAAACATTCACCTAAGATTGAGAATGTCATAGAATTAGTATTTTTAGTGCCTAGCGTGCTCTCTTCTATCTGTAGCAAAATCACAGTTACATGTTACTAGCTACTTTTGTGAAGTTTCATTTTATTTCCTACCCTTTGCTCCCATAAATGCAGTGGAAGCTAATGTAAAAAACATCACACTTATATAGTCTACACAGTAGTATGAGTATGATACTCAGTTATTGTTTTTTTTATCTAATTGAGAAGTTAGCTATATTTTTATCAAAATTCTACTAAGTAGAAGATTTCAAGGATAACTTCATATATTAGATAATGTTATTGATAATTAACAAAATCCATATTCATGATCTTAGCTTTACGAATCAAGTGATTGTAGGTAAAAAAAGTATTATGTTATTATAGATTACTAAGTATTGATTCAGAAGCATTGGTCAAAATGTCACAGCCGTGTTATAAAGAACATCAGTGCATCTACTAAAATTATACCTGCCCCAAGATGCCCTCATCTTAGAAGCATAACTTTATTTTTTATACCTAATCATTCTAGTAACGATTATTCATTAAAAGTTTTTGGTCTCTGAGTTGGGGTTTAAAGAAAGGAAAATAAAGGACCCTACTTATCACTTACTGACTTATTTCCATATAAAGTGTCTGTTTTCATAAACCAGTATCCTACCAATAAATCTTAGTTCTTTTGAGAAGATAATGCAATATTAATAATGGAAATGAATTATTTAACTATATAAAACATTTTAGAATGTATTTTAGTGGGAACCCTTTTACAAGAAGGCTACAAAAGATACAGAAACATGCACTTGAAGGCAATAATTTTCTATGACAAATACATTCTTGAATCTTACGACAGAATGCATAACTATAAATTCAATCCTATGTTAACAAAAAATAAGGTTGAACATGGCACTAAATGTCAAAAGAAAAAAATTGTTAACTACAGAATACTCTCATTTTATACTTAATATTTCTCTTATGAACAGAATGATTTCTAGTAGTACAACTGGTATCACTCTAGTCAGTGGAACTAATGTTAAGGTATATTGGATGGCATTTTATATACTATTAATTAAAGTTCTAGGTCATGTCTACTAAGAAAACACTATTAAATCAGACATTTTTGCATGATCTATGGATTTGGCACACTGCAAATATTTAGCAACTGAAAAATATGTAATGTCATTACCAAGGGTATTAGAAATAAGTTCTGATGCTCAGGAGGGCTATTTCCATGGATCTTAGCCTGAGAATGAAGTGATAAGGTGAAGTTGTCAGAAATAAGGATTTTATGGGTAGTGCCTGTGGCTTAAAGGAGTAGGGCGCCAGCCCCATATACCAGAGGAGGTGGGTTCAAACCCAGCCCTGGCCAAAAAACTGCAAAAAAAATTTTAAAAATAAGCATTTCTGCACCATCTACCAGCTCTACTAAACACTGTGCTAGCTGATTCTAGAGGATTATCTCATTTAATAACCTTTCCTGGGGGGATTTAATCATTCATTTCACAGATATACAAATCTGTTGAAAGAGGTAAAGGAGTTGCCCGAGGAAACATCAGTAGTAATTGATAGATTCTGGTTTTACTTTTGACCTGCTTGCCTTTGAACCCAAACCATTTCTCTCCTGAGATTCCAGTGAAGCTTGACTCTGCTTGAGATCCTAGAAGCTATAGCAAATGCAGAGAAGTGGCATAGACATTTCAGGATATTGTGGCACTTGGTTTCCTAGGACTGGCAATATCCCAATGGAAGAGCCAGAGACTGAGTGTATATAATAAGTCTTCAAAGTTAAGAGTAAGAAGTAGGGAAAGAAAGCTTGTCAGCAGTGCTTGTGCATGAAATACTCAGAATCAAATTGATTAAGAGAATAATTTGTCAACATTAATCCTGCACATCTTGTTTTTTAAATAGAGGGAAAATGGACCAGAAAGGGAACATACAGGAACATACACGTAGGATAAGAATGACAATATCGTCTGAACAGAGAGATAATCCGTAGAATGGAACCTCATAATTTTATATTAGCCAGTCAATACATAAATCATTTCTTCCGTGGTCTACCTGAAACCTTCTACCTCAACTCCCTCTCCCAATAACCCTGTGCTTTTCTTTTACAATAATTATTGGCAGGCTAAAGGCATGGTATGGTTATTTGAGATATTTTGGTGTTCATTTTAATTTGATATTAATGGTATAACCATATGCAGGATGGATGTAGAGATGCAGACATGGATTTTTAGAAAGAGGAAAGGCAAGAGATTTGAGGACTGTCATTTGAGTAGAGTTTTTCCTCCTCACTCTGTGATCTCTGACCATGCTAATTTTTCAGGTTTGTATGATCACCATAGAAAAAATACATTAAGGCTACTCTTGATAAGCTCATATAGATAATTTGGAAATTCAAGTACTGTTTAAGGGTATAGAACATATATTTCCCCAGACCCTAAAATTTGGCTGTAGCTTTAAGATTTTTTTTCCTGAATTTCGAAAACCACATACTCTTTTTGTTCTTACGACGTTATTAGAAGCTAGTGGTCTGAATGAATGAGATGAGGATAAATAGATCAATATCATTGGGTTCTTGCAGTTTGGTTTAACATCTTTTGATAGGAATGCACCTAAATGTGGATTTTTAGAAATAAGTAGAAGCTAATATTTATTGAGTTTATACCAGGCGTCCTCAAACTTTTTAAACAGCGGGCCAATTCACTGTCCCTCAGACCGTTGGAGGGCCGGACTATTGTTTAAAAAAAAAAAAAAAGATGAACAAATTCCTATGCACACTGCACATATTTTGAAGTAAAAAACAAAACGGAAACAAATACAATTCACACCGCTTCATATGGCCCACGGGCTGTAGTTTGAGGACGCCTGGTTTTTACTGTGTGCCAGGTGAGATGCTAAGCAATTATACCTTATTCAATCTTTCTAGCTATATAAAGAAATAGATACTCTTATTATACCAATTTTGCAATTAGGAAGCTGAGGCCTGGTATGGTTGAAAACTTTCTCAAGTTGGCATGGCTGGCTAATGAAGCATACAGGAATCCAACATAGGAAATCGGACTTCAGATCCTACACCTTTGACTACTATGATGTCTCCTTATAACCAGGCACACATTTTGAGTCAATTTACTTCACAATATGCCCTTTTCTACTTATATTCTGAAATAAGTAGAGCTACAGTAATTGTCTAATTTTATAACAGATCATATTTATTGAGATCCCTCCCTTCCTGCTATTGAGAAGCATTTATACTTTCACAAACTTTCAAATTTCTCCATTGAAATGCTCTTTGAGAACTTTGGTAGCTAACCAATAGGCAGGAAACATCAACACTCACTTGTATAAAAACATAAAAACAATCATTCTGATATAAACACTAATAAGTGGATATCAGAATTCTAGGAGAGCCTGTTAGTGAAGCTTGTTTAAAATATTCAGCAAATTTACAGGAAAGTTAGATATCATAAATACATCCTCATGGGGAGCTAGACAATAGTGTGACTAGCTAGACTTAGCAAAGTGAATATTCAAGTGAAAATAAAATGAGAAGTCATCCCCAGATCATTTATTTGAGGGCAAAAAGGGGATATGGAGCCTGGCCCAGGGCAGAGGTGTTGTTAAGAAGAAAGAAAGACTGGGTTACAGGAGAAAAGAGAAGAAGAAAGATAAATTGTCAACCTCCCCATCATTTCCTAAGAAATGCTAAAACTTTTTGATTTGGACTTGAAGCTTTTATTTGGAAAAATTCAATTTCTTTCCAGATCCATTGCAATAAATAATTTATCATTAAGAATATCTATGGGTCACACTTTATGGGGGCAAGACATGATCGCAAGTGGGACTTTACCTAACAATTGCAATCAGTGTAACCTGGCTTATTGTACCCTCAATGAATCCCCAACAATAAAAAAAAAAAAGAATATCTATGGATATTTTTGTTCGTGAGACTGCTTTCATAAGATATTACTTTCCTTGACGAATTCCTATTCCTGGAAACATCAGGTTTTATAAGATCCTTTGCAAAATTTATATTTGATGCAGATTTTATTCTCAGTCTTCCCTTGTATGTGCATTTATTTGGCTAAGCTAAAACACTTCTAACTACTTAAACTTTTGTTATTAAACATTTTTCTAATTATGTTAATTTTAAGATGATTTTCTTAGCGACAAGTGATGTCCTTAGACTCTGCAAAGAACACAGAGTCTAGGTGTGTCATTTCTAGCTGTGTGTGAACCCATGTACACGTGCACGAGTATGTGTGTCTGACCTATAAGTATTAGCAATTTCCTGTTAATTAATGAAGGAGGAGGAGGAGTTAAATAAACTATATACTTAAATAATCTCTACCCTTTCCTGTCCGTGATAGCTGAGTCTATATCATAGCCAAAGGAATAGATGAGTCAAACTAACGCTCACAAGAGCTTACAGGAGACCCAGCCTTGTTTTTGTTTTCTGTCACACTTCCTTTCTATTAATTATTGCTCTTTCCCTCTAAATATCGAATTCAAAAATTCCATAGCCTTACCTATTTCTATGTCTTTCTTTTCTAAGCATTATTTCACGTGTGTGCTATGGAAAGAAAACATAGCATAATGGAACACCAAAGTGATTCTTCAGTGTTAGTTCTAAGCTATTTTTATTTTATTTTTTTCATTTTTATTAAATCATACCTATATATATTAATGCATTTATGGGGTACAATGTGCTGGTTTTATATACAATTTGGAATGCTTATATCAAACTGGTTAACATAGCCTTCACCTCACTTTCTTAATTATTGCGTTAAGACATTTATATTTTATACTTAATAGATTTGACATGTACCCTTGCAAAATGCACTATAGCCAATGTACTCAGTTCTACTATGAAACCAATATATAATCACTCATGCTTCCATATGAAAGATGTAACTACAGCCCAAGATGAAGGGTGGGGGGAGAGTGGAGGGGAGGGAGGAGGATTGGTGGAGGGAGGGTAATCTGTGGCACCACACCTAAACTACTTCTTGAAAACCAACTTGACCTGGTTGAGAGCTAGAAGAATTCAGCACCACTGATGACATTGGAAGGCAGAAGAAAAGCCATATGTAAATCATAAAATTGGGAACATGACCTAAGGGAGTAACACATCCAGCAAGACCCTTTAACTATAGAATTATTTAGAAGAAATACAGTTATTCACAGGCATAACAAAAATCTGAGTTTGTCAAGTCTCAGCACATGTGATGTTCCATTTCACCATTGGCCTCTTCTCGTAAGGAAAAAAATTGTTATTTGGCAAAAGAGAATAAACATCACTGACATTTGCATCTATCTAATAATGATATAGAAATTTAATTAGGAACATGATAGATTTTTTTAATCTGGTGTATGTTACAAAAGCATTTCGTTAATGAAAATAATGAAAAGAAATACATAGTAAAATACCTAGTATGTGTGTATACATATGTATATACATGTTATTTGTAAGTTTTTAATAAAGAAAATGTATTTTAACAATCATAGCATTTTAATATGTAGCCATTTTCTGATAAACAGAAAATTTAGTATACTTCTCTGGGGATACATCTATATTTGGAAATAATTTGGCTCATATTTCAGGCTTAATTAGCAAATCAAGTGTAAATCTCCATTGTATAAATCCAGCTATAAGAAATTCAAATCCATGAGAAGTCAATATTTAACTAAAAATTTATTTAAATATATCTTTTATTTTATTTTATTTATTATTAAATCATAGCTGTGTACGTTAATGCAATCGTGGGGCATCATACACTGGTTTTATAAACAGTTTGACACATTTTCATCACACTGGTTAACATAGCCTTCCTGGAATTTCCTTAGTTATTGTATTAAGACAATTATATTCTACATTTACTAAGTTTCACATGTACCCTTGTAAAATGCACCACAGGTGTAATCCCACCAATAAACCTCCCTCCGCCCATCCTCCCCCCTCCCTCCCCTTCCTCTCCCCCTTCCCCATATTCTTGGGTTATAACTGGGTTATAGCTTTCATATGAAAGCCATAAATTAGTTTCATAGTAAGGCTGAGTACATTGAATACATTTTCTTCCATTCTTGAGATACTTTACTAGGAAGAATATGTTCTAGCTCCATCCATGTAAACATGAAAGAGGTAAAGTCACCATCTTTCTTTAAGCCTGCATAATATTCCATGGTGTACATATACCACAGTTTATTAATCTATTCGTGGATCGATGGGCACTTGGGCTTTTTCCATGATTTAGCAATTGGGAATTGGGCTGCAATAAACGTTCTGATGCAAATATCTTTGTTATAATGTGATTTTTAGTCTTCTGGGTATATACCTAGTAGAGGAATTATAGGATTGAATGGCAGATCTATTTTTAGATCTCTAAGTGTTCTCCAAACATCTTTCCAAAAGGAATGTATTAATTTGCATTCCCCCTAGCAGTATAGAAGTGTTTCCTTTTCTCCACATCCACACCAACATCTCTGGTCTTGGGACTTCGTGATTTGGGCTAATCTTACTGGAATTAGATGGTAACTCAAGGTAGTTTTGATTTGCATTTCTCTGATGATTAAAGATGATGAACATTTTTTCATATATCTGTAGCCATGCACCTGTTTGCTTCAGAGTAGTTTCTCTTCAAGTCCCTTGCCCAGCCTGCGATGGGATCACTTGTTCTTTTCTTGCTAATGCATTTGAGTTCTCTGTGGATTCTGGTTATTAAACCTTTGTCGGAGACATAACCTGCAAATATCTTCTCCCTTTCTGAGGGCTGTCTGCTTGCTTTATTTACTGTGTTCTAGGCTGTGCAGAAGCTTTTTGTTTGATCAGGTCCCAGTAGTGAATTTTTGAAGCTGCTTCAATGGCCCAAGGGGTCCTCCTCATGATATACTCACCCAGACGGATTTCTTCAAGGGTTTTCCCTGCACTCTCTTCTAGTATTTTTATAGTTTCATGTCTTAAGTTTAAATTGTTAATCCAATGAGAGTCTTAGTTAATGGTGAAAGGTCTGGGTCCAGTTTTAGTCTTCTGCAGGTTGCCAGCCAGTTCACCCAGCACCATTTGTTAAATAAGGAATCTTTTCCCCACTGAATGTTTTTAATTGGCTTGTCAAAGATCAAATAATGGTAAGTAGCTGGATTCATCTCTTGGTTCTCTATTCTGTTCCAGGCATCTACTTCTCTGTTTTTGTGCCAGTACCATACTGTTTTGATCACTATCAATTTATAGTATAGTCTGAGGTCAGGTAGCATGAATCCTCCTGCTTTGTTTTTATTTCTGAGTAATGTCTTGGCTATTTGAGGATTTTTCTGATTCCATATAAAATGAAGTATTATTTTTACAAGATCTTTAAAGTATGACAGTGGAGCTTTAATAGGGATTGCATTAAAATTGTACATTGCTTTGGGTAGTATGGACATTTTAGCAATGTTGATTCTTTCCAGCCATGAGCATGGTATGTTTTTCCATCTGTTAACATTTTCAGCTATTTCTTTTCTTAGAGTTTCATAGTTCTCTTTATAGAGATCTTTCATGTCCTTTGTTAGATAAACTCCCAAATATTTCATCTTCTTTGGCACTACTGTGAATGGAATAGAGTCCTTTACTGTTTTTTCAGCTTGACTATTGTTGGTATATATAAAGGCTGCCGATTTATGAATGTTGATTTTTAACCTGAGACGCTGCTGTATTCCTTGTTCACTTCTAAGAGTTTTGTAGTAGAATCCCTGATGTTTTCCAGATACATGATCGTATCATCTGTGACAAGTGAAAGTTTGATCTCTTCTGACCCTGTATGGATACCCTTGATCGCTTTTTCTTCCCTAATTGCGATGGCTAAAACTTCCATTATAATGTTAAAGAGCAGTGGAGACAAGGAGCAGCCTTGTCTGGTTCCTGATCTGAGTGGAAATGATTTCAATTTAACTCCATTCAGTACGATTTTGGCTGTGGGTTTAGTGTAGATGACCTCTGTCAGTTTAAGAAATGTCCCTTCTATACCAGTTTTCTTAAGTGTTCTGATGATGAAGGGATGCTGGATATTATCAAAGGCTTTTTCTGCATCAATTGAGAGAATCATATGGTCTTTGTTTTTTAATTTGTTTATGTGCTGAATTATACTTATAGATTTACGTATATTGAACCAGCCTTGAAACCCTGGGATAAAACCTAATTGGTCATGATGTATAATTTGTTTGATGTGTTGCTGGATTCTGTTTGTTAGGATCTTGTTGAATATTTTTGCATCTATATTCATCAGTGATATTGGTCTATAATTTTCTTGTTGGGTCTTTTCCTGGTTTGGGGATCAGGGTGATGTTTGCTTCATAGAACGTGTTGGGTAGTATTCCTTCTTTATCTACATTTTGGAACAGGTTGGGTAATATTGGTACTAGTTCCTCTTTAAAGGTCTGGTAGAATTCTGACGTGAAGCCATCTGGTCCCTAGCTTTTCTTTTTAGGGAGATTTCATATGGTTGATGCTATATCAGAACTTGATATTGGCCTGTACAACATTTCCACTTGATTCTGGCTAAGTCTTGGAAGGTGACATGCTTCCAAGTGTTGGTCAATTTTTTTCAGATTTTCGTATTTCTGGGTATAAAGTTTCTCATAATATTCATTAAGGATTTTTTGAATTTCTGAGGAGTCTGTTGTTATTTCATCTTCGTTGTTTCTGATTGATGAGATTAGAGATTTTACTCTTTCCTGGTTATGTTAGCCAAAGGTTTATCTATTTTATTGACCTTTTCAAAAAACCAACTTTTTGATTTATTGATCTGTTATATAATTCTTTTGTTTTCAATTTCATTTAATTCTGCTCTAATTTGGTTATTTCTTTTGTTCTACTGGGTTTGGAGTTGAAATGTTCTTCATTTTCCAGTTGCTTGATATGTCCCCTTAAGTTCTTAACTTCCTCTCTTTCCATTCTCTTGAGGAAGGCTTGCAGTTCTATAAATTTACCTCTTAGGACTGCCTTTGCAGTATCCCAGAGGTTCTGATAATTCGTGTCTTCATTGTCGTTTTGTTCCAAAAAATTGGTGATTTCCTTCTTAATCTCATCTCTGACCCAGCTATCATTCAGCATAAGGTTATTTAACTTCCATGTTTTTGTATGAGTATGCAGATTCCTGTTGTTACTGAGTTCAACATTTATTCCATGGTGTTCCGAGAATATGTAAGGAATAATTTCTATTCCTTTAAATTTACTGAGGTTAGACTTGTGACCTAAGATGTGATCGATTTTGGAGTAAGTTCCGTGGGCTGATGAGAAGTCTGTGTATTCAGTTTTTTTTTTTTTTTTTTTTTTTATTATTATTATTTTTTGTAGAGACAGAGTTTCACTTTATTGCCCTCGGTAGAGTGCCGTGGCATCACACAGCTCACAGCAACCTCCAACTCCTGGGCTTAGGCGATTCTCCTGCCTCAGCCTCCCGAGTAGCTGGGACTACAGGCACCTGCCACAACGCCCGGCTATTTTTTTGTTGCAGTTTGGCCGGGGCTGGGTTTGAACCTGCCACCCTCGGCATATGGGGCCAGTGCCCTACTCACTGAGCCACAGGCGCCGCCCTGTGTGTTCAGTTTTGTTGGGATGAAATGTTCTGTAGATGTCTGTTAAATCCAAATGTTGGATGGTTAGGTTTAAATCTAAAATTTGTTTGTTCAGCTTCTTATTGGAGGATTGATCCAACACTGCTACAGGAGTATTGAAATCTCCAACTATTATGGAGCTGGAGGAAGTCAAGTTGCTCATGTCTGTTAGAGTTTCTCTTATAAATTGAGGTGCATTCTGTTTGGGTGCATAGATATTCATAATTGAAATCTCGTCATATTCGGTATTACCCTTAACAAATATGAAGTGACCATTCTGCCTTACTTTTGTTATTTTAAAGCCTATTGTATCTGCAAATAGAATTGCAACACCTGCTTTTTTCTGATTATCATTTGCCTGAAATATGAACGACCATCCTTTTACCTTCAGTCTATATTTATCTTTTAAGGTAAGATGTGACTCTTGTATGCAGCAAATATCTGGCCTGAGTTTTTGTATCCAGTCAGCTAACCTATGCCTCTTTAGAGGACAGTTTAAGCCATTCACATTAATGGAAAAATTTTGGGTATCGAGTTTTTCGAAAGTCCATTGGAGATTATTAATCCTTTTGCCATTGTGGAAATTGGAGTTTGAACAAAAGTTTCTGAGTGAGTTTACTTTTGTGGTAGAGGATTGGGGTGGTCATTATGGAGGATAGATCTGAGAATATCCTGAAGAGCTGGTTTGGTTATGGCAAATTTCTTCAACATATGAATGTCATTAAAGTATTTAATTTCTCCATCATAAATGTAACTCAGTTTAGCTGGATACAGGATCCAGAGTTGAAAGTTATTTTGCTTTAGGAGATTAAAAGTCGATGACCACCCGCTTCTGGCTTAAAAAGTTTCAGCAGAGAGATCTGCAGTCATTCTAATGTTCTTCCCTTTGTAGGTAATGGATTTCTTACGTCTGGCTGCTTTCAGAATTTTCTCCTTCATATTAACTTTAGTGAAGTTAATTATGATATGTCTGGGGGATGTCTTATTCGGATTTTGTCGTGCTGGGGTTCTGAAGCTGTCTGCTATCTGAATTTCAGAATCTCTTGGCATGTCTGGAGAATTCTCTTTCATTAATTTCATGCTGAAGGGCATCTGTGCCTTATGAGGCCACCTCATCACTTTCAGGGATTCCAATGAGGCAGACATTATCCTTCTTTGAATTATCCCAGAGCTCTCTGAGAGAATGATCCGTTTTTGTTCTTCATTTCTCTTCCTCTTTGAGAGTTTGGGAGCCTTCTAAAGCTTTGTCTCCAATCTCAGAAATCCTTTCTTCTGCTTGCTCCACTCTGTTACTGAGGGATTCTACTGTTTTTTTCAGATATTTGAGGGCTGCAAATTCTTGCTTCAGTGGGTCAAAATCTTTAGTGGTTTTGTCTTTAAATTCATTAAATTCTTGAGACAACTTTTGAATTTCCTCTCGAATTTCTAATTCTGACTTTTGAATTGCTCTTCAAATTTCTAATTTCAAATTTTTCTCCATTCGATTAATCTTGTTTGGAATCCAAATTCTGAATTTGATTTCTGACATCTCAGCCAGCTGTTTATGAATGGGATCTTCAGTTACATCTGCCATATCTTTCCTTGGGGGAGTTGATCTATTCTGGTTATTCATGTTACCAGAGTTTTTCCGCTGATTCCACCCCATGATTATTTTACACCGTTTGACTTTTCCCCTGGAGCTTTGTTGAGGACCCGTACACTGCTATGGCCTGAGAAACTGCGGACCTGTTTGTTGTGGTGGGGCTAAGTGGTTCTGTATTGTTTTCAGTTGGTCTGTGTCCGACCCTA
Organism: Nycticebus coucang; assembly: GCF_027406575.1. NCBI lineage: Eukaryota > Metazoa > Chordata > Mammalia > Primates > Lorisidae > Nycticebus > Nycticebus coucang. The sequence continues at coordinate 33,158,184 of NC_069804.1, read as the reverse complement.
GTGAAACAGTTACTCTGGGTTGAAGTCTCAGCTGTGGAGTAATACCAGCAATCATGTCACCTCACCCCCCACATGCAACAATTGGAAAAGGAAAATCAAACCTTCCTATAACCACACACCCAGGGCACCACTTGAATGGTCCTTGGGCAATTGGCTCAGTTCAAAAGGTTCAAATCAATTGTCTCAGTCAGCACCTGTCTCAGGTGGGAGAGCTTAAAAGGTCTCTGGAAACTGGATTGCAGGGGTCTGTTGACAACTCAAATATTTTGACTTCTGCTCGTTTGTGGAGCACTCGGAGCTGTTCTCATGGGGGAGGGACTCCCGTCTGTTGGGTGATGTATTTTGTACCTTTTGTTTGTATCCTTGGGGTTTGCAGATCATCTCAGAGTGGTTGATTTGCCTTCTTCAACCTTCTCTCTTGGTGCAGCTCTAATCCACCAGGTTACTTGCTAAATTTCTGTCTTTAAACTCTCCTTCTGGATGGGAGCCTCTGTGGAAAGCCGGCTTCAGTCAGCCATCTTGTCTCTGTCTCTGAAAATAGTTTCTTTGTAGTCAAAGCTTGCCTCAGCTGGGAAGACAAACAATTATCTATCTCATCTCTCAGCTCGGCTGTCCTCCTGCAGCTTTGGTGGGTTATTTCTGGTCATTATCTCTCCCTCCGGACTGGGGCTTCTATTGAGAGCTGGCTCCAATCAGCCATCGTCCCTCATTCCCTCTTGTTCTTGTTAAATGAACTGACTTCAGAGGAAGGAATTGGTTCATTGATTTCCATATGCTGATGGAAATGCTTCTTTTCTTGCCACCAGCAGCTCCCGCCGCCACTCCCTCCTTCTGGAGCCACATGGCCCCTATTTAAATATATCTTCATAAAACTTCAGTGTATTTTTCTTTTGTTGGTTTTTTCTTTTTTTTAATTAAATAAAACTGTGTATATTAATGCAATTATGGGGTATAATGTGCTGATTGTATATACAATTTTAAATACTTTCATGAAACTGGTTAACATAGCCTTCACCACATTTTCTTAGTTATTGTGTTAAGACATTTATATTCTACAATTAGTAGATTTAACATGTACTCTTGTAAGATGCACGATAGGTGTGGTCCCACCAATTACCATCTCTCCACCCATCCTCCCCCCTCTCCTCCTTTCCTCCTCTTCTTTTCCTTTCATCTTGGGCTGTAGTTGGGTTATAGCATTCGTATTGAAACATGGGTGTTTATAAATTGGTTTCATACTAGGGCTGAGTACATTGGATACTTTTTCTTCCATTCTTGAGATACTTTGCTAAGAAGAATATGTTCCAGCTTCATCCATGTAAGCATAAAAGAGGTAAAGTCTCCATCTTTTTTAAGGCTGCATAATATTCCATGGTGTACATATTTCACAGTTTATTAATCCATTCATGGGAAAAATTAGCAGTCTTGAGAATTTATGTCTTCTCAACTAGGGATGATGATGGGCATTCTTTATACCTCAATGATCAAGGCCTTTATTCATCATGGATACCTAGGTTGGCAGAACAATTTAACCTTTTTAAACTCATCTCTTTGTATTTGGCAGTTTTGCCATTTGTATGCATGAGGTTAAAAAAAAAAAAATGGACCCCAGACACGGGATATTTTTAAATCTCTTGTCTATTGATGATGTCAAGAAGATCAGCTAATACTATGAAATTCATTAATGTTTATGTTGGAAGTTTGTCTGCAAAAATAGGCAATATTACAATTTTGCATTCGTTTCTGTCTTATAGCTATTGGGTGTACTCAGAAAAGTCAATTTAACCTTTTCAAATTTAATCTCTGATTAGGAGAAAAAGGAAAGATATAATTTTTTAAAGTCATAGAAAAGAAGAAGTGATATTGGAAAGAACATTAAATGAAATGTAATTTATGCTAATCTTTTCCAGTGCTATGTACTCTTTAAGGTACTCAGTCACAGTGCAGAGGCTTTTCCCTGTCTCTTTATTTCCCTCTGCTCACTACAAGTGCAGATAGTTCTCGTGTATGATTTTTAAGGCTATTAACTCACAACTAACTGTAGTGGCACTTTGTGTTAACATTTCTGCAGAAGCATAAAATGTACACTCTTGATCAATAGAGCAAGAATATCAATTCTGATTGTACAACAAATAGATGAGCAAAACAAATTGTGATATCTAAGTAACAAATAAAATAGTACATTTGGTCACTTATGCCTTAGAAAGATTCAATCTGAGTTTGGATGTAATCATTTTGTAGCTCAAACAATGATTTTCTTAGGTTTCTTTACTACAATACATTAAAACAGTGAAATTAGCAATTTGCATGGAAAATGTGAAAATTGTGGCATTATTTCCTAGTGGTTTTAATGTATGTAAATTATATCTTCAAATGAAATGACAGGGATACATTGCCTAAATTCAGGAAACTAATTTATACATTGACTATCACATTACTATTTTAATTATTGTTTTAAAAATTCCTGGATGGCACATCTAAAAAGTTCCCAGTATTTTTATAGTTTCATGTCTTAAGTTTAAATCTTTAATCCAGTGAGAGTCTATCTTAGTTAATGGTGAAAGGTGTGGATCCAGTTTCAGTCTTCTACAGGTTGCCAGCCAGTTCACCCAGCACCATTTGTTAAATAGGGAATCTTTTCCTCACTGAATGTTTTTAATTGGATGTCAAAGATCAAATAACAGTAAGTAGCTGGGTTCATCTCTTGGTTCTCTATTCAGTTCCATAAATGTACCTCTCTGTTTTTGTGCCAGTAACATGCTGTTTTGATCACTATCGATTTATAGTATAGTCTGAGCTCTGGTAGCATGATTCCTCTACTAGGTATATACCCAGAAGATCAAAAATCACATTATAACAAAGATATTTGTACCAGAATGTTTATGAATTGCAGCCCAATTCATAATTGCTAAGTCATGGAAAAAGCCCAAGTGCCCATCGATCCACGAATGGGTTAATAAATTGTGGTATATTTACACCATGGAATATTATGCATCCTTAAAGAAAGATGGAGACTTTACCTCTTTCATGTTTACATGGATGGAGTTGGAACATATTCTTCTTAGTAAAGTATCTCAGGAATGGAAGAAAAAGTATCCAATGTACTCAGCCCTATTAAACTAATTTATGGCTTTCATATGAAAGCTATAACCCAGTTATAACCTAAGAATATGGGGAAGAGAGAAAGGGAGGGGGGAGGATAGGCGGAGGGAGGGTGATTGGGAATACACCTGCGGTGCATCTTACAAGGGTACATGTGAAACTTAGTAAATGTAGAATATAAATGTCTTAGCATAATAACTAAGAAAATGCCAGGAAGGCTATGTTAACTTTTGTGATGAAAATATGTCATATGGTCTGTAAAACCAGTGTATGGTGCCCCATGATTGCATTAATGTACACGGCTATGATTTAATAAAACATAAAAATAAAAAATAAAAAGTTCCCAGTTTTGACTTATATAATTCAGAAAATACAGACTCAAGATGACTGTCAAGGACAACTCTGAATGTTAATGTTTCCATTTTTGGTCTCATGGCAGAGTTTTATTAGCAAGTGTAAGCTTTGGAATGTCAGAGGCATGATAGGCAATATAGGCTTCACACACAAAATAGATGCGTAGTCATTTTATCCTAAATTGCTTCACATGAAAATGTAACATGAAAATCTAGAGAGAGGAAGTAAAAATAAGTGATTTTATAGTGTTCTAATGTGTTAAGGCTTGAAAAATAAAAGGTGTAGGATAAAAATTTTCACTCATCTGAAATTATGATTCAGCCACTCTAATAAGTTCCCCTACACAGGCCATAGAGTTTGAATAAGTATGAGTTAGACTGATGCCAAATATCATTGTTTTCCAAGTAGGGACATCAGATTTGCCAGAGAGTAATAGATCATGTCTCAATCCTTCTCCATTTTTTGTGTTCATATACCAAAAGTTTCTAAAAAGCAGAACCGTTAACAGTTGGCTAAAAGTTTCGAGAACCTATTCAGAGAAATCCTAGTAATATTTAATGTAACAGGGAAAGGTTTTGGAGAGTTTTTAGGTAGGATGCGTGGGTTCTAAAGCAGCCTCCTCTGTTTACTTTTTTGTTTGCCCTCAATTTATCCCTGTTTATCCTTGTTTATCTTTTTAGAAATTTTGTACCATGTTCTTAAAAAGATTGGAAGTACTGTTTTGTGACAGCCACATCTAATTGGTGAAAACAATTTTTCAGCGTCTCAGTTGTAAGTTAGAAATCTAGGATTTGAATTATTCTGGTTTTATCCAAACATTCAGTTGAGAAAAGTGGTTATTTTCTGCTGAAGTGGGTGTAATTATAATTACACTAAAAATAACTAACTTCTGCTATATTGTAATCTTTGTGCAATCAGAAAGGACCAAACTCATCTGTGTATATGATGCCTCACCCTGCCCCCCATAGGCATCATTTACTTGACACATGTTTAATGATCTTTATTTGCTTGGAATATATAGGGAGAAATCCTAGTGGACCTAATGTTTCAGTAAGTAGAGACAGACAACAAATGACTAAGCAAATACCCAAGCAAATATTGACTACTGACAATGTTATGATTTAATAAATGACAGAAGTATAGAATAACTAGAAAACAACTTTAGATTGTGTGTTCAGGAAAAGCTTCTCTGGGAGGTGACATTTATACTGAGTCCAGAACGATAAGAAGGAGAGATAATTGAAAGATCTGGGGAAAAAGCAATTCAGGCAAAGAGATCCCCTTGTCCCATTTGTGGAACAGAGAGAAAGCACATGTGCCTGAAACATAGTGTGAGAGGGTAAGAATGATACACAGTTAGACTGGAGGGGGGCAGGCAGGTGCGAGATCATAGAAGGATTTCATGTAAGGAAGTTCGATTTTCCTAATTAGTGTGATGGGAATACACTGGTCTTTATACAGAGCAATGATAATCTGATTTATAGTTTGAGCATAAGAGAAGGACTCAGTAAAGTAACTAAAACACAGCACATTAGGTAGGCAGAAAATCAGGAGAGAGTATGAGGATGCCAAGAATGAAGGAGTGGGCAATTAGGTTAATGACCAAAATGTCAAGTTAGTTGTTACCAGCAGTTGGCTATTGGATTTGGGAACGTGAAAGTTGATGGTGACCTTTCCAAGAGATGTTTCTAGAAGAGAGTGGGAAACTTGAATAGTAGGACAAGTGGAAAGGGTGACTATAGAAAACACAAAGTATTTTTTTTGTTGTTGTTCAGTGAAAAAGAATACACTATTGGACGGTAGCAGGAGGGCTTTGTTGGGTCAACAGAGTTTTATTTGGAAGTGGAGACCTTTAGTAGTGAAAGAGAGCTTTGAAGATGCCAACAGTGTAGATAATTTTAGGAGAAAAGTCATTGAAAAGGTGAGAGGGGGTGGGATAAAGAGCAGAAGACGCTACTGTACCTTTACCAGTATATGGTTTCTCTGTATACTTTCCAGTAAAGTGATATAAACACGCCAAATTAACTGAGAACTATAGCAGAAAATTTCCTTGGAACGATCCTAGTTTAATAAAAAATTGCACTACCCAAGACGTGGGAGAAATAAATCACACACATTTGGAAAGAAATGTTTCAATATCCATATCAGACTATCATTTTCATCTTGTTTTTAGTTTTTTTTTTTTCTCTTTCAGGTGCTTCAAGAAGACTTAGAACAGGAACAAGTCAGGGTCAATTCTCTCACTCACATGGTGGTGGTAGTTGATGAATCCAGTGGAGATAATGCAACTGCTGCTTTGGAAGAACAACTGAAGGTCAGATTTTTCTTTTATTAACTAACAATGTCCTTTAAAACAATTATAATTTGAAAAGCATTTAGAAAATATAAAATGCAACTTATGTATTGCATATGCTTATAGTGCAATGTATTTATTAAAACTAATTCAAATTATTTCCTATTTGTGCATATTTCCGTTTAACTAACTGTGCACTAGTTTCTTCGCACTGGTTTCCTGGATTTTGTGGAAATATACATATGCAGATCCGTTTTTTATTATACGGAATAACCTATTTTAGAGAAGTGGTCTGAAGTATATTATCTGTCTTCTTCAAGCCTAAAGTCTAATAGAAGACAAAGATAAAAACAGAAGAACAATCCCATTCTATTAAATAAGAAAAAATGATTGCCATCAGTCTATTTACTTAAGGTCATTATAAAAGTTTTGAGATACACAAAACCCAAAACATGTCAAATCCACACAGATGAAAATAAATGAAGCCCTCCCAGCCATACTGATATGCCAAGCAAGTTGAAACTTGCACAGGTGAATCAGAAAGAGTGCTGTCGACTATTTCTTAGAAGTGAAATCATGGGCTATCACAGTCTGAAAACGTTCATAGTGACCCACATATTTCTGGAAACCCACCTTTATACTCTTAATGAGGGCATATCCGGATATTTAAGTCCTAAAAGTCTGGTTGGAATAGATGTTTAGCACTTTTCTAACTAGAGCTATAGTAATAGTGCTTTTGGAAACTCAACTGTACCTATGAACAAAATATAACGTAAATATTTTAATATTTTTATCTTCCAAATGGAGAACAAGAAAATTTTACTATAAAACAAAATTCAATAAGGTATATATATACATACCAAAACATCAACATTAAGGGAAAACATAACAGTTATCTATTCTGGATTATTATATATACAGTCCTGTATTATTTAACTCTAGATTGTTTGAGACATTCGTTGTGTCCACCAAATGCCTGCCTTTCCTTTGTGACAGAACCCAAACCACTGATATGTCTAAGGATCCAATAAATGGGGGTTTAAATGTTTTTACCTGCCCAAAGTAGTTCTAAACGTAGTTTTTCCTACTTAACCTATAACATGCTTTCTTAAAGCTTTATCTCTGCTTTCTTCACTTTTTGTGTTAAATGCAGAGGTTTTTATCCCAGTGAAATGTCATTTCCTCATGTTATTACTTTAGACTGCTAATCCCCAACAATGTTATATCACTCTCCATAATTACATGACAAAGGGAAAAACTCTTGAACTAACAGATTGGGCAGTGCTACAACTCAGCATTTAATATATACTGGCAACCCATTCTAATTGCTTATTCTTCAGAACATTGGTAGGCATCTAAAAATGCTTATGAGATCAGGTATTATAATATTTCATTGATCATTTATATTGTTCATACACACCAGCTAAAGCACTGCAGTTTGAGGAATTCCATAGTTCTAATAAAATATTAAATGGTAAATAATTACAGATAGGTAAGAATCTAAGACTTAACATTTCCTAGAAAATTTCAGAAAAGGTAAAAGAAGGCTGGAAAGCAAGGGGGTAATTGATTAAAAAAAGAGTTGAAGACGATATTTTTTTGAAGTCATACAGTTATTTTCACTTAGAATAACAGCAGTAAAACACAGCTTTAGCAATAGCTGTCCCAGTACAACAAGCTTTTCAGAATAATTATTCCAAGGTGATGCTTGTGGCACTAAGACATCTTGAAAAACAGTCTGAAGAACTCTCATGGTCACCGGGTTAGATCTTATGTAGGATAAATTGGGAGCAGTGAGCCTAAACCATTTTATATTCATTATACTATCATTGGTTTTCATTTTCTGCCTTAGTGTATTTCATTGGCCCTGTGGCACCTACTAAGATAACTACGTATCTGTTGGTTATGTTTAATTCACACAAACTCAGCTGCAATTTTCCATATTTGCTTCCCCCTTTTCTGGTCACTTCTTTTCAGCTTCCTTTTTCTCTTCTTCCCCGCCCCGCTTTGGATGCTCTGTATTTGTCTCTACATAGCTCCTGTCGCCTGATTTTCAGATAATCTAGTATCTAAAAGGGCAGAGTTAGAAGGAAGTGGAAAGAAAGCCCGTGCTCTATCTCTTTTTTCTTCCTGTCCATCAGTTCCCTTGACCCACAGGAATCCACACTTTCTTTAATTCTGTACTGTATCTAACCATTGTCTGGAATTGTCCTGAAATGCTGTGCTCTTGTTTGACTTTGAAATATAGATGATTCTTTCTTAGGTTCTTTACATGTGAGACAGTGTTCTCTTACCTAGTTGAATCTTTAAAAGCTAGGGGAAGAAAAAGGCAGTTTAGTTAAGGAGGAGGAAGAGGAGAAATAATAAAGTATAAAAAGATGATGAATAAAGTATTGAAAGATAAATTTAAAGCAACACAAATATCCTGGGCAAGGGCAAGTGATAAGAATTCCATGCTCACTTCAGTGACTGTAGAGTACATAATATGGATGTGTTTCATGCCAAACCCAGAGAGATTCTGGTAGAAGTAATTAGGAAAATTATACGAAAGGCAAATAGCTGTAAGAACTCCATATAAGTCAAAAGAGAGAGAGAGAGGGAGGAAGGAAGGAAGGAAAACAGGAAGGAAGGGAAGAAGAGAGGGAGGAAGGAAGAAAGGAGAAAAGAAAGAAAAGGCAAGAACCTGAGAAGGATCCTTGGAAGCTGTTATGAGAGCAAGATCTACTCTTGATATTTATTCTTTAATATTTATAAGTATTGAGTTCTCATTCTCACACCTCTCTTCTTCCATGGCTGTTCACAACACCATAAGGCCTTTATCCATTTGGCTCTAATTCTGTTGAAGTGTCATCCAGGAAACCCAGTGTTCTTTAATAAGGAGATGCAGATGGGGGAAACTTGGAAATGAAGTCCTCCCTTAGTACAATAAGAAAGAGATGCATGCTTAACATCCCAAGTTTCAGCGCTAACAATACTTCACTACAGTATCTTCACGTGTATTGATTTATTCCGTGGACTCTATTATCATCATATGTTAGAATTTTTCTAACTTAAAAAAATTATTTAGATGACTTTAAAAAAAAGAAAAAAAAAGCAAAGATAGGCCAGAACATATGTTTAAGGATTCTAAAAGATGACATGGCTTATGAAAGGATAAGATTCTGAAAAGTGAAATATGCCATAAATTAATTTGATTCTTTCTCTCAGAGGTTCAGCTTTTCCCTCAGCATCACCACAGGTCAGAGTCACGTCCTTAACTTTAGAAATTTCCAGGATATCGGTTCATAGAGAGTGTGATTTGTAAACAATGATGCCATTTAAGTTTTATTGAGAAATATCTTTGATTAATAACTAAAATTGGTAATTTATATAGAGTCTTCAGTCTTCAGTACTTGTTATGCTCTATGTTCTGGGAATTGTGCTAAGTAACAATGAAAATAGTAGAAAAAAGAATTTTTCACTACCTTTCTTGCGTAGGATAGGGAATTTGTGAGCCCACTGCCTTCCTCATAATGTTGAAACAATGGTGGCATTCCTCAGTGTCCTCCTTTGCAATTTAATGTTATTGGTAATTGAAATATAGGAGAGAAAGAGAAATTCGTGAAATGTTTACAAAATTGTGCAAATATTAAAGAATGGAAACAACTTATTTCTGAAGAAAAAATAGGTTTTGTGACAGCAAATTATCATGGCTCAAACTGAAGTTTGAAGGCATGGAATGATTCTTCAGGAAAGTAGTGTTTAAACTCAAATCTAAGGGATATATTGGAGGAAACTGGATAAAGTGTGTATGTAAGGAGGAATGGTAGAGGCGGATAGAGTTATTAGGAAGGGGGAATGGTAGATCAAGTGAGCAAAGTACTTTCAGAGGACTGAAAGAGTGCACTTTGGCTACAACAGAGAGGTTTAGAAAAGTGAGGCCATATGGTACAGATATCCATCCCAAACATAAAATATATCCTGCTTGCCATAGACTTAGAGCTTCCTGAGTAGTTCTCAGTTATGGGGTTTATGCAAAGGGAGATATAGTAAGAGTTTTATGAGCCAAAAGTCTCCACATTTCTTAGCTCAAATGGTTAACAATGCTTACGTTTGCAGGAAGCTTACAAATAAACCTGAGACTATAGTAGCTCAATACTTATAGACAAATTACTTTTGTAGCCTTACCTTTGACTTTTTGTTTTTTACTCTTATGTTGTCTGGAAGGGTTTAAAGAATTGATGAGTTCCTGTCCACCTCCAGTCCCATCTGGCCTAGGTCATTTAATTGGCTGTAAGCCCTTTTAGCTATTTAGTCCTCTTGGCCACGTGGGTCCCACCAAGGGCATAGATGAACTTGGGGCAAGTAGCCACACCACCCAGCAACTCATGGGATAAATAAGTTTGGCCACTGATGCTGCCTTTGTGATATTTTGGCCAAAAGAGGGGATCATGAACTAAAAATTCTTCAGGGTCCACCCCCCCCCAAGCAGCTCACTGACTGAACCTCCTCTTGGCCAAAGGGATCCCTAAAACTGAGTTGCTAGCCATGAAAAAGGAGATCAGACTTGCTTTATCATGCCCTCCTTGCCTTCTTAGAGATGTCCTTTGTGACTCATCAACAGGCCTAAGGCTATGCAAGATTTACCTGTAGGTCCTCACTATGTACAATAAGCCACTTGAGTCTGTCCAATACTTTGTCTCTGATTAACAGACCCTTTATCTCAAGCATTCATTTTCTATGACTCCTGGTCTATTAGACCAACTCTACATCTTTCAGACAATTTTAGACCAACTCTACATCTTTCAGACAATTTTAAGGTAAAACCTATAACCTGTAAGCCCCTGCTTCCAGATGTCCCACATTTGGGGGGCAAACCAATGTATATTTTCTACATATTGATTTATGACTCACATGTAATTCCTGTCTCCCTAAAACATGTAAAACAAAACTGTAACCCTACCACCAAAGGCTTCTTAGGTGTGACTCTGGGTTATAATCCTCAAATTTCTCAAATTTGACTCAGAATAAACCATTTTACATTAAAAAAATTAAGCAGAGAGAGGCTTACCTAAGAATTATAATCAGTGTATGACACAAATGTCCACCATAATTCATACAGTCAACAAATATGTTGAGTATTTGCTCTCTTCCAGAGAAATAGCTAGAACTACAATGGTGGAGGTAGAGAGAAATTAAGGCAACAGGCAGGGCATCTGTCCTCCTGGACCTGTGCTAATCAAATACAATTAAATGTAAAATTATTATTGTGATGAGTTCAATGTGGCAAAAATATGCATTGCTAGATGACCTATCATCTTCTACAAGGTCAAAAATGGCTTTCATACATGATCTTAAATGAAATCTAAAGATTTAGTAGAAATTAGGCAACACTCAAAAGTAAAACAAAATATTCTGGATGGAGCAATATTAATTCATTCATTAAACAAATATCCAATGAGTACCTAACAGGTTCCAGCCACAAGTCTGGGCTTTAAGGTTAAGTAAATACAAATTGTTTTTCTATGAGGCTTATATTCCATAATTTAGTTATTTGTATGTATTATGCTATGAAAAACTGATAAGAGCAATAGGAAAAAAAATAAAAAAGGCCAATGAAGAAAGCAATTTACCTGGGATATCCAGGGGAAGCTTCATTTAGGCAAAATCTAGACCAAGGTAAGGGAGTTATTTTAGAGGTGCACAAGTCCTGAGTCATTTTGCTTTTGGAAAACTGGAAAAAAAGGACTATAATAGAATATGAAGCCCGTTATTCTAGGTAGATAGCTATTTGTACTAAACAAAGCACCAGAAACATGGTTAAGGCCATCATGTACAGAAGATAGTCTAAAAAACATCTTCCAGAGAAAAGGCAGAGACATTAAGATCTCAGTTTTTAGATATATTGCTTTGTACCGTTTAAAATTTGAGAGCCCCCTAAATGTATTAGAGGTTTACTTTCTCACATATAAAAGGCCCTTGAATTACTTTGTTAAAGGACTTTACTCTTGAAGTTATTGTCTACCATTTTGTGGAATGAAAAGTATATCAAAAGAATGGATAAGGACACGTATCCTGTTTTCAAGAAGGAAAGCCTGGAAAACACAATTTTAGAGTAGATTATTAAATGTAAGTTAATGCACATTGGTACAGTTTTGTACCCATCTTGTAGAGTTAATAAATGTGTTTATTGGATGAAAGAATAAGTTTTGAAGATGAGAAAGGTCTCTAAGAGCTAAGATAGGTTGACTAAAATCAAGACACGAAAAGAAACTTTATATCAACATTAAATATTTTTACAAATATGTGGTATTATTAAGACAAATTACTTGGTGGGCTTAGTAATTTGGACGATCCTGTGAAATTAAATAAATAAAAAGTATTTTGATTTCCCTAAAGCGTTTTGCAAAATCTCTCTCATGTATGTTTATGGATAAGATGAGTCTTCCTATTGCTACGTGGGTTGGTGGATAATTTCTGTTTTATTATTTTCCTCCCTAGAATCTGATGTATATGCTAGAGAATTGGACTGAAAATGATTGAATACCTGTATTCATACTTTACTGTAAGAAAATTATGGGAAAAAAATCCACTTGGGCATTTAACTGGGTCACTCTATAGCCCATCCCTGCAGGAGGCTTAATGGAAAATTTCCTCTCACAGATTACCTTAGAACTTTTAGGGCAATGTCCTGTGAAGTTAGAATGTCACACACAAATTTACATCCTAGTCTTTTGTGTCTTAAATCAGAAAGTTTATTGTTTGAAGTGTTACTGTTTTATTTTTTAAAGCAATCTCTTTAAATCAGTTGGGTAAGTTTAGGATAAGAAAACTATGACTTTGCATAAATAGACGCACATGTAATTTTATAGAAATGTAAATGTATCAAATGCATATAAAGGCACATATGAATAATGTCTGTATAAGACATTTTTATACATTATATTCTCTGCATGTACATATATGTGTTGTGTATATGTATGTGTTACACACACACACACATATATGTAGACAATATACACATGAGAGAGAACTTGGGCACAAGCTTAAACCAAGTAGGATAATACAGATTTTTAGTCAATAAATGCAATTTTAGGCATCATATAGTGTCCAGATGACAGGAACTAAGAATCGTGGTTAGGCCAGTTTGAATACACTACCTTTTAGGTTTGAGACCAGCAGTCTATTTTAGCTGGATTTTCTAGAGTGGTGCATCCTCTAAAGAATGTTTGTAGAATCAAGAATTATTGGCCAGGCATGGTAGTTTATCCCTATAATCTCAGCACTTTGGAAGGCTAACGTGGAGAATTACTTGAGGTCAGGAGTTGGAGAATCAGGGATTATTTTACGAGAAACTTAAACGGGCGAAATGGTGCCTGAGCAGTATTGTCACGCTGAGAAAGGAAGGCATTTTCTCTGTCACTTCAGAAGGCTATGCTGTCAAAACAGACAGAATTCAGTAACTCTGAATGTTTTCTGCCCACATATTTTCTGAGCCCATTTTCTTCTCTCTCATTCTCTTCTGCATATTTTCACCTTGAAGGCCAACAAGCACTTAAAATTCCACAAGGTGAAACTTAACTCATTGTGCCCTATCTCCTAAACTTGTTTCCCGTACCTAATTTATTTTTCTTGTTTCCTAGCCATTCCCTCTGACACCTCTACCAGCATCTGGAGTCATCTCAGAGTTGTCCCAATTGTTTCTTTCCTTTATAAGCCCTCTGCATTTAATGTTATAATATTTCTTAACTGTTTCTCATAGTCATTATTTCATCTTTGTTCCTGTCATCCATTCCCGAGGGAAAGGACATTATCATAAGCCCCTGGAAAGCCCTTGCCCCTGTTTGTACCCCTGTTCGATTCAATTTGCATATTAATGTTTATGTAGGTTCTCAGGAGCCTTTTCATTGGTTTCTCCTCTGCTTCCTGCGTCACTTTCCATTCTCTGTAGATGACTTTGTCCTAGACTTATTGCCTTTTCCCCCCTCATATCCCTGCATTCTATTCATACAAGCTATTTCTGATCCCTTGTGTGTCACCATCTCTTTGTGCATACTACCCTTCTTAATCAGATACGACACTTTATGATGTCTGCTTTGAAATTTCCAAGTATGTATAGAACACTCAATGGATGGCCACTCCTCCTTGGAGCCACTTTCTGTAACTTAATTATGTCCATTTTAACAGCTGTTATACACTCTTGCAGTTAATATTTATGGACTTTCCTCTATTACCAGACTCTGAATTCCATGAGATCACTAACTTATGTTAGTACCTTCTTAAGTACAGTTTCAGTTATAAGTGATCATTGTTTGTGGGATGGCTCAGTGACTCTATAAGCAAATGGTTTGATGAAACTCCAAGGACTTTTTGTTTTAGCAAACAGGAGAGCTTCTAATTATAAGGCAGTTAAAAGTAGAAACTCTGGAAATAGCCTTTTCCTACTCTGACTTTTATCTGTAGTATCACTTTGGGTAAGTCACTTTACGGTTTGGCTTTAGTTGCCTCATCTTTAATATGAAGATATAGTAGAACCTACATTACAGAATAGCAGTAAGGGGTAAAGGAGATGAGAAAGTAAGGAACTTAGAAAACTGCCTATAGTAAGCAATCATACTATTATTATTACGTCAGAGTTATATTGGGTTATGGGAAATGGTGAGTTTTCCTCATTCATATTTAGCACAAACAGGAATCTCATATGTTCAAGTAATGTTTTAGAAAAGTTTCAATACTGGGCGGCGCCTGTGGCTCAAAGGGGTAGGGCGCCGGTTCCATATGCCGGAGGTGGTGGGTTCAAACCCAGCCCCGGCCAAATAAATTAAAAAAAAAAAAGAAAGAAAAGATTCAATACTGACTGAAAAGTTAGGCCTGATGACCTCCAAAGTCCCTTCTTATACCCAAGTGTATAATGGCAGAGGGAACAAAAATAAAAGGAAATGCTATCCAAATTTATAAAGAAAAGGAAATGTTATCCAAACTTATCTAGTAGAAGCATAATTCCTCCCTCATTCTACAGATAATGTCAGATTAAAAAGCATGATTCTCAAAATTACTTTGACCAAAAAAAAAAAAAAAAACCTGAATGCCATTGCAAAATATAAAGAGTTTGAACACTAAATTCTGCCAGTTATGTTGACTAACAATATAATTTTCAAAAGTGACAAAGTAAATTTGGACAAATAAAAAATAAAAATTGCCAAACATTTCATGGTAATACCATTTTGGAAATTGTTATTATTCTTAGGATCATTTATCACCATCATTTATATGGAGGAAAAAAATCTGCAGAATGGTAAAGCCTATGGAATTAAGAAGTGGAGGAAGAAATGGGCAAAAAATATTTTATGTCTCATTCTAGTTTCTGATTTTATATTTGGTGAATAAAATGCATCTTAAATATAAAAATGATTTTAAATGTGATGGAAATAGTCCATAAAACCAAAGTGTTAACAGTTGTTGCTTGTAAAGTAGTAACTATAATTATTAGTATTTATGTTTGCTTAGTATTTTGTAGAAATTTTACATACTCGTGTGTAATGCTATCCCTACAACATGAATGAGAAAGCCAGTGCCTTATGAAGAAAATCCAAGTTCACATAGCTTGCAAGTGGCAGGGCTAGGAATTCTGTCCAGATCTATATGCTGTCAACCTTGGTTTTACCTAATCTCTCATAGGAAAAAAATTACTATATGACCTTGAGAAAATTATGCATTTTTTTTCCTCAGTTCTGGTTTACTCATTGGCAAAGGGGGGGATAAATATGCCTATTTAAGAAAGTAATGTATTTGTACTTATAAATTTAACTTATACATACAAATGCACTATATATGTTTAGCACCTGTCACAACCTATTGCAATAGCTATTTAAATATTTTCCTCTTCCACAACAACATTGCATTGTTCAATAGGGAAGTTGCTCAATATGTGGTCATTTTGAGTATTCGAATTGTGGCTGGTGTGTACGAGGAAGTGGCTTTTTAATTTTACTTATTTAATTTGAAATATAAAACAATACTTCAGTTATTAGGAAACTTTGAATTATGTTTTGAACAGCTTATATACATGAACAGAATTTTTTCAACTGCAAATTTTATGAAGTCTAAACATATTTCAAACATCTCTAATGAAAAATGGGCATCCAAATCCAATGTGACATGAGCATACAATATTTAGATTTTGAAAATTCTGTTGATACGTGACCTGTGGTGATTGATTTACCCAACAGGTGTTAAGTAGATTTGAAAGAACATAATCTCTAGATTACTAGAGCTGGCTTGCATCCTGGTTTATGACTTATTAGTTGAGCAATAAAATCTCTCATGCTAAATTTATCAAATGAACTCCAAGATAATAATGTTAAAAAGAGCCACTGTACCAAATTGCGGGAAAAATACAAGCAAATATATTGGAAGAATGATATTCTTTATACATATGTTAATTCTTTTTTACATTTGAAAAGCTTTTATTTATAACAAAAATTTTATACATATTTATGAGGTACATTATACAACTTGTAATGCAAATGCACTGTATTTAGGATATCCATCACCTTGAGTATTTATCTATGTGTGGAGAATATTTCAAGCCCTCTCTTCTAGCTACCTTTAAATATAGACTACTTTGTGGTTAACTATAGTCAACCTACTCTGCTATCAAACATTAAAGCTCGTTTCTTCTATCTAACTGTATGTTTTTTGCCCTTAACCAACCTGTCTCCATCCCCCCTTCCACCTTTCCAAGCTTTGGGTAACAATCATTCTTCTCTCTACCTCCATGTGATCAACAATTTTAGCTCTTATTTATGAGTGAAAACCTGTGATAGTTGTCTTTCTGTGCCTGGGTTATTTCACTTAATGACCTCCATCCATGTTGCTACAAATGACGCAATTTCATTCCTTTCTATGGCCAAATAGCCTTTTCATTTTGTATATATACACAACATTTTCTTTATCTGTTTCCCTCTGATGGACACTTAGATTGATTCCATATCTTGCTATTGTGAACAGTGCTGCAATAAGCATGGGGTGCAGACATGCACCTTTTCCCAGTGTTCTGCAGTGTTGCCTTTCACATAAATATAATAAATCAAATGCTTATACAAGCATGGGTCATTTTATGAACTCTATCAGTTTTGTTTGTCCACTTGCCTGTCCTTATATCCATACCACATTGTCTTAATAACTGTGGCTTTATGATAAATTTTGATTTATGGTCATATTATAAAAGAAAAATTGCACCAGATAGTTAAATAAGCAAGGAAGACTTTATTCAAGACTATTAAACTATAGATCGAGACTCTTGCTGTGGAAAGAAGAGATTGAGCTCAATTCCACTCAGCAAAAGGCAGGAGAATTTTTCAGCCCTGGCATAAGCTAGTGGAAAAGCAATGGAGAATGTTAAGGGATTGGGTGATCGATGTGATTAGTCCATGTGTATTTGCGAATTGACATTTATTGAAGTTAGGCTCCTACCTTCCCACAGAGACCACATGAAGATGCTCTATCATTCTTGATAATTACATTCAAAGGAGAGGGCTACTAGGTGCTTGAGAAAGATATTCTTGGCTTACAAAAGATTTACATCTAATGGCAGAAAAAAATATATATATTTATTGTTGCAAGTTTTCTAAAGTAAGTTCTCCAGTAAAAGGGAGCTCAGGAGCCTGTTGTCAGAAAAAAAAATCTATTTAAAGTTTAGTCAAGCTCAGGGGAACACCATTTGTCTTAGACATTTAGTCAAAGAAAGCCAGTCATATTTGCTTACTTCCATTTCAAAGATTGGCTTAGCTATTTTTGGCCATTTATATGTTCATATAAATTTTAGAAACAGCTTGTCAACCCACCCTCAAAAACAATTCCTGCTTGGTTTTAATGGTATTTTATTTAATCTATAGATCAGTTTGTAAAGAATGAACATATTTATTATATAAAGTTTTTTATTATACAAACATTTCAATACATGAGTATAGAATAGCCTTCCATTTATTTTGGTCATTATTGTTTCTCAGTAATCTTTTATAGCTTTCAAAGTAGGGAGTCTCAAACTTTTGTTAAGATTTATCCCTAGGTTTTTGATATTTTTGCTGTTGTTGTAAATGATGTCTTTTTAATATTTCATTTTCTATTTGTAGTGATATAAAGAAATACAGTTGATTTTTGTTTCTTGGCCTTGTATCCAGTGACCATGCTAAATTTAGTTATTAATTTGAATAGTTTATCTGTAACATCATTCAGATGTGCATGCATAGATTGTGAGTAATGACATTTTTATTTCTACTTTTCCAATCATTGTTCATGTTATTAATTTCCATTGCCTTATTATACTGTACAAATACTACAGTATCATAGGATTATTGTGGACTATTTCCTCATCGTAGTTACCATAGGTGAAATTTTAATAAATAACCATTAAGTATAATAATTCCTGTAGGTTTATTTTACGTACCTTATATTCTTAGTGTTCTAAGAAGTTTTATTATTACTGGGTGCTGAATTTTATCAAATACATTTGTCAGGGTTACTTGAGATGATCATATTAGATTTCTCCTTTATTTTCTTAATATATTAAATCACATTGCTTGTTTTTTCTAATGTTAAAATAAGCCTGATTTATTAAATAAACTAAGCCTGGATAAGATATATAACCCTTTTCATGTATTGATAGATTTTCTTTGTTAATATTTTTTAAAAATGTGATTTAAAACATTATATTCATGAAAGTTATTGGCCTGTTATTTTTCTTACTTATAATACACATGCTAGTAGGCTTAAGTACCTGATTATGCAGGCATGGGAACTTGCCTTATACCTGAAATGCACACATGGGAATATTTTAAATTAAAAATTGTATATATTTAATGGACATAAAACTTACCATTTTTGATTTGCATCCTTTGATGTTTTTGATATCCGTCTTCCTACTTTTCCATTTTTGTGTCAGTTTCAGTAGTTTGTACCTTTCTAGAAACTGACGTATTGCAAATTAAATTACAAGTATATTAATGTAAATTTCTGCTTAGTTCACATAATATTTAGTAATACTTTATTAGTTATCAATGTTAGAAATTGACGAAAAGTGATATGAAACCTGTCTGGAGAAAGTAGATTATCTGATGATTCATGAACTATTTTCCTGCATCTTAGCCTCAGTAGGAATCAAGTCGCTTTGTACTCTTTAACATGGGCTCTTCATTTTACCATAAGTTCCTATTACTCCTCAAATTCTTACATGTTTACTTTATGTATTTTATTATGTGTGCACATTAGAATTGTGATTTCTTAGAGATGGAAAGTTCTAGTGCCACAAGATAGAATGGACATAGATACCCACTTTCTGCATACTTACTTTCAAATAAGATACATATTAGACTCAGCAGGGGTCCTCAAACTATGGCCCATGGGCCACATGCGGCAGTGTGATTATATTTGTTCCCGTTTGGTTTTTTTACTTCAAACTAAGATATGTGTAGTGTGAATAGGAATTTATTCATAGTTTTTTTTTTTTTTTTTAAACTATAAGCCGGCCCTCCAACAGTCTGAGGGACAGTGAACTGGCCCCCTGTTTAAAAAGTTTAAGGACCCCTGTTAGTACTGGTTTAAAAATATGAAAGTGATTTTTTTCAACTCTTCAGCATGACCTAAGCCTTATAAATTATAGGTAAAGTGTAAAAAAATTGTAATTTTAATGTCCTGCTAAAATGTTTTACTGTATTACATTAAAATTCTCTTGTGTTCCAGATATATAAAATTAGAAATAAAAATTGATTTTTCTCTCAACTAACCTCTAAATCCTCATCAATCACAAGCATCTCAATAATTCATCATGGTTTTCAGAGCATTTTCACATTTACTGATCTATCCGGCCCTACCAGTGATGTGGCTGGGAAGGTAACAAATCAGGTACTATTTTCTCCATTTCACTAGTAAGAACACTAAAACACAAGATTAAGACTTTACCAACAGAGGAGCATTCCAGGATTGTGGACCAGAAGAATCATTCATCTGAGCTCTTCTACAACGACTGGGGAAAAAGAGAACCCAGATATATCTGGTACAGGGACCTTACCCAGAGTCATAGCTCAGGGAACACAGTGAGGAGGTGGTAAGCTGGATACAGCATATGATACAAAGCAGTGGAAATCTGATGTATTAGGCAAGTGATTTCAACAAGTTGGCATCAGCTGGCCCCCACAGAGGTCCAGGACAGAAGATGCCTTTCTGGAGTTTACAGTAGATGGGGGAAGCTACATGTTGAGTGGAAAGCATGGAAGAGTGGGCGGATACAAACAGTATACAGCAACCAGATTTGAATGCCAGTTGAAGAGGACTTGCCATAGGTTCGGTAGCTGGCAAGGCAGCCATACAGAGAAGGTCTTAGAAGCCAGGGGCTGCCATCATAATGGCAGGAGAAGGTCTTAGGGTCCTAAACTGTGGCCATCTTAACTTCTGCTGGGATCAGAACTCCACTCTTGTGACAGGCTGAGGGACTCCCATATCCCAAGGGAACTGGAGTTGGGACACTGTGAGTCCTGTCCCTGAAGGATTCTTGTGAGCTTTAAGATCCCAACCCAGAAGGATCTGAATGCTGAGGAAACAATCAGGTGATCACTGAAGGAAACTAAGTTTGGAATAAGGACCATAGAAGTTACTGGCTGTGCTGTTTCCAAAAAAAAAAAGAAAAAGAAAAAACCACAGTGACACCTGGTGTCCTGGTGATACAGTGCAACATACTGTCATCAAGAGCAAGGACTTCTATTTGAAACAAATGAGGCAGTGGGAAGGATAAAGGAGGGCGAGGAGGTAAACAAGAAGAAAGAACACATGAGAAGGAACCAACAGAAAAATATAGGCAACATGAAAGATCAAAACAGAGGAACTCCCACAAGGGACCTTGAGGCAACTACCGCAGAAGACTCCTCCTATAAAGAACTAATGGAGGGCGGCACCTGTGGCTCAGTGAGTAGGGCACCTGCACCTTATACCAAGGATGGCGAGTTCAAACCTGGCCCCAGCCAAACTGCAACAAAAATAGCCAGGCATTGTGGCAGGCACCTGTAGTCCCAGCTACTCGGGAGGCTGAGGCAATAGAATGGCCTAAGTTCAAGAGCTGGAGGTTGCTGTGAGCTGTGATGCCATAGCACTCTACCGAGGGTGACAAAGTGAGAATCTGTCCCTAAAAAAAAAAAAAAATAAAATAATTAATGGATTTTATAGAAAGGGAATTTAAACTATGGATGATAAAGACAATAAAAGGAATGGACGACAAAATGGAAAGTCAGAACCAAAAGTTGAATGAGAGATATGTAGAATATAGAAAGGATACGGCAGAGCTTAAGGAAATGAAGGAGACAATAAGGGAATGCAAAGATACAGTAGAAAGTATCAAAAATAGGTTAAACAATGGAGAAGAAAATCTCACAGCTAGAGGACAAAGTTTTCAAGTTAACCAAGGTAGTTAAAGAGACAGAAAAGTAGAAAGAGAAAGTAGAACAGGCACTCAGAGAACTACTAGACTCCATGAAGCATTCCTACATATGAATAATAGGGATTCCTGAAGGGGAAGAAGATTGTCCCAAAGGCATGGAAGCCCTATGGAGACCATCACAAAGGAAAATTTCCCAAGTTTTACTGAAGACCCCAACACCTTTCAGATGGATATCAAACCCTGGGTCATCTCCACTCAAACAGAGCCTCTCGAAGACACATTGTAATGAACCAGTTCACAGTCAAGATGAAAGAAAAAATTCTGTAAGTAGCCAGGAATACGTGCAAACTGACCTATAGAGGCAAAGCTATTAGGATGACAGTAGATTTTTCTACTGAAACCTTCCAAGCCAGACGAGCATGGGCATCTACCTTCAATATTGTTAAATAAAACAATTTCAGCCCATAATTCTGTATCCTGTTAAAGTAAGCTTCAAAATTGAAGGAGAAATCAAATCTTTTATGGATATAAAAGTACTGAGGAAATTCACCACAATACAAACAGTTCTACAGGAAATACTTAGACCTATTCTAAATACTGACAACCAAGATAGACTACCAGCACAGTAAACACCCAGAAGCTAAAGTTCAAAATTTAGCTTCCACAATGGCACAAAGGATAAAACTACACAATGGTCTTTCACAAAATAAGATGAATAGAACTCCACCACACTTATAAATTCTCTTGATAAATGTCAATGGACTGAATTCACTGAAGTAGCACAAGCTGGCTTATTGAGGAAAAAAGCACAAGCCATCCTTATGCTGCCTCTAGGAGACACTCCTAGCCTTGAAGGACAAATCAAGACTCAGGGTTAAGGGTTGGAAAACAGTATTTCAAGCAAATGGAAATCAGAAGAAAAGAGGGCTTGCAATCTTATTTTCAGATACAAGCAGATTTAAAGCACAAAATATTAAGAAAAACAAAGATGGACACTTTATACCAGTCAAAGGAACAATACAAGAAGACAATTCAATTTTAAATGTTTGTGCACCCAACTTAAATGGTCCCACATTTATGAAACAGACCTTGATGGGTCTAAGCAATATGATACCCCGTAACACCATAATAGTTGGGGACTTTATCACCCCTCTGACAGAACTGGACATGTCCTCAAGACATAAACTAAACAAAGATTCAGATGACTTAAATGTGGCCCTAAAACAAATGGAATTAATACACATATTCAGAACGCACCATCCCAACACTAAGGAAAATACATTTTCTTGTCAGCCCATGGTACGTACTCCAGAATTGACCACATCCTGGGATACAAATAAAACATCAGAAAAATTAACAGAACATAAATTGTACCTTCTATCTTCTCAGACCACAAGGCAATAAAGGTAGAACTCAGCATTAACAAAAATGTTCATCCCCATACAAAACCGTGGAAATTAAACAACCTTATGCTGAAAGATAGCTGGGCTCTGGAAGAGATAAAAGAGAAAATCGCTAAATTCCTCAAACAACAATAAAGCCACAAGTTAGCAAAATCTGTGGGATACAGCAAAAGCAGTCTGAATAGGGAAATTTATTAATTATATGCCTACATTCAAAAAACAGAAAGCACATCAGCAAACTTATGAACCATCTTATGGAATTGGAAAAGAAACAATCTAATCCCAAACCCAGCAGAAGAAAATAAATGACCAAAATTAAATGAGAGATTAATGAAATTGTAAACAAAAGAGTCATTCAGAAAATTAACAAAACAAAAAGTTGGTTTTTTGAAAAAATGAATAAATTAATAAACCCTTGGCCAGATTAACTAGAAACAGAAAGGTAAAATCTCTAATAACCTCAATCAGAAACTACAAAGGGGAAACAACAGATGCCACAGAGATACAAGAGATCATTTCTGAGTACTATAAGAAACGCTATGCCCCAAAATTTGACACTGTGGAGGAAATGGATCAATACTGGTAATTACACCCTCTCCATAGACCTAATGAAGAAATAGATCTCTTGAACAGACTGATTTCAAGAAGTGAGATCAAAGAAACAATAAAAAAAAAAAAAAAATCTCCCAGTGAAAAAATAGCCCTGGTCCAGATGGCTTCACACCAGAATTCTATCAAACCTTCAAAGAGGGCCTTAAACCCATGCTGCAGAAATTATTCCAAAAAATTGAGAAGGAAAGAGTCTTCTCCAACATGTCTGTGAAGGAAACATCCCCCTCATCCCAAAACCAGGAAAAGACCCAATTAAAAAGGAGAATTTCAGACCAATTTCACTAATGAATATAGATACAAAAATTCTCAATAAAATTAGAGCCAATAGATTATAGCTACACATTAAAAAAAACATTCATCTTGATCATAGTAGGTTTCATCCCAGGGATACAAAGCTGTTTTAACATACCCAAGTCCATAAAAGTAATTCACCATATCAATATAAGCAAAAGCAAAGACCATATGGTCCTCTCAATAAATGCAGAAAAAGCATTGGGTGGCACATTTCTTATTCTGATCAAAGACATCTAGAACAAACCTACAGCTAATATTATACTGAATGGAGTAAAACTGAAAGCTTTTCCACTTACAAGTAGAACCAGACAAGGTTGTCCTCTATTGCCACAACTATTCAACATAGCAGTGGAAGTTTTAGCCAATACTATCAGGCAAGAGAAAGAAATAACAGGCATCCAAATGGATGCCGAGGAGTTCAACAATATGATCTTATACTTAAAGAACCCAAGATACACAACCACAAGACTCCTGGAAGTGATCAAAAAATACAGCAATGTCTCAGGATATAAAATCAATGTCCACAAATCAGTGGCCTTTGTATATGCCAAGACAAGAAGCTAATCGAGGACATAATTCCCTTCACAGTAGCTTCAAAAAAAAGAAGGAAGGAAAGAAAGGGTGGGAGGAAGGGAGGAAGGGAAGAGACAGAAAGGAGGGAAGGAGGGAAGGAAGGAAGGAAAGAAAAGAAAGACCTACAAATATACCAAACAAAAGAGGTGATGGACCTCTACAAAGAAAATTATGAAACCCTAAGAAAAGAAATAGCAGAAGATACTAACAAATGGAAGAACATACCATGCTCATAGCTGGGAAGAACCAACATTGTGAAAATGTCTATACTACTCAAAGCAGTCTACAAATTCAATGCAATCCCCATTAAAATAACCATTATCATACTTTCAACATTTGGAAAAAATAATTCTTCATTTTGTATGGAAACAGAAGAAACCCTATACAGCCAAGGCAATTCTTAGTAATAAAAACAAAGCAAGAGTATCACCCTACCAGACTTTTGACTGTACTACAATGCCATAGTGATCAAAACAGCATGGTATTAGCACAAAAATAGAGACATTGACATCTGGGACCAAATAGAAAATGATGAGATGAAACTAACCTTTTACAGCCACCTGATCTTCAATAAATGGTGCTGGGAGAAATAGATAACCACATGTAAAAGACTGAAACTGGACCCACACCTCTCAGCACTTACAAAAGTTGATCCAAGATGGATAAAAGATTTAAATGTAAGGCATGAAACAATGAAAATAAAGAAACTGGGGGAAAAACTTGAAGATATCAGCCTAGGGAAAGATTCTATGAAGCAGACTTCCATGGCAATAGCAACAACAAAAATAAACAATTGGGACTTAATTAAACTGAAAAACTTTTGTACAGCTAAGGAAACAACAACCAAAGCCAGAAGACAACCTTCAGAATGAGAATAGATATTTGCATATTATGAATCTGACAAAAACTTGATAACTAAGATCTATAGAGGACTCAGATTAACAAAAGACCTAACAAAGGCTGGGCAAGAGATAAAATAGAACTTTCTCTTAAAAAGATGAATGGCTAACTAACGTGAAAAAGTGCTCATCATCACTGACAATCAGAGAAATGCAAATGAAAACCACCCTGAGATATCACCTACCCAAATGAGAATGGCCCACATCACAAAATCTCAAAACTGCAGATGCTGGCATGGATGTGGAGAGAAGGGAACACTTTTACACTGCTGGTGGGACTGCAAACTAGTATAACCTTTTTGGGAGGAAGTATGGAGATTCTTCAAAGAACTCAAATCAGACCTCCCACTTGATCCTGCAATCCCATTACCAGGCATTAATCCAGAAGGAAAAAAAATCCTTTTATCATAAGGACATTTTTACTGTTTATCACAGCTCCATTTAACAATCGCCAAGATGTGGAAACAGCCTGAATTCCCACCAACCCAGGAATGGGTTAGCAAGATGTGGTGTATGTATACCATGGAATACTATTCAGCCACTGAAAAAGACGGATACTTTACATTTTTTGTATTAACCTGGATAGAGGTGGAACACAGTGTTCTTAGTAATGCATCACAAGAATGGAGAAGCAAGACTCCAATGTACTCTATTGTAATATGAAAGCAGTAGCTGAGCTAATACAAGGTGGGGGTAGGGGAGTGAGCAAGTGGGGAGAGGGGAGGACAGAGAGGGATGAGGAGTCATGGTGTATGGCACACCTCTTGGGGGTGGGGCACAATTATAAGAGGGACTTTATCTAAGAAATGCAATCAGCGTAACCTAATTCATTGTACTCTCAATGAATCCCAAACAATGGAAAAAAGGCTTTACCAACATATATTCCGAATTAGACAACAGTAGAGCTGGGTGAGAATTCAGGTAGTCTGTGCTTTAAGTCCGGTGCAGGTTCAGACTGTAAAAGATGATTCTGAGACAAAAACTGGGGTAAAATCCCCTTCTTGGTAGCTTCTGGTGTTATTCATCTTTGAGACAGTTTGGTACTGTGTGAAATACGTATGTTACTCCAAAGGACATTAAGCTCAAAGGTTAGGAACCCTCCTCAAGGAGTTCAGTCTGTGAGGCATAAAAAAATGAAGAACAATAAAACCTCAAGCTACCAAGGAATGCCTGGGAACGTGATGAATGCTAGAAAGGACGCTGTCATGCTGGTATGCTCCTTAGGACTCCTTCTCTTTATTTTCCGTTATCCCAGTTGAATAGACTGGTGGGAGCTGGAGAGTACAGAGTTTATTAAGCTGCCACAGAACATTAAATAATAGCCTGCAAATAATAAAAGCTATGGCAACAACAAAAGGCTTTTCCAGATTTATTCATTAGCACTTTATATATGCTCATAAAATAAATATTATCTGAATCTGTCTGAAATAGTGCATAGAAGAATGTGCTTCTTCAAGTTAAAATCTCACTACTTTTTCAACATAATCACCAAGGCAGAATTTCTTTAGCAAATCGGTCATATTTACCTTTTAAAAATAAATCCTGGAAAAGGGCATATGCTCTTACTCTAAAAGTGTATTTTCTGATTTTTCTTTATGATTAAACATATATGGAGTTATAATGTCAAATATTTTTTAGATATAATCTTAAACTTCAAATCCTTGTCAAGTGTTTTAGATACAACGTTTAACTAGGAAAACTGCTGCAAAAATAAAATGTGAATATCACAATGGGATTCAACATCTGTGCATCTCACAGCTGCTGGGTTAAGTCCCAGAAAATGTTCTCTTGAATGAATGGCATTATGAAAGGGCGTGGGCTTGTAGCCGGAAAGATCTGAGTTCATATCCCAGATAGTCAATACTGTGGCTTCTGTGGCTTTAGAAAAGTTTCTCACCCCACCTGATTGTCAGTCATCTGTAAATCGTACCTTTATAAGTGACAGTCATGAATTTCTTAAGTTCCATCAAGAGATATTACAGGATCATTGAAACAGAAGAAAGAAGGATATTTTCTGAGCAGCCTCCAGTAAGTGTTTCCTAATACATCAAAATATGTTTTACCACCCTAGACCATATGTTAGGCAGTAAAGATAGAAAGCATGCTATTTTATAGTGGGCTGCTTCCATTAGCAGTTGTAAAACATGTGAAATTGAGAGCAGAATCATAATCTTGACTAAACGTTAGTATAACTCTGTCACATTTCTTGCCTCATAATAGATTTGATTTTATTATTTTTAATAAGTTATTTGATGTGATTTCCATTTTACCATTGGTAAGATGAAGTTGCTTATCATTTTCAACTGCATAGAGGTTTATAAAGAAAGAAAAATCAAGAAATAAGTTATTTTTCATAAGGCTCATTGCACATTAAATTCATTTAGTTGGACAGTGTATTATAGGGTCTTAAACCACACTAAAATACAATGGGCTGCTTGCTGCCTCCCTCCTTTTCAAAGCCCAGTTGCTGGTGAATTGTGTGTTTCCTTGGCACATAACTGATTCTATTTTAATGGACATATGCCTTGGAACACTTTACCACTTAATGCAAAGCCTCACAAGGGCACATTTTTGCGCTCAAATTCTGTCACTGGCTTCCTTAAACTCAAGTATCCCTATACTTAAATTTTACCTCTCAAGCTTGTCCAATTTTCCTCAGTTGCCTTTATCTGAATGCTCCTTTGGTAACCATTTTTTTTTTTTTTTTTTTTTTACTTTTGCTTTGAGAAACCGAACTCAGCCAAATAGCAACAACAAAATCAGATGAGAAATGTCTTTGGCACATGCAACAATATGAGATGCGAATTAAATGGGAGGGAAAAATCCTTCCAAATTCTGTTCTGAGCATAGATGATAATGAAGTTGTGTTTTAGTCCATAAAATGTGTTAGAGAAAATGAACTGACCTTTAGCTTCTCTTATTGATGCGACAAAAAATGAAAACATAAATACAAATTAATTTCCTTTATCACTTTGTGAAACTTCATGATTCAATGGTTTTGCATTTATGCATATAATGTTTAGCTCTACAAAAATATGCATTATTTCTAAAAGCTCAAGGGATTCTTATATTTGAATGGAGACTCAGAGAAACACTGAGTGAATATATGCTATTTTTCTCTGGAGAACAGGTTCCAAATCCTGATGTACTGGTCCTTTAAAAATTATTTAGCATCCTGTCAGTGTCATTTAATACAATTCCTTATACTTGTCTAGCAATTTGGTGACACCCATTCAGGCAGTGATAGGAACCAAAATCGTTGAGTGATTATACGGCTGAATGGTAATCTTCCCGTTGCTTAGCTTCATTCTTTATAATTCAAATCAAGGCCAATATTTGTAAGCAATAAATCAATCAATCCATAAATTTAAGGACTTTGTATACATCTATTTGTACTTGTACATGTAGCATTGCAAAACTCTGTGGCCAGATGTATACAGCATATGAACAATTTCTACTTATCTCATTATACTGAGATCAGTAAGAAGCACTATGCCTACATTGTAGCTGAAGTGACTTAGATTAAATTCATTGAGAGTTGTCTGAGAGTAAAATAGTTTTAAGCAATGGAATGTGTTACTAAAGGATAAGTATGCTCTTGTGTTGAAAATCTTTAAAGAATATACTTGAAAATATTTGTAAACATTTAATGAGTGATTTTCTAGAGTGAAGAGAGTCAAACAGATGACCCTTGGTGGTTCTTAGAAGATTTGATATAAAAACCATGATCAAGATAATCATAAATAACTAACAACACTTATATAACTCGTTTCAAACTAAAAACAATTTCTAATACATAATCTTTCATATTTGTAGCAATTCTCTAAAGGGTTGCTACTATTATTTTCTTTGGAAGAGATTTAATGGCTTAGCTATATAGTTCTTAAAAAATAAATACTCTATATTAAATGTCTTTTATATTAGTAGTTTTCTTTGGCTTTCATTAAAAAATACTGCAGACTAGGCGGCTTAGCAGCAGAAATTTATTATTCTCAGCATTCCGAAGGTCAGAAGTCCAAGATCAAGTCCAAGATGTGGGCAGGGTTGGTTTCTTGTAAGACCTCTCCCCTTGGGTTGCAGACAACTGCTGTCTTGTGTCCTCACATGATCTCTTCTCTGTGTATAAACATCTCTGTTGTTTCTCTGTGTCCGAGTCTCCTTCTCTTATAGGGACTCCAGGCAGATTGAATTAAAGCTTATGCTAATAACTTCATTTTAACTCAGTGCCTTCTTTAAAAGACTTATCTCCAAACTGGCACATACCAAGGCAGTGAGTGGAAGTTCGGCCTCAATATAAATTGTGGGGGAACAATTTAACTCAAATATCTTTGTTCTGTTCATATTTGGCACATGTAGGTGTTTGAATAAATTCACAATTGATGGATGTGTAAATTGGTATCTATCAATAATTATAAGCTAAATATTGGCTGAATCATAAACGTCAGTGAATGATCAAAACCATCTATATTCATTATTTTGATACAAAGGACACTTTTAATGATATCCTTAAATTAGTTGTTTTTAAATACATTCCTAAAATAGCATTTAATTACAGTCATATACCCTTATTCATGATTTTACTTTCTGGGGTTTTAGTTATCAGCAGTCAACTGCACTCTGAAAATATTAAATGGAAAATTCTAGAAATAAACAATTTATGAATTTTAAATTGCATACTATTCTGAGTAGCATGATAAAAATCTCATGCTACCTCCCTCCATCCCACCCTGAACATACATTATCTCTTTGCGCAGTGTATTCACACTGTCTACCTGCTTGTTAATTACTTAGCAGCTGTCTAGGTCCTCACATCAACTGTCATGGTTATGTGCCACTGCTTATATTCAAGTCGCCCTTATTTTTTTACTTGATTATGGCTCCCAAAGGAAAAGGAGTGATTCTAGCACTTCAAATATGCCAAATTGAAGCTGCAAAGTGCTTTACTTAATTGAAAAGGTGAAAATTCTTAATAAGGAAAGAAAATACAGATGATGACATTGCTAATATTTACGATAAAAATAAATCTTCCATGTGCAAAACTGTTAAAAAAGAGAATGGATTCATGCATGGCGTGTATAGGGTTCAGCACTATCTAAGCTTTCAGGAATCTACAAGAGATCTTGGAATTTATCTTCTGTGAATAAGGAGGAAGTACTCTATTGGTATTTTATGATTCATTTGTAAGTGAAAAAACTACAGTATAAAATGCATCACATTTGTATATATTCCAGAATTTCAATGAATTTAGTAATAAACTATCTGAAATATGGGGATCTCTATTTGAATTTGTGTTAAAGGATGTCCTACTCAAATTAATGAATTATAAATTTCTATCTATGGGATTGTAAGCCTAAAATACTTCTTCAATGGATACTGTATTCATGTACCTTCTGGCACTAGAGAGATGCTCTATCTACTTGGAAGATCTATTCATTTTGCTTCATTTATGAAGATGATGCTATAGTTTAAGTTTGTCTCTTCTTTACTGAAGTTGATGGGTTACAATAGATATCACATATTTTGAACTTTTATAGCTATATCAAATAAGGCAAATGTATTGCAGCTAAGGGGTAAGATTTTTTTCTACTTGAAACTATGTTATTAACCAATGTTACTTGCCATTTTATCTTATGTCTACTGACAAGGTCACTGGGAAATTCACCAAAAAAATCTGCCAATATGTTGGGTGGCGCCTGTGGCTCAAAGGAGTAGGGCGCTGGCCCCATATGGCGGAGGTGGCGGATTCAAACACAGCCCAGCCAAAAAAAAAAAAAAAATGTGCCAATATGTTTCAGAAAAGTTGTGAATTCATTTGTAATCATTAAATAGTTGAAATGATTGAATTCATTGGTTTAAGTTGGCACATTTCCTGTCAGTATCTTACATCACTATTTCAGTGCTACAACTTTTGTCACCAACTGATGTAATTCAAAATGAGTTGAGAGTGAAACTATAAAAAATAAGAAAGTAGGTTATATTATGCTGAAACCAATAACACTTTTTATTGACATTTCCAAAGAAAAATGGATTGTTTTAATACCATAGTAAAATTTTTACTACCTACTACTTACCCACACACAGGATTTCCTTCATGAGATAAGGATAGATTAAACAATTTTTTTTAAATGTCTCCAAGCCATGTAGGAATAGTTGGCAAAAGGTGGATTTTTTCTTCATGATGTTAATTACATTTATGTTGTTTGCATCATGTTTTGATATCTTCTAGGTGTAATGATCCAAACGTGTAGCTTCAAGAAATGTAGAAATTACGATAAGGCTTGTCTTAGATACTGAATATGTTTTTTTTAAATATGAATTGCTATCATTTTCTCATTTTACTTCTATGCAAAATAAAGCGTATCTATAATATAGGATACTTCCAACTTTGTAAATCCAGTTATCTAGGAGAAACCGACTTTCTTATATGAAAACGTCATAAATTTTAAAGCGTTAAAATTTTAGATTCTGAAATGAATCACAATAGAGTTGAAGTAAAGGACATTTTTGTTTGTTTTAAAACATTCCCTTTGCATAGAAATTATCACAATATACATTTCTCATCCAAAAATTATTGGTGCTTGACTTTTCTTACCTAGTAACATACATGATTGCAAGAGGGACTTTACCTAACAAATGCAATCAATGTAACCTGGCTTATTGTACCCTCAATAAATCCCCAACAATAAAAAACAAAACATAGTGCATGTACTTACACATGGCCACGTGCTAAAGGTATGGTAGTTTTTACTCAGGGAATGTTATAATTTTCTCACTAGAGTATAGAGACAGAATTTTAATACTTTTATAGTAATCTAGATTATTTTTTATCTATATATGGATAGAATATAAGTTACTAAGAACTTTTTCTACAATCCAGATGTTAGACAATCTAATTACACAGAATTACTTCAATTGTGTTGTCTGAGACATTCTATTTAGAAGAATTTCTTCTTTAAGAGGTATTTGCAGTCCAAAGAATACATATTTTACATGTTTTCATTGCAAAATCTTAATTCTCTGTTTATGTCTTTACTATCTTACATTTGCTGGAGAGACCTTTTCAGCAGTGGAATAATAACCATATCACGTTGCTTATAAGTGCTTTTTAGTGAAGGGTGAACAATAGAGTGAAATAATCCAAAGACAAATGAAAGGTTCAAGGCTTACCTGATGGTAAGCAGAAGCAAAGAGGGTGTCCATTACAACTTCTGGTATGCACAGGAGACGCAAATTAAATGCTTTGGCAAATCGTTCAAGGATTTTTAATAAAATTTAATTAATAATTTGCTGATGTGGTGGTGGATTGTCTCTTCTTCAGGTACTGGGAGATCGATGGGCAAATATATGTAGGTGGACAGAAGACCGCTGGGTGCTCTTACAAGACATCCTTCTCAAATGGCAACGTCTTACTGAAGAACAGGTGAGTCACATGCATGAAATCCTGACAATGAAAGGCATAGATCTTAAATAAGAAAATAAAAAAAGATTTCCTTTTAATAATCTTGTCCTTCTTTGGAATTCTTTGATTTCTTTCAGTGCCTTTTTAGTTCATGGCTTTC
Source organism: Nycticebus coucang (assembly GCF_027406575.1). Lineage (NCBI taxonomy): Eukaryota > Metazoa > Chordata > Mammalia > Primates > Lorisidae > Nycticebus > Nycticebus coucang. Next base: position 33,125,689 of record NC_069804.1, on the reverse strand, counting down.
AGAAAAAGAAGATGCAGTGAACAAGATTCATACAACTGGCTTTAAGGATCACAATGAAAGGTTATCGAGTCTTCAAAAGCTAACTGTATGTAATTTTTAGCTTTCGATATATTTTTTAAATGTCCAATAGTGTATTTATGTATATCACCATCTGTGATACCAAATCTTAAGGCAATATTCATTATTTTTCACTTAGATCATAGGTTATTCAAAAAAGATGTCATATTTTTACTTTTCTTAACTGAAATTGGAAAATCTATAGGTAGATATTCAACTTTGGTTTTTCGAAGAAATTTGTACTTCTGAAAAAATAAAGCACACTGGAAGAAGAGTTCAATTAAAATTAAAAAGTAACACTAAGAGTAATTTGTGAGCCCTCCATTAAAGTTCTAGGCAACATAGTTCTAAACTAATAGAACAAAGCTAATTGTTCAGAGTAATATATGATAGGTGCAAATGATGATTATCCTCACATATTAAGGGACTTAACCCTATTGTGGCAAACAAGAACAGAAAACATGAAAGCATACCAAGTGGCATTAATTATAAGTGCCTTGTGTGTTTTGAGTAATGAAATTCCTTTGTCAGTAAAAGAATGTCAGGGAAGGCATCATTCAGATATTTGATTTTAGTTGGTACTTACAAGATTAAAAATTAACTTAAAAGTTTCTCTTACTCAAATTTTATTGTCTAGTAAAGGAAAGGCCAATCTAATATTAGGAGCTTAATATTTTTAATGAAATATTTCATAATTCTGATTCACTTAAATACATCCACATATTAATATTTCATCGATAATTATGTTAAATACTTGATATTAACTATTATCAAATAAAAGTCTATTGTAAAGATGTTTCATAATTTTACATCAATGGATTTATTTGTGTTGATCTTATGTAATATATGCTTAGTAGTTAAATCATTTCTTTAAAGCTAAACTAAATTTTTTAAGCTTTTTTATGTATGTGCCATTTTGTAAAATATATATTTGTATCGGACAAGTTTTGCTCCATACTAAGTAACCCTCGTATGTCTTTTAATTTAAAAGAAATTCACTTATGTGTTACTTGCATGCTAGCTTGTTATTGGTAAGGAATCATTGCTCAAGGAATATGTCTTCTCAACAATATGACTACTAAAAACAGTTAAGAAAAGTAATCTAGGGCAGCGCCTGTGGCTCAGTCGGTAAGGCACCCATATACTGAGGGTGGCGGGTTCAAACCCAGCCCTGGCTGAACTGCAAACCAAAAAATAGCTGGGCATTGTGGCGGGTGCCTGTAGTCCCAGCTACTTGGGAGGCTGAGGCAAGAGAATCGCTTCAGCCCAGGAGTTGGAGGTTGCTGTGAGCTGTGTGATGCCATGGCACTCTACCGAGGGTGATAAAGTAAGACTCTGTCTCTACAAAAAAAAAAAAAAAAAAAAAAAGAAAGAAAAGAAAAGTAATCTACTTCGGTTCAAAATATTAGTGCAAAAATATTGGTGATATTTGTAATTTTGTTCTGTAGCTCATGGGAAGCCTTTTAGTTTCATAAACAACATATTTTCATTTTTAATACTCTTTGATAGTAGGACTTTTGATAGTAAGAGGACTAATTAGAAGACCTGAATTAAGTAGTGTTGGTATGAAGATGAGGAGAAAGCATTATAAATATTTAGATGAAATTTATTCAGATAATATTTATGGTAACAGGCAGAAGTTAGGAATGGTTCTCAAAATTTTCAGTGGGTGACTGGATTGCTAGGAGAGTTAATAGGAGAGTGGGAAAAGAATTGCTAGAATGAAAAGAATGATAATTATTTCAGATTTAGGTATGTTGAGTCCAAAATGTCTTTGAGACATTCAAGCGATAAAGTTCATTCCATTAGCTAGATATACATATTAGAATCTCAGAAAAGAGTTCAGAACAGAGTTCAGAACTGGTTATCAATTCAGAAGCAACCAAGATGCCTCAAAAGGACTGTATACAGTGACACAATAAATAAAAGGAATAGACACCGGAGAAATATCTACAAAGAGTACATAGAGGATGAGAAATTTACAAAAAGAAATTAAGCATATGTAGTTTGAGTGTACAAGAAGGAAGATAGTCATATCACAACACTGAAAAGAATCAATGTTTCAAAAAGGCACAAAGTGGTACACATTATCACATTCAGGAAAAGATAAATTCACAGATGTTATCATACATAGATGAAAGGATGCATGGATTACACACCCTTCAAGCAGAAAATTTCTTACAATTTTCTTCTTAGTCAATACTTGGATTCTTTAAAGAAGTTGGTGACCACTGATTATCAAAATGTAGCATGCTCTCTGATTAAGAGCCACGCCATATTGCCGGTTAAATGCAGAAGCTTGTGCATTTAACACACATGCACAGAATGACTGTGCATATTCTGTTAGTTGAAACAGTCACACACCTGCCTAGATTCAGTAAAAAGGAATTAAACTTCAACCCTTTATGGAAAAGCACTGAGATCAAATTATAGAAGAGCATCTGAGATGGGAGGATTTCTTGTAGTCATCTTTGGAAAATGCCATGTGCCAGAGCATTACAAAGTTATTTTGCATGATGATAAACTCCCAATTTTAATACCAGGTGCATGTTACTATGTATATTCTTGATTGTATATAGGGTAAAAGTTGTTCATAGGAAGCTACTGTTACATGAAATCCAAATATATTAAAGCTAGATGAGATTTTATATATCACCTTGTATATCCCCAATCCAATTGCATGTCTAAAGTTCCTTAAGATAAGCTACCCAGAGTGTTTCAGAAGACAAAGTTCAAGAAATAAAACACACCTGGCCTGTATAAGTTATCATATAACAATAGTAGCGGATGTAAAATGAGCACTAAGACATCAAGACTCAGGTCCAGGCTTTTGAAGCTATTTCAAAATCCCTCATATCATTTGAGTCTTTGGGAAAAGGTAACCAGCTAAGAACTGTCATTTCTAACAATCATGTGCCACTGTGTTGACATTTTTGGGAGAAAAAGATATTTCTAGCTTCCGGGCTGCGAAAATCCTCTCTTAGAAATGTCTCAATAATTTTCCAATATGATTAAAACTTGTGTTATGTCACCTTACTTGTGAACAAAGTGACGATATGTTTTGTATAAGTCTTATTATTTGATAGTTTAAGCCAATTAACAAAACCTGACAGCTGGTCTAGAATTTTAGGTAAAATTCCCCTGCTGACTCAGGCAGTGAATAAGAATTTAATGTTCATTAAAATATGTCACAATCTGAGACCCAAAACAGGTACCATCTGTCACCAGTTTCTACTACATACCTAGGTATAGATACAATGTGCTAAAAACTCTTTTATTTACAATCAGTGTAATTTGTTTTAAAATATTATCACTAGTACCCCATGGGATTGTCTCCTACTTTTCCTTGGAGTGGGAGGTAGGCAGTCAGTGTCATATTTCATTTCCTCTAATTCCACAGCATGTAGGTCTATTTTTATTATAAAAACATACTTTTTTATTTGGCATAAAGGATAAAGATTAAAGGAGAGAAGAAATAGTGGCTTTTATGATGTGAATTCTGGGGCTTATAGAATCATGTGAGTTATCATTGGAAAGCCCAATTCTAGAAGAAATCTGTTTCAGGAGAAGAGTATTGCTGTTGTGAGGACTGTTGGTATTTTCCAGAGAAGGACTGCTCTGGGGCAGCCTGATGATTGAAGCAGAGTATGGAGTATAAGGGATATGGGAGTACTGTGGAATTGAAGATACTCTCAAGTTGTCTGTGGGATCAATTGACATGGGTGGAGTTCAGCAAGTCCCTGTTGACAGTGCTGTTTTGCCATGACTTGCTACCTTGACCTCAATTCCTATGATGGCCCTTGAAGAATTCATCCAAATATAATTAGCGGTTCTCAAACTGTGCTTCCCCAACCAGCAGCATCAACATCACCTGGGAATTAGTAAGAAATGCAGATTCTTAGGCTTTCCCAAACCTACTGATTCAAACTCTCAGTGTAGAGCCCAGTGAGAGACATTGTAATAAGTCTTTCAGGTGATTCTGATGTTTCCTCAAATTGAGAACCTCCACAATGGATCAATCTACCTAAGTGCAATTGTTGACTGGAATTAATTGGTGTACTTCTTACATAGATAGATAACTACAGATGATAGAGATATATAATTCAAATTTCTCAGTATAATATAAATTGCCTTGATATTATTCTCTGAAAATACTACTGATGAGAATAGGGTAAAGGTTTCTTGGATCTTATATAAGTATACATTCTTTTTTCACTTCAAGTCATTTTCTAACTTTGGCCAGAGAAAAATTGTATACTCTGTCATTTTGAATGATATATCTGTGTCTTCCCCATATCTACTACTGACCCAATCTGTTTTATTGTAGGTAGGTCTTAGGCACCTGGCTTCTGATAATCTTTGCCTTGCATAAGTTTTCGAGAGCTTCCTTTGCCTCTAAATTTTCTTGAGGTCTGTGGCTCTATGGCGCCATCGTCAGTTCTTGATATGAAGACATTTTATATGATAATTAATAAGTCATAGTTATTTAATATGTACATTTAAGATCCAAGTATAAAATAATTGGCATTCAAGGATAGATAGGACAAAGTAATTCATTACTGTGATCCAGTTTATTTGGCAATACTATAGATTTCCTTTCTTTTCCACCATTTAAAAAAAAAGAAAAGAAAAAAAGTCAGGCTCGGTGCCCGTTGCTCAGTAGTTAGGGTGCCAGCCACATACACCAAGGCTGCCAGGTTTGAACCTAGCCCAGGCCACTGGACAACAATGACAACTGAAACAAAAAATAGTTGGGCATTGTGGTGGGCACTGGTGGTCTCGGCTACTTGGGAGGCTGAGACATGAGAATCACTTAAGCTCCAGAGTTTGAGGTTGCTGTGAGCTGTGATGCCACGGCACTCTACCCAGGGCAACATAGTGAGACTCTGTTTCAAATAAATAAGTAAATATACTCATATCTAGAATTTGGTAGGCAGAAGATCAGTGCTCAGGGTTTTTGACATAAAGATTTATATCAAAATATATTCATTCAAAAATTATACTGTTTCATTATAACACTTTTCTATTTTACCTTGAGTATATTTTTCCTAACAATATTTTTGAGGGTGATATTTACTTTCATTTTTTTAATGCTTACCAAATGCTTTCTCTCATTTAATTTCATATTAACACAAAGGCTTAGTTATTACCCCTAGATTTCCATTGCCATCCCCTTCTTCAAACATAATTGTCACACCCCTGTTCTGAAATGTCCCCAATTATTACATATTTAGCTTAAATAATGAGTATACCATTTAGCCTTCTACAAAAGACTATTTAAAATAGTTCCTTATGCTCTGAGAAAGTAAGCCAAGGAGTTGTACTTATATCTTTTAATTTAAAAATACATGTCCTTGTTTATATCATTTCTCTTTCCATAAAGAACTTGTGGCTTTCACCAAAATACATGCATGCCAAAAATTAATAAAGAAAAAAGGAAAATGGCACTCCATGAAGTAACTGGAGAAATGTATGTTGGTATTCCAATTCGGTTCTCAGCTTGGGGCAGCTGGCATAAACTGTTTTACTACTAGTACAAGTATGCACTTAAATTTAATGGAAAGCTAACATGGATTAAACAAACAAAATTAATATACAAAACATATATGTTGTTAAACTCCCATTCCAAGAGCTTCATTTTGGTATGAATTCAACTTGTAATATCTAAATTCATGTTTTGGTCTATTCTTTTGGATTGGGAAAAGCAATAAAATAATTATTGAGGGAAATTAGAAATAAACTTCAGAACATAACTTGTTTGCTCATAAAAATGGCATGAACTGCAATATAAAATATACCAGATGAAGCAGATTCTGAGTAAAGGACAAATTAGTTGAAGGAGACACCCGAGCATTGTTTAGTTCAGAACTCTCAAGGCAGGTGGCATGCCCAAATGAGCTATATAAACTCTCCTTTTCAGGGAGAATGTATTGATGGCTCTATGTTGATAACACCTTAGTTTGTGAGCAGTTGGTGCATATGTTTTGTGACAACTTTGCCACCTGTAATGTTTGTTGGGCTTGCATTTGTTTTGGGAAGACAGCTATCACAGTTTAATTTATATTCATTGTATTTGTTACTTTTAAAAAGACAGGATTATAATATGGCTATAAAATTATTTTTTTTCTTCTTTTATGTTTAAGTCAGCGACAAGCATTTGGTACCTGGGAATGGGATTTCCCCACGTACAAGGTGTCTTTAATGGATAAATGAGAATGATCTACCCTGATCTACTAATTTCATAGAAGCCACGTTGTTTATTCATTCCAAATCAACCAAGGAGAACATGTGACCCTCTATAGCTCACAAGAACCTTGGAAGTATAAGTAGTATAGAAGATAATCCTAAAAACATATATGCATCTTTAAAATATGCAGAGATTCTAAAGGATTTGCATCATACTTAATGACTTAGTTCTTTTAATTAACGGGCTTCTAAAATTAGCCTTAGAAAATAAGTATTCAAATAGCCAAATGTTAATTGAATAACTGATGTTACAAAACTTTCAAGGGCAGTAAACCATATAAAAATGTTTTTATCTTGAGATAATGAGCAGAATGTTAAAATTGTGCAAATAATATTGTAATTTTATCCAAATAACCCCAGCATTTAAGAACGGCAAGGCCCCTTAGCTATTCTCATCTTCTCAAACCACTAGCTTCTCTTTTGTCTTTCTGGCACTTGATAGACAGCTTTCATTTGAATTCTATCAGAAATTAAAGAGAAATTGACTACTATCCAAGAGCCATGCATTCCATTTCCAAATGTTAAAAAGCAACTTCCATTGTTGATTCCTGTTTTGTTTTTTGAAGCAAAACTACCTTTTGACTTGGCAGTCCATCAGATATTTTAAGATAATTCTTCAATGCCTCTACTAGGTTTCTATTTTACATCTGATTTCCTTGTTCTTCAGGCTTCCGGGGAGAGTATTTAAATTATAATTTTCTACCTATATTTTTATAGACTCTTAATCCTATGCAGAAATGATAACTATCTTATTCATATGCTTGAGCTATTAAATGCCAAAGACAATTGGACTAGAATGTTTTATAAAATGTAACATAGACTTATTCTATAATTTTCCTTGTAACAGGTTTTAAAAGCAGATCTAGAAAAGAAAAAGCAAACCATGGACAAACTCTGTTCACTCAACCAAGATCTTCTTTCAACACTGAAAAATAAGTTCGTGACCCAAAAGATGGAAGCATGGTTGGAAAACTTTGCCCAGCGTTGGGATAATTTACTCCAAAGGCTTGAAAAGAGTTCAGCACAGGTGAGTGATGTCAATTTTGTACTATATATTATCCCAGAGGTTTTTGAAACCTGCTGTAAGAGAGCAGTCAATGTTATAACACTACAAAAGATTTAAAAGGTTTGGGTTTGGCCTAGTATTCAGTAGAATGAAAACATGGCTATCTTGCCTGTCTTTTTACTGGACAGTGGGGGAGTGTTAGGGGAATGAGTACTAATTGGCTGAAATAATGACTGTTTTAGAGTGTGGTCCCTTCTACTCTTACAGTAACAGTAAGCTAAATGACTTTGATCAGATAGACAAAATACTGCAGAACTGTATCATCACAATTCAACACCAAATCATAGGTTCCTAGAACCAAGAAGGCCTTAAGTCAACCCTGTTTTGCTCCGGATAAAAATGAAGCTTAGAGAAGAAAATTAAATTGTCCAAGGAAAGTTAGTGGTAGTCCTTCGTGCCACAAACTTCTGAGATCATAAAATCATGAACATGTCTTGGGTATACCGACACACTGGGCTATAGATTAGGAAAACTTTGCGGTGACATCAGTACTCCAATAATTTAGTTTTATTTTCAGAATTTTTAAATTTTTAGTAATTTAAAAAATGGATATTTTATTTTATGATTTTATTTATTTTATTATTTTGAGACAGAGTCTGTTGCCATGGTAGAGTGCTATGATATCATAGCTCACAGCAACCTCAAATTCCTGGACTCACGCCATCTTCTTGCCTCAGCCTTCCAAGTAGCTGGGACTACAGGCGCCTGCCATCACCCCAGCTAGTTTTTCTATTTTTAGTAGAGATGGGGGTCTCACTCATGCTCAGGATGGTCTTGAACTCCTCAGCTCAACCAGTCCACCTTCCTCAGCTTCTCAGGGTGCTAGGATTACAGATGTGAGACGTCACGCCCACCCAATCTGGGGTATTTTAAAAGTAGAAATTTTGTTTTCGGATATAGTTGAATGGTGTAATAGTGGGTCATCATTCAAGATATTAACTATTAACATCTTCTGATAGTATTTAACATATTCTGCCATACATTTTTGCATGGATTTTACTAATTGACCACAATTCATAGATTAATGAACCAAGCGTATACCTCTATTAATGCAACGACCATATTCAATAGATTTTAGGCCCATATAGTCTTTGCGTAAGACAAGTGCAGGAATTTGTTCTGAGAATTGATGTCTGATGAGTATTATACTACTTAGAAAATATTTGTTGAAGAAATGAAGTTTGAATTATTGTTTACAGAAATAAAATTTATGAAACTATTAGCCAACATGTATGATTTTCAATCACAGTTCAGTCTGCCTTTTACACTTAAATTCATATTCAAAATTTAAAATTTGAAGAAACATGAGTCTAAATTGCAATAATTTCCCATGTAATCATTAAGTAATAAAAACTCCATTTGTTTTTCGTTGAACATCTTTTTAGCAGTTAATTGATCTGACTGTGATGTTACTACTAGATCATGCTTTCTCTTATTATATATGATCTACCCATGTCTACCTTGCCATATATTAGTATCTATGTAATAAATATATGAGGCACTGGTAAATTTGTTATTTTTAACCTGACAATGATATTATTCCATTATGTTCTCAATGGTTCCATAGATTATTGCTTTAATAAAATTAGTTACCATGTTAAGGAGAGTTGGCATTTTTTGATAAAGAAAGTGGTTTTTGAAATTCATCTCTTTTAAGGGATATATTTGTAGAGGTATAACTGTTAATCACAGGTCATATTCTGGTTAATTTGCATTATGTAAAGTGGTTATTATAATACTGGAGTCTGTGTAATAATCACCTGGAGAAGGTAATTAAAATGGATATTTCTAGACCCTTTGCTCAGAAAATCTCATTCAGTAGGTCAGGGAAAAGACCCAGGAATCTGCATCTAAAAAATCTCAGCTTTTGATAAAGTCTGCAGACCACATTTTTAAAAACACTGGATTAGAAAGACAACAGCATGTGAGCTAATTCTTGCCTTCGGGATTTTTACAATAGTGGCTGAAATGTGAAAATGGACGCCTTCCAAGGAATGTAGTATTTAAACAAGTTCCTTCCTTTGGAATGGGATTACTTTTGGATGAAGTTTAGACATCTCACTAAAATGCTATGGATTTGATTATTCCAATTGGTGAAAAATCATTAAAAGCTTTATTTGTAATGGGCTAAATGTTATGAGACCACTACCTAGGCCATTTACTTCTTATTTTCCAACTTTTCAAACTCTAATGAAACATCCCTAGCTTTGATTTGTACAGTTCTTTACAAAACGATGTCCAGCCTTGCAATATACATTTGTTCTGTATTCTCACAGTGATGTGATAAGGATGAAATAAAGCTATAGACTTGAAAGCATTTTGAAGGGAAAAAAGGTGCTCTTGATATGTAAGTCATACTGTTTAGTGAGTCTGGAGGGCTTTTTTGTAGCTCACTATGATTTCTTTTTATTTTTATTTTCAAACAGTTATGCACTACTATTCCAGACCAGGGGCAGATAAATGGACTTAGCATTAGGCAAGTTGTTTCCCAGATCACTAAGCTTGAACCTTTCTTAAGCTCATGTCTCAGTTTTTTCCTCATTAGTTTTCTTAAAAGTATGCCATCCTTAGACAAATCCAAGTCTTTGCTAGGGGTTGCTCAGTTCTTAAAAAGATTAAAAACAAAGCCATCCAGGGAAAGAAGCATTAAAAGGACATAGGGAAAGAACAAAGAAATAATATTATATAAGTTAAAAAAGCAATTGTTTTTCTTTTGTTCATGTTAAACGGAGGCTGATCAAAATTACATAAGAAGAATTTCAAGAATGTAGACAGTGAGCTTGTGACTTTGGAGAACAAAGCTCACTTGTATGCATATTTCCCAGCATGTTTTTGGGGAGAAAAATCAGTCTCATTAATGATTACTCACACAATATACTCAATTGTTTTAAAAATTCTTTTAAATGATTGGTATAAAAATGAGCAAAGTTCTTATAATGGTTAAAACCTGTTATCGTGAGACAGAGTGTAGGAATTGTGACCAAGATGACAAGGCATCTGATTTTGCTCATATAAAGAACATTGTGTGCCTGCGAGTTTGATTGCTATTCAGGTCAAAGCTTTGAGGGATTTTGACCTTATGAAGCAGTTGCATGGCAAGAGATCAAAACATGAAAAAAAAATCAGCTGTGGGGGCTGCTCTCTTGCATTTCAAAGTCAGGTTTGGCTTGAATAATACCTGGACACAAACTGGGGATGTTTAAGTTGATGAGAAGGCAGTCTTAGAAAATAGAAATACTGCATCCAAATGTTAGAAAGAAAATAACTTTTGTTATTGGATGCTTACAATGAGAAAAGAGGAGGAAGGAAATATACTGTGGAATGAATTCTTTAAAAACTCAAATGATCCTGTGTCTTCCCAGAATTTTTATAAACAAATACTTATGGAGATTTATACAATTATTTGATAAATGCCATGACCCTCATGGGTGTATTTTTTTATCTTGATTGTAATCAGGAAATATCAGAAATTCATTAAAATTAATGCTTTAAAATGGAGTCTAATTTAAGTGATTAGAAACATTATTTTCCCTATTTAACTAAAATCATAAGCACTATGGAAAGGGTGTGTTGTTCATATGCTTCATTGTGTGTTATGGTCATTTTTATCACCAGGAGCTTAGATGTAAGCATGTATCTGTTCAGGACAGTCCAAAGGTTTGTAATTTTGTCATTCTGTCGCATCTTTAGCAGAGCAAATTATCTCCTTTGTCAGGAATAAGAAAAATGTCATGACTTTTGAAGGTTCAAAAATATCATTCCTATTTTGTGAATATTTTCCTATATTATTGACCGTGTTTGCAATATTCTCTAACCACAGATATCTTAATGATAAAATTAATACTCTCAGAATCCTCCTCTCCTTGAATATGACGGGTCATGTTCATACTGCGTATGTGTGTGCCTACATTCAAGGACGTTCAAAAGGAGAACGTGATCATTATGCAAGTGTATCTCTACCCTCTATCACTTATGTCCTGGCAAGAGATTTAAAACTCTTTCCAAACACATGAGGAATGTAAAACATACCTTAAAATGGTAGCTAATGTTTTCCTTTTTTACCCCAAATGTACACAAAGATGTAAAAGTATTCGGATGAAAATTTCTTGATTTGCTTTTCTTTTCTGAGTCATTCTCATTCTTTAAAGATCCTATTTTTTACTCTTCATAAAATATTTTACATTCATATTCTGGCTATATCTATTCTCAAAGCATTATTTGGTAGACCTCTTGATATTTGAAATGCAGTTACAATTGGTTTGCCTTTCTTCTTTCTTGCCAGTGATTTTAATTAAAAATACTCCAAGGCCTTTTAGCTGACAACCCTTTTCATTGGTTCCTGAAAGCTCTCCAAGACTAAAAAGTCTACTGCCAATTAAGAAAAAAGTAAATGGCTTTATAAAAACCAGAATTAAACTAAAATTCTCTCACTTGGTTTAGGTTTCCATCTTATTTATTCATGGATCAAGCACCTGGAATTTTAGAGCATCATTTGGTTAATTTCTCAGGTTAAAGGTTTTATGAGAAAAATTTTGAAGTTATAGCTCAAATAACCTTGGAAATTAAATGTATCCTTTTGCTATCTCCAACTAAAATAAGTATTTGAGAATCAGCTTTGTATATCAATTGAATGGATTTGGTGGTGTAAATTCATTATCTCCAGTAACCACGAAATGTTGTAGACACTCAAAATTGTGATAGATTGTGACTGAGTTACTTCTTGAAATCTTTTATTTTTTATTTACAATGTGAAAAATGTACGATAGACAGATCTTTATAAGAGTCCTCTAGTTCTAATATCTGCTATGTTTTCTTTTGCTTGAATTTTTTTAAATGTCTAATAAGTGAAGAGATCCCAACTCTCTCCGCTTTATCAAATAGGGAAGATGTTGATAAAAATAAAATTATCTTCCTATTTAAAGGACACTGACTTCTGAAAATATTGCATTTCACTTATCTCGAGTAAGCAATTAAAATACTACAAAGATAAAATACTCAACACCTGTAGGATACAACTATTATCTATTGACAATAAATAAAACTGAAAAATTACAATTTCTTTTCCTAAATATATACCTGATAATATCCATCCCCAATTATAGAATGTGTTCATCATTTCAATGTTGGATGGTGTACAGAGGAAGGTCAAGTAAATCAGAAAAAAATAAGTTTCATTGCTTTGGATCTTTTGCAGATTCAGTGAAATCACATGGTGGCCCAAAATCTGTATTTAACATGATTCCATAAGACAACACATGTCTCTTCTTTCTGATACAAATTATTCTAAAAATAATTTGAAATGAGTAACAAAATATATAAAATTGAAGAGTTTTACAAAATAAACCTTTTTATTTTATTTTTTATTAGATCATAACTGTGTAATTAGCACATAATCCTTTATTTAAAAGAAGAAAGTGACTTGTTTTATGATGTCTGCTGAGTGTTTAACTGTATTTGTGCTCATGATTCCAGTGTCAGTACCCACCTATGCAAGAAGCTGTATCACCTTAGTATTGGTATCCAAACAGGATAATAAATACTAAACTTTAGTTACCAAGCTGATCTCGCGAACTTTGCCACTCATCGTATGCTATGCTTCCCTATGTTAAATCCTCTGCACTCTTTCCTAAGATTAAATTGTTTTATAACATTATGATTAACAACCCAGCTTCCTTTGTGACCACCTGATCTTTTACCCCAGGATTTTCCCAAAGCTCAGCAGATAAATCTTTTCTATTGCATGGAGATATAAATCTTTACACCAAGAGTTTTTTGTTCCTCCTGCTACTATGCCTGTGGAGATTGCTTTAAATGTGGCTATGAATTATCAGCTAAAGATCAGTTGCTATGATTATTTCATACAACTGACAATAAATATTCAAGCAATGAAATGATTATTTCATTTTACACTATAGAAGTTCAATTCCTTCACACCCATTAACAATTAATGATCAAGGCAGTGATTTTCAAGGGATGTGCTGTGGCACACTGGTGTGCTGTGAGGATCTTAGGTGTGCTTTGAAAATTTTTAAAGATCATTAAATTATTTTCAAAAGCCATTCAAAGCACAGTAAGTATATTCTTTTTTTCACACTTCTTATTGATCAACATAATTTAAATGTGCTGAAGTTTAACTGTAGGTTCAAGTGTGCTGTGAAATAAAAACGATTGGAAAGCACTGCTTTGGGGGTTAAGGGATGTGCTCCCTACTCCTGGAGGAACTGCCCAGAACTGTTCAGGGGGCTTTTTCATGACCTTGCTTAAAAGTGACCTGGAAAAGATGCCCTATTTGTGCTTAGAGATGGGGGGTCTGTGATGAGACTAATTTCTGAGCTCATCCAGGCCTAGAAAATAGGGGTCTCTGTCCAACCCTGAGCATGCGAACTCTGTCTCAGCCTGATTTATATATATAAATCACATATATCAAACATTTAACATCAGTCTTCCTATATAAAGATTATGACATCTACCAATGTGTATATTTTCAGTGTTCTGACTTTACGTGTATGCACACACACATATAATTACACCACTTCAAAGAAAATCACTATTCAGAACTCTGAATGACCATGGGAGCAAGTGAGAATAGCTGCTAAGTATTCGATTGAGAAATCAAACTTCAGTGTGCATCTCTGTTCTGCTATTTAAAATTGCATCTGCCTGAACAAGTGACTACTCATCTATAAAATGGGAATAGTTTTAGTCCCTGTTCTTAGTCTTTGGGTCATTATGAGGTACTAGCAGCTACCACTTGTTAAAACTTTACTATATAGCAGGTTTTGGGAGGCCTAATGTGGCCCCACAAGAACCCTCCGCCCTCCTCTTCCTTCTCTCCTCCTAAAACAAAGTACACAAAGGACCTCATTAGCCCCACCCCCAAAATTTGGGCCAAAGGACCAGAACTCCCCCAAGCCCTTGGGCAAGCTAGGGAATTTGCCCACCTCCTCCAGCCAGCCCCTTATAAAACAGGTCTTTAACTGCGCCTGGGTACAGACGCCATCTTTGCCCAGCCCAGACTGGTCGCTGTCTCTTGCCATAAACCTGACTTGAACCTCTCCACTCCTAGTCTCATCTCTGGGCACCACCACGCCACCTTGCAGCAGGTGGTATATTAGATGTTATAAATGAGATAATTCAAAATATGTAATATTTGGAACATGCAAAGCGTTCTATAATCGGTAACCATTATAAGTATTTGTACTTTGATGATAAAAGATAAATTACATAACTAATTCTTCATAGCTTGAAGATTTTTTAGTAACTTTAAATACTCAGATATTAGAATATCTCAAAGGCAAAAAATAAAATCTTTTATGCCAATATCACAAATTACAAACAATAATATATAAATAATGGAAAATTAAAAGCTACAATCGAATAGCATTGACCAAAAATAAAAAAAAATAACAGCGTCAACAAAGAGAATTTAAAATGTAAGGATAGATGCGTATGATCCTTAATGCATCTACAGTCATGTGCCACATAACATTTTGATCAATGATGGACCACATAAATGAAGGTGGTCACCTAAGATTATATTCTATATATTTACTTTACCTTTTGTATGTTTAAATATGTCTGGACACACAGGTGTTTACCATGTGCCCACAGTATTCAGTTATAACAGTACAAACACGCAGTACAGATTTATAGCCTAGAAACAATAGGCTTTACCATATGAACTACGTGTGTTCACTAGGCTACCCCATGTAGGTTTGTTTACACTGTCCTCTTTGCACAACAACAAAATTCCCTAGGGACGCATTTCTCAAAACATATCTGGGTCATCAAGTGAAGCATGACTTGTAGTCGTCCTTGAGAAACTGGAGGTTGGCTGGGTGCCCATAGCACAGTGGTTATGGCACCACCCACATACACCAAGGCTGGCAGGTTCGAACCTGGCCTGTGCCAGCTAAACAACAATGACAACTGCAACAAGAAATAGGTGTTGTGGTGGGCGGGTGCCTATAGTGCAAGCTAATTGGGAACCTGATGCAAGAGAATTGCTTAAGCCCAAGAGTTGGAGGTTGCTGTGAGCTGTGACATGACAGTACTCTACAGAGGGTGACATAGTGAGACTCTGTCTCAAAAAAAAAAAAAAAAAAAACTGGAGGTAGTGGTGGAAAAGAAATATGTCCATTTCTCGTATGTTCTTTTATGTTCTCTGGATGAGCTTAGGTGTACACACGTTTCCTTTGCAAATTGTACTTTTAAACAAATGGTAAGAAAGCACTTCACTGCATGAGAGTAGTTTGGTTTTTTAAAGACATAAAATAATGCAATCATGCTGTAAGAAGATGCATACACTAGAATAATCTAGTGTTTATTGGGCCAATTTTTCTCACAATGGAAAAACTTGGATTTTTGTAAATTTACGTATGTTACCTTATGAGTAAGGAGGTTGACTATATAAAAATTCTTGGAATTTCCCTGAGCATTTAGAAAAGTTAGTACTACTATTTATCAATAGAAAACGTGTATTATGTTCAGCCATTATATTGTTTAATTCTGGACACCAGGAGTGATAATTTGTGGGCCTAGTGCAAACTGAAAATTCAATTCTTCTTGTTCAAAACATATTAAGAATTTCAAGACAACTGGGAGCCTTCTGAGCAGGGCCCCTGGGCAATTGCATGAATTATAAACCCATGAATCTGGCCTTGCTTCCAATACCTCTGTGAGAAATGTGTTACAATTCCTACTTTACGTATGCAGAGAAACAAACCTTTGAGATAGTAACAAGCCCTAAATACTGCAGTATGTGAACTGTGGAACTGGTGTTTAAGAAGTGTGGAACCTGACTCTAAGGCCTCCACTTACCATCACTCTGAAACTACCTCCCCAACCTAAAGACAAGTAATCGTAAACTGTTTTCCTGTTTTACTGTGTACTAGGTCAATTGACAGCTCAAGGGAATAGTATGTAAAAAGCAAATACTTTTTATTGTGGGAACATTTGGAAGTCATTTAAAATAGACTCATAATAAAAATGGAGAAAGATGACTAATAAGAGAACAGTTAGATAGATTCAAAGTTTGTCGAATACACCTCAAACTATATTATAATTTTGACTTGGCCCTTGTTCAGCATTTTAGTGAAGACATTCAGTCAGTGCTTTCCAACTATTTTTAACTCAAGGAATACTTGAACTTACAGTTAAACTTCTGTGGCACACGTATGTTGATCAAAAGCAAGAGTAAAAAATGAATATATTTACTGTGCTTTGACCGTCTTTCAAAAGTAATTTAATTAATCTTTTTTTTTATATTTCTCATCCAGAGTTTTTTTTTTTTTTTAAATCTCCTCTTCTCCTTTTATAAATACAGAACTACTAATAGTAAGAGCATTTTTAATGTAGAGAGGCATTATGTAGACCAGAAAGAAAGAGGACGTTTGGATGACACTGTCTCCTAGGGTTAGGTAGACATATAGAGAGTCATACTCCGTGCCACCCGCCACCCAAGCCCCTCTGTACACACATTCTACTTCAGGAAGTGCTCCCCAAGGCCCATCATCAGCTTCCCTGGGGTGAAAAGACTTGCTCAGTGGAGTTGCCTGCGGGTAGGGAAATTGAGATGATCAGCTCCTTGATAGCCTTTGGTGGGGTGTGGGTCATGTTGCTGGAGCACAGTTGTGAATTAAGAATGCATCCAGTGATCTGCTATTCATTTCCTTGCAAAGCAGTTACAGTCATCCTTTATCCCGTCCACATGCCAACCTTAGGTGTGTTCTGTCATTTACTTTCCTTTTCACCTACATCGTGCTAGGGACTTCACTTTACTCTGAGAATAAAGACCGGAATCCTAGGCATGGCCTAAAAGTCCCAGTGAGCCTGGCCTGCTCCACCAGTCACGCCTCGCCCAGTTACTCTGCCCTATGCACCTGTCCTGTGGGCTTCTTTTAGGTCCTTAGACTCCCTGTGTTCTTTTTTGTCACAAGACCTCTAAGCTGTTCTCTCTGCTTAGAAATCTCCAAGTTCTCTCTTTGCCTGATTAATACCTGCCCTTTCTCAGATGTCTGTTCCACCTTCCCCTCCTTATGCAACCCTAACCTGGCTTCTCTCTGTCATTCAAATAAGTGATCCCAAAATGTACAACTAATTAATGACCTTTAAAATTTTTTGTGACACACCTAAGATCCTTTCATGGCACACCAGTGTCACACTGGTTGAAAATCACTGCATTAATGATTTCTGGTCAGGTTTGCAGTTGTTTTCATTCTAAAACATTTGAATAACAGAATTATAATTTCAAAGATTTTGATACATAAATAGGAATAATAGATTTAAAATGACAATTCAGCGTGTGGTGGCTCACAGCACTTTGAGAAGCCCAAGCAGGAGGACTGCTTGAGGTCCGTAATTTGAGAGCATCCTGAGAAAAAGCTAGACTCTGTCTCTGCGAAAAATAGGAAATTAGCTAGACATGGTGGTGGGCACCTGTAGTCCCAGCTGCTTGGGAAGGTGACACAGGAGGAGCCCTTGAGACCAGGAGTTTATGTCTTCAGTGAGCTATGTTGATGCCACTGCATTCTAGCCTGGGCGACAGAAAGAGACCCTGTCTCAACCAATTTGACAACAATGAAAAAAGTTTTGAAATATTTCATTGCTTACAAGAGCAACATTTTGTGAAAAATGTTTTATAGTAGAAATTTGGAAACTGAAAAAATACAGAAATACATAGTGTACAATAGAAATTATCTATACCTTCTCAGTCCAAAAATAGCTACCAATGTTTATATCTTGCATTTTTACTCAGTACTATTACTATAATGCAAACATTTTCTAATCACATTAAAAATATTTTAAATATATACAATACACTATCCCGTTCGTATACCGTAATTTAAGCCAGAATCTACTGACATGAGGTTGTTTCCAATATTTACCATATAAACTGACCCTATACAGGGATAAATGTTATATTCAGCCTTTAGCCTCAAATTACATTTAAATGTTCGGATGTTAAGTGAGAGAAATCTGTTTTTATAACATTTCAAAAGCAACTTTCTGGGTTAAAATATGGTCATTACATGAATTATTTTATGTAATTGTATTTTTCACGTGGCACTCGCCTTATTTCACACTTACTTGTGTGATTCTCACCTAAAGATGGAGTTTCCATTATAGTCATTTCTAAATGTCCTATAGTGAATATGTATTCAACGTGTGTTGAAATGTTGTTGAAGCATTGTGATTTAGCAGTGAACAACTTGTACAATTATAGATTGGTTTCATTGAATACGGTGTCCAAAGCCAGGAAACCTTCGTTTTGGAGCACCAATCAAATTAGATCTACTTCTAGCAAATAACCGGTATTATAGAGCTTTAGAATGAGATTTATCAGGGTCGTGGTTATTATCACACTTCAAATCTTTAAACCTGTCAGGTAGAAACAATACTCAACTCTTTCTGTATCCAAGGTTCAAAACAAATTTTAACTGAAGGATGTCATAATGAGGCAGGCTTTCACTAGGTGTTAAGATCTTTGCCAATGGGAAAGTTTGCTGCCTTACTAAGGAGGTGTCTGCTTCTGGAGGCAGTGAATCCTACAAGAAGGTTATGTTAAATGGCCGCCACCATCCTTCTCCTGTCTGTATTTTTTTAGTGAATTTAATATATAATTGTTTACAGTCAATAGCTAAAAGCCATGGGGAAATTTAGCACATATGCAATTGTTTTTATACTGATTATATGGAGTAAGTTTTGAGAGTAATTATTGTGATATAGAATAAATTCTACCCTCTATTTACAGGGTGAATACACAGTTATTTTCTTCTATATCCCAAAGGAAATGAAGTAGTATTTTCAATTACAGTGCACTGGTTATTATAATATGGAACAATTACACTTCCATGTCTTACTACTGTTTTGTTAACGATTTCATTTTCTCTCTTAGGAGGTTTGCCTAAATACAATTTCACAGTCGATCATCTTGTCATTCCCTTTTACTCTACTTTCCTTGGGCATATCTATCCAATTTTATAATAGGTATCAATAAGAAAATATTATTAACCTTATAGAAATTAATTTCATAGCCAAATATTCAGTAACATAAATGTGCTATAAGATTAAATAGAAGTATTGTGGTAATGATGACAATAAATTATCTCTGCCTTCTGTTGTCTGCACATTCAAAATGAGATATTTTCCTAATCTGAAAAATATTCTTGCCATAATTATATGCAAAAAAAGTCTGCTCTGGTTAAAAAGTACTCCCATGAAAAGAATAGGTGCTCTTGGGATTCTATTAAAAACTACACTTTTTTTTTTTTCACTAGAGATTTAATCATGTAATGGTCATTTTGTATTGGGTGCAGTATCATTTGAGTTTATATTTTAAGTATTTTTAGAACCTGTGTTTCTGCTTTCATCTTCATATAACATGTCAATGGAATATGTAATGTTGTTTGAAGCTCAGTGATTGATTCAGAATGATGAATCTGTGGAGATCTTCGAGAAGAAAGAACCTGTGCGTGGCACATGTAGAAACTCAGTATCGCTCAGTGTTTCATTCTTAGTATTTAAGTTACCAGAATGGGAATCCCTCAGCCCCTGACATATATAAAGATGTAGTTTGAACAAAGAGTAGTATTTTCAAAATACATACGTCAAAGCCATTTTTACATAAAACATCATGAAAAGTATTTCATTCCTTCCTTAATAATTGCCAATTTGGAAGCTAAAATAAAATCTTGAGGTTTTTCCCATACTTCCAATTAAAGAAATGATTCATCATAGATGAGGCAGAGGGTTTCCTCCAAACCCTTTGCATATCTCTTGACAAGTGCAGGAAAATTGCTAAAACTAATCTTGGCTCAGGCAAATCCCTGCCCCTGTGCTTGTAGCTAAAAGTAGATAAAATGCAAGGCTCTTTTGGTCTCCTTAGAAATGGATCCTCCAACTAAGTTGAATTGCCAGAAAGATAATGATTAAAACCCCAAGTGCTAACTTCATGGTCATAATAACAGGAGCACTTTAAGACAGAGAATGTAATAGTTAAAGAAGGAAGGACTGTCTCAAAATTATGACTTGTCTGGAAAAGCCCACATGTTGAGGTGGTGGCCTATCATGACTTAGATCACAAATCATATTATTCCAAAGACTGATGAACTTTGTCCTCCCCCCCTCAAAAAAAAATCTGAACAGAAAATGAGTGTGATTATAAACCACGGGTCTCTCATAAGGAATTTGGAAATGCAAATATTTGAACATATTCACTAATTGAAATAAAAGGTAGTGTGATTTTTAGCTTTTGAATAATCAGTGTAAAGATAATTTATGTTAACCTTTTATTGTAATTTTAAACAATTTTGCTAAGTTGATTATAAAGTAGTTTATTAGAAGGTTCAAAAAAATTTTTAAAAATATAGAGCATTGGCCGGACGCGGTGGCTCACGATGTCTATAATCCTAGCACTCTGGGAGGCTGAGGTGGGTGGATTGCTTGATCTCATGAGTTGAGACCAGCCTAAGCAAAAGTGAGACCTCATCTCTACTAAAAATAGAAAAACTGAGGCAAGAGGATCATTTGAGTCTAAGAGTTGGAGGTTGCTGTGAGCTATGATGCCACAGCACTCTACCCAGGGCGACAGCTTGAGACACTGTCTCAAAAAGTAGCATATAAAATGTTCCCTTTATATGGTAACCAAAATTGCATCTTACAAACAATTAGTAAACACAACGTACCAGGCAGTGGAGTTGGTGCTGAGATACCTTTGTAGAATTTAGATTAACATTGTAATCACTTTAAACATCAAGTCTAATTAAATACTGAATAATATCCCAAGTTTTTCTCTTTTGCACCATTAATTTCTTGTAGTTTGGCCAATAAATTGAAGAGGCACTTAATTCACATCTGGTAGAGATTATCTTCCTTTGCTATTTCAGTCCACATAACTTAAGTCAGATAAAACAATTTGATTTGGGTTCAATATGGTGCTATTTTGATCTGAAGGTCAATCTACCAACAAGCAGGAACAGTTTCTCATTATTTTCCCTCACCACTGCCCGCAGTCTTGACTGAAGTCTTTTGAGCAATGTCTGACCTCTGTTTCAATATTTCTCACAGATTTCACAGGCTGTCACCACCACTCAGCCATCACTAACACAGACAACTGTAATGGAAACGGTAACTATGGTGACCACAAGGGAACAAATCCTGGTAAAGCATGCTCAAGAGGAACTTCCACCACCACCTCCCCAAAAGAAGAGGCAGATTACTGTGGATTCTGAAATTAGAAAAAGGTGCGAGCATCTTATTTCTGGTTTTATATGTCAATGAAGCAGGAAAACCCACTTACAGCTGTTTTGATGGTGATGTTTTCACCTCAGTATTTCCAGAAACCTTGGGTGCCTACAATGTCCATTGATTTTGTGAGAAAAAATTATGAAGTAAGTTTTAAAATTTGCCTGAGGTCTCACTATCCCAATGAAAACTTAAGGCTTAATGGAAATACCATTTTCTGGATTAAAAGAAGAAACTAGGGGATGAACAACCATATTTTAATTTTGAAAGTTTGTTTTGCTTATTATAAAAGGCCTGCTTGTTCAGTCCCTAGTTTCGCGTTAAATGTCTTCCAGTAATGGAAAGTACATTTTCATGGAGAAGTACACCTATAATAGACGAGATCCATTCTGCTGGTTTACGAGAACATAATGTCTCAATCTGCACATCCTAAATCAGGAGTAATTACAGAACAGATTTCCTGTTCTTTGATATTTATAAAGTCTTATCTTGAAGGGTTTAGAATTTTTAACTGATCTTTTTGTGAATATTCTCAAAGACACAGTGTAGATAAGTTAGGTATTATGTAGATCAATGGATTATTAAGATGATGGCAATAGAATTTTATAAATACAAAGCTAACATGGAAATTATAAAAATGATACAATTTTCCTTTCATTCCAGCAATTGTAATTTTGAGATTAAGAAAGAACATTAAAATCTGCCTTATGTTTCTAAGCAGCATATGTTTTAGGAAGGCACAGAACATTTGACATTAGAATTTGCTTATACCAGGGTATAGAAGTATGGGAAGAACACATACCTAAAAATAGCGTGTCAGATGTTCTAAGGAAAGGAAAAAAAGTCTAAAATTATTCAAATTCATTATTTGGGATTTTCAGTACTTCTCTATTAGTTTGTGACTTATGACTTGCCCTCATAATTCTAGAGTAAATCAAAATCACTGGGCCTCTTCTCCCTGACAGTGTCTGCCTGGCTGAGCAAATCCTCTCATTCAGGGGTCAGCACACGAAGGCCTGCATACCAAATCCAGCCTGCTGCATGTTTTTGTATGGCTCACGAGCCAAGATGTGTTTTTACATTTTTTAAAAAAGTTGAAAATAATCAAAAGAATAATAATATTTCATGATATGTGAAAATCAGATGAAGTTCAAGTTTCGGTGTTGATGTCCATTGTTTGGGTGAAGGGAAACTTCTCCTTCACCTTGCAAAGTTTACTGAAATACCACATCACATTAAGGCAGGTTAGTAAAAGAAAGAGTCTTATTTACTGTGCCTAGGGAAAATCACCCAGTAGCCCATTGGGGTCTAGAAGTGTTTATACACCCTCGTTTTAGGGAGAAAGAGGAGATGAGGAACATAGGTAATTCTGTTGAGTGATACTAGTGGTTACCAGGGAGGATGAATTGATACTTAGGAGAATGAATGCATGGGGGGGAACAGATGGGCCTATAAATGAGTCTCTTTGGAAACTAAATTATCCAGAGAGACAAGGATTATATTTAAAATGATGTGGGTTGGGTCTGGCTACATTTTTTTATTTTCTTCCTTGCAATATATTGAGAGAATAGGAAAGGGAAAGGAAGTCAGTTATTTTTTCTGATGGGTCTGTTTTTTGTTTTTAATGAAGAGAAGGGGAAATCCCCTTCCAATGCCTGTTGATATTTAAAGGCCTTTATTCAAAACACTTTTATACCAAGAAGTCATACTTTGGGGTAAAATTTCCTGAGCTCTTTTACCATAAATAAGGATTTAGTGGACACAGCCATTACTTTCACAAGGCAGGGTTTGATTATTGGTAACGGGGAATGTGTAGCCCACAAAACCTAAAGTACTTACTAGCTCCTTTGTCACATAAAAAGTTTATTAACACCTGCTCTAGTCAAATGGACATCAAGTTCTATGAATAGTAGTATTCTTTCTGGAGCAACAGCTTCCAAGGACTCTACTCAAGATGGTAGTTTAAACTTTAACATTCAATGATGGAAAAAACAAATAATGCACAAAAAATCGGAAAGCAGAGAGAGAGAAGGAGGGAGAGGGCTGGGGCCGTAGTGTGTGCCACACCTTCTGGGGGCAAGACATGATTGCAAGAGGGACTTTACCTAACAAATGCAATCAGTGTAACCTGGCTTATTGTACCCTCAATGAATCCCCAACAATTAAAAAAAAAAAAAAGAAAGAAAAAAGAAAAAAAATCGGTAATCCTTTAAATGAGTTTTTTGATTAATCATAATAGCATGGACATTCATTTATTCAATGTCACATTAAATGTGTGTCCAAATACAGTGCTTAGTGGACACATGAATTTATGGATACTTTGCAACATTCCAACAACTCTCCAACTATTTTCCAGAGTAAAACAGAAGCCTAGAAGCCTACTTGCCTAACCCTTTTAATTTTTTCAGGACTTGACTAATACAGAAATCAACAAAGCACATTGATTCATATCATTGTCTTCAAAAACTTATTCTCGAGTCCTGTGTGGCTCAGTCGGTAAGGCACCGGCCCCATATACCGAGGGTGGCGGGTTCAAACCCGGCCCCGGCCAAACTTCAACCAAAAAATAGCCGGGCACTGTGGCGGGCGCCTGTAGTCCCAGCTACTCGGGAGGCTGAGGCAAGAGAATCGCTTAAGCCCAGGAGTTGGAGGTTGCTGTGAGCTGTGTGAGGCCACGGCACTCTACCGAGGGCCATAAAGTGAGACTCTGTCTCTACAAAAAAAAAAAAAAAAAGAATGCATTTGGTTGAAATAGAATGTTCTGACTTCCTAGCCGGGCGTTGTGGCGGGCGCCTGTAGTCCCAGCTGCTCAGGAGGCTGAGGCAAGAGAATCGTGTAAGCCCAAGAGTTAGAGGTTGCTGTCAGCCGTGTGAAGTCATGGCACTCTACCGGAGGGCGGTACAGTGAGACTCTGTCTCTACAAAAAAAAAAAGAATGTTCTGACTTCCTTTTGTTTGCTGGAAAGAGTGGCTAGTGGTGAAATACTTTGTATCTAAAATTCTGTTTGTAACATATGTCTTCAGCAATATTTTTAAGTGCATGGAATGAAATGTCCAATTGGGAACATAAACATTCCTTAGATAAAAGCTAACACTTAATTGAGGGTTTTATTCTATGTTCAGTACTAGATCCAATGCTTTATCTGCATAGCATTCCTCATAATAACTTTCCAGGGAATTTATGATTATTATTACTATTATATGTAGCTACAGAGCATGTGAGCCAAGATTTCAGCTGAGGTAGCCTAAGCAGCATAGTAAAATGTCTCTTTAATAGGCATATGACTAAAGAGATGGTATGTCTTGGTTTACCTGAAGCTATTCCAGATTATACTTGTCCCAACATAATTATGTAGAGCACTTTACAATCTCAAATGTGTCTTGATTTAGACAGCACAATTATATGAACGTTCTATATGTAACACACTGCTAGATGGATAAATTTAGACTTAACAAAGCAAAAGAGCAAGCATTTAGGAACAATTAAATTCAACAATTGGTAATTGCCTACAGGATGAAATGTGGTTAGAATATTGTAATGGTTGAGGAGGCCTCGTGCCCTCTTTTATCCCATGTGAGAAAACATTTCACTGTGAATATTACAGTTTTGACAATCTATTGAATCCAGATTTTGAAAAATAATATCTTCTTTCAGTTTCTATATCATAGTCATCCCCCTACCTTTTTTTACCTGCCTTGTTTTCGTCCTTCTGCCTAATTCCTCTGGGGGTATTTTTGTTAATCCTTCTCTTTGCCTTTCTGACTTCTTTGAATGAATTATATCTTCTCATTGGTTCAAGATGGCTCTAAGTGAATGATACCCAAATAGTGTAGCATGTATCTGTCTCTCTCCCTCGTATTTAAGCTTCGTATGTCTAAGGCTGTGATCTAGGTATTTCTACTCCTACATCCAGCTACTGTATCACTTTATGCGTTTATCACTTGTTGCCTCCAATAAAACATGTCTAATTAATACATAGCACATATATTTCAATTATGATAATTCATCGCCAGTGTGTTTAAAGGTCTACCAAATATTATTTTTTAAAGTCATGGCTTTTGGAATCAGGTTTGAAACTTGTTTAATTACTAGCTTATTCTAGCACATTACTTACTATTTATGACTCAGGCTTAATATTCTCACTTTATAAAGTACTGTGAGGATCATGTAAGAAGCATAGTGTCTGTAAGGTATTCAATCATCAATAAACGTGTTATTTTTGTTGTGGTGCAGATGCTGGAGATGGTAAAGATGAAGGAGATGTGGTAATAGAGGTCAAGGTAGTAGAGGTGGTAATGATGGTGATAGAAATATTGGTGGAGATGGTGGTCATGTATTATTGATAGGGGAAAAAAATCCCACATTAAACATCCCAAACTTCACGAATATACAAATACCTCCTCATGTTCCACTTGAAGACAGAATTTACCACCCAACTTCTCCATTTCTGTCAATCCCTTTCTCTGACTTTGACCCTTATTCCTTATTATTACATTATTTTATTGGTCAAGCGTCATCATTTCAGTAATGTCTCAATGATTCTAACTGCCAAATTCTCTCCCCCCCCCTTTATTTCAGAATATTACAGGAGATAAATGATTTGGTTGCATGGATTGCTTTTGTGCATATTGAGCCAAAGTTATACGTGTGCCCATCACTGCGATGGTGTGCATTGTACTGTTAAATATGAATTTACCTCTCCCCTCCTCTACCTTCCAACCTGATTGAATTCTGTTGAATTTTACTTCTGTATTTGCACATGAGCTTTGATCAATTTAGTTCCAATTTAATAGTGAAAAAAATGTAGCATTTTTCCATTCTTGCGATACTTCCCTTAGAAGAATGGTCTCCAGTTCCAGCCAGGTTGTTATAAAAGTTATTAGCTCACAGTTTTTTTATAGCTGAATAGTATTCCATAGTGCACATATACCTCATTTTATTAATCTACTTAAGTATTGATGGGCACTTGGGTTGATTCCACATCTTTGCAATTGTGAGTTGTGCAGCAATAAACATTTGCATGTATGTGTCTTTTGATAAAATAACTATTTTTTTTCGTGTTGGGCAAAGAGTGGAATTGCTGGATCAAATGGTAGGTCTCCTTTTAGGTCTATGAGATCCTTCCATACTATTTTATGTAGAGGTTGTACCAGTTTTCAGACCCACCAACAGTATATAAGTGTTACATTTTTTTCTGCATCCACAACAGTATCTGTTATTTTAAGGATTTTTTGAAAATGCCACTCACTAGAGTTAGGTGATATCTCCTTATCCATCAATTTCATTTACTAGAACATTAGGGATGTTGAGCCTTTTTTTATGTGTATAGGCCATTAGGCTGTCTTCTTTGGAAAAGCTTCTGTTGATAACTTTTTCCCCATTTTTTATAGGGTCGATTTTGATTTTTTTCTTGTTGATTTGTTTGAGTACTTCATAGATTCTGGTTATCAGCTCTTTATTTGATATAAAGCATGCAGATGTTTTCTCCTATTCTGTAGGTTGTCCATTCACTCTATTGATCATTTCCCTAGCTGTATAGAAGCTTTTTAATTCAATCAGGTCCCATTTGTTGATTTTTGTTGTTGCCGCGATTTGCTTTGGGGTTGTCTTCATACATTTTTACCCAGGATGATATCTATAAGTGTTTTCCAACATTTTCTTCTATTATTCCCTTTTATAAATTTCAGGTTAATGTGAGATTACATATATGATTAGGTTACATAGTTTGCCTTTGGTTAAAGTCTGAGTTGTAGTTGATACCCTTTATCCAACAAATAGGCCATATACCCATGCAGTATACCCATTGGGTGGGGAATTACCCAACCCCACTCCCTTTTTTGAATTTAATTGAGTGTGTTTCATATGAGCCTATATCTACTAGTTTCAAATTAGTAATGAGTACAGGTGACGCTTATGTCTCTATTCTTAGGATACTTCACTTAAGAAAATGTTCTCTAAATCTCTGCAGGTTTTTACAAAAGATACAAAAAAAATCTGCTTTTTTATGGCTGAATAGTATTCCATGGTGTGCATACATCACAATTTATTATTATTTTGTTCATGTGTTAAAGGGTACTTTGGTTATTTCCACAATTTTGGGATTGTGAATTGTGCTGCCATAAACATTTGTGTGCAAATGTCCTTATGATGAATTGTCTTCTTTTTTCTTTTGGATAGATACCTAGCAATAAGATTCACAGGATCTGAAGATAGTACTATTTCCCTCTCCCCTCACTCTGTCCCTCCCTCACTTCCTTCTCTGTCTTCTTCCTTTCTCTCCTTCTTTCCTTGTGTCTGGACTTGGTTTGCTATGATTTTAATGACTATTTTTGCAACTGTGTTCATAAGGGATGTGGTCTGTAGTTTTCTATTTTCATTGTGTCATTTCCTGGCTTGGGTTTCAAGGTGATACTGGCTTAGTAAAATGAGTTGGGGAAGATTCCTTCCTTCTAAGTATTATGGAATAATTTCTGAAGTATAGGTACCGGTTTTTTGTTTGTTTGTTTCATAGGCATGATAAAATTCGGGTGTGAAACTTGTCTGGCTGGGGATTTTTGTTGTTGGTGGTGTTGTTATTGTTGTTAGAAGGCTTTTTATTGCTGCTTCAATTTCAGCACTTGATATTGGTCTCTTCAGGAATTCTGTTTTCTTCCTGACTGCGCCTAGGAGGCTATGTATTTCTAAGAATTTGTCCATCTCTTCCACATTTTTTCAAGTTTATGTGCATAGAGATTTTTATACTATTCTGAGAACATATTTTGTGTTTTTTATAATACCAGTTTCTTTTTTTTTTTTTTCATTTCTGATCCTTTTCTGCTGCCAGTTAATCTAGCACAAGGACTGTCAATTTTATCTTTTCACAGAACCAAATTTAAGTTTCATTAATATTCTGTATAACTCTTTTGTTAATGAATCATTTCGTTTTGCTCTGATCATGTTTATTTCTTTTCTTTTGTGGTGTTCAGCATGGTTTGCTCTTCCTTTTCCAGTCCCTGGAGATGATTCATTACATTATCGATTTGTGATCTTTCTGTCTTTTGGATATGGACTTTTAAGGCCATGAATTTCCTCTCATGACTGTTTAACTATATCCCATAGATTTTGGTAACTAGTATTCCCTTTCTCATTGACTTCAAGGAATCTTTTGTTTTCCATCTTAATTTTCTCTTTGACCCAACTATCATTCAGTAATAAATTATTTAGTTTCCAGGAATTTGTGTAGGGATGAGTGTTTCTGTTGATTTCTAATTTTATTCCACCCTGGTCTGAGAAGATAGATGACATAATTTCTATTTTGTTAACGTATCAAGAATTATGGTTCAGGATATAATTAGTCTTAGAGATTGTTCCCTGAGACGATGAGAAGAATGCATATTCGGTGGTTTGAGGGTAGAATGTTCTAGAAATCTCTGCTAGGCCCATTTGTTCTAGAGTTCTGTTTAAGTTCATTTTTTTCTTTACTTTCTGTTTAAGGATCTTTCCCATTCTGTCAATGGGGTGTTGAAATCCCTGGCTATTATTATGCTGCTCTTTATCATTTTGTTTAACTCATGTTATATTTGCTTTATGAATCTGGGTGCATCTGGGTTAGGAGTATAAATATTTAGAATTCTATGTCTTGTTGTATTGTTTCCTTTACCATAAATGACCATCTTAGTCTTTCTTAACGTTTGTTGAAATCTACATTATACGCAACACAACTTTCTTTTGTTTTCCATTTGTATGGAATATTGTTTTCCATTCCTTCACCTTAAAGCTGAATTAATCCTTGAGAGTTAGATGTGTTTTCTGGAGATAACAGGTCCTCGGCTTGTACTTTTTTATCCATTCAGCCAGCCTATGTCTCTTGAGTGGGACTTCAAGCTGTTCACGTTTATTGAAGGAATTGATAACTGGGGGTGAATTTCTGTTCTTTCTCTTGAGTAAAACTTTATTGCTATGATTTATCTATTAAGCCATTGTGGCTGTTGGGCTCTGAACTTTATCTTTTGGGCGATTTTACACTGGTGGGTATATATTGTGGTGAGCCATATATAGTAGAGGTCTGAGTACTTCCTGCAGGTCTGGCTTTGTGAATCCCCACAGAAGTTGCTTGTCTGGAAAAGACTTAATTTCTGCATCAAATGTGTAACTTAGTTTTGCAAAATGCAAAACTCTGTGCTGGTAATTGTTCTGTTTAAGAAGATCGAAGAGGGGGACCAACTCCTTTCTGGCTGGTATGGTTTCCATTGATAGTTCTACTATTATCCTGATGTGTTTTCCCTTGTGGGGGAGTTGTTTACGTCTAGCTCCTTATAGAGTTTTCTCTTCCATTTTAACTTTGGCCAGCTTGAGTAGTATGTGTGTTTGAGATGAACTATTTGCTGTGAATCTTCACAGAGTTTGATGATCATCTTGCATCTGGATGTCTGGATCTCTGGCAATACTATGAACATTTTCTGCAATAATTGCCTCGAATACATATTCTATGCTTTTAGCACTTTCTCTTCTCCATGTAACTCATATTTTTGTTTGCTTCACATAGTTCCAGATCTCTCTAAGTGATTGTTCTGCCTTTGTTGTTCTGTTCTCTGCCTTTTTAAATGATTGGATTATCTGGAGAGCTTTTCCTTTAAACTCTGAGACTTTTTTCTTCTCCTTGGCTTAATATGTTGTAGAAATATTCTACTAAATTTTGAAAATCCCTAAATGACACTTTCATTTCTTTAAGTTCTTGTATATTCTTTCTCCTTTTGTCACAGTCTTTAATGACTTTTTTATAAATCCCTGAAATTTTCTTTGGGCTTCTTTTTGTTAGGTTCCAACCTTCTCTTCAGTTCCATTTGTCTTATTTGCCATTCATATTTTGAATTCCATTTCTTTCATTTTTGACAATTTCTTTGCAGTTGGAGTTCTCTGCTGTAGCTCCTTTGTGAACCCTTGGGAGTATTGATTAGTCTTGATATTCCATGTTGCCAGAGTTCTTTTGTTGGTTTCTTCTTTTCTGAGACCTCTTTTCTTAATTCAGGGCTAATAAGTCTGTTGGACGTTTGTTCCTTGCAGGGAACTCTCCAGATAGTTGCAGGATGTTTGAATTTGGAGCTGGGCCAGACCCTCTTTACTGCGTCTGGCATTATGGAGATGGCTCCATCCAGGATCCCCACAGAAATAACCACAGCAGCTGGATAAGTTCCTTGTGGGTTCCTGTGTTGTGGGTATTTGCTCAAAGCAGATTGCATTGTGCTTGTGGGTTAAGGCTGGGAGGCTTCTTGGCAGCGTGTTGGACTTTGGAACAGTTCTGACAAAACTACATCAGTGGCGGAGGCTCTAGAGTGGGGTCTTGGTGTCCAGATACAGTGATAGAGACTGGGGGATGGTGTTTCTGGTATGGTGGAAGTTCTGGAGGCAGAGGTAGACCCTCAGGGTCCCTTGTCAGTGATAGAATCAAGTTACCGACCCACCCAGGAAGGATTCCTTTTCTGGGAAGCACGTCCCTCACAGGAAATAGTGAATGGACCAATCTAGGCCTTCCTAACCTTGTCCCACCTACCTTCCCAGGTAATGGACCCACCCAGGAATGATCCCTTTCCTGGAAAGCATGTCCCTCCCAGGAAGTAGTCAACGGACCAATCCAGACCTCCCTAACCTTGTCCCACCTACCTGCCCAGGTAAAGCTATGAACAGACCAACCCTGGCTGCCCTAACCCTTCAAATCCCTGTCTGCCATAGCCCATGTGTAGATTTCTTCCGAGTCAGGAATCTCACCCCACCTACACTCCAGGTGGAATAAAAGCCACTTTGATTGCACGAATTGGATCTCTGTCTTCCTTTCATCTCACTCCTCAGAATGATTTTTATCTTTGGGTCCAGAACTTTTCAGTCAGAGCCTCAGAACTGGGACTGGGGAGCAGCCTGAAGTGGAGCTTCAGAAGAGGGCCTCTGAGCCAGAGATTGGGCTGTGGAAATGATGAGGCTAATCTGACCTGTAGGGCAGGGCTGAGGTCAAGCAGGCAGGTGGCAGTTTGAGCCTAGAGGGTGGAGTTGGTGCTGAGCAAACAGCAGGCTGCTTATTAGGTACAGGGGTCGTGAAATACCAGGTCAGGTGGGCATAAGTTACAGCTATCCATGAGCTACCCAGGACCCACTGAAGTAGGTGTCCAAATCCTTCAGGCCAGAGGCTGCTGTGTTGCAGTCAGTTCCTATACTCAGATCCCATTGTGCTCTAGGGGCAAAGTGTTTGGCTTCAAGTTCCAGGGTACAGTTCAGGGAAGGTGCAATCCACTCCGGCTCCAGCCTAGTGTAGACCTGGCATGGTGCACTTAACCATTCAGGATGGCTTTACCTGTTGCCTAATCTGCAACTCTGTACAGATTCCAGGCAGGTCTCTGGTCTGACCAGGTAAGAGGTCTCGGGGTAGTAAAAGCTGTTTCGAGTTCAGTGCTCATTGCACCAGCAAGGTGAGTACAGCACTCCAGTGCTCTCTGCCCCTATTATTTCTTTCATGTTCTCTGATCTTGTTACATGTATCACGCTATTACCTTTCTTTCCACACTGAGTGTCCCATGTTGTTTCTCTGTGAATTCACAGTGCTCCATCATGGAAGAGTCATCTATCTGTAGGCAGCTGCCTTTATCTTTTTTATTTTTTCGAAAAGACAGGTTTTTATTAGCATTGTTACAGGCAAAGCATCACATGGAGCTGGTCCTTGGTGAAAAAATATGGAACGGTTCACGAATGTGCGTGTCCTTCTTGCACAGGGGCCATGCTAATCTTCTCTGTACTGTTCCAATTATAGTATATGTGCTGTTGAAGTGAGCACTAGCTTCCTTCGTCTTTCACCTCCTTCCTTGGGAGTGATGTGCTGGCACATTGCCTCTAGTCTACCTTTTTTTCCCACGAACTGCCAACTTCTTAACTTAAGCCAGATACCTCCCTGTAGTTAAACTTGCCCCACTTTCTAATTAATACATCTAAAATTAATATATTAAAATGTTGCTTTTATGGTGGCTCTCTAGGCCTAAGATCTCTATAATTACAGTTGCCTCCAATATAAAACTCAAGCCCTTTCGTATGGTATTCAATTTTATTTTATTATCCCCGCTAATTTTATGTCTAGATTCCCCTATTTCCACTTCAGGCCGTAAATTATATTTGTTTTGCTATATGCCTTAATGCCACACATGTGAAATTTCTCATCACCAGTCACAACAAGGATATTATTACATTTCTTTATGTTTTACATAGATTCTATTACAGTAAATGCCATTTGTATGAGAAATAATAAATATTTATTGGAAGAGTGAATGGTAATAGTTCAACTAAATTAAGTAACTGTAATTTGATATTCCAAAATCATTTAAGAATTTTACCTAGTTCTCCATAGAATTGGTCTTAATAATAAACGTATGACCAGTCTAATCATTTTTAATAATTCTAATTTCACCCTTTAGAGTATAGCTATAATACTATTATGGAATTTTAAAGCTCAGCTTTGTACCACGGTATAGTTTCTTAATTATCTAAGCTGCATTTAGTTGATTCCCTATTAATTCCACAGTTTTTACATAGATTGTATATCCTGCATAAATTGTCTTCTTTACACTAAGATTTAAAACAGTGTGTGATGACCTTGAGTCACAAGGTAATTATTTCTAACTAAATTATCTCTGCAACTTGGTGATATCATTTTACATATAGGTAATTGTCAAAGTATAGAACTCAGACTAGTTTACAGCTAGATCTATTATCTAGTTCATTGGCATTTATGCAGGAGATTAGTTCCTAATATAGCAGTTATTATAAAAGATTTTTCACAAAAGCTGCAGTAATATATTTTTATATCAACCAGGTAAAACCTATGGCAAATTGAATCCTTTTTTACGTAAATACCATCATGAATAAAGATCGTCTTTTCCAAGCAAAGTATTAATAAATGAGTATCTTTGACCTCAAGGACAGTGTAGAGACATTTAGAAATATCTAAATGCACCTGGTATTTTTTTCTCTTCTCCAGGGAGGCAGAGTATAAGTTTGCTTTCCTTGGTACCTGCATACCAAATGGCAGAATAAATTGCCTGGTCTATAGACCTGCATTATTATTGTATATTCTACTCTTACATTTAATTGTTTTGCTTTTTTGTCTTTTCTTTCTTTTCATAGCTGCAGGCCAGAGATAAATTTGCATCACATTCCTGGAAAGAAGATAGTCAAGCGTTAGATAAGGCCATACTTTCGGCAGTTTTGTGAGATTCATTCTTAAAACAGTTTTATTTTCGATACATATTTTAACTTTCTAAATTAGAGCCGGAAGTTATATGCTAAACGATACAAACTTATTTGAAGAACCAAATTAGATGATGAATGTGTCTGTGAGCTAACTTTTTATTTTCTACGTGATAAATTGATCCTAAAATACTTGCAGTGTTAGACTCTTTAATAACATTTTTGCCCCTTGGCAAAGCCCATAGAAACAAAACATTTTAGATGATGGGCTTCTTATTTTCTAAGAAGACTAGACTTGTCCATGGTTACAGGTTAATTGAGGTCCAGAAAGGTTAAATAACTTGTTTTCAGTTGCAAAACAAGGACTAGTACTGAGTGCTCTAATTCCCATTCTAGTGTTATAGCTGCAAGGCCATGCTTCTTTTTATGTATTAAAGTCAAACAACCTTGGTCATAAACTTACATGTCAGTTAAGAAACTGGCGAAAAATAGAAACCTTCCATGACATCCTCAGGTGTTCAGAAAGATAACCATCCTAATGTTCTTAAAATATTTTGTCATATAAGTCAAGCACAAATCAGTGACCATGTTTTGAAGAATGTAGTAATGTGAATTATGGAGACTTCTACTCAAAGTGCAGGGCATGGCACAGTACCATCACTTAGGATTCTGTTTGAAAAAAAAAAAAAAAGATTTGGGGGGTCCTCTCCAAACCTGCTGAATCAGAAACTCAGCTGATGACCCCAGTAACCATTTACAAGCTCTCCAGGAGATTCTGATATACAATAAAGATCGAGAACATTTACAGAAGAGCAGTGGTTCACAGGGTTTAACATGCATCAGAATCACCAGAGTTTCTGCTTCAATGGTTCTGGGTGATACCTCAGGATTTTAATTTTTAGCAAGTGCCCAGATGATGCTGGTGCTGCTGATTCAGGGCCCACATTTTAGAAATCGGTTCGCTAGAGTGTCAGTTCAGTTATAATCTAACTTTTGCTTTTCCCCCATTCAAGCTCCTATAAAGAACCATCTACTACAGGCTAAGCTAGATGCTGCTGTTCCATCTTGTTATAAAACCTCTTCTGTTTTATATGGAAATGGCCTATTCATATGTCTGTTTCATCCCCTAGACTTAAAACTTCTCTGGGCCCAGGCTCATTTCTTACTTCTTACCTGATATGGGGTCTTCTTTATAATAGATACCCATTGCATGTTTTGAACAGAATGCACTATAATTGTAACTGTTCCTAAAAGATACTAGACTTATCTCTGCATGTCTGGCTACAGCAGTTATATAAAAATGTATTCTTCCATAATATAAGACATAAAGGAATATCTATGGGGAAGAAGACAGGATCACATTCCCAGAGCTGTGATAAATAGTTTTGTTTGTTCCCTAAATGAAGGATATGATGATCACACTTTTCTGTTCATCTAAAAGAAGCATAGTTTAGTGCAAAGAAAAGCCCATTTTCAATCAGAAAATCCAAACTATTTCTTTGTTCTCTAAATGAAGAATATGGTGATCACACTTTTCTATTCATCTAAAAGAAGCATAGTTTAGTGCAAAGAAAAGTCCTTTTTAAAATCAGAAAATCCAAGCTATTTCTATTCCCTCTGACTCTTTCCTCCACCCTCTCATACTCTGCATCAAGCATTGAAACCTGCTCTCTTAGGAATGTCCCCAGACAGCTCCTTAATCGCCAGTTCCAAAGGTCACTCTTTAGTTCTTATCCTTCTTGACCTTTGTATTGTGCTTGACAGAGATTAGTCCCTTCTTGAGTTTTTTCTCTCCCTCAGTTCCTGGGACATGGTTCTTTTCTGTTTCCTTTCTCCCCTTAGCTTTTAGACTGTCTTCCCAGGCTTTACTTCCTGTCTTTTTAATGTAAGTGTCCAAAAGACTCCAATTTGGGGGTTTATTTTCTTCTCGTGACATTTTCTGTTCCTGGGCAATATCATTTATAATCTTGTCTTCATCAGTCATCTGTATCTTATGATTCCTAATTAACATTTCTAACTCAACCTCTTTCCTAATGTTCATACCTGTGTAATCCAAATGCTAGGTGTGTCTTAATTTGTTACTCAAAGGGAATCTCAAATGTGGCTTTGCAGTTTAGATTAGACAACTCCAGAAAGTGTTATTCACCTGGGTGTGGCAGTGTGCGCCTGTAGTCCTAGCTACCCGGGAGGCTGAGGCAGGAGGTTCTGTTGTGGTCCGGAGTTCAAGGCCATCGTGGACAAACAAAGTGAGATCTCATTTCTAAAAAATAAATACATACAAAAAATAAAGTGTCATTTAAATTGCAGTCTCTAAGAAAGGTGCATAGGGGAGTTCTATGGTGACCAACCAGTGTAGCTATTCACGGTAGTCTTGATATCTACCATATCACAAAAATCCCTCCAAGTGTATCTGTTAAATTCTCTTTATTACTTCTACATTCATGCTATTTCAGCCTAGTTCGATCTGAACATTTTCCGCATGAAATTCTTAACTGATTTTTCTGCCTCTATTGTGACCCTTCTTAACCATATTCTTCACAGCCTCCTAAGGGATATCTTAAAATATATCTTCCTATTACCACATTTATTTGATAATAAAAAATATTCTTATTTGGACATCTTCTAAGAATATTCTTATTAATGTCTTCCCTGGTCAGAAACCTATATCTTTCTAAATTAATACAGATATAATGATGATTCCTTGTTGCTATGGACTGAATTATGTCCTCCAAAATTCATATGTTGAATCGCTGATCCCCCTCCATGATGGGACTTGGAAATGGAGACTTTGGAAGATAAATAGGTTTAGATAAGATTATGAAGATAAGGCCTTTGGGAGAGGATTAGGACCCTTATAAAACAAACAGCAGAGAGCTTGCTTGATCTTTCTGCCATGTGAGGACGTAGTAAGAAAAAGGCCATCTTAAAGCCAGAAGAGGACCCTCACCAGGAACTGGCCCTGCTGCCAACTTGATTTTGGAATTCCAGCCACAGTGCTGTGAGAAATAAATGTTTAGTGTCTAGCACACCCAGTC
This sequence comes from Nycticebus coucang, assembly GCF_027406575.1. Taxonomy (NCBI): domain Eukaryota; kingdom Metazoa; phylum Chordata; class Mammalia; order Primates; family Lorisidae; genus Nycticebus; species Nycticebus coucang. The sequence continues at coordinate 33,088,840 of NC_069804.1, read as the reverse complement.
CCAGGTACTTTTGTCATGGCAGCTGAGTTGACCAAGAACTGGCTCAGTAAAGCAATGATTTTTACTTCGTATTTTGAATAAAGTTGAGAGAGATGCTCAGGAAAAGAAGTAGATGGATTGAAACAGGTCATGATGCTGGGGCAGTGGCAGTGGGGCCGTCAGTACACATCAGGTTTAAATGGCTTTCCACATCACACTAGATAGTCTCTGAACCCTGACTGGAAGTTATTTCAACTTTAAAGATCTGCAACATAAAAGTATATCGAAGTCCCTTAAACTCAGCAAGCTTCACAATGAGAGTGTTTAAAGTTTAAATTGCTTTCCTCGGGGGTCCAAGGCATGATTCAGTGCATGGTGGGTTTCTTTGAAAATTCCCATAGTCAGAATGAGTCCGCATGCAGCATTTCAAGATGTGATTGTGCTAGTTTCCATGCTAATTTTCCTACTCACTCAACCAACATCTGATGGATCACTGATTTGTAAAACACTCCAGTTGCCAAAACCATGAGTCATACTTAACCCTTCCCTCAGGAAGCTTGTACCCAGCATAAACTAAATCATAAAGAAGAAGGACTAACTGGGTTATAGCTTTCATATGAAAGCCAAAAATTAGTTTCATAGTAGGGCTGAGTACATTGGATACTTTTTCTTCCATTCTTGAGATACTTTACTAAGAAGAATATGTTCCAGCTCCATCCAAGTAAACATGAAAGAGGTAAAGTCTCCATCTTTCTTTAAGGCTGCATAATATTCCATGGTGTACATATACCACAATTTATTAACCCATTCATGGATTGATGGGCACTTGGGCTTTTTCCATGACTTAGCAATTATGAATTGGTCTGCAGTAAACATTCTGGTGCAAATATCTTTGTTGTAATTTGATTTTTGGTCTTCTGGGTAAATACCTAGTAGAAGAATTATAGGATTGAATGGCAGGTCTATTTTTAGATCTCTAAGTGTTCTCCAAACATCTTCCAGAAGGAATGTATTAATTTGCATTCCTTCTGGAAAGATGTTTGGAGAACACTTAGAGATCTAAAAATAGATCTGCCATGGGGAGGGAGGGTGATTGGTGGGATTACACCTGTGGTGCATCTTACAAGGGTACATGTGAAACTTAGTAAATGTAGAATATGATTGTCTTAACACAATAACTAAGAAAATGCCAGGAAGGCTATATTAACCAGTGTGATGAAAATGTGTCAAACTGTTTATAAAACCAATGTATGGTGCCCCATGATCGCATTACTGTACACAGCTATGATTTAATATTAATTTTTTAAAAAAGGAAGGACTAACAAAATGTAAGAAAGCTTGCAATGAAGGGAAGCCCACTTCCAGATTGAGAGTTGGGCGTGGAAGCCTTATAGGAAAGTTAGTATCTTAGTGGACAATTAAAGGATATGGAAGCGTTGATCTGAAGACGAGGGAAAATGACAATTCTACCGTATACTAGCAGGGGAAAGACTGTATAAACCGAACTTGGATTGTATTGCAAATGCTTTCATTTGTCTACAGCTGAACTAGGGAGTATAGGAAGGAGAGACATAAAGGATAAGGTTGACATCATAAATTGGGATCACAGTAAAGAAAGATAGTCAAGTCTAGAATGAAGAGTGTAGACTTTAACTGTCTAGTCATGGAGAGCCACTGCATATTTTTGAAAGAGCAATTCAATGTGGCTACTATGAACCATCCCATTTTGACCCCACTTGAGAGCTGGGAAAGAGAGTTTATCTCACCTTCACTGAAGGGACTAAAAAGGGGATCAGAAAATTTCTATACACTTCCTTTTACAGCTATTTAACTCTGCTGTTGCAGCCAGAGAGCAAACATATATATATATATATAAAGGAAGGTGGCTGTGTTCCAGTAAAATGCCATTGACATGTCCAGGTGGCAGGACATATTTGTCCCATGAACCATAGTTAGGGGATTCCTGAAATAATGGGTAAAATGAAATGATTTTGCTGTCACCTTTTCTTTATGTATCTTACTGTCTTTATTATGGCCGTGTTTAGATTTTTTTATTCTTGTGATTTCAGTAGTGCCTTTTACTTTATCAGTCCTTAACAAAACACTTAAACAAATAAGACTATCCCTCACACATGAGCAAGTGAGAAAAATGGCTTAAACTCAGTTAAGAAAAAGGCATGGGAAATAATTTAGCTAATATTTTTAGGGCTACTACCATGCATCAAGAACTTTTTTAAATACCTTGCATGGATGAACATATTTAACCCTTAAAACAGTATCATAAAGTAAGTTTTATTATTGTTCCCCTTTGCCAGTGAGAAAAATGCAGCACGCAAAGTTCAAGTGACTTGTTCATGGTCACAAAGTTTATGGAGAGTAATGTAGCTGGGGGTTGTGCCCAACCTCACTCAGAATACTGCCTTCTCAAACTCCTTGTCTTGTTATCTTTTAATAAATGAAAGGAGATCTCGATATGTTATATAGCTGAAATTAAAAGCTTGAATGAAACTCCTTACAGATATATCAGAGTGTGTCTATCGGAACTATGCATTTGCTGTAGATTAAGGCTATTATGCATTTTGAAGTTTCATAGACTCTAAGGTCCCTGAGGAGCATTTGACTATTTTTAAATACGGGGATCTTTTTCATTGAAAAAAAGACATGATTGCAAGAGGGACTTTACCTCACAATTGCAATCAGTGTAACTGGCTTATTGTACCCTCAATGAATCCCCAACAATAAAAAAAAAAAAGAAAATAGTTTCCTTAAAAGTTAGCTGTCTTTCTCAGTAGGCATAAATGGAAGTCAGTATAATTGAACTGTTTTTCCAAGTGCAAGACTTCGGGAACTTACCATTGTTTTAATTCAATTATACAATGTCATAAGTAACAACTATTTTCTTTTTTTGAGACGGAGTCTCAAGCTGTTGCCCTGAGTAGAGTGCTGTGGCATCACAGCTCACAGCAACCTCAAACTCTTGAGCTTAAGTGATTCTCTTGCCTCGGCCTCCCAAGTAGCTGGGACTACCGGCGCCTGCCACAATGCCTGGCTATTGTTTGGTTGTAGTTGTCGTTGTTTGTTAGGCCTGGGCAGGATTTGAACCACCCGCCTCAGTGTATGTGGCTGGCACCCTAGCCACTGAGCTACAGATGCCAAGCCATAAGTAACAACTTTTATCATTTGTTTTTAATATACGCTCTTTTTTCCCCCATTTTTTTTATTATTAAGTCACATATACATAGATCATGAATGGGTTCTGATACAAGAAGTTGCACTATCAGATTGGAATTTGGGAACTTTAAGAATTTAAGGAAATTTTTCAATAATAATAAATTGGAATATGGGTGGAACCTGTGGCTCAAAGGAGTGGGGCACTGGCCCCATATGTCCGAGGTGGCGGGTTCAAACCCAGCCCCAGGCCAAAACCTGCCCCCCCCCCAAAAAAATAAATAATAAATTGGAATAATAATGATTTTATAATGCCATGAGCTTGTAAATTATGCAACAAGGGCTCATACTTTAGCTCACCAAAAATGTTCAGAATTCAGGTCTTTGTGTTAGAAACTACAGGCACATTCTGGTATGGCACAGTTGTAATGGAACAGTCATAACCAATGGACTCCATTGTACTATACCACGATAAACAGGAATTTCATGTTGGATTTTTCTTATTTTTTTTAAATATAAGTTTCCCCTTCATTTGGAACAAAAGCAAACATGTATGGTGTGGTAGATGTCTTTGAGTTTAGAGAGACGTGGTTTTGAATCTTGGCACCATTCTTTACAGTTTGTTGATATTAAATGAAATTATATTAAATGAATACTACACAAGGTTTCTTGAAAGATGAATTATTTTTTCTTTACGAAAGGATGTGACATGATCAAGATACTTAAAATTCACTTTCTCCTTTTTATTCTTTGAATTTGATTAATTGAAAGTTTAACATAAAAAACTTGGTTTAGATGATATAAGAATATAATTATAGACAGATTTATAAAGTCTTTAAGACTTCACGTATTTCTAAAACATTCAAAAATTAGTTAATAAACAGAAAAAAAAAATACTTCTAGGTTACAGAGTCCAGAAAATTCTGCCACATTATTTGGACTAAGAGTTTGTCTTAAACTGTGTAGACTTATTTCCTGAGATTTTGTATATTATGACTTCAAGGTACTCTTGTGTGTTTGTCAAAATGGCTGAAGGCGTTTTAACTGTGCATCTGAGCATGTCTTACTAATGTGTTTTTTGTACCCCATTTTATCTTTAATTTGGATATTTTGTATTTGTATGTAAGAAAACTTCCATGAAAAATCCATTTGTCACCATGTTATCATTATGTAGATAAGAAAATCAAAGAAAAGCCAAATTGAAGTCCAGACAAGCTGTAAAAGGGAATGTGCGCCCTCTAGTGACCCACATTCATTTCTCACAAAGACATGGGCATAGTTTTTCCTTTTGGTTTCATCATTCTAAATCAACTTCACATTTGATTTTAAAATAAATGGGTCAAAATTTTCCATATGAGCATATTATATAGTATTATAGGTTTATTAATATGTCAAGATTTCATATATCCCTTAAGAGAATATTTCTACTAACCTGTATGATGGTGATTTTCTTACACAAAAGTGTGTTTCGAAGGGACTTTCAATTTATTGAAAATGAAAAAGAGGCTTTCAGCATCTGTAGGTTAGCAACATTTTGTTTCCAACCCTCTGGGTCATGCAATCTTTGTCCGTGTGCTTTTACACTCCATGGTTTTATAACTAATTCCTCTAATGTAGTTCTGGGATCTTAGAATTTGGAGGGTTGACTTAGTTTTGAATTTTTAAGGTTGGTTTCCTGAAACTTGTGTGAACACAAGATACAAAAGGACTTACTTTCACCTGTGTCAGTATTTATTATTTATTCCCAACGTGCTTTGAAATGATTAACATTTAATACCAAATTAAGATGGGAAGATTATTTTAAAGTCATTCTTTGTCTAACACATGTTGAAATATTTTAAGTTTTACCTTTTGAAGAGAAGTAACAGTTTTTCAGAAGTTTTATTCTCTTCCTGGAGGTGCAGTGATTCATATCAATGCCAGATAACTCACACAATATTTTGGCCTTAATAGTTTAAAAATATTAAATGACTTGGTTTGTAGCCAAAGGCATAGATTTTAACAGACAATATTTTATATGCACTAAATGTGTAATTTGGTATATCATACTTGGCATTGAAGAAGACATCCAATTTTGAGGACAATATTTTATGTTTGAATTAGAATTCAGATTTTGAGCACATATTAAATAGGCAAATTTTAGGATAAGGTAAACTACACAGAAATTGACTTGTTAGTATCTTTTAAAGATGCATTGCGGTGCAATCTGGAATCATTAAATTTTACTGTACTGGAACATATTATTTTATGAGTGATGTGCTTAGAATCACACATATAAAACTAGAAATACATTTGAGACCACACAAATAGGTTGTTTGGTAGGAATGTTAATGTAGCGATTTGTACTAACTGGAAACAGAGTCCTTTCTCATCTGTCATATTGTTTTAGGTGCTGTGTAAACTGTTGAAAAGAGTTTATAGGCTGCTTGTTATAACTGGGAATTAGTAGCATCCTTAGGTTTTATTTCATTTGACTGCTATGTGAAAAAACTAATGTAATTAGAATATCAGCTGCAGTATAAGGAAAGCTGACCTCCGTTTTGTATCTCAGATTTATACTTCTTTGAATAGAGAGATAAGTAAACATATTCATGAATAGTGTCTAAAAATATTTGTAATTTTTTTATTAAATCATAAACACATAGATCATGTATACATTAATGCATTGACGGGGTACAATGTGCTGATTTCATGTAGAATTAGGAACGTTTACATCACACTGGTTAATATATCCCTCATCTCGTTTACTTAAATATTGTGTTAAGACATTTATACTCTATACTAATAGATCCGACATGGACTGTAAGACCACTTTATGGCTGCTTTTCCATTGCTATCATTTAAAAGAAGAAGTAAATGAAGATCAGGGATGTTAAAGTATTTAAAATAATAGGCCTAAGAAAACAGCATAAAGATCAGAAATTAAAACTTGATGCCTGACTTTAAGTTCAGCATATTTTCAAATTCTTTTAAGGGATTAGAGCATTTTTTGTTACATGGATAAAGTATATAATGCTGCTAAAAGTCAGCGCTTTCGGTGTGTCTAACACCAGCACAGTGTACATTGTATTCAACAGGGAATTTTTCAGTGCACCATGTGTACTTGACATTTAAGACACACTTCAATATACACACACATACAAACGCTCAAATTACACACATTAAAAAATACAAGACAATCAGATGGCCCTAGCCTCCCCCTGTCAACTAGGAAAACATACCCACACACCACATCTCTGTGTGTATATACAAATTGTCTGGATTTGGAGGGGATTATTTATCTAAGTGTCAGCTTGTTTTTCTCCTGGTTAAATAGGATTCCCCTTTTAATAATATTCTAAAATTATACCATGACTCAAGCATTATAAAAGTGATCCATGTAACCAAAAATATTTGTGCCTCTATAATGCTTTTAAATAAAAACCTGTATTAAAAAGATTATAATAATGGGCAGCGCCTGTGGCTCAGTTGGTAAGGCGCCGGCCCCATATACCGAGGGTGGTGGGTTCAAACCCGGCCCCGGCTGAACTGCAACCAAAAAATAGCCGGGCGTTATAGCGGGCGCCTATAGTCCCAGCTACTCGGGAGGCTGAGGCAAGAGAATCGCTTAAGCCCAGGAGGTGGAGGTTGCTGTGAGCTGTGTGATGCCATGGCACTCTACCAAGGGCCATAAAGTGAGACTCTGTCTCTATAAAAAAAAAAATATATATTATAATAACTATATTCAACTCATCTCAAGATGGAAACATGTTTTGGCACTTATACTGAATTGAATTTATACTGAATTTCTTTCAATATTTTATACCGTCTCTTTGATTCAAGTTTAATTTGTATTATATTTATTCAATTTTTAAAATGAAAACACTATATGGAAACAGACAAAGAGGGACCTGTTTTCCCAGAAGGAAAATTAAAGGGGAGAGAATAGGGAGAAGCTGATTAAGAAAACTTTCACACATGAAGATGAATTGAGTCTTAGAAGATAAATAGGAATCCATTTTCAAATGATTGAGAATCTAGGATTTGCTCTGCACCTATAGCTCAGCAGCTAGGGCACCAGCTACATACACTGGAGCTGGCAGGTTCGAATCCAGCCCAGGCCTGCCAAACAACAATGACACCTACAACCAAAAAAAAATAGCTGGGCATTGTGGCGGACACCAGTAGTCCCAGCTCCTGGGGAGGCTGAGGCAGGAGAATTGCTTGAGCCCAGGAGTTTGAAGTTGCTGTGAGCTGATACCACAGCACTCTACCCAGGGTGATAGCTTGAGACTCTGTCTCAAAAAAAAAAAAAAAAAAAAGAAAAACAGAGAATCTAGCATTAAGGGTTCCTCACATGTATAGCAATATGGAAGGAAAATGTCTTCTTACTTCCTAAACTTTGAAGAAAAGTTTGGTGGCACCCTCCTATAATCCTAGTACTCTGGGCGGCCTTGGCAGAAGGATGGCTTGAACTCAGCAGTTTGAGACCAGCCTGAGCAATAGCGAGACCCTGTCTCTACTAAAAATAGAATCAAAATTTCTAGATAAAATTGAAAAATCTTATTTCCAAAATTATTTCTTCCTCATATTAATACCAGCAAAATAATTATAGTTGTTTTTCCATTGATATTTTTAAAAATAGCTTTCTAGCTAAATAAAATATACATTTTTTTTTTCTTTTATAAATTACCTTCTCTCGGCCTAGAGCCCTGGAACCCTGTAAGAGTTAACATATTTCACGGGCATCAGCATTTTACTTTTACTTTCAGGCTTCTGAAGATGAGGCTCATAAGTTTTTATGAAATTCTATGTGCAAAGATGTTTAAATATGTAAAATGGCCATTCATAAACTTAGCTCACTAATCAAATTAGTTAAGTCTGGAGCTTGGAGCATTTCTACTTTCAATGTTTACACATTTGAGAATGATGAGTTCCAAATGGTATGCTGAAAATGACTGAATTAAAGTTTATGTAAATGTGTCATTTGGGTTTGATACTTTATACAACAGTCACTGTAAAGTAAATTAACACAATCAGTGCCCATCAGTAGGCTGTTCTGACATAATTTGTACGGCTATCATATACCATGAATTCAAGGATTTACTACTGACAATTCAAAATTGACACTTTAAATGACAAGTGTTTTTCTACTTCTTAGGGGTTTTTTCAGTGTTTTTGCCTCTTAATTTATTTTAAACGTGGACATACACACAGATATCTCCCAGTATTGACCATAGGGTATGTAATTGACAAAATGTGCATTGACTTTATGGAAAATTCAACTGGAAGAGGTTCAGTCTTTTTGGATAATACAATCTTGAGGAAAAATTTGACCTTCCGAATATTTTATTTATGTGCATGGTCTTTTGAAACTTAACAAAATGAAGGTCTTTTTGAAAATCAATCTTGCTTTAGTAATAAACTTTTTTTTAAAAAAGTCAGACAAAATCGCCCTGCACAATAGGACTTAACATTTTAATTTTAGGAGTTTGCGATGAGTATATTTGTAAAGAAGGAAAAAACGTCACTTCACCTCCAATCATAAATAACTAAAAGGTGAGATTTTAAGATATACTTCAAGAATATAGGACAGAGTATTCATCAATAATCATAGGAGAAAAGAATATTTTGTGAGCAGAGAATAAGTCATAATTTTCTTGTTAGATAAAGGAGATTTTAACTTGAATACAGTTGGACTGGATTTAAGTGGTAGTCTATGACACAGAGGTATAATAAGTACAGAAGGGAAATGTTGAGGAGAGTTAGATAACTCAGTAATGAATATAGTATTGGGCTGAATCTGAGGGTGTAGAGGCCCATTCTGAGCAACTTAGGGTATATAAGTTCATTAACAATGGTTTTATGAGAGTTTTAAAAGCAAAAAAAAAAAAAATAATAAAAATTAGTGATTTTACAAAGCAAAGAAAATACAAGCACAGAACCCAAGATTTAACATGGTATTGAAAGTTACTGTTCAGCATTTTCCTTGAGGATTTTTAAGAAGGTAACTGAGTTCCATCTGCCTGATATCTTGTGGTTAAATACTCAGCTTCAGGTAGTTTGAAGCAGGAAAGAAAATATCACCTGCAAAACACTTTGAAGGGTAGATCTCAATTTATGCACAAGTATAGATTTAAATCCATGGAATATGTTAATTTGCCATACATCTCAGGATATCTGAAAAATATTCAATAGTAGGAAAAAAACATGAGAATTACAGGACAAACCACAGAGAGTGATGAAGCAATAGTTGCCAAACTGATAAAGAATAAAATAAATCTGTGATTTTTTTTTTTTTTTTTTTTACTTGCAAGCCAGAGTTTGAGTACGATCCATGAAGGAGACTGTGTTCACTGTGCATTGGAAATGTCACTGAGCCTAAGCATTGAATGCAGTCCATTGGCACTCACTGACAGGGCATGGGTTGCCCTTGAAACCTCTGCCTCTGTATCACTTCACTCTTCTATCTTCGTTGCAGTTATAAAGAGATGGGGATGTCTACTGGCAGAATATTGGAAGGGGAATGATGCTAGCAACTGACAGTTAAATCTCAGAATTCTACAAGATGGGGATGAGTGTGAGATATTGGCGTGAAGGCTGACTGTACATTACATTGGGGCAGAATAATTTAGTAAGGAAGACAGAGATGTAGTTGAAAAATAAGCTCAAATGGAAGCAAGAGAAAAAAAGTGTGAAAATAAGATTAGATCAGGAATAGCTTAGAGCTTGAATCATGTAGGAATTGGGCCTTGTCTTTATCTATTTCTTAGAGAATCAAGATGTCACAGTGAGGATAAGGGGGGACAAAGTTTAATAATTAGGAATGCTACAAACTCATTGATATTTTACTTTGTTCCAATTCAGAAAGAAAATGTAACTTATTAACAAAAAGTGGCAATGAATAGATATATACATTTTTTTTTTTTTTACCTAGGCAAAACATTCTATTCACAACTGGCCTAGCAAAGTTTAAATCCTACCTTTAATAATCTATAAATGAAAAAGAAGAGTATCATCACTTCCCATAGGATCCTTATATGAAAGGAAAGTTCAAGTACCTGTTCAGTCCCTTTCCAAATTTATGAAATCAGGTAAACAAAAAAAAAAAATTGAATGAGGAAAGACTTCTTTGTAGAATTTCACATCCTGTTGCCTGAATTGATCTGAGTTGTTAGAATGATGCGCTAACTGGTGTCCAGACCACCCTTAAAATCTTCTTGAGCAGAGTAACAAGCAAGCAGTTACCATGGTGTTGAATCCACAAAGCCTTCATTGTGTGGAGATAACCAATATACTTGGCAGAGCCTCTAGGCTAGAAGCTGATTTAATCCTAATTTATCGATAAAGTGCTTTTTGATTAACCTTTTAAAAAGTTCCAGTGTAAGCTGAGCCCCAGTTCTGTGTCTAAAGCATTTTTATTTTGTCAAATGAATGCTTCACCAAACTAAACTCTTTGGTAATGTCGATGAATGAATTCTCATCTCTATTATTTATAGAGTTAATACTATGTCTGGTACATGGTAAGCAGTTAGTATATACTTCGTGCTAATGAGAGAGAATAATACAGTAGGGTAGAAGGTGATTGACAGTGAACTGGATCTTGAACTTTATTATTACCTTTTATTTTTTTTTTTGAGACAGAGTCTCACTTTGTCACCCTTAGTAGAGTGCTGTGGCATCATAGCTCACAGCAATCTAAACTCCTGAGCTCAAGCAACTCACTTGCCTCAGCCTCCCCAGTAACTGGAACTACAGGCACCTACCACAACACCTGGCTATTTTTAGAGACAGGGTCCTTCTCTGTCTCAGGCTGGTCTTGAACCAGAGCTCAGACAATCTGCCTGCCTTACCCTCCCAGAGTGTTGGGGTTTTAGGCATGAGCCACCGCTCCTGGCCTTAGATCTTTAACTTTAGTGTATATGACAGAGTTGAGGATGAACCTGCACAGAGGAAAATCACTGGTGGTCATAGAAATAGCAGACAAATTAGAATGTAACATGATGTCAAAGGAGAATTTCAAAAGAATCATGTGGTCAACAGTATTGTTTTTAGATAGCAAGAAAGTAAAACTTTCCATCAACTTCAGTGACACGATCATTTTATCAAGTGGTGTGTTTGTTAAGAAGGCATATTTGATGGATTAAAGAGTGAATAAGAAGTGGAAAATAGATTCAGTAAACTGGACAAGTTTTGCAAGAAGTTGACCTTTGTGGAAGGTAAGAGAATAGATAGAAGGGATTATGGGAGACAGGAGAGGGTTGATTAAGAAAAAGAGAAGTCAGTGAATTCTGTTTAAATTTCCAAATGAGGAATGCACTCAAGAGGGAGCAGTTGAATTTATAATAGTAGATAATAGAACATGGTTGTACTCAGATACGTAGAAAGAAGAGATTTAAGTCCAAAATGCAGGGAGTGGAATTGACTTTAAGTAAAAGAAGGGAAACTCACTCAAATAGAAGAGAAAGGAATGAAGTTGGCTGCACTTGCAGGTGTGATAGAATGTTTGGACATAGGAAGTAGAACAAATTCTAGTCTGGTATTTATACTTGTCACTGTAAGATACATAACAAGGTCAATTGCTGAGAGAGCTACAGAAAGAGGCCAGAGCTTTGAGAGCTTTGGGAAAACATTTTATTTTTTTTTTTATTTATTTTTTTTTCTTTTTATTGTTGGGGATTCATTGAGGGTACAACAAGCCAGTTACACTGATTGGGAAAACATTTTAAATAGTTCCTGTGGAAAGTCAGAGTTCAAGGAGAAAAATAAGTATGACAGGGTGCTGGGTTCATTTGAAGCTGTTGATCATGGCTTTGGTTTGAGTTCCCCCCGAAGAGTAGACGTGGAGATGATTCAGGTGCGAATAGCTTATTTGGAAAGTACTCCTTGAAAGCAAAGTAGGTAAGTGAGCTAAGGAATAAAAAGCAGTCAATGAAGGATGTTAGAAGGACAGGGATCAGGTTATTGCTGGGAGTTAAGTCCTTCAGGGAATTCTGTGAGACACTGTGTGTCACATACTTCAGGATCATCTGACAAAGGGGATAGGGAGCTGGGATATTCATCTACCAGCTCTAAGCACTCACTGGTTAAGGGTCATCCCTGAAGTATTAACATCCCAGCATTCCTTGCTTTGTCCATTGCGCTGGCAAGTGAATACTTTCAGGTAGAGAAACACAGGAATTATGTTGTGCCAAAGGAAAAGCAAAAATGTTTTAAGACATTCTGATGATATAAATGTTGTTCACTGGTTTGAGGTAACGGAATAACCACCATCAGGTATTACTGATTAAATGAGTTAGGGGAAGGAAAGAGAAAGATGTTTATAGCATTCAATGGAAATCTATTTTTTAATCAACATTACAAATGAAGAAATAGGAACCCAATAATTAAGCCCGTATATGATACAAATATAGGAAAGATAACTATATGTCATAAAATAAAAATCCATAAATATTTATAGTTTACTTGCAAATGAAAGAAAATGTTGACTTTAAAATGCAACAGGATTTGGAGGAATTTCGATCTTTGTTCTTTCATTTTCTAGTTGGGTAGCTTTGGTAAATAACAGCTCAATAAATATTTATTTCTATGACCCAGGGCCTCTTGGAGGTAAAGAACATAGTGGTGAACTAGATGAATTAAGCACCCAAGCCATGGTGCTAAGAGTTTGAAGATCATTAACCTAATTTCCCTGAACCTCCATCCCCCTACTATGGGCAGTGAGATCAGTAATACCTAATCACAGGATTTGGTAAAAATACAAACTATGAACTGGCTTATTGTATCCTCAGTGAATCCCCAACAATAAAAAAAAAAAAAAATACAAACTACGAACTGGCTTATTGTACCCTCAATGAATCCCCAACAATAAAAAAAATAATAATAATAATACAAACTACGAACATGTTTTTGTAAGAATTTTGTCTTCTGTGAAGTTCTACATTAGTTTGATTTTAAAACAATAGCTTTCAACCAACATAAAACACTTCTAACAAGTTTATATAATTTAAATTTCAGTTCAAGAAATCTGTTCATAAGCTTGTAATAGTTAATAAGTTGTGACAGAGCTGGCTTAATGATGGTTCATGTGAAAAGATCCTAGAAGTTTTAATTCAACTGAATTTGACTGTGAGTTGGAAACCTAATATTGAAGTGAAAAAATTGATTAAAATTATAGACTGCATCAAGAAACAACTGTAAACTAAGATAATTGTTTATTCCTCTCTGTTTATACCATATGTTACTGATATATTCCCATTAGGTGCAATTTTAAGGAAACTAAGACACTAACCATTGACTACTCATTGTGGTAGCTAGGAGTAGAAAAAGCTGATGATCAGGTATTTTTAAGTAATGTAAAGAGCTCATTTCAGGGTGGTACCTGTGGCTTAAGGTATAGGGCGCTGGCCCCATATACTGGAGGTGGTGGGTTCAAGCCCAGCCCCAGCCAAAAAAATGCAAAAACAAACAAACAAAAACTCATTTCAAATATTGAGGGTTGTAATCTAAAGAAGATACAGTATGGTGATTAAAGTGGTTTCATTAATACTTGTGTCTTAAATCTTGTATTTTTGTTCTACCCTCCAAATTGCCTATGAAAATTAAGTAAGTCATTTATTTTTTCTAGAGATGTTCATTTGTTTGGTTTGCTTTGTCTAATATATTGTTAGAGTAAATGAGCTCTAAATTGTTTCTTTTTTTATTTTTTTATTGTGAAATCATAGCTGTGTACATTAGTGCAATCAAGGGGTACAATGTGCTGGTTTCATATACAATCTGAAATATTCTCATCAAACTGTTCAATGTAACCTTCATGACATTTTCTTAGTTATTGTATGTAGACATTTGTATTCTGCGTTTAGTAAGTTTCTCCTGTACCCATTCTAAGATGCACCGTAGGTGTGGCACCACCCATTAACCTCCCTCCACCCTAACCTCCCCCCTCCCTTCCCCTCCCTTCCCCTCCCTTTGCCCTTTCCCCATATTCTTGTGCTACAGTTGGGTTATAACCTTCATATGTAAGCTATAAATTAGCTTCATAGTTGGGCTGAGTACATTGGATACTTTTTCTTCCATTCCTGAGATACTTTGCTAAGAAGAATATGTTCAAGCTCCATCCATGTAAACATGAAAGAGGTAAAGTCTCCATCTTTCTTTAAGGCTGCGTAATATTCCATGGTGTACATATACCACAATTTACTAGTCCATTAATGGGTTGATGAGCACTTGGGCTTCCTCCATGACTTAGCAATTATGAATTGGGCTGCAATAAACATTCTGGTACAGATGTCTTTGTTATATTGTGATGTTTGGTCTTCTGGGTATAAACCTAGTAAAGGAATTGTAGGATCCAATGGCAGGTCTATTTTTAGGTCCCTAAGTATTCTCCAAACATCCTTCCAGAAGGAACGTATTAGTGTGCATTCCCACCAGCAGTGTAGAAGTGTGCCCTTTCCTCCACATCCACGCCAGCATCTCTGGTTTTGGGATTTTGTTATGTGGGCTACTCTTACTAGGGTTAGGTGATATCTCAAAGTAGTTTCGATTTGCATTTCTCTGATGATTAAGGATGATGAGCTTTTTTTTTTTCAAGTGTTTGTAGATCATGCGTCTGTCTTCTTTACAGAAGTTTCTCTTCAAGTCCCTTGCCCACCCTGAGATGGGATCACTTGTTCTTTTATTGCTAATATGTTTGAGTTCTCTGTGGATTCTGGTTATTAAACCTTTATTGGAGATATAACCTGCAAATATTTTCTCCCATTCTGAGGGCTATCTACTTGCTTTACTTACTATGTTCTTGACTGTGCAGAAGCTTTTTAGTTTGATCAGGTCCCAGTAATGTATTTTTTGATACTGCTTCAATTGCCTGGGGAATCCTCCTCATAAAATATTCACCCAGGCCAATTCCTTTAAGAGTTTTCCCTGCACTTTAGCCAAATATTTTTATACTTTCATGTCTTAAGTTTAAATCTTTTATCCAGTGAGAGTCTATCTTAGTTAATGGTGAAAGGTGTGGGTCCAGTTTCAGTCTTTTACAGATCGCCAGCCAGTTCACCCAGCACCATTTGTTAAATAGGGAATCTTTTCCCCACTGAATGTTTTTAATTGACTTGTCAAAGATCAAATAATGGTAAGTAGCTGGCTTCATCTCTTGCTTCTCTACTCTGTTCCAGACATACACTTCTCTGTTTTTGTGCCAGTACCATGCTGTTTTGATCACTATCAATTTATAGTACAGTCTCGGGTCTGGTAGCATGATTCCTCCTTCTTTGTTTTTATTGCTGAGTAATGTTTTGGCTATTTGAGGTTTTTTCTGATTCCATATAAAACAAAGTATTATTTTTTCAAGATCTTTAAAATATGACAATGGAGCTTTAATAGGAATTGCATTAAAATTATATATTGCTTTGGGTAGTATAGACATTTTAACAATGTTAATTCTTCCCAGCCATGAGCATGGTATGTTTTTCCATTTGTTAACATCTTCAGCTATTTCTTTTCTTAAAGTTTCATAGTTCTCTTTGCAGAGATCTTTCACATACTTTGTTAGGTGTACTCCCAAGTATTTCATCTTCTTTGGCACTACTGTGAAAGGAATAGAGTCCTTGACTGTTTTTTCAGCTTGGCTATTGTTGGTATATATAAAGGCTACAGATTTATGGGTGTTGATTTTGTAGCCTGAGACATTGCTGTATTCCTTGATCACTTCTAAAAGTTTTGTAGTAGAATCCCTAGTCTTTTCCAGATATACGATCATATCATCTGCGAAGAGTGAAAGTTTGATCTCTTCTGACCCTATGTGGATACCCTTGATCACCTTTTGTTCCCTAATTGCAGTGGCTAAAACTTATGTTAAAGAGCAATGGAGACAATGGGCAGCCTTGCCTGGTTCCTGATCTAAGTGGAAATGATTTCAATTTAACTCCATTCAATACGATATTGGCTGTGGGTTTGCTGTAGATGGCCTCTATTAGTTTAAGAAATGTTAAGTCAGAGACATAACCTGCAAATATCTTCTCCCATTCTGAAGGCTGTTTGCTTGCTTTACTTACTGTGTTCTTGGCTGTGCAGAAGCTTTTTAGTTTGATCAAGTCCCAATAGTGTATTTTTGAAAAATGTGTCAAACGATATATGAACCAAGTGTATGGTGCCCCATGATCATACTAATGTACACAGCTATGGTTTAATAAAAAAATAAAAATAAATAAAAAAAAAACAGTTACATAGGTAACAAGGAAGAGATGGTGAGCATTAAATAAAATATTATCAAGAGAAAAAAAAAAAAAAAAAGAAATGTTAAGTCCAGATGTTGAATGGTTAAGTTTAAATCTAAGTTTTCTTTGCTTAGCTTCTTTTTGGAGGATCTATCCAGCACTGCTAAAGGGGTGTTAAAATCTCTAACTACTATGGAACTGGAGGAAATCAAGTTGCTCATGTCTGTTAGAGTTTCTCTTATAAATTGAGGTGCATTCTGGTTGGGTGCATAAATATTAATAATTGAAATCTCATATTGAGTATTACCTTTAGCAAATATGAAGTGTCCATCCTTATCCTTCCTTATTTTGGTTGGTTTAAAGCCTATTGCATCTGGGAATAGGATTGCAACGCCTGCTTTTTTCTGCTTTCCATTTGCCTGGAGTATAGATGATTATCCCTTCACCTTGAGTCTGTGTTTTTCTTTTAATGTAAGATGTGATTCTTGCATGCAGCAGATATCTGGCTTGAGTTTTTGTACCCAGTCAGCCAACCTGTGCCTCTTTAGAGGACAATTTAAATCATTCACATTAATCGAGAATATTGATAAGCCTTTCAAGAGTCCGGTGTACATTTTTAATCCTTTTGTGACTGTGGAAGTTGGAATTTGATCAGAATGTTCTGGGTGAGTTTAATTTTGTGGTGGAGAATTCTGGTGGTGTTTATGGAGGATAGGTCTGAGAATATCGTGGAGAGCTGGTTTAGTTGTGGCAAATTTCTTCAATGTGTGAATGTCATTAAAGTATTTAATTTCTCCATCATAAATGAAACTCAGTTTAGCTGGGTACAGGATCCTGGGTTGAAAGTTATTTTGTTTTAGGAGATAAAATGTCGATGACCATCCTCTTCTAGCTTGAAAGGTTTCAGCAGAGAGATCTGCAGTTATTCTAATATTCTTCCCCTTGTAGGTGATGGTTTTCTTTCTACTGGCTGCTTTCAGGATTTTCTCCTTCATATTAACTTTAGTGAAATTGATTATGATGTGTCTGGGGGATGTCTTATTTGAGTTGAGTCATGCTGGAATTCTGAAACTGTCTGCTATCTGAATTTCAGAATCTCTTGGCATATCTGGAAAGTTCTCATTCATAATCTCTTGGAGAAGAGACTCTGTGCCTTGTGAAGCCACTTCATCGCTTTTGGGGATCCCTATAAGATGAATATTGGTTTTCTTCAAATTATCCCAGAGCTCTCTAAGAGAGTGATCTCTTTTTGCCCTCCATTTCTCTTCTTCTTTGAGAGTTTGGGAGTGTTCAAAAGCTTTGTCTTCAGTATCAGAAATCCTTTCTTCTGCTTGCTCCATTCTGTTACTGAGGGATTCTACTGTGTTTTTCAGATCTTTGACGGATGCAACTTCTTGTCTCAATGTGTCAAAATCTTTGGTCATTTGGTCTTTGAATTTGTTGAATTCTTGAGATATCTTTTGGGTTACTGCTCGGAATTCTAATTCAATCTTATTTGCTCTCCAGATTCTGAATTCAATTTCTGACATCTCAGCTATTTGTTTGTGCATGGGATCTTGTGCTGTGTCTGCCCCATTGATCTTTGGGGGAGTTGATCTACTCTGATTATTCATATTGCTAGAGTTTTTCTGTTGATTTCACCTCATGATTGTTTTTCACCATTGCCTCCGGCCGTCCTCAGAGTTGGGGAGGTGCCTCTCTAAGATTAGACCCCAGCGGGATCACTCTATTGTTACTGGATCTTTGTAGGGAGTGACCCTGTGTAGTTCCTCTGGGGCTGCTCCAGCCAGGGAGTTTTGGTTGTGGAGGCAGCTCCAGTGTGTGACACACCCAGATCCAGCAATAGGGTTGGGGGTGGTGCACACGGTTCTGGGAGTGCCTGGCACCCAGTGACTTTGGCACAGAGAGCCCAAGACTCCAGCAGTCTCTGGCCAGGAGAAGGGCTCTGCACAGAGGCAGGGAGGGCTCCAGAGGGCCCGCAGCTACCAGAGTCCCTGGTCAGACAAGTGGGCTGGTGTGGAGGCAGGGAGGGTACAGGAGGAGGACGTGGGGTTGTGCAGCTTCCGCAATTCCTGGTCAGGGCGTGCGGAGGCCCGGCGGGTGCAGGGTGGGTGTGCTTCGGGTGTCATGGCGCAGCTCTTACCAAGGTCTGGGCAGTGGCCAATCGCGGTCATGGCACAGTTCTTATGGAGGTCTGGGCAGCACAGCTCTTACAGAGGTCCGGGGGGTGGGGGGAGCTGATCACGGTCACGGCGCAACTCTAAATTCTTTTCAATAGACTTTTATTGGTATTGGATATAAGCAAGAAGTTCTTTCTAAAGAAAAGTGTACACACGTTCAGAATTGCTTCAGAGATTCCAAGATAATCTTACCCCATTACAACCCATTCTTGACTCCTCTAAAATCTATGTGTTTTTTTTTGAAGTTTAAAACAATTTAATATTTATTCATTATTTATGTTGACAAATTAAAATGTTACATATTAATGGTGTAAAAATAATGTTTTGATATACGTATACATTGTGGATTGCTGAATCAAGCTAATTAATATATCCATTGCCATACATACTTACCAATTTTGTGTGGTGAAAACATTTAAAACCTCTTAGCTAACAATTTGCCACTATCAGTACAATGTTATTAATTGTAGTATGTAATTGTACTATGTAATATAATTGTAATTGTACTATGTAATATATTTCTTGAATTTATTTTTCCTAACTGAAATTTTGTATCCATTGGCCAATATCTCCCCAAACACTCCCCATCCCCACCAGTTCCTGACAACCAACATTCTGTTCTGTTTCTCTAAGTTCGACTTTTAGATTTTCACATAAAAATAAGATCAGACAGTATTTGTCTTCCTGTGCTTGGCTTGTATAACTTAGCATAATGTCCTCCAATTTTATCCATGTAGTCAAAAATAACAGGCTCTTATTTTTTAAGGCTTGGTAATATTCCACTGTGTGTATATGACAGATTTTTTAATTCATTGATTCATTAATAGATAATTAGGTTGATTCCTTATCTTGGCTATTATAGACTTGAGTCAACTGATCAGAGTAAACATTTCATTCCCAGTAGCTCTAAATATCTCTGTGTGTGTGTATTTTATATATATATAAAAAATAGCAACATAGGTCATCATACATTTATTGCATTCATTGCACTATAACAACCCATCTCAAAACTTCAAACCTCGATGGCTTGAGAAAGCAAATATTCATTATTTCTTACAATTCTGCAATGTGGGCAAAGCCCTTTGGGCCTTTCTTTGGCTCTACCTGGTGGCAATGTGAGCACTGATTTGGCTGTTTTCAGCTAGAGTTGAAATAGGTCACAAGTGACAGAAGCTTTATTCACATGCCTAGTCCCTCATGTTCCTCCATGTGGCCTTTCTTCCTGAATAGACCAAATTTCCTAAAAGCATGGTCACCTCAAGGTGAGCAGACTTCTTTTATAATAGTTGTTTTCCCACAATGGCAAGCTGTTACTCTTACTAATATCCCATTTGCTATAGCAAATCACATGGTCAAACTCAGGGTCAATATGTTTGGCAACTACATATTCAGATGAAATACCTGAATATCAGACATGTGATTCAATGAGGACCACCAAAAAGAACTTTTAGTTTCTTGTAAATAATTTCCAAAAAGAACTTTTAGTTTCTTGTAAATAATTTCCAAAAAGAAAGGATCATTGGGGAAATAATTTTTCCAACAGTGCAAACATTCAAGCAGAGTCTATTTAATAGCTTATAGGAGACACTACAAAGGTGATTGCTGCATTGAGGTGAGTAAAATGACCTCCATGATTTTATAAGACTCTAGATCAAAGACGACTCCAAATTTGAGTCTACCTTTTATGGGTGAAATAGCAGTGCTATTAATACTAATGGGGCATCGGGCAGGAGTCTCAGGGAAATGAATGTAGATAAATTGCTTTTTTTTTCACATAGAAGAAAGAGGTAATCAAGAAATAATGACCTTTATTCTTTGCTGTCTTAGGTTGGATGTCGATATAACTGAACTTCACAGCTGGATTACTCGCTCAGAAGCTGTGTTGCAGAGTCCTGAATTTGCAATCTATCGGAAGGAAGGCAACTTCTCAGACCTTAAAGAAAAAGTCAATGTAGGTTATGCATTAATTTTTATACATGTTCCTATTTTGTGTTGCTTGTAAACTCTGTGCTTTGTTGTTTCTGATTCTATTGGAGTGGATAGGATTAAATCAATGATATAATATTGTTTAATATATTTTGGATAGCAAGCAAAACCAAAGTTTAGCTTAGAAAGATCTTTCTGGATTCTATTGTGACTAATAATGCTTTTCATAAATCATCTTTAACTTAAATGTATATTAATAATTTTATAATATGAACTCATTGATTTCCCTTCATTTATTATTTTGTTCCCTCACGTTTAGGCCTTGGCAAGCGTTCAACACAAAACAGAGTAGAATAGAATGGAATGGAATAGAATAGCGTAAAATAAAATTGAATAAAATAGCAGAACAGACTCTTAGAAATACTAAGGATTCTTATTATATTAAAAGATCATTCTTTATAGTTATTAATACTTTCTATAAGTTATAATAGATTTAGATTTCTCAGATACTTGTGTATTACTTCAAATTAAAAAATGTCCAACCTTTTTCAATATTACTTACGATAACATATGGTTTGCTGTTTCTGGTTCCTTCTGAGACATTATAGTTTTGACCTTCACACTAGGAATTTTTATTAATTTAATAACAGCTGCTTCATCATCAAGGAAATTATCAGGGCTTTGATTTTTCAACTTTAATGATTATAAAACATGCATTTGGGGTATATGATTGGCACTCGTTTGTTGAGAATTCCTGGCAGGCAGAGTACATACTATACAGTGGAAAAGTTAAAGAAACAAATATTATGAATGCCAGTAATTTTAGCTATAAAAAGATCCCACGCGACTGTGCACATTACTTCTGCTTTAGCCTTCTAGAATTTTATTCAAGAATTACAAAATCTATTATATTTTTACAAATACAACACTATCTCAGATGTTAGCTAATGTTTCTTGTGGGCTTGGAACTTTTGGAGAATAACAATAACATAAAAGACCCTCTGGGAGAAAATAATCTATGTTATCGATTTTTCAGACTACTTGGGGAAGTGGAGAGATAATTTTGTCAATATTTCAGAGTTAACTACTTAAATGTATAAGTTGAAATGTTATTTTAAAATTTCTCTTAGCTTTATAAGATATGCTTTTGTCAGCATTAAAATAAACTAAATAGTTTGAGTAATGGGAAATAGGATTATATTATTAATATTTTAGTTTTAAAATTAAAATGAAGATAGCCAGGCGTTGTGGCGGGCACCTGTAGTCCCAGCTGCTCGGGAGGCTGAGGCAAGAGAATCGCGTAAGCCCAAGAGTTAGAGGTTGCTGTGAGCCGTGTGACGCCACGGCACTCTACCCGAGGGCGGTACAGTGAGACTCTGTCTCTACAAAAAAAAAAAAAAAATTAAAATGAAGGATACTAAATAGAAAATTGGCAAAATGTCTTTTATTAAAGTATGCTTTTTCAGAGGCATATTCTTTGTTATGATTTTTTGTGGGAAATTCTATGAATAAAAAATTAATTAGAAAATATATACTGTAAGTTTCAAAGCCCATGTGACATATTCAACCACTCAAAGTATGAATCACCTTGGGCAATTTATTAGCTAATTATGTTTTTTTATTGATCTGATTCCTGTAGTTATCTGTTTATCATTCAATTTCTCTATCTTAAGACAGCGCTGATGTAGAAGGAAAATTGAATTCCAGCATTTCAGGAATGTCTATTCAGAAATTTCCTGTTATCATATGGTTACCTAGAAGCAACTTGCACTTAATCAATAATGTCAGCATGGCAGACTGAAAGTGTTAAAAATTTACAATACTGTAGAAGTGGTTTTCTGATGCCTTGTGAGTAATCTTTATCAACTTGAACTCTCATTTTCTGAAATAACAACATCATTCCTAATTGCCTACTAAAATAGGACATGAGATGATTTACCTAGACATTTCCTTCAAGCTAAATATAATGTATATGTATTAAAAATCCTTGAGAGAAATATGTAGTAATGATGATGGATATTCAGCTTATGCATACATTAATTTTTTTACTTCTTCAACTGTCAGTTTATATAGGTTCTTTTGAACTCATGGGAGGCCCATCTGATGAACTTGAGTGGTATTAATTCATTTTTAGACATACATTATAAATTGCTCGATATTACCAACTCATTTTTTAACTCAATTCCTTCATTTATTTATTCTCTTAAAGTGCTTTTAGCCAGTTAGAATATCCCAGGTCATTATCAGTTCAATTTCATGTATTTTCAAGACTGAAACTTTTAAACCCAAGCATGATTCTGCCTTTTCTATTAACCACATGTTTTATCCTTATAATTATCATAATGTTCCTACTTAAACACTGAGTTCCAATGAACTTCTCTACTCAAGGCATGGTCTCTGGACAACCAGTATTGGCATTATCTGTGAGCATGTCGGAAATGGGGAGTCTCAGACCCAGTGAAGCAGAATGTGCTTTGGAACGATTTCTACAGGTGTTTCCTGTGCACGTAATGATTTAAGAATCAGTATTTTAGGACCCAGGGGACTTTACCTGGATGTTCTCTCTCACATTTCTTAAATGTCACCAGATTCAACATTTTTAGCTGAACTAGCAGATTCTAGCTACTCAAATTATTGAAATGAGAATATGGTTATGTAAATTAGTCATGAAACAACAAAGTAACCTCTGGCCAACAGGTGATATGACAGGTGTCTAAGTATAAGGAGCCTGTACAAGGTTTCTGAAAAGCCTTCCCTACTAAGCTGTTAGGGTCAAATCAACTTTTTACTAAGTTCTGGAGGAAATCTTTAGCCTCATGAAACCTTCCTTTTCTCCTATCTCTAACATCCATTGACAACCCAGAGTACAAGTAGCTCTATTTAATCTAGCCTTCCTTTTATCTTTTTTTCCTATGGTCTTCTGCACTCCCTTTTTTCTATCTCACTTCCTCTTCTTTGTGCCTCCCCACACTCCTGCAATCTTTCTTTGGAGACAGGCCTTCTGTCCTATATACTCATTCTATTCATACATGGATACCACTTTTATCCTCCAGATCACCACTATGACTAAAACCTGTTTTTGCACCTCATTCCTTTAGAATTGCTACTTTCATTCACAGGGACGATTCCAAAAATATTGCTTCTTTATGTTAAAAAAAAAAAAAACTATTTATTTCTGGTTCATACCTATGGGGGCCATTTATCATCCACCATTTTATTATATTATTTTCTCATTGAAAACATTTCTAGGTTTACAGTCTTTTGCACTCAAGTTGTATTCTCATTCTCAGTCATCTCAGCATCCACGTGGGCTCTCCTGATATTGCCAAAAGCTTCCATTTCTCTTATTGAATTCCTTATTCTCCTCAATTCAGCCATCCACTGGCACGCTCGTGCTGTAGGTGCAGTCACTGCCTGGCATTACCCCATTTCTGAAATAACACATTTTAACAGAATCATCAGTGGTTAGTTCTGCAGAAGCTTTCCATGCATCCTTAGGAAATTTTCTCCTCAGTTTCTCTCCACAATTATTTCAAGATTTTGCGGATCTCCCAAAGCCTTCCCTACCATTCACAGTAGATGACTTTGCCTTCTACTTTCGTTAAAATAATATTTTGCAAATGCTGTAGACTTGTGCTCATAGGCTTTCTTTCCATCTACCTTTATAAAAGAGGCTGTACTTTAGCTATTAATAGTTAAGACCTCTCTCTCTCTCTCTTTCTCTGTAGCATCATTGTCTATGAACTAAGAAACTGAATTCCATTAATCTACACATCCATATCTTTAATCTCTATTTTCTGGGCCTTCAAGCTGGCCAGTCGATTTTTCATCTTTGAGAAAATCTTCCTCTCCTACAAACACACATGAAAGACATATGGGCCTTATCTTAACTCAAGCTTTCTGTAGAGCCAGACACTATTAACTTCTTCTTTCATGAAATTCTTTTCTCCCTTGGCTGAAGGGATACAATTACATACTGATCATCTCTTTTACACTGTTGATGATCTGTTACAGTTTTCTGGTAACATTAACGTTCTCCACATTCCTTCCCCTGTTTTTCTTCTCTGGATGTCTTCATTCATTCCTATTCAGATACCATCTATTTTCTCACTTCTCCAGATATACACCACTCGCTCATATCTTCTTTTTAAAGCTCAGGACAATATATCTAATTGCCAGATAGACAACTTTAATCAAATGTTTTCCTGAAAATTTTAGATGAAGTAAACTTCATCTCTCTGCCCCCCCTTTATGCTTTCTCTTTCCCTTCTCTCTTCAAGCACCCTAACCCAGAAATTTGAATGCTAACTGGGTCACCTAGATGTTTTTCTACCACTCACAAGTCTACTCTTTGACCAGTTCGATTAATCCTGCTCCTTTAACAGCTCTGGAGACTATCCACTTCTCTCTATCCCCATCACCACAATCCTGATTAAAGCTAATATCATGGCTGGCTTCTGTTTCAGATGACAATCCCCTAACTGGTCTTCTCTGCTACTAATTTTGAATTCCTTTAGAAGTTTTCACATCACCTCTGCCAAAGCGAGCTTATTAAAACATAAGTGTGATCTTGTTATGTCTCTGTTTATAATCATTTGAGAAAGATGAAAGCAGTTACTGATAGCTAGGAGCTGGCGTGGCACTTCAGTTCAGTTTTGGAGTGCTAGATACTGCCTTGGTAGTTCCAGCTAGTCGGTGATGTCCTCCTGTCAAATGTGAAAACTTGCTAAAAAAATCCCAATAATAGACAAGACTTCTTCATGGTCATGATGAATCAAAATAAAAATAAGACCATTTTGTAATGGTATTTGAATACAGAAGAAAAGAAAAAAGAATAGCATTGTCCAAACCACACCAAATGATCCAGTATCCTTCATCTTAATTACTAAGACAGGTTATGCTTTTTTACTAATCATAGCTGTAGTCTTGTTATCATCTTTCTGCCATCTAGTTGAATTTCTTTAGACACTCAATCATAGAATTAACCTCACTCGCTTACAGCATCCAATCAAAACAAAGTCCTGCTTCCTTGATCCCCACATCACCTAACACAAGCCCAAATCCTATAATAAGCTTTTTCTAATCCTCTTAGAGAGACAGCCCGTAGTTCCCTGTTACATGCTGTCTCTCTTATTATAGCATGTAAAATTACCTAACTGTGTTGATCTATAGGGATGCTCCTAGTGGTCTTTGGCTGCATCCATATTGCCCTCATGAAGCCTACAATGATCTGATTCCTGCTTACTTTCTCAAACTCATTTCCAGCCATGGTCACATTGCTTCAATTGTTGGTTTCTAGGATTCAAGGACCGACTCTTAATTGGTTTTTGTTTTTTGCTTCTTTGTTTTGCTTTTCGTTTTGGTATCCCAGTGTCTAATGTACTGCTTAGTACACAACCCAATAAATATTTGACTATAAAAATAAGTGCTTTTTGAAGCTCTGCAGGCACATTTTAAAACAGTCTCTGTAACCAGTATAAAGGATATAACAACTTCTGAAAAAACATTTGAGTGAATAAATTACTTTTCTTTATAGAATGGTAAGTGAACAGAATATTAATTATGTTAAAGTTAAGGTAGAACTGGGAATCTAGAACTTTCTTTCATCTTATTAGAGAAGATGTCATGAGAGGAGGAGGCTTTTGAGAGATGCCAATGAAAATGGAGCAAGAGAGGTAATAAAGGGTTTTGTAATCAACTTAGTAAATAATTAGTGAACTTTTCCTTTTTGTACACTTTGCTTCAAATTATTTTACTTTTGTTTCTTTTTTCTTTATATTATAATATTATACAATTCAACTGCCTTTCATTTTGTACTTTTAGTGACACCTTTTGAATTCATAATTTCCTTATGATCTCTAAGGTTTTTCATGAGCCCTTATTTTGTAAATAAGAACAAATTTCTAATGGAATGTTTCACAGATGTCTTCTTTAGCTTTATATACTTTACTTGATTTCGTGTACTAAATACTTTAGAATCTGAGGGTAACTTCTAAACATATGATAATCATATTGAGTAAAATGTTTAATCTATATGGATAAAATAATTTCAAAACTGTTTCATTATAAAATATGGATTCTTTTTCAATTAAAATATATGTACATATATGATAAACAGAGATATATAGAAAAACAGACATTCATAAAACAGCTGTACAAGTTTCCCAAGGAAGAAAGAAAGATTAGAGAAAGGTGCTAATGTCAGAGGCAGAGACATTTTCATAATAAAGGGGAGTTCAAGGAAGTTGTTGTAGATATCAGGACTTAATGCTGTAGGAAGCCCTGTCCCAGGCAAGAAGGAAATTGATGACTTTCAAAAAAGAACTTCCTGTATAGTAGTGCAGACTGAAATTTGACTATAAATACTTGGGCTAAGGTTGTATTAACACATTGCTGACCAGTCGTGAGTTATCCAGTAGCATGGATAGTTTCTGCGTAAAATTGTTGGCCAACCATGTGTTAACATGGCAGCTGTTACCTGATTCATTTCTCCCAGTCTAATTCCCAGTTGTCCCAAATTCAGCCTATTTTATTCTTTCTCCCCTCCTCATCTCTTAGCTGCTCATAATACCAAATCACTTAGCAACTCTTACATCTCAACACACTGCTGCCTGGAAATTTTATGCAGAAAACATCCATAATTACCAGGTAACTCATTACTGGTCAGTAACATTTTAATAAATGAAAATACATAGAAGAAAGTGGAGGCCATGGATGAAGAGTGTTTAATTGATACTCTTGATCTTGAAAACAAGGGGAAAGAGTGTATGTGTGTGTGCGTATAATATATATAATTATAAAGATAAATATGTGGGAGTGTGGGTATGAGAGAGAATGAGAAAATGTCCGAGCCATGGAATAAGAAGAGAGCGGTAAGATTCTATTTATCCTTCATGTGTGGAAGAGTATTTAGTACTCTGTTTTCTACTTGAGTAATTGTTTATCATCATTAGTAACTGAGCTGGAGAACAGGCTTATGTGCACAATTCCTAATATAATATGCAGCTTTTAGAAGAATTTCATTTAATCCATTTTTCCTTTATGGAGCTTGCAGCATCAATCCCCATGGGCTGATTCTATGACCACTTTATGTCTAGCTAGGAAGAGAGAATGTGTGTGTGTGAGTATGAATGTGTGTGTAGATAGACACTAACAGGCCAAGTTAAAAATGTGATATTTAAGAAAAGATTAATGAGACAGTGAGGAATTCACAGATAACTAAAATAGGAACATTTGAAGCCTGAGGAAAAGTAAATACACAGAAGCCTGCCTGTAGTGTCAGGGAACAACCAAGCATGTGCCTACAGCAGAATAATCAAAGTGTTTAATAGCTGGAGAAAAATTCAGAGGAGTTAAGGAAGTAAAGATCAGATAGGACCATGGTAAGGACTTGAGATTTTTCTATGAACTAGAGACTTAGATTGGTACTAAAACTAACCCCTGTTGTGACTGGCTTTCTGCCTGCTGAGCTGAAAATATATAATCAAAAAGCAAAGGTTGAAGTATAAAGTCCATTTAGTGACCTATTTTGAAACACCTTCCCACTCCAAAGTGCTGATTGGGTGCTTTATCTAGGGTGGTAGTAGAAAGTACAGTGACAACATCATTTTTTGGATGTGTTTGGAGGTTAAACTCAACAGAATTTACTGATGGATTGAATGTGTGAACTTGAGAGAAAAAGGGTCAAGAAGAATTCTAAGCTTTGGGTCTGAACAAAGGGAAATATAGATTAAGCCGTAAGATATTCCCAAATTAGAAGCAAGGGAGGTGATAAGGAATTTACCAAGGAGACTGAGTAAAGGAGACTGAGACTTGGCCCCTGAAGTCAGAGGAAAACTGTGTACAAATACAGGCAGTCTCTGAGTTGCAAACATATGACTTGTGTACAACTTGCACTTATGAACAGACACTAAGATACCTATTCTAACCTATGGTTATATACAAATCCAACTTAAGGACAAACCTTTCTTAGTGTTTGCTAATTTTCTTTATAGAAGTCCTTCACCTCTTTTGTTACGTATATTCCTAGGTATTTCATTTCCTTGGAAGCTACTCTGAAGGGAATTGTGTCCTTGATTAGCTTCTCATCTTGGCTATTATTTGCATATACAAAGGCTACTGATTTGTAGAGAAGGAGATATTAACAAGTGGAAGAACATATTGTGCTCATGGCTGAGAAGAATCAACATTGTTAAAATGTCTATACTTCCCAAAGCAATTTGCAGATTCAATGCAATCCCCACTGAAATACCAACATCATACTTTGAAGACTTGGAAAAAGTAATTCTTTGTTTTGTATGGAACCAGAAAAAAACCCGTATAGCTAAGGCAATTCATAGTAATAAAAACAAAGCCAGAAGCATCAGCCTACCAGACTTTAGGCTGTATTACAAGACCATAGTGATCAAAACAGCATGGTCTTGGCACAAAAATAGAGACATAGACATCAGAAACTGAATAGAAAACCATGAGGTGAAACTAACATCTGATAGCCACCTAATCTTCAATAAACCAAGCAAGAACATACACTGGGGAAAAGAATTCTTATTCAATAAATGGTGCTAGGAGAACTGGATAACCCATGTAAAAGACTGAAACTGGACCTGCACCTTTCTCCACTCACTAAAATTGATTCAAGATGGATGAAAGATCTAAATCTAAGGCATGAAGCCATAAAAATACTAGAAGAAAGTGTGGGGAAAACACACTTGAAGTTATTGGCCTGGGGAAAGACTTTATAAAGAAGAGTCAGTGGCAAATGCAACAAGAACAAAAATAAACAAATGGGACTTCATTAAACTGAAAAGCTTCTGTACAGCTAAGGAGACAACAACCAAAGCAAATAGACAACCTACACAATGGGAAAGGATATTTGCATATTTTGAATCAGACAAAAGTTTGATAACTAGGATCTATAGAGAACTCAAATTAATCCACATGAAAAAAGCCAACAATCCCATATATCAATGGGCAAGAGAGATGAGTAGAACCTTCTGTAAAAAAGACAGACCAATGGCTAAGAAGCATGTGAAAGAATGCTAATCATCCCTAATTACCAGAGAAATGCAAATCAAAGCTACCCTGAGATGTCACTGAACCCCAGTGAGAAAGGCACATATCACAAAATCTCAAAGCTGACAATGCTGGCCTGGATGTGGAGAGAAGGGAACACTTTTACACTGCTGGTGGAACTACAAATACAAATTTTTTGGAAAGATGTGTGGAGAATCCTCAAAGAACTCAAACTACACCTCCCCTATGATCCTGCAATCCCATTACTGGGCATCTACCCAGAATAAAAATCCTTTATATCATAAGGACGTATGCACTAGACAGTTTATTGCAGCTCAAGCTACAATTGCCATATTGTGGAAACAACCTATATGCCCACTAACCCAGGAATGCATTAATAAGCTGTGGTATATGTATGCTATGGAATACTATTCAGCCACTAAAAAGATAGAGAATTTACATCTTTTGTATTAACCTGGATGGAAGTAGAACACATTCTTCTTAGTAAATATCAGAAGAATGGAGAAGCAAGAATCCAATACTCAATCCTGATATGAGGAAAATGGATGACCTAGAACATGGTGGTAGATGGGGCAATGGAGGAGTGAAGAGAGGGAAGGTGGGAGGGGGTTGAGGGGTCATGGTGTGACACACCTTAGGGGCAGGACACAATTATAAGTGGGACTTTTCCTAACAAATGCAATCAATGTAACATGGTTCTTTGTACCCTCAATGAATCCCCAACAATAAAACAAAACCAAACATAAAAATAAACCTACAGAATCTATCTTATTCATAACCCAGGAATTGCCTTTATTTCAGGAAGCCAAATTAATATATAACTCTAAGAAGAAAAAAGAATTCTCTGAATCAAATTATGGTATTAGATAAGCTGAGGACTGAGAATCAGCCAATGAATATAGTTTGTGTAGAGGCCAGTGTGATATTGATAACAGCAATTTTGATGGTACTGAGTAAGGGAATAGGCGTAAGGGGAAGATTTTTTTTTTTTTTTAAACCAGCTTTCACATTGCAACATAGACCCATGGAAGGCCAGTGTTCATCCTCTGTAGCCCACAACTCCTAACAGTCGCATTGCAATGTAGGGGGTAGGTACTGACCCCACTGGTGGTTTGTATTTGCATGTTCTATTGTCCCACTTAAACAGATGTACTAAAACCCCTTTTGGTGGTGTCAGTCCCTGAAGACCCCATTGGAATGAGACATTAAAGTAAGGAATATTCTTCCCTTTTCCAGCAAAATACTTCTCTTCACAGTTTGTTTTTGGTTGTTACTTTTTGGGGGGTACATTTTATGTATGTTTCTGTTAGAAAATGAAGGAAGATGAAAGATCACTGATCTGATCTATTTTAATATATTAAACTATATTTTCATATATTAATATTTCATTGGAGGACAAATACATGCATGGCTAGATCCCAGGAGAAATGGGGACTTTCAGTGATGTTTATTTGGTCAACTTTCTTAACACTTTTTATATGCAATTATTTATGTATTTCTCACACATTTCCACGAGCAAGTTACTCTAATTAGCTCTTCTGTCCAATATTTTTCCCAAACTCTTTTTTTCTTCTTTATATAAAGTTATTGGAGGGTACATGTACAATTTTGTTACATGTGTAGATTGGGTAGTGGTTATAGCAGGGAAGTGGATGATGAGAAATTACTAAACATTTTAAGATTATTGAAATCACATTAAATTAGAATGAACACACATTCCAGTTTGTCTACTATAGTCTCATTTTATGCCATGCCATTTTTTCCCATCTTAATTATTCCTAGTCTCCCATTTTACTAAAAAAAAAAAATTCACTTTGGGAAATAAATTAATGACAATGCTTTACAGATGTAGAGAGAGGGGAACACTTTTACACTGTTGGTGAGACTGCAAACTAATACATCATCTTTGGAAAGAAGTATGTAGAATCTTCAAAGAACTCAAATTAGACCTCCCATTTGATCCTGCAATCCCATTACTAGGCATCTACTCAGAAGAAAAAAAAAATCATTCTATCATAAAGACATTTACACTAGATGTTTATCACAGCTCAATTTAGAATCACTGAAATATGGAAACAATCTAAATGTCCATCAACCCAGGAATGGATTAACAAACTGTAGTATATGTATACCGTGGGATACTATTCATCCATAAAAAATGATGTGACTTTACATCTTTTGTATTAACCTGAGTGGAGGTGGGCCATATTCTTCTTGGTAAAGCATCACAAGAATGTAAAAGCTAATATCTGATGTACTCAATACTAATACGAAGGCTGAAGACAATGTAATACATGCCCATATAAGAGGACTACTCAGTGCAATTTAACTTGGGGGCGGGGAGAATGAGGGACGGAGAAGGAGGGAGGAAATTGGTGTGCTCCCACTTAATGAGCACCGTGTAAGTGTATATGGCACAACTTTTGCGTGTGAAACACAATTCCAAGAGGGACTCTACCTAACAAATGCAAATACTATAACCTAGCTGTTTGTATTCTCACATTGATCTCACTTTGGGAAGTCAATGACAAAGCTTTTTAATACCCTCAGAAGCCCTGGATGGTAGGTATCTTTATTGTTATTTTACATAAAAAGTTGAGGCTCAGAAAGGTTGAATCACTTTACCAAGGTTAAATGGCTAGGAAGTAGTAAAGACAGGAATCAAACCAACTGAGCAAAAAGTGACTCCTAAATTTTTCTTTACCTTATTTGACTTCCCTTGCTACCCCAAAGTTTTATTCCTTTTAAATAAACCACACACAGCTATGTCTGCAATGAACTTTCTGTGAACTTTCATCTTGTTCCCACTCTTCAAGGCACATCATCCTCTTCATTTTCCAATATTCCTCTTTACGTGGGGGTGACTTAACAGAAGCCACAGAATCATTTGAGCATTGACGAGTCTGCAGAGGCTGTGAACTGCTATTTTCTAGGCTCTGTGTTTGTCTCTATGCATCAGTTATGCAGTTTGCTTGAGCCCTATAGGGTTGATAATCAGCCTACAGACCACCAGTGTCCCTTGTGAGTGAATAGGCATTCCTTCTGTTCCTGCTGACGTTGTAGCATCTATATTGAATTACTGGTTAAATACTTAAATATCCCTGACTACATCCCAACGAAAAGCTCACCTTCACTGTTAGATGTTTTCTCAAGCCTATTTGGTTAATGTCCATTGAAATAATCCTTGAAGCAGGAGAGTATGTCTGAAAGAGAGCTAAAATTGTAAATAGTAGAGCAGTTCTAACATTGGAGCTAAAACTTTCTAATTTTATGATCTTCAATATGTAATTAATTTTATTGATGTGAAATTTTCTTTCGTATAAAATGGAATTAAGTAATGTTGATTCCTTCTAGCTCACAGTTGTTATTAATATATGTGAAATAATGTGCATAAACTATAATCTGATGTATAGTGTAACAAAATTCATTTCGTTTTCTAATTCCCTCAAACCTCACCAGATGGTGTTCTGATTTTACCTTTTATATCATTTCATGTAAAAAATAAAAGGCAACAACTCTGTGGGTAAAATAGAAATCACTCTGATGGGAGAGGGTAACTCTTTAACTCAAAGAATACCAGTTTGCTCAGTTTGTTTTCATTGTCCTTTTCTTATATTATCTTGTGGCATAAGTATTTATTTTAGTTTTTGTTTTCCTCTCTCTTTTTTTCCTGATGTAGTTCAAATTTGGGACATCTCAAATCCTCCTGTCTTTCTTGATGGTTGTAGATTCATTTAAATGTAATTTTTTTTCTCTTCTAAAGTTCTTGAACTGTTTGACAGGTGACATGTATTATATTTTTTTTTAATGAGAAGAAATGTAAGTTTTGAAAAACAAGTATACCATGAGCTGCTAGGGACAGAGAATTTAGAAAACAAAAGTTGAAGAGTTGAGAAAATGTAAATTTTGGAGTTTCCTCTGGGATCTTACCATTAAATAGATGTTGTAACTACAGTGTTTTCATGGCCTTTTCGGTTCCACCAGCAAAATAGAACGTTCCCTTGTCCACATGTTTGGAGAGACAATATAATACTCTCTTTATGAAACTGAATTTCAAGACAACCCAGAAGTCTCACCTGCTAATTGAAATGGGATCCTGGGAGCATATAATGACAAAACGCCATAATCTGTGTATTTAGAAATTTTCAAGGGGAATCTGAGATATTAAAATGTGTCTATCACCTTCATACGAGGTGAAACTGACTTTTCATTTGCTCTCCTTCACAGCATAACATATTTCACAGCTAGGCTATACGTATTTAAAAATAAAACAAGACTATCACTTTAGTGTTTCACTCTTCATTTATTTGTTCTTTTATTTTATTATTATTTTTTTTGTAGAGACAGAGTCTCACTTTATGGCCCTCGGTAGAGTGCTGTGGCCTCACACAGCTCACAGCAACCTCCAACTCCTGGGCTTAAGCGATTCTCTTGCCTCAGCCTCCCGAGTAGCTGGGACTACAGGCGCCCGCCACAACGCCCGGCTATTTTTTGGTTGCAGTTTGGCCGGGGCCGGGTTTGTACCCGCCACCCTCGGTATTTGGGGCCGGCGCCTTACCCACTGAGCCACAGGCACTGCC